>NW_026611626.1:0-1200000 GCF_027946475.1 Didymosphaeria variabile | reverse complement strand
CTGATGACTTTGTGTAAAGTGCACCCCGGAGTCATCGAAACTTTTTCTCACAGATAACCCAGCTCAAATTCCCAGTCGGTGATCAGAGCAGTGGTGGCGTCGGGTGATGGTCCAGTGGCTTGGCTTGCGGAACCACATGCACCTGTATAGTCCATGTCTTCCCACACTTCTGCGTCCAGATAGCCAATGGCGATTCTTTCAGAGAACCATGACTGAGTATAATCACGCCCTTGCGCGGCTTATTTATTTCAGGTATCTTTCTTCATACTTCCGCACCAAAACGTACAAACGGAGATGCTCCTCTACACTATTATTTTACATAGCCCAGACGCCGAATCCCTAGAGCTAGAAGGCGGGAGATAATACAAAAGGGGAAGCGTCGTCGACATATTACAAGCTGTGAGTCCACGCTTATTCAACGAACTTCTTCACGTTCTCCAACCACCGGATGTACTCCTTCTGCTCCTTGTGGTCGATGTAGTCGGGGATGAACAGTGCCATCCGGGTGTTGATGCCGCGCTCTTCAAGGTACTTCTCAAGCAGGACCTGAAGGTCCTCATCCAGGTTGTTGAAGGGCGGGCCAGTGTACAGCGTCCGCCTTGCCCAGTCCTTCTCGGCGGTCGCAGGGTCGGCAAGGTCAGCCGAAGGGAAGTACCACAGGTCCTCGATCAAGAAGTCACCGTCCTGAGCGGTAGCATCAATGGCAAGAGCACCCTTGCCAGGTCGCTCGATGCGGATGTTCGCATGGGCGGGGAAGCCCTGCTGCTGCGCATCCTCGTCGTACTCGTCGTCGAGTTCTTCACGGTCGGCCGGTGCAATGCGGTCTTCGGGTGCGACGCGAACGTTTCCGTCGCGGGTGTTGCCCTGGTTGATGGCGCCTTTGGTATTAGCACCGCCGGACTGACCGTCGATGATGTCGTCCACCTCGCCGTCGTACATGGCAGAGTCGTTGAGGTCCTCGTTGGGCACGTTGTTGTTCAGATCAGCAGTGGAGAAGGTGATACGAATCTTCTCGTCGCCGAAGGTGCGGGTGAGGGTAACCTCCTGGTGGCCAGGTTTATCCTCGAGCTGTGAAAGTTAGTCTGGGAATATATCCAGTTGTAGATGGTGGTGTACCTCAAACTCGCTGTTTTCAAGATACTCCTTGATGTTGGTGGACAGGTCCTCATCCTCCTTTAGGTCCTCCTCCATGGTAATCTCATTCTGCAGCTTTGCGACAAGCTCCTCTTTGACTGTATCGTGTCAACCGGGTCCTAGTCTAGTAACATAGCGTATCATACCATCTGAATCTTGTCTCCGGATCGATGAGAGGTGGAAGGAAGCTGTGAGACGCGGTGCCGATTGTGTCCATGCTGGGAGAGCAGCGACTGGCCGGAAAAGGGACGACTGCGGGCGGATCGCTCTTGAGGAAAGACGGGCCGCAGACCGCGGAGCCGAACGGGCAATATTCCTAAGACCTAGCATTATGATGCAAAAGGTGGTGTCTAGAGGAATGCGTAAAGAAACAAGTGGGATTGGAGGATGATGGATGCGGAGCTTCGACGATGATGTTTCCCAAGCGTAGCGTAACTTTTCTATGCACAGACCACCTCTTGGCGTGGAGCTGCGAGTCACCTCTGCCGCTATCGGCTTGCACATTGTGCAATTGACACCCGAGGTTGAGCTTTCGTTGAAGCTCCTCTCTGCGTAGTCCTTGTTATACCTCAGTTGTCACCGCTGCTTCCGAAAGAGTCGCGGCCAACTTGCTCTGGTTCGTAGCTACGACGCGACTTACCAAAAAACGCACGCGATCGCGACTCATTGAGGAATACCTTTCTGTGCTTCGTACCTTTGTCCTTGAAGATTTCATTCGAACTATCAGAGCACATTTGCTATGGCCGCAGCGCCTTCGGAGAAGAAGAAGGTAATTCATTGTTACGACTACGTCATTATGCACCCATATTAAATTTTGGTAGCCGAGCGCTCTTCGATCGATTATTGCAGGCGCAACAGCAGGTGCTGTAGAAATTTGTACGTGATTTTCGCGACTGAAAATATATGGTCCTCACTGACACCTCATAGCAATAACCTACCCCGCCGAATGTACGCGACCATTGCCCTCACACGAACGAGATGAACATATCCTGACAAACCTATATAGTCGCCAAGACACGATCGCAGCTTAACCGACGGTTACCAGACGGAAAGAAGCTACCATGGCCTCCGTTTGGCAAGCAGTGGTATGCAGGGTGCACGACACTGATAATTGGCAATTCACTGAAGGCTGGAATCCGTATGTAAAGAGCACGAGCGCAGACGAGGTCCTCCGGCTGACAGTTGCAGGCTTTGTCGCTTTCGATATGTACAAGTCAATGCTCGCAGACGCCGAAGGCAAGGTCTCGGGTCCTGCGACCGTAATTGCAGGATTTGGTGCTGGAGCCACCGAGTCACTTCTTGCTGTGACCCCCTTCGAGAGTATCAAGACTCAGCTCATTGATGATCGCAAGTCGGCGAATCCTCGTATGCGCGGCTTCCTCCACGGTTCGAAAATAATTGCACAAGAGCAGGGTATTCGAGGTTTCTTCAAGGGCTTCGTTCCCACAACGGCGCGACAAGCTGCCAACTCAGCTGTGCGCTTCTCTAGCTACACGGCCCTCAAACAGATGGCACAATCATACGCTCCGCCTGGCGAGAAGTTGGGAGCTGCGAGCACCTTCGGATTGGGAGGCCTGGCAGGTGTCATTACCGTGTACACGACAATGCCCATTGACACAGTTAAGACACGGTTCGTATTTGTTGTCCAACTTGGCCTTACACATACTAATCCATCGATGGTAGCATGCAATCGATTGAATCCCGAAGCATGTACAATAATAGCTTCCACTGCGCAGCGCAGATCTTCAAAGAGGAAGGTATACTTACATTCTGGTCTGGAGCTGTCCCTCGTTTAGGCCGACTAATCCTGAGCGGAGGCATCGTGTTCACCATGTAAGAGACGCCACAATTTCACCACTGGTTCCCATGCTAACCCAGACGTAGGTACGAAAAATCAATGGAGTTCATGGACCGAGTCGACCCGCACGGGCGTTACATATGATAGGCATCCCACGGCCGTTGAAAGCCGCCTTCTCAAACCAGCAGTTTGCCTAAGATTTCCGCACCCGTAGACCCTACATTATACACCAAGCGAAAGTCTCCGATGAGCCCCATAGAGACCGTACATCAGAGAGGGCAAAACCTCGAAACACAAACCCCTCCAACTATTTATCTACGACTTTCGCCCGCCGGGTATTTTCACTGTCAATGGAGGCTTACATTAATCAATGTACGAATAACCACGAAGCGTTACAGCACTTACATAGCTATGGACTGAACCAGTGTGCCATGACCGCCCTGGGTACCTGTAGAATCTGGATAGCAATCTGGCCAAAAGCTGAAGAATGTCATTTTTGCAGGGTTTTTGGGTAAGATTGAGCTTGTAAATTAGGGATCTCACGTAGGGCTGCATGTCCCAGCATAGACAAACTTGCGATCGAGATAGCTTCTAGAGTTGCCAAATACTTCTTGGCGAGCTTTGTGCCCTTCGCAATAACTTGACCGTTGTAGCACGTTGGGGCCGGATTTTGATTGCATTGGAGCGTAACTTGACGTAGAGTGCGTTTTCCGTAGAAGGCGTCCTTTGGCGACTGTCTTACGCGGGTCCGGAAAGGCACGCATCACTGTGTATGCTGCCAGGAAGCGACTGTGAGGAGTGGTGCAAACAGCTCGGAATAGCTCCATGCGCGAGCTAGCTAGCTCACCCAGAAGCAGAACCTGAACCCAGCAGGCTACCTTTCAGGCAAGATGTGCATCCTACAGACGAATAGTCTTAAGAAGCGTACCCTAGGCGCGACCTCGGGATGTATCTAGGCACCTGACGTAGGGAGGATTCTTGTCGCTAATTTTAGCTACATTCGGCAAGGGTCTATGACTGGTAGATCCCCAGATCCCGAGTCTTGGGGTCGCGCTCTTAGCCTTTAGCTATTCCAGGCGCCACCCTTGTCGAAGGAGCCGTTACACCATGCACCGGTATGCATCGGTTTGCGTGGTTGTGTACTCCAACCGCTATAAGCTGCACATGCGTGTGAGCGAGCGCCTACGGATCGATTTCTACAACGGTCAGTAAAAGTACCAAGTCATCTTACGTACCAAGTCCATCTCGCAACAACAGCCACTGCTGTATGAGTACATCCGATCGAGCACGGCCCTTCACTTCACACCAACAACGGCTCCCTGCTTCCGTCTAGAGGCTGGGCACTATTACGCTGAGTAGGACCCAAGGGCTGCTGAAAGGGGTTACGGTTGAGACCAGTCTGTAATCTCCCAGGCGCGGACCCAAGGACCCAACCTGAGAAAAGGCGGCACTGCAAAAACCTGGCGAGGAACCGGCACCATAGACGAAAGAGATTCCGCGACGTCGACTTTCCTGGGTACGTTGTGGGGGCTGCCCTTGTCCGACCTACGTAAGTCCTACATCCGGACACAGAGGTTGCCTCCTCAGAACTACCAGGACGAAACGCTCCCCTTGTATGTTGTTCAAGCTCCCGGGTACACCCAAACTGCAGCCTCAATAATCCATTGCTCTCGCGCGCACGTATTTCGATTCATCCTTAGAAACTATCACCCTGCACGCATCGCACGCAAGGAACCCGCGAGACGGGCGTTATCCACATGTCCGGGCCAAACGCCACCGGTTCACCTTCCCAAGAGGTCTCCAGCGCCGCATCACCACTCCCAGCTCACGAGAGGAAACCCAAGGAACATGCCCGTATCCGGCGCCGCAACCGGATAATCACCTCATGTCTGGAATGTCGCCGCCGCAAATTAAAGTGCGACAAACAGCAGCCATGTACGAACTGCACCCGATTTTCGCGACCATGCATTTTCATTGCGCCATCATTGGACCCGGAGGCCCAGGCCAAGCTTGCTGAGGTCAAGGAGAAGATGGGCATGCTAGAGAAGACGCTTGAAGACGATGTCGCACGCCGAAGCACTCCAAAGCCATTGTTTGAGGCTCCTAGACTGCCGGGTCAGGATCCAGCCCATAGCGATGAAGAAGACGACGAAGATGCGAAAGATCTGGAGTTCATTGACATTGCGACCGAGCACGCAACATACTATGAAGACGAGGCCAACGACGATGTTGTTGACATTGGCATCGCAATGGGAAAGATGCGCATCACGGAAAGAGTGGGCGGTCTTGTACGACCAAGATTATCCGAAGAACTTAACGAAGCTCTCAAGCTGGTTCCCGACGTAGACCAATCGCTGAACCCCTACGCCGACCAATCGCCCAGCTCTTGGATGTCTCCCTCTGCTGACTTTCTAGCACCCTCGTCAAGCTTCTACTTCGCCCCTAGTGTCGAGAAGACCACCATGATGACTTACCTCCCGAATAAAGTCCTCGTCGACAAGCTGCTCGCACACTATTGGGAAGTTGTGCATCCTATTGTCAGAACTCTCCATCGTCCATCATTTGAACGCAAATACGACACTTTCTGGCGGAACATTGCCTCAGGCATCGAGCCACCGGGGTCTTTCCAAGCAGTCGTTTTCGGTGTGCTCCTACAATCCATTGTATCGATGTCTGCAGATAAGAGTCTAGCCGAGTTTGGAGCAGAGAAGCAAGGTTTGGTCGACAACTTCAGGCTAGGCTCAGAATCTGCGTTGTCCAGGGCAAACTTCCTGCGTACGACCAAGCTTGAGACTCTCCAGGCTACTGTTATATACTTGGTGGGTGATTTTCCTTACCCTCAATTCTACTTCCATTACTCTTAGAGCTCAATGAGGTTGGACGTGTACCCAATACAGATCTAACATTGTTTACAGCTGGCACTGTGTCGAGCAGAAGTTTCGCGAGCTCACTCTGCCCTCATGGGAGCCGTCATTCGTCTCGCGGAGTGCATGGGTCTTCACCGCGATCCCTCGACTTACTCCACTAACCCAGTCGAGGTCCAGGTTCGCCGCCTGATCTGGTACCAGATCTGCTTCCTCGACCTACGAACTTGTGAAGCAACCGGACCACGCCCACAGATCAGGCGCGATGAGTACGATACCCGGTTTCCGCTCAATGTTGAAGATGATGATCTCGAGCGCGCCGCCCAGCGCGGCGATAACGTCACACAGGACAGCAAGTCCTTCACGCCGATGACGATAACCCGCATGCGAGCAGAGTGTTTTGAACTATATCGCATGATCTGGACGGAGCGACCGAAGTTGCAAAGGAAAGTCGAACCGGGCGAGAAAAAAACAACGCTCACTGGTCTATTGGGCCGCATACAGTCATTTAGAGCAGCTATGGAGAAGGCGTATCTCCCTTTGATGAGCAGGGACAACCCTCTGCATGCAGTCGCCATGGAAATGTATGGCATTCTCAGCTCGCGGCTTTATCTTGCAACACTGCACCCTTTCGCGTCGAGCGACAAAGGCAAGATGCCAGAGCGACTGCGACAGATCATGATATCCTCGTGCATCATGATTGTCGAACATAGCATGAATATCGAAGAGCAGCCCGCTTTATCGCAATGGTCGTGGTACGTGGGAGCTCTGCACCAGTACCATTCAGCTATGCTTCTGCTCTCCGAAATGTACGTTACGCGCGTCGACCCTGAGCTCTCCGCGCGTAAGTATTGCCCGGGTACGAAGTCGATATGTCTTAGACATAGACAATTCGTACTATCCCCACTTTTCTGACTTGACTGACTTCGCACCTGCGTGTCTAGGTATATGGCGCTGCATCGACTATACCTTCGAGCTCCCTTCAAGCCTAGGCGAGAACGAGAAGATTCGATTCCTGTTGAGCGAATTGGTTGAGAGAACAGGCTCCTATGCCTCGCTCCGAGGAGTCCGCGCCCCTAGCGATATGCCTCACGCAGGCCCTCGGCTCAAAGACGGGACCTCGCCATGGCCAGAAGGCTCGCGACATCCATACTTACCACAAGTATTTCAAAACGAACGTCGCAATGATAAAAAAATCCCCACAAGATCAAAGCCCCGAGTCACCAGGCAGCAGTGGCTACGCCGCAAGCAACAGCGATAACCCCTACACCCAGCCTAGATACCACCCCTCACACACCGAGCGGCCGCAAGGCCAATACACTACCCCTTCTGGGCTCACTGCGAAGGGACCACTCGGCGCAATACCTCAAGTAGATTGGGGCACCGTAGATATGAGCGCGCGAGCCCTCACGCAACTCCCACCCGTGACTAATGCCGAGCCCTACAGTTTCGGCGGGTTTGCTTCGATGTCAAAAACCCCCTCACCCATGCCGCCGATATACACAACGACTAGTCATGAACAGCAAATGCATGGTACCTCGACGCCTCCGGCATCAGCCCCTCCAGAAGGCACAGCTGGAACGAGTCTAAGTCCTACAGATGCGCTGATCAATGACATCGACTGGGTGAGTGCGGTCTTTTCTACAACGTCCTTCAAACGGGCTCTTGATGGGGGCCCTTGGTTGTCTCATGGAATAGAGCTGACGTTTTGCACGTAGAATGAGTGGGACAAGTTGTTTGGGAGCGCGCAGGTGGGACCGGGGGAACGTAGTTATTCCACCGTTCACGTTTCCGACGTTTGAGCCGAATGAGTTTCAATGAGTTGGGGATCAGGGTCATGTGGGGCATGGAATGCAGTAACCTGGATCTCTCGCATGTATACTGTAGGCGTTTGGGGTTTATGCGATATATCTCGAAACCGTTTCGATGTCAGCTTGCTTACACTGTTTCTGGATGATCTGGGGAGAAGGCAGTGAGTCGACAGCAGCTGGTAGATTGAGTGACGCATGGCCTATTATAGTTGGTATACACATGTTCATGTCCATGCACAGCCAGGTATATTGCTTTTGTTCTGTCGCGTGCGTGCTGGAAGCTCAGCAGCCCTATGATCGGCTAGCGGCAAACAAGCTTCCTGGGCCGGCGCTAAGACTTTTACGAGAGGGCACAACGTTCTCTTGGATGTTTACGTAGAGTAATAGTGGGGTGATTCTTACGAGAACATAACTTCAGTAGAATCATCTATTCATTTCCACAAAACGTTATTCGAGTTCGTTACACAAGAACATTTTCCTCTTGGAACGTTCCATAGTGTTGTTCGGTCAGCGACCGTTTAATCCCAGACGGCCGCAACGTCACCGCTCGCCAAACCGCCCTACACACCCCAGTCAACACACCCACTCACAGTAACTTGTCCAGGCCAACCAGCGCCCACGCCACACATAACCCACCAACACGGCGTCTCCACCAGTCCGACGAAGCTCCTCCTTTGCAATCAGCCCGGCAAAACTCGCGCCGCCCATGCCGAGCAACACCCAGGACAAGGACAACCCCCCGCCCTCCTCTTACTTCACCTACCCCGTCACGTACGCCGTCAGCGGCCTTCTCCGCCGCCTCAACTCCGAGCCTGCGAAACCTACCACACACTCGCCTAACGCGCGTGCATATTCAACGTCTGGGGGAGGAACCAAGGAAGATAAGGATATGCACAGCGTGTTCCAGCCCCCCCACCGGACGGCATCCCCATTCCAACCACCGCCGCTTACGCCGCTCACCCTTCAAGGCTACAAGAGCTCCACGCGGGAAGCAGGCAAACTCCTATCTCGCGGTCTCGCAGAAGAAATCCGGCTCCTTGTGCCGCCGCGCCTGCAACTCGTGGACGACTGGCACGTCGTCTACAGTCTCGAACAAAACGGCGTCAGCCTCGCGACCCTCTACAAACAAGCAGAAGAATACCGGGGGCGGAGAGGTGGGTTTGTCCTCGTAGTGAGGGATGCGAGTGGAGGCGTGTTCGGCGCATATCTGAGTGATGCGCCGCACCCACAGAGCCACTTCTTTGGGAACGGGGAGTGCTTCTTGTGGAGGGCGCATGTTCTTCCTTCTCTGCCGGATCTAGCAAATCTTCCGCCGCCGCCGAGCGCGGATACAACGCATGCGGTGCGCATGACGACCGTAGCGAGTCCGACGAAGGCGAGCAGCGGGACGCTGAGTCCGCCGGCCAGTGGGCGTGGGAGTCGGAGTGGAACGAGTACCCCGGAACGTATACGATTCAAGGCGTTTCCGTATAGTGGGGTGAACGATTATATGATTTTTTGCGAGCAGAGTTATTTGAGCGTTGGGGGAGGGTAAGATAGCCTTGTCAACCTGAGACAAGCAGATGCTGACAAGTAACAGTGATGGTCACTACGGCCTTTGGCTCGACGATAATCTTGAGCATGGCGTTTCGAGTACTTGCCCCACGTTTGGTAACGAGCCGCTCAGCGATGAGGGGAAGAAGTTCGAGGTGTTGGGCGTGGAGCTTTGGTACATTGGCGCGTGATTAATTTCTTGATTGGAACAACGACAGACGAAAAGCATCTCTTAACGTAGCGGACATTGGCATGGTGCTTGAGTGGCGTAATGAAAATGGATCCACCGGCGAGTGGCATAAGTCATGAAAGAGAGGGTTCTCTTGGGTTTTGGTATGGCACAGCAGGCCTTGTTTGTGATATCCCCAAAATTCTATACTTTATCATTCTCTCAGCGCGCTGTTCCCTCAGCCGACATTCGCGTGTCCAGCTAATGACCATCAGTGGTGATAGTTGCTGAGGGACACTCTGGGGCCACATCGATGAGAGATCAATGGATAGGAATGCACTGAACTTGAAGCAGTCTAGAAGTCACTGCTTTGAGAATAAATGAGTGGCTATTGCCGGTTCTCAGGGTCGAATGAATATTGTTTCCTCGATATATGAGAACAGTCACTCATAATTAGATTTTGTCATCAACATGTACTGATGAAAGGTTGACGTGAATTCTGAGCTCATTAAAGGACGATGTAAACAAGAGAGGTACGTGTAAGCATAACAGGTGGCTAAGGTGTCCCATCTGCGACGCTTTCACAACGAAAGGCTAATCTGGCTTTCCAAAGGGCGTGTTATTTTCCCTCAAATTCCTCTTCTTGAACATTTGATGGGACGTAGAGGATTTATGGTACCTAGGTATTGATTAGGGTCTGAGCAGTGAACACATTGAGGGAGATCTCTCCGCTTGATAAGCTAGCGTGGGCCTTAGGTGCGCTTCCTACTTCGTCCGGTGTCATAACTCGTTCGTTTGGAAAAACACGAAGAGGAATGGAGCATGCTTGTGCCTTGCGTAGAGTGTGCTTTAGTCTACCAGAAAAATCATGGGCAAACACCAACCGCTTATCTGGATGAAGTCGGACGAGCAACATTGAAGAAGTGTGACTGATTTCCGGACTACGACAGTTTCAGTGTTTCAGCGCTTGCCCTCGAAACTTTTCTGGACTTTGCAGTTTGGTTCACCATGATCGGATATGTGAGGCCCAAAGCGGAAGCTGCAGATACAAATGTGCTCCAGCAGGCCGCACGGTTCATCGAAGATAGGTCTTGGAATAGTTTGTTAAGATTGGTTCCAGGAGGATTCAAACTTGTTCCAAGCTATACATTCTTCTCTGGACGAGTTGGGAATGGTGCTGAGTAATATGATGATGAAGCACAAGCGGTAGAAGGTAAAGAAAGGGATTCTCTGGTGTGTTACACTCCGTGATGCTCTCCCAATCGTCTACGAATTAGCGATTCCATATGAACATCGTCACCGCGTATCTGTTTTCTTGTTGTACCTTGTTGTATCGGACTTCTTGATTACATGTAGATTCTCCTGTTCCAGCATATGATAGACTATATATATTACCCAGGAATGCATTGGGCTACGCATAGGCTTCAAAAAGTCTACAAATCGGTACGAATCGATTGCTCGGTGTTGATCGATCCAAAAGGAAAAACCCTGGCGCAATATAAGTGCTGTATCAACGAGGAGAACATGGCTCAGCAGAGCGCAACCGCGTTACACAAACTACAATGGGTGCATTGTCGGCATCCGAAATCGAGTATGACCATGGCAAAGGAGAATATTTCCATGAGACGACGTGAGACTGGATAATCCTTCTTCTGGATAGCGAAAGCTCAACGATCTAACACCAATTCTCCATGCCTCGACTGCACCATGCCATTTCCACCGCTGCTCAGTATCTATATACACGTCAATGCTCACGCGCATAACGATACTACACTAACCCAGATTATGTGTTTCACAGGGGGGACGGATGTATCGACTTCTACCTCGCTTCTGGCGACTACGATACGGCATCCGGCCCGGCAAATTAGATGAAACGCCAATATCAGCATCACCGCATCTGCTACCGTTCGAAACTGTTGCCCACTCGATATTGCCGCTCATACACATACCCTTGGCACTTACACCTCGGAATAGGCTCTACAGGGGTTGTATGGCGGCTGAAGCGATCTCCGCGTCCTGGTAGATGGCGGCACTGCATGGAGTAAAATGCGGAGGGCATGCCCAGAGGCGCCCAGAGCCAGATGATTGCTCGCGTTTATTGAGATGACCTCCCTACGCGAATACCAGGCAGCGGATAGAGTGGTCGATCGTCATCGTATCTATGCTAAGAACGGTCAGGAGGCCTGGCGACCGGTGTCGAGCATGTTATAAATAAGAAGAGGAGAGCGTTACGATGGCAAAGCATCGACTACTTCGTCGAACAGTCCATCGTTACATTTCCAGCAAGCCGTTGTGAGCCGCCTTCTCACCATGAAGTACTTCGCCGCGGCCGTGCTGGCTCTCCTACCGGTGCTCACCTCCGCCCACTGCGTCGCCCAGCGCGTTCGTGTGAACGGTGCGGTTAGTAATATCTCAACGCCACCAGCATCATACAGATACTGACACTGCTCACCAGGATCAAGGCCAACTTGTCGGCATCCGCACGCCCAACTCGAACAACCCTATTCAGAATGTTAACGACGGCAACTTCGCGTGCAACAGCGGCTTCCACACGCCTGTTTCATCTAATGTCATCAATGTAAAGGCTGGCGACAAAATAGGAACTCAGTGGGGTCATGTCATCGGCGGTGCGCAGTTCTCTGGCGACAAGGACAACCCCATCGCAGCTTCTCACAAGGGTCCGTTTTTTTTCTCCTACCCATTGCCATGACTCGTGCTAATATTTCCCATAGGTCCCGCAATCTTCTACCTGTACGTTCAAAAACCTCGTTCTCAAACTTCCAGCCACCTCCCCCTACCACTTATCGAGCTAACACCAACCAATCGCCAGTGCCAAAGTCGACAATGCCGCCTCCGCTTCGGGTACAGGCCTCAAATGGTTCAAGATCGGCGAAGACGGGCTCGACGGCTCCGGCAAGTGGGGTGTGGACCGTATGATCTCCAATGGCGGCTGGGTTGACTTCGAAGTCCCGTCTTGCGTAGCGCCAGGCCAGTACCTCCTCCGCACGGAGCTCATCGCGTTGCACTCTGCGAGCAAGCAAGGCCAGGCACAGTTCTATATGGCAAGTAAGATTCCTCTCACGTAGGGGTGAGTGCTCATAGTATGTTAGGGCTGCGCGCAGATCAATGTCAGCGGCTCCGGGAGCAACACTGGGGGCCAGACGGTCAGTTTCCCGGGTGCGTACTCGGCGAACGACCCTGGTATTTTGGTCAACATCTACGACAAGGCTGGCCAACCCAACGGTGGTGGACAGCCGTATAAGATTCCGGGGCCGGCGAAACTTACCTGCTAGACGGATATGCTGCGATGGAACTTTTAGTGAGGCCGAAAAATTCATGGTAGCTACATGGTAGTGGTACTGTAGTGCAACAGTGAATGCTACTTCTCGAATTATTCCCTCCTACCAAGATATCAAAACCTCCATAATGTCGACCTGGTTCTAGCGTGTTCTACTGCTCCTAATGCAGGAGATAGTCAAAGTAGATATGTAAGGCAGGATACATAGTTCAAAGGATTTGTACGTTACGATGCTAACTCGCGCTCCAATAGCGCTTCACTCGCTTGCTTGCTTCATTGTCTTCAACCCCGAACCCCAAACTAACAGACGTCGGGTATGTACAAGAAAGATAGACGGCAACAAGACCGAACCCACCAAACATAACGCCTGAACAGAGCTCTTCCTCCCGCGAGCCATGTACACCGTTTAGGCTCTGTCCACCAAAACCCAGATTCACCCATCCAAACGTTGGATCCTCGAAGATCAGACAGCAAGATCCGATCTATGTCGTTAAACGTAAATGACCCTATTCAAATAATGTGAAATAGATAAGAAGTATTAGAAAAGAATACGGCGAACACCGCGCAACAGAGGGTATCGTTGTATATCGGAGAGCAAAACATCTCCGCAGACCGCAAAGGAAACAGGGTAATTTCAGCTTTAGATCATCAATCCGGTTCGATGCCTTCTTCGATTTTGGGTGGTATGTCCATGGCGGGGTTGACGTTGTAGCCCTGCGATGCAGCGACTTCCATGCGTGCGACTTTCGCTGCATGTGGGTTAGAACTGTTGTCGAATTGTCCGTTCTTGTCTTGGGTTGAGGACTGGTGACCACTCTCGGGAATGACGTTCTGTACATTAGACAGTGTGTGCCTCGGTGACGCGCTCTTCTTGCTTTTATCGCTGACAACAGAATGTGCAGAGGATGTTCTTGGAGAGACACGACCTTGCTGTGAGGGAAAAAGTTAGTATTGAACTAAACAGCTGGACCTTAGGGCCACTTACCTGTTTAGCCCAACGCAGACCACAAGAGTTACACAAATCCCTGTTACCCGACGGTCCGCGTCTCCACTCCGGAGTGGTCCTTGTGTGGCAATTTGCACAATCCTTCTGTAGCTGTCCGGCACCCTTTCTTCGCTTTCGCTTCTTCTTGGCAGCCAGAAGACTCTGAACTTCTTCTGCGAGATACCTGTTCCGTTTCTCCATCTGGCGTAACTCATACTGCCAACTCGTGCTTCTGGTAGTCTTGAGCTCATCGAAGACGTTGTCTTCCGACGCCAACGACTGATCCTGGTGGCCAAGGGTGAGACCATTGGAGCCTGCGAAAGTTGCAGCTTGTTCCTCTGTGTTCGCATAACGCGGGTCAGTTGACATAGTTTGCGGCGTAGCGCTCCCTGAAGGAGATTGTTGTTGGTGGGAAGTAGCTGTATTCATGGAGACGAGTGACATGCCTGACTCATCCGATCCGCGAGCCTTGTTCTGGTATAGCGCAGGTCGCTGCGCGGCCGCGTTCCTCGAATATTTAAGTAGGCGCGTCTGACCAACCAGGAAGGTAGGTTTGTGACCTGCGGTGGCGTCGCCGGGGTAAACGGTCGTAAAAGCCTGCAGGACTTGGCCTCGCTTGTTGATCACCTCGTGCTTGACTTCGCCTTTTCGTCCCGTCCGTGCCAGCTCCAGAATCTTACCAAACTGTTGCTTAGACTCTTGACGCATCAACGCTTGGATACTGGTGCCTACGAGTTCTTCGGGCTGCCTATCGATCAGGGAGCGGACGTTGGCTGAGACGAACAAAAACATCCCAGATGTGGATAGCTTGGTCCACAACTCGTTGTCACCGATACCTCCAGATGCACGTAACACTGTCTTGCTGAGCGTGTAGACTGGCCGTTCTCGCCCGACCAGTATGATGCACTTGCGTCCTTTGCCTTGCTCGGTGTGCAGCGAGCCGTGTCCTTCGAACCACATGTAGCCGCTCTTCTTCCGCCTGATTCTGAAGACGACGTTGACCGACGCACCGTTGCTTGTTTCCTTGAGCTCCCGAGTGACCGGAACAATATCGGAAGGATGACACACAGAAGACAGGGCCGTGCCGACAAGCTCGCTCGGATCGTATTCGAGAACCTGGTTACTGGATGGAGACAGGTAGAGGAACAGCCCCTTGAGTGATAGGACATGAACGACATCGTCGGTGTTCTCCAGTAATATCTTATCCCATAGTCGTCGTGTAATCTCGGAATCACCTGTGGAGCCGTAAGCGGCTAAGACGTTGGAGACCTCATCTTTGGAAATAGTTGTGCCATGCTGCTCGGGTAGTGCTTTATGATCAGTGAAAACGTAGCTGGGCATAGACATGCCACGTTGGTAGTTGACCCGGTATGATCCGTCGGGATTCTTGTTGGTCATTGATTGCGGCTGCTCGACAAGATCGACCTGGAAGCCTACGAAGAATTTTGTATTACCTCCTGGTTCCCACGCGATTGGGATCATGGTTAGCAGATTCATGAACGGTTGTCCACCCCGCCGGTAGTTGATCAAGCTAATCTGGGCTTCGGCGCGGTCGTTTATAGTATTCTTGAGATACAGAATCGAATCGTCATCCACGTACGTCCGCTTAATTCCAGGCTCGACCTTTCCATCCGGTGACTGAAGGAAGCGGCAATTTCTGCCCAATATCATATGCTTGCTATACCCGGTAAGACGTTCGAAATTTTCGGAGCAGTACACAATTGGGATATCATCCATTTCCGCATCGCAAACAACGAAAGCGCAAGAAAGGTCAACGGAGCCTATGTCAATTTGAGGATTAGGTCTAGTTGCCACCCTCATTAGAACGCCTAGCATATCGAAACCGGTGGAAGAGTAGGCATTCTTGAATTGCGTCTTCATGTGGGGATTACTGTCTTTGGTTGACGGGAATCCGCCCCGAGGCGTGGCCCACGGGAAGTTGTTCTTGGCATACGAAGCCTCGTCGTACCTCTGTTGTGGTATTTGATGCTCCGGACGCAGCTGAATTGGTTCTTGGTTGTGCAGGGATTGCTTGCTCATTTGGGTTGCGTTTTGTGATGGGTGGCGCGAATTGGATCTACTGTCGCTCCGTGGCCGAGAATCCGAGGGCATCCCCTTCTGATTTTGACTGCTTGTTCGTGTGGGCATGTTTGAGTGTACGTTGGGCGTGGTGCTGGATGATTCGCTTCTGAAATTTTCCCTAGGAGTCGTAGCCATATTGTTGTCTTGCGGAGCTGAAGTTTGAGGGCCACCGAAGTCTTGAGCGACTGGGGAGTTCATCATGGCGGGACCGAAGGCAGTATTGGGGAACATGTTTATGTCGTTTGGCAGCATGGCCATGGGGTCGTTCATGTCGAGTGACATGGGCAGACCATTTGGGTACGGGCTCATGTCCATATCCAGCGATCCGTTGTGCTGCAGCGGAGAGGCATAGGCGGAGCCGCCATTTGCGACGTTGGAGAAGGGCGAGTTCGCATGGGCTTGGGAGAACTGCGTGTTGATGGCGAGGTCGGTGGCAGGCACGCGGTCATTCTGCAGCTCGCCCGTGGTGCGCGGAAAGGTCGCGGTGGGCAGCATGGCATCCATGCCGGCGGCGGACATGTCGAACTGGAAGTCGTCCATGGTCGCGTTCGCCGGCGCGCCAAAGTTCATCGACGAGAAGCGGCGCGAGTCGGGGCTGTCCATGTTCACCTGGTTGCCGTAGACGGGCATGCTGCGGCGACGGTTCACCTTGTCGTCGTTGGACGAGACGATGTCGTCGAGCGACTGGCCCTGTCCCATGGCGAAGGCGGCATCCAGGTCGTCGCCCGACAGGTCTATGATGGGGTTCGCATTGCTTTGTTGTTGCGCGAAGGGCCCCCGCGGCGGCGGGTATGGGTACCCGTTCATGCTCGCACACAGTCAGGCTCGAAGGTCGAGGGCAGCGGGGAGGGCATCGGTTCGAGAGTGCGCGCGGGCGGCGGCAGGTGCGATGTGGTGTGGGGAGCGGCGAGTGCTTCTGGGGTGGATGGAAGGCGAAGGAATAAGATGGCCCGGCCGATTCCAGCTAGGCGCTTTTGCTCGACAGCGAGAGGGACTATAAGGGCATCAAGCCTCTGCACCGGGGCGGGAGGGCAGCGAGGATGGGCACACGGCAAAGGGCACTAACGTAGCGACAAAAGCCATGCGAGGCCGCTGGACACGCACTCGTCCCGTCCAAGGTCAGCGGCGGGTGAACAGCACACTGGGGTTAGACGCAGTGGCGGAGTGGGGGCGCATGGCATTTTCATATGGCATTCCCGCATGCGACAGACGAGCGCACTTCATGCAGGGCAATCCAAGGGTGCTTCTGCTCCTTGCGGAGCCTCATACGGGTCGTCGACACCGTAATTCAAGTTGTCCTGTTTCGTCTGGCTGGCGCTGCGACCGACAGCCCGAGCGTGCGCCGACGACAGGGCGTCTGGCCGATGACATCATGAAGCCCACACTTGTTGGTGAGGACTGGCCTCGCCAGGAGGGTCGCAGCGGGTGGGGATCAGCTTCGCAGTGCACAGGGGATTCCGCTGCATGCCAAAGTAACTGTCCAGACGGCTCAGAGGAGCCTCGCTGCACGTGGTGTGCGGCGTGCCCAGGGACACACTGGTGACGCCAAGCATTTTGTGCTGTGGAAGGCATCCGGGTCTGCTTGGCGGCCCTTTCCCCATCCGACCCGCGCCAAGCATCCGTCGCGGCTGCCGTCCGACTTTTTGGCAGCGCGACCGAGCGTGTCAACAGATCAACCATCACAGCATGATAATAAGACATGCAGCCCGCGCGGGTATGCTTCAGCCTTCTCAAGGCTACGAGTGTCCCAATTGACAGTGAACAGGCCGCCGCGCTCTCGCCCAGAACCCGTCGCAACTCTGGAGAAGATTTCTGTCCACGCAAACCGACTCTTTCGAAACCTCCGCTGAGAACAGCTTCAAGCAGCTGCACTCGCTTGAAGGCCAGTTCAATGCCACTGCTCCAATTCAAGATGCAGTACCCTCCTTTGATCCCGAGACGGCCACGTCAAACCCTCTCTCTGCGCAAGTCACCGAGTCTGTCGCGGAGCAGTACCACCGGTTCAAGCAGCAGCGTGCGTCGCAGCTTCCCCTTCTACATTCCGTTCCACCCTGACACAGAACAGAGGCGCACATAGGCAAAATCGGCTCAGACATCTCGCCGCACTACCAGCCGCACACGCTGCTCAACAATCCCCCTGCACCCGCTGACGTTACGCTCGAGCTTCTCCTTGCATCTGAAGCTCACCAGGGCCATGCCACCTCACTCTGGAACCCCGCAAATGCACGTTACATCCACGGTATCAGACAAGGTGTGCACATTATCTCGCTCGAAGCTACGGCCGCCCACCTGCGCCGTGCCGCAAAGGTCGTCAAGGAGGTGGCTAAAAGAGGTGGCCTCGTCCTGTTCGTCGGGACCCGCGAGGGACAGGACCGTGCTGTTGCGAGAGCCTCCGAGCTGGCAAAGGGGTACCATCTGTTTGAGCGCTGGATCCCGGGTAGCATCACCAACGGGCAGCAGATCTTGGGCAAGTGCCTCACCAAGGTGGTCAACGAGAAGGACGAAGAGATCCCTGGGTTCGAAGAGCAGCTGTACGATAGGCCGGTGCTGCGGCCTGACTTGGTCGTCTGCTTGAACCCGCTGGAGAACTACGTCCTGCTGCATGAGTGCGCGCTGAACAATATCCCAACAATTGGTGTCATCGACACCAATGCGGATCCTACATGGGTCACTTACCCTATTCCCGCCAACGACGACAGGTACCAACGCATCTTCCGCAACTAAACATAGACGTTCGCTAATACTGTATAGTCTCCGCTGCATTCAGGTAATTGCCGGTGTCCTCGGCCGCGCAGGCGAAGCAGGGCAGAAAGAACGTCTCACCCTCGCCGAAAACGGACAGGTGACGTACCGCCCTGCAGAGAACCTGCAGCTCCCTGAGGCCCTACAAGACAAGGAGAAGGCTGTAGCCGCCGTTGAAGAAGACTCGGAGCTCAACCTGGATAAGAGCCTGGAGGACGCAGATGAGCTCGAAGACAAGCTTGACCAGGCGAGGAATCATGAGATCGGCGACCACGAGGCACGGGGCATCAAGAAGATCGACTAAGTCGTGCCCGCCCTTGTATGGTTCATCTGTGTATAGTAACCCGAAATAAGTAGATCTGTTGAGGCGACGAGCACACAGTGTTGGTTGTAATTGTATGTAACATAGGCACCCGCACATCTGCATGTAAGAGCATGGCTAGCGGCGTTGGTTTTTGTACGTCTATTGATCGCACCACAAGAAAGAAAACCTTGGTCTTCATCGCATCCCATTCTGCACCATTTGTCCGAGTTACTTTATGCTGCTTCGATGGCCTGTGTCCGTGCCAATGGAAAAGAAACTTGGGTTGGCGTTAGCTGCGTACGTCTCCGACGCAGGGCTCGCATGTGTGGGTCCACTCAGTGCAACAGCCAATTCTCCACCTCTGGTAGCCATGGCAAGTATGCTATTGGAGTCGAGTTATCTCGAACTAGTAATCAAAAAGAGCAGACATACATGACTACAATTGCGTTCGAGGATGTTGTTGTTGGCTACCGGTGTATGCAAATATGCCTAGTTGGATCGAGAAGGCGACATGGAGGAACCAATCTCAGTGCGAGATTATAGATTCCAATCATGCCACAGCTCTCACTCATGCTAAGAGTGATGCTTGTCACTGTTGAGACCAAGTCCATCACCGTGCTCCCTATACAAGCCCTCGCGCCTCCTGCTTAGTCAAGGTCATCCGCACTCGTCTCCACAGCCGGCTTGACACTCCCCCTCTCCCTCTCCGGATAGAAACTTAGCTTTCCGCCCTCCCCCACCAGGCCTATCCGATCATACAGCGACTTCGCCCTAACGTACGGATCCAGCTTCCAGTAATTCGCGCGCAAACGCTCCGCAACGGCATCCCTCTCCTTTCTCCTTTCTTCAAGCGTCTTGACTGCTTCGGCCTCTGCCATCCATTCAAGAATACTTTCTTCGTATTTAGTCACCAGCTCCTGTCTTTCTGTCTCAAGCGCAGATCTGGGCGCCTGGTCCCTGGCGTTCTCGCCCTCCACTGGCTCAACGTAGGAGTATATGTACGGATCTTCCCCATCGAGCTCCTTCGGGATCTGACTCTTGGGGACGAATTTCTCGAGCTCATTTACGTTCTTGGCGAAGTGTACTTTTCCAGCGACAACGGGGTCGAGCCAGCCCTTGATGACGTTCCAGATGGCGTTGAAGATCCAGGGGGCTTTGTAGACGAGCACGGTGCCGAGGGACTCGGGGTAGTTCGCCTCGAAGCACTTGATCATGAATTTGACCGGGGCATAGTCCATGTTGGCCATTGAGAAGTCGGTCATGTCGAAGACAATGGTCTGTGGTTTGGACGTGTTAGCGATGATCGGCCGGCTTCACGAGAGGGGGTTAACCTACCGCCGTGTCAATCGGTGGGCGAAGGAGCAGACGCGCCGTCTCGATGGTGTAGACAGTGTACCGCTCGAGGCTGGCTTCCGATTGTTCACCTGCGCGGTGTAACCGCGCGCGCACTATACACATGGGTCTGCCCTCGGTGTCTAAGCCGTGGAGATAACTCTTGCCCATCCGAAGCTGTGCGAGGAAATCTTCTCCTTCCTTCTTGACCTTAGGGTCTCCACTCTTGCTTTCTTTCAGTGCTGCTTCCTCGCCGTTCTTCATGATATCGTCGTCGACATGCATTTGTTCCAGCCGCCAGTGCATCGTCGAGATCATCATCACGAGCGCCTTCTCAACATCCCACTTCCTCGCCCGCAAGAACCGAAGCAAGAGCGCATCTGGATGGTCCAGCTTCACCATGCTCCAAAATGCCTTGCGTAGATCCTCCGGTGCAGTATTCGCGATCGCGTCCCTGAACTCCTTGTTCTGTCCGTGCTTATCGTCCTCTAGCGAAATTCTACTGATATCCGGAGTTGAAGTCGAAGTCGTCGATGCACCAGACGCAGTCTCCGAATCTCCCTTGTCGCCCTTGTTCCGCCTGAAGACATGAAGCCTACTCTTTTTCTTCTCTTTCTTGCCGTCTTTCTCTATTGTCTCGCTGGTCGTGGCCAGTGATGCCACTTCCACGCCGTTGGCCTCCTCATCGAGAGCCCCAAACACCTTCATAGTCGCTGCCCACAGCTCGCGCAACTTCCCCTCTTGCTCGGGCGTAAGCGTTCCGGGTCGCCCCGCGGGTGTATTGGGCGCCATTACGAGGTATGAACCTGTTCGGTCTGCGTATTCGACGGTCGACGCAGGTTTATGCTCTTCGATATCCTTCGCAGGATGGTCTGTGAGCAGTGGGTAGAGTAATGCGCCGCTGACCGCAATGCCCAAAACAACGACCGCGGTGAAGGATGTCGAACCGCTCTGCTTGGGAGATGGAGGCGCTCCGTACGTTGTGCAATGGTATGCGCGAGCTTCAGTGGGGGAATAGTATGTGTAAGGCGTGTCACGAATCCAACACTGTCGCTTAGGGAGGAGTCGAGCCGGTGAATGCCGCGGGGATGTGAATTTAGATGCTGCTCTTGCTACAGCGCGAACACGACAGGACATGTAGCAAGAGGGAACAAGCTCACACGGCTAAAGGCGCCGAAAAACACAAATACTCAGGGAGGCACGGCGCCAGTGACGGCGGGCACGGCTAACTGGAAAGCCGGCAGTGGGCGGAGGGGCGCAGGGGCTCGCGTGCTTGGTCGGACAGCGAGAAATTATGGCGGAAAGGGAGGCGTCGTGGTGCAACGCAAAGTTGATGGGGTTGTATGCGCCGAAGCCCGTCAGTACCAGCACTTGCAACGTTCCGCAGGAGGGGACGAGCACAGCACCGCGGGCGCCGGGTCCAACTTCGTCATGGGGGTAATGCTTGGCATTGGACCCCTCCAAAAAGTGTAAACACGCGACGGACTATCTTGTCCTTGGAACAATTCCACACGATCTGATTCAATTGACATTTTACGAACTATGGGTTGGTCCCACACATATCCAGCTGTGAATTGCTGACTCCACCCGACTCAATAACATCTCTTCCGACAACGCGTTACGCTTCTCTCTACACTCAACCCCACAACAAATATCTAGAGACGGTCGCAGCCATGGCCTCCACGACGCCTCTCGCCGAACCCCCCTCAACATCCCGCATCCAGCGCACGCGTTCAAAGTCTCCCGGAAATCGCATTTCGCGCCCCACGACCCCCCTTCGTCCCTCCTCGCGCTCCTCCTTTCGCTCTTCCGTTTCCCGCGGCCGCGCGCCCTACTCTTCTACCACAAACCCCCTCGAAGACCTGCAAGATGGTTTCGCCGAGCTCAGCGATGCAATGGCAGACTTGGAGCAGAATTTTGCGCAGCTGCAACTCATGCACGAGAGTCTAGCACGGTTCAGCGAGAGCTTTGCGAGTTTTTTGTATGGGCTAAATATGAATGCTTTTTGTGTAGATTTCCCAGAGGTGAATTCTCCCTTTCCCCCTCTCGACGCTGTGTTTGGATGGCAATGCTGATGTGAGGCGAACAGGCCCCGATTTCCGAATCTTTCAGGCGCCCGCTACACAATCCTGACGCCCAGTTCCGCACTTCACAAGGCGCTGGAGAAGTGCCAGATGTAGAAGCCACATTCCTCACTACCGACACCTCCTTTGTCGATAATCCGCCGAGCTCCAAGGTCGCGAGTAAATTTCAAAACCCTGTTACGCCGGCACCGAAAAAGGCGGCTACGAGGGGAAGAGGCGGGATACCACGCGCGGGCGCGAGGGGCGGTGGCATTCCGACGAGAGGAGGCGCGAGCAGAGGGACAAGTGGAAGTGGGATCGCGAGAGGAAGAGGGGGACGCACCAGAGGTGGCGCCTGAGGTGGCGATACTTACATTCGTGTACATACTTACTAGATAGGCGCTTGAGCACATACCAAATAAGGTAGCTACGACTGACTATACGTCAACACCGCACATCGCGTTCCCAGAAAATGGCAAAAAACAATCATGAATGAGTCTGTCGTTTTACTATAACATTACTGCCTGGCTCCCATCCCTTACAATGTTCCAAGTATCCCACACCACAGGTTATCCAGCATCCGCACACTCCAACTCGCCTCCTCCCGTACCACATCTCATCATCTACATCCATCATTAACATTACTGTCCGCAACAAACCATGCGAACGCTGCTGCAGAAATCCAGGCTGATCGCTCCCAAATGAGGAGAGGGTATCACAGGAAAGTCATAAAACCATAGATCTACAAAAAGGGAGATCGAATTAAGGCATTAGGGTAGAAGAGTCGGAAGGGTATAAAGCGGATGTGACTCCGGCGCTATGCAAGACCGAAGTAAAAGAAAGAGGGGTAGGGTTGCGTCAATCAATCAGGCGAGTACGCCGGCGTTTTCTTTGGCAAAGCGGCTCGCGCTCTCGTTGCGTGTAGCCCAGCCCTTGATGGCAACGACCACAACTGTCCAGGCCATCAGGAGCGCAACGAGACCCATCGTGACAGTGAAGGTGAACATGGCGTCGAGATGGTAGGACTCTAATGCGGCAACGGTGTCCTTGTTGCTGACCATGAAGGTAATGCCTCCCGCGATGAGGCAGAAAGCGGTGATGACCTCGGTTGGCGGACGCGAGGGTAGGTAAGAGACCGGTGGCCTAATGTAGAGAGTAATATAGGTGAGTGCACGGCAGAGCGCAAAGGCCATAAACATGGAGCCCCACTGCGAGTGAACCATAGTGGATAGCATCGAGTCTTGATGGTGCGAGCTCATCATTTTGCCAAGCAGAAGGATGATGAGGCAGGGCATAGGGTTCATCGAGAACCGGTACTGACGTGGTTGCTGCCAAACCTCATCGTGGAACTGCGATGGCGGCTGCACTGAGAGCACAGCACTGTTCAAAAGCTCTCGCATCCTCGACGACTCAACGATCATGCCCAACTAGGAAGGTGGTCAGACGACTGGCGCTAGAAGGGGATAGAGCAGTGAACTCACCAAACCACCACCAAAGAACATGACTGAGATCGAAACATGTTCCAAATCTTGCGCAGTCCATGCACCTCCCCATGCGGCTAAGTGCTCCAGAAAGACGTTGATGCAGCCGTACAGCCAAATGACGAATGATTCCGTGAATTCGGCGGAAGGTATAGCCGCACGCCGACCCACGACCTCCTTCGGTGGCTTAACATTCCATGCCCATCCAAAGTCGGCGAACGCTCCCATCCAGCGGCCCAAGGTGAGCAGACCGTATCCGAAAAAGATTCCGCCCTTGATGTAGTGCGCGAGGACATTGAAAACGGCGCCACCGTGCTGCCAATATAGTTAGCGCGCGTCCTCGCCCATACGTCGCCGAAGTTAACTCACTCCAATACCACCATACACGACAGTACCGGACATGATGGCGACAAAACCTTGAACGAGGATAGTACGATCGATGATGATGTACAGAAACCTGAGAATCTTCAATGGCTTGCCGACTGCAAAGCGTGCAACATGGCGCGAGAAGAACCTGTCCACGACATTATTCTCAAGGAAGCCGCGCTTCTCAGCATCAAGATCGACATCGTCGAGTTCTTCATGTGTAGTTCTACGCGGCGGCATGTTGAACCGTCGCTCCTCTGATTCTACGCTCGGAGACGTGGAATTGGAGTTGCCGTACAAAGAGGCGGAATTGCGCTCGGTACCTTGGCCGGAATCGTTGGACCACCTTCCAGGCGAGACGTCTTGGTTGTCGCCAAAGTGTACGCAGTGATAGCGGGCCATGTTCGCGGCGTTCAGAGGTTCACCGGAATGGTCTTCCAGCGAGTAGGGCTTCGCCCGCGCCGTGTAGACCTGGACCAAAGCCATGAAGACCCAGGCTGAGGCGATCCACGTGATGATCCAACCGACCTTGCTGTGCGCATTGTTCTCATACAGCTCAGGTGTCTGGTGGTTATAAACAAGGCCAAGAAGCAGCGCAAAGGCATTAACGATGAGGAAGACGAATTGTGCGGAGATAGCCAAGCGCGAGTGGGCGATGCTGAGCATCACACCTTCCAAGAGTTAGTGGGACCCTCTGGAGTTGGGGCGAACATACCAACTGGTAAGACAACGACCCACGCAAGCACCTCAAGTGCAATATGCCAGTACATCAACGAGGCGTGCTCAGACAAGCCCCAGTAGCTCTGGGGAGCTCCGTTGTCTACCGCTGGAGGTGGTGGGGCATCATGCATATCCATGTCCGTGGACCCGCCATTATGCTCGTCGCCGTGAGCAGCTACCAGAGGGAAGACCTCTGATAGAAGCACCGCGGTTGCAAAGGTGAGAAGTCGCACCCTCGTCATGTAGGATAGGGTTGAACGCGGGGAAGTTGTGGACTCGAAATGATGCGCGGGAAGAGGACTAGTGACAGTCCAGACGTATGCGAAGTCTGTTGGAATTGCGACGCGTTAATCAAGCTTCCGAGCTAGCTAGATGTCGAACAAACGATGGAAGACAGGGCCAGCGGTTCAAGAAGGCAGCGAGACGGCGGTACAAAGAGATATGGCATGCGCCATGTTGGGTGGGCAAAGCATTTTAAGATGTGCCTGCCTGCCGGATGTATCGGAGACAGATGGCGGACCGGCAGCATCACGAGAGAAGTTTGTCATCTCTGCAGCATGGTGGCCTCGCGCCGCGACTTCCTCAAGGGTTCCTGTGACGATTGCGACCTGTCAGCGTGGGTCGCGCTTGCCGGCCTGGAAAAGCGCGCTTGGCGTTCACACCCTGGTCCCTGAGTCCTCCGGCGCACTCCTCCGCTGCCATACACAGGAGGGACACGTTCTACGGGACAGGCCGCAGAGCCCGCCTCCAGCACCGCGCCCTGCAGAACAAAGCCTCGTGCATCCTCCGCGCGCGCGGGGCGCATGCTGTTTCTTCGACGACAGCTCATGCCATGGGAAGCATCGCCATCGGCTTTGCCAACTCACTCCCTTACTTGAGCTCGACACCACACAGCATCCGGCGCTAGTGCTGAGATGGACATCTCGGCGAGCCCTTGTCGAAGATTCTCGGTTCCTTGCCAGCCTTCATCATCTGTAAATTCGGCAAATTCGGTAGACGACAAGCACCATCGCCACCGGTTCCCTGGCGAAAAGGCAGGCTTTGCACAGACCTTGCACTGTTGTGTCCGCGAAATGTCCTTCGTCGCCCGAGCCCGCCCTGCATCCAACTGCCACCATCTCGACTCATCACGAGGACGTCACATTGCTGTCGAATGTCGGGCATGTTAAGCTTTGTAGCGTCTTGGCAACATGTGCGCTCCTTGCGAGTCCCAACAGCCGGTGCATCTGCTGATCAAGGCTTCATGCTGGCAAGCCTACACTTGCCGACTTTGTCGGCTGCCGGCCTCGTTGCTATCCGCCGACTTCCGGATGGTATATCATGGCGGCACCGTCGAACACCACAAAAAAACGGGTGCTAGCCACGCTCGTAGACGAACAGTCTGGCCAACAAGAGATCAAGACAGCAACTGACGCATGTTCCGGTCTTGTTCGAGTGGTTGACGTTTGGAAACTACTCGGCGCGAACAACATGTCAGACCAACCAAACCTGCGCCTCATGAGTTACACAGATTGTTTAGGGCTCACTTCTGAGTCACCGACTTGAGAGACGCGAATGCAGCCTTGATCTAGCGCCACCTTTTATGTTTTCTTGTTCGACAAGCCACGACATGATTGACGTTGCTGCGCCAGAACAAGATTAGTGTGTGTGTTGACAAGTCACCTGTTTATTCCGACTCGGAATATACTGTGTACATGTCGCTGATGATAGTTGCCCTACGCGGCTATCTCGTGTTGATTCGCATTGTACGATGCACGTCGAATTGTGCAGGCGCACACCCCAATGGAGCTTCGGATTCATGAAATATCCGACCCACCTGCATGTTCCCCTGCCACGAGATGACCAGGATCTTTAAGACCGGTGTCCGACATCGCGATTCCTGTCTAGCTCACAAACCAGTGGCTTCCCCGCAGACGTCAACCCTTGCTTGATCAGGCGACGCTCAGTCAACTCTATGTGGACAACAAAATAAACGAAGCACACCGCTATGTCACTAACCCGCATGTTGTTAAAGGAACAGTACGGTGTTATTCCCGAACCTCCGTTCATCTCACTCTCGCCCTCTAAGAGATCCGGCCCGTCTCGGCGATTACGCCTACGAACCATCGTGTTCAATGTGCCCAGAGTAATCCTGCAGCCAACACAGATCGAGTTATCACGAACGAAAAATTATCCCCTACCCGGTAGATTCGCAAGGTGGTGAATTGGGATGACTTTTGGCTGCAACCACAGTACGATTAATTTGTTTTAAACCTTGCATGGACTAATGTTCCTAGCAACACTGATCGGGCGGCACGGATACCAAGGTGTTCGTCCACCCCCACCAGTGAACTTGGTAAACGACAAGCACGTCTTCGGCCGAGGAGCTAAGACAGTGTGGATCGGCATGCCTTGTCCATGCACATACTGTGTATGCAGACGAAGAATTGCACCCTAACAATCGAATAGATTAGATCGACCACACCCATCATACTAATTAATAAGTAAAGTTCCTGCAAGTATTCTGATGAGTCACTTGCTCGGCGACTGAAGCTACTACCACGCAGATAGTTCAGAAGTCTCAACCCTTCATACTATTCTTCCTGGCAGGTAGACAAACTTTAAGCGCACTTTCAGAACTGTCTTGCCCTTCGCATGCCCTTCATCTGGGTTCTTGAAAGCTTCCTGGAACTGCTCAAGCTCATAGACACTGTCCACGACCGCTTGACGCCTCTTATGTTTCAACAAGTCTGTCACCTCTGCCACCTCAGTATCTTTGGGCTCGACGATGTACTAGACACTCTGCGCTCGATTCGCGATGCTATACAATGCTACTATGCTACTACTGCCTGGCTGTCAGAGAAAAGAGGGAGTGGAGTTGTGGCGCGTGGGGTGGATCCCTTCCCCGCATACGTCACGAACACTACGGCAACGCTACGGAATGTCGACGTCGAGCATAATACACTACCCCACTCTCGCGTGCTCACTTCCTGTGTGATGTGAGAAGCTCTTGGTTTATAAACCTCCTTAGGCTTTCCCTTCACATCTTCCCTTCTTCTTAAACAAAGTCGGTTTCAAACAATCATGGGTAAAGACCATCCAGATGCGGACCTTCACCCTGAGGCCACTGGTCCAGCCTCACGCACTGTGAAGGCAAGTTTGCACTCAAATCGACTTTGGAGAATGTGCATCGAGATCAATTGCTAACAATCACAGGCCCACGAGGCCGACCACTCCCTCAAGCTCTATTCCGGCTGGTTTTGTCCCTTCGTCCAACGCGTCTGGATCGCCCTCGAAGAAAAGTCCATCCAATACCAATACATCGAAGTGAACCCGTACCACAAGCCCAAGTCCCTGCTCGACCTCAACCCGCGCGGTCTCGTCCCCACGCTGCAGTACAAGGACAAGCCGCTGTACGAGAGCACCGTGCTCGTCGAGTTTCTCGAGGAGGCGTTCCCAGATCATACGCCGCACTTGCAACCGAAAGATCCCTATGAGCGCGCGAGGACGAGGATCTGGACGGATTTCGTGACGAGTAGGATTATTCCTGGGTATCATCGGTTTTTGCAGCATCAGGGGGAGGAGGGATTGGAGGAGAAGCAGCAGGAGTTTCTAGGCCATTTGAAGGAGTTTACGAAGGAGATGGATTCTAAAGGTCCATTTTTCAATGGCAAGGAGTTCGGGCTTATTGATGTGATCCTTGCGCCTTGGGCTGTCCGCCTGTGGGTCTTCGACCACTTCAAGGGCGGATTGGGAATTCCGGCGAAAGGAAAGGGTGGAGATGATGAGGACACATGGGAGCGGTGGAGGACGTGGAGCGAGGCGATTCACAAGCGGAAGAGCGTGATTGAGACAATGTCTGACAGAGAACATTACCTTCCTATCTATAAGCGGTATGCGGAGGATCGGGCGCAGAGCGAATTGGCGAAGGCTACGAGGGCGGGCAAGGGCGTACCGTGAGTGTTTGGGGACGGCGGGCGCTACCGACGATTATCGGCATGTAAGCGTACGCTAGTCTCAAACGGAGCTGTGAGATCGGCGCTGGTAACGTTATGTGTAGAACAGCAAAGTACATATTTAAGCCACTTTTCTGAACGCTCTGTTACTCTCGCCCTCACACGCGTCATCAATCCTCTGTGACTCACTGAATCATGGCCTCCAACATAGACCCAAACACCAAAAACGACGACGCTGACCCCAACGACAACAACATACAAATGCACGGTTCCTGCCTCTGCCGCGCCATAACATTCACCCTCAACGGCCCGCCGAGAAACACAGTCCTCTGCCACTGCGAGAACTGCGCGCACGCTTCCGGCGTAGGCTTCATGGCCAACAGCTTCTACAACGCCTCACAACTGCACCTTCCCTCCTCCACCCCAACTCTCCAAACCTACACCGACTTCAACACGGATAGCGGGGCAACACTTCAGCGGCGATTTTGCTCCAACTGTGGGAGTCCGTTATTCACATCAAATTCGGCGTTTCCGGACTTTGTGGCCGTGACGAGTGGGAGTTTGGAGAGGGAGGTGGGAAGGAGGTGGAGGCCGAAGGTGGAGTTGTACTGTAAGGATCGGAGGGGATGGGTGGGAGATGTGGAGGGAACGAAGAGGTTTGTGGAGATGTTCTAAAGAAAAAGATATGGAGGGAATGGAAGTCGAAGGTCGACCTGTGTTGTAGGTGTCGGGTTAGGGTATCTCAACGGGGCAGACGTTTTGTAAAAGGAGACGGAGTGAGGTGATAGTGGCATCATTGTTTATTCCTGCATTGTCCACTTCCAATTATCGGTGCTTTGCGTAAAGAATGTGCCACCTTCCACGGTGCTGGAATCAGAAATTTAAGAATTCCCAACAGACATATTTACTATAGGGAGGGAATTATTAGCTAGATCTTGTTAAATTATCTTTTTAGACCTAGTAGAGCCTAAAATAGGCTACTAAGCTATTAAACTAAGTGTACTAGAGCTAAAATAAGTGTACTAAAGTAGATAGACCAATACTTTACTCCCTATAGTAAATATATTGGCTAAATATCCTTGATTCCTTGTTCCAGCGCCGTGGGGGGTGGCACATTCTTTTTGCAAACGATAATATCATGGAGCGCGTGCCTATTATGAGATGACCCGGAGGTAAAGCACCCGTCAATATTACGCTGACTTGAATTGGGGTGGGACTATCTCGCAGTCAGTGAACGTTTGAGACCTACTTTAAGCGCCGCTGGCCAACGAGCAAGTCCACATGTTTCAAGTTATTCGGTATCTGCGAGCCAAAAATGCTCTTAGAGAAAGCCATAGCCACGCCTGAGTGCTATAAGAGGGCTCTCGGGTCAAAGCAGCTATGCATATCGTACGTTGTGCGGATGCGTGGATCTACTGTTCCGTGTGAGGTATATAGCAGCTTTCCTCTCGGCTTGTAGCTTGATGGCCATCTCTTGGAGGGAAGTAGGCTTAACCTCGGTCTCTAAGTTTAGTCTGCTCTCAACGGTGTATCTGGCTCTCATCGCTACCTTTTTAATGATGTCGGAGTTCAGATCGTTTTCGACTCAACGGCAACGGGGCTCATATGGTGCCCCATACCGGCATTGGATTAGATTATTGGAGATCATATCTTTTTGGTGCGAGTTTAGTGTCTTACGGGGGTTTAATGCAACCTGAAGAGATGTCAAGAGAGTAATGATGTCATAGTAGGAATGCATACTTAACGTTCCTTGGTAAAGTCGTGGTCCAGGCATACTTGAAGGAAACAGAGCTATAATCAAATGTCTGTGTTGTGCGTAATTCGTTTCCAAAAGGATCCCGCTTTCCTCTTTTCGCCATGGCCCGTGCACTATACCTCATCTCACTTCAGACGCGCTCTCCAACACGATCTGTCTCAAACACCAACGTATTTCGTCCCCACGCTACCATCTAGCCTTACAGGCCTCCACGGAAGCGACGCCCATAGCTGTTCTCGTTGTTCGGCGTTTGTCTCCTAAGACTTGTTGCGCGTACATGGACACGTACGCACAAGTCGAAAGGGAAGTGTCTTCACATGATGCGAGGCGCATCTTCAGTGATATTAGCTCGGACAAAGGAAAGTCGCAGTAGCCCCTTGTCAAGATATGGTCATCTCCTCAGCCGACCCAGCCTCATGTTGTCACAACAGCACAAAATCTGGATCAGTGACAGCCAACGCGCAATTCCCACCACTAACTGCCTAGGTCGGTATCTGGAAGCTATGTCACGTTAGAAGTCTTGTCGACTGCATACGCGCTCACGTACGCGCATCGATTCGACCAGTGAATGAGCTCAGATGGGATGCCCTACCCTATACGTTCATGCAGGCTACCTGAGTACCGACCCAGACCTAGGGTTTCGAGTGAAAGCCTCACACAGGTTCTTGGTATACCCCAGAGAGAAACCTCTGGATACAAGGGATACATCGCTTCTAGAAGGCTTATGATTCCGTGGTCTTGCTTCGATGCGACACCTTGCGAGTTGAACATGAATCGAGAAAACAGAAAGAAAGCGTGTGAGCGAACCATACGAGTCGCCAGACATTACGCATGTTTCGCGGTCAATTGGCAGCGCAAATTCACCAATAGTTGCTCTTGCTAGCGAAGAAAGACGAGGTTCATTCTTTCCGAGACAACTCTCTCGTCGCTTTGCTAGTTATCCTGTGATGATAGCCTATACTATGACGTTGTATGCTGAGATTGAACTTCGATTGCTATGCGGTAACAGAGCAGTGGGATGGAATGGTAGACAAGCGTACAAAGGAATGCGCAAGCGAAAGTATTACTAGGAGTTGTCTTCATATTGCGCCCTCGAGGAATTGATGTGATACTGAGGTGGTTACAGTGCCTGCCACATCCCATTTCGCTTCAGAGTTGCCTTCGCTACGCACTGCCCGTTTCACATTCAATGGCCCTGGCCCTCCGCATTACCGCAATACGATCCCTGCGAGCATCACTTTCTCTACCCTATCGGGAAACCACCTCACGCCTACGCAATGCTATCACAAGCAGGATATTCCTTGGGCCTCTCCTCCTGGGTCGGTGTGCCTGGCACGAGCCCATATTTCGGGGATGGTTCGCCGTTCCTATCACACATCCACTCATGTTGTGATTTTCGTCAGGCTCTGACAGCCAGACTCTGGAAGCCATTCGCACCCACGGGCTCTAGCAGCCTCTTTATGCACAATGAACGCGCCGGTCGCTCAGTACTCGCCAGAGTATCTGGCTGAAGATAATGGCCTTGCGATCATCGCGACTGCGTCGCTAATGATAATTTTCTGTACAGTCTTTGTTGGCCTTCGGTACTATGCGCGTTACCTCACCTCGACTCAGTTCGGTGTAGAGGATATTATCATACCGTTCGCATGGCTGGCGGAGTTGGGGCTATGTGTTGTCGGCATTCGTAGGTCGGAAGACATCGCTAAATATCATATTCGCTGATATCAAAACAGTCATGGTGAAGAGAGCTGGAACGGGCCGACATGCTGCATTCAATCTTCAAAGAGATCCCTCAAGCCTATCCAAGCACTTCAAAGGCGTCATAATCAACGAACTCCTCCACCCAGCCGCCGTTGCTTTCCCAAAACTCGTCGTGGTCGTTCTCTATCTTCGAGTCTTCACGAAAAAATTTGAGCGTGGCATCGCCTGGGGGCTTTTCGTGGTGATCCTCGCAGCATTCATCTCATTCTTCGCGGCGACATGCTTCCAATGTACCCCATTCCCTTACAGCTGGGATAAAACGATACCAGGAGGACACTGCTTCGACACCGTGGCTTTCGCTTATAGCAGCAGTGTACCAAACATCGTCACTGATCTGGTCGTGGTTTGCCTACCGATACGGACAGTACTGGAGCTTAAGGTCTCGACCGGAAGGAAGATCGGCTTGATGCTGATCTTCTTGACTGGTAGCATGTAATATACCCGGCCTATAAGATTTCTACGGCACTGACTCTTCACAGTGGCATCATAGCCTCTGTTATCCGGACTGTGGTCTTCGCTAAGACGGATATATTGGACGATATCACATGTGAGCATCGATATACCGTAGACTTGGTCCTTTGCTAACAAACTAGTCACCAACGTACCTCTAATCAATTGGACTATCATCGAACCAGGACTTTACCTTCTTGCCGCATGTGCTCTCTCATTCAAACCGCTCTTCCGCATGGTAGCCAAGGCTTTGCACCTCGGTTCCATAATCACACACACCAAATCGGCGCTCAACAAAACATCGCACAACAAGACAAACCGAACACAACAGAAGGACATTCATATGGAGACGTTCAAATCGGCTAGTAGCGGCGGCTTCACTAAGCTGAGCGACGGCACGGGTGAGAATAGTAAGGATGTAGACGACAAACACTGCGAAGAAGTCGTATGGTTTAAGAAGGGTGCGGGGCACAAAAAGGGGATGAGTGAAGGCGCGTTGAGTGTTGTGGTGACGCGAACCGTGGATATACAGAGCGAGGATCTGGACGAAGGGTACCAAGTACGAAGTGGAGAATATGTACATTACGATGCTAACGTGGGTTGCGCTAGGTAGAAATTGGCAACCACGGTGGGAACGCCCGCGGTTGGTACAATTTTACCCTCGAATCCTATCTGGTCACAATATCCGAGTGCAGATGACATCAAATGGAAGCATCTTACAGTCATACAATTTTCGTTAGTTCGGCTGACTGAGAATGTACCCTGGGCCACCCCAAGGAGTGTTGGGACAGTCCCTCTTGAGTCCACAAGATGCCTTTTCGTTGAGGCAGATTGTCGAAAATCGCTTTTTAGGGTCGCGGATATAGATCAACATCCCTCAAAATTTCTGCATGCAATTCCATCACAGCTTCAACGCACTTCAAGTCAAAACCAGGAAACACCGATCAAGTTCAGATACTCTTACAACACGCTTAACCATCAGCCACGCTTTCGAAGCTTCAGTACACTAACGACGCAATACCACATTGGCACCAGTAACATACGAACAATCATGAAGACTAACTCCGCAACCCTCGCCTTCCTCATCAGCAGCCCTGTGCTCGCCGCTCCTCTAATCCGCTCTATACCTACCATCGTCACCAACAAGCCTACAACGCTCATTACCACTTCCAGCAAGCCTACTGCAACCATGCTAGTGGAATATGGCGCAGCGCATTACGCGCCTCAGGGTGCACACAAAAGGCCGCTCCCACCAAGCGGTCGTGAGGTAGCAGATCGCCTGTCGCTCGTCAACAGGGACTGCTCCGCCTTCACAGACGAAGACCGCGCCTGGATCGCAGAGCACCCAGAACTCTCTCCAGTCCTAGAGCAGTGCGAATCCTGGGAACTCTACCAACCCAACACCCCTGAGGAGGATCACGTAGGTGCGTGTAACGAGGGCAGCATCGGCTGCAAGCACAGGCGCTCCTTACAAGAACGAGAGCTTGTCCCATACCCGGACATCAACCCCTTCTACGACGACATTGGCCCCTTCATTCTCCCGACGCCAGGCCCACAAACGGGATTCGAAGAGGAACTGGTTGTGGCGAGGAAACATATTGGGGAATTGTATGACGAGAAAAAGGATAAGGAAAAGAAGGATAAGGAGTGATAGGGTTACGTGAGGGGGTTGAAGGAGGGTTTGAACGATTGTGGGGCGGTGACCCGGGAAAGGGGAAAGGGTGATGATCAATGTTAAGGGTTGAGTTGGGATAGTAGCGAGACATGTCCACCGGAGTGCTTGATCTCTTCACTCCTGAAGACCAGTTAATTCAACGACCCACGAGAGCTACTGGATAAATGTGTTTTGTGATTCTTCGGTTGAAGCCACGTTGTATCACTGTATCGTGTCTTGTATCACTGCGGATTATACAACTCCCTCCCACATTTCCAACCAAGCACTGCATCTCGACTGCCCTCTTTACGTACACACCATCCTCGTCTCCTCCTCCAACCAATTTTCGCTACCCCAAGATCACAGCGCCTTCCCGCCATGTACTCACCCACGCCACCCCAAAGATTGCTAAATCCAACACCGCCCACGCCGTCCACGTCCCCAATGGCCACCCCGCAACAACCCTGAACGCCAAAACACCCGCATATGCGCCCGCACATCCCCACAAAAACCTATCAAACCATTTCCTCCCAAAAGTCTTTCCAAAAACCACCCTCTCGCCCTCCATGCTGACGATCAGGTGCAGATTCCACGCTACGAAAAAGAAAAACAGGACGCTGGTGAGTAGCCAGGGAATGTCGAACGGAGAAATGGGCAGACTCGTAGTGGTGATGAGGTATGCGAGTCGCAGGGCCTGAATCATAAGGAAAGCGACGCGACGCTGTTTCTCGCTGCGAGATTGCACGGAAAGGTTGTAGGAGGTGGACATGCCAAACCAGGGGAGGCGGAAGTTGGGGCACTGGCGCGAAAACGGGCGTGGCGCGGGGGCGCTGTAATCTCTGATCGTCACGACTGCCATTGTTGAGGGTGGAGGCTTGAGTGGTGGGTGTGCGAGAACGAAGAGACGTGCTTGTGGTGGAGCTGCGATGGAGCGGTGTCCGGTTGTGGTTGCGAATGGTAAGTGCGACCACGTTTGCTGATTGGTGGTACACGCGGGTCGATGAATCAAATTCTAACAGAATATTGTGCGAAGGTATTCTTAAAGTATGTATATCTATGTATGCCTAAGATTAGGCCAACGCCCAGAAGGAACATTTGGCCCCGGGAACAGCACGCCCGATTCCGTGAAACGGCTGCGCCACACCAGGTGTGCTCATATACCTATTCGTGGTGCCAAAAGAGGGCTGTTCCGTCTGGACAACACGCCATACGTTCCTGTGCTGAACGAAGCGTTGTGGCGGTGTCCTAAGAATGTTGTTAAGGGGACAGTACGAGTCTGTATCTGGACTTAAAGGTGGTGCTAGTCCATGTAGGGCTAGCTTGTTGAGGCCATCCAAATTCTCGGCGTCAGCTCATTACTGAGTACATACAGTGATACACTGGCTGTCCTTATTACTTCTATATATTATGTTTCATGTTCGACTATATTTTAGTATCTGTTAGCAGAAAGTATTCAACCTTTTCTGCTATTCCTTGCGCGACCCCATACATTGACTTTGATATTCGCCACGCCCCAAATTCAACGAACGCAATCAAACGCCCAGCTACAACTCATCTTCTCGTCTTACCAGTCTGTGTCCTAACTCCCTATTTAAAGAAATAGTTTGACGAGGTTGTCGGGTGTTTGGGCGGTGCTGAACGTATGACAAGAAAGCTTCCACCAGGAGTTGCTCCACCATGTACATTCTACTCCCACACACGAACACAAAAACACACAGAAGGTCGGTCACCATATCATACATCGCAGAACACACGTAATGAACTTATCAACCCGGAACTCCATTAGCTATCGCCGCCCAGTGATGATCCAAAAGCGCGTCCAAGCCCATGGAAAGAAATGCCATCAATCATGAAAAAACCCCCACCGAAGCATGTATCATATCGCTTTTATATCATGCTTTTCATTCAGTATCCATGCACATCATCCATCCAAGCCATCCCACTGGCACAGGAAGGCAGAACACAGAAAGAGGGAGACGGGGTATCCTAATTTACAACTCGTCGTGAACCTCAGACGCCGCAGACTTGGCGCTCTCGGTCGCTTCCGAGGCGGCGCTCTTGACGCTCTCGGTCACATCCTCCGCCTTATCGGCAACAGTCTCGGCGGCATCCTTAGCCTTGTCTGTGGCTGACTCAGCAGCATCCTTGGCCTTCTCGGAAGCGGCGGCGGCCTGCTCGGGAATCTCTTCAGCGACGTCCTCAGCAGCTTCCTTCACGGCCTCGATGGCGGCCTTGACCTTGTGGGTGCCGTTCTCCTCGATGAATGCAACGAGGTCCTCAACAGTACGGCCGCCAGAGTAGTCGATGGGGGAGTCCTTCTTGCCAGCGGGGAACAGCTTGATGGTGGGGAAACCCTGGATCTCATCGGGGACGTCGTTGGCGGTGGCGTCGACCTTAGCGACGGTGACGAGCTTGGAAAACTCAGGAGAAGCATAGAGAGCACCGAGCTCCTCGTACTTGGGAGCAAGAGCCTTGCAGTGACCGCACCAAGGAGCGTAGAACTCAAGGAGGACGTCCTTGTCGTTGTCGATGACAAGCTTCTCGTACTCGTGGGCAACAACAACGGTGACAGGGCCATCGTTAGACTCAGGGATAGGCTCAGACTTGACGGAAGGCTGGATCTTGTCGTTGACGAAGTCCTCGACGAAAGAGCCAATGTCCTTCTCGGTAATCTTCTTGTCCTGCCCGTAAGGGTACTTCTGGTTCTTGTCCGTCTTCTGAATAGCGAAGGCGGGCCACTTGCCGACCTCGAGGTTCAAGTTACCAGCGTGTTGGCCGAAAGACTTAGCGTCGATGGTGGCGAAGTTAATCTTACCCTTGTACTTCTCAGCAAGGGGCTTCAGCTCCTTGGCTAGAGTGTCGCGCTCATCCTGCTCCTCGGCAAAGATGTATGCGAGAGGAATGCCGGCGGCCATGTAGCCACTGTAGGTCTCGGGACCGACCTCGCCAACCAGAGGGGTCGATGCAACCTTGATGAAAGACTCGATAGCCTCCTTCTCGAAAGCCTCAGTGTGGGTGTCCTTACCCTCGTCGAAAGACTTGTAGAGCACAAGGGCTGGCTGCTTGACGCCCTCAGCCTTGGCGAGCTCGGCGTCATTGGTGGCACCGAAGAGGTAGTTGTCGCGGAGACCGTTGGCAACGGAGGTGAAGGTCTCGTTGGAGGCCTTGTCGTCGGCAGCGAAGTAGGCGACGAGGACGACCTTATCGGCGGTCTTGAACTCGTCAATGGAATCCTTGGTGACATCGGACACGGCAGGCAGAGACTGCTTGGTCATGTACGAGACTATGGCGTCGGCCTTGCGCTGGCCGGTATAGGGTGTGATGTTGTCATCGCCGCGGAAGACCTTGAGGGTGGGGTAGCCCTCGACGCCGTACTTTTTGCACAGCTCCTGCTCCTCTGTGCAGTCGACCTTGGCAAGCGGAATGTTCTTCTCCTTCAAAGTCGTCGCCGCCGACTCGTACTCGGGGGCGAGCGCCTTGCAGTGGCCGCACCAGGGTGCGAAGACTGCGGATTAGTCAGTATGCGATTGGGAAACGTGGTAAAAGGCAATCGCAAGCTGGGAAACTTACACTCAATCAAAGAAAGGTCGTGCTCCTCAACGAAGCCCTGGAGGGTGTCGTCCTTGAGCTCGTGGACATCGGAAGCCAGACCAAGCGAGGCCAGGACGGCCGTGAGGACGATGCTGTAACGCATGGTTCCTACTCTGACAAAAACAGAAGTATAAAGAAAAAGAAGGGTCGAATTGAGCTAGAACTCGGCAGGTGGGTGGGGGAGAATTTCAGGCAGAGCGGCGGAGGGTTTTTATGCTCTATCGTTCGTGGCGCGAAAGACCACAGTGTCTACTTCTACTGGGCTGAGCTCGGGTGCAGTCCGCGGGCCCTGCCAAGACCTGCTACAATGGCTGCGGGCCTTGACCCGCCGTGGTAATTCTTCTGTACCCCGGATCGGGACACGTAGAGCTCCCGCATCTCGATTCCACCGTGCAGACGGGTTCTGCAAGCCCGCGTGGCCGCCGCCGCCGCCAAATCTTCCGTTCAACTGTACATGGCGCCTGTTCGAAGCTCGCCGTGGGTATTGCCTAACACGGATAGCCACCCACTGATCCCTGCACATCTCAGACCTCCACATGTGTCCCCGACAAGCATTATTAATGTATCTAGAGTAGGAGCCACGGACTTGCCAGCCCAGGGCCAGGTGTTCTCTTACTCTGTCATGCACTGGCCATCTCCTCTGTCGCATTGTCTGGCTCTCACTAATCACGTGTGGCGAAGCTGATAATGTGCCCTGGCACGTTAGCCTTCGCATTCTCTCACTCTGGTCGCCCTACGCACGCACGATTATATGTTGTATGACGTAGGCTCATTGAAACGTACAATTCACAGGTGGGGAGAGCAACGATTAGGATGGAAATTTGCATTGAGTATCTTTGGACAAGAGACATCGAAAGCTGCCACGAGGCCAGCATCTGAGCCGCGCCTCTGAATGCCCGTAGGCTCAACCGGGCCCTAAAAATTCTTTTGAATGTTTTCTACATATGAGTATGGTTTTTTTAATTTTCATTCAACCAGGCTGCTGATTGTAGCCACCCCGTCGAGCTTCTGCCGGAATTTTTGCCCAGGCCAACAGTTGAGAAGCGATAGTGAGGTGACTACAGATAAGCGCCCGGACTGATCTAGTCCCAAAACCACGTGGGCAAAAGAGATGATCAACGGTGACGTGAGCCGGAAAGTAGCGCCACATGTCGCAGTCCTGGGAGGAGGGAGAAGAACTGCAGGAAATCCGATGGTTGCTAGCTTGCGCCAGCATCCGGTGAAGAGGTAGTGTGATGACAAAAAGCTGATGAGAGCCAAAGGATATCTTCAGGGTTGGCGGACGCGATGAGACAGATGATGGTGCGGAGAGAGAGTCGTAGGAGTCCGACGTAGCTAGACGTGTCTAGCAGGGTGTTCCGATGCCGGACGGCCATTAAAACACAAGGAGAATCGTCGGTGCCTCTATCGTGAAGGGACTTTTGACAATTACCCACCAGCGAGCATGCTGTAGAGAGTGAGAAAAACATTGCGGAGCCTGGACTCTCCGCCAAGACCGCAAATGAACACCAAAGAGGACTGGCTCAACAGCCGTAGAAGGGAAATGACCCAAGATCGAGGAACAGACCCAAGGTATATAATACAAATGGACGGCCCGAAATCGCAGACTCCAGTACGCGCCGATGAACTCGATCCGATATCCGAGGGTGAATCCAGGTCTCCCACATCGATTCGTCGACAGCCGCTCATATAGTCGTAAGAAAAGAAAAAAAACGCAGGAAACATATGCACACATAACGCAAATCGGCCACTGAGCAAAGAGAAATCGTGACATGTGAGATGGCTGGACATCAACGAGAACTGCTCAGACAGCCTACAACCCCCCTCATCGCCGTGCACCGACCTATTATGCGGGACCGGCGGGCTGGGGACGAGCGTTACGCTGCGGGTTGTGGCCGTTCTGGTTATTCTGGCGGTTCTGCTGGTTCGGAGGTCCGCGACCGGCGCCACCACGAGGCTGACCCTGGAACTGTCCGCCACCACGGTTACCGCGATAGTTGCCGCGGCCGTTCTGGTTGTTGCGGGCAACAGCCCCATCTTGCTCCTGGCCTTGCGCATTGCGCTGGGAGTTCGAGATGGGGCGAGGAATGTTCTCGGGGGTCTCGTAGACATACAGCTTCTTCTCGATGACCTGCGGGATCGGCTGAATCTCAGTGCCCAACTCTTGCTCAATGCGATACAAGTTGAAGCGATCCTCCCAATTAATCAGGTTGATAGCGAGACCCAGGTGTCCAAATCGTCCGGAGCGACCGATGCGGTGCAAGTACGTCTCGGCGTTCTTCGGGAAGTCAAAGTTGATCACAACGTTGACAGCCTGGATGTCAATACCTCGGGTAAGCAAATCAGAACAGACAAGGTTTCGGCAGACACCGTTGCGGAAGTCGTGGAAGACGCGGTTACGGTTGTGCTGAAGCATGCGGGCATGCGAATAGAAGCAAGAGTATCCAAGCTCAGTGATCTTCTTCGCGAGCAGCTCAACACGATTGGTAGAGTTGCAGAAGATGATCGACTGGTTGATTTGAAGTTTGTTGAACAGCGTGTTCAGGCAGTGGACCTTCTGCTTCTCTTCGACAAAAGCGTAGTATTGCGTAATTCCGCGCAGAGTGAGCTCGTCCATAAGATTAATCTCGTACGGAGAGTTCATGTGTTTATCCTAGAAGGACTGAGTAAAGGGCGCTTGTACGTATTTCATACAGGTTCATACCTTGAAGCTCTTCACTACGATGGGGAAGGTGGCACTGAAGAGCATAACCTGCCGGTCCTTGGGGTGGAACCCAAGCAGCTGCTCTATGACTGGAGTGAACTCAGGTGACAGAAGCTTGTCAGCCTCGTCCATGACAAAAGTCTGGCAGGTGGACAGATCGGCTACGCCCTTTCCTGCCAGATCCAAAATCCTACCCGGTGTGCCGACAATGATGTGAACAGGCTCAGACAAACGGATAATATCGTCCTTTAGGCCCGTGCCACCAGTCGAAACCATGACATTGATGCCAAGATGCTTACCTAGCGTCTTGCATACCTGCGAAGTCTGTAGGGCCAATTCTCGGGTGGGTACAAGGATGAGTGCTTGCGTCTTCGGGCTCTTCGGGTTGACGCGTTCGAGGGTGGGTATGACGAAAGCCGCAGTCTTTCCGGTACCGTTCTTCGCTCGCGCAAGGATATCTCGGCCGGTGAGGGCAACCGGAATGGTCTCTTCTTGGATGGGTGAGGGCTTCTCAAACCCTGCTTCGAATATACCCATCATAAGCTCGCGCTTGATGAAGAAATCCTCAAACTCGAGGCCTTTTGTTGCGGTGACATCCTAATGAAGCGCGTAAGTCCAAGCTTGCCGACCGGTCGCAAACCAAGCGCCGCGCATACCTCTGTTTGTACTCGTGTATCTTTATTGGGTATTTTGAGACTATCCTTCCAGTTTGCGCCTGCTAAGGGCGATTGTTCGCTGGAAGTATTGTTAGTGTTCGCGGCTGGCGCGACAAGGCATTAACGAACCTAAGCGACGTAGCCGCGAGTTGGTTGGTGATTTGGTCAGCCATTGGGAGAAGGTCCGCCGGCTGCGGTGCTATTCGACACACAGTCGATGTGATGAGAGTGGTGGGCAGCTATATGCGGTCGACTTTGCGACGGCAGCGAGGGTTGTTTGTGCTGGTACAGCAGGCTATGTGGGGTGCCCAGGCGGGATCCGGCTCGTTCTTTGGGCGGTAGGCAGGCAGCAACGCCGAAGATAGAAGTGAGGGTGGTGCGGTGTGTATGTCGGAGAGCGCCCAAGAATGGCGGCGACTCGCTGTACCGGGCCTTGTGGTGGGGCTCAAACGCTTGCCGTCAAGCTGGACGTCACACAGTCGAGGTGAGCGTCGGTGAAGGTTCAGTTCCCCGGGAGAACAGCGCGCGGTAGACTATGGCCTGAAGAGTAGAGTGTGTCAGCGAGAAAGTTCCAGGCGGCCGCAAAATGTATGTGTGGGAGTAGTAAGAGGGAGCTGCACGGCGTGCGTGTGGTGTTGGTGGAGATCAGAAGGCTCAAGAATTCAAGGGCCCGCCCGACGATCCGTGCGGACTCGGGAGCTGATTGGCCACCCTGACAACCGACGTTCTACCCTCCTTCACCTCGTCTGTGCCGTGCGATATCGAATTGAATTGACAGAGCATCGTGCTTTGATTGGACGGAACTGCACTCACTCGCTTGTAAGCAGTCACATCTGGACGAGACGCCCAGTCAACATCCGTAAACAGGCACTGACAACCGCGTAGCATCTCAACCTTAGGCACGTGCTCACGTGGCACAATTGTCGCCCTTGGTAGCACAGCTCCGGTCAAGAAACTGCTCTTGCCATATATTGCAAGCGATTAGCTCTTCAAAGACCTGACGTTATACACCATGTCTCTCTTTCAGCGTCTGACGAGGACGCTTCGGCCGTCCTCCTTCAGTGCCATGTCTACTTTGCGCGCAGCCAGATCTCCTCACTTGCCAAAGATGGACCCCAAACTCTTTGGTGGTAAACATGCAGGTACGTATTCAATCAAATGTGCGGGCGAAAGGATAGGACGCGTCTATGGTATCATCTCGCAAACACCAGGTGCTATCATCTTGGAGATAGTAGACGCGTGCAATTCTATGCACGCTGCGGGTTAGCAAAGAATTCGACTCATCTTGAATATCACATCCATTCAGAGCATCCGATTTGGTTCCTTCCCAACTTCTGCGACATGATAGCTTACAACACCCTTCCCAGGCCTAGGCCTAGGCCGCCGCACCTATTACCAAGGCTACGGCGACAATGCCACCTCCAACACGCGTCTCATCTACGGCATCATGGGCCTCAACACCGGCATATTCGTATACGCCATGTACCTCAAAGAGCAAGCCCGCCAAGGCCACCAATTACCTCTCGTCAAATTCCTACAAAACATGTCTCTCTCGCCTGTTGGCGTCCTGAAAGAACATCGTTATTGGACCACCATCACCAGCGTCTTCTCCCACGTCGAAATTTTACACATCGCGGGTAACATGCTGAGCTTCTTCTACATGGGCTCGATGCTCGCCGCAACGCCGGGGTTTACGCCACTCAAGCTGGCGACGCTGATTGTGGGGTCGGGCTTCGCGGGTAGCATGGGATGGCTGTACGTCGCGATGAAGAATCGGAATTATCAGTCGACGGCGCTGGGGTTCTCGGGGAGTGTGATGGGTGTGGGGACTGTGGCGGCGTTCTTGTATCCCAAGACTACGTTTGCGATTTATGGGATTGTTCCGGTGCCGTTGTGGGCGTTGATTGCTGGTTATGCGATTTTCGATGGGTATTATCTAAATGATAGGAATAGTAGAGTGGGGCATGCGGGTCATTTGGGTGGGTTGGCGTTTGGGGTTGTGTACTACTTTGCTAGGGTGAGGGGACTGAGGATTTAGAGTGGAAGAGCGCTTAGTGAGAGTGCTGCTGTACACTTGGATGACACCAAGGGCTAGTTTGGGAGGTTATATAGGGAGCAGAACCCCTCCTGTAGTCAGCTGAGTGAACAAACTAGTCATGTCATTTGTACATCGTACTTGATCGAGGAAGCAGCGCTCATTCAAGAATTTCTGGGTTTTATGGTCGTACAGCACACTTCTCAACGTCCGAGTGCCGGGGCAACTGCGAGTCAACGTAGGACTATTGCTATTGAGCTGAGCATTTGATCGGAGGACATTGATCAATGACTTGAAGCAGAGATGTGGTCAGACCAAGGTTCACAGGCAGATGTTTTGCCAATTCAGAACTGAGAAGTTCTATGTGTTGATTGGCCTCCTTCTGACGCGGTCTAGTCTCGAATCGTCCGACCGATACGATATGGTGGCAGAGGCTCAAGAGTTGTGCACTGCAATAGCTCGATCATTGTACCTAAGACATGACCGCATCGGCAATGTAGCATCATATGAGCATTTTTGGTCATCTAAGATACGCGATGACGGTATGCCTTTCGCTGATAGTGACCAATGACTGAGACAGAAGTGCAAGTGTTGTGTTTGAAAAGGACTTTAAGTCGAGCGGTTTCCTCAATAGGAATGCACCCATGATGTGACTTCATCGATCGCTCAAGGTCGAACACTTCGCACTACATTCCTCGGGGAAATATTCGTCTACATCGGTATCAATACCGACTTTCAAGCCATTACGATGCATTGACATGAGTCCTATAGCAGAAGTCGTCCATTTTCCTTTCTGGACCGCACGGTAACTTCTAACACAACACCTACATCCAGCGTTGCCGGTGGGTCGAGGTAGACTTGCGGGATACTTCGTATATTCAGACGTCATGACTCATCACCAACCTATGGTCCTCGTGTGCCTTGCATATAAAGTCTTTGATATATGCTCGAACTCTTGACGATCACGCACGGCGGAACTGTAATCTTGACATCCATCGAGACGACCATCGAGACCTGCAAGCGCTGAGCTCTTCCACAATGACAGATTGCTTCTGCCAGCGGACCAGACCGTAATAGTCTATAAAAAGATGTTCAGCATGATGGGGATGATAGGCAACGCTAGCTATGCCCAGCAAAATTTGATATAGGTCTTTCAAACGTACAAAGTAGCAATGAAGGACACGATGGCGTTATGTGAAATGATGAGATTCCATTGATCGAGTGGTCGTCCATTCTCGACAATAAGCACTCCGATAATCGCCGCAATGCATGCAACACTAAGTGCAGAAGCTGGAATCTTTGTGAACCAGGCATGATCTATGCATGCGGTCACTGATGTCCCCAAGCATTTTCTTGGCTTTTCGTAAGCGTCGATCGCTGTTGCGTCTTGTTTGTCTTCTGGCAAGAGACTCGAGTGGTACAAACTGATGAGTGCGGTATCTACCGTATCTGCCTGACCCTGCGCATTGTCAGACTTTTATCGTGGCCGCTCTGGATCATGAGGCGACCATGGAATTTTTTCATCAGCCTGATCAGGAGTATTGCCTCGGGAAGGCGCAATATAGTTCGTTCCTCTCCACAAGTTCTTGCTCCTACACAGAAGAAACCAATGATAACATTCTTCATCGTGTCTGACGAGCAAAGGGCAAGCTGAAAATAATTCGGCTACTTTGTCATGATTGGAGCTACGGAAAGGCTAAGCCTTGCGGCCAGCAGTGGCATACTTTCCAACCCAAAAGCGAGGCTGTGATTAACACTTGGTGTGTTGTGTCTCTAGCCCCACATAACCCTCCGTCACCGGTCAAGCGCTTGTGTATGTGATGCGCGCGACCCTAGCAGCCGACTGCTGTTTAGAATCGCGCGCATCGTCTGGAGACGCTGATCTCAAACTATGTATCTTCGAACCGCTCGTGGCATGCTGCCAATTACTACATGCTGGAACCTGTTCGGCACGAGCTTTGAGGCACATGACAGTGAAGTATAGAGGTAGTTGAAGACGGTGGGCACGGCTGTATATTTGACGGCGCCGAAGAAGACGTTCGTCCAGGACTATCAGCTATCGTTCATCAAGATCCAAAGAAAGATAAAACTCACCCAGGGGCAGCTCAGGACCTAGTCAGAACCCATCCAGATCGCTGAACAAATTGGAAGAGAAGGATATTAGTCTACCTCTATGGTAGCGGTCTTCGCAAGGAGTGTGGCAGCCACTCGAATGCGTGCCTCATTTTTTTCGTTGATGAACTTGACAAGATTGTACGCTCGCCACCTGGGTTGGTGACGGGGATGCAAGGCCTCAGCGACGGGTTCGTGATAAGCTTGTTGATGACCGAGTCGAGAATCGAAGGAGAGACTTAAAAGAATTTAGGGCTATATATCTGCACAGAAGTCGTTCCTTCCCATGGTCGACCTTCGATCCTTCCTCGTTCACGTTACGTCATATCATCCCATGATCCTCACTGCAAAGCATGTCGAACATTGGACAAACATGCATTAATGTAGCTTACGGACATCGTCCCTTAGAAGCCTACCGCTTACCAAAAGCCAGACAAAACCCTACATGCGCCTGGCTATGTTGCCGTACAATATGATGCCTCCTCGCCAGATGCGCCGTAGCGACTCGATGCCACCGAATGTAACATAAAGAGAAACATACCTCCGTCTAGCTATCTCCATTGCACAGTGACTTAAGAAGAATCGAGCGGCGGATTAGCTGGTTTCGAAGCTTCTGTAACGGGGGGGCCGGGAAGAGTCACTGCTTTCCCGCTCTCGTCGAGCGCTTGAAGATCTGAAGTAAGTGTACGTTCCATGCGACGGCTCGGGTTCTTTCCCGAGATGACTTCCGGCTCGCTGTCATCCTCACCATCGGATCCTGATAGCGAAATGACCTCTGCCGATCTCTCAGATGTCTTCTTGGATGGCGTTGCAAGCGTTGAATCAAGATAATCGGCCTTTGCCATCTTTCCTGGTGTTGCGGACTTTCTGGGTTGCCCTCTTCCGTTGGCTTCTGGCTTGATGCTTTCTTCATCCGCTGCTTTTGTGATTGATGTCGTTGCGTTCTCTTTGGGTGATGGTGCTGGTTTTGCAGGCGCTCTGACTCGCGATTCCTTCGCAGCTACAATGAGATCATCGTTCGTTGTCGTGTATGCGTTTTTAGAATTGGGCGTAGGTTGATCCGACTTCCTGGGGCGGCCTCTCTTTTTGGGCGTCTTCTGCGCGAGGTTTACAAGTCCAATCGATTGTGTCTTCTCGGGCTCAACCTTCCTCGCTGGTCCTTTGTGCTCATCAGGCGCAGTGTCTGAATCGTCTCTTACGAACTCTTCAGACAAATGAGATATCTTTCGTGGCTTACGCGGCTTCTTGCCGGGTTTTGCCGCGGGGCTTTGTGGGACCGGGTCGACCTGCTTCTCCTCTTCTTCGTCCTGTCGCAGTTGCTGTGGAGATTCTTCGCTCCCCAGTGCATCGGCTAGCGTTTCTATTGTTTGAGTTGACTTTCTTCGCCCAAGCTTTCGCGTCGGCTGATCCAACTTGACCTTGACTGGGGATTTGTAGTCTTGATCCTCATCATCTGAAGTCTTCTTCCACGCTCGACCTTTGCCTTTGTAGTGAGCCTTCCTCGCAGGCTGAGGCTCTTCGGGCTCAAGCATGAGTTCATCATCATCATTGTGTTCAATTATGGGTCCTTCTGGTTCTTGTCGTTCTTCTTCAACTTCAGGAAATGAAACTTGCGCCAGGCCGGTCAGCTTGAGTTTCTGTTTGGGTTTGGGAGGAGATGGTTGTGAATTAGTGTCTGCTTCGGGTTCATCAGAGACTAGATCATCGAAAACCTGCGCGTTGTGAAAATACGGTCGCTGTTGGGCGGGCGTGCGGGTGCGCAGTCCTCGCCTCGAGGAGGAGCCCGGACCGTCGGGTGAAGCGGCAGCGTTCTTTGGCGTGGTAGTGGCATCAGTAGGCGCGTCAACTAGTTCATCATCATCTTTTGATACGACTGCTTGCGACTGAGACAACGTTAGAGTAGTGAAACGAATTGGTTGAGACCTCGCGTACAAGTGATTTCTTATTTGTGTTTTTGCCAGGTTTCCCTTTAGGTGTCTCGGATGTCGCTGCTGCGATTGGGGTAGAGTGTTCTGGAAGACTCTTTAGCTTGCTTCGACTGCGCAAATGATGATGATAATTTATCATGGATCAATGGATAAGGAAAGGTGGTCGCGTGCTATTGAGAACAGTGATGAAGTGGGGTGGGGCACAAGCAATCTGAAAGTGCAACATACCAAACGCACTAGGCTCGTTGGCAGTCGATGCACTGGCGACAATATGGTTCATTGCCATAGGATCATCATCCTCATCTTCAGGTGAAATGATTTCTGCGGACTGGCGCCACGTGTTAGTGCTGCAGTCGCAGCTTCGTGCCGCTGCGACCTACAAGATAGTGCTTCTTCCTACGCCCACCCGACTTCCGTCGCCCATTAGTAGGACTGGTTGGGATTGTCGTTACAATAGGCGGAACCTCGACAGCTGGACTTGACTCTTCGACTTCGTCACTGACGTCTGACACGACAATGTCTTCAGACTATCGCAAGTTAGCTCAGCGTAAATCATTGTAAGCGGGATTCTTCACAAGATAAGGCTTTTTGGGTTTCCTCTTGCGCTTCGCCGCAGCTGCCGCATCCTCTGATTTCGACTGCGCGACAGAGGGTGATGATTTGGCGGCGCCACGCTTTCCGTGTCCGTTCATCATCGCCGCTCTCTTCGGCTGTTGCTTCGGTGGAACATGTGCAGTGAATGCGGGTGCTTCCACGTCAGACTCTTCGTCCTACTATCATCAGAAATCTTTGATGAGAGAAATTTGCAAAGGCATGACATACGCTCGAAGAGTCTTCTTCCCAAACATCTAAGGTCGTATACCATAAGAACGGGCCAAGTACGTGCTCCGATTTTGACCAGTCCTCGTAGCTCAACGCCTTGGGTGCTGCATCACGCTTGTAGATAGCGTACTCAGCATTGCCGTAGACATTCAGCCATGCTTCAAGAGACTCAAAACGAGGACGTGAGCCGTCGTAAGTGGCGCGTTTGACAGCCGCCGGTGCTGCCGGTGCCATTGTGTTGCGTTTTAGGTCGTGATGCAAAGAGAATAGAACATGGATTGATCAAATGCAATAACGGGAAAATCGCGGCCGATAAACAAGAGTTAGATATACTCAGAGACAAGGCAACGCTCAAATGCTATGAGATGACCGCTGCGCTTCGTATAAAGTGGTGCGCACAGTCGATTGTGGAAGTGAACAGATGTGAGGTGAAGTGACAGAAGGTCCAAGTCGAGAAGAGATGAACCGTGGTCTCGTCGCACCGTTAGCTAAGACCCAAAAATGCCGACAGGAACAATAGTAGGAACACCACAACTCACCGACACGCGACAGATAGCTAGCACACACGATGGCGCGAGATGGAAACAGCAAATGCTATTAATTGATTGGAGGTGTAAGAGGAATGGAAGATCGGGCGCAAAGAGTCCGCGCGCTAGAGACATCATTGATAATTTCAGCTCGGCTATCAGAGTCAGGGCATATCACAATGTGGCCGCGCAGCATTAATCAGGCTCGATCAAGACTCTTGGAATTCTGCCATAGCAGATAAATTATATCTGAAGTGATTGACGTCTGCTCTCAACGACGTCATTGGTACAGTACGTGTCGCTTTCTGCTGTCATTCTTGCGTGCCTGCACCTTTCGAATGGCCAGCAAAGCCAATCTGCCGCTACGTGAATGTCAGATAGCCTAGAATGAATGACTAAATGAAACCGAAAAAAATCTCGGGACGGAAGATACGTACTCTCAATGTGGGAATTGGAGTTTGTCACTGTCAGTATCCTGATTGTACGTATCGGGCACAGACAGTACAGCATGCTTGCACCAAATTGTATGATGGTCGCGGTAATATTGACAAAACTATGCCTGCTCCGGTGAGACCACCGCTGTACCTTGCCAGTTTATATACAGAATCATGAAAACCAGTCTTGCATGCGAACTGCCCTGTGCCTCTCCTCAAGCGATCATACCGCAAAAGCTCCCAAAGATGAAAGGGTATACAACCTCAGAGGATTCAGATCCAGCTTCAAAGAATCCGACCGAAGTCTCCAAAGCGAGACTAATTAACGCCAAAATACAGGATACTTGTCGCGCCCGTTCGTCAGACAAATCCATTGGTCCATCGGGTATCAGACAAAATAAGAAGAGGTTGTAATGATATTAAAATCAGACAATTCAGAGAGCGATAGAATTGAAAGCCTGCGGGCGGTTGCTCTTGCGGCAAGCGTGAAAGTGACATAATCGAAAAGTAAATGCGACGCCCTATGCACTCGTCTAGTGCTCTATACTTGAATCAAAAATCGATGTTGCATTGCGTGATGGCGATGACACAAGACATGGTGTATCATGCTCATGCCGCAAGAATGCTCTCGGGGCTAATCATCCCCACAGCACTGCCGTCATCCTTCTCCGGCTCGGCGACATTCTGGTTCTCTTTTTGAGGCATTTCAAGCTTAAGCTTTCCCACAGGTTTGCCGAGACCTTTCATGAGGTTACCGTTTGCAGAAGAACCTTGATCGTTGCCGCCATTTTCATCTTTTTCTTCGTCTAGTTTTCGCTTCTTTCGTGCCATTTGTTGTTGCTCTCTCAGTGGGCGTTTACGTGGGCTAGATATTTTTCCAGTCGGAGGAAGACGTGGCTTAGGGAAACGCTGTTTAGGCGGCAGGTCATCATCCTCGACAAGTGACTGATTACTGTTGTCGTGCAGCTTTGTAAGAAACCAGGTACGCATGAGCCCGATCTGTTTGGTGACATTCTGTACGGTGACCGGTTCGAACTTCGCCGGCTCCTCCATAAGAGCACCAGTGGTGGTAACGTTGCTAAAGTGATGTTAGCTATCGGACTGATACATTTGGGTGTTGAGGCATACTTTGTGTTTTGAGATTGGTATGCGTTGTGCATCCTGTTTTGCAACAAGTGCAATGGGACGCTGAACGCCACACCAAACTCCTTATCCAAGCCAAGTTCTTTGAAGCCGAAGAAATCTTCACCAATGTCTTCTGCGAAATCGCCACCAACAAACTGTTCGCTACCATCGTTGAAGGCGCCAGAACCATCGGCTCCAGCGTTATCGAGAGCGGGACGAAGAAGCTCGGCGTAATAAGAGCGCATCCGATCATGCATGCCAGCAAGCTTGGTCCCAAGCCGCTCAACATCATCTTTCACGTATGTCTCCACAGTCTCCAGATCAACACCGTTCACTTGCAGCGAGTGTAGAATCGCTTCTTCCTGGGTGAATCGGGGAACCCAGTGTGTAGGCGTACCATTCGCATCAGGTACTGCTACATCTGACTTCATCTTTGGAGTTTCTCGATAGAGTCCGAAGCTTGCAACAAGTTTCTGGAAGAAATCTCCTGCTATGTCGGTGATTGCGTCCAAAGCTGAGGGCTGGAATTCTTCAAAGCCGGCGTGGTAGAAAATTTTGCCAACGCTCCGTTGCAAGGCTGCGCGACAGACATAGGGTGCCATGACTGGCCCATCGTCAGACACGACCACGGGTTCGATGTCAGCCTCGACAAACGGCTGGGGATCGTACTTCTGGAATTGATTTTGGTACATCTATGATAATTAGTAGGTAGAGTTAGGAAGCATGTAAGAATGTCGTACCTGCGACTGCAACTGCATTTGCTTGACAATCCCAATCTTAGCACAGATTTTTCTTGTCTCCTGCATTTGGCGTATGTTAGATTCCATTTTCTTTGCCAAAGCACTGTCCGGTGCAGTGAACTGTCCACTTGGTAAGAGCCGCATGTACTCTTCATGTTGTTGAATGACGTGTCCCTGAGAGTCTTCGACCCAGTGCAAGCGTTCGTCCAGGTCTGGAATTGTACAAACGGGATCGTAGTAATCTGGCACCTGCCGTTCCTCTTCTCCCGCGATGCCCTCAGCTAGGCTTTGGCTGGTAGTAGCTTGCACGCCATCTTTGACCTCCGCTAAAGAAGTCGAAGCACCTGAAGCCCCCTCTTCAATAGCCTGTTTACGATGTCGGGCCCATCTTCTCATGCCCGCTCTGCTACGTAATATAGCGGGCTCGTCTGGCTGAAGCTGGTCCTCCCGGAACAACCGGTGACGTTCAGCTGCAATCGTAGCTCGATCCTTTTTGGTGACCTGTTTCCAAGTTTTGTACTCGAGATCATCCAAGTCAGCATCCTCTTCCGGGAAGCCGCTGACTGAAGCACCAGTGCCATCGGCCTCAGATACGTCTGCCTGACTGCCATGAGCACCGCCGCGAAGCAATCCGTTAGGGCCAATGGGCGTCAGGGTACCAGGCGGTGGGGTGGCAAAACCATTCACACTTCCCTCCATCTCCGAGTCTGCGCGCAGAAACTCGTTCTTCAGATTTGAGACGGTGTGGTTTAATGTCGGCACTGTTGGTTTATTTTCTTGATCTGGCGTACTTTCCAGACCTGCTGGAGGTGCTTTTCGCGCTGCGCTGCTGCCTTTTCCACCTTTACTTGGTGCTTTGCGTCCGCGAGACGCCATGATCGGCTCCTCGTCCTCACTGTCATCAGCGCCATCTGCATCGGCGTCACCATTGCGCATTCTGCGCTCCTCAGCCTCGACCTCTGCGCGATCGCGAACTGTGATGTCGGGAATAAGTGGCACAAGCTTTTCGGTCTCTTTCCGCATGTAGAGAGCTTTCTTGCGGAGGGGATGATCTGAAGCGGAGTTGTACTTCAAACAGTTCGCCCAGATGAGCATGAGGTCATCTACAAACTCCTTCTTCGACTTATAAGCCAGCTGCTTGAGCTTCTTCATCATGGTCCCGATGTCCATGGGCTGTTTGATCACATTGTAGTAGTCAGGAGCTTCCCTCTTGTTCACACGCTGAAGGAAAGGGTTCGCGTGTTCGCCTGCCTTGAGCTCCATAATGACCTTTTCCATACTTTCGTACAGCTCCTCCTGTCCAACACGGTCTTCATTGGCCCACTTGCTGCGATTCTTCCTAACTTCGCTAATCAAGCTCCGTAGCTGGGTGTCGCTAGCTTTGACTTTGTCTCTTTCTGCATCTATACGCGCAATGAGATGTTTCAAGGTGAGACTGGACGCTCCCAGATTGGTCGTGCTCAGCGTCCCTTGTTGAGGAGCGGCACTTGCGCCGGGTGCAGGCGTGGCTGCAGACTGGCCTGACATTTCCGTCTCAACTTGCCGGTCAAGCTCGTCGAGCCTTTGTTGTTCCAGCATGGCATCTCGGTCGCTTTCGAGGGTGTAGAACGTTGTGTAGAAGCTGCGCTTGGCCGCTGCTTCGGCAGCCTCCTTGTCTTGCTGTAGCTTCTTGCGCACATCGTCAGCTGACTTGGGTTGTTCGGCGCTCGGAGTGCCAATGAAGTCGATGCCCAGTTTGCTGGACAGCGAGGATATCCGAAGGCTTGGCGCATCAATGGCAGCACAGGGGATGCCGTTCGGGGCGCTCTTCGCAAGGAGTGGGGAGGTGCGGGTATCGTCTTCTTCTTCTTCTTCTTCGTCGTCATCGTCCCCGTAATCATCTTCGTCAATTGTCCGGGCGGCTTTCTTGGGTGTCGCGGTCGGGCGCGCGTCATGTGCTGCGGGCGCATCTACGGCGGGCTGATCAGCTAGTCGGGCGGCCTCTCCATCAACCCCATCATATATCTGATCACCTCCTAATAGAGCGGTGATGCGCGCTTCGGTGCGCAGATAGTTCTCCCGCCAGCGCGCGACCCGGGGGTCATCCTCGGCCGCAGTCTCCAGCCCCTCCGCCGGATTGTTATTGTTTGAACCGTTGGACATGGCCTCATCGCTCATTGAAGCATTGGGTGTACGCAAACGGAGCGCGTTGGAGACGGGGCGTGCATGGTTCAGGCGGTCGCGCGATGATGGATGTAGAGACATGGAGTTCACGCTGTGGGGAGGTCTTGGCAAGAGCGACCCGGTCTCTCAGGATGGCCGCGACCTCCGCTCTGCGACCTCGTACAGATGTCGCGGCGAGGTGAAAGCAAGCATGGAAGAAGCTCGATAGTATGCGAGATGGAGGCCGATGACTCTGAGATGAAAAATGATGTTGGGCGTTGGCCTGAAGGGCCGCGGTGTCTGCTCGGTCGTTGTTGCGGAGCAAGTCGCGGGTCGCTCCTGCCTCGTCTCGTTCAGTTAGGTTAACGCTACTCCAAATGGGGCTGCGCGCCTCAAGCTTAGCGTCTACAGTGGCTGACACAAAAAGGTGAACCGGCTCTTACGCCAACACGAGATACGGGCATATATTATCAGGTTATAACTTTGAATATGTATTATAGAGCGAATCACCCTAGGCTATACTATTAGATACTAAGCTCACAGCTGATTGTCCAACCTCTCGACATAGGAAGCTGAGAATTTGGCATTATCAAGTTCAGTTTTTGTGTCGCCCACTGTGGTCGCTCTCACGACCTAATATTAACTTCCTTTACTACCTTCTTGACTTGATACACCGATCTTTCCAAAATATCCATGTATGCTGTCTAAAATCTACGGGCTGATCTACGACGTTCTCACCAGCTTGTTGGCTCTCACACAGCGGGCTTTTCCGATGCGGCGAAGGTCACCCGACGCAAGCATTATATCGGAGGCTCGGTCATTGACACAGCTTGATGGTAATATCTTCGTCAGCACATGCAGTGATTCTTCAGGGGTCGTTTCTTGAAAGGTACTCGGTATTGCAAGTATGTCTGTGTGCAATGTCTTAGTATCAGAAGCTGGCAGACGAGTTGAGTGATAGCCAAATATAGTATCTAACAACAGTATCATATGTGGATAGTCAAATATCGTCTGATTGTAGTTCTCTAGATCATGCACTCAAGAACGTGAACGCTTTTATTTTCTGAGTATATCAAGACTACATTCTTCCCCACACACCGTATTTGCGTGGCACGAAAGAGCGCTCCACTGCACTGCAAGAGAGTCACAAGACAATCGCCATAAACATACTAGGATTGGAGGCGATCTAACGTCGTCTCAGCAATCGAGATGAGGAAAGTATCAACTCCATCAACTTTGTGGGGCACCTCTTGATTTTTTGGACATTTCAATACTGAAGTCCTAGCGAAAATTTGTAGAAACAAGGTTTTGGCATGCACGAAATACATGGAATAGTGACAATGTTCTAGTATCAAGCTCACTAGGAAAAGTCAGACGAAGATGTCCGTGGGTAATATACCATATATAGCATCTCTTCCTAAGGTAGGTTATTTCGGTCTGTCTGCTTCACAGGAGCCTTGATAGGTGTGCAATTATCGTAGAAACACCGACTAGTACACCCTGAACGTTTAAGGGCATTAAGACACCACTAGGTGAAGTTCCAGTTTACTCCGTGATCGACGCCCCAATGTTCGCCCCACGCTGTGCTGCCGGGGCTGCATACGTCACCGAAACAGGTTTAGCGTCCAACTTCGTATTCAAGCCAGCCAGAGCTCCACGTCTACCACGACATACGCTGGCCGATCGCAGCCGATACACCTCCTACACGCGCCGTTATATTATGCTCCTGTCATTTCGGTAGCAAAAATTGACACCCAAACATGATGCGCATTCGGAAGCCGTTTGCAGGTATGTGCACGCCGTCATGGCTGGCCGAGCTGCGCCGTCCGCCTGAAAAAGCTGCAGCTCGTGAACCACTCCGCCTACAAGCAGTACCAGAGCTTCTACACATTGCGAGCTTCAGACCGAATTGCCTTGCCCAAGGCGATCTACAGCCTCCAGTGCACCGATAGCTCAGCCATTCTCCGCACCTCAACCTCATGCAGCACGCACAGCTAACACCTTACTAGGCGCCTTCGCAGCCCTCATCTTCATCTCCGCCGCCGGCGGCTTCGCTCCGCAAGAATACAACGTCACACCCTCCTACAAGCAATCCGACAAAGCTCTGCACTTCATCGCCTTCTCCCTGCTGACGCTGACGTTCTACTGGATCCTCGAGACGTCCCGGCGGAAAGTCGTACAATACACACTTGTCGTTGTTACGCTTGGGCTTGGGGTGGCGAGTGAGGTTGTGCAGGGCCTGTTGCCTGTAAGCATACCGGTATCGGCAGGCTGGAGATGGAGATGACCTGCATTGATGGGCTATGACTGACAATATTAGATCGATCGCCAATTTGATTACTTCGATATCGTTGCGAACGTTCTCGGCTCGCTGACCTCGCTGACTATGTGCAATTGGTACCATAAGCGTATGCTTGAGCGGAAGCGGGTTGCGCGGGGTTATGGTGCGGTTGCGGGCGACGACCATGATTTGGATATTGAACTTGGCGAATCCCGCGTTGAGGAGGATAGGCAGGAGTCTGGTATTGTCAGGCCGGATGTGGATCGGGAGTTAGACAACTGGGATGAGAATGCGGAGGACTGGGAGACTACCGAGCCCGGAGAGGCTTTGAACGGACAGGCTGAGGGAGGTGACCTGGGCGATAGCAAGAAGCGGGCGGATTAAATCATTGGGCGATGTTGATACTGCATGCGGCTGTCTATACGAACCCTATGCTATAATTACTGAAGCAATCAGTCTCCACGATACCATTATGAGACTTCTGAGAACAACATGACACAAGCTTTCGTAGGCAGAGTCAAACAAAGCTGAGGAACACTTTTAGAGCGCTTATCGTTCTCTAACATCCAATAAATTCTTGTACCAGATTGACGTCGTACGGCGGCTTGCAACGGCGCACGAAGACTTTTTAGATCAACTCATAGAGCGCAATCATCGAGCGCTCACGGGAAAGGCCATGCACAACATCACACTTGAACCGGAATGAAGGTTGACGCAGCTCGAGTCGGATATTCGTTTTACAAGCTCGTAGCTAGCCCTCGGCGCTCTCGCGACCTGTTGCAGCAAGCTCTCGCCTTAACCATCATATTGGCCTGCCTAACCTCCATTGAATCATGCATGATTTCCAGTATGACACCAATTGAACCGTACCATGCGCCATGCGTTCATCATCACACCCTGCGATCGTGCTTTCGATCGTTTACGCGGCAACACCCTGCTTCGGGGCAGCCTGGTTAGGGTTCACCTTCTTTCCGTCCTTGTTGTATCGCACACGCGGCGGGGGAGCACGGTTGCGGCGACCCTCCCTTGAACGGACACTGCGTTTGGGTTAGAAGCCTGTCCGAGTTCCCCGATATTCCCTTCTCAATCGTGACATACCGGACGATCTTGCCGTGGATGGCGCAGGAGACGCAGTACTGGAGCTTCAAGTACATCTTGGGGACAGTGTACTCGGGGAAGACGGAGGCATCGGAGATATCACCTGCATGATCAGGTCAGCCCAGTGTTCCTTCCAATCCCATTTTCAATCGTGGTGTGGAAGGCGGTGGCGGTGACGTACGGATGGCAGCAGACTCAACCATATTGCGGATAGTGAATCTCTTGATTGCCTTGTCCTTGGGAGTGCATCGGGAGCAGTTAGAGCAGCGGATGGGCTTAACGTGGCCGCGGCCCTTCTTGTTGCGACCGCTGGGAATTGTTAGTCCTTCATGGCCGCGGTAGTGTAGACTTTTCGAGTTTTGCGTACTTGGATGCTCGCTTCTTGACCATGATGGGCTGATTCTGCGATTGTTAGTCAAAGGTGATATCGACGTCGTAGGGAAAGTTGCGCACCAGAGATATGTGATCTAGAAGTCAGCGGGGGTGAGTTGTCGAGGTGGTGTCGTTGGGCGACGTTGTTGCAAGTGTCAATTGAATGAATGTGGGCGACCTCGCTTAGGTGAGGTCGCCTTGGCAAGCTTGGGTGGCCAAACACCGCTAGCGTACGGCGGCATGCCTGTAATCACCAGCACAGATGTTCGGAGAAGTCTGAACGAATGGGATTCCATGTTGTGTTACTCGTAGCTTGCTTCCTCTGCAGTATCTTTCCTGATCGATACATACCTTCGTGCACTAATCAGCGCAGGACATGTACAGTGCCGAAGCGTCACTAACTATGACCACGACTGTGGGGTAGATGTCTGCTTTGGTCATTATACTATGTGGTATAGTACACTGAGGTACCGTCCGCAGAATCCAAAATAATTAAATTCCAATAAACCTCTACATATTACCCTTGCCCAGAGTACAGAGCTACTCTACAGAACCATGCATCTAGGGATATCAAGCACAAACACCAATGCAACGATCAACGCGCTCATACGCATCTAAACAGCAAACATCTCCCTGGTCGCCTCTATCGACTCGAGGCCCTACCAATTGCGAAAACAGCCACGATCACCACAGCCAGGCCAGCAATAGCACCTGGAAGTAGGAACTCGTTAGGCACGCCAGCGATGAGCTCGGGGACTTCTTGCTTGGCGGATGTGGGTTGACGTCGGACTTGTCGAGGTTGTTCTTCCTCGTCATCTTCGAAGAACTGTTTGCGTTCCCGCAGGACCGAATCAGGAGGAGTGACTGGCTTGGACAGAGCGGGTTGAGGCTCAACAGTAGCGGGCAGAGGCGGGTCCTTCGGATCGTGTACGAAGAGGTCAACTTTCTCGCGGTGTGCCAGACGAGACAGGCTGATCGCCTCGACAAGGTCCTCGTTGGTGGTGATTGATACGGTGTCGCCCTCGTTGTCAAGGTAGCTGAGGGCGAATCCAGACTTGGATATCCTTCCGTCCTCAAAAGTAGGAATACCACCCAGGGCTTCGACGTCCTCCGATCCAAGTTTTGCGGCGACGCTGGCGATGAGTTCCTCAATTCCGGCGGATGCGACAACTTGCAGACGGTGCACACGGCCGCTAGGGGCCTTGAATTTGAATGCAAAAGGGCTATCCTCCAGAGGTGTGGCTGGTGCGCCACCTAAGGCAGAAGCATCCGGCGAATTTCCAACGTGAGAGGCCGAGTCGTTCGGTAGGACGCTATCTCCACGATCCATAAGATGGGGTCGGACCATGTCATGGGACATCATCGAGCGATGGTCGGGAGTGCCAGGCGCAACATTGCTTCGTCCCTCGCCGGACATCATTGATTCAGTCTCATTGTCCAGCGACAACCAAAACTTATTCCAGGCAGGACCTTCACCGTCCTGCGTGCTGATGTTGTTGATCTGACCATGTTAGATTATCTTTGTCAAACCGGACGTCGAACTTACCTGATCTAGGGTAGCATAGGTCAACTTCAAGACGTCGACCATGCCAACAATCTCTCCAGCCTCGCTCATAACAGGCAAGTTCAAGTAGTGGCCATCATGCATTTTTCGGAGCGCTGCCTGAATACTCATGTCCATGGGCGCAAAGTCGGGGTGTGGAGTCATGACACGCACAACACTGCAAGTTGCAGGGTCAAGCCCGGCCGCGATGACACGAAGCACAACATCTTTGCTGGTGAAAATCCCGGTAATTTGACCTTGGTCTTGCACCAGAACAGCAGTCGTATGGTTCTCCTTCATCAGAGTAGCAGCCTCCTTGACTGATGTTCGCACCGAGACAGTGGTCGGTGGCAGTCCGTTCAGGACCGACTCGAGCGTAGGACCAGACATCTTTTGTCGGATGGCCTCAACGTACTGAATGATCTGTTGTGGCTGGCTTGAGCCCATCTCTGCCTGTACACCCTCCAAAGCATCGTACAATTTCCGTGATGAGCTATAGGCCCGCTCGAGCTTCTCCATAGCATCGTAGAAGCACTTGGTGATATCCAGGATGCCAGAAATATCATGGTTCTCGTCCATGACTGGCAAATGGCGGAAGCCTTTCCGAACCATGAGATCCAAAGCATCCGTAGCACTTGTATCCGTCTTCGCGCAAAGCGGGTTCTTGGTCATGATCTCCTCGATAGTGATACTCTGAGCTTTGATACCCTGACCAACCACGCGGAAGGCCAGATCTTTTGCAGTAAAGATACCGGCAATGCGGTCATCATCATCTGTGACCAAGACGCAATCCTCCCTCTTGGCTGCCATCAGCTGGGCGGCTTCGGCGACGGTCGTGTTGGGCTTGATCTGTAGCGCCGGGCTCGGCTTGAGAGCGAGGACAGTACCCGGTGGTGCTTTCTTTGACTGGCGGACACGGCCTCCAAGGTTCTTCTTCTTGTTCAGGTCCCCCTCAATCTTGCGGCGAATTGCCTAGTACTGTTAGAACACGGCTTACTCCTGTCAAGGCGGTGGCCACGACACGTACCTCATCTCGCTTCGTTTGCTTCGCGCGACTGGCGCTGAGCGTTGAGGCACCGTCAGTCTGAGAAATATGATGTTCGAGGGCGGGACGAGGGATGCCAGAGGGACTGTCGGAGAATTGAGCCTGCTGGTGGCTCTTCGGACGGTTTTTAGGGGTGCCCCTCATGGTGCCGGTGTGAGACATGGTTGCGAGTTGATGGAGACTGAGCGGGCCTCGCTGTCGGTCAGTCTATGAACAGTTGTTCGAAAATCGTCGGGCCAGTAAGAGTGTATCTTGGGGGCGTTCGCAGGGACAAGAAGAAGGCGAGGCCCTAGCGGCCAATGCTTCGTAAACAAACCACGCTCGGTTCGGCAAAGCGCCGTCGCGCTGGGTCACAAGGACAACCTCGATAACACCAAACGCAGGCCCATTGCACAAGCCGGGTTTTGTACTCGTCGAAGGGCGAGTAAGTAATATTCAGAGACGACGGAATTGTGTCTCTTATCAACCTGCACGTCATATGTAAGTTCGACCGCAGGCCCGTAAATGAGCGTGATGATGTAAGCCCTTGATCACCAGCACAGTGACGGACACTGTAAACTGAACTGGTCTTAGTAGGCTCTTGTGTCAACTTGAAGAATTACGCGTTTACAAGTGAAATCTTGCATAGTCTATCTCGGGGCAACTCAAGCTACACTGCGTTGCTACTATGTACTTGTGTGCGAGCTAAAGGGGTCTGGCATCTGGAAGTTTAGTCTTTAGTGACGGCCACTGTGAATTGTCCCTCCCGAAAACGATTGTGATGAAGAGGATGAAGACGATCTTGTCGTTGAGGGCGAGGACATGGACGGCGACGATGCGGACACAGGAAGTGAGCACGGAGATTTCTAGGTCAGTGTGCTTAACATTACTTGCATGTCAGTGTGCAACCTCCTACATGTAGGCTCCTAGAGTTCTACGGCCACTCACTTATCACCAAGGTAGGGACGGTGCCAACGAATTTGGTACAGCTACACCGCATGGTTTTCATACCTATGGCGGGTGGGTCCTTGTGCCAAGGACCGCGAGAGCGGCGGACCACCAACCGGCTTCCTCACACCACCACCGCGGCATGCTCCCTCCAAGCGATCGTTTGCCTGCTCTCTAAACGCCGTGACCATCCAAACTACCTGTATGGATGTCCTGTACGCCGCAAGCCGCTGTGACGGCCCCGCCGAGGCCGACTGATAAACCTTTCTGGAAGACTTTTACGTGAATTGTGGATCGCGGAGTGTCACGGTTACCTCTCACCACCGAACTATTACTCACGATGACCCACTCACCTCATTTCACCACTTCCACATTGCCCTTTCAGGAACGTTGGAAGGGAAATCACCTGGCTATTGTCGGTACATGAATAGGCGGATGTCGTTCTGGCTTCGTGCCAGACCTCCGCGTCATGCACTCCGCACTGGCAACTCCCTACACTTTATGTCAAGAGGAGAAGGAGACTGGGATGCTCGGATCCAAGAGGTGGACCGATCCTCTCGTCGGGAGAGGCGAAATCTCCCAGGATGATCGCGAAACTAGCGGACTGTGCACGGCTGAGGCAAACCCTGAAGAGCTGGAGGCCGATATAGGAGGGAGTCATGTAATGCATTCTATATAGCCTTCCCTGCTACCGGATCGCATGTTTTTGGTCCCCTTCTCGACTTTTCATAACCCGCAATCCATCCCAGGTTGACCACCATGGGCGTGCTCAAAGCCCTCCGTAAGAAAGATGGACGGGAGTCACCAACGGCGGCGCCCGCCTACGAGCCATCGGCGGACCCTTTGAGCGGCGAAAAAGACGAAGAGTACGGCCATCAGCAAGCGATCCAGACGGGATGGACAGGAGACCCTCACGCCGGAGTCAATGAATATCCATCGGCGGAGAACTACCGAACGCTTGGGAGATGGAGAGCTTGTGTGATCTTGATCACAATTGAGGTCGGTATTGGTGTTCTCAGTCTTCCATCTGCTCTCGAAACTCTCGGTCTCATTCCCGGCATTATAGCCATATTCGGGTTCGGAGGATTGACGACGTATTGCGGATACATCATGGTTCAATTTTACCGAAGGTACTATCCTTACCGCTTCAGTAGGTAGGAATCATTTCTCATCTGTCTAACAGGTATCCTATGGTTACGAACCTGGTCGATTGCGCGCTGTATATTGGAGGAACGCCGTTCGAGTACTTCCTCGGTGTTGGGTTCATCCTCAACCTGGTCCTCATCTGCGCCTCCGCGAATATTACGATGTCGGTTGCTTTGAACACCTTGTCTGGACATGCACTTTGCACCGTGGCGTTTATGGCGTTTCCGCATATCGGTGAGTTGCATCTTGGTGCAACACGCGCTTTTAACATCTGAATGATTATTGACTGTGAACAGCCTGCTGGCTGCTCTGTATCCCTAGAAAGCTAACATTCGCCGCGGCCATGTCGTGGATCTGTACGATCTCTATCGTCGCCGCCGTTCTCATTGTCATGATTGCTCTCGGTGTGGCAGGTCCTAAGGCACCTCCCGGTTTTAATGTACACATCACGCTAGTTGGCAAACCCACCTTCGTCGAAACCGTCAACGCTCTTCTCAACATCGCCTTCGCCTTCGCTGGGAACCAGTCATTTATGAGCGTCATGGCAGAAATGCGCCACCCAGAGAAAGAGTTTCCGCCCGCGCTCTTCATGCAGAAGTCTTTCGAAGTCGTCGTATATGTGGTCGTAGCGTGCGTCATCTACGGACTCGCAGGCGAAGCCGTGACTTCCCCAGCATTGGGCTCCGCACCCACTATCCCCGCGAAGGTCGCCTACGGAATCCTCATCCCATCCGTCCTCGGAACCGGTCTCATCATTGGCATCACCGCCATAAAATACATGTACATCGCCTTCATGCGGCGCTTTAAGCCCGACCAAGTAAACGTCCACAATACGTTCACCTGGTCCCTCTGGGTCGGCATCGGCACGCTTTTCTGGGCTGTCACCTTCGTCGTGTCGAACGCCATCCCCATCTTCAGCTCCATCCTCAATATCAGCTCCGCCATCTTCATTTCGTGGTTTACGTTTGGGCTCACGAGCTTATTTTGGTTGCATCTGAACTGGAAAGTGCAATTTTCTACCCGAAAGAAGAGTGCACTGGCATGCGTGAACTACGGAATTCTGGGACTGACGTTGTTTTTAAATGTGGGTGGGTTATATACGAGTTTGAAGGCGTTGATTGATGTTTTCAATGATCCAAATAGTACGTTGAATGGACCATTCACGTGCGCGGACAATAGCATTTTCTAGATAGAGCGAATGCATTCAAGAGCAAGCTTATTAGCTTGCAGATATTGCCAGCATTGGCGCACTGTCACCTACCTGAAGCTTGGTATCAGTGTATTCATCGTGAAGTTGTGTCGTGAAGTTGCGAGGACGTTCGCCCAATCCGTGAGGACATTGCCTGTGGTAACTCGCGTGCTTTTACCAAAGGATGTAAGCCTCGGCATTGAGAAATTAACGAACGAAATAGCTAGACATTGAACGTCGAATGTACCCCGCGGGTCGTAGTGATCCCTAGAAACCCTTCTCGCGATATCATTGTAGGCTTAGTAAGAGTGTAGTCTAAATCTCGATTAGGTCGGACGCCCGAGAACTTTCAAAAGAGTTAGCGAAGTTATTAAAGGGCAAGGTAGGGGCTAGGAAGGATGTGGGCTTCTTATGATTCGCAATGAAAAATAGTACGATACGTGACTGATACGTCGTTTGAAGCTATAGACTTATACCGGTTGTAATTTCAACACGTAATGGTAGCTTTGAGACACATAGATCACACGTCCCTTCTAAGCAGTACTCGGCCAGACGACATTCATGACTGCCCCTCACTAGACACCCTCACAACAAGCTTCCCTTTCGCCCTATCACTCCTCAACTTCTCGAATGCCTCCTTTGCGTCTTCAAATGCGAATTCCTCGTCGATTTCCACCTTCAGCTTGCCTTCACCCGCCCACCTCGCAATTTTCTCCAATTGATCACGGACATTATACGCCAGGTACGGACTGTACTTCCTCTTGCCTCCACCCAGAAGCCCAGGTGTTATCATTCGTTTGAAAGTGAAGAGCGCGTTCGTACCGGCCACCTGTACGAAGTGGCCTCCCGGCTTGACGAAATGATGGCAGTTCTCGTAGAGTGTGTCGATAGCGCCAACATTTTCAATCACAATGTCGTACAATCGGCCAGTGTCTTTCGCGCTGGTATTCAGCACATCTGCAACGTCTGATTCGCGGTAGTTGATAACCTCGTCCGCGCCCAGAGCTTTCATGCGGTCGACGTTCGCAGGCCCACAAGTCACAGTGACGTGCGCCGCACCCAGCAACTTCGCAATCTGCAGCGTGAAACTCCCCACGCCACCGCTTCCACCATTGATGAATACATAATCTTCAGGCTTGATCTTAGCAAGCTCTAGCGGCTGCAGCGCCGACAGCGCGGCGGTGCCTATAGCGGCTCCTTGTGCGAAGGACAAACCATCTGGAAGCTTCACCAGCCCGTTGGGCTGTCCGAGGATGTACTCTGCTAGGGCACCATGTTGATACGGCCAATCGAGGCGACCGAGGACTTTGTCGCCGGCTATGAGGGTAGTAGGGCAGCCTATGGGGATGGATTCGATGATGCCGGCGTAATCGAGCCCGGGGGTTGCGGGTTTCGAGTTGAGAAAGTAACCGATTATAGGGGTGACAGGGACTTTGTGGTCTGCTGGGTTGATGGATGCGGCATAGACGCGGACTAGGATACATGGAGTCTTTTCAGAGGAGCATTTGGAAGGTGCTTGGAGTTTAGGTACGGTGTTGAGAGAGAGGTTGGATTCGAAGGGGTCGTTGCGGGTTGTGTATTGCCAGGCGCGCATGTTCGCCATGTTATTCCTAGGTCTTTCGAGTTCAATCTTGAAGTTGGTTTTTTTCGAGATACCCCAATCCGTATCAATGGGGTTGTCAGAGTGTTCGTGATGTTGAGAACGGAGTATGGCTGGTTGACGTACTGGTATAGCGTTCAAGCTGTTCCGTCTCAAAGCGGGACACCAGGCACGCACGTTAACAGAATTCACACAATAGTGCGATACAAGGATTGTTGTGCTGGTTTATGTGCAGTTTGGAATCGAGCTTGACGTTCGGGTGTGGGTAATGAAGTCGTTCGGCGCTCAATAAGCAAGAGGACGCCGAGTTGGTGACACGGAACAAGTCAATTCAAAAGCTCAAATTACGAGGCATCAATGCCGATGTTAAGGACGTAGTTCCAATGTTAAGATGGCTCAGCAAAACTGCACGTTGAAACAAAGTTTGTGACACGGCTATCCACGTCAAAGTCATGGGTGCTAGTGGAGCTTCCCCTCCTGCTACGCAAAGGATCCCCAAACTTGGCGGTCGCACAACAGAAGCTAGGGAAACAATTCGACCCCGGTAATTTACGAATAAACAACGTAGTATGTTAGATGTGACTAAGTCTATGCTGTCGAGCCTCGAGGCTGTGCTATGGCCCTGGTCTCCACATATTTTCCAGTCGCGCGCTCGCGACGCTAACAACCCCCACCACTCGCCCAAAACAATTCACTGTCCAATTTTCCAACGCCGCGCACCTACCGAACAACACGCTCCGAACAGCTTCCTGGAGCTCGAACATAATATACCCTTTTCTTTCGTTCCTTATCTCACCCACGCTCCACTACGGGTTGCACGCGTTGGCTGCCCCGCCACAGAGAGCCAGCGCTACGAGTTGCTAGTCCCTTACCGCCGGACCTGCACGTACGCCGAGTAACTCCACGACACCTAATATACACAAGGCGACAGCATGGCAACGCTCCCGGAGAACGTACACGCTGCCCTCGCGAACCTGCTGCGGGGCCTGCAGTCGTCGGATAATGTTGAGCGAACGGCTGCGGAGCAGCAGTTGAACGACGAATGGTTCTCCCAGCGGCCCGACGTTCTCTTGATGGGCCTGTCTGAGCAGATAGACTTTGCCCCAGACTCGACAGTAAGAATCTGCCCTCGAATATGGTCCAAGTCGAGCTAATCAAGTGGCAGACGCGCACATTTGCCGCCGTGATCTTCAGGCGACAGTCCTCCAAGCCGCGAAAGACCGCCAACGGCCAGACCGCCGACGCCTTCTTGACCCTCAACCAACCCGAGCGCGAGGCCATACGTGCACGTATGCTACAATGTCTAGGAAAGGAGCAAGACACATCGGTGCGGAGCAAGATTGGAGACGCCGTAGCCGAATTGGCGCGACAACACACAGACGAAGGTACGATCCAGCCTCACGCAGCCGATGACCACGATTTGGGTATTTTATGTCGCTCTGGGGTCTGTGGTGCGAAGTTCGAATTTTGGCCCAGCGATTGCACAGCAAGGAGCATATACTGACGGGTGCAGATGTCGCATGGCCGGAGCTGCTAGGCGCGTTGTTCCAGGGCAGCCAATCGAGCGATGCCGGGCAGCGCGAGACTGCTTTCAGAATATTCTCTACTACGCCTGGCATAATAGAAAAGCAGCATGAGGATGTTGTCATAACTGCGTTCAAGGGCGGCTTCGCGGACAGCAGCACTTCGGTATGGTGTAAATCCCATTAGCTTACCACATGCTCATGAGTTTCAGGTTCGGATCTCTGCCATGGAAGCATTCGCATCGTTCTTCCGATCTATCAAGAAGAGCGCCCAGTCGAAGTACTACGCCCTTATTCCCGAAATACTGAACATTCTGCCGCCGATCAAGGAGTCTGGGGATGGAGAAATGCTCACCAAAGCTTTGGTCTCTTTGATTGACCTGGCCGAGGTCGCGCCCAAGATGTTTAAGCCCTTGTTCAACAGCCTCGTTCAGTTCAGTGTCTCAGTCATTCAGGACAAGGAGCTTGAAGACACTCCGCGTCAGAACGCGCTGGAGCTCATGGCAACATTTGCCGATTGCTCACCCCAGATGTGCCGCAAAGACCCCAACTTCACCAATGATATGGTGACCCAGTGCTTGTCTCTCATGACCGACGTGGGCATCGATGACGACGATGCTGCAGAGTGGAATGAGTCCGAGGATGTGAGTAAATCTTTGGTAGAATCCACGGCAAAGCTAACCTTGCAAAGCTTGACCAGGACGAGAGTGACTCGAATCACGTCGCTGGTGAGCAATGTATGGACCGTCTCGCGAACAAGCTTGGTGGCTCAGCCATACTCCCTCCTACTTTCAACTGGCTGCCACGCATGATGACCTCCTCTGCATGGCGCGATCGACATGCCGCGCTCATGGCTATTTCCGCTATTTCTGAGGGCTGCCGTGAGCTGATGATTGGAGAGCTCGATAAGGTCCTCGATCTTGTCCTACCGGCACTGCGAGACCCACATCCCCGAGTGCGATGGGCTGGATGCAATGCTGTCGGTCAGATGAGCACCGACTTTGCTGGCACGATGCAGGAGAAGTACCACCAAGTGGTCTTGCCCAACATTATTCCCGTCCTCGAATCGTCGGAACCCCGCGTCCAGGCGCACGCCGCGGCTGCCCTTGTCAACTTCTGCGAGGAGGCTGAGAAGGACATTTTGGAGCCATATCTGGATCAATTACTGAGCCACCTGCTCATGCTGCTTCAAAGCCCGAAGCGATTCGTTCAGGAACAAGCTCTCTCCACCATTGCCACTGTCGCCGATTCCGCCGAAGCGGCATTCTCTAAATACTACGATACCCTCATGCCTCTACTCTTCAATGTCCTTAACGAGGAGCAGTCGAAGGAATACCGCCTACTCCGTGCTAAGGCCATGGAGTGCGCCACTCTCATTGCGCTCGCCGTTGGCAAAGACCGCATGGGCAACGATGCCTTGTCATTGGTGCAGCTCCTTGGTCGCATCCAGAACAGTGTTTCCGAACCGGATGACCCGCAAGCTTCGTACTTGCTGCATTGCTGGGGCCGCATGTGCCGCGTACTAGGAAAGGAGTTCGTTCCCTTCCTAGCTGGCGTCATTCCACCCTTGACCGAGCTCGCCGCTGCGAAGGCTGACATCCAGCTTTTGGATGATGAGGACCAGGTCGCACAGGTGCAAGAGGAAGAAGGTTGGGAGCTCGTCCCTGTCAAGGGCAAGATTCTTGGCATCAAGACCAGCACATTAGACGACAAGCACATGGCCACCGAGCTTATTGTCATTTATGCTCAGGTGCTGGAGGAGGCCTTCGAGCCGTACGTCAATGACATCATGGACAAGATTGCTTTACCTGGGCTGGCCTTCTTCTTCCACGACCCCGTGCGAGTCGCATGCGCAAAGTGCGTGCCAGCTTTGCTCACCGCCTACAAGAAGGCACATGGACCCGAGTCGACTCAGCTTGGTCAACTATGGGAGCGAACAGTGGAGCGCGTGCTTGAGGTCCTCAGCACTGAACCGGCCATCGACACACTTGCGGAGATGTACCAGTGCTTCTACGAATGCTTGGAATGCATCGGCAAGAACTCATTGACCAGCACCCACATGGAAACTTTCCTCAAATCGGCGCGTAGCGTGTTGGAGGATTACCAGGAGCGTGTAAAGGAGCGTCTTAGCGAGCAAGCCGAGAACGAGGACGGTGAAGAAGTTAGCGAAGACACTTTGTTCGCGATCGAGGACGACCAGACGCTCCTTTCCGATATGAATAAGGCCTTCCACACTATCTTCAAGAATTTGGGCACTGCATTCCTACCACACTGGGAACAACTTATGGAGTTCTACAAGATCTCAGCGAATAACCAAGACCCTACACAACGGCAATGGGCAATTTGCATATTCGACGACGTTCTCGAGTTCTGCGGCCCACAGTCCTGGACCTACCACGAGCAGATCATGCAGCCGCTCGTCGCAGGCATGCAAGACGATGTACCTGCTAACCGCCAAGCAGCCGCTTACGGTGTCGGTGTAGCTGCCCATCGCGGTGGCGAGGCATGGTCAGACTTCGCAGCAGCAAGCCTGCCCACGCTTTTCCAAATCACACAGCGTCCAAACGCCCGCGCCGACGACGATGTCTTTGCCACGGAAAACGCATGCGCCAGTATCGCCAAGGTCCTGCACTACAATGCCGGCAAGGTGCAGAACTGGCAGGACGTGGCCACCGCGTGGGTTGACACGCTGCCTGTGACCAACGACGAGGAGGCCGCACCTCACGCGTATGCTTTCCTAGCTCAGCTTATTGAGCAGTAAGTCCGCCTCTACCTCAAGCTCTCCATTCCACCACCACACCTTGATGCATATACTAATGATTATGCAGACAAAACTCCGCCGTCACTACCAACCCGGCTAAGGTCTTTGTTGCCGTTGTGCAAGCCCTTGAAGCCGAAACGCTCCAAGGCAAGGTCGGCTCCGCTGTCGTCAACGCCGTGAAGGCTCTCGTCCAGGCTACGAATACGAATCTCGCCCAGGTTGCGGGCTCGCTGACACCGGAGCAGCAGCGCACGGTGCAGGTGTACTTTGGTTAGGTACCTCTCATTGGCTACCAAGCGTGAAAGACGTGTGATGGGTTTGTTGGTTTTTTATCGGATTTTCGTTTGTTACTTCATCACAGATTCCCCCTGGTTCTTCCCCTCATCGGCCCCGTGTCACACCGACTAGCTTTTGATGTTACGTGGATAGATAGACTGAAATGGACACTTCAAATCAGTTGCCCTTCTGGTTGTGACGAGAATCGGAGCATGCGCCTCTGCGTGGGCCGCGTATTGCGAATGTCACATAGGCCCCATCTACACATATCCCATGGACTCCATTTGCGGACTGTCAACGCAATGCACACGTATAGTGTCTCAAGCTTGCTTGTAATTCACGTTATCCTTATCCTCCTCCATATATTTGTGATCGACTCATGAAACGCCGGGTAGTCCCCTTCCCAACAGAACAAAAACGCTTATGCACATGGAAAGGACCTTATGTACGCCTTAGACTCTCCCCTTCGCCTTCCTTCCCCTATAAGACTATGCACCTTCACTTCCAAACTCCTTCGTCCACTCGGAATTGCGATTTAGATCTTCTTTACTGACCGTCGGCCTCGATGCCTTGATCGCCTTGACGAAGTCCTTTACGCGGAGCGGCGGCTCGGCAAGCTGCGCGCCATCGAGGTCGGTCCAGGACATTTCCTTTGCCTCAGGGTCGCCCGGCGAGCAAGGCGTCCATTGCTGTTGGCCGTCGACAACGCCAGCCTGTATCTTATTAGCATCTGTTCTCAATTATGTTGGGCTATGCGGACGTACAGGCTTATAATGCGTCGCGGTCTGGATCAACCGCACAGGCTGCATCAGCGCATCCTGCACCGCAATACTAATGTCACTTCCGGAGTATCCCTCACTCAGCTCTCCCAGTTTCCTCAAATCCGCTTGCGTCAGCTCGCAAGGCGTGGCACCCACCGCCAACTCAAACATCTTCATGCGTGCGGGCAGATCGGGCAGACTGATGTGGACTCTGCGCTGGAAGCGGCGGCGGATGGCGGCGTCGAGCTGCCAGGGAATGTTTGTTGCGCCGAGGATGAGGACGCCACGCGAGTCTTTGCCCACACCGTCCATTTGAACCAAAAGTTCGGTTTTGATGCGCCGAGAAGCTTCGGATTCGCCTTCGCCGCGGGGGCCGCACAAGGCGTCGATTTCGTCGATGAAGATGATGGAAGGCTTGTTTTCGCGGGCCATATTGAAGAGCTGTTTTACCAATCTGTCACACGTCAGTCGCCGCAGGTGGACCAAGCTGGGGCGAGACTTGTTTTACCGTTCTGACTCTCCCATCCACTTGCTGACCAGATCCGAACTCGACACGCTGAAGAAGGTGCTATTCGCCTCCGTAGCGACCGCTTTGGCCAAATAACTCTTACCCGTACCGGGCGGCCCATAGAGTAATATGCCTTTCCAGGGTTGTCGCTTGCCGGTGAAGAGATGTGGGAATTTGATGGGTAATATGACGGCTTCTTTCAGCGATTCTTTTGCGCCCTCCAAACCTGCGACGTCTTCCCATCGAATGTTGGGCTTCTCGGTAAGGATGGCGCCCGCGAGTGCGCCGCGGAGCTTCTTCGAATCGGCGTCTTGTTCTTCTTCTTCGTCATCTCTGTTGCGATATAAGTATAGAATAAACGGGGATGTATGTTGGATTGACCACGTACTTGCCGCCCTTGCCACTGCCTCCGGCTGCTTTGCCGTTTGCGCCCATGGCGGAGGGTTTCTTGCGGTTCGCATCATCGTTCTGATTCAAGTGTGTCTTAAGCTTTTCGGCGCGCTCCATGTATTCTGCGACCTTGCCTCGTATCATCTCCTTTGACTTTTGGTTCTTCTCCCCTTCGAATCGTCAGTATCATGGTGGTGAAGCAGCGCATGTGTTCGAGGCGGTCATCTATGGAGCGAACGTACATTTCAGGGCGAGCATGAACAACTCAACTGTAGCAGATCAGTTTGTATTCCAAGACAAGTAGATTGTGGGTTGAGCTCACGAGCACTGTAGTATAGCTGATATGCCTTCTCATATTCGCCTGCCGTGTCCGTCTCAATCGCCTTCTTCACCGTGTCGATGGCGCGGCCCAAGAAGTCCGCGTTGCTCATCGTGCGTGCTGGCCCTCCCTAATGTCTTGTGCAAGCCCGAGAGAGTGCCGGTTGCGCTATATGTCAATCGTATGTTGAGGGTGGGTTCGTCAACAGGCGGCGGGGCAGAGTATAACAGTCGAGGCGGGGTGTGATGGCACGGGCAGTCGCAGCGAAGCTCCTTGGCGGTATAGAGCTCTACCAGTACGGTCTAGATCACAGGTGAAAGGTACGGTTTATTCGCGTGCGATGTGTATTGACTGGCGGGCGAAGGATGTTCGGTAGTACCAACGAGCGTTGTTGCTAGGGCAAGATCAAGATCCCCCCGCATCCACGCTAATTCCGAAGCGGTCGGTAACATTTCAACCCCACGCGACGTAGGTCCAAAAACCCATCCAAGTCTCCAGACAGCATTGCCAGTCATGAGCGACGTGCAGAAGAAGCTGCAGGCGCTGTCCGACGATTACCAGAAGCTGCAAGGCGGTTAGTACCTCCCGTCACCGCTGGAAGATCGTGGCTAATTCACTTCAGAGCTTTCCAACGCAGTAGAGGCGCGCCAGAAGCTCGAGTCGCAGCAGCAGGAGAATACCACCGTCAAAAAGGTAAGCTTGAAGCTTAAGATGAAGATAAAGGGGGTATTGTTGACGGGGGCCTAGGAATTCGACCTCCTCGACGACGATGCGAACATCTACAAACAGATCGGTCCAGTGCTCTTGAAGCAGGACAAGACCGAAGCTGTCATGTCGGTCAACGGGCGCCTGGACTTTATCCACAAGGAAATGTGCGTAAATATGTGACGATAAGTTGGGTGCTTTAAGCGCTGACGAGTACATGGCAGTTCACGAATAGAAAAGCAGATCAAGGATATCCAGGACAAGAGCGAGAAGGTCAAGGTGGATGTAAGGCTACGACTACTTGATATTATTGAGATCTCGGAAGGTCTAACAACATGGCAGATCATCCAGATACAATCAGCGGCACAGCAATCGCAGGAGGCTGCGGCGTAACAAAACTTCACGACCACATACAGGCAGATGCGAAATGATACCCTTTCTTGATCGAAACATCTCATATTGCAACCCTCTCCTCTCCTATATCACTAATCGCCGCACTAGTTGATTGGCACCTTCTCCAAAAACTCTGACAATGCCTCATTCACCAGCCTATCTGCTCTCACCATACGCTCCACCGCATCTAGCGCTTCTAGTTGCATCTTCACCGCGTTCACGAAACTCTCTATCGCGTTCGAAACATTATCCGTGATCTCCTTTTCTGCGATCGCTGTTAAAAGCCCAATTTTACTCCTATCTCGCGTGCGGAAAGCATGGATAGCTTCCTTGAGCTGCGTGGCAGTAATTACATAATTAACCAGGCGCTGTTTGATGAACTGAGTGCTATACTCGTCTGAGCCCAAGTGGTATGCCGTAGTCCTGGGGAGGGTTTCGGAGATTATCATTTTGAATGCTTCGAAGTTGATTTTGAGGTCGTCGTAGGACATAGTGGAATTTAGGACGAACCGAAGATGCGCATTCAGATAGGTGTGTAGAGTGTTTACTTATAGACGACCTCCTACCTACGTGGCTTTCTGCGTTGGGCTGGTGAGGTGGAGGGGCAAACTTTCAAGTCAAGTTACTATATCACACAAACAGAACGCACGTTCGATCATGTGAAACGGTCATTTGTTTGTGTGCCTACTATCCTTACCAAGATGTATCAGGTGGGACTGCAATGGAATTGTAGATCTTTCTTGTTGATCAAGTACGGTTCTCTCTATTTCGCCGTTCATAGAGGCCGAGGGAAAAAGTTGGACTCTGTCTTTCAGATGTAAGGATCAGCTAGTCACCCAGAAAGGCCAGTAATTTCCTTATAAGATAATATACCGTAGGGTAACTCACTCTGCACTGAGTGTCTAAAGTTCTAATTCATAATGTATCGTCGGTGCACTCGCAGAAGGTGCTACCGCCAGATGTCAGAATTATACCTTCGGCCACAGTGGTCCTACTTCGTGTCTGAGCCACAGACTCAGAACATACATTGTTTGCCCGGCAAAGCGGTGGCGGTTATTGAATGAAGCAAGGAAGACTTACATTCGGTCACTCCAGAGGATCGCTGAACATCTTCGAGAGTAACTTTGATATCTATTCTTTTCGCGATCGGGAATCCGAGCCACACAATCAGCGCTTTGAGTGGACCATTCTCAACATAGAGCGATCGGTGCGAGTATAGCGTGCCTCTCAAGGGTTCATGTATGGTGTAACTCGTGCAGAGGTTGCGTGGCTCCACAATTGGATGGAAGTGTCAAAGCATATTTGTGGTATGAAATATTCTAATACAGCCCGAGATGATTATGTATTAGCATGGGTGGTGACCGACATTCTTTATGACTTAGACTACTATTGTCACAATGTCAGCTTCATCATTCCCCATTAACAGAAACATAATTCGCTTTGCTATTTTTGGTCCACTACCCGAAGCGAGCACTTCCGATGCTAAAGGTACAATCTTTAAAAGTACAAGTATTGAAAGGTGCCCCTGGATGCTGCACTTCTCCTCCCTCCTCCTCGCTCAGACCTTCTTCACTGTCCCTTCCCTCCTCCACACTCTCCCTCACCATCATCCAACCCAAGCGCACTCCACAGCTCTTCCGCTTTCCCCATCTCTTCAATAATTACTTTATGCTGCTCTTTCACCTCCTCGAAACTCTCCAGCGTCTCCACTTGTTTCTGAACCATGCTCAGCAGCGTTTCCGTCAAATCCATGCACTTCTTCGTATTAACAACACTCTCTACCGATACAGAAATCTCGAGTCTTTCTTCCGCAAGCATGTAAGCTTTTACGTCCTTGGCAAATTCTTTTGGTGCTTTCCCGCTGTATTTGGAGTAGTGAATCTATGTACTAATCTGCAGTTCGAGAGAAGGAAGTAAAATAGAGGGATGGCGGTTGGCTTTGGGTGGTGGCATTTGGAAGTGCGTTCAGAAGTGGTGTTGGGGAGATGACCGGGTATTAATAAGGTGATATAGGACCGCTTCTTTCTTCCAAGCGTATTTGTGAGTATGGCCATGTGAGGCGGATCGGGTGTGATTGCGTTGGAGTTGTTCAAAGTCGAGCAAGCCGCAATGCTTCCCTTGCACGCAATCGGATTGTCTATATGCCCCCCTGCACCAAAAACCCGATCTAAGACTGGAACAACCCCACGAAGCCGAAAATATGAGAATTACGACGAGGCCGGTGTATATTCCTAATGTTCCTCCTTTGCTCTATCTACTTTAGGAGCAGAGATTAGAATGTCGACAGTCCAAACTCTAGCCATGGCTTCCCAGCGTCTGTCCCATCACACAAAAGCACATGCTACTATCATCACAAATGTTCCCGTCATAAGATCTCCTCAGCGCAATCGCCTACCAAACACTCTTCCCAGGTCATACAAATACTTCATCTGTCTGTAACCAAAACACCCACCATTTCCAGCTTGATCCCCGATTCCAACCGCTCCATCACCACTATGTCCCAAAGCACTCCCCCAACACAGAGCTCCATCACCACATGCGATGGGACCTCCCACGCGGCCTTCCTACAGACGTGCGAGACCCTAGCCTCACCCCTTCGAACACACATCCTACACTACATCGACGAGATTGCTGCGCTGCGCCGTGAGGACCCCAATAACCACATCACCAATACCAATGTTTTCGACAATGCGCCAGAAATCCAGCATGCGCGTCAGATTCTGATGTCACTCGAAAACGTGATACGAGCGGTCAGGGTAGAGGAACTGTTTAGAACTAATGATATCACGTTTAATAATCGTGAGGAGCAATCCAATGTGCATAACAGTTACGGGGGAAATTTACGGTCAATCATGTACATGATAGGGTGGGGGGTTGGAGTGTTTGATAGGGAGGATAGGTGTAGATGGATGGGTATGCGGATTATTTGAACTTGCGATAGGTAGATGGACAGTTGCCTCGTCTAGTAAATCATAGAAGCTGGACAAAAGTCCGAACTGGCTGTACGTACCCAATCAAAAGTACAATTCTGTACAAGGCCATCCCACCTCTTCGAAAAGTCTACGTGCGAAAATTCCCTAACAACCTTCTCCTCGACGGGGATGAGAGCTCACAGCTGGCTAACCTCCCACCCTTTCGTCCAAACATCATACCCTAACCCGTACGCACTCGAGCCCCCACCCTGCCCAGGATACTCATGCGCAACAATAACATTCGGCTCCCCATAATGCCCCATGAACTCCAGCTCTATCTTCACCGCCGCCCCAACATCGAGCTCCTCACGAATACCCAGCACAAACGGTTCTGTCCGCACCCCTCTCCTACTACCTTCTACTTTAACTGAGCGGAGAAAGGAGGCCGGCGTGTCGTCTACGTCGACTCCGGTCACAATGAGCTGATGCCGGTCGCTTTGCTGGGAGGTCATGCTGATGATGACCCGGCGGCGGAGTATGAATGGCGGAATCAATATACCTAACTTATCCATGACAAGCGACATCAGGTCATCGGTCTTCGTATGGATTCTTAGCTTCTTATCAGCGACATCCTCCAGCGGTGTGTCTTGCAAGTTGCAAATTGCTAATCGAGCTTTTTTACTACTTCCCACGTACTCTGGGATCGAGTTTGCGGGGGTGACGCGACACGAGCTTCCAAGAACGAGGCATAGATCGGCCTTTTTGGCGTGCGTTGTCGCGCGGGCCATGGCTGCTTTGGGGAGCTGCTCGCCGAAGTTGATGATGGTATCGTGCAGGGCGCCGTTGCAGCCTGGGACGGCGCATTTGCGACCAGTGCGGTGATCGGAGTAGGACTTTTCGTATGTGGAGACGGCGCGGAAGTCTGGTAGGATGCATCTGCTTGTTAGTAACTTTGCCGTATCTCAAGGGTGAGTCGAGACAGGACCTCGCCGCGAAGACGCACCTCGTATATACTCTTTCCCGCAGTCCTTACAGTGTTCTCTGTTACTGTTTCCATGTAGCTCTGATATCCGATCCTAGATGCCATGTCATTTAGCACACTCTACTTGCCGCTTCCGTCCACCCTCTTCAGATGAATGAAACACAAACTAACAGGTAAAATGCCACTCCTTCGATGCAGCCCATCACAGTTCTGACTGACCACGTACTTCAGCATCCCTCTCTCCTGTAGCGCCACAAGCGCCATGTGCGTCGCAGTGGGCACCGCCGTCAGCGTTTTGTTCCCATCGAATTCCAGCTCTTTCCCCTGCGCCCTTTTCGTCCACGCACCCTCCGGCCCCCTGAAATCAGGAATACCTGCGGACGTGGAGACTCCGGCGCCGCTGTACACAATGAAGTGCTCTGCTTGGCGGATTAGGGAAGCGAGTTGGGAGGCGACTTCTTCGACTCTGGCAGAGGAGTCAAAATGCTCTGTTTCGGCGACTGCGGGTGCGGTAAGATCCATCGTGTGTATTGGTGTAGGATTCTTTAAGATTGTATGTTTACTTATTTATTTATACATGTTGTTGGGGAAGGTGCACCATGGATGCCTGAAATATAAGATTCTAACTGCTTTCGTGCTAGCAATCATCTATGTAGTCTCACCATGCGCTCGGCGTGATGGACTGGGGATATTTCTGTAGATTGAATTCCTACGAATTTGATGTTGTGTATAATGACGGAATGACGTAAGTAATTCTGGTGATCGTTCCATTCCGTCTATCTAGCTACTACCTAATACCCGCCTGCGCCTTCACACCCCTACCCTCGCTTAAAGCTGTCCCAAAAGTCTATCCTACAAGAAATGGAACCCTGCTCTCTTTCTCTTCTTCCCACTCAGCATTACCGCCAGCACACTTACACAGGTCAAGTCAAAAACGCGCCGTTCTCCACGTCGCCCTCTACGCTAAACGGAGAGAACATATGAAAGTGACGAGATAAGGAAAATGGATGCAGCCATTGGTATCATGCACACGCACGCACAATACAATCATCGTATCTTACGCGCTATCGTAGCGGCAGAAACACACCGAACACACGTAGCCGCGAAAACAGAACGCAATGACTAACAAAGAAAAAGGGGGTGGTATGCAACAGCTGAGATTCTGCTTCGTCGATCGCTCAATCGATCAAGATAAGAAAAGGTGGAAGAAGAACGAAAAAGTGCTAAAGAATGCTGGGGTATGTGCAAACGCAACCAAACTAGACAAGTCAGAGGCTCCATCCACAGCTCGTCATATCCTAATTAACTCTCACGACCGTTTCCATAGGCGGCAAATGCGGCAACTCCTTGTCCTTTCCCCTACCGCGTTCACGCTCCTCTTTCGGCGGCGTCGGCGGCCCCGAATGTCGCTGGTTATACCCCGGGTCCTTTGGCGGTGTAGGCGGTCGCTCGCTGGTGCCTGTGCCCGAATCCTTAGGTGGGGTGGGCGGCGGCCGTGGATGGCTCTGATCTCTTTCTCGTGATCCGTTTTGCAGACCTCGGTGTTCCTGACGGAGAGGCGGCGCGGCGAAGTTGGTGTCTGTACTTCGTGCACTTCGACCGCCCGTGCTCGAAGTCTCTTGTGCTTCTTCGACGACGGGAAGCGTGGTGCCTAGTTCGCCTCGCTCTGCTGATGGGCTGCGTACGATGCGCATTTCACGCTTAGGGATATCTTCCTCGCTTGCGCCGTGGCGCTTCGTGTGCTCTGCTTGATTGTGAGCTTTGTGGAAGACTTTCTCGGTCGATTCGCGTTCGCTGCGAGTGTCGTTGATTCCTGCGAGGACGGGGTCGCTGGGTGTGTGTGCGGACTCTTCGGCTTTTTCTCGCTCGGCGGCTTCGCGTGTCTTGGTGACGCTGCTAATGAACTTTAGGAATCGGTCGCCGTATCTTTCGGGTGGAATAGCGGAGATCTGCGATTCTTCGTTCGTCAAGCCCTTCCACCTGTGCTCTATGCGTTTGATGAGGTTGTACTATACTTATTAGTACTCAAATCTGATTAAGAAGATCAATCTCACTCACGTGTGTCAGGCAGTCGATGATTCCGAGGTAGTATATCTCCTCGCCCGGTGTATCGTCCTCATGCGTGGCTCTGAAACCACCGTCGTCGACATAGAAGTAGTTATTCTTCTGCTGCCCTTCTAGCTCATCAGGCATCTTAGTCGCAGTCTGGTCCATGGGCACAGGTTTCTGCGTCTTGATCATCTGCCTCAACTCCTTAGCCTTCCGTGCGCTTTCAAGCTTTGACGGTGTCCGCGTGAGCATGTTAGGTTGAGCGTCTCCCGCCTCTCCGCCCGGTTGGAACACCTGCAACGTCTTGTCTCGTAGGTTCTCCTCGTTCCCCTTCCCCAAATCGTGTATTCCAATGAGCATTGAGTAGTCCATGATATGCAACTTTTGCAAAAGCTTGACATCCCTTTGCATCTGCTCGACAAACGCCTTCTTCTTTGCCGGTCCAAACTCCAGATGTTGGTCCCGTCGTAACCAGTTGAGATCCTTCAGGGTAGCACGCGGATTCTCCTCGAGCCCCTCCTCTTTGAAGTCTCGTCCGATTGTCGACCCCTTCAAATCAAACGTGCGGTGGATATCTCGATGCGGAGGAAATAGATTGTTCATGACAACGAAATGAATCTTACGTCCGTAGGGTATCTTTACGCGATGTAGGCCATAAAACTGAGAGAGTAATGTATTCGGGTTCTCCTGGACATGGTCGTAGTAGTTCTTAAGAATCTTTCGGAGGAACTTGTGTTCGCCATGATGTATAGTTTTGATGATGTATTTGTAGTCCCGGGAGAAATAGAAGAAGCTCCCGCTCTTGCCGGGCGAGCCTAGTTCGGAAAGGATGTATTTGCTCGTCAGCGACACAAGGTAGTCGGCGGGGTCGAGACCGAAGATGCTGCGAAGGTGGCGGAAGACCCAGGGCGCGTAGTCCTTGAACTTGAAGTCGTATTTTGCGGATGGCGTAAGTTCATTTCCGGCACTGTGGGCTTGTTAGCATGGCGTTTAGGGTGGACCAATCTGTAAGGAGAATCACACGAAAGACCGAATAATAACAGGAGATTTGACAATGAGAAGTCTTCCGGCACGTACATATCGAAAGAAAACTTGTGCTTGGCGTCAAAGTCGGCATCCGTGAGGTCGCGGTCCATCTTTGCGTTAGTCCGCGAGACGGTGAACCGGATGCCCGTGAGCATGTTGTAGGCCGTCACCCAATTGACGTGGTTCTGGTCGACCTTTGTGCCGACGACAACGCGGTCGTCGTCTTCGTCGTCCCTCCGCTTCCTCTTGCTGGCCCGCTTTTGCCTGATGTGTTCGGCCCACCGCGCGGCGTCCTCATCCTGGGGCACCTCGTCGAGATGCATGTCGGAGTGTATGGAGCGGGTTGTCCGGCGTGCCAAAGACATTGACCCTCGGCGGCGGGTGGGAGTGTTGGCTGGAGAGAACCTACCGCTCGCAGTCACGACATCATCGGTGTTGTTGTTGTTGTTGTTGTTTCGAAGGCCCTGGGCGCGGGCTGCGGAGACGCTGGGCACCTCGAGTGTGTGCCGATGCTGCAGACGGTAGGGCGCTTCGGCAGGGCTTGGTGTGGTGTGGTTGAAGGCGGGAGGGGAGGAGACGCGGTAGGTCGAGCCTGGAACCTGCAGGTTGCTCTGCGGATTAGGCGGCTGCGACTCGGTGCTGGTCTTGTAGGGCGGGGCGAGGTCTTTGCTGGCTTCTTTGTGTGCAGCAGACGGGCTCGTCGCGTTGAGGGTAACGTGAGTAGTTTTGCAGCCATCGTGCTGCTCACTACCGTGGACTGACGCGAAGTAGCCATCATCCCTGCCAGATAGCTCGCCGGAGTTGAGCCGCAGCGGTTCCGACGTGCTGAAGGGACTTTGTTTGCCAATACTCGAGCCTCGCTGCCTGCCCACGCTGCCGTCCGCCTGCTGCGATGTTCGCTTCTCAGCGCTTGATGGTTGCACAGGTCGGCCGTTGGGTATCGACTGCATGATGGAGCCGCCGACGGGCTTGCCGTTCATTGTGGGGGCTGCGCCACGGTGCACCTTCTCGGCATAGTCGCCGCCGAACAGAGACTTGTCGGACAGGGTGCGCGTGGGAAGCGTATAAGTCTGGATGGTGTGGCCGTGGGTGGTAGAGTCGCTCTGGTCGGCCGTCAACGAGGGCATCGTCCGAGGAGCGACAACGGTCGCAATCATGTGCGGGCGCTCCACTGCAGAGGAATGCGGGTGGGCAGCCAGCTCTCCTATGGTGTCGGGGCGTGTCGTGTCGTGCCGTGCGGGAGCGGGTGCAGTGTCGTGACGGGCGGTTGCTATGGCGTTGCTCCGCGTGCGAATTGGTGGTCGGGGGGGCGGAGGGTGCTAGGTGGGCGGCAGCAGGCAGGGCAGGGCGGCCGTCGCTGGATATGGTCGCAAGAATGGGCGTGCAAGTGTGGAGGGGAAGCAATCGTCGCCGGGGCGCTGGTGAAGATGTCAGAGGAGACAAAGCACAGAAGCAAGGCACTGGTCAGCTTCGCAAGGGTCCGTGGTCTGCCCGCCAAGCAGACGGCCCGGCAAACGGACGAGATGGAGTCCACGATAGGCCACTCACACGGCGAACCAAGGAACCTGGCACTGCCGCGCAACGCTGCGGAGCGTTCTCCAGACGACGATGATGGCACGCAGTACTCGTGCCGGTCGCAGAATGTTGCTGAGGATGGCTTCTGGACGGCTCGTCCTGTCTTCGTGCGCTCAGGGGAGTGGTGAAATTGGGCTGAGGCCACAGCCACATGTGGTTAGACACGACGAACAAACGTTTTCCCGGCTCGCAGGTTCAGCCTCACAGCCACACCGCCAACTCTCCACTTCACAAAGTGCAGCGTCCTCAAGCCCCCTTTCGAACCAATCTCCCCTCCGTGCCGAGAGCCGCCTTTCCCTGCGTCCCAAGCCATGTTAGCGGGCCGCAGTCACGCACGCGCCGCATGCTGTTCTGAAGTCCCGCTCGCCGTTGTCTCCGGCCGGGTGCCCTCGAACGCTCGTATCTGACGGGGCGGACGCTTTCTGATTTGCACAAGAATAGCAACACACACTTGTATCCGTATGAATTCACTTGTTTCTGCATGTGGTGCTCCCCTGAAACAGCTGAGTGTGCTATTTCGTCGTCTGTCCGCTACCATCACCTCAGCCCGTCGATCTGATCTGCTGTCATTCACCGCAAAGCCCCTTGTCGGCATGGGAATTTCCGAGCCGGCGACAGCTGACAACAACACGTAAACGCACAAAGGTACGCACACGCGTATCATATGCATCCGTGGATGTATCTGTGGACCGCTCAGCCACTTGGAATTTCCTAGCGCAATTTGGAATCCCTATGGGCCCGTATCCGTGGTGCGCTCTACGCTGAGCCTCACCTTGATAGAAACTCTCTCGACCGAAATCCCACTCTGGCCATTAACTTTTAGATGCCTATGGATTGCATGTCGAAAATTGCGGCAAGTTGCGCCAGGATGTAGGTTGCACCTATCACACCTGCACTCGCTCTCGCACTCGCACTCGCACACCTGACAAGCGATCGTGACACGCTATGGCGCTACCGACAGTGGGCATCCACCACCATAGATTCCCACGTTCACACCTCGCGGCCCTGCAAACATGTTGTCTCCTCTTATACTACATGATCTTCGAGACTATGCGCCATGGCAGAGTTGGTTGGTCAGGCATCCCACCTACCGAGGTCTCACGGGGACATTTGTAATCCTCTGGCAGCATGAATGGGCAAGTATGACAGACTACCAAAGTACACTCCTAACGCTTTCAAGGCCTCTTGTGCTAAGGTACGGCAAGTCTTTCTAATACTATTCGTGGCATGCTAGGTAACAGACAGATAAAATAAGCTCTCCGAGCCATCTATCCCTACACAGATCAATCATACAGCCTGGTTCCTATACAAATCACTTATTCTTCAGCCAGCTCACCCTGAGTACCACAACCGCTTATCATGGACTTCCTCACCTCCGCCACCCTAATTCACCCCTCCGGCGAAACAACCACATACTACACCGGCGGCTCTCCCGCCGGCACCCCCCTAATATTCATCCACGGTTGGCCCGACCTCGCGCAATCCTGGCACCACCAACTGCGCTATTTCACCTCGCCCCCGTTTGACAAGAGATACTGCGTGTACGCCCTCGACATGCGCGGCTACGCTAACTCCAGCGGACCACATCACAAAAGTGCCTATTCATTGAAGACACTCGTCAGCGAACTCGTCGACTTCGCGCACCAATTAAACATCGACAAAGCAGTCTGGATCGGCCACGACTGGGGCGCCGCCATCGTATCCTCCCTTGCTGCCCACCACCCCTCTCTCTTCCTCGGCATGACCCTCCTCTGCGTGCCCTACCGCACGCTAGAACTCGGGTTATTGCACACCCTCTCCCTGATAAACCGTTCTCTATACCCTAAAGAAGAGTACCCCTACGGACAATGGGAATACATGGCCGCCTACTCTTCCTCTCCTTCTACCGCCATGACCGCCTACTCCTCTTTGGAATTAGAGAAATGGACCAAGTTGCTGTACGTGAGGCACGATCCATCACGCTATGGGAGACCAGCACATACGTCCCGCGTGCTGAGGGATGGCTGGTTCGCCGGGCGTCCTGACCTCATACCCGATTTGCCCATGGAAGCTACGTCTCTCGACCAGCCGCTGTACGAAGCGCTGCTGGAAAGCCATAGGAAACACGGGTTCTTTCCACCTACGGCGTATTATCTTAATCATGAAGCGAACGCTGAGTATGCGAAGAGCGAGGCTGGTGACGGGAAGTTGGAATTTCCGGTGCTGTATGTGGATGCGAAGCATGATGCGGTCTGTTCGCCGAGTACGACACCAAGAATGGCGGACGGCCAGCGGGCATCTGTGAAAGACTTGACTGTTGAGGTGGTCGAGGCGAGTCATTGGGTCATGCTAGAGAAGCCTGCCGAAATGAATTCGGCATTGGAAAGATGGTTGGGTAGTAGACTTGAGCTAGGGCGCAGTGGAAGTGGTAGTCAGGTGTGAGCCTACCTAGGATGAGTTGTGAACGTGACGATGCATCAAGGTTTTACTCTTTAAGTACTTCTTCAGATAGCCCATGCCAGACTGAACTTGAATAACAGTACCAATCGTTTGCACTTACGTCCTCGGGGCCTGGGGGTAGACAACCGATAATAAGATCTCCCTCCGTCGCTCACGTTATCCGGACTCCGATGGTGGCGCGCCTCGCTTCGCTATGATCACGTGCCGACCCACTCGACGCGACAGACGACGTGCACTATCAAAACAACGCGTCCCATAGAATGGTCGACGTACCGTAAAAGCAACTTGGACCCAGCTCCGATTATGTTGTTCCAGTAGAGTCTGGTAGAACTCTATGCACACTACACATAAACCACAGCAGCACTCAGTATAAATTAAAGTTTGGTATTCATTGCTCGTAACCCAGTGTATAACACCCATACACGACCTTTACCAGTAAAAACACACAGTAGGAGCAACATCCCGAAACGCCTTAAGCGCCATATCCACACGAAACAGACCCCGAGTCCTACCAGCCCACCCTATACCATAATGGGGATATCACGAACGTGTTCAGTATCTCAGGCTCGTGAACCTATTCCTTTTCCGCGGAATTTATAAACACAAAGCCTGTCAGAAGAAATCACTCAACAAGGAAAGATAGTCCTGGATGGACTTATGCCTCTGCCTTCTTGGGCGTTGCACGCTTGGGTGTGCTCTTCTTGGTTGTTGCTGCCTTCTTAGCCGCCGGGGCCTTCTTGGTGGGTGTTTTCTTGATGGGAGCTGCGGCCTTGGTCTTAGTGACACGGCCAGACTTGGTCTTACTGAGAACCGCGAAGTCCTCCTTGGGAACAGCGGGAGCAGCCTTGGTGTCGGCAGCAGCCTTGCGAGGCTTGCTGGCGTTGGCCTTAGGCTTAGCTGCAGCGGCCTTCTTGGTGGTGGTCTTAGTCTCTTTCTTGGGCGCTGCCTTGGTGGGCTTCTTGGTAGCTGCAGCCTTAGAGGCGGGTGCCTTAGCCTTCTGATGCAACTATTAGTGGAATGTTCATCTGGTGGCAGGACCGAGTTGGGGGCGCTGGTTAATACACAGGCCGAATCTCAAGCTTTTCTGTCCTGCTATGAAACGTCTAACTCACGGTAGTGGTGGCGGCCCTCTTGGCCTTGGGAGCGGCGGCCTTCTTCTCAATCTTGGGCTCGGCCTTCTCCTTCTTTGCAGCGGCAGGCTTGGCCTCCTTCGCATCCTTCTTCGCGAGCTTTATGCTGCCGGACTTTTGGCCTGGAGACGATATCAGTAAGATTAATTCACGGAGACCGATGAGTGGACGCGTTCATGTCACACTTCGAAGCGTATGTTGACAGGGAGTCCATTCAAGTGTAAACGTACCCTTGGGGAAGCTGAAGTCGCCACTCTCGAGACCTTTGCGGATGGCGCCATTGACGCGGCTCTTGAACATGGCATCGGTGGGGTTGCCCAAGTTGTTGTTGGCCTTAATGTACTTCTGGATGGCTTGACGGCTGCGGAAAACAAAGTCAGCGTGTTGCTCTATCGGTACTTGAGCTGGAAGCGACACTCAGCGCCGGCGGCGTAGTGGGCTCCAGGGCAGCGACATACCTTGAACCATTGCGCTCCTTGAGCTGTAGCGTGCAGATAACGCGTCAGTGAATGTATTCTCGACGTTTGAAAGTGTGGTAGGCCTTTGTTGTGGAGGGCGACCGGATGGCGCGTCGAAGCGTCACCGCCAGGTGCGGGGAACGCAATGCGCCGGGGAATGCAGACTTACGCTGATGATAGCATCCTTGACCATATCTGCGATAACAAGTCAGTAAACGCTCGCGAACACGTCAGAAGCATTGCGCAGGGCGAGCGACAGCGTGGTGCTGCGCAACGGCGCGTCACATACCGATGTAGGAGCCATGTGCCGGGGCGGCGGCAGCGGCCTTCTTGGTAGAAGCGGTGGTAGACTTCTTGGGAGGCATTGTTGATGATAATAGTACGTCCTGATAGACGATTTCTGGACGATTAGAACGAGGGGGGGAAAGGATTATTTGGTCTTGTGGCGATGAAGTGGGAAGCTCGGAAGGTATGGGATAGCGGCGCAGGCAACGCGGAGCGGGGAGTCGCGGCCCTTATATACGTCGCTTAACAGCAGGTGCTCTTCCAGATCAACACCCCATTCCGCATTAGGCAGGATTAAACTCGTTTCAGTGCCAGATGCGATCCAGAGATCAATTGATGCGAAGACTAGGTGTGAGTTCCGCTGGCCAGATTTGCGGCGCGCTTGTAACAGGTGTTGCGTTGGGGTCTGGGAAGCTCGCTGTTCGTTGAGCGCGCTCCTCTTCCCTCGTTGTCTCCCACTCCAGGGCTCCCACTTCGTCACCTGAACCTGCTGGTTCTCCGCATGCGGCTATTGGAAGCGCAATCTTGCTCACCAGTTGCCTGATGGCGACTCTCCTACATCTTCTGATACTGATGTCCTTGCGCGCCGCTTTGACTCATATCTCTTGTTGTTGCCTACTGATGTTCTTCTTGAACCTTGTCTTTTGGTCGTCGCGTATGCGATGCCAACGCGTCATTTTTGCCCACCCTCGATGGTGTTTCGATTGCGCCTCAGCGCTGCTTCGACGCGTGCATTGTTGTTATTCTAGAAACACACATCTGCCTAGATCTTCTCCTTTCCTTCAATAGTCTCTCGTTGTCTCTCATTACACAAGGCTTCGAATTCGCGCAAGTCTTCTACTCGTCAGCTGAGCGACGATACGTGTCACGCGCTCTGTCTGTCTGTCGCTGTTCCCCACGTCTACTTTCTAATTCATAATCTTTCATTATGCCACGTCATAGGTCATCGACTGCTATTCGTTCTCACGTCTGCCGACCCATACTTCTCCTACGCGGCTTAGCATAGTCCGCTCTCGTCCGCCGGCTACCGACCGCCCGCCCCTCTCCCAGGTTCGACGTAAGGCCACTGTAAGAGATATTACATTCACGTAGTACGGAGTCAAGCGCTCATCATCGACATGGAGAAGAAAGGGTTCGCCCGTTGGATAGCGTTTAAAATTATCAATAAGCATTGTACAATTATCCGAATTCGATTTGGTGTTGAGGGCAAGCGCCGCACCAGGACCACTGGCAATTAGGAAATCCAGGCAATTCCCGTTCAGATTGCACAGCAACCCGTACACTCTGAGAACAATTTGTTGTCGAAGGACAATGCAACGCCACCCGATGAGTAGTCTGTCCACCATGTATCAAATCATGCACCGTTAGCCTGAGAAAACCGGTCCGAGAACGCCATCGCTATGCATGTTTTGAACAATTCGAATCACGCATGGCTAAGTGAGAAACCAATTCTGTAAAGTATCGCGAGAAGGTGAGACCGAGAGAATGGTAGGGTAAGAGGAGGTATCGTATGATTAGAAGGGTGAGCCAGCACCGGGAAGGAGCGGGCCTGGTGTCGAAGCGATAGGCGTTCCTGCCACCGTAACAGGACTGGCAGCTCCAGCATCCCTGAAAGTGTCGCTCTGCTTCTTCGAACCGTTGAGCAGAGGGCAAAGCCTGTTGAATCTCTGTAAGCAAGTGCCCAGCTATTGGGGGAAGAAAAAACATAGGAGATATACATGTTTAGAGGGGAGAGACAAAAGAAACGGTCTTCGCGCACTTTTTGTTCGTCTTGATGTGTCCCACTTCGCCGCAGTTCGCACACTTTCGCGGAGTAGAGCTACTCTTCCCATTCGATGGAGCAATGCCCTTAGCCTTTTCGCGACCTTCGCGACGCTCGATGTTGCGTTGAAGACGCGCCATTTCTGCCTTGAGCTTCAGCATCTGTTGGTGATCGAACTCGGCATTACCGGTTGGCTTGATATCATCGATGTTCATGCTCAATAATCGCTGCTGCTTCTTACGCTTCATGTATAGTTTGATGACTTCGGGGTCTGTAATGATCTGTACCTTCTCTTCGATTTCGTCGTGGCGATTCCTGAACTTGCGGACAATGCGAAGCTTCTTGCCACGTTCGGCACCTGCACTGTTACGACTGAACTGACTCATAGTCTCATCTTCGCCTCGCAAACCTGAGTACGGAGTCGGGGCCTCCGAGCGTCCACGAGCCGGGTTAGGTTGCGACATGGCATCGACATCTAAGTCTTCATCAGAAGGTATCGCGGCAGAGCGAAGGCTGTCCTTCTGTTTGTTCCAGATACGCTTGATGGCGTCCTCATACTGCTGCTGTTGCTTCTGGACGTTGTAACTGTGACCGCCATTATCCTTCTTGTTTCGGGCATCGATCTTGTCTGCAGTGCTCTCGCCAATGTCCTTGAAACCGCCTTTCATAGAAGTCTTAATGAAGCTGAAACCTTCGTTGCGTCCAGTAGGGTCACCCTCTCCATGCAACGTCAGCATCGCCTTTCCTGTGCAAGCATTCAGGAAGTTCTTAGTAGTATGCCACGGCGCTAGCTTCAATTCGAGAGTTTCGTTGCCATCGCCATCCTCATCATCTTTAATGTCGTCGGTCTTAATACCGGCATCTTGGAGCTGCTTGTCACCAGCATGCATGGAATCAATCAGGCAAATGTCCTCCGGCTTGATCCACGTGCGCAGAGTCGGCTCATCCGGGATAGTCTCACCATCTACAGGCTGCCAAGTGCCCACATTCTTGTCGTACTTCATGATTTCCCTCATCCTCGAACGGTTCTGCGCGATTTCTGTACCAGGAAGATGATGCTTGATCATCTCATTGCTCACCCAAGGCTGCCTGTGACTATTCTGCTGTCCTCGTCGATACAATCGGAAGGCTAGCATCTTCAACCGCTTCTTGGAAGCTTCAGTGACCTTACGCGCGTGGGTGCCAGGTACTTCAGTGTAAGGGAACTCTTGGCCGACGACGACAAGATTGTCGATGTTTCGCATGTAGTACTTTGAACCATGGACACCAGTTTGGCTCCTGCTGACAAGAAAATCGGTCTTCTCCGGGTTGTGCTGAAAGATCGGGGCGCGGTACATCGCATTCTGAAGCGTCAACCACTCCTCGCCAGGCTCAATGGGGCCGAACATGGCGAATGGACTCTTGTCGTGTGGCAACAGGATTTGCGTCTCTCCAATCGCAGGCTTGGGCCTGTTATTGTCCTCAGCGGTCCTACGACGGTAGTAGTTGAAAACCTTGACGCCCATGCCGAAGTTCGAAAGTGTGGTGGGATACTCTTCGGAATACTCTGCAAGGAGAAGGTCCGCATTATCTCCGATATTGAGATCTTCGGCAACGGCAAATGCCTCGGATGGCTTCAAATGACGCTTGTTCTTCCTCTTGACACTCTTGAGCGCGGATATGATAGCACGCTCGCCAGGCTTGAACGCAACGGTGGGGCGGTGGAAGGATCGTAGTTCTCGATCGGAGAGGTGGACTTTGTAGAATGGATACTGCAATTTCAGAGCCGGGAGGCTGTGGTCGATAGTGGAGTTACCAATGGTACCACGGACCTTCTGCTGGCTGCTCTCCTTAAGAGCGTCATAATGCTCATCATTCGAGATATTGAAGCGCTTGAGCATGGGATTGGCGATGCCGCCACGAGGGTCGCGCTTGAGACCAACACCAATTGTACGGGGTTTCTGCTCCTCTACAGTGGGCTGCTGTACGTCGAGAAGTAGTTGAGGATCATTCATGTCCAGGATGATCTTCTTCGCTAGCTTCGCGGTAACAAACTCAGGATCGTCCCATGAGGGGAGGCTCATATGGTCGTACACTGAGAACGTCACGGGACTGTCGCGGTCACCCAATCGGCGTCGCTTAGGAGCGCTGTTGATGCTGACAAGTTCAGGCGTCTTAGCCCCCTCTGAGTCGGATAATGTAACGATGCTGTCGGAGTCGATGTTCCAATCTTCGCAGGCGACCTCTAGATCACCCCAGGTGACATTACCAATGACTTCGTGATCATTGGTAGCTTCCCATACGTCCAAATCCATTTCGTCACTACTCTCGCCTTCCTTCTCCACGCGCTGCTGAATGTGGATGATACCGCCCTCTTCCTCTTCGTCTACTCGGCTATGCTTGACGGGGACGGTGGTTGATGGCAGTCGGAAGCTCTTCTCCTGGTCGGTCGCGATGTCCAGGTTGATTTTCGTACCGAATGCCAGCGGCTTGGGCGCTTTTGCTGGTTCTTGAGGCTTGAAGTATGCGCGCTTGCGAGGAATTAAGCTGGAGAAACGGAGCGGCTTTCCCTTCTCAAAGTCAGGGTAGAGCTGACGGAAGAGTTCCTTGTCAGAGGTTGGTGCCAGTGGTATACGCTCGCCTTTTGGACGGCTAGCCTCAGCGAACAGTCGCCTCTGCTCAACCCACTCAGGATCCTCATCGTCTCCAGCAACATTACTTGTAGCGTTGACGGTCTGTCCAGCGCCGCCTGTCGAAACTATTGGGACTGATGCAGCGGAGCCAGGCTTCTGCGCTTCAATGTCCTGGGAATGCTCTGGCACGGGACTGGCCGCATCCTCATTGAACAAAGCATCGATATCTTCATCTGCCTGCAGGTCCTCCTCATCTTGAACAGTGGTGCCGCTAAGCTGATGTGAGTTTCCCTGCTCGTTCTCGTCCCCATCGTCGTCATGATCGCTCGCCAGGTCGTCGTCCGAAATGTCTCCGTAGTCCATCGCATCCTCCGCTTTCTCTCCGCCTCCGATCTCCATGGTCGCGAGGTTCGCCCAAAATTCAGGGTTGGTATTTGCGTCAGCAAACACCTGTTTCATGTCGGCATCTACATCGTCGGCCGTGGGATCGCCAGCGGCTTCGGCCGCGAGGTCCTCGAGGTCCATAATGGAAGGCAGCGGGGTTGATCTCTCGGAACTTCGAATGCAAAAGTTCCGCCCACAACAACCGAGATGCGGCACGTTATGCTCGCTCTTGCAGGCCGCTAGTCGTCTTCGAAGCCGGCTGAAGGTGTTGCGCTGGTTGAGAAGGCCTATTCAGCGAGCGCGATCCGCCCTTCAGTCGTCGTGCGACCGCGCACTCTGCGCGCAGTCAATATTATGTTGACTAGCTCTCCGCGTGGCAGGTATTGTCCAGACGTTTGTCTCGATGCCGTTTCGTTTCGTTGTCGGTCGTGGTGGTTGAGTTGCCCGGAGGGCGGCGTGTGGTGTTGATGTGATGGAGCTCGCCGCCGAGACATGGCGCGCGGGTGGCCCGTGCTTAGCTATTCCTATCTTGGCCGGCGAAGTGGCTGACCACGTGACTGTACATCGCCTATTCACGTGTGGAGGGGTGCTCAGGTAGCAATAGGTATGCCAGGTAGCATCTAGATGGTGATGGCAACGATAGGTAAAATTCTGTGACCTCAGTTTCTCATGATATGCCGCTATGCCCTACAGACTGAGAATCGACAGAGCAGCCCACATACATCTTCCGCCGTGTGGTTCACTTTCAGAACCAGAAAAGGGTTCTACAATGCACAGCACGGTCAATGCTTAGAAAGGGGAACTTCCAATGGGGACCGATATTTCAAGCTGACTGGCCTTCCAACGGAGCGGATACAACGCCCTCCTCTTCTGCCTCACCTTCAAAGTTGAAGTCACCAAGATAAACACACAATGCCTGGGGTTATGTATCAGTGTCATGATTCCATTTACACTGTTCACTTACTTTGCTGGCCCCCAAGATGCAGTAGTGTGCGACTTCCACTTTCTTGCCTTCCGAAGCGTACCGCGCAATCTGATTTAGATCCGAGTTGCGTGGAAGGTACAGCACAATATGCTTGCTGAGCTTGGAAAACTTCTTGCAGAGTGTGTCAAGACTGTACGGCTGCATCGTGGAAAGGTCGAAAACATTGTCTGCGTTATATTCCGTGCCTGGCTTCGTGTCAGCAGTAGACTTGTCAAGAGATGGCCTGAGCATTGTTTTACCTCCCCATGGCGGGCTACCGAAGATGACAATGTTGTTCTTGCCCATAAATCTCTTGATAATATCGAAGCAATCCCCTGTGTGGAACACTATCTTCTTGTCGACGCCATATATCTCTGCGTTATGCTTCGCGCATTTCATCGTCTTCGGATCCTTCTCTACGGCGAAGACCTGTTCCCATCGCCCCGAACGCGCAAACGCAATGGCATTCCCGCCCACACCTGCGAAAGCATCGATGATGACAGTCTTGTCTTTTGGGGCAGATTCCGCGATATGTGTAGCGATCTTACTGAACGAGGTTAATCACGTTTTAAGCGTGAGCGTTACACGATCAGATACCTACTTCGCAATGGGTTCAGGAGTTACACCAAACCAAGAATCCTCAGTCATCCAGATGCCTTCATGATATCTTTGCCATATCTTGAAGCGTTGGAACCAATATCTGGCTACAGATCAGCTTGAATACTACTTATGAACATTATCAGAAAGAATTACTTCTTTAGATGCTCCGGAAATTGTTCTGCATCGAGCCACTGGTGGATACCCTGTTCATCAGGTTTCTCACCCATTACGGCTTGTGCGGTTGAAATCTAGTATGTGTGTTGTATTATCTCATCTCAAATTAAGCTTGTGCGTGAAGAAGTACAAGGCGACGTAGAGCACGGTTACATTGTCTCTGGTTCTGCAGGAAGACCCGCTAGTCCGACCGTGGATAGCGCGCTAGTCGTGCCTGCCTTGAGAACTGTACACAATACGGAATGCTCAGACGTGCCTGTGTCGCCCCTCGAACATCAAAACATAAGGCAATTCAGACGCTTAGATCGCCTCACTTGATTCACACTTCGTTATCATTTTTCAGCTGAAGCACAATCGAGTACGACGAGACCGCAGTGCCGATCAGCAGGAGCTTGGACCATGGCGGCGGCTTTGGCCCAAACCCCAAACGAACCGCAACACCTGGCTCCAGACCTCGATACACATCACATTACCGGACGACCGCACATCATGTCGACTATGTTTGGCGCCTTGAACCGCTTCATCTCACGGCTTGATGCCGCGCCAGAGGACCAAAACTCTGCGACACAAGGCGCGTATGGCTTCCAGGTGCTTAGGAACAACAATCCGGAGATACCCCTGGACCCATGGTTCGACTTTGTCATTGGCATCAACGGGCGCACGATTGTACGTGACTAGCGACTGAAGACATAAGAAGTGGTGAAATCAAAGTGCTGACAATCAATGTAGGACAATCCGGATCCCAATTTATTCGCGACTGAGGTGCGCAACTGCGCTGGCTCCCCTCTAAGCTTGGGTGTCTTCAGCGCAAAGGTACGCTACTTAGGCTACTCTTTTCATGTCCTGTTCTTCTTTGCAACGACCTCAGTCTTTCTTTCCCGCTTTTTTTCCGGGGCATCAATTCTCATTCCAATCAAGTTATAGTTCGTCTCAGACACCCCTCTACGAATGATCCATGGCGCTTGACGAACACTTTTGGACATCTGTTACCTCTCTGTTGTCCCAGGATGCGCAATACAAGCGCTCTTTCATGAAATATGATTGTTACTCAGAGGACGTTCAGACTTCAATCACCCTATGTATTCCACATCCTCGGATAACACAGCGAGGATCTAGTGGCAATGATTTTTCGTTCCTTTCATCGTCACTATCATGTTCTTCTAGGAAGACCTCATGTACACATAGTATGTTGTCTTCATTTCACTAACACCGACATAGGGTCAAAAGATCCGAGAGATCTACATTCCCATCCCTGCCGAAAAACCCACCCTGGGCATCTCCCTCCAATGGACACCCCTTTCCGTGACGGAAGACGTCTGGCACATCCTCGACGTCGCGCCCAACTCTCCCGCCGACGTAGCAGGCCTGCTTCCGTACGGCGACTACGTGATCGGCAGTCCTGAAGGCCTGGTCCGCGGTGAGTCTGGTTTAGGCGAACTCATCGAAGACTACATCAACCGGCCGCTCCGCCTATTTGTGTACAACCAAGAGTACAACGTCACTCGTCCCGTTACTATTACTCCGTCGCGCGGTTGGGGCGGCGAAGGTGCGCTGGGATGCGTGCTTGGCTTCGGCGCTCTTCATCGCGTTCCCGCCGAGTTGGAGGAACCGCCGCAGGCACCAGGTGAAACGCTGTTTTCCACCGGCAGCGCCTCTTTCGATGAGAAGCGTCCCCTGTCATCATCCGCGAGTAACCTCCCTCCTGCTCAAGTCGGTGCTCCGTCAGAGCTTTTTGTACCAGCGAACATGGCGTTGCCGTTAAAATCATCGCCTCCACAGGCTGGTGCGCCGCCGAAAAAAGGCAAGCAGAGAGCGCACCATGCGCATATCAGTCCGAGCGGGGGCGGCGGTTTAGACGACTATTTCAAGGAAGGCGAGCAGAAGAGTGCTGCGGAGGACTTTGCGCCCAAGAGGGAGGGCAGTGTGCCTCCGCCGCCGAAGGTTGGAGGGCCGCCGCGAGGTCCGCCCAAGAGCGCGACGCCGGTGCAGAATGAGGAGCCCACGCCGGCAGAGCCGTAGTCAGGTGTCTTCGATCCAGAAGACTGATCAAGACAAGAGTCTCAGGCTATCGTCTCCCGATCGTCCAATCCGTAGCGTAGCCTTAGAGCCACGATTCAATCATCGAATCCACCTCTTCAGAACTCCTCCCTGAACTTACTCCTCCTTCTCTCCTCCCGCCCTAGCCGAACCTTCTCGATCTCCTCCATCACGACCCTCGCATCAATCCCCACACAGCCAAAGCTCAACTCGCTACTCCCCGTGTTCGCCCTCTGGCTCTGAGGCCTCTTTTGACCAAAGCTTTCCACGCTGTTCGCCATATCCTCTCGCTGGCTCTGCGGCATCATGCTCTTTCTCTTACCACCCATGTTTTCGAAGCTGCTTGTTGACGAAGAGGGGGATGTGGTGGGTGAAGAAGGCGGTGAGACGGTGAGCTTGGTTTTGAGTTTTGTTGTGAGGCTGCGGAGGAGTGGCATTCTGTTTTGTTGTAAATCTTGACGTGATGTGGTATGGCTCATCAATTGGTGGTGTCGATGTCTTGATCAAATTATGGAAGTATGATGTGACCTTCTGTATACTTGTATGCGATGTTACGACTATGGCTGCACTTTTACAAAATCAAAGAAGGGAGAGGAGCGCACGAGGACAAAGGGCACGCAGGCTCAAATACCTTACCCCCTTCCCCTCCCGTCACCCACCGCCAGCGGTCAACCAAAGAAACGTCTTTTAAGCCCCGAAGCCACTTACCACTGACACCCGTAGGCCCGAACGCCGAAAGAAAGCCACGCGACCAAAAGGTGCACCAAACACAACAAAGCCGCTGGAAGGCCTCCCCACAAATCATAAAACGCACTGCACGTCAAACGTTCCAGACCCCTCTTCTCGCTCAGAGGAGTCTCCCCACATAAAAAGCGATAAATGGCAAAGCAACACGAGCCTGATAGCCCCTGACGTGCGCTTTGCTGCGTGACATCGGCCAGACGCATGCGCCAAGCCGCACGAACCGAGCGTTCGACCCACATGGGTAACTGGCGGGGGAAAATCGGTCTAGGAGGCGTTCGGGGAGGGCTGGGAATCGAGCGAATCAAGGGGATCGTAAAGGGCGCGGTGTGTTTAACGCTGGGTGCGGTTGTCATACCGCCTTTTCAGGGGCGTGCGCGTGGGCAGGGTCACTTGATGTGTCGTCTTACCGACGCTTTGATCGTTGGAAGAAGTGCTGCAGATCCCAAATGTCCACTGACTCTCAATGACGACGCGTGTAAGTCAATAAAGTGCTGGTCGCGGTCTCGCTCGGCGCACTCCAGCCGTCCAGACTCTTTCGTTGAGTTTTGCACTACAATCCTACATTTTATCGATTTTGCATTGGCCATTCACCACCGCAGACGCAATCAACTCCTGCGGAATCAGGCACCCGCACCGTTACCGAAATAGAAAACCCACCGTCAACATTACCGTTACGCCGTCTACGAAAGCCCAGGCGCTGGACCTTCCCTTCTCCCTTGGTCGTCCCGTCTCGGAAGCTTAAGCGTGGACCCTGAACCGTGGTAGGATGCGCAACGCCATGGCGTAGACTAGAGCCGCACTGAGGCCCTGAAAGGAGTCATGAAGCACGGAGTCGGCTCCAACATGTAAACAAACGATGGAGAAACGCGCTGAGAGAAGCCGGAGCTGTCTCGCGTGGTTGATGCATTCACCGTAGGCTATGTAATAGTGCCATACTGAATCTCGTGGCTGTGTGCTACACATGCCAGCCTGCCAGCCTCTGGCCGCTGTGATCCTATGCATAGTTTTGAAGCTCAGTAAACGCCAGTCCAAAATCATGATGTGATCTATGCAGTAAATCATTGGTAAACGCCGCTGTCCTGCAGTCAAGACCTCTACCCAACGGTGACGACAAGACACAGAAAATGTTAGGGAATGTCGTTAGTATTCGTAAAGCAAAAAGGGCGTCCAGTACACGCGTGAATGTTGGTTCATCTTATGTCGAGTTGAAATGGCTTGAACTTGCCACCGACGGCGCCGCATCGGGGACACCGTGCCGTTCGGCCTCGTGAGTGCTCGCTGACGAGCACATCGACACAGTCTTGGCAGAGGCCGCATATGCACTCTGAACACGCGTAACTCTCCTTTAGTATTGAAAGTTTCCGACATGCTGCACAGTAGATCTGTACAGGATGTAAGTACGTCGGTGAGGAGTCCGAAAGGCCTTGCGAAGGGATATGGAAGTTAGCGGCCGATGCTGCTGATTCGATAGACGATTCTACGGAAGGGAATGGCTGCAGCTCTGACATCTCTGGTGGCGGCGGCGTCAATGCTTGCTGTAGCGGCGAAGCCGCATACGAGTTGAACTGAGCAGCAACAAAAGGCGGCAGTGACGTTCGCCCAAGCATATGTGGGGATTGGTGGGGAGAGCCGGGTACCTGAAGCGTGCCTTAGCGCAGATCTCACATACAGTCAATATGATGTTTACCGGAGTGAGGTCTCTGCTGTCCTCTTCAGTCGCAGAAGCAGCTGCATCAATGAGGTCCTCCCATCGCTTGCCCAGTATGGCAGCTGCCGCTTGTGGTTCTGCCGAGAAAGCCTTGCGATCATAACTCATCCTCCGCGCATGGTCCTTGGACCTCTGTCGCTCATGCTTAGGCTTGCGGGCATTTTGACCGACTGAAGTCTTGCGAGGTCTGTTGGGTTTTATGGAGCGTGGTGCCGGCGGTAAGGTGGAAGAGCGGCCGGGCGGGGAGCGAGCGAGTGAGGAAGGCAGCAATTCACGCTGCAACGAGGTCGCGGTGTAGTACGGCTCCTCGGTAGCAGTGTACGGATGTTCCAGGGTAGTGGGCGCAAATCGAGCGCGGGGTCGGTAGTTCTTCGAATCGGGGTCTGACATTGCATCCTATGATCATTGCGTTAGTACTGAGACGACACGGCCAAGCTGAATGGCAGTGCCTCACCTGATCCGAGTCCCAGTCGTAGTCTGGACGGTGGTTGTGAAGCGAAGCCAGCGCGGCAGCCGCCGTGGCAGCGGGTAGTAGGGACGGCCGACGCAGCTCGTCAGAGGTCCGGGGCGTTATGGAGCCGTACTGCTCATGAAAGAAGGCATTGTGCTCGCCAACATCGTAGCCTTGCCATTGTGTCAGTCCCCGCTGAGCTGGAGAGACCTGGGCACCAACCTGGGCCTGTTGTAGTGGGAGGCAGCTGGGGCTGTGGTATCGGTTGTGGCGGCGTGCTGACCATCAGCGTGAAGCTCTCCTCGGTAGCAGGGAGCTTCGAGATGTAATGCTCGGGGTGGGCGCGGCGGATGTGCTCTTGCATAGAGCGGTATCGCTTTTCCTGTACACCATGCTGCGTTAGCCACGGTTTTTGCGGGCGCGGTGAAGGCGTGGGGCATGACGTGGGAGCGGCGGGGAGCTGGAGGAAGAGGAGAAGGAGCAGAGAGCACTCACGCCGGTGCAGCGCTTGCGACAAGCTGAGCCATCGTGGTTACGCAGCGGGCAGACGACGACATTGTTCTCGTCCGACACGGAGAAGGACCCCGTGAGCGAGGCTCGTGGTGGCATCGCAGCCAGCATCTACCCTCGGGCAGAGCCGAGCGCCGTGGGAGAGCAGCGGCGGGGCGATTGGGTGCCGTCAATGGCGGGAAGGGAAGCTCGCGGCAGCTTCAGAGAGCTCTGGCAACGTCTTTCAAGTCACCCCTCGCTCCGTTATCGCTGTGGCAGGTGGTAAAGGTGGGCTGTTGGTGGGCACGAAGCAAGCTCTGGCAGTTTGCGATGAGGGGTTCAAAGGTGAAGTGGGGGAGGAGCCCAGCTCGAGTCCGCCCGAATCCCATTCTGGGCGAGGAGCCGCAAGAACGAGGGAACCTCGAGCGGCGCGCATCAATTGCCTGTCCAGTAGGTGACGGGCAACCAGCTGTACGCTCCCAAGTACTGACTGACGGTGCCCCTAGCTTTGCGCTGCGCAGGCCATCGCGTCCCTGACAAGCTGGCAACAATGGGTGAGTCCTGACAGGCTGAGCTGAACTGAGTCCTGACTGGGGAGCTCTATTGCATGCCAGCGCCCGCCAGAGCGCCCGCCAACCTGCCCAATCCGCGGCCGGCATTCTGCTGCAGATTGCATCGCTCCGCACCTAGCTTGCCATGCCCGTCGCTGGGTTTTGCTTTGCCGTCGTCAGTCGTCAGTCGTCAGTCGCCAGTCGCTGGGCAGTGAGGTTGCTGCTGCCGGTGCTGCTTGAGTGTGTTTCACCGCCCACAGGCACGTTGCGCCTCGGCCTACCGCCCTCCGCCAGCATCCCCAGTCAGAAAAGCGACGCGCATCCTGGGCGCTGGACGATCAAAGTCGTCCGAGCATGTTCCGATCGCCGAACGTCTCGTGATTTGTCAAGGCTGTTGTAGGCCAGGATTGGCAGTTCCTCCTGCTGCAGCCCTCCCACAAGGACGCCCATCAAAACGGCACCCAGTGCAGCGCAGGGGAAACAGCTGTAGCGGTCGCTCTGGCTAGTTGGATCTTCGTTAGTACGAACAATGACTTTGGAATGACGATGATGTAGAAGATGGACGGTGTTTGTGGGTGTTGCCAGCTGCAAAGATTCTAAAGTGCATCGTCGCTTCCATTCACCCCAGACGAGGGCCGCGTCTGAGCGTCCGCGTAAAACTACCTGCCATTGCGGGTGGCGCCCGCTAATCGTCCATGCCCGGATTCCACATCATCAATGACAGCTGCCTGAGTGTACGTCTCCCATCCGCAGTCTGCCTGCGGCAACCATGTCCCTCACCGTGAAGTCGCTGAACGGGGACACCGCTTTTCTACTTACCTTTAGCCCTCCAGTCGCACCACTGACGTCTCCAGGGCTCTTCCCAGGCTCCTTCACTATTCTGGTCGATCCGTGGTTGACCGGGCCAGCCACCATTCTTGGCAGCTTTTTCTCCATATCAGAGCAGAGGACGAAACCGTGCATATCCTCTTTAAAAGAGCTAGAGCAAGAGCCGGATATAATCCTCATTTCGCAAGACAAGCCTGACCACTGCCACGAGGAGACCTTAAGGCAGCTTCCACAGGACTGCCAATCAACGATTCTGGCGATTCCAGCAGCCGCAAGGAAGATCCGTTCATGGAAACATTTCAGAGAAGAGCTAGTTCAAGCTATACCGAAATATGATGAGAGCAGCAAGCAATCGATGTATCGCTTGGTCATACCACCAATGTCACCGCGAGGCTCCTGTGGAGAGCTTACAGTAACGTGGATACCCGCTAAAAGAGATATATCCAGTGTTCATCATGCCATTGGAATTACATATCGGCCCCCTTGCAGTGTACTGTCAGCTACTCCCGGACGGTACTTGGACCTTCCCGAGCTTCCTCTCAGTCCGCCAGCGTCGCCGCGGTCGTTTCGCACCATAGCATCATCACCGCGTACAATCGTACCAGCGCCCTATAATGACCGTGAGAAGACATTGTCAGTTCTGTATTCGCCACACGGTGTGCCTTACGAAGACGTCCAGCCATACGCGTCTTCTCATCTGGTCAATGAGGCCGCACTGCCCTTGACTGCCCTCATACACTCTTTTGACCGCGTCGAAAACCCATGGTACTTGGGAGGAAATATCTCTGCCGGCTCTCCTGGCGGTCTGCAGATTGCACGTAGCCTGTATGCTCAAACCTGGATCAGCGCGCACGATGCGGACAAGCACAACCGCGGTCTGTCGGTCAAACAGACTCGAATCGGGAAATTTGCAGCAGACAAGATTGAGAGCATGCTGTACGAAGGAGATGAGACCAAAATGAAAAGCCCAATCCCAATCAAGCTTGTAACCTTGGCCTCAGGAGAAGCGTATACTCAGGGAAGCGGTTGAACGAGATTAGCAACAATCGAAGAGGTGGTTTGCTGAAGCTATCAACAATCTGATCTGGGAGGGAGGGCTTCTCAAAGGGGCCTACGCGCATGCGTGTCTGCACCTAGGGCCACTTGAACCGCCAAATCAACCGTGCTAATTCACACAGGAGGCAATCGGCTCGAGACAGAATAACATCGCAGCTTTGACCCCGTTGCATTGCCAAGCATGCAGTTAGTCCACAAATGACTTGCCCTTCAGATAAAAGCACCCGCGCTCACGCCTACGACTCTGTCTAGTCCGCGCCACCCACGACCAGACAACGCAAGCTTCAACGTGCCTACCGTTTGCACTCAAGGGTCGCGAGAATTACCCCAAGCTTCCTCGTCACCTGAAGTCATTGTGGTCCACTTTTAGTATTCAAACACACCGAATCCTCCTGAACGTCACGATGGATGTCAACATACAACAATTCACGGCGAACACCTTTACCCATCGATATGGCGACGAAGCTTTGAGCTGCCGCTGCAACAACAAGTGTTGTTACTTCGAGGGTTGCTGCGCCAAGGAGCCAGGTCGAAACTTGGAATCACTCCCGTATGTGGAGTACTACGTAAGTCTTCTATTCTTGCTCGTTTCGGTTGCCTCACTAAACAAATTTCAGGAACCAACTACGATTCGCAACACCGAGCCCAACAAGGAGAATGCTGGACGTAGTTTCCTTGATCTCCCCGCCGAGCTCCGGAACAAAATTTACGTGCAGGTGGTTCTCAGTGATGAGGCGATTCGTATGAAGCTCAACCCCACGATCATGGACCATAACGAGAAGCACCAATGGGGTCGTGACAACGCATGGGCAATTCTTGGTGTTTGTCGCCGTCTCTATCATGAGGCCTCCTCCTTGGCATACAAGGAGAACTACTTCCAGGTCTGGCGGGGCACGCATCGAGACTTCACAATTACCAAGCATCCCGGAATGCCGCACGAGCGTATCCAATTTCTGCACCTGTTCTACCCCATGGAGAGCTCACCTTGTTCCTGGCGGATGGACCACATGTGGTCACATTGGCTCAAAGATGTCGAGATCGTACGCAAACACTTTCCGAGCCTTCGTCGGCTCTTCCTGAAGATGGGCTATGAGGGCTTCGATCCTAACACGCTGTATAATTACCACACGTGGGCCCCTTTGTTGTTCAAAGGTCCTGGAGAGTCAGAAGCAGCGATGTTGAAGCGTGTGACCGCAGTCTTGCGAGCCATGACACAATTGCACGGACGCAAGATGCCGCAGTGTGTCCAGATCAATTTCTGGGGCTATTTCCACGATGTCCACACCGATGCCTACTACCCTGCCGACCACGAGCCCCAGATGATCAACAAAGCTATCTTGAAGGTGGCGGATCCGAACATCAACATCGAAGAGTACAAGAAGCAGTCGTACCCGCTCCACTGGATCTCAGGCCCTAACGCCATCTTCTATGGGAACGAGCGTAATCCTAGTGAGTACGAGATGGAGTATGGACCAGAGCCGTCCGAGTATGATAGCGATTAAGTCGTGCGCTAGCGGTTCACGAGCCGTACGAGGCCTAATCAAAGCATGTTGGCCAGCATGCGCCGTTACCCCTCCGTCCCTGGCCTCGTGGACATGATAAATCGTTTCTATGTGGCTGATGGCACGCGCTTGTAAGGGAGAGGGAGGGGTTGTGCTTCTAATGTTTTGATACGGCATGGGCTTTTAGTTGTTCTTTCGTTTTGTGTTCGGTGGTCCACCGCAACGGTATCATTTGTCTGCATTGGCCGGGTTATCATCACGCTATACCCACATCAATGGCCTAGCTAGTCTTATTGACTATTGGACGTGCATCAACCCTATCCTTCGTCAGTGAAAAACTATGTACTCACGTATTTTCGGACGCAATGTAATTAACTACATGCTTGGCCTTGAAATGTGCTCTCCTCGGGAGAGACACGAACTTGCGATCCCGATGAGTGCCAATCCCAGCAGCTCCCCGCCAAAGTTCCGCCATGGCTACACTAGTGTATGGCGGAACTCCACTGAGCCACGTCCCAAAGTGGCTAAAGATCCTCTGTGCCGCCCTGTAAGCACAACGTTATGTACTCCACTTCGGCTTCGTTTGGTGCTGTGCGCAACCGGTCGTGAGTGCGCCTGGGCTATACAAGAAAAGACAGTATCCTGAATATTGGATTGAGCGTGCCAGTCATACTTTCCTGTCTTCCCTTCCACATATCTGCCAAGTGCAAGAGCTGGACTGCAACGAAATTTCCAACCTACCCACTATTACTAAGAAGACCTATTCAACATGGCCAAATCCCCAATTATTCATGTCTTCGATCAAGGAGACTATTCCAAACACCGCCTCGTTACCCTCCCGCCAACGGATCCTCAACCCCTCCCTCCATCATCTCTCCGTCTTAGAACCCGCATCCTAGGCCAAACGACGAACAATCTCACGTATGCCAACCTAGGATTTGCAATGGGCTGGTGGGACATTTACCCTCTTCCCAAAAATACACCAGCTCCGTACAACGACCGGTCCAAATATGCCACTATCGCAGGCTGGGGATACGCCGACGTCGTGGAAAGCACCGTTCCAGGCACTCCCACCGGAGGTAGCGTTTACGGATACGTGCACATCGGAACCGGGACGTGGGATGTTAGCATCGAGGAGACTGGGTGCAAAGATCAAATCCTCGTGACGAGTCCGCACCGCCAGCATCTCTGGAAAATATATAATCGGCTTTCCGTGCATCCATCCCTGGAGAAACTGGAGAACGAAAACGGACAAGATGTTCTGGGCTGGGACGCGCTGATGATGACGCTCTTCGGCACGGGATATAATCTCAGCACCTTCGGCTTTGCGTGGGACGACAGTTTGCGCATCCATCCCATGGGCGAAGGAGAGTGGAGCGCTGAAGACGCGAGTCTGGACGATGCGCTCGTGGTGGTATTGAATGCGAGTGGGAAAACGGGCATGTCTTTCGCATATGCATTACGGCATGCTAGACCGAAGGCGCACCAGCCTCGCACTATCGTAGGCGTGGGATCGGACAAGTCGAGACCTCTTCTCGAGAATTGCGGATTTTACGATGAGTTGCTTCTGAACGGCGATGCCGAAAGAGTTAAATTGCTGGTAGCAAAGCAGAAGCCGAGGAAGGTAGCCTTGCTGGATTTTGGCGCCCGGCCTGGGACCATGGCGTCGTACACTGAGACTTTATCGTCCATCGGCGTTCCTCTCTATCGGTTCTTCGTTGGCGGCGACAACAGGCCTGCGAAAGCGAGCGATCTCATGAAAGCGCGCGGAGCGAGGGGCGAGGGTGTGCAAGTCAACGCCAACACATTGAGAGAGAAGGGCATTGAGGTTGGTGGGGAGAAGTACTTCACAGATTTTGATAAGGCGTGGGAAGGATTTATCAAGCAAGGTGCGATCAAGGGCACTAAATTGGTTTGGGGCGAGGGAATGGGGGTGGGAGAAAGGCTGGGAAGCCTTCTGTAAAGATGAGGTTAGAGGTGATGAGGGAAGAGTTTATAGGTTGTAAAGGGTAAGCCACGTTGAGGGGCTGACATGACGTCCGCTGGGTTGAAGCTTTAGATTAGCAACCCGTTACTCTTTTATACTATCGGATATGGCCCATTCTTTTGTAAGACGGAAATTAAACGCTCGGGAAGATCGCGGCGAGCAACTTGTTTGCATACTGCTCACTAGCTGCGCGTCGTCATCTTTGAACCTCACCATACGCTCGAAGCCGGTATAATCTGCATAACTTGTTGGTGACCCTATTCCAGGATCAGATTAGGTGGTACAACAACCCTACGATCGCCAGAAACTTTGGAAACTGTATCGTGCACCCTGGGATAACCCAGGCCACGTTGCGTTTCCCAATTCAGCTTCGACTGCACCACGAAGGAAGTTAGGATTCTACTAAGGAATGAGAAATAGGCACTCCAGTCTCTGCAAACCTACCCTGAAGTAATACAGGTCACGCAATCAATCGTCGAGCCCCGAAGCTTATGCAATCAATCCTGTATCTTCAACACGACCTTCCCTCGGATCCGACCCTCCTCTAGCAATGCACTCGCTCGTTCCCAAGCTGCCTTCTCTTTACCCTCTTCGAGGATTCCTTCGATGACTTCCTGCACCACAACTCTGGCTTCTCCTTTCTCAGCCAATTTAGCCACCTTCTCCAGGTACTTAGACTCGTTGTACAAGATGATAGCCGCATAACGCGGCCCAGACATCCATCCCCACATATGCCGGAAGATCTGCGCGGGGTACGTGAAGTAGGTTAGTGGTGGACCAGGCACGGTGCGGCTTGTTTTGTCGCCGACGATGGTGATGTATGCGCCTTCTTTGTGGAGTATTTCTTTCTTAACAAAGTAACCGAGTCAGTACTTGAGCGAAGTGCAAGAGTTGGCAAGATTGCCTACCCAATTTCCGAACATCTCCGTGCCACCGACGCAGTCAATGTACAAATCGAACTTCAGGCCACCCGGCATATGATTCGGGAGTGCTTGAGGTACGTTTGACGTAGTATAGTCGATGATATCGTCTGCACCTAGTTCTCTGACGAAGTCGGCGTTGCGGCCTGAACATATGGCTAGGACGTGGCAGTTATATACCTTCTTTGCCACTGTTACACGTCAGTGGTCTCTCCTCCTGCAGCCTTGAAGCATAACATGCATGGAAAAGGACAAAAAGCGTATTCTTACATTGCACGCACCACATCCCAGTACCTCCACTCGCACCTGCCACAATAACCCTTCGCCGCGCAACAGTCGGCTTGAGAGGCGGCAGCCGATCCAAGCATGCGAACGCCGTGAGTGTCACAAGCGGAACAGAAGCTGCCTCTTCAAAAGTCCAGCAATTGGGTTTTCGTGCAATGGGCGCTTTGTCAGAGATGGTAAGATACTTCGTGAATGTACCTCGGGCAGCCTACTCCAGTCAGCGCAACAAGCCCTATCTCTTCTTCATTTGATCTCTACGGCTAAAGCAGTTACTCACTGGCCCTTCACACATTCCAAAAATCTCATCGCCGACTTCCCATTTCCTCTTCAGTTGGTCTCCTACCGCTGCGATGGTCCCCGAGTAATCCCATCCCATGGTTCCTTCGCGTCCGAATCGTCCCCAGCCGACGAGCGGGCTGTGCCATAGCTGGATATCGCAGGGGTTTACTGCGGTAGCCAGAACCTTGATGATGAGTTGGTTCGACGCAGGAGGCTTAAGAGGTGTGTGTGAGAGATATGGCGTAGCGGATGGCGAGGCGTATGTTAGAGATGTATTCGAAGGCGGTAAAGCCATTATGGCCCGGAACGCGCAATTCGGGGAGATTCAGGGTTTGATTGATCTGGCTGCTGCTGTGTACCAAACATCTGTGTGCCTTTATAAAGCAGACGCTCTGAGGCTCGTGTCACCGTACCGAAACGTGTTGTTGATGCATGAGGCTAGCGCTTTTTGGTTTAGTCTCCACTGGGTCGTGAAGCTCACGGCAATCTCGCCCCCATCCAAGGACCTGACTGAACTAGTCATAATGTATTTGCGTTTGATTGTGGTTTCTGACGTTCTGACTCTTTGTAAAGTACAAAACTTGATGGCCGCGACGTTAAATCAAAACGCATGATACCTCTCGCGCGATATTGACTGCCACAGCCTGCGAGAGACACGTAGGACGAGCAACTAGTGCCTATTTTTGTCACTCTCGTGGCTAGATTCCCCAATCTTGTCTGTCTCTGTCAAACATCCTTTCAAAGCTTGACAGAGTTTCTCGCCCTTATTTTCTCCCCATACCGAATGAACAGGAAAGGAATTGGTATAAGCGCCAGACTCACGAATCCCAGCAACGAATTCCCCCAGCCGTACCCCATCGCCTTGTACATCTTCGAGCTACTCAGCGGAATCAGCGCTGCACATAGACTACGCAGCACCGTGCTGGCCGCCATCGCACTTGCCGCGTGGACTGTGAATACGTCGACTAGGTAGGTCGTAGCCGGCATGAACGTCATGAGCAGTCCGAAGCCGATGAAGCCTGTGCCAAGAATAGGTACAATCCAATGCGTCATTTCTTGCGTGCTCCAGCCGTACCAGAATAGGCCCACCGGTAAGCAAAATCCACCAACACACATGGTGTAGAGGCGATGCTCGGGCCTGAAGTCGTTTCGCGCGATGTGTTTTTTAACAGTCTTGTTGCCGAAGTATGTGAATCCGAACTGACCGATCAAGGAACCGATTCCGATTCCCAGGAAAGAAAGTCCGACGATTCCACCTTTCCAATGGTATTGTGTCTTGAAGACTGCGGTGAAGGTCGTGAAGAGAACGTAAAGATAAGCATAAGTAATGGCAATATACACCGACATGGCCAGACATATGGGGGAGCGCGTGAGCATCTTGGCGGGCCTGATGATCGAGAATTTGAATAAATCCGCAGGGGACAGGTCGGAGGCAAGCTTAGAGCGAAGCTTGGGGTTGTTGGTCTCAGCGCGGAGTCGGTTTGCTTTGCGTTCGAGAATCACAGGAGCTGAAGTCTCCTTCATGAGGATGATAGACATTAACATCAAGGCGCCCGCCTGCTTCATGTCAATTGAGATTGGTTAAGCATTTAAAGCAAGACGTACGACAATGGCGACGAACCAGAAGTTCCACCTCCAGCCTTTAGCAACGGTTAGGAAGCCACCAATAATCGGACCTACGCAAGGGCCGATTGCTTAATTCTTGTCAGTATTGTCATATCCGATATGATCTTGTCTTACTCACTTGGTCCCATCATCCAGACCACCATAGCGGTACCACGTTGCTCCCTATTGATCAAGTCTGCAATCGTACCTCCCCCAAGTACCATAGGCGCTCCACCAAAACAGCCCATGAAGAACCGGAAAACGACGAACTGGCCCATGCTCGAGGCCACCGCTGCAGCGATGCTAAATATCACGAACAAGGCATTACAGCTGTGGTACAATGGAAGTCGTCCATACATCTCGGAAAGTGGGGCGATGACTGCATTTGTTAGTTTCTTACGACAAAAGATAACCAGTTAGAACATACTCATTGGTCCAAATGCGAATCCCAAGACATATACCGATACCATGAACTGTTCCAGCATGTCGTTCGTCGAATCAAACGTAGACATAACCTCTGGTACTCCCGGCGCGAACATACTCGAAGCAAGCGGCGTCAAAAATGTGATTGCAGATATCAAACACACTGTCCCCCATTTCTTTGTATACGACCAGTTCATTGGGTTCTCAGGATCATCTGGGCCGTCCCAAGACACAACATTCGGATCGTCTTCATTGCTGTCCACAACCGCCTCTTCACTTAGAATCGATTCGGCTGTACTGCCCTTTTCGATATCCTTGTCCATTGCTTCTGCTGAAGGTTTCTTTGGGTCGTGATTCTGGTGCTTTGATCGGGGTGTTGATGTGTGGCTGGGTACTTGATGGATCGAGCCTGCATTACCCGGTATGTCTGCATCGTGGCCTTCTGCCACGGCGAGCTCGATTATTTCGCTGCGCGTTGGTTGTCGATACATTTCTGACTCAGGCATGATGTTGAAATGACGCTGGGAAGATTACTGCCGTCTCACCACCGGAACTTCGAATGCTATTTGACCAGATTGCGATAATCAATGCCAATGTTGCCCGTGTTGACTGTGTGAAAATGTTATGCAATTAACGATGGTACTCCGGTTTTCTCAGCGCGGTCTTCTCAGCGCATGCCTGATTTTAGTCGGACGTAGTCGGCCGTGATGGTAGCAACGTCAAATTGTTAGTCCGCGTTGTGGGCCATGACTCAGGCACGGAATCCGAGTGGAGTGCGCGAAGGATTGAAGGTGTCAGGCTGTGAACAGGCGTAACATCAGTGACCGCTTGTAGGGAGTACGATCATTATAATAGTGAAAAGGGTAAAAGCACAGGGGAAAGATCCACGGGTCATGGGTTAGGCGGTGCCGCTTTGCCGTACGAAGACGGAAATGGAGCTTCCCCAAAAACCCCAGGGCGGGTGCGGAGATAAACGGTGGGCTTTTTTAGCGGCGCTGATGACCATGTTCGAGCGCCTCTTTGGTGAAGGTCATGGTCGAATCTTCAAATGGTGGACGGTAAACAAAAGCAACTACATGGTGGTTACATGAGGATAGTGTGCCGCTCGAAACGTCGGTAAACAATACCAGCACCAAGAGGAACCATCCAAAATTCCGGATACACCGTCGAGCTGTATACACGAAGCAGTTGCCCAAAGGCTTCGAGAGGGGACTTTGCCCCGCTTCCCATAGGCGTCTACCTCATGACGCCACGGCTTGATGTCCCAGAAATCTCGTGTGTGCCGGCGTCGCACAACAGCATGTCTGGCCTCCAGTGCTCCACAACTCTGCCTTCTCGCATAGAGGGCACTCGCTGCTGCAACCGCGGAGCGGAGGACGACAGGCTGGAAGAGGTTGCGAGTCGGTGAGCTCGTCGGAGGGATCTTTAGCCTCGGCCGAGCCTGCACCTCGTGCAGTTCGCTTGCTTAATCCCGAAGGCTATCTCCCTGCAGACATTTACCATTCCGCGGAGCACTTTGCGTGCAGTTGGTACGTCGGGTCTTTCATGGTCTCTTCGTAAGAGCGTGCATTGGTGCATGTCCAACCTCTCGAGACCATTTTGCTACGATTGGACATCGTAGCGAAACATCAGCATCCAAGCTCAACGTAAAAGCAAGCTGCTCAGCGAAAAGTGCAGAATTCTTTGTGGTCAAGAGTCCTCGAACTCGTCGATGGATAGTTGATCGGATGCCCACCGATCCTTCTGGACTTTGACGATGACATCGAACAAGACCTCGTAGACACTTTTCGTGTAGTCCACAGTAACTCATCTATGTTTACCAGGCTCAGCAACCAGTATACTACATTTTGTTTGTCTTCGTAGGCATTAACACTGTATCGCTCGATGCACACCTCGAATGTGCTACGCATGGTTTCATCAATGTTGTCTAGGCCTTCGGTGAGTAAAGCAAGTGCACCAAATAGTCTTGTCTTTCCTGGTAACGTTTCGGCGAGCTGTTCCATGGCTTCTTCCGGTACCCAAAGGTTTCGACACAGAACACGGATCTGAGGTGCGGATATGAAACCCTGGAGTATTCATAAGCGCGTAAAGTGTGACTTGAACAGACACGATGTGTCGATAGTGCAGGGGATGTCAGAGAATTCATGTCCATAATGGAGCCTCAGCAGCCGAGTTCGACGATCGGAGGTGTCGAGCGGACAGTGCCTGTGGTTGGGAGCGCCGGTCGCCATTTCTATTCGGTTGGTCTAGAGGAGTTGGATAGGTTGCTGGTGGGAGAGTGCCGTCCAGCAATTTGAGTATCTCCATTGTATCGCATTTCGGAGGCGCGTGGCTATGAGGTCAGTAATCGACTCATTGTCGCCCAAGGGTGTTTAAGATCCCAGAGAGGTGCAAAACATCTGAGGACACAGCCAGACTACAGAGTGTAGGACTGCGCGGGTAATGCACCGTGTTGAGGATCGTGCGGGTTCTTGCACGTCCGCGGCCGCACCCGCTTAGCGACGGGCGAAACCGCTTTCGGAAAGCTCGAATGGCTGCATCATCAGCGCCACTGTTCCACGACCACCGTTACTCAACTCTCCGTTGATTATAGAAAGTCCAGGTACGGCTGTGAGGCGACTATCATCCCGAAATGGCCGAAGGCGCACCAGCACATGGATCGGTGGCGCACCTGCTCCCGCAGACGTACAAGCGCCAGGTCGCAGAGTGGCTCGAAGAGGATACTCCAAGCTTTGACTACGGCGGCTTCGTCGTCGGTGAAGAGATATCAGAAGCCAAGCTGTTAGGAAAGAGCGAGGTAAGTTATTCGCCAATGCTACCAGGACGCTCTGACAACATCATAGGGCATAGTGGCAGGAGTGCCATTCTTCGACGAGGTTTTCCGGCAACTTGACTGCACGTGAGTGGCATTTTCGTGGCGTCTACATACATTATTGACGATCTTAAGTGTCGATTGGCATGTCAGGGAAGGCGAGCCTTTTGAGCCCATCAAACACTGCGCTACTGTGCGTGGTCCCGTACGGAAGTTGCTCCTGGGTGAGCGAGTAGCACTCAACACACTTGCAAGATGCTCAGGCATAGCGACAAAGTCAAATCGCCTTCTTCGATTGCTACGGGAAGCTGGATACCCCAACATTCTCGCCGGCACTCGTAAGACAACGCCAGGGTTCAGACTCGTGGAGAAATACGGAATGCTTGTTGGCGGAGTGGATGCCCACCGCGTTGATCTCTCCGCCATGACTATGCTCAAAGACAACCACATTGTCGCTGCAGGAAGTATAACAAACGCCGTCCGAGCTGCTAAGTCTGCGGGTGGTTTTGCCATCAAGGTGGAAGTGGAGTGCCAAAGCTTCGAGGAAGCCGATGAAGCCATCGCGGCTGGCGCTGATATTGTCATGTTGGACAACTTCACGCCTGAAGGTGTCAAGATTGCAGCTGCTCAACTGAAAGAAAAATGGGGAAGAGGTACGGGCGATCGAAAGACCTTCCTGGTCGAGGTCAGCGGCGGACTGACGGAGGAGAATGTGGCGCCATACGTATGCGGAGACGTGGACATTGTGAGCACTAGCAGTATTCATCAAGGCGTCAAGCATGTCGACTTCTCGTTGAAAATTGTGCCAAAAAGCAAGGATACGAAGAAAACCAGCGGAGAGAGCCCAGAGGTCTGAACAGGCCTTGGGCTAGTGTCTTCTGTACATTGTCCGCAGCAAGCGGTTATAGAGGGGAGGCTGTATGCAAAATGGCCACTAGAGGTGGACCAAGCTCTTTGAGGGACTAAGATTCAAAACAGATCAGATCATTATTAGAGAGACCATGTTTGAGTAGGTCATTGGTGAACTGTAACGGTAACGCAGTGAAGTGGCGCTAGCCATCGGCGTCGGTTCTCCGAACCTTCCCGACATTGTGCGCTATGCCTAAACAGCGTTGACTCAACCTCAAAGGCTGTGAACCCCGGCATTCACCATGTCGCTCTCTACAACTGGCATCTCAAGATACTACAACACTTCTTTGTAACCCGCTTCCGATTCCGTCACGTCAGTATTCACTACACCAGCTAGCACGACAATCGCACTCACTTCTTGACGCATGGACGACACGACACACAAACCCACCAATCGCGTTGTCCTGGCTTGTATACAATGCAGAAGCCGACACGTCAAATGCGATGCGAATCAGCCTGTTTGTAATCGCTGCCAAAGAGAAGGCAAAGAATGCACCTATCAGAAGTCCAGGAGAGGTGGACTAGACAAGGCCGCTCTGGCCAGACGACGCGAAAAGCTGCAACAGCAGGCAGCGGAAACTGCGCAAACGAGCGGCCAGCAAGCTCAAAGCCACTCTCCAGAATCCTCCAGCAGTGGTGGAGTGGAAGGCAATCACTCCGGCGCAACCAGTTCGACGAACCCGGCATTCAGTGATATTCAGAGGATGGATGCAAACCTAGCACACTCTCATGTGGCTTTCCACATTAATACAGAACGACTGCTCGAAGTTTACTATGAAAACTATTGGGCGGCCTACCCAGTGCCTTTACCTATGCACCATCTAAATCAGCGCAGGCTGATTAACGACCATGGGATGGAGAATCTCCTGCTTGTTTTACAATATGTAGGATCCATATTCGCCCCATGGACTCAGCCAGACCCTCATTACGAGGCTGCTCGAAAAGTGCTGGAGTTGTCAACACTGCCTCGTACGCCCTGGACTGTGCAGGCATTGATGATATTTGCTACAGCCCAACTCCATACCAATCGATCTCGCGAATCTCGCCGGTCTCTTGATACAGCCACGTCTATTGCATTGGAGCTATGCATGAACACGAAAGAGTTTGCAGTAGCTTACGGCGAGGGAAATCCGGTTTTGGAAGAGTCTTGGAGGAGGACCTATTATTTCTTGGGTCTGACCGACCAGCACTTTGCCGTCATTGTCAACAACCCGATGTATGCCTTAATGGACGTTCCGAATCTGGCTGATCTCCCATGCGAGGACGATTGTTACGAGTCCGGTGTGAGTATTCCACAGATACGCTTTGAGGCATGTGGGACTCATAGTATTAGAACATCCCTCCTCCAAGAACATGGGAACAATATGATATGAGAGAATTCGACGAAATTGAGGTTGTGTACTCATCGATAGCTTACACGGTCGATGTCTCCAGAATCACACGCTATGGTAAGTCCGGAAACATCGGATTGCCTTATACCACGATGTCTGACTATGGACTCAGTCATGAAAAAATTCTTGGAAGAACGAGTATTCAACGCGGCTTTCGTAGCTTCTATTGACACTAAACTTGCTGTTTGGCACTCTCTTCTTCCTGCCGTAAAACGAGATCCTATGCGACAGAATGGTACTATCGATGAAGTAATGTTTCTGGCACATCTGATGGCTTCAATGTAGGCTCCGGTGCATACTCTCTACCTTCAAATTCTGACACATACAGACTGACGATGGCATCACATCGGCCTTTCTCTTCCCTCGAGTACAGTTTCGAGGAGCTCACCACAATCAGCTTCTCACCTTCGATCCCATTCATGGATGCGCCAAAGCAGAGCCGACCGGTCCACACAGCTCGAACTTTGAAGGCATGCGATATGCAAACGAAGCTGCTCGCGATACCTGGTGCTGTCGAAAGGCACAACATCATGATTGGATGCATCGTTGCCTCAATTGCTACAGCACAAGTTGCAGCATGCCGGCTTCTAGAGGACCGTGCTCTTTCCATAGCTCGTGATCGCGTGCGACTGAGCATCGGCTATCTGAACGCCATGGGCACGTTCTGGCCAACATCCGCGACTATGGCGAAAGAGGTTCGCTTCGTGGCTCGCAGCGCGCTCACCAGATTGCCGAATACCATCGCAAGCCAGCCGGACCCCACTGCAGAGTCTGAAATACCTCGTGATGAGTTGATCTGGCCAATCGATCCTTCAGCTCAGATTGACATCTACGCTGGCATGTCCATTCCTCTGGATTTTGACGCGCAAATGATGGGCTACGCTTCTTCGTCGACTTCGAGTTTATGAAAATTGTTGCCTTGTCTTCCATGCCAGCCTGTTCCGCGAACCTGTACAACATTATATATAGAGACATAGATTTGGAGATGGACATTCGCTCTCTGCAAGGGCAATGGCAACTCCAACATAATAACGCCAAAACCCCGACACAATGAGGACGTCTGTCAGGACATGCTTCGTAATCAATATCGGTCACGGAATGCTGTTGGGTAAGCCCGCACGCTCGGGAACATGGGTTCGCGTCATGATCTGCGACTGCGAACCGTCATTGTGACTACGTACCATTGCGTCCGGGCCGTCGATCAAGGGCCAGGCTCGAATTCTCCGGATGCTGTGCATGAGTTGTAGTCAGTTATACGAGAATGGCGCGCCAAACACGAGCGCTACCATGTACCCCATTGCAACCCCATTCTCCCATCATTATCTGATCTCCCCACCATTGGCATCGCGTTACAAAGTCTCGGCATCAGCTCTGTTATCTGCAGTGCACCCTTGATTTGCATCGGCCGGACCAATACGGTCTAGCTACCAACCAACGTCATGCCGAAAGGAGGAGTAGTTCGCTTTGCTCAGATGGCCCCGCCATAGGTCACTCGTGCGCAACGTGGGGTGGGTCCTGCTTGACTTTTAAAACGAAGGTGCTTTCGCCTCCGACATCGTAGCAACACAATTCAAACGATTTTCAGCGACATGGCTTCAAAATGCGCGCCTGCTGAACACCGTCGTTGAGAACGAAAGTCCAGGGATCGCAAACCTTGCTGAAGAGCTAGCGCGCGAGCCCAATTACACCGCGACATCGCTGGACCTGACTCGGACAATACTCAAAATATGGCCATGCCGCATACAACAACCGAAGCAGGCGTGCTTGCTGGAACCGGAAAAGATTTTGAACGTGGGAAGCAGGCTGAGGACGGCTCGATTGAGGGTCTGTTGGAAGAAGTGGACCCCATTGCAGAAGCCAAGTTGGTGAGAAAGCTGGACCTCTACATCATTCCAGTTGTTATGCTTCTGTATCTCTTTTCCTTCTTGGATCGGTAAGTAATCGACCTCTTTCGCGAGATTTGATGTTCTTTTCTGCATTGTACGACCCGCTTGCGAATGATTGTTTCATCTTAGATCGGTATCTAACATTCTATAGAGTTAATATTGGCAATGCCCGGCTCTACGGGCTCGAAGAAGATCTAGATCTGGATTCGACCAAATGGCAGACAGCAATTTCTATCCTCTTCGTGACCTACATCCTGTCCGAAGTTCCATCGAATTTGGTGCTAAAGAAATTGCGCCCTTCTCGCTGGATCGCTTTCATCACTGTCTCGTGGGGTATCATCGCTACCCTGACTGGAGTCGTGCAGAGCTATGCAGGTCTCATAGTCTGTCGACTCTTCCTCGGTGCCGTAGAAGGAGGCTTATTTCCAGGTCTGGCCATCTACCTCACCTTCTTTTACACGAAGCGTGAATTGGCGCTACGGATCGGTTATCTCTTCGTATCGGCTGCATTGGCCGGTGCATGCGGTGGTCTCCTTGCATTTGCCATTGGTCATATGGATGGTGTCGCTGGAGAGAGTGGATGGCGCTGGATACTGATCATTGAAGGCTTGCCAACATTCGTGCTCGGAATCGCGACCTGGTGGATCCTTCCGGATGATCCCTCTTCCACGTACTTCCTCAATGATCAAGAGAAGAGGCTTGCTATTGCGCGTCTCAAGCGCCAAACCGGATATACTGCCAGCGCACAAGAGTTCCACTGGCAGGACGTGAGGAACGGCGTCAAAGACTGGAAGATATGGGCCTTCTCCTTCGCCCAGTTCGGCTGCGACACCATGCTCTACGGCTTTTCAACTTTCTTGCCTACTATAATCAAGGGAATTCAGCCACACGCTTCAACGGCGCTTGTGCAAGTGTACACCATCCCGTGTTACGCTTTGGGCGCCATCACGTATCTGGCCGTTGCGAAGCTGTCGGACTACCAGCAACGGCGCGGTGTATACGCTGTCGCTCTGGGTGTAGTAGCCATTGTTGGGTACGCGATGCTGATGTCTGATTCGAGCGCGGCGGTACATTACGCAGGATGCTTTTTAGTTGCGATGGGCCTCTACGTCAACGTCGGTCTGCCATTGGCGTGGCTGCCAACGAACAACCCACGCTACGGGAAGAGGACGTTGGCCACGGGTCTGCAATTGAGCATAGGTAATTGCGCGGGTATCATGTCTTCCTTCGTAAGTCTGACATACTGAACCTACGCGCAGAGATGCTGATATGTGAAAAGTTGTACCCAGCTAAGGAAGGTCCCCGCTTCATTCGCGGCCACGCTGTCACGCTTTCAATGGTCGCGTTTGCAAGCATCGTGTATGCATTCATGTGGTTCTACTTCTCGCGCGTGAATGCGCAGAGGGCGAGGGGAGAAGAAGATCATAAGATTCAAGGCATGTCGGATGACGAGATTAATGAGCTTGGTGATGATAGCCCGCGGTTTGTGTACACCATTTGAATGTGGGTAGATCATCGTCATGCGGAGGGGCGATTGTACCTACGAAAACGAATGGCGACGAACGCGATGTTAGGTTGTGCTAGCTTAGCCACCTCTTCGCGTCAAGACAAGACGTACCTCGGGATACGCGACTAACGAAGGCTCGTAACCAAAGATCGAAGGACATAATGGTACATCCTAGTATACAAAGTTTTCAGCTACTCATTGATTGTACACCAGAGAGCAGCCCGCTCCGCGAGTTCATTGTGGATTCTCTAGCCAGTGACTCCCCGAACAGGTTTGAGTAGTATGAACCTACATGTTCGATGGTGACATTCGCATGCGGAGAGGCATATGTCCTTCACTTCACCTTCATCCTCACCGGTGCAGAATCCTGGAAAACAACCAGGCTAATGTAAGTGCCTTCCGCGCCTTTTGAATTCGTCTCGCTATTAATCCGAGATACCCTACGTCGCTCGTTGTCTCCGTCCCATTGAGGTCTCCTATCACACAGGCTACAATCGCAACGGAATGACTGACGCGGAGCATAAACTGCCGTATGTTTCGTCTATCACCAGTTATTTTTCAGAGTTGCGCACGGGGAAAGTTGAGCTGCCCGCAGATGATCCAGATGTATTCCGCGTCTACATCCAGTCACTCTACCTAAGTATAAGAAGTCTTTGTCGACGACGAGCTAAGTTAACTGGATGTACACAGGCCGGCAGCATTCGCCAAGACAAATCAGACGAGTCGATCGAGGCTAGGTTTCGTACTCTTGGCCAACCCTACGTACTGGTAGACAAGATGATGGATGTTCGTGCGAAGAACATAGTGGTGGAAGTTATCTACCACTGGGTGAAGGAATCCGTTGTGCCTAGGGAGTCCAGCATCTGCGATGGTCTGACCGACATGATCACGACTATGTGGACTATCACCTCCCAGGATGCCCCTGTGCGCAGGCTTCTCGTGCACTTATTTTCGATTTTCCGGTATCCCATAACCAAAGGAGTGCGAAGCACAGCTCGAGAAAGCTACTGCCAGTCTCGCCAAGACACCGCCGGAATTCTTGAGCACGATGGCAGCTGGCTTACTCAAGAACGCTTCCAATTACGTTTCTCACAGAGGACCAATCCATCTCAAGTTGAGAGATTCCATGGAAGCAGATCCCTAGGTGCAATTTAAGTGATTGTGGACAGGAAAACATCGCTTCGGAAAGGTTGACAGACGAGCAATAAGGTCTAGCTTGAGCATTGCACACAAATGAGAAAATGGAGACTTGAGTTTTGTCAAAATAGAGTTCAGAGGATTCAGACATCACTGATGCTGTTGAAACTTTCAGGATCTTAGACCTGCGAGAACCTTGCTGACAGACCAACTGCCTTCATAGAACGATAAAGGTCTAACATCGCGACGTCCTGCATATTGCAATTAAATCTGTTTCTCCAGTTCATTGATCCCCAGATTCTCCACCACCAACAACCTTCTCAATTTAACGGCAATTTCAAGGTCCAGCTATTGCGTTCGGTCACTCCACTACCTAGGTAGCCTTGTCGCCCCTTTACAAGCACCCAACATCGGCGTCAACGACTTGATCGACGGTCTAATTGCACCAGGCTTTGCTTCGTCCAGACATTGTGTTTATGGGCTTCTGTCTACAACCTCGCCGATAAACCCATGGACGTAGTCATCAAGAACATCGTCATCAGCAAGTTCTTTGAAATCCGCGAAAAGTTCTGGGACACTTGCATAACAACTGTTGAAGCGGTGCAGGTTATATATGAACAGACTCCAGGACCGTGCGGCATGCGCCATCTCTTCGTCGACGCCACCATATATCACTATTATATCCCACAGTGTGACAAGAAAGACTTCTCGTCCGCCATGGCCAGTGTCCCACGTGAGTTTCTGGGAGGACTTGGCCCTGGCCACAGTCTCCAAGAAATACAATGTTGTGGATAGGAAGCCACTGTGCAACTGCACCTTCGCCTTCTTTGATTACCTCGGGAAGTACCCTGAGGTTATGGAGGTGAAAGAAGACGCTGCTTAAGTCGAAGAGAACGAGGAAACCGAGGGAAAGAAGGGCAGGAACAGCAAGAAGACCAAAGGTAAGAGTAACGACGGGGAGTGTACGCATGGTGCTTGTTGTTAATGCGGTAAATGCGAAGGACCAATCTATAGGTCGAGTTTGAAGGAAAGGAGCAGTGACAAACCGGACCTCTTTTCTGCAGACAGTGAGCCGGATGGCTGGAATTTGGGTGAGGCACAGGGCGCGATACTTTAGATCACGGGTCCGGGAGAATCTTAGAACTGAATTTGTGCTTCAAGTTCGACAAGGAACGGATGCCAACAAATTTCAACGACATGTCACAGCAAGTAGCAGTTTTCAGCTGTTGCGCAGCTGCTTGAAAAGCTGTCTATGTGAGTGGTCCATCCACAGTTTAGGTAATCACAAACAATTCATAGACATTCTGGCAGCAGAGCTATTTACGTGAATGTACGAGTTTGATAGACAATTTGTATCAACATTGCCATTACTACTTGAACACAGCTTCCTGCGACAACTACCTTCCGATATGCCCTTCGTCTTCATGTCTACCATGCAGGACCTGATGGACGTGCTTTCATATTCAACGCTCTTCCTATGCTGCATCTCGGCCTACTTTGCTGGTCCGAGCTGTACGTACGCAGGTGTAAAAATATCGTTCACGCTACCAATGTGGTGAGTTCGTCGGCGGTTTGACAATCTCGTGTTAGATGCTAGCCATACTAGGTATAGAAGTAAGTGTTTTCTGCAGCGCGACTTGCTTTGATAAGACTAATCGGACTGATCATAGACAGAACAGCGTCCGCAGAAGCGACATCCATGGTAGCCTACCATCTTGTAATCTGTCGAATCTCTCATTGCTTCAACACTGCCCACTGCGCCAGCCATTCCTCCAAGTTCCGTTTCGTCTTCAAATCCACCATACAGAACTTGACGGGACCCGTCTCGCTCCACCCATCCTCGACGTTTGGCAGCCCCTCCATCTTGCCTACTTCCTTGACCTTCTCCGCACTGTTCAAGAGACCACCCATTCGGAATCCAAACATTAGGCTTTCCTCCTGTCCCTTAACCGGAATCGTCGTACCATTGCTCTTGAAAAGTTCCGGCAGCTGCTGGCGATGCTCATACGCTTCACGATCGTAGCCAGCAGCTTCCTCGGCGCCCTCGATGAGAGCCCAATGCTCGTCGGTGATGCGCTCGCGGGTGACTGCTAAGATATCAGAGAAAACATTTGGTATAGCAAAGATATTGGTACGTACCGTCCTGACGCTGCGCCGTGATCAAGTTCGCAGCCTCCACGCTTGAGTATCCGAAGAGGCGTTTCCAGCGCTCAATCGTCTCGGGTGAAGGGTATTCGTCTGCGATCTGGGCATCGGCGGCGCCCGCTGCTTGCGCCATGCGCTCGGCCTGAAGATGGTAAGCGGACGACGCAAGTCGTTGGGATTCCCGTGTGTTAGCGCATGATGTAACACGGCCACGCAGAGTCACTACTCCCTGCGGGCGCAGTAATAAACAGACACAAGGAAACTCCTTACCTCGTCCCAAAGGCCGTCGACGCTGTCGGCCATGGTTGTGAATGATGCTTTATGTGTCGTCACATTTGTCTGGCACGCGAAGAAGCAGCGAGGTCGCAGCTACCTATTCAATTCCACGTTCGGTGACTCACGACTGCTTGCCTGAACTATGGTGGAGTGAGGATGTAGCTCTTTCGAACTTCGCACATAGGGTCACGCTAGGGCTTGACATTGAGGGTACCAATCATCAACTCCAACACGTCCTGCAGATATTATCTTCTCATGTAGATCATGTGCAGCGAATCGTTCACCTCATGATCATGCAGGCTCTCGAGCTTACAGGAAACCGTATTATCTGGTATCTGCCTAACGACCCCGTTGCAGTATTCTGGAGCAGTCAAGGTACACCGTGTGCACATACCATAGTACAATGATCGCGAGGTTCCAAAACATCAAATGTGGCTCTTTTCCCAGCGCACACACCTGCCTCAGACCGACCTCTGCGGCTGTGCTAGAGATTGCAGTGCAGTTTAGTCATACAAGATGTAGCCGCAACAAGCCTTCCCGACCAGAAAGCTCATTTAGAAGCTGGAACGCTCGCAGTGAAAGCACACGGGCCCACCGGAACATTCCCTATGAAGGGTGCCCCACAACATCAATTGCCAATAGCTGCGCATGTCCAACCCAAGCAACACGTCCGAAGGTCGAAAGAACATGCACACGCGAGCACCCTCAAAAAGCAGTCACTCCCGCCCACGACGTCACCTTCCCAGCCCAAGCGCCCGCCCTGAAGATGACGCAAATCACGACCCCACAACCGCTACCGAAACCCCACCAAACAGCCGTCACTCGATCTTCTCGTCTCACTTCCGAATCGCAGCTAGAGCCTGTCTGAATCGTTATCCTCATGCCTCAAGCTAAACATAACCGCTAGCTATGTGTTCGCATGCTTGTTTGGAAGCGCCATGTGCTTGAAGACTCGACCGAAGCGGCTTTACTACGGCCTAAGCCTCTAAGGTGGCGAGCGCGACGCTGGGCCACCGAGGCCCACGCCGAAAGCGAGATGAAGATTTACGCATCTGATACTGTAATCGCTCGGCGCGCAATGCCTGGCAGCACTGCCCCGCAGCAAACACCCGACACCAGGACACCTGAACGTTCAGACCCAAACATGAACCCCAAGCCCAAGCCCATGTGTAGATACAACCGAACAATGCCCAGAATATCCTCGTGTAAGAGGCGTCTCGTGTGTGAGACACCCCAAACCAGCAATGCCCGAGACGAAGGAAGGCCGAAAGAAGACGCGTCGCCCCGTGTATCGCCCAAAGAGGGAGCGTCTGCACAGCCCGAAGAAGGTGCCCGCATCCAACACGTGGAGGGAAGTCCGAGAATCATCACGCACTTGTGGGGAGATTTCTGTGCATGGAAAGCGAGAGAGTAAGCGCGCGAAGGAGGACTTGCGTGCATGACCAGGACAGCGCACCGCGTAGCCAGCCCGTAAGACGGCGAGGTCTCGGGCTTGCTTGCATCAAATCTGTACATGGCCTACTATAACACGGCGTCCTTCACATACACGACCGCGACACTCGTTCCAAGTTTTTCATGTAGAGCGGTCAAAGTCCCGCTACACTGCGCCGAACACCCCGCATGAAACACAGGCACCCACCCTAGGACAACGTGTTTGATAGCCGCCCCGTTCGGCGCGCCGATTGGGGGCCGGGAAGCACATCTGACAGGCTCGGAGTTTAAGTGCATGGCAAGGCTGCGTGAATTGCTCCCGGCCATGAACGTGGATATGCGGGACGTCGCAAGGCTGTTCTGCGGTCTAATTGTGTGCACGTGAGGGGGATATTCTCTAACAGACGTATTTAGAAAACATGGACTTGGTGACGAGCAGTGTATGTAGAGTACCGATCATATTCATGATATCGCTAGGTAGAGGCTATGTGACATGAGCGGGTGGACTAGTAAGAAAAGAAAAGCCGCTTTTGCACGACCAAAGCCGCCCGTGTCGAAGTAGGTTGGAGAATTAGGACAGGTAGAGTAGGAGGGAGAGATGGTGGGCCGAAGAACCGGCGTACAAGGAGCGGCGCGGGCGAAGGAAGCAGCATCACCAAGCTGTCCGCCCAAGAAATTGTAGAATCTGGTAAAGAAAGGAGTGAATACCACGATGCCCCACAGTTGCGCCATGGAGATATGATCAATAGTTACCCGTTTAATTCCTATGCTTCAACGCCAGTACAGAGATTTATTCAGAATATATAACACAGGAGAAAGGCTTGGAGATGGGCATTCCGAATAGCTCTTGCTAGGCTACTCGGACATGTGCCCATCCATAATCAACAGACACTTCAGTCCGGAAGATAGAAGCGTGCTCGCAACGCCGGCTGAGTACGCAGATGGATGCAAAATGCAGGTCTTACTCTCGTCAGGCATGTGAGTGCGCGCGGTGCGCAGGACGTAACAAGAGTGGGAGGAGGATTAGGCGAGGTTGATATAGTAGATTGGGTATCTCGTCGAAGGCCAGCGTGAGAGAGTGGCATGGGTGTCGGTCGGTCGGTCGGTCGTGGTAGCCATCGTCAGGGTGCTTATGCGTTCGTAACCTAGCGGCTGTTAGCTTGTGCGTCGTGAAGCCAGTCTTGAGCGCCCCAACTCACCTTCAATATCCGCCTCGAGTAATCCTCATTGTCTGCAATACTGCCGTTGCTTTGCCTCCTGGCCATGAATTCTGGGTCTAGGCGCGAATCGGTCATGGATGAGTTGCTGGTGTGCAACTTGCCTCCCGACACGAACGAGTTGACTGCCGCCTGGCGACGGTACTCCTCCTCGACCGCAAGCCTCTTCTGTCGTCGAAGGTAAAAGAAAACACCACCGATGATAGCGGCAAGTACTACGACACCAACCACTACACCCGCTGCGATGCCCGCCGTGTTGGGGCCCTTCTTCTCTGGCTCAGATGTTGCACTGCTAGCGACGGCGGAGTCGACAGGTGCTGAGTTTGTTGGCGTGGCTGTCTTGGAAGCAGCTGCAGACGATGAAGAGGAGGATGATGAGGATGAGGATGAAATTGGGTCCTCGTATTCGATCTCGTTGCGAGAGTTTCCGGTCGACATTACCCACAGTTTTCCGTTTCCACCGCCTGTACGTCAATTAGCGCATGCGCTGGGCCAGAGTGAAGATGCAACTTACAATTCGTCCTGTCGTCACCGGAACATGATGTGCTGCACTGCTTATCGCTGACCTTGGTGTCCTTGGGTGGGTATTTGTCTCCACACCAGCAGTGGTCACCATCCGAAAGACCCAGTACGTCTTTGTCGAGACCCAGACAGATTTGCTGACAAGATCCGGCAGTGACGAATAGGCCTTTGCCGTGATCCTCGAGGGGGACGCCTGTCGAAAAGCAGCCGAGGGTCTCCATGGCGTTCGCAGGGAGTGTCGCAGTCGGTGTGGGGATTGATACGATCTTGGACGAAGACGAGTCATCTGCCGAAGCCATCGAGCACAGCGCAGCCGCTGCGAGTGCGGACACTAATCTGATGGAGAACATGGTGTGTGGATGTAAAGAGATGTGGTATATAGTGGTGGTGAGGTGGTGTCGAGACCGAGGGACTGTCCGCGGTTAGCGTTGTCGCTGCGCATTCACTCGAGCAACGGTGAGGGCGTTCGTACCCTTGGTCTAGACGATGGCACGCAGACGCATCAACCGCTCTCCGGGCGACACTCTGATGCTGGCGGGCCGCTGCTGGCGTGGTGTGGTGTGTAAGCGGGCGAGGGCGGGTGGGCGGCTTGGGCGTGTTTGCCTTTGTCGCGATGGGGATGGCGGGTGGTGTGTGGAGGCGTCAATGGAAGACAGGGCCGCCGCAGGAAAGTTTCTCGCAGGCTCAGAAGAAGACTCGCTCAGCGATGCCCTCGATCTGGAGTTTGAAACGCTGCGCGTGCGGGTTTTTCGGTGTGCCCTGGAATGCCGGATCGACCCCTTTTCTCGACGCGAGACGCAAGGAATGTGGCTGCAACGCTGCTGGCTGAACGAGTGTCGGCAGGCGTGTGGCAGCGGCGGGCAACGAGTGTGAAGTCGTAGAGACAAGGAGCGTGATGGTGATGGGAGACGGCAGCGTGCTCGGGCAGTGGGTGGGTCGGTCAGGGCCAGGGCGAGGCAGTGAAGGCTCCTGGGAAATGAGCGTGGCGCACGGACCTCGGGGAGAAGCCCAAGAGCATGGGGCTTCCAAGTCCGAGCAAGGACGGCTATCTAATCTAAATTGGCCCAAGACTTGCAAGTAGCGCTGATGGAGACGCAAAAGTCCGCCGTGCCCGCCGTGCGGGACTGCAAACACTGATGAGGCCTTACACCGCGTGTCGTCGTCCGCATGAACAGCTTCGTGGAGGGCTCGCACACGCAAGACAGACTGGACACAGCTGAGTGCGTCGAGCGAATCAGCAGGCGGTGCCTGGCGTTGGCTTTGCTCGCGGCAGGGCTTGGCAACAGGCTAATCCCAGTCGAGCGGGCGTTGCGTATCGTCCACAAGTGTCGTTTCAAGCCGCCTGTCCCATCCGAGGCCTCCACGCCGTCTTTCCACGTCACCACGCGGATGCCGAGCGTCTGGACAACTCTATAGTGCGATCCATCGAGCATGGCCTCGCGTGGTCTTCTCTGAACACTGTGCGTGTCCATACGTGTATAAACTCAGGGCGATGGACGCGGGATCCAGCCAGCCAGCAGGAGCGGGTGGAGATTCCAGGGACAGAGTGTCGGTTGTTGCACGTGAGCGGTAGCCATCCATGGAGCCACGGATGCATGGATGCATGCATGTTATTCAGCTCGCAGTCGTGTGCACTGTCCAAATACTGCGAGACGGTGCCGGTACCGAACGGATCCGTCGACGGACGCCAGAAAGGGCTGCCGCCGCCTGTCTCTGTCGTCCCGCGACTCATGGTCGCCGGTGCCGTCTTCTCAAGTATCTGAGCGGTCCGAGGTTGTTCCGCCCGGGCGACAAAGCATGCACGTGACTACAGAGCGCCAAGCCTCAATCCTTCCGAATCGAGACAGCTCGAGGACGTGGAGGACGGCCGCATGAAACCACATCCGATGCCCACCACGCTTGATGCGACGTCCGCCTGTTGCCTGCTGTCGAGCAGTGCCGTCGTCGTGTAGCACCGCGCTCGATCACATCTGGATCTCCGAGGACCTCCTCTCGCAAGCCGTCGCTCGATTTTTGCGCACCACCTGCTCGCACCAGAAAAGACATGGCAGCAATATCCCGGGGCCTTTGGAGGCCAGGAGGCGCGCTACCAAGAGGAGGATGACTCTACAGTCAAACATGGACCTCTCAGGTGGCGTGCCGCCGCCATTGTTCAGTTTTGGCGCGTTGTTCGGTTCGCGCCAGCCCAGAGAGCCGAACTGGAAATACGAACCGCCGTCGCTGAAGAGAGAAGAGCCCTTGAATGTTTGTATGTGCAACGCACAGCAGCGTGAATCCCTGAGACTAATTGGCGTCTTCAGCCTTTGACTTTCAATCCTCAACCCCGCCAGCGAGGTTCCCTTCCGCAGCGATAGGACCTGCCTCCTATCCCATAGAGACGTCGCATTCGCTATCCCAACTTTCTACGGAAAACACAACGGATGTTAAGTCGAGTTTGATGCAACAGCATCTCGAAACATGGGACAGGAATTTTAGTAAAACCGACTCAGGTACCGCGGCAACCGATGAGTTGGTCTATACTGTTACAACAAAAGAAGCACGCGCCACATATCCTGCGAACAAGGAGCCAGTGACAGACTCGAGTATAGAACAGATTCGCATCGGCCTCGTGGACAATACCAGAAAGGAGGAGGAGGAGTTTTCAGCATCTAATGACAGTGTGTTCGACTTCGTATCGAAACGCAACGCTGTGACAGAAGATAACACAATGAGTTTGAAGAACGTGTATCTACAGAATGAGGAGCTGGATGCCGTATCGGATGCAGAACAAGGCCACAGCGACCAAGTAGACAACTCATTGGAAACATGGGCCCGAGACGATGCAGAAGGCCATGCTCAGCTTTTCGAGGCCCTCTCAACCGAAGAAGTTGTCTTGGAGACCACAGAAGACCTTTCTTCCGACTTCGTTGTGTGTTTTGAGAAGTTCCGGCAGATGACTGACGGCACATCCCCCGATATGTTCGAGCAGAAGGAACTCACGGGCATTGCAACCCGGAAGACATGGAGAGAGCTCATGGACAAGAATCGCTCGCGACCGGACACGTTCCTTGTCAACGCATACCTGACCTGCTGTCCGTCAGGCTCCGACGCCGGCAGCTTCTGCTTGCTTGTATTCCAGTATCTCTCGAATTCTACCTGGGCCGGAAAATACACCCTAGGGCTTCTCGGCCAGCCAGCTGTGCGCTTACCTAGCATTTTCGACTCTGATGGTCTTCGCTTCCTGGAAATCCTCGAACAGACGTGCCTGGCTCCATCCATGCCGCGCACTACCGCAATACATTTGATCTACAAGAAACTTGCCACACAAATCCAAAGCCAACCAGTGTCGTCTCCATCGTCGTATAAGGTTCGCGCAAAGATGTACACGTGTGGTTCTCTTTTTGATCGCGACGCAAGCTTGCGCCTGTTGATCCGCGGTCTCTGGGATTCTGCTCACTGGTCAATGAAGCATGGTAAAAACTCCCCGTATCACCAGAACAAGCGCATAAAGTTGAAAAACAACCAAGGAGAAGTGGCTCCCTACAGTTCTGGAATGCTCTTGCGCCGGGCGTCCTATGGGTTGTCCGACCATCATCTTGCCCAACGATTGCGGAAGACATGGTCGTTGTTGAGCACGGATTACCAGCAAGCACCACTCCGGCTCAGTAATTTGATCGCGGCTTGCGTTCGGAACAATTCGATGATACCCCCTGCTCTGGACTACCTGGATTTAGTACCACAATCTCTGCTTCGCGCTTGGATTGCTGAGTCGTCAGTCACACTTAAGCAAGTTCAGACCATCCCGCAACCCGGCCAGAAGAGGCGTCCATATATGCATATTTGGTTCAAGCTCTTCTACCGTTTAGACATGCGAAGAAATGCCGGTTCGGACGATCAGGCGTCGCTGTGTCAGTTTGCGTTCAGCGCATTCGTCCGTGCGCATTTCGAGCACCGCTATCCGCCTTCCACTCTGATTATTGCATTGCTATATGGTTTGCTCGGGCATGACTCCTTTACTGGAAAGTCATCAATCGACCTTTTCGATTGGATCGAGTCATATACATTGTTCCTAGCGCAACAGGAGCAAAAGGGAGCCTCCGTCAACGGGATGCTTGCGAAGCTGATCTCTGATCTCGCGAACAAATCACTACCCAATCATGGCGTCCTCGAACTAATCATTCCTTACATCGACGAATACAAGAGTTTTCATTCGGTCTCGAACCTACTGGAAAGAATTTCAAAGAGCGGGACGAGGATCTCAAATACTGCATTCCTTGACAGCTACATGGATCGAATTGTAGAAGAGGTGAGCAAGGAGAACGACTCTACGCGTCTCGGCTACAACCTCAATGCCTTGAAAAGACTCCTCAACGCGCGGCGTGCTCTGGGTATTACAACCACACAAGTCGGAGTACGAGTGGAAGAGCTACAATCTCGCCGCTTTTTCAACCACATCCTGACCCGCGCGAACGACGCACACATCGTCCCCCTCGCCTACCGCAATATCACCACGGACATACCTAAGGAAGTGCAGGCCGACCTTATACATCAATTTGCTCACCAATATGCTATGGATCGCACGCGAAGTTGCCAACAAACCTGGCGCTCCATCCGCTACCTGTACCTCTACCTCAAAATACACGAGCTTCCTATACAACCAACGTTCACGCGCGCCATCGTCAGCGTGTGTATCACGCGACCGCTTGCTGAGAATCGGTTTGTGGCACAGAAGAAGGCGGTCTGGGTGTGTCGGTTGGTAGCGCAGGTGGAAGGCGAGGAGGTCGCGAGGCAGGTAGAGCAGTACTTTTGGGCGTGGCGTGGGGATCTCATCCTGAGAGCAAAGCGGGGCTTGATAGGTCTTGGGGCGTACGAAAGCGCGCATATCAGCACGATGGAGAGACTGGAGTTGCTGTCTTGGAATACAAGAGTTCGGCACGAACAAGAGGACGATGTTGATACCCAGGAACACGGCGCGCTGTAAAGTGGATGTTGATTCTCATACATATGGTGGCTCGCTGCCGAGCTGATGTTGATACCCAAAGAGAAAGCACATATCACAATTATAACAAATGACCGCCTGTGTGCTGCAAGATCCATGTTCCATAACCTCGTTCTCGTCTCCCCTTCCTCAACCACGTCTCCTACTCCTCCCTCCCCTTACGCCACACTTCCCAGTCCTGAACCGTTAATCCAAACAAATGCAAATCCGTAACCTCCCCATACCGTGTGACAATGTGCCCCCTCTGCACTCCCTCCTTCACAAATCCGCACCGCTCTAGAATCCGCATTGACGCCGCGTTCTTTGCGATCACGCCGGCGAAGAGCCGCGTTTTGCGTGTCTCGGGGGTCTTGCCTACACCCACTATTATCAATCTAAATGCTCAACGGCCGGAGAAGGAACTCGAATTACCGTCAGCAGGAGTCGAGCCGTCGCCCTGACGGTGAAGGAACGTCCACTCTACGAATCCCTCAAGCGCTTCCTTCATCATTCCTTTACCTTGGTACGGTTCGGAGATCCAGTAGCCTACTTCGCCGGTGTGCGCTTGGATGTCGGAGCCGGGCTTGAGGCCGATGCCGCCAATAACGGTATAAGGGTCGGAGAGTGTGGTGAGGAAGAGGTTGTCTGTGATTCCTCATTAGTCAGGTGAAGAAGGTGAAGAGAAATGCCCGGGAATTCGATGATAGCTATCATCCTGCTGACTATCAATTTGAATGGGATAGGAGAACCAACGTACTGTGAGGCGCGTCTTTGTTCATAGCTATCCAAGTGTGTGCGTGATCAAGGGTGTAGGGGTGTGCGAAGGCAAGTGACCTGTTGCATCCATCAACTCTATGTACTCTACACGGTTAGCAGATATATTTAGGGTCTCGTACATATATTTTGTGATGGAGGCTGGGGCGCAGGCGCGCTGTGAAGATTCGGCATCCTGTGGGTGCATTGGCCTCGCGAGGAGTCTTTTCGTTTTGAACAGAGGCTCTGGAAGCGGCGAATTTGCAGGTCGGTCGGAAGACTGGACTTCTGCGAGCATTGTCGCTGGGTGTGCGGGTGTGGGTTGCGCTACCATATTGAAGAGGCTTTATGCCGCAGTAAGCAACAAGGGAGAGTTTGAGAGTCTCGAGGCAGTGTTGCTCGCTAGGAGAGAGACTTGACCTGTTGCTTGCCTTTATAGTGAGTCATGTCAAAGCTGACTCAAGAGTGGTGCGAGGACTACGGCGGCCGTACATAAGATGTAAAGCACCTTCCAAATCTGGACGAAAGTTACCTTTTGAGCGGCCTCACAAGTCAGTTCTTGTTAGATGATATGCATTTCAGAACTTGGAACTTATCCAGTCTCCGACGATTTAGCCCTCTGAGTATACTAAGAGTCTAGTTTGAGCGCACTTGAGCCGTGATGGTGATGCGGGCTTCAGGCTTTGCAGATGATGTCTTTGCTTGTACATCATTCGCGCGAGAGATGTTCGGAGAATGTTACATACATTACAGCTATTCTATGTAACTCGGAACGTACTCATACCGACGTTGACTCGGGATATACAAAAGTGCCGAAGTGAGGTCGTGCGAAGCCGCGGTCCAAGCGGAGACCTAATCGATAAGGCCCGGCGATACGCGAGACGCGTCGCGCGATCTCGAACTTCGCCTTGCTGTATTTTCCTCATTACTACGCACTAACATGTCTTCTGTGCGCGCAAAGTGTGTATCCAAGCTCAGACGATCTGCTTCAGCTAAAAAGTAATCAGAAAAACAATCAGGACCTACTCCCGCCAGCGAAAACCCTCGTTATACGATGAAGAACCACAAGAACCCCCCACGAAGCGCAGACGCGTCGCATCGCCAGGACTCGACGAAGTGGAGAGTAACGAAGACCCGGAGGATACACAGTTGGAATTACAGTCAACGAGCAGCTCGTGGGTGCGCGATAGTTCCGCGCTGCCATCCAGTCCCAAAGACGCGGTAGCTGTGTTCTCGGACGATGCGCCCCGATCCAGTCCACCATCCTCTCCCATAGCGCATAGCTCGACACCTCCAATGCGCAAGAGGAGACCTATGTTCTCATTCGTGAAGCGACAATCGAAGCCTGAAGTACTTGCAAAGGAGCCATTGTCGGAAAGAAGTCACAACATATCAAATCCGACTCAGAATGTCTCGAAGAAGAAGAAGCTGGTGCAGATGCAGCTTGATCTGGTTGCGGAACCGAACAAAACTTGCAAGGCCTGCGGCATGGAGTATGTCCCGTCACTTGCTGAAGACGCTGCGGTGCACCAAAAATTCCACGCTATGAACATTGGAGGCGTCGACATTAGCAAGGCGATATCCGAGCGGCTCCGACAGAAGCAGGTCTGGTCTGGGGAAGACAGGAGTTTCATTGCAGTAATCAGCCGAAGAGATGCAATTCCCTTGCGCAACAAAGCTAGAGAAGTATTGAAGATCGTCAATACCGAGCTAGGAGCCGTTCCCATTTCGGATGAGGCGCTGTGGAGCCAAACACGCAATTCAATACTCTCGAACAACTCGGCGACCGAGAGAGCGGCGCAGCAACCCAAGAAAGAATATTCAAAGCATTTTGCTAGCGATCGATACAAGGTGTACCTGTACGTCCAGGGTTCAAAGTGCGTGGGAGCTTGCTTGGTGGAGAGGATCCAGGAGGCGTTTCTTGTGCTGGAGCAGCCATGCGAGGGTGACGCGGCGGCGGAGACGACCGGTCAGCTCCCGGCTGATGCCAATAGCTCGTCCATTTGTGTCAGCGAGGCGCCAAAATCTGCCATCCTGGGCGTTTCCAGGATATGGACGTCAAAATCGCATCGGAAGCACGGGGTCGCGACGACGCTGCTGAATGCGGCGAGATCTAACTTCTTGTATGGAATGACCATTGGCAAGGAGGAGGTGGCCTTCAGCCAGCCTACAGAGAGCGGAGGACGATTGGCTAGGAAGTGGTATGATCGGGAAGCAGGCTGGCCGGTGTACATTGATTGATATGGTTACTACCAGAGTACTCGTTCGCAACTTTCGCTCGCGCACTACGTCGCGTACGGTCGTCCAGTAGCGGCGGGTGATACAAGACGGCCTAAGTGGTGACCGCCTTCATCGTGTCGCGAGTCTTGTGAGAAGCGGGGTCGTTGGTTCGAGTAGTCAAGGCATGCCAGTGTTGCTATGATGATTCTCGTACCTGAAGGCGTTCGTTGAGCTCGGAGGACGGAGCTTGCGAGGCGGGCGGCCGAATGTGGGGGTTGACGCTTCGCTGGCAAGGGTAATCTTTACGGCTCAACATCAGCACCTCTCCCAAGCAGCTGCACCGTGTACCGGGGCATACCGGCCTCTAAAAGACCATTTTTACGTGTATATATAGAACAATGCATTGTTTCTAGTCCTCAAATATGTCCGGGAATCCCTTCCGCGCCTCGCTCGTGCTCCAGAACCACCCCGCCGCCGCTCCCCCGACGAGTGTCCCCCCTGCTGATAGCAGCGACAGAAGAGATGAAGGGTACGCCGAGCGCGACGATGACTCCGGTATAGTCTCCATGATGCTTTCTACGCGTCTTCTAGTCAAAGAACAGGGAATAATGATTACACAGTGCTTGGTGCTTCATCTGCGCCTACGAAGACAAAGAAAACCGTTCGCATAGAGTCGCCCACCGAGACCATCCCTCCATATCCGGACTTTGGTCATGTAGAAAACGAAACTTTCTACGGCACAAATACCGGCCGTTATGCCGGTTCGCCGCCGCTCGAGTCATCCCCGGCATACACGGACGAACTCGCAGATCGATATCCTCAAGATCCCGCTAGGCAACAGGTGGATGAACGCGGAATGCTAGGCAATGAGTGGAAAAGTACGGGAACTCCTCAATCTGCCACCTCGCCCAGCGGAGCTCCTGCGAATCCATTCTCGCGAACGCTGGCTACCATCGAGTCTCAGGAGAAAGGTGGGAACACAACGGGGCCGTCAAAAGGTACGTAAATGCATATCTTCTCTGTCCATGATATGGGACCTTGCGGATCAAGTCAAGAGGCCGCATATGCCGTATTCTCGTTCGGCGTCGAACCGCAACTCTCTATGCTGACATGTCTATCTACAGAGCGGACTCCTACCGACAAGGTCTCGCACGGCCCCAAGCGACAATCGTTGAACGTCGAAGGCTTCAAAAACCTGTTGATGCAAGGCATTGCCAGTCCACGTAGTTCCGCACCTCCACTGAACGCTCCTGCCCCTTCCTCGAACTCGCTCAGCCCTGCCGTCTTCGAAAGCAGCAGCAGTACCGACACCTCCTCAATATCACGACAGTCAATATTTGATACTACGCAAGAACCGCATCCCGAATCACCGCGAACATCTTACGATATGACAGCCTCAGATGATGAGCATGCTGGTCTTATGGGAGGGGTGGCACCCAAGAAAGAGAAGAAGAAACCACCGCCTGCGCCGAGACATCGCCACGGAAAGCTGGTAAAGGAGAGGACGCCGCAGACGGTTTCATTCGAGGGATTTTCGGCTGCAGAGACGACGCCTGAGCTTGAACCTTCGAAGAGGACGAACTCGGATCTGAATAAGCCGCTTCCTCCCACACCTCCCACTACCATCTCAGCACCAGCACACATCATTACACAAGACACCTCCACTCAAGTCTCCACATCAATATCAGAGGGCAGAGACAATGAAACGGCAAGCATATCAGAAACAGCGCCGACACCAACACAAAAGAAAGTGCCACCGCCAGTCCCACTGGCAAGACGGCAGAGCCAACTGCGTAGCTCTACCACAGGAAACAGATCACGCAGCAACTCCTCCCTCACTATGTCCTCGCAACACTCGACTGACCTCCCACCAATAAACTACGGCCAGGAACCTACTTCACATCTCCCCACCACGTCAAAAGCCCCACCACCACCTCCACCCTCTAGGCGCCACGGCAACGCCCTTTCTACCATAAACACACCCAGTGCAAACTGCTCGTCCAACGAGCTTTCCACCTCCGCCCGCCCCACAACATCCTCGCCCATCCCTCCATCTTCTCGCCGCACAACGCTTACCTCGGAGCCCTCGTCCCCGGTCTCAGGCCTAGCGCGCACCTCCTCGATACAGTCCGCGCGCGACACCTCGCGCGCCGTCTCCGGCGAGAGCACCTCCAATCTTCCGCCTCCACCCCCGCCCCCACGCCGCCGACAATCAGGCCGCTCAAGCCTCGACATACAAAGGCCTAGTCTACCGTCATCATCGCCGGTAGGTTCGCGGCACCCGAGCTCAGAGTACAAGCGAAACAGCCGTAGCTCTATCGATGGAAAGAGGCAGGGTAGTATTGCGAGCGTGAGTTCGCTGAGTAGGGAGTATGCGCCTGCGGATAAGGATGAACAGGCATTGTATTCGCCGAGGGAGGAGCCAGAGGAGCAGTCAGAACAGCCGTTTGGGGAGGGAAGGTTGTCGGTAGGCAAAGAAGAAGGGGACGCGAAGAGGAAGGATGGGAGCAATGCGAGTAAAATCCTGGACGATATGGAGAGGTTCCAGAAAGAGATTGATGAGCTGAGGGAGAGGTATCAGAAGGCGGCTTAGCGGGTTGCCAGAGGGCTGCCGCTGGTATTCTAGGAACCGCGGTGAGGACGGGTGGAAAGCTGCATGGTCTTGCATGGTCCTGCAATGTATGGGGGAAATATGTTGAGGGGAGAAGAGATAAAGAGGACGAATGATGTTCGTACGACGGGTCATTGTTTGGCTACTTGGCGGCACTGGGCCGGACTTGCATATACGTCTATTCTTCTGGACCATTGTACACTTCGATGCCTCTCAATGAGACTTCTAAAATACTGGTCAAGCGTTCAGTGTGCGAATCCATGTTTTATAGGTATCTTAAAACTCTATCCCGCATAGCTATACATCCCGCGCGTAGCAACCTTGGTACGAAGCCATTTTATAACAGAAAACATATGTAGACAAAACGAGGACGCGCCAGCAATCGAAACTAGGTCTATACCACGAGCGTGGAGGTTTCTAGTACTACGCCCGTTGTCCGTCAAGCTTCGCTGGACACTCGATAGCCAGACCAGACGGGGAGGGCTCTACCGCTAGACCACGCGTCCTTATTGCGTTGTGATTTGAAGAACTTTGGTAGAGTTGGGTGGTGATAAAGGAGTCTAAAAGCGGTGATGAGGATGGAAATTGTATTGTTGTCATGATGGGGACTGGAAGAGAGCATTCGACAAAGTGTCCCTCGAAGGATTAACGTGCACCGCTGCCTTGCAATCAATAGATTCTTCAGAGATATAAGCAAGCTCCATCGAGGAGGTTTGTGATTGCAAATGGCATCTCCTAATCCATGCTCCTATGTGTACGTCTTGAACTACAACTTTGAATACCTCTCAGTAACCACTTCAAAGAATTGATCCAGCTTCGATGAACGCTTGGTGGGCGCCTTTTCGGGTGTCTTTTCGTTCTGTTGCGAACCTAGAGGACTGCTTACGGACTCCACAAGTATCTTCTTCTGCGGCTCCCACAACGGCCCCGGCTCCGCGAGATAGCTTTGTAATTGCATAAGCAGCAACTCCGCAGGCACATTGTGCCGAGCCCGCTTCATCACCCAGCATCTATCCCCCTCATATTCCGTCCCCGCCACCAAGTGCCTTGCCCTTTCTTCACCCAACATATCCGTCAAGCTATACAGCGCAACTTTCCTCCCCCTCCATTTCGTCGTCTCAAACTCCAGCGGCGGGAACTGCGCCCGCGCCGCGAGGCGAGGGACTAGCGGCTCGTACCACGTCGGTGGGTTGTGCGTTGCTTTCGCCATCCCATCCTTGGGTTTCACATGCGGATCGAAGTACGAGCCGTACCCAGAGCGGAAATACACACTCCACTTATCCGCTTCGGCCACGATGGCACTGACCTCCGCCTGTATCTCGTCTGCGCGTGTCTTCAAGCTGCCGTAGAACAGTACGCACGAGACCTCCTCTACTTCGTCCAGGTCTGAGGGAGAAGGAGAGGGAATAGGGACAAGGCGTCCCCGCCATTTATACCACCATGCCAACTTGTCCACCACCCTTTTCTGCAACAACTCCAGCAATAATGCAGGCATATCTTTCCTCCATACCAACTGTCTCAACCCCTTCGTCCCCAAATGTGACACATGCCGCGCGGTAAGTGCTTTCCTCCACACATCTTTCTTGGTCGTGAAATATTGGACGTTTTGTCTGTGTGCAAGGAAGCGGAAGGGCGGACCATGATGCTTGAGGACTTTAGAGGAGGAAATACCGAGGGGGAGGAGCCAGGGTTCACCGGTGGTCGCGTGCGGTTTTAGATGGAGAGTTATGAGGAGGTCGGAGGGGAGGATAGTGGAGAGGGAGCGGTCGATGCGGACGGGCGAGGCGAGGGCGTGGGCTGTGGTCACTTAGCATCTCTCTATCTTGTTCCAAAGAGGAAACATTGGTGGAAAAGAACATAGAAATCGCATTCGGGTGTGGACAGGCGAGGACGTACCGTACGGATTTTCCCGCAGCTTTTTCTGGAAGGGCGTGAATTTCGAAACATCGGGCTGCTCCTTTTCTTTCTTCGAACGCGACTTTTGCGCGACGACTATGGGATCAAGAGTAGGTGGTAGGGGTAGCTTGGAGCCGTCATCAAGGACGCGGAAGGTCTGGTGTTCATCTGGCGTGGTAGAGCCGAGATCGTCACCGCGCAAGACTTTGGTGGCGTAGGCGCGCCATTGTTTGTTATTGTTTGATCGGAGGCAGCATCTGACGCGAGGAACTAGTCGTCCTGGCATCAGTGGGAAGCTGTGCAGAGGAGGTGAAAGGTAAGACTGGAGCGTTCCGACGGATATTCCGAGCTTGGAGGAAGCGTCTTGGCGTTTGTAGAGCTTCAGTTGCACGATGGGAGCGCATCAATTGTCACACATACTCACACATCATGGCTTCTATATTACGAAGCGTTGCAAGGCGGACGATATCTGAAGCTTCTAGACAGCGCACTGCGCGCGCGTTCTCGTCAATATCCATTCCCCCGCCGTCACAGATCCAAACGCAAGCGCAGTCTTCACAACCGACATCGTGGATGCCAGTGCCCTACGTGACCGAGACAGTGGTATGTTTCCCTCCTACCCTTCCATTCGAACACCAAATAATTAGAAAACCAGGCCGGCGGCTGGAAAACCTCTGACATCTTCTCTCGCCTCCTCTCCGAACGCATCATCTGCCTCAACGGCCAAGTCGACGACCCCATGTCCGCCACCGTCACCGCGCAGCTCCTTTTCCTCGAAGCCGACAACCCCTCTAAGCCCATCTCTCTATACATAAACTCCCCCGGCGGCTCCGTTACCGCCGGCATGGCCATCTACGACACTATGCACTACATCCGGTGTCCAGTCACCACCATCTGCATGGGGCAGGCCGCCTCCATGGGCTCTCTACTCTTGGCGGGTGGGAGTCCCGGACAGCGGTACATTCTCCCGCACAGCAGGGTCATGATTCACCAGCCGAGCGGTGGATACAGCGGCAAGGCGAGCGATATTGCGGACCATGCGAAAGAGATATTGAGGGTGAGGGATCAGCTGAATAGGATATATCAGAAGCATTTGACTAAGAGCAGAACACTCGAAGAGATTGAGAAATATATGGAGAGGGACTATTTCATGGACGCGGGAGAGGCGCTGGAGTTTGGTATTGTAGATCAGGTGTTAGAGAAGAGGGAGGGTGATGCGGACAAGAAGGAGTGAAGACGCGTATGTACGAAAGGGGGAATAGGTACGAGATTGAACAACGAACAAGAAAGGCTCGCGCAGTTGGCAATCAATCAAAACAGACGTGGGATGAATTATGGAGAAAGCCGAGTAGGCTGCTTGAGGCCATGTATGATATGAGAAGACCCACAATGATATCCAACCAATTTTGATGTTCACTTTAATCTGATTCATCCTCAGTAGGGAAAGATCAGAGCCTTTTTGTCTGGTCCCATGCTACTCACTGCGAAACAACACTCCCATGCTGTATGTTCTCGCTATTCAAACCTTGATCAAACCAACTGACTTTGAACAGAATGAAACAATGTTCGATATACCCGGGCTACCTAAGCAAAGCTCTTGAATTTTCCCAACTCCTCCCCATCTCTCGCCGCCCACTCCACCGTCCACTCCCACAAATCATCCTGCTTCTTCACATCATAACTCTCAACACTACTCTTCCTCTCTTTCTTCCCCTCATAATACTTCCCCTTCACACCCTCCACATCTTCAGCAACGCCCAACCGTGCCAAGGCCTCGCCGCTTTCCTCAACCGAATGAATGTTTCTCGTCCCAAACGCCAACCTCAACACCGGCATAATTCTTGGTAAGACATTGTTCCACAGCCACCGAAAGAACGGGGGATATTCTCTTGCTAAGCCTGAGCCAGGCATAAGACCTGGATCCATCGCATTCACACAAATATCCCTCTCATTTCCGCTCTCGTCAAGCCGCTTCTGCAGCGCATACGTCCAGAGAATATTTGCTAGCTTCGCATTAACATAATGTGTCCTTCCATCGCCCTTTGCAATTTCACTTGGCGGATGCGCTAGCTGTTCAGCGGAAGTGTAAATTGGTTTTGGCATGCCGGTTTTGAGCGCGGAATCGTGGACGCCGGACGCTGTTATCAGAATGCGTGCTTTGGGAGCGAGGGAAGGGCAGATAAGGTGGAAAAGTAAAGCGTGTCCGACGTGTGTGATTGCGAAGGTCTTTTCAATGCCTTCGTCCGTGAGCGTCAGTGCTCCGGGGAACTGCAAAGCGGCGTTTAGTAGGAGGGCTTGGACAGGTGGAAACGCCTTCTGACTCCATTCTTTGGCGAAGGCCCGGATGTTGGAGGAGGAAGAGAGATCAAGAGGAAGATATATGACATTGTTCTGTCTTAGGGTTTTGTTGATTGTGTCCGCGGCGTGGTTTGGATCCGAGCGCGAGGAGAGGACAATGAGGTAGTCTGGGTGGAGGCGGGCGATTGAGAGGGCGGCGTGGTAGCCCATGCTGATTGTGCCGCCCGTGATAATTACGGAGCGCTTGTAGTCCATTTTGACCATTCAGTTGAGAGTAGCAGATTTTCCTAGTGATGGAACGCAGAGAAGTGGCAAGCCGAGAAGCAGTGGTGTCAAAGAGCCGGAGATGGTCTGCTATATTTGCTGGGATTTATTGCGAGTATGAGAGCATATATACTTGATGTAAATCATGTCGACCAATGAGAGATTTGATGCCAGATGCGGTTAACGGTTGTGGCATGAAGTGAAGGCGAGGCTGTTAGCAGACATAACGGGGGAACTTGGATTCCGACCAATTCCGAGATATTTTGATCGTCGACTGTCATCCATGACCATCAGAAGGGGTTCCGTGCGGTCGGACGAATTGGTAGATGTCCTGCCGCAAATTGAAAGCAGCCAATGAGAGATTTACTGCCGAATGTAGAATAGCGTGAAATCCTCAGCACAAGTAGCGTTGCGACACGGTTACTTTACATTGTCATTATCTCTCACTCATTTGGCCAGATGAGCACGACTGGGATAACCTAAAAAAAGAGAAGCTCGTAATCGACGCAGCCCTGGAGAGCTTGGTGGCCACATGAGACGCAGAACAAGGCCGATTCTAGCGAAACTGCCGTTGAGAAGAAGTAGCTATTGAAGTCATTGTTAGCTGGCTAACAATTCGATAATTCTTCGTTTCCTGAACAGTTGTCTCGCTTGTATGGCTTTGCTGGACCTTCTACACTGTTGGCTTCTACCTGATCTGGATGATCGTCATCAGCTTGAACTATCTTGTGTAACGTTCGCAGACCTTCACTGATATTGAGGCATTCAAATAGTGCTAATTGACGACGTGGCCCAAAACTACCATGGAAGCATGCAGTTACACTAAATGCCCACCAGTTGCACATCATTCGTTTAGTAGCGATTGTGGACTTGATGAATTAGGTACCGCGAAGAACGAAGGTGGGCGGCTTGGAAGGATGTCGTCACATATTTAGCCAGCTAGAATAAAGAGTGAAGCGGAGGAGTACATTGATAAGTATTGGAGAAGAGCACTACAAGTCCAATAGTGGGCTCAAACTGAGGTAATGCAAGCTGAACGCTCATGAATACGAAAGCGCTTCCTAGCGCCTACTCCACCTTCCTCTTACTGAGACGTACACGAAGTGGAGGCTTCGACCAGATACCAAAGATCTTTTGCAAGTGCCACTGTTCCATACCTGCATCCAGCTCCAAGTCAAAGTTCCAAAGGACCATAGCAAGAATAAGTCGCATTTCATGGTACGCAAGATTTCGCCCAATGCAGTCACGCGGGCCGAAAGAGAACGGCTTATGTACCTCGCGTCGATCATTGTGGAATGGCGATGAGGGATCATTGTAGACTTCCGGTAGCCATCGTTCTGGATGAAATGAGTCAGGGTCATGGAAGTTGAGGGGCGAGTGGTATGCTGAGAGCTGATGGACGCCGACGCGAGTCTGGTACTGTTAGCTACTATTTGACAGGATGAATGGCACAGTGATACGTACACCAGGCGGTATTATATGGCCAGCAATTGGAGTCCCAGCTTGAGTGATGCGGAACAGGGCGAGTGGAATAGACGGAAATACGCGCAATGCCTCGCTCAGACAAGCCATCATGTAAGGCAACCGCTGCGTGGCTTCCTTGAATGTGATGTCCTCTGGCTTCTTAAACACCAAACGCACTTCGTCAGTGGCCTTTCTGTACACTTCTGGATTCTTCAGCAGGTAGTATGTAACACCCAGAAGCAGAGTTGCTGTGGTCTCTGAGCCCGCAAGCATGAACAGGTCGGAATTGTGCACAAGCTCCTCGTCTGTGACTTGATGTGCTTCACCACGGGAGCGTAAAATGTAGTCCATGAAATCTCCTCGATCGGCCTGCTCCTTTCCTTGGAGACGCCCCATAGCTAGTGATGCGGCATACTCGAAATGCTTCTGTCGTGCCTCTTCCATCTTTCGACCGAATAGAAAGTTCAGAATGGTTGCCAAAAGCGGGAAACTCGTTAGAAGCATAAGCGTAGGCATAAGCTTTAACATGGTTTCGATCTTCTTGGTCCACTGATTAGATTCGCCAGATTCAAGCCCACCAAGCGATTTTCCAAATGTCAAATCAGCGATAAGATCAAACGTCGTCAAATTGTACCATTCCGTCATATTCGCTGGTACGCCGGACTGAGCGCACTCGGAGAGCCGCTGGATAAGCAGGTCAATGTAAACGCGCATAAGCTTCTCTTGCTGCGCCAACGCCTTCTCCGAAAAGGCTGGAAGAAAAGCCCGACGCATGCGAAAGTGATCTCCGCTCTTCGCAGCAATGATCTGATTCGGATTGATGGTTTTGGGCGGAAAATATTTCGGCAACTCGGCGTGCCCGTGACCGTAAATGTCTTTCCATGCGCTGGGGTGGATGAAGGATAACTCGTCCACGCCGACGCGCACGACTTCGCCATGTTTCCGGTGTTCGTCCACAATCGCAAAATCAAGGCGACCTCGGACGCGTTCGATAGTTCTTGAGACTTCGAAGGCCGCCCATAATTTGGGACCAGGATATCTGCTAAGTGGGTGGAAGTAGACGTTATAGATGGCTCTCGCTATGGCTTGGATGATTTGGACAGCGAAGACGAAGGCCAGTAAAGTCAAGATGCCTTGGAAGGATAGCCAGTCGGCCGCATGGGCTTTGGAGATAATGCCTTGAAGGGCGCCCGCCATAATGTTTTGAGAGAATCGGTTTGTTTGAATCTCACAAACGCGATGTTCGTAAGTTGCAGAGTAAGAGGGTTTAAAGTGAGGTTCCGCAGGGAGGGATGGTGCACAATCCGACCCATCATATGCAGATCGCACTGTCAAACGTATGCAACTACGTCGCACGCATGGACGAGAAAGGAAGGCAAATGCTGGGATAGTCCTTGGAAGATTGGGTGGATCTGGTGGGTTGCGGAATTGGCATGAAGGTCATTGGTCGTGCTCCCGCTTGACGCTCGTATAGAGCGTATACCCGTACTCGGCTATCGTATAGATCCGAACAATCAACACCCATGTATCGTGTCAGTTGTCATCGATTGGCAGGTCCTCCCCTAGATTAGTACTGCTATCTTGAGTTGCCATTGTCTATGGCGCTGGTAGCATTTACGGCTCCTGACCTTCCAGTCCATGGATTGATGGCAGCCCATGGACCGCAAGCCATGCCTGTGGATATAGTTCCGCCGAATACCACTATCTCGCTACATCTCCACGTACTGTTTTAGAAGTCCCGGGAATACTGCCGCTTCCAGTAAAATTACACACCAAGCCTCTGCGCACACATATGGGCCTGTGTTCCCTGATAAAGCTGACGTGGCATCGTTTGATTCTCGCTCGGTGGGCTGAGCTTGGTATATACCCACGTGCAGACTGTCCTTCGAACTCTTTGGAAATCGGCTATATACGTGTAATATACCATAGGTAGGTAGTTTCCGGAAGAAGAACCACGGAAGCTGTGTCGATTGCCCGAAGAGACATGCAATTGAATCTGGCACTATACTCGACCAGCGCTAACCCATTGCAGGGTCGTGCCTGGAACCTGACACATTGGTTGGGTGGCTGGGTCGCTAAGCGCTACCCCAGATGTCCGCATCATCGCATCGTGACCACCGTACCAACCACCTGCTGAACAAGTTCATCTCTTTTCATCTCGTTATCAATTCGAATAGCACCAACCGTCACATTTTCTCAAGTATTCTAGCAAAGCAAAGTGCTCTGAGCTTGGGCGTCTCAAGATGTCGGAGAAGACGCCTCTCCTTCCCCAACCCAATGCTAGGGCCAAGGCATCACCCCGACGCGGCTTGTCCGTCTTTTATGCTTTGAGAGTGTTTGGCGCCGCTGCTGCTTTAGGATTGATTTATTATAGTATTGCAGATAGTAAGGTTGAAGTTCTAGATTATAGCGAGTGCTCAATTAACAAACGCAGCAAACAACCAAGATGAGTCGGCATCATCAAAGCTGTGCTTGACCCCAGCCTGCGTCCACGCAGCATCAGAGATTCTCTACAACCTTTCGCCCAACTACAAAGAACTCGATCCCTGTGATGACTTTGAGGAACTTGTCTGTGGTGGGTGGAGAGACCGACATGATCTTCGTCCTGACCAAGGGGATGCGTTCACGGGAACAATCATGAATGAGAATTCAGAGCTTCTACTTCGTCATATCCTCGATGCTCCATACCCCAGAGACTCGCAGGTATGCGTAACGCGCACTGAAAATGTTATGCGAGCTAACGATGGCTTATAGCATTCCTACTTCTCACCAATGAATCTGCTGGCCACGAAAAAGTCTGCAGACGAGGAAAACTTTGACAAGATGAAAGCAGCCTACGATGCCTGCCTTGATGAAGACAAAGTCAGGAATCTTGGCACCGGTCCGCTACTCCAAGTACTTGACGAAATCAAGAAAACCTATCCGGTCGATGATTCTGCAAACCTCGAGGATGCCATCCTTCTTCTTGCAAAGTATGGAGTATCTGCTTTGGTCACTGCAGGGACGGGCGCAGATGATCGTGATCCAGACACAGTCGTCGTTTCTGTTTCAGCACCTTGGAGCTTTGGTTTGCCATCCAAGGAGCGCTATGAGGACGAGAAGCTTGTTGAAAAATATCGCGCCGTTGTCGTTGAAGTACTCGATAGCATTTATCCCGAAGAGTACAAGGACGCATATTCCAAGGTCATTGACCTGGAGAAGAAGCTTGCAGCCGCTTCGCCTCCTACTGAGGACCGGGAAGACGTTACCAAATACTACAATCCAATGCCTATCGACGAAGCGGCGAATCTAACCACTCAAGTCAATCTCAAGTCCTTGATCCAGGGTCTCACGCCTGGCAACGTTGACGTTGGAAGAGTCATCGTTATGACGCCAGACTACCAGAAAGAGTTGTCATCGATCATATCCGAAACAGAAGCCAAGGTACTTCAGAGCTACTTCATCTGGAAAGCTGTTCAGTCATTCTCCGGGTACATCGAAGCGGACGCTATCAAGCCTTACAAAAGGTTCACCAATGAGCTCGTTGGCAAGGTGCGTTTGAGATAATTTCTATTATTTCCGAGCTGATCAATACAGGACCCTGATTCCACCCCCGAACGATGGCGCAGATGTGTCGGCCATATTGACGACGGCCTGGGTTGGTTCCTGAGTCGTTTCTTTGTCGAGAAGGCTTTCTCGGCCGAGGCTAAAGAATTCGGTGATACCATCATCAACGACATCAAGGCCGAATTTGCCAAGAAGCTCAAAGCTGCCACATGGGTAGACAAGGCGACGAGCAAGAAGGCGATTGATAAAGTACACAACATTGTTCAGAAGATCGGATATCCTACGAAAAGCCCAGACATCATGGATCCTTCCGACTTGAAGGAATATTACAGCTCGGTCAACATCTCTACGGACACTTTCTTTGCCAACGCTCTCTCGGTGCGACAGTTTGCCGTAGGTGACGGATGGTCTGCCCTTGGCAAGCCTGTAGACCGCGACCAGTGGGGCATGACCGTTCCGACAGTCAATGCCTACTACAACCCACCAGGCAATGAAATCGTCTTTCCTGCCGGAATCATGCAATTCCCCGTCTTCGACGTCGATGTCCCTGCCTACATGTCATATGGCGCGTTCGGGTCTGTGGCTGGCCATGAGCTGAGTCACGCCTTCGACTCGACAGGCCGACACTATGACCAAATTGGTAACTATACGGATTGGTGGTCAAACGATACAGTCAAGGCATTTGAAAAGCGTGCTGAGTGCTTTGTCGACCAGTACGCTAACTACACCGTTCCAGGACCAGATGACAAACCCCTCCACGTCAATGGACGTCTCACACTTGGTGAAAACATTGCCGATGCAGGCGGCTTGTCGGCGTCTTTCCAAGCATGGAAGCGACGCGCCCATAAGAAGCCCAACCAGGACCTTCCGGGCTTAGACCATTTTACGCAGGATCAGCTCTTCTTCGTCACATACTCGAACTGGTGGTGCGGCAAGACACGCATGGAGACTGCGATTCAGCGCATATACACCGATCCTCATGCACCCAAATGGGCGCGCATTCTAGGGACTATGGCAAACAGCCGCGAGTTTAGGGAGAGCTTCAAGTGCAAGGAGAAGAAGCCAACATGTCAGTTGTGGTAGTTCGGGTTGCCGATCTTGACTTGAGCGATAGCCCACCGAGTGCTTTTGTATAATAGCTACATACGGCTCATTGAATTGATTCTGATATCGCTCGCGATTGCGATCTTTGTCACAGGGGATCGTGTTGCGCAAAGCTTATTTGGAACGGTGTTTGTTCCGATCGAATTCTGACTGATGCCTCTTCCGCTTGCATTGGTCATGGATGGAATTCGTAAGTTGATTGTGCGGATATGGCCGAAGGGACCTGTGGCGAGACTCGCATAGCAGACCGCCAGCTTCGGTACTTGACCTTTTATTGTAGGCTAGATCCTATTCTATTTGGAGCAACACAGCTTCGCTTGCGTGAACCTTAACAGTGTTGCCTATCAGCATCTCTTTCTTGCGATTTCCGGTGATGTTACCATCGAGTGCAACTGTCTGACCGGCAAACGATATTCCCTCACGAACTTCTGCGCCTGATGCAGTCAAACGTTGCACTGAAACCTTTGAGTGTTTATTGCGAAGGTGCGAGGGTAGCGCAAATCCTGCGCTCGGTCGCGAGGCTGCTGGAGTGCTGGTAGAGTTGAAGACGTTCATGTTGACCAGAACAATGCTTCGAAGTGACGAGTCCCGGGGAGTGTTCGAGTAAACGGCGTAACCAGCGAGAGACGTCGAATTGACGATAGGTACCACCTGGGTATTGCCTTCTCCGAGAGCTGTGGCGACGAACAGGTTCCCGTAGTACAGGGGCCGCGGTCCAGGTGTTGTAGTGCCATTCTGCGTAGCCTGCCAGGCTGCATAACGATAACCAGTGCCCATGTGCCAGTAAACGTTGGATACATTGAGTGAAGCTGCGTACAATGCGTAGTCAACACTCCAAAGCGCCGCACCGAATACATCAGAGACGCCAGCGAGGCCTTGACAGGCAATGGAATTCGTTTCGCCGATGATATAAGTTAAACCCTTGGAAACCGAATATGAGGAAGACGTAGCTTGGTACCCCATGGATTGCACTAGGTTCGTGCGATTCATCAAGGCCCCTGCGAGAGTGGGCTTGAGTGGTCCACATGCAGCGCCGGCGTAATAATGCGTGCAGAAGGTCCTCGCCACACCAGTTGAAGCTATTCCCAGGTCGATAGCTGCTTTGGTCGTCCAAGAGGTATCATTGGTAACTGTGCCCGGGACAACGAATACTCCGGCTTGAAACCGCTTCGCCAGAGCATTTCTGAACACTGCCTTTGCCACGAAGCCAGTGCGCTCCAACCATTCTGGGACGTATTCACCAATCGACCAAGTACTCGTGTTGCGGTCCACAGGAAACGCTAGAAACATGATCATCAGCTGGCACATGTCTGGGAGTGCGTTGTTGGGTTCGTACCGTCAAACTCGTTCCCCACCTCAAAAGCGAAAATGTCTTTCCCAAGGCCATTGTAGAAGACCTTTGCCTCATCGACCGTCTTCTTCGCCCCAACACTCCCGCTGTCAAACGTCACGCCAACCGTGTATTGGGTACCTTTGGGCAAAATCTTGAAGGACTCGAGGTATGCCGGACCCCAGGTAGAATTTGCTGGCTGATCCGCACCTACAACAGCGAAGTTCTGAATGATGGCTTGTTCTTGGTCAGGTACCCAGATGCCGTGGTTGGCCGTAGTACCACCTACGCGAACGGGGACGGCTGACCTCGTGATATCCTTCAAGTTTTGGAGCATCCGGTAGGATAACCTGTTGGGTGAGCTAGCGTGGGGTGGATTAGCGAAGCTGTAGGGCTCCATGATGGCATTACCCACGAGTAATTGCCGGCTATACTTGGGAACGATGCAAATTCCATTGAATAACCTTGGAACGAACCGGTGAGGGTGTTCGTCCCTACGGGCGGCCGGTTTGGGACGTGAAGCTGGACGATTTCGCCTGCTGCGCCAACGGTGACAGCACAGGCTATCGCCATGTTGACATGAATCTGGCCCAACATGATGATAGACTAGATAGCTCAGGTTCTCAGGAAGTTTAGCGCCGGTGAGTACGACGACAGATGCTGGCACAGAGGATCAGTAGCCATATGACTGGCTACTTAAGTTTATGACCTCGGTCGTTATTTTGATCGGCCTTTCAAGATTCGTGTTCTGACAGGGGAGCAGACGCCGACGTGCGTAGAAATGCTCCAATGCTAACGATATGTCGAAGGGTCGAGGACGCAATTCCGGGAAAACCGTCGGAAGGTGGAGATCTAAATCAACTTATCGCATCTCCTCTTCCTCTCGTAGTAAAGCTCGACGGTACAAGCGAAACGGGCAAGGGCCCTAGCGCCTTCGGAAAAGCCGGACTGTAGATACCCTTGTGCAACGGCATGCACTATGTCAGTAGTGTTATTATGTCTTTGGCTGTGTGCACATGTTTATCATTGTTCATACGGGTTTAGTTCCAAGTAAGAAGAAGAATCAAAGACGCGGCGGCATTCAGGCATTGAGGCATAACAGTCTGCAGGTGTTCGCTTCTCTAGAGCCGGCTTTTCCCAGGGCGCCAGAGTGAGGTTCCGGAATGTGGGGAAGACTGTGGGGGAGATTCTGCGGGGTATGCAGCACGCATCCTGCGGCTTCTGGACTATCGAGATACATTCACCGTCCATGTATATTCTTTTGCAGACGACTTGCTTACGATAATTCTCCGATTGTACGATGGGTTGCCTGACGTATCCGTATCCCATCACAAGCCTTTCGCACCACCTCATGGTCGTTGTGGCCATTTCACTTGTCACAATGACCTGCAGAAGCGTTAGGACTCCAGGCGTTATTACATTAGCCGCGCTTTCTCGCCTCAAATGACTCCATACACTTACGAACGCTCCTGCTTTACTAGGGCGTCGCTACCAGTCTACTTTCAATGTTGTCGGTCCGAGGGCTATCTTATCAGAAACAATGCTGCACCCGGAAAGTGTAGGTATCGCTCGACGTGAAGCAATGCACGGGGGCATGCTGCAGTCAAGAGGCGCGGTCAAAGTCCTGATCGATCAATTCCGCAAGGCAGGTGCAAGCTGGTGGATCGCACCTTTCGGGTGCGTACTCGCCTGGTCAAAGCACGCCACCGCGCCTTCCTTCCCTCCGTTTCCCCTCATGTGACAACAAATCTCCCGCGCCGCCTGCACTTCAGAATGCCTTCCCCGTTCTACATTGACGCAAACCCCCGAGGGACAGTGCGATATCGAGATTCTATCATTCATGCTGCCGATAGCACGGCAGTTGCACGCATCTCGCTCCGAAGAGCGCCTTCCGTCACAGTCTACGTGTTCCCGGGTTCATACTTTTGTTCTCTACCTTCACTGCGAGCTGTCACTATAGCTACTGTTCGATTGTTGACCACCATATCCTCCCGATGGCTTCTAGTAATCGGAAGAGGAGCGCCAGCGATGACCTAGGCGAGGAGCATACAACGCGTCGTAAAGTGGTGAATGACGCCGATGGAGTGGACAAATTCACGGTTCAAGTGGCTCTTCGATCGAATTCAAAGGCGGAGCGAAACGATCCCAAGCCTGCGGGATACTGGAAAACATGCTTCCAAGACGTAGCAAAGTCTCTTCGTGCAGAGAAAGCTGGAGAGTCAGTGGATGCCAACCCCATGACTAAGAGAACAGCGTGGGTGCTCTGCCCGATACTTGAGGAACCACACTGACAATTATACAGCGAAGCTAGTCAAAACATCAAGAGGAGGACGCGTTCCCCCTTGATATCCGCAAGCGAAGACGAAAGCTCTTCGCAAGAGGAGATTTACTTTTCGTCCGATGACGAGGGAACATCTGATCAAGCTTCAGAAGACGACGAGTTCGCTGAGTTCCGCTGGTTGGAGCAAATGGACGGGACAGTTGAGGTGGCTGACCCAGCAAATCCGAATAAGCCTTTGCACGTGGGTTATTGCAATGCTAAACTCATTCGTCGCCGACGCATGCAGTCCTTCTACAGCGATTTGGAGCAGCCATCTCAAGAAACGAGCAATCTGGCTTTCGAGCTTTTCGACCGATATGGCCGCTTGAAAAAGATGTTCAAAGAACAGATCATCAAGAAAGGATCCGGAATCTGGGGTGACGAATTTGATCACGGCGATCTCTTGCTGCTCGAATATATTTCTATACAAGAACCGTACCGACGCCAGGGACTCGGACATAGGCTCGTCACAGCCGTCCTTGACGAAACTCGGGGCAAGTCAAAGAGCTTTTTTGCTGTTGTCGCTCCGGGCTGGCTCAATGCCGTAGTCAAAACGGAGGCGAGAGGAAAGACTGAAGAGGAAACCGGGGAGATTCAGCTTCGGCACCAACTAGCCGCAGAGCGATTTTATCGGTCATTGGGCTTCCGGAGAGTGGGCTCCTCAGCCTGGCTTGCACTGGCAAGCAGCTCGGAGCATCCATGTCATAAATTAGACGCAGATGCAGACTTCGAGCTGCCCACTCCTGCGCCGCGCCAGACCTCATCAGAAACGTTAGAAGTCTACAAAGATTGCATCCGCTCAGCCGATGGCGCTTGGCGTACGCGATTGCAGGAAAAGCTTCAAGGGAAGGCCCATGGCGACCCAGCCTGGCATGCCGTAGACAACGAGGGCAATTCCTTTCTTCATTGCGCAGCAACTACGGCCAAGCCTCAAACGGTGTCGTGGCTTCTTCAAAAGAACCCAGATCTTCAAAATGTTCGGAATGACAAAGGCGAGACAGCATTAGACGCACTGGAGATGTCCAATGAGGAATACAGAACCAAACGTGTACATGCCATGTTGACATTGAGTGTCTCGGACAAATTCATGGGCTTTAGCGAAGACACAGTTCTATGTCTTGCCATGCTGAAGGGCCTGACTGCTATCGACAGCATGGAAAAGATGCGCCTCAAGTATGGCTGCACATGTGGCATATGCGTTGGAGGATTCTTCAGTCCTCGAATGCGTTTCGCCCTTCGCAATCAGGCTGAGTATATGCACGACATCCTCGATTTCTCTATCGATCAAGATATGACTGGGGGTGATATGTTTGTCGAAGAGCATTCAGAAGAGCTTCGATATGTCCTACCTTATGTCCGCGACAATCTTAGGACAAACAAGTCAATGCGTCAGGGATTCTCAAAGCTATTCACGCACTTTGCGACGGTTTTGCGCATCGAACGTTCTCTGCCAACCGAAGCAGCCATGCATCATCTGGTGAGGGAAGCGAACGAGTGGCCTCCGAATTGTAAGAACTATCTTCAACGGGGCGGCACTGTCTACGCAGTGGGTTCAAGCCTGTTCGAACATGCCTTGGAGAGGGATGAGATCGTGGGAGATGGTGACCCTATGATGATGGACGATGATGATGACACATACGGTCTTGGGGCTGAGCTAGCAAGCTTACCCGTATGCCGCAACGACCTTGAGTACGGCTTCGTGAGTGCGCAGCTAGGGTACAAGATGGTGAGCCAGGAGTACTATAACGTCGACTAGGTTGGCCCAAGGCGGAGATGCTCCATTCCGGTGCCAGCTTGAACCAGACATGGAGATGTAAGCAACGTCCAGAGCCGGTTCACACAGGTTACACTACATGGATTATCGAACCAAACTGGTACCGATGTGCACGAGGACCACAATCATGAAAGTATGCATATGCGGACACGTATGTAGATTCCGATTATGATTACATTCCACTTCTATAGTATTTCGTGGCGTTTAGCTTCATGTATGATTCCAAAACATACGATTAGCCTCACTTTTCATGCAATCTATGTTTTATCACTTCGTTGGCAAAGGTCTTCTCATGAGGATGAGGTAAACGCAAACATCACGCTCTTGAAAGAGCAGCTGTCCGAAGGGGTAGTCGTCCTTTCTGTTAGTTTTTACTTTCCTAACATTTCGAAATCACTGCTTTTTTGGCTTGCTACCAGTCAGTTGATATCATGCGGAAGTACTCTCGTATTGGTAAGAACCTCATCAACTCCCATGACGACTTCGATATCCTTTTGGAAACCACCGGGCTCGCCGACCCCGGAAGCATCGCGCCTACTCAGGACATATGATACTCAACTGGCACCGTTTTTTTCATTTGTTAGGCACGTACATTCTCACCGGCAGTAAGGATTGGGGAATCAGAATCATGCCGATAATACGTCTGAAGTAGATGGACAGTGGAGCCTTTCCGGGTATTTGTATATGTAAATGGATGTGACGCGTCGACCGGGTATTGCACGCGGCTCTTATACGTGACGCCAAGAAGCCGAGATTGTGTAACACTAATAAGGTGTCGCCGATGTTTCGAATGAATTTACTGTCGGTCTTGACATTGCTTTGGAACTAATTTGGCGCAAACGCGAGACTATGAGTGGGTGTCAAACCTTCATTGATATCCGTTGCATTTGTGGGGTTTGAATCAATACGATATTAGCGCAGCATACGATGGCTTGAATTCTCTGAGGCAAGCGCAGACTCGGAGCGTACAGCCCGAGTATCGAAACCGTATATAACGGCTGAGTATCTCATCGTACCTTGCACAAGCGTCATACTTGGAGGCATGCTCGAAGCACAACCGGCCTTCTGGTCCACCATGACCAGTCTCCACAGCCCGATATGGCACGTTATCGAATCGTTCTACGGGTTGTTCGCACCTGATCCACCCCCGAGGATGCGGGACCCTTCGAAGCCAATGCAAGTCATATGTGTTGGACTGCCTCGCTCCGGTACCGAGTCACTGCAGAAAGCCCTGTTGACGCTCGGCTACGATTACACATATCATGTACGCCCTCGCTTCGGTTGCGTGGTTTTCCGATGTCTTACAATCAGCCCAGGGCTGGGATATGCTAAACGAGTCACCGCATCGTATGAATTCCTGGGTTGCACTAGCCCGGAGGAAATTTTTCAAGCCGACTGCTGAGCCGATCACCTCTGCGGACTTTGATGCATTGCTCGGCCATGCTGTAGCAGTCACCGATGCTGCTGCAAATTGCTTCTCCGCTGAGCTCATCGCAGCGTATCCAGATGCCAAGGTGATTCTAAATACACGCCAGGACATTGATGCGTGGCACGCGTCTGTGATGTCGAACATTGTCGCCGTGAACGAAGACTGGTTCAAGTGGCTTCTCTGGTGAGTAAGTCCAATTTTAATATTAGTCGCATTTGTGCTGAAGAAAATTTGTAGCTGGTTCAATGCCGATCTATGGTGGCAATGGCACGTCCACCAGCGCATCCTCTGGCCAGCGCTCTTCCGTTGTCCAGATTATCGCTCATTGCGCAGCGGCGTAGAGCCATTCGGCAAGACCGTACATGAGCAGCACAGTGCGATGATACGGCAACTAGTCCCGAAAGAAAAGTTACTGGAATGGAACATCGAAGACGGATGGAAGCCACTTTGCGAGTTTCTTGGGAAGAATACACCGGAAATACTGTTCCCCCGAGCGAATGACAAAGGAGCATTCACAAAAAGGGTTGAGACGGATCTGGAGGCGTTGGGTAGGAGTGCGTTCACTAACATGATGTTAGTATTGTTGGGTACTCTGGCATTGCTTGGATCAGTTGTGTTCGCTTGAACTCAAGTGCGAAGAGACTTCACTAGGCTTTAGATAAAAATGCATTATTCTAACTTTTCAAGCAGCTTGAGATGAATGAGGGCCACGCGTACTTGCCGACGCGACCAGTCGCGAACGTGGTCATTCACCGCTTGCCGCTGTTCATCTGCCCACCTATGCACGTACATCTTGCACGTATCTAGGCTCCACCTCCACGACTGGACCGTGATATGTATTCTTTGCCCAGAGAACATAGTATAGAGCGCTGAAGATGGCAACGAAGCCCGTTACCAATATCGACCAATTCATGTTTGCCGGACTTACTTCAGCAAAGCTTGGCCAGAAGCTGAAGAATAGCACGAAGGAGAGGTATGCGCAAGCGAAGACATTATTTGCGATGCCCAGGAGGCCAGGGATTCTCCATGGACCCCACAAAATCTTTGTGTTTTGGGAGTCGGTCGGGCTGCTCGCGGATACGCTGCTGGCCGGTACGATATCCCCGGTGCATCGACGGTACAGTAATAGCGAAGCGACCAATAGGTATGATGAGAAGAGACCCGCAATGGAAACAGAGATGATACCGTTGAATGCCGTTGATGAGCCGATGTTGACAAGCGCGAGCACGCATGCAATAAGGGTTGTTGTAGCCACGGAGTATACCGGAATAGCTGTTCGTTCGCTCACCTGTCACATGTGTAAGTAATCTACTCGACATTAGGATATGCAGATGACTGACTTTACTTAGCATTCGCCACCCTGGCAGACCTTTGTCGCGAGAAAAGGCCCAGAAGACTCGAGACGAAGACGCTAATAGACCAACAGTAGCAGAAGTGGCCAAGCAGAATATCAATGATGCCATCACAGCCGCTGCTGCTGTTGAGTTCGTGGCATGTTTGAAAATTGCCATAAATGGATACGCTGGGTTCTCTGCGAGCGCAGCGTCGATGTCTCCGGCTCGGTAGAGGACCGTGAGTACCATGCCGAACCCGAGAGAGCCGTTGATCATTATTCCAGTCATGATAGATCGAGGTACGACCAAGGCGGCGTTTTGGATTTCTTCGCTCATCTGCAATATGTTAGACACTCGACAGGCCAGTCAGGGTTTCAGCTCTTACATGGATCGCACCATCGCCGCCTGTTAAAGAATGTTAGTAAATGCGCCACTGTTGCATCAAGAACAGAACGTACCGACAAAAGCAAAGACACTGCCCATGATCCCGATGCAGAATGACAAGCCTTGAGTTTGCCACCCACCAAGATTGTAAAAAGTTTCGAAGACTTCTTTGGTGTCCCCCCTCGGGCCCAGGGTCAATAGTGGAATCAACACCGCGAAGAACCCAACGATGTGGAGGATGAGAAGACCGCCTTCAAACTTGGGCAGCAGCCATCCGGCGGCGATGTTGATAGTAATGCAGAACATCATCACAGCCCAATATAGCAAGGTACCATGCCAATTTTGGGGAACGTAGCTCGGCTGCGTGAGGACAAGGAGGCCTTGGACTAGTGTTCCGGTCAGATAGGCACCGGAGCCAACGGATGCTTGCCAGCCTGCTAAAGTGAGCCATCCTATTTGTGTCACACTTGTTAGCTGAGTTCGACTGGAAGCTTCAGGTTCACTATACCTGCGATGTAACTAAGACCTTTCCGAATGCTCCTAGGCGCTAGCATGGAAACCTGGGGTTTGTTAGATTGCCTTCTCGAAGGAAACCTCCGATATGAATGGAGCATACCCAATGGTATTGCCCGCCAGAAGTTGGTGCCCTGTTCTAAAATAAATACCCGCTTATCCAAAGAGGCGAGTCAGTATACGCACATGGAGACCAGCTCCGAAAGCACGATGAAAGTCGATATTGTGCCCATCCAGACAACCAGATATCCGTAGATAACACCCGCAGGACCGCCACTTTAGCTTGGTCAGACATTACATTGTCAATGTGGTCGTTTCTCCGGAACTTACTTTTGCAGACCCACGAGGAAGAGACTATGACAAGGTTAACGCAGAGTACGAGATTGGGCGTGTGTGGAATACAAACATCAGCGACCCTTCCCAGGTGACCAAAACCGTGCAACTGAATCCGAGGATAGACAGAAACGCGAATCGCCTCTGTAAGCTACTCTTTAGTTCTTAGGTACGAATTCACAGGGAGAAGATTACCTTGAGAACAGGTTTCTTCCCGAGCCTCGAGAGTGCAGCATCGTCGCTCTCTAATGACCTAGGCCTATCGCGAACCTCTTGCAGCTCAAAACCCCCATCCTTGCTTTGGGCCTCCATCATAGAAAGAGTGAAAGGGACAGAAATTGAGGCAGGAATATGTCACGAGCGTATTGTGAGACAAAGAAGAAAAGAAGAAAAAAAGAAACCTATGGAGAGCTTTTCTCAGCCGCGCAACGGCACGTTTCGTCCAGGGTTACTTGGGTCGGTACTCGGGTAAGGGGATTTCAAGGCGCGAGTATTGGCCGCACATGGCACGTTTCGATGCGACGCAATCTGGATCAGTGCTCGCATAAGGCGATAGTAATGCACGCGCGGGGTGTTGGCTGCATATCGGAGCGGAATGCGTCCTCGACTCGTTCAACCCTTGTGCCTGCATGCGCGGTAGTACGACGTTCTGACTTTGTTGCGGAGTGTCCTCGTCTTGGTCCCTGTCCTTGCATGTGTTCCCGCACTGCATGTCTGATGCTTTTACCTCATTGCGCACACTAAATGAGACGCACACCACTCCCCCGGGCTCGCGTTCTCTTGAGTATCGGTGATGTTGCCCTTTTCGATCCGCTCTCGGGGTGTGAACCACACCCTCGGGTCACACCCGCGTCCTCCGCATCGGCATGCGGGAACCTCTCCGAACCCCTGAGGCGTCAAAGTCAAACGCTGCGGACCGCGCCGCATGGCGTGATAAAGCAAGTAACGGGCAATGGTACTAGCAAGGATTCGGGTGTTTCGCTCGTGATTGCACTCTCCCTTCCTTACAGCCGTGGGCTATCAATCTAGAGGTCTTGCAGATACGGCCATCTTCCCGTTGTTTGCTTTATTTGCTTCAGCGCTCAACTCATCACTTCACTGGTACGAGGCATTTTACATTGCGTCAATTCTGTCGCGAAACACCAAAATATATGATCTACACTCAAGTTCCTTTTGCCGACTCAACTGTGAAAGTCTGCGTCTTACTGATACCTTCGCTTGGCTGGGTGCCGGTGCTGCGAGAGACATCAAGCAGCTCGTACCCTCTCCCGCTTGGGCCGCTAGCCTCTGTAGAGCGTTCGGTTTTGCCTCCGGGCCTTTCAACTGTGATGAGACCTGACTCAAAGCTTTTCATGAAAATGTTCGTATATGGAAGCGATGTTGTTACGATTGCAAGACATTGCACAATCTGATTGCAAATGGTCGACCGCCAATATCCGAGCGAGTGGTCATCTTTAAGAGGTCCAGAGACATCCTGCTGGAAAAAGTAGAGCTGGACTGCGGCCGCGGCCGTGACACTATTGATATATTAGTAAAGGTTATTGGCTGTAAAGACAGTATCTACAGTAGCCGACAAGCGAAGAGACTAATGAGTGACACCTTCCTCTGTCGCTCCATTTGTAAGGGCACTAAGATGCCCGTCTCCAGACCGACAAGCGACACTTCGGACACTATATTCAGGATCGTGATAGCCTCCCACCATTCCAGCTATACAAATATCAGCCAAGATGGATATCATTCACGTCAAACACCTACAGCGTCTATGCATTTCCCGGAAGCCTTGTCCCATGTACGAGGCACACGGCATTGAAAAGCCGCAACAAATACGGATACGATGAGCCAGATGATTGCGAAGGCTCCAAAGGCGTAGTTAAAAAGCCGGTCCAGCTTCTTAGGCGTCAAGCCATGAACGAAAGCCACGATTGCCAATTTGGAGAAGGCGACGGAGAAGAAAAAGAGGATTGTGGCAGCGTATTCGCTCTACTGCTATTAGTTTTGAACGCGCATCTGAGTCGATCGCGACGCTGACTTTCAAAACTGCCTGTAACTTTCCATTGTCCAGTGTGTTTGACGGTTTGCCAAAGCCGTTTGAAGCTTGTATAGATACGGCGATCGATTGCGCGCTCGCAAAAAGCTGATGTACAGTAAGATATTGGGACAGTCTCGAGAGTGGTATTCGTACCAAAGACAGGAAGACAAAGCCAGTTTCCACAGTCAGTGACCGCGAAATATAGACCTTGACGCCAGCATGCGAGAAGAACGCAAGAACGCTCACAACAAGACAAAACCAGGTGACAATTTGCACGACTGGCGTTCGATTGAACTCAGAGATAACGAGCTGATCCGCCATGTTGAAAAAATTCGACAACTGACATCACTGAGAAAACGCCACAAGTTGAAGTGAGAGTCTAACATCATGAAGGAGGATGATATCGTTGCCGAGACCCAAGACCAGTACTTCCAGTTACAAGAGACCAGATTAGGACACCCGCTGCATGGGAACGCAAACGTTGCACGACAACTCTGGAGAGCAAAGGCAGCATGGATGGCAAATTCCGCGCGATAACGCATACGCCTCGTTGCTCTGGTGGTGGCTCATGCAAGTAGGACGGCCCGAACAAAAGGACCGTTCGATACAACTGTGTACCGGACCCCTGTTCGACTTCATGTCGGTGTCGCCTAAAGTGGTCTGAAGGCGGACGAACGACGGGGCGTAAGCCGATCTAGACGCCCAACCGCGCCACATGCTTCGTAAGATTGAAATTGAATCCTACCACATCGGAATCTGCGTATACATTGGCCGACAGGGTGCGACTTTTAAGCGCGCCTAGCTTCAGCAGCCCTACCATGAATGTACATAGATTCGGTCGCTGGAAGGCCATGTAATGTTGTCGTTTTGCTTTTAGCAAAGACCGAAATGGAAAGTGAATTCAGAACATGCTTTTCTACACGCGTAACAGCTTTGTATCAAACAAGAAGAAAAGGCGCGAATATCACGCTAAAAATGTGCAAGTAGTGACCAATAAGGCAGGTGTCACAGGACATGCGGCAAGACTGGTCAGAAGCAGGCCACCAAGCGCTTGCTCCAGTCCGCCATTGTGGTACATCGCCGCGTTATACGCCGAAGCAGAGGCCAGTTACGAAGCGCGAAGATAGTGCGCGAGAGTTGGTCATCAATCTTTTCTTGCTTGCCAAAGGCTGGGTCAACCTTGGCATACCACACAGGACGGACTGTTTTCCATTGCTTTCCCGCCCTTAGTGGTCGACAGTCTGAAGGTTATTTGCGTCTCTCGATTTTTCCTCTGGCCCGATACGTCGTTCAAATTGTCGGATATCGACCTTGAAACGGATTTTCGACGAGCTCGTGGCCGTCATGTTGTGGGCAGCGCACGAGGGGCTCAATCAACCATTCTTCCGGCTCTTCTACTCCGTCAACGGTGGCGACCGATAAGCCTCGCTGCAAAAATCTACTGACCGCATGCTGGAATGTGACCCCATAACTCCCATGCACGCTGGTTGAAAGTCGAAGATACTTCTACAGGGAGCATCGTTAGCGGTGCATGGTATGTGATCTACAAAGAAAACCCTTTCATACACCCAGAAGAAGAATTTGTCGACTGGTATCCAGACGATAGCTCGGGAGACTTCGTTGGGCAAGCGATAGGGCAAATAGACCGATCTCGCGAGAGGGAGGCTGCTCGTCCGTAAGTCTATACATCCTCCCACCATCATTTTGATACGTTGGAGCTTTGCTAACAGACTTAAGTCCTGAATATCCTCTTCACCCACCCCAATTGTCGTCGCAAGGGTACTGGAGCTATGCTTGTCCAATGAGGTATTGATACGGCTAAAGAGCTTGATGTCGATTTTTGGCTCAATGCAACACCCGTAGGAAAGCCACTGTATGAGAAGTTCGGATTCTAGTTGGTAGAACGAAATCCATTAGTACCGATGACAAAAACACCAGATGACAGATAGCACGCGACAGCACAGGAATTTGCAAATATCGTCTTTTGGACTATGTGGCTACCGAAAGCTGGGATGCTCGAGGAGGGCAAGACGACAAGGGCATGGGAAACTTAGTGAGGGCTTTCCGTAGAATCTCCTAAGGCTGGAATTATGTATTTTTCTGCTCCAATTGAAAGCCGGAGTGGACATCACCGAGACCCTGCATATACAGGCGAGGCTTTGCATACGATACAAAGTCACGGCGTGATCCTCGGAGCTTGCGCTAATGTGCGTCTTCCCAGAATCTATTGCACAGCATTGTCGATTGCAGAAATTCTTCCTACACTTCTTTATGGCTCCAGGTCAAAAAGAATAAGCTCATAAGAGAGTGAATATATCATTGAAAACCAAATAAAACTAACAGAAAATTGACCGACGGCTGTGAAACAGCAAGGGCAAAGCACCGATAGAATGGCGACAGGAGCGACGGGGAAGACTTGGGGGCCTTCAACTTTTCTTAACGACCACCAAATCAGGTTACATATGCGAGCAAGGGAAGAAAACGCGGTGTGGACGTAGTCTTACTACAGGTAATACATAATGACCGCAAAGGGATCTGTGCCGCACCGCGAAAGTAAAGAAAGGCCAATCATCACCGCCAACGTAGGTAGCTGTTGTCCCACTTCCCTCACTTATCAATCAGTCTGAACAATCAGTCGCCAGTTCCATCATATACTCGTGAGTCATTTAGTGTACGTGCTTCGTATGGTAGCAAACTTATCAAGTGTGACGGTCACACATTTGACGCCCAGACCGTTGCACAGCTACTGACAGCGTAATCGCATACGGAGTGCGAATCCTGAATCTCCAGCCGTTTACGTCTCGTCGCCTGTACGATGTATCCTCGACAGTTGGTATCACCACCCATTCTCGACCGACCGCTTATCACCTGATTGCGCGATGTGTCCCTCGACGTGTAGCATTTTGTTTCACCTCAACTCGACATTGAAGTCATATGAGTAAGCACACATCTATAATCTACACTATGAGAATTATGCTACCCACCTAGAGAAATCTCGATCAATGTGATTATAATGCCGCACTACTTCGTTCTTAAACATGGATTGACGACTAAAGAATGTGGTTGAGTGATACGCTAGCGCAAATATGTTCAGAACATTGGACATTCATCTCCGGTACACGTCACCTGTGAAATTTACACAAAGATGCCACGAGCATCGAACTTTAGTGGTAAGGTTATTCAATGAGGAGACCGTCATGCGATAGCCTCAACTCCCCTCAGGCGGGCGCTATGGAATGACAATCATATGACGTCGGTTTGAGTCCACTTCCAGTCTCTGGCAGCAGTACCCATTTCGTTTACACACTGAGCAGCCCGGGCATGTCGAGTCTTTGTCTTGTGCTCGGGAGGGCAGGAGATTCCGAGAGGGCAAGGGATTCCGAAGTGGCGGGAGTTTCCGGCTAGGATAGGATTAGCTCCGCAGCCTAAACATAGTGGATGCTCGTCATCTTAGGTTCTGCTCGACCTTTTTCGTCGATAAACGTACATTTGGAAAATTCTGGTCAACGTCTCCAGCCTATACATGGAGGAGACTGACTATCAGGACACACTGTGGTGCCATGCCAGCGGCTACCATCGGCTTCTCCAGAGCTAATGTTGGCCCGCGCTGCCTAAGTTCAAAGTTTTGCGTGAAACGGTAGTCCGTTTATTTGAGTCTGTTGGAGTGGTGTCTGGAATTGGCACCTTTAAAATGTATTCATCAGGTTCAAAGTAGCTTCGAACAGTTAGCATCAACACTCTTGTAGCAAAAGGCGGGAGTTTGCTCATACAAGATCTCTCTTAGACCTATCTATTCACTTGAGAACTTGGTCCCCGCTTTCTACAATCAAAACGTTCCAAATGCTGCTAAGTTCTTAGCATTTACCCCGCTGTTTCCCCCTGTCTCCACCATTCGGAGTGGACTTCGCAACGGAGTGAATCGTACCGCGGAGTGATAGCTACCCCAAGCTGATTTCTTTGGCTGACAGGCTCCAACAACGGATTCAGATCTATGCCGGAGTAATCGTTGAATCAAATTGAGTGATCTTGACAGGAGCAATCGCCTACCCCGACTGGTGCCAGATCACGAGATTGCAGATTGAAGTAGGCTCGATACGATATTTAAGGGTCTGAAGCTCGCCGAGGGAGACTACCAAGTCACCATATCTCCCACACAAACCACCAGGCTGTCAATTTCTCCTCTTCAACCTATCTTCAACCCAAACGACCCATCTCACAATTAAACAAAGACCCACACTCTGCACGTCAGCAACCATGACAGACAAAGGCGTCAATCTCGACATGTCTTTATTCTTCGGCACCCCTGAAGAGAAGACGTACTTTTGCACGGAGCTACTTCGTCTACTGAAGTTGCGGGGAGGCGTCAAGATCCAAAATCACAGTATTCCGGACGAGGATATACATAAGCTCTTCGAAATGGTATGCTTGAATCTCTTCGAGGAAGGCATTAAAGGCTTACCTATACATGATGGCAGAGCCGCAAATTTTTTTCTCTGCCGCTTGAGACCAAGATGGAAGCTAAACGCCCTCTCCAAGCCAATCCCAATCGTGGTTACGCCTTCGTGGGGCAAGAAAATGTCGCCAAAATCAGTGGATATGAGAAGGGTGCTGGTCCTGGAACTGCCCGTGACATCAAGGTTCGTCTATTCGCATTCCTCCTTTGCACATCCTAACTTTAGTTAACATTTGCTAGGAAACACTGGATCTCGGCAGTGCTCAAGACGACCTAGCCGAAAATCGTTGGGTTCCTGAAGATAGCCTCCCAGGCTTCCGAGGTTTTATGGAATATTTCTACGAGAAGGCCTTCAAAACAGAGATGCAGCTGCTCTCTGCACTCGCCATCGCGCTCAACGTTTCTGAGGACCACCTGAAGGCACTCCATAACCGCGCCGAAAACGAATTCCGCCTACTGCACTACCCAGCCATCCCTGCTTCGGAACTTGCGGATGGTAGCGCCACCCGCATCGCTGAACACACCGATTTTGGAACCATCACAATGCTCTTCCAAGATTCCGTGGGTGGACTCCAGGTGGAAGACCAGACGCAGCCCGGTGTCTTCCGTAGTGTCGAGTCGGCCAAGTCCACAGACATCATCCTCAATATTGGTGACTCTCTTCAACGCCTTACCAACGATACTTTCCGGGCAGCGTGCCACAGAGTGACTTATCCACCTGCCATCAAGGCTGGTGACAACACAGAGATCCCCGAGCGCTACTCAATTGCCTATTTCGTCAAACCTAACCGTCAAGCTTCTCTTTTTCCTTTGAAGGAGTTCATCACCGATGCGACGCCTTGCCGATATGACGATGTCACAGCTTGGGAGTGGAACAACCGCAGAATTGGGCAGCTGTTTGGCTGAGGTGGATTGTTGGAACATCTTTCGGGCGTTATCTGTTTTTGTGTCGCAGGAGTTTAGACAAAGTTACAAACTTAGGGCTACATCATTGTAAGTCAATCAAGTGTAACTTCACAATACTAGATCTCAAAGGCGTTCCTGTCACGGCCATGGTTGAGAATGTAGGCGAGTGGATATTTCTCGAGAATCCATGATGGATAGAATAGAAGTGATTGCTTCTAGATTTTCATCTTGCTGACAACGTGAGAATTCTCAGCATCATCTCACCTCTTCTGATAATTTGCTCTTCGAAGCTGTATTTGAGAAATAAGTATACCTACCATGCTCAGAGGAGTAAGTCGCTCAGCTAGCCGTGTAAGGCACATGAAGTACGCACAGTCCTGACGTATATGTAGAAGCTGCATACTGAATTTGAGATGCACCATCGATCCGAGGTCGACATCCCTTGTCCTTGACAAAAGAGGCGTGGGCAGCGCCAGTACAGAGTATAGAGCTCTTGTAAGATGCTCGGATGGATCCGTGATCACGTCACAAATGGTCTTGTACCGGCAAAGGTGCGATAGAAAGTAAGCAACGTAAAAATCGGTAATCAAGTCGTTTTGCATCAGGCAGTGACGCGGCTGAGTGCGTCTTTAGCGTGTCTGCCCAGAGACCTCTATCATGCAGGTGTCACACTACACGCGTGAGGTCTAATCCTGTCTCGCCGGATCTAAGTCTATCTTGCCCACAATTCCGTCGATCTCTGCTAATATCTCTGGCGTGAGCTTGTCCAGAACTTCCAGTGCCTTGCAGTTCTCCACCACCTGCTCTGGCCTAGAAGCACCAGTGATGACGGATGAAACGTTCGGATTCTTTAGGCACCAAGCCAACGCGAGTTGGGACTGGGTGACACCCAATTTGTCGGCAACAGGCTTCCTCTCGTCAGTTATAGAACAGTTGGACTAGGCGTTCTCACGCACCTTGAGTTTCCTAGAGCTCTCAATCATCTCCACCCAGCTATCATTTCCGTACGAATCCCTCATGCTATTCACAAATCGGTCCTTGCCTTCGGCAAACCGAGATCCAGCGGGAGGCCCCTCGGGACTATCATTGTACTTTCCGCTCAACACACCAAATTTGAGCGGCGAGAAGGTCGTCAAACCAATGCCGAAACGCGAATACAGCCGCTGGAACTCTCCTTCGACTTTCCTCCTAGCAAGCAGGTTGTATTGCGGTTGCTCAACTACTGGTGGGATGAGACCGAGCTGCTTCGCAATGCCGCACGCCTCAGCAATCTCATCCGCTGACCACTCGCTCGTTCCCCAGTACAAAGCCCATCCCTTGATCTCAATCACGTGGTTGAAGGCTCGCACTGTTTCCTCCATTGGTGTCAAGCGGTCTGGTCGATGCGCGTACACAATATCCACGTATTCAAGGTCCAGTCTCTTCAGCGAGGCACGCAGCCCCTCGATGATGTGCTTCCTTGACAAACCGTGGTTGTTGACGAGGACTTCGCCGTTGACAGCACCCCAGTTCAATTTGGTGCTGATGACAATATCACTACGATTCCATCCGAATCGCTTGATTGCCTGGCCCATCACTATCTCTGATTTCCCGGCCGTATAATTTTCGGCGGTGTCAAAGAAGGTAATCCCGCAGTCGTACGCCTGCTTCATGCAGGAAAATGTGAGTTCTTTAATAACTCTTAGTATTTACACAAAAAGCCTTATACTTGCGCCCACTTACCATTTTCAACGTGACCACCAAAGCTAGTGAACCTGTTAGTAAGATGCAAGCATTTCGGCATGAGATTACTCACGTGAGCCAGCCACCAAGACCCAGGGCAGAGACATGCAATCCGGAGTTGCCCAGACGGCGGTACTGCATACCCGTCTTTCGAGGTTCCTCCCAAGCCATATTGTTGAGTATACTCGTGGAAGTCTTGTGGTGCGAAAGTTCAAGAGAAGCGAGCAACTCACTAGCAAGCCAATACCAAGTGCCTTCGATATATGCGGCTCTCACAAATTTTCACCTGAGTCGGGGATATTGCTGTATCGAGGAAAGTCAAGAACATCTGCGCTGATTTGGAGAAAGGGCTACATGCAAGCTAAACGGCGTAAAGACCTTCCGAATCACAATAAGTGTACCAATGAGGCGGACACATGGCGGGGTATGCATCGGACCCACTACAACTAGTGAGTTTGATTATCCCGGTATACGGCCGTGAAATACCCGCCCCTACAAGGATATGTCCCACAAGCCTCAATCGCCACTATGCTATATCACGAACCTGAAGTCTAATCTCTTGTTGCCGTCTCTCTCACGCGCTTCGAGGTTTGATTGGTACAATGCCTTCTCCTCCGATGTCATGGCCCGCCACTTCTCGTCTTTCTTCTTGTTCAAGTACACCAATACCTGACGTTGGACCACCATCGTGACAAGGCTCAAGGCACAAATCGCGACGCACACCTTGTTGCCCTGCTTGTAGTACGGTGCGTCGTACTTGCGATAGATCTGAGATCCGATCAACGAGCCTACCTGCACAACGACGTTGTAAGTGGCAGCTGTGATGGCCCGTTTCTTTACATCAAACGTATTTTCCGATATCCAGGATGAAATCAGGGGATGGAAGTACGGATATCCCGAGATCAGAGTAATCAGTGTAAACCGAGACCATTCGCGGCCGCCATCTGGGAGAGTAAGAAGAGCGATCAGCAATGGCATGATCCAGAATTCGCCAAAGATGATATGTAGGGTACGCTCGTTGAAGTAATCACTGCTGTACGCAAGAGTCAACATGGTTATGATCTGAAGTACGGCCGATGGAATGGTAAGCATATTCGAGTTGAATGTTGAGAATCCAAGACGCTTGAGGGTCAAGCTCAGGTACCCAGTAACGGGTGTAGCAGGAATGTAAGCAACCAGTCCGAGGAAATAAAGTCCCCACATGGCAGGGTCGCTCCACGCCGCTTTGATGTCTTTGAAAGTTGCAGGCTCTTGGAGTGCTGTAAGACCTTTTGCTGGATCATCGCGGAGGATTCGCTGCTTTTATCAGTTGTGCTCAATTTCTGAAGTACAGTTTGGCTTACATTGACCATAATGACTTCCTCGCGTTCGGTGTACCATCCTTTCCGGAATAGAATTCCCTTGGTTCCTACGGGTGAAGAAGGTAGGTAGATGAAGGAAACTAGAGCGATAGCCATCGTCAACAATCCTTCGATCAAGAATAGCCAGAACCACCCAGGCTTCCCTTGTGCACCACGCATTTCCAAGAGACCAGCTGCCAACAATGCGGAGATGACGCGCGCAACGTTCAGCGTAGACCAGAAGGCCGCAAGACGGATGGCCAGCTCTTTAGACTTGTAAAAGTATGTCGAAAAAAGGATAACCCCTGGTATGAAACCGCCTTCACAGGCACCGATCAATGCGCGGGTGATGTAGAACGTAGTACGATCATGCATCCACGCTTGAGCCCAGGAGACCGTGCTCCAGGCGAACATCATGGTAGGTAAGATGTACTTGAATCCATATCGCTTGGTGAGGAACTGGACAGGGAACTCAGCGGCCAGGAAGCACACAAGCTGGATAGTGGTTCCATTGTTGTAATCGTCGGTCGTCAGGTTGAGGTCTTTCAGCAAGTTGTCGGTGAGCGCATTGCCCAGGTTACCTCGATCAAGTTGCAGGCCAAACATCATGACGCAGAGCCACGAGAGGAGGAACAAGTCCGTTTTGATCACAACACGCCTCTCTTCTGCGTCTGTCCATTCTGCTGTCGGATCGAATCGATGTCGCCCTTCATATGTTTCGTGAGGTGGTGTAATATCGGCCAACTCACCACGTCCGACCTTTGCTGATGCCTTGAGTGAGCCAACATCTTCGCTCACTCTCGGGGCGATTTCGATATCGTTTCCCATCTTTCCAATACCTTGTCGCTACTCGAGAGCTGGGATATGCGCGTGGGTCTTTACTATGCTCCACTTACGAATTTAATAAACATCAGCAAATGAATGTCGCAATTGCGTTCGATGCATACGTGATCGACACTTAAACGACTGGGGAAGTGAAGCCGCCTTAGTGCTGCGATAGTCGTGTGGACACCGGGCCGAGGACATGTTTCTTTTCGGTGCATCTCACTCCTTGTAGCCTCGACCTAGCTGTTTCGAGGAAATTGAGCGACTAACCAAGGACACATCCCAAAGCGGAGGGATTACCGATGACGTGCTCGGGTTGCATGTGGGGTAGCGTCAGGTGAACCCAGGAGACCCTCAAGCCATAAAGAGGGGTAGAGTTCCAGATACTAGCCAAAGGGGCACGCGTTCGCCAATTTGGCCGCCAATAGCATTCACTGTCTAGTCTTGTAGTGTAACATCGAAGAAATCTGTGCAGCAGTCCAACGCGATGCCTTCGGTCAAACGCGTACACCTTGACGACCAAGATGCCGTCGAAGGCCGTTTCGTGGGTGGAAGCCCACTTGCCCGCAGCAGGCTTCTGAAGCCATTAACGTATACCGGTTCGCTCGACAATTTCAGAAATCAGGATCTTACTCCGGTAATTGGGAGGGAATATGAAGGTCTCCAGGTGACAGACCTATTGAAATGGGGCGACGACATGATTAGAGACCTCGCAGTCACCGGTTTGTCCTCTCTTTCAATTGGTTCTGTTCTTGTCTAAAGATTTCGTAGTTTCACGGCGTGGAGTTGTCTTTCTCCGGGATCAACAGGTGACCCCATTTCAAATGAAAGAACTTATGCTGCGCATAACCGAATTGTCTGGGTGTGTATGTATTATGTCCGACTGTGTCGTCAACAATCACTAATTGATCCGTAGCCTGAGTCGTCTGGCTTGCATGTCCACCCCCTGACAGAGGAAGGTTCTGAGCTAGGGGATCAAATATCAGTTATAAGCAGCGAGAAGCAAAAGAAGGGCGGCGGTCTCACACACCAATTGTCCGACGTGAGTCGCTTCGCCTCCGCCGGATGGCACTCCGATATAACGTTTGAGCCCGTGCCGTCCGATTATGCTATGCTGAAGATTCACACTCTACCTGCGACAGGTGGGGACACTTTATGGGCATCAGGCTACGAAATATACGACCGTGTATCCCCTGCCATGCAGCAATTCCTGGAAGGTTTGACAGCAACGCACGATGCGAAGTTTTTCTTGGAGGAGGCGGAGAGATTGGGAAATCCGATTAGGAAGGGCATCAGAGGAAACCCGCTCAATTTTGGCGAAGCGTTAACGGCAGTCCATCCAGTTGTGCGAACAAACCGTAAGCGATGATTGACTATTTCAAGTTGTTACCACGCTTACCATGCCGCAGCTGTTACTGGATGGAAGTCTGTCTACGTAAACAAAGGCTTCACGAAACGAATCAATGGCGTCACCAAGGACGAGTCGGACTTGCTTCTCGGCTATCTATTCAACATCGTAACCCAAAATCACGATGCACAGGTAAGGTTCAAATGGCGAGCGAACGACTTAGCTATCTGGGATAACCGAAGTATGTGGCACTGCGCTACATACGACTATCATGATCCGAGAGCGGGAGACCGTGTGTGCAGTGTAGGAGAGGCTCCGTACTTGGACTTGAAGAGCAGGAGTCGAAAGGAAGCTCTAGGATTGATGTAGCCTCGAAGCGCGATTGAAGACGTACATAAGCGCCCAGCATTATTAGCGTGACAGACAGCTTGTTCCGCTTGTTCCTCATTAAGCCTGTCTCGAATCAAGCGCAGAATTCAGAAAAATCTCTGTCATTGCGACACTGACGACATGGAACAAGCTGACCGACGTCGGTACAATTGTGCTCTGTGAAGCATAACGCACGAAGAGTCAACAGATACTTAAGGAAGCCACGTACACACTACTTTTCTCCCTTCACAATGCTAAAAGAAAGCCGAGAGAACAACAGAGCCCCTATGGAGGTTAAAAGGGTATTGCTCCATCAAAAGGGTTGACTGCAGCACGCCGTATGACAGGTTGGAGCGGAGCTGTCAGCAATACTCACTTCCTACCTCGCAGAAGCAGAACGCCGATCAGGCAAGCCTGAAGCGCGATGCGAAAGTCTATACCTTCTAACTTCCTGCACTTCATCGCTAGCTTTTAAAAGACGATTTGACTGTCGATAAGCCAAAACGCTGAACATAAGATGTGTAGTAGCTATAGAGAAAGTTGCGATACCCAATCCACAAAAGACCTATAGCGCTGCCCTATCAGCTCTTTTAGTCGGTTTCTGCAGTTTCCAAAGGCTCCTCCTGCACAGTGAGAATACCCTCCGAGTTCACTCCACCTACTCTGCTCGGACTTAATGCAGATCTGCAGTGACCGAACCGAATAGTACGTCACGGTCACGCTATGTTAAGCTGTATGTATACTTGGTGCAGAGAAATCTGGATCATAATGGCAATTAACGGGGGCGTTACGGCTTTGTAACAGAACATACAGGTAGAAGTAAGGTTGTTTGTATTCAATCTTACTGTCTGGATTAGGCCATCAATTCATATCGTCCATTCCAATTACATTGACTCACGTTTACCTTCCCGCTACTATCTCGTAGCCTCATATGGTTATTGTCCGATATTCTTCTAGTTCAAACTAGCTTTCTCATTTTTCGCAAGCTCCTGGCCTTTAGCTTCACTCTCAACGTCTCCTGTTTTCTTTCCCATATAAGCGGATGTCTTCAGAGCGTTCAGAGCATCCTCCTCCCTGTCAGCCTTGCGGAAGGTGAGATAGAACCCAATGGCACCAAACATAGCGATAACGGCTACGGCGCCATAGTTCCATTCAAGTAGAGGGTCTTCGGAGAGGGAGACGAGGGCCTGGCCAAGCGCAGAGGACACAGCGGACGTGAAGAGAGCAATGGCCTGAACGGTGGATTTCATGTTCGTGGGAGCTTTGGTGTAAGCGTATCTACGTTGAATGTTAGCTAAAGTGTGGGAGTGGACTGAGGAGATGCGTACTCAAGCTTAGTAATGGAAGCGAGAACTTCAGACATGCCGATAAGACCATAGGGAAAGACTTGCACCCAAACAGAGATATCTGCGTTGCAGTCTGTGCGGGTCTCGCTCAATGCGTTGATCTGTTTCCCGCAAGGCGACATCTTGTAAATGTAGTACTGGATGACGCAGGCCGTGACCATAGCGAAAGAGGCGAGTGTGAAACCGGCGGTGATCTTCTTAATGGGAGAGAACACAATGCCTGCCTTGCGAAGACCGGGATAGACGATGAAGTCCATAATAGGGATAACAATGATGATGAAGATTGGGTTGAGCTTGGCAACAATATCGTTAGGTGTGGAGCCAAGGTTCATCGTATTGGCTTGAGATACGAGGTTGTTCAGCATCTGGTTGTACGACAGGAAGTAAAGCGGGTCTACATAGTTATCAAGTCAGCTGAGGGTTGGATGTGGGCTGGGGGCGGGCGCGTGCTTACACCACACAAAGACCTTGCAAGCGACGACACCGCGTCTGACTTCATCGACCCAAGCGTCATCGAAGTTCATCCACGAGGGAACATCTTTGCCGCTAGCGCGCAGCGAGCTTGGCTTGACGCGCTCCCAGAAGAGCTCGTCTTTCCAAATGTTCTTTCGGGAAGCATTTTTTATGGCCAGTCGAATGAGCTTGAACGCTTTTCCGAAGACGGAGCCAGTGGGTGGCGTCAGTACGTAGTGCTTCTTGAAAAACACCAGGATAAGCGGGCACAGACAGTAACAGATTGTTGGCAGAGTAAACGAGAGCCAGAAACCCACGAAATGCTCCGAGTATACCATGGCAAGGGAACCGGTGAGAGACCCGCAGTTGATCAGGAAGTAGAAGTAGATGTAGATTCGCGCAGCTGTGGTAGCAGGGTCGACAATCTCCTTACTACCATTCTTCTTCGTCCGAACGTACGCTTTCCGGTTTTTATACTGCTCAGCAATTAAAGGTGAGATATTCGACTTGAAACCACCGGTACCAATACCCATGATGACAAGTCCAACGGAGAAGATGCCAATGGCGGTGTTCGGCTTCGAGATGACCTGGGGAATCGCGGAAAAGATGAGCAGTATGTGACCGATGACCGCGATGACGTTGGCATACTGGATCGTCTTGTAGCGACCCCAGTACTCATCGGCAAGCCAAGCGCCAAAAAGGGGCGTGAAGTAAGACCAGAACTGGTTGAATTGAGTTAGACCAGTCGATGCACGCTGTCCCATGCCTAGAGCACCGGAACCAGGTTTTTTCAAAAAGCCAGCTCCAGTTTTGGAGCCCGGAGGTAGTGACTTCTGAATGAAGTTGACGACTGTATAGCGTGTCAGTAAATTTCGGATAGTCGTTGTAGATGGGCAATGGCGTACACACTGCGCTGGTACCGTAGTAGCTGAAGCGTTCCACAAATTCAACAGAAGCAACAGTCCACGCGGTCCAAGGAACTAAAGGGGGGTTACAAAGTCAGATCAAGTTCACAGATCGAGGAAGTGGGTGAAGTAGGTGTCCTAGCCAGCTACTGATATCTGAAGATTCCAGACTTGAAGGTGTAGGTCCTGAGTCTTAGACGATCGCCCAGCATGGACACCCACTTTGTACCCCGACATTGCGTACTGGAGCCCGCGACACGAGGAAGCGTCGCCCATTCTTCTTCTGTTGGAAAAGGCCCTAAAAGGTGGTCATCGTCTTCGATGATGGAGCTCGGAGTGCTGGTGGTGTCCAAGGGGATGGGGTCAATCGCGGTCGCGCCCTTGGTGACCTCAAGGCTCGCGCGCGTGTCAATAGCCATTGTGATAGAGTTTAAGCCCACAGAAGTGATTGGGAGTGAGACAATAATTGAAGGAATACTTGGCGCGCTGGTCACACAAGCAGCAAGGCTTGGTAAGAGCCAAGTATTGAAGGTAGAAAATGAACAAACGCACGCCGTATGTTAGGAGACTCGAGTGAGTCTTCATATAGATAACAATAACTGGGTCCAGAGCACAGCATCAACCTGATGCACGCAGGGTTACCACGCCCCTCAGTCAGTGCACCCCCGCTTCATAGCTAACGAGAGTGCATGGGCCTGCATTATTCATCTGCTATCGCTGGTCTATTACCGTTTCGAGTGTTCCAAGAGGCTGGTGTTTGGCTGGCCAATTCGAAGGATCGTTTTCGTGGTTTGATAGCTCTTGTAACCGCTGGTAAGCGCACCACAAAAGGTGTCCAAGGCCTTGGGCCAAGATCAGGATCCCGGAGAAGGGTCTGAACAGGGAGGAGGGGAGGGCATTCAGGCGCTTCGCTGTGCAACCGTGCCGTTATGGCAGTCTGATAGAACGTTCGAAGCAGCGGTGCCAAGGGCGCGGCAGTATGCAAGAGATAAGGCTAAAGCTTTGTCCATTTTTGTACATGTGTGAGAGTCTGTAATGGAGTATTCAAGCCGCAGAGTCAATCTTGCGGTTCGTCTGTTGCGCGGACTTGATGAATGCTGGATACGCAGGCCACGACCCCAGGGGTTGGTTCCAGGCGGACGGCATGGGCATGTGAGGCTGTAGCGCATCCCTCGCAGCATTCCCACGCTGTCGGTGAGATGGCGCCCAGATTTTGCCAAGGGTCCCGCAATCGCGCTGCATCGTGACCTTCCTATTCAAGGAGTTGAACGTATGGCAGAGAAAAAGGCCAAGATATAAGGCACAGATCTAGGATTGCTATCACGAAAGGCCATGCGCACCTTCTGGACGATGGTGGGATGAAAGGACACCAGTATAAGCCTGACGAAATGAATTGCGTGGCGACTTTGGCGGCAATGTAGCAGTGGCAATCGGGCACATAAGCTGTCAGCGCATTGCACCGTGGTCGTATTGATCGAGACGCGATAGCACAAGACTATGTGGGAGAGAAGAGGACAAAATCCAGTACCAAAAGAGCCAAGGTAAGAGCCCTCGGGCTTGCTTTGATCACGTGCGCCGTTTGAAACCCCGGAACCTCGGAACCTCGGAATCGTGCAAGTCGGTACCTACACTAGGTATCTTCAGAGGTAAATGCTTACATTGACTTTTGATACAATGCAAGCGCTTAAAGCCCTGCACAGGAGTATGGTCCAGCTCTGTAGCATCTGCTTGATTCCATGGAAGATGCGACGTCGATGCTTTCGCATCTCCGCGTCAAGGGCTTATTCACTCTACCGCGTCCGGCTGACACAACAGGTCCACACGCCTCGCACCCAGGCTGCCTCTATCTACACATGGCCATGCTCGCGTTTGACGTTGGCCTTGCGCGAGCTTCTCATGGAGGAAGACCTCCTTTGACATCTAGCGAACCAGTGAGCGGGTCTCACACGACCAGGGGCGGCGGGCCTGCATCAGCCGCATTGCTTTGGAGCTGCCGATAGCCCCGCGTTTAGGCAGGCGACACACACGAACAGCCTTGTTATTGTGCCAACATGTCTCGATACTATGACGATGAAGAAAGGTATCGCTCGTGGGGATACGGTCAGGATTTCCTTAGTCCGGAACCGCCCTCCCGTCCATTGAATCGCAGGCGCCGTTATTCGAGAGACGAACAGGAAGAAGAGAGGCCTCGCCTGCAACGCAATTTTCATTCCGATAATGAAACATACGGTCACCAAACTACAGAGGAATGGCGGAATGACGATCAATCGCCTTCACGATCAGAAAGTCGACGTCCTAGGCACCACTCAAGCAAGCAAGTTCCGTCGCCCCCGCGAATCAACAGAAAGGCGATGCCGTCGCCACCAGCAAGGCTAGACTCACAAAGCAACAAGAAGCATTCTGCCAGGAAGCATGGTTCATCTCCAGCAAGGTCAAACATTGACGCCGAGGCCAATATCCAATACGAAGAGAATCTAGAGGTGCCGAATCCTGGTTTAGCTGGTCTGGATATACATCTTAGTAGCACCAATGATGGCTGGGGCTCGGTGGGTCGTAGTGATATGAGGCACTCTGTTCCTTATAGAAAGCGCATCCCGTCACCTCCAGTCATGCGCCCAAAAAAAGACCCTCGACGCCACTTGTACCCTCCTCTCCTTAGCGAGTTCAGCATTGAACCCCCTCAACCTGATATGAACTCTATACAATCTATACAACGTCGACCATCACCGCCCATGCCGCCCACCATTCACCGGAACATTTCCGAACCACATCCCCAAATAAAGAAGTCCATTTCCAAGTCGCGCCGTGGGGAACAAGCTCGCCCGTCCGACATAGGGCGACGGGAAAGGAAAGTGTCCCCACCAATAGATACTCGCTTTGTGAGGCACCGAAAGCCTTCGCCTCCCGCCGTCAGTCGGCGCAGACATTCGGATATGGATGTACGTGTCGAAGGCTAGGTCATTTTATTAGATCTATCTTTGAGCGGTTATTGGCAACTCTTACTGACTGAAAATACACGTAGGTACCTTCAACACGTCTGGAAAATTCTCAGAACACTCCAGAGGCAGCGTATGAGCGCGCTTCTGGATCTCGAACACCCGTCCGTCTACACAACAAAGCCCACGGCGACCGGATACCGAGTTTACAGATACCATTGGCTGTCCCCGGTAGCTTTCCTTCTCCGCCCGATTCTATCCAGCCCGAAGACTCCAGATCCGAGACTTCTCCAACAACGAAGAGGTTATCGTCTGGTGATGCACGTTCCCTAGCTTCGGGATCCACACTCCGGCAATCTGTCTCCCTATCTGTCTCTGGCGTTCTTGGCGAGAAAGTGTATCAGTACAAGCAGCTGAGCGCTTTCCAGTTCAGGCTGGTCAGGATCCTACCTAAAACGATGTCACTGATCAAATGTGAGCTCGCGGCTTACTCGCTCGAGGATCCACCAGGCTACATCGCAATCTCTTACGCATGGGGTGATACTGACGATAAGAAGAGGGTTCAACTTGAAGGAGTAGATGTCCCGGTCTCAGCAAGCCTTCATGGTGCGCTGTTTGCGCTACGAGCCAAGAAGGAAAGCGTCTTGGTATGGGTAGATGCGTTGTCAATCGATCAGCAGAATGTCGCCGAAAGAACTCAGCAGGTCCAACTAATGACGTACATCTACTCTCGTGCGATCTCTGTTGCAATATGGCTTGGTCCAGAAGCGGATGACAGTACCATGGCAATGGAAACCTTGAGTGAAGCAACGGCACAGTCTACCGACAGCGAGCGCATAGAATCGCTCATGTCGTCCGAACATGGGAAGGCACAACTCTCCTCTGTGGTCACACTTTTCGAAAGAGAATATTGGTCACGTCTCTGGGTTGTGCAAGAAGTTTTCAATGCTCAGGAGATTACCGTATATTGCGGCGCTACGAGTCTTCCCTGGTCCGTGTATCGACTAGCAACCAATGTATTCTGGCGCCACAAGAGCTTGATCGATCATTACTTTCCCGGGAGCCTGAGTCATGGTGGGCAGCGAGCATCATCGACGCAGTTCACGTACTCGCAAGTGTTGGTCTACCATGGGCCTAGCAGTATCCCCGACGTCAGCTCCTTTTATGGCCTCGGAGAGGAATCCCTACTGGAAGTAATGCGCGTTTGTCGACGAAAATTGAGCGCAGATCCCAGGGACAAGCTCTATGGCATATTGGGTCTATTGCCCGAGGACATCCGCAACGAATTCCCAGTGGACTACAGCCTGTCGGTAAAGGAAGTGTATGTCAGGGTATTTGACTACCTTCTTTGTACCACAGAGCGGTTGGATGTGTTATGCGAAACTGTACACTTTCCACTACACACTAGCTCCAACCTGCCTAGCTGGGTACCTGACTGGTCTCACAATCCCGAAACGACATCTCTGGGCCGTTTGTGTAATTCTTCAGCAGCAGGGTCTGTCAAGGCCGTGGCTAGAGTCCTGGATGATCGAAGGAAGTTGGAAATATCTGCCATATATCTTGACACCATTCGTAGCCATGGCATTGCCGTGGGTACTCTGTGCACCCTGGCTGATTATGTCATGGCGTTTATCCACTGGCGAGCGCAATTGCTCAGCAATACAAAAGATGACGAAAGCGAAGCACGTCAGGAGGACTTCTGCAGAACACTGTCTCTTGATCAGCTACCCCCAGGGTGGAAGGACGGGTCTTGGAGAGCTGCGTGCTACCACGTTTTTGCTTCTTTGGCTCACGAACGGATACCACGACTCCCGCTTGATGAAGAGCTTTGGCGCTATGTTGACGTGAATGCTGGCGTCAAGGCGGAAGATCGGAGGCGCTTCCTTCAAGAACATTTCGGCTCGCGAATGATGGGTCGATGCTTTTGCATCACCGAAGATGGATCGATAGGGATGGGGTCAGGCTTTATGGCCGCTGGCGACACCGTGGTGGTTCCACTGGGCTGTCCGACTCCAGTACTGCTTCGCCCAGAAGGACCGCGAGGCGAGTATAGATACGTCGGTGACGTCTACATACACGGATACATGGATGGTAGAGCAGTCAAGCACTGGCAAAGCGGAGAACGGGAGCTGCGCAAGTTCGTGCTGCACTAGGCGCGATGAGTTCCAAGCGCCAGAATCCATCTGTACCTTTAGGTATGCGCCCGGCAACTTGGGTCGTGGACGCAGTCGTTACCACGCTCGTCAGGCGAGGCTACGGATAGTGCATGGCACACACCAATTAGAGACGCCCGTATGTACAAAATTCGTACAACCACGGGCCATACGTGCCGATTTCATGACTCGAGCGCAAGGCTGGTCGACTCTGGGCTCAGGTCCGAAAACTCGGATGCATGCTGGGGCTAGAAGTGGAGCAAACACGACAGCCGCCATCTAATCAGATGGAACATCCGGATCTTTGCCCCATCACAAGCCAGAATCTAATCTGATCATACGACTAATCCCGCGCTAAGTCCTTATCTGATCGAGCACCCGACTTTTTACCTAAACCCGTTCCCATCTTGGTTAACACACAACGACAAGCTTTGTGAGAGACCGCTTGACTCGCCCAAGCGTTGCTCGCGAAGCCTCCATCCCAATAATCGTGGCTCGCAACCACGACGATGGTTTTTCTGGCGTCCCGAAACTCGGGTGATGATGGCTCCAGAACGGCTAGCTGCCGTCTACGGGGACACAAGTATAAAATCCTTGCAACATGGGGTGGCCTTACGCAATATATAGATGGGAACGCGTCCACTTCAATCTGCAGACCCTGGTCTATTTCATTTGAGCTTATTGGGAGGTGTTCACCATGCCTTCGCTATCCAAACTTCGACCAACCTTCCGTCGGACGGCCACCGAGGATGTAACTGTTGCCCCAGAGTCTATTGAAGTTACAGAGCAGCCCAAGCATGACGAAGTCGAAGCCCAGGTCGAACCGGACGACATCGCTGAATGGAAGGCTCAGCAGCCAAACGAAGATGCCCAGCGTGGTGTTCGCATGGTCGAGGGCATCACCCTTACCTGGTCGAAGGGATCCCTCATCTGGATCTTCATCAAGTGCGTTTGCAAGTTTATCTATGAAGAGTAACGTTTGTCTGACCAGAGAACAGTATGTGGCTCTTGTACTTCGTCAATGGTTTCCAGTCATCGATTCTCAGCAACCTCACCCCGTACGTCACGAGCGAGTGGGAAGAACACTCCCTTCTGACCGTCATCTCCATCATTTCATCATGTATGAGTGCAGCAACGTATATCCCCATGGCTAAGATCTTGGATATCTGGGGCCGTGCAGAGGGCTTTGCGCTGATGATCGGTTTCGCAACGCTCGGCCTCGTCTTGATGGCTTGTGCAAGCACTCTTGCTATCTTCTGTGCGGCGCAAGTTTTCTACTCCATTGGTTTCGCCGGTGTCATCTACTCCATCGATGTCATCACCAGTGACGCCTCGCATCTCCGCAATCGAGGTCTGGCTTTCGCTTTTACGAGCTCTCCTTATATCATCATCGCATTCGCTGGACCAAAGGCAAGCGAAGGCTTCTACGAAAACATCGGGTGGCGCTGGGGCTTCGGAGCTTTCTCGATCATCTTGCCCTGCGTTGCGCTGCCTATGTTCATCGTACTCAAGTTGAACCTGCGCAAAGCGAAGAGGGAGGGTCGAGTCATCAAGCGCGAGACACAGAGGACAATGCTGCAGAGCATCTGGCACTACACTAAGGAGCTCGACGGTAAGGCTTTTCTTCGCTGCTAATAGTAGTCTCTGCTAATCATGCGTCTAGCACTTGGCTGCTTCCTATTCGTCGCTGGCCTCGTCGTCTTTTTGCTACCCTTTTCTCTTGCCGACTCAGCGCCCAACGGCTGGTCCAGCGGCTACATCATTGCTATGATTGTTGTCGGATTCATCATCCTGATCATGTTTGGCTGCTGGGAGGCGTTCCTCGCACCTTACCCGTTCTTGACCGCCAATCTCCTGATGAATCGAACTGTCGCAGGCGCATGCCTCCTTTCCTTCAACTACCAGATTGCGTACTACTGCTGGGCTTCCTACTTCAGCTCCTTCCTGCAGGTTGTCAATGACCTTTCCATCAGTGAAGCAGGTTACGTGACGTCCACTTTCGACGTGGTGTCCGGCGTACTGCTGCTCGGGGTCGGATTCCTCATCCGCAGGTTCGGCTACTTCAAGTACCTTCTTTGGATCGGTGTCCCGCTCTACATCTTCGCGCAAGGCTTGATGATCTACTTCCGACGCCCTAATTCCTATATTGGATATCTGGTCATGTGCCAGATATTCATCTCAGTCGGCGGCAGCGTCATGATCATCTGTCAACAACTCGCCGTCCTCGCAGCCGCAGATCACCAGCACGTTGCCGCCGTCCTTGCGCTCCTGAACGTCATCGGGACCATCGGTGGAGCTGTGGGTAACACCATCTCAGGCGCTATCTGGACGAACACATTCAGCCAGGCTCTGACTCGCTATCTGCCCGAGGATGCGCAGGCTAGTCTTGAGGATATCTACGGCAGTCTTGATGTACAGCTCAGCTATGCATGGGGTTCGCCCGCTAGAATTGGGATTCAGCAGGCGTACGGATACTCTCAGCAGAAGATGCTGATCGCTGGTACGGCGATCATGAGCTTGTCGTTGGTGTGGGTGTTCATGATCCGGAACATCAACGTTAAGAACATCGAACAAGTCAAGGGTGTGCTTTTCTAGATGACAAAATCACTCTACGGTTCGGTTGTGGTACAATACCGTGCATTGTGTCATTGTACTCTATCAAATAAGCCCTGGGACTACCTGAGGCCTAATTACATGACGATACTATTTACCCTGCATTTCCTCTTTACATGTACTTCTTCGGATCCAAGCTACTCAAATTCGCAATCTTCACCTTTCCCTCCCACACAAGCTCACTAAGACACTTCGCTGTGCCAGGTGCATTCTGAATGCCCCAGCACGTATGCCCCGCACCCATCAACAAGCCCCTAACCTTCGTCTCTCCGATCATCGGACCGCCTCCTCGGCTAACATTAGGCAAATAGCACGCCTGTTTTGCCGTAACTTCACCGTCTCTCAGCTCCTCGGATATAGACGTGACTTCATCTACGATGTCCTGACATCTCGACTCGTCGACTTCGACCAGGTCTGACGAGGTAGGCAAGGGGATCAGTGTGTCGCCTTCACCGCAGGCGTAGACTTCGTTGTTGGGACGGGCGTAGATCTCGGGTGTTACTGTCTTGGATTTGCGCGTGTTTCCACGCGGAAGGTCGATGGATGTGAAGAGGCAGTACGCGGAGACGGGGCGACTCGGTCTTATCGTTACGGAGTGCGCGCGGAGAGCTGAGATAGGAGCATCAGGCCAGATAGTTTTTGTCCACGGACCTGCAGTCAGGATTATGGTGTCTGCGTCCAGCGTCTTTTCTTCGGACCCGTCTTTCGGCCTGTAGGTCACTGACTTGACGGCTCCTGCGTCCTGGTCGATGTTTGTAGCGCTGCCGTAGATGATGTTTACGCCCTGCTCTTCGGCTAGAGAGGCCATACTAGTCGTGAACTGGTACGGATGCACCTGAGCTGTTGTAGATGGCGTGCCCATCTCATCATACGCTCTGAGGCCATCTGCCGCCACCCAATCCAGCTCTTTCGGTACGCCCGCCGCCCTCAGCAGACCAAGCGCCTTTTCGCTCCGTTTTTGCAAAGATACATAATCCAATCTGTCTTTGTCCATGGAAGAAGGAGCCTTGTTCTTGTGCAGGATGCCGTACATGTCTATTTGCCCGCAGTGCACAGCGCGGTAGCCCCATCGATCTACACCTCCATGTTTTTCTGCTAGCTCTTGGTGCAGTTTGTAGGAAAGCGGAACGATGCAAGATGGGTATGCCCAGAGAGCGAGAAGACCGCCTGCTTTTCCGGACGCGCCACCAGCAATTTTTGTAGCTTCCAGTAAAGTTATGCTATCTCTTTCTCTGTTGAAATTTGGATGATGCGAAAGGAAATAGGCTGTTGTTGACCCTATGATTCCACCACCTGATATTTCGTTAGCGCTGCGATGGTCAGGTCTAGGCGTGGGGGCGAGTAGAGGGCAACGCACCGATGATCACAATGTTTCGCTTCCGTTGCTCTGTAGCCATGGTATTCAAAAGGCGTGATGAAGGTCTGAGCATGAGACTGTTATGTGGCGTTCGCAAAGCGACGGTACCTTGAGGGTCGGTGTTTTTAGTTGCAGATGCAGGGATGACGTAACGTGAGTTATCGCAACGATTGCATTGCCACACATAAACAACGAGACGAATATTGACACAAGTATAACGAATGTAGAGAGAAGACTACAGAAGCAGCTGTACAGAACGCTAACGACGTCTGAACAGCCTTTGATATCTGTAGCCAGGGGTAGAAGAGAGCATATTGTACAAGCTGAATATTGACATCCACGTTGGGCGCCTCTATTACAAGCGCCACGTAGACGAAGAGGTACAGTAAGCAAATGTACATAAACTCATACAATAGCAAAGCAAACTCCGAACCCATCCCGATTGATGCTTAAAAGTCGCCGCCGCCCATATCACCGCCCATGTCCCCACCCATGTCACCTCCCATGTCTCCGCCCATGTCGCCACCATCACCCCCATCACCCCCATCTCCAGCGTCACCCATGGCTTCTCCAATCAAACCACCAGCCAGAAGTCCACCACCAAGTCCTAACGCGGCCGCACCACCTGCACCCATACCTCCGGACTTCTGCGGTCTACCGTACATTCCTCCTCCCATTCCACCTCCATAACCTCCATAGCCACCACCCATAGGCTGGCCGTAGCCAGGTTGTCCATACCCACCGCCGTAACCGCCATACCCCTGCTGCGGATAGCCTTGCTGTTGGGGATAGCCCCCATACCCGCCTTGCTGTGGGTATGCGTGGCTAGATCCACCGCTCGCCTTGCCCATCAACTTGCCCAAGAAACTCCTACTCTTGCCTTTATCCTGCGTACTCGAATCACCATAACCAGGCCTCAGACCCGCAGATGACGAGCCTCCTGGGTTAGGATATGCGCCTCCGGCCGGTGCGGAACTATAATAACCACTCGCCGCGCCCGCGCCACCGTGTTCGCCAGACGTCCTCGCGCGCGCCTGCTCTTCTTCTTGCAACTTACGCGCTAGACGCTCGTCTTCGCTGATATCTGGCTGCTGGCCGTAGGGATTGTTGCTGGCCAGCTGGCTCTTCTCCATGGACGTGCGGGGCGCTGCGCCGGGTCCTGAGGAGTAAGAGGGCGGCGCGCCGTGGGGAGGTGCTTCGCCGGGTGGATAGACGGGCTCGGTGGGCCTGTCCCATTGCGACTTCTTGGTGTAAATGTTGACGTAGAAGTACTCGCTGTACTGCTCGTTCCAGACGGCTTTCCAACCTTCTGGAACTTTGGGCGGCGGTGGTCCCTAACATGGTCAGTCAGATCCCATCTTATCGGAAATATGGGTCTCTCATACCGAGGGAGGCGCAAAGTCGGCCATATTCTTTGGCTTGCGACTGGTTTCCTTTCAAGACTCCTCTCGCAACGGTGTTACGGATCGTTCCGGCGCTCAAGATGCAGTCGCTAAATCCGAGATGCGAGGATGAAAGCTTATATTCAGAGAACCAACAGGACACCGTTATAAGAATCCTGTAACGATCATATAGCTGACGTACGTCAACCGGAGGGGCACAGCGGGGGTTAGCGTAGCTGCAATAGCATGCCCAGGTGCAGGTGCTTTCGTCGTCACATGCGTCATCGTGGCGAGTGCGTCGCACAGCCACAACGTGCTCCCTCGCGGGTTCGGCATTACCCCAGCCTTGTGCATCATAGTGGACGAATTACGGCCTTGTAGACCGATCACCCGTAGACAAAATTACCATAGATTATTACCAAGTATGTGCAGAGCGAAAGTCATCAGTGTCCTCTCCAGGCCTCGCGCAAGTATGTCCAAAAGAATGCCAAGCGACAAGCAAGCAATAGATGAAGTGGCGGCTGGACACCATGGCGTGCTACCAGCCGTCTTGTGTGTATGTGCGCGCGCTGAGTATGCTCATCCAGAGAATCAAAACCAAACGCTAAGAACTAGTCGAGACCAACAGTTTGTGTAGTAGACGCAAGCCATGCAGTGGACAATTATTCGTACAGCGCAAATCAATCCAATGTTCCTCCCGTGCTGGACGCTGCCCAGGTACGCATTCCGGAACCGACACATCGCTAGTGCGAGGCTGTCAAGTAATCAGCAGCCTATGAGCGTTAGAAGAGCCTTAGTAGTCAAAACACATCTTCACATACCTTGTTTATGTCGTAGTCAAACTTCTCCAGAGCGCCTAAAGCAGCATCACGGGAGTATCCCATCCCCGTCAACTTCTTCAGAATGGGGTCGTCATGTTCCGTGCCAGTGCTGATGGCGCGGCCCAGTTGAGGCATCGTGGGGGACTTCGAGGAACCAGCGCTTTCGTCGCGATCAAGGGAGTCGAACACCGACTTGCTAAAATCGCTCGGCGCTTGCAACGAACCCTTATCCTGGGATGACTCCATGTTGGAGAAAATCGCGTCCCAGTCCTGAGACGAAGAGGCTGGCTGGGGTGCTGCCGGTTGCCCAAAGCTCCTGGAAAGATGCTCAAAGTCGCTGAAGCTGTCTTCGCCGCTGTGAGCTTTGCCTGTGGGCGTCTGCTGCGATTGCATAGTATTGGCCTTGGATGCAGCTGGTGAGTCAAAGACAGGGTTGAACTCATCGAATCCTTCGCGGTGTTGTGAGGCGAATAGGTCATCGTCTGTTTTATCATCTGCCTCTTTGGCATCGGTCAGGTCGTCAAACCCAGCGTCAAAGTCATCGTTGAAAGCGGATTTGGGCTGGGCCTGAGCTGTCATGTCACTACTGGGTGGCTGAGAGACAGCTGAGTGATAAGCGTCTGAAGGCACCGTCGATGATGGGGTATCCGCAGGAGGTGGCGATGTTGTGGTAGACTTTGCAGCCGAAGAGCCGCCAAAGAGAGCAGCACCATGCCCTCCCGCGGGTGTTGCAAACGATTTCTCGGGAGATTGAGACGTGGTTGGTGAGGTGGGATCAGTTCTAGCAGGAAGAAGGCCTCCAAACTCTGGCGGGAACTGGTTTGAACCGCTTCGGTGCGGGCTCACGGTAGATTCATAGCTAGGAGGTGACTTCTGCGCAGTTGGGGAAGGCAGTCCACCTACGCTCGAATCAAGGCGAGTCGTTGGTGGCGGAGCCGCATAGAGGTCGTCGTGAGAAACGTCACCACCGGCCGGAGCAGTGTTGGGCTGCGGAGCCTGGTTTTGTCCAACACTTGAACGATGCTGTTGAGGGGAGGCTGATGTGAAGTTGTCAGCAAAGCCTTGTTCGCTTGCGCTGTCGCTGTCATCGTCGCGGCCTATATCCTCGATGGGAGGGAACTCCTTATTGAACTTTCTTGCTGCTCCGTTCGATTCTCCATTCGTTCCAGTAGGCTCAGTGTTCTGGCGGCTCGTACCGAATCCAGCGAATGCAGCATCAAAATCAACCTTCTGACCAGGACGTGGCTGGTCGTTAGCTGGGGGCGAGAACGGGTCACTACGACCATAGGTCTTACTCTGCTCGCTGAAGCTGCTACCACCAGTAGGCATTTGCTGAAGCGGAGAGCTGGTGTCCCTGGGGAACGCTCCGGGAAGATCTTTGCTAGGCAGAGGGCCACCAAAGCCGGAGAAGGTGTCCTTCCGATCCTCACCCCTGGTAGTAGACTTCGTCTCGCTCGTGATGCTTGCCACTGGTGAAGCTGTAGAGATACGGTCAAAAAGCGAGGGATTGAAGTTGTCAGTCTCGGTCTTCTGGGTTTCAGAAGAAAGCGTGCGTTCTACTGTAGGAGGCTTGTCTTGTACGGGCGTTGCGGCAGGCGAGGCCGCTGAAATCGTAGGCGTTTCATTGCCTGTTCCACTAGGTCCGCCATACCGGCTCGCAGGGGCCGACACCTTGACTGACGAGCTGAAAGAGTCTGAGCGGGGCACTTCATTTCTCAGCGGGAGAAATGAGGATCCGAATTGACGTGATTCAGGGGGTGCAGGTAGCTCTCCGGCGCGAGGGGATTCTTGATAAGACGACAACGGCGGGGAGGTGGACGGAGTCGGCACATCTGGTCCCTCAGAGGAGCGGACAGACTGACCAGAAGGAGCTGAGAACGTCGGCACTTGAGTTTGGCTGTCCGCTCGGAAGGAAGTTGGAGGAGCTGAGGTCTGGGGGGAGCCGAACGAACCGAAGACGTTGTCGAAGTCTTTGTGGGGACCAGCTTGGGCGAAACCAGAGGGTGACATGGTATTCTCGGTTGGCTGAGGTGACTTGCGGAAGAATGGGTTAGTGTTGTGGCTCGCGGTGGATGCTGCAGGACTTGCTACGTTCGAAGTCGGTCCTGTAGGGGCACCACGGTACTCCTCCGCAGCCTTATTAAGATCGTTCATCTCGTTTTTGATCTTGTCGCGCTCGCCTTCATTGGTAGCAAGCTGTTTCTTATTGATCGCTACCATACCCTTCTGTTGCCTAGCATCGTTTCTCAATTTATCAAGCTGGGGCCGCAAGTTTCCGATCTCAGCGTTGGCTTGCCTGATACGCTCCTTTAGGTTATTGTTCTCGCGCTGGTCTGTTTCTAGAGCCGTCCCAACTTGCTGGTGTTGGTTCTGGAGGTCTTTGAGGGTGCCTTCAAGTATAGCGAGGTCCTGTTGGAGCTTCCGCGTCTCGGTTCTCGAGGATGCCAATCGGTCTTCCAAGGCTTTCACATCCTTCACCTCCTTCTCGTACGCAGCCTTGAATTGGGAAAGTCGTAGCTCCAGTTCGCGCTTTTGATTGCTCACGCTGTTGAGGTCGCTTTCTGTAGCGCGACTCTTATTCTGCACCTCTTGCATTTGATTCCTCAAGGTGGTCATCTGGTTCGACATGTTGGCCAATTCGGTGGAGTCCTGAGTCAGCTTCTTGTTAATCTCGGGGTCGCTCTCGCCTAGAAGATCGTCCATGGCTGAGGGTGGACCCCTAGGCGGACCGGAGCCCGCGGAGGCCCCAGTAGATTGGCTAGTGAGTGTCTGACCAAACGAAGAGGTGGGTAGAAAGGGCTTGAATGTTGAAGCAGGATTGCGCGGTGAGGGCTGGAATGGCTGGGGTGAGGTGGGAGAGGCGGTCTTGCTTGCAAACGGATCGTTGTCGAAAGGTTTTGAGAAAGGCGCTGATCCACCAGTTGTCTGTTGTAGCTGCAGAGGGGCAGGTGCTGAAGGAGCAGAAAATGCATCGAGCCCAAAGAGGTCGTCTGCGGCGGACTTAGGCTGCGGAGCTGCAGATGGTGGTTCCGGCACCGCGAGCGGTGCTTGTCTGACCTGATTCCGCATGCTCGGAGGGATTAGGTGAGGAGGTAACGTAGTGGGTAGCGGGGTACGGTCTTGTTTCCGCTGCTGTCTGATGAGATACATAGCAACCGCAAACTCGTCCTTGGAGAGCTGGCCCTCGGAATTTATATCTGCAAGATCCCATATACCAGCAAGTACATCTTCAGGAAGACCAGAATCACTAAAGAAATGTACCGCCTGCTCTCCAGTTATGAAGCCACGGCCTGTAGTATCGACCTTGTTAAAGAGGTTATCGTACGACGTCTTCTCTTGCGGACTGATGGCCCAGTCGCTTCCCGTCGCTTGCACAGACTGCGGCGGGGTGTTGTACTGATTGCGCAGAGGGCTGTGAGTACGTTGCGGTCCTTGTCCGCTGAACTGCCGGGGAATAGGCGCAATGGGATCTTGACGACCCAACGGGGGCGGAACGGGCCCTCGGCGTGCCGCAGCCTCGTACAGCCCAGCGGGCAACGTGGTAGGAACCTGCTTCATGGCACCCGTGCGGAACGAGGCGAGGAGGTGCATCGCAATGATGAACTCTGTCACGCCTAGGGCGCCGCGCTGTTCAGTATCCGCTAGATTCCATATGCGCCCCAGCGTCTCATTCGGTAGCCTGGCCTTCTCGAAGATCTGTTTCGCATTCTCGCCTGCAGTGCTGGGTCAGCTTGTCCTAATCTATTTTACAAGTAACGACCCTTACCGGACAAAAGGCCATTGGAAGCACCCGACTTCTCAAACAGCCCCGCATACTCAGCCGCTTTGGCAGGCGACAGCGGAGGCACGCGGATCGGGCCTCCTCCGCTAACCTGCGGCGTGATGTTGCTGGCAGGTGGTTGCGCGAAGGGGCCTGGTACGGGAGCTGCGGGAGCGGGAGCGGATGGGATGGAGAGGCCCTCGAACTTGGGCAACGTAGGGGCGGCTGCGGAGGTTGGTTAGCTTGTGGTGTCTTGGCTTGCGTACATATTGATAGGGCATATTACGCTGAAAGGCAAGCTCTGGCGAGGGGTCACGGCCAGCCTGGTAGTGGCCGATCAAGCGCAACACCTGGCAGAAGCCCGCCGACGTCAACAGACCGCGGTTCTCTGTGTCTGCGATCTGCCATATCTCGCCCAATACTGCCGGCTGCAATTTCGTGCGCTCGAAGAACTTGACGGCGACCTCGCCGGTTATGACGCCGAGCTTTTCTGTATCGGCCTGCTGGAAGAGGTACTGGAAAGCGCGCTTCTCCTCGGGCGTGAGGTTCAGACTGCTCTCTGTATCCGCCGTTAGCTTGCGCTGGAACAGGGTATCATGCAATGAACATACCAAGGGCACCGTTGGCCGCGAGATCCGCCATGGTGACTGTGGAGCTCTGGTGATGGCGAGCATTCAACGAGGAGGAGGCTGGAGCTTTGGCGCCGTGCAATGGCGGGTGGGGAAGCTAGACGTGCGCCTGCTTGAGGGTCTGGGGCGGCTCGTAAGACTTGTTTCGTCTACAACGACTGAAGATGACAGAGCCCTCGCACGCGCGCAGATGCTCGTCTAGATATGGATACTGTGGAGATGCACGACCTGCGCAAAGCAATGGATGTCCATCCCAGGATCTAGCTGTCTGTCAAGGTGGAGCACGAGCCACCCAGACTGACCTATCAAACGTGCAGTCCGCACATGCACCACCTGGCAACGCAAAGCCCCTTCACTCCTCGTCTAGCTTTGCTTGCGCAGTCGTTAGGCTTGCTAGCATCCATTCACACGTCGTTGCTGCATGCACGAGACTGCTTTGAGTGGCACCTGCATCCGGATTGCGCCGGGAGAATGGGGATTCATTGCTGCTATGCTATCCTACAGAAGGCCGTGAACTACGGCCCGATGGTTACACATTTTGTACAACGGGCGCCATAGAAGCTTCCGACAATGTATGCTCGGAACACGTAATCGTGACGCCCAAACCACGGCAGCGTGCGGTATTGAACCGTGCGCGATAAATGTGTGGAGTGTTTCTCTGAAATAAACGGCATATGTCCATGGGACAAGAAAAAAAGAGTACAGCGGCCGTTATTGTTCGTGTCCTGAGAGGAGAACCGGTCCAGGGCGTAAAGCACGTGTATACAGCCCCACGTCAACCTCGGACATGTATCATGCAACCGCATAGGGTGCCCAGACCTGGGAAGACTTTCGACGACACTGTCACCGGTAGTCGTGATCTGGATGCGCCTGCTTCGGCTTCGCGCTCTTCACGTATGCTAAGCTTGGCGCATGTTCTTCGCGTCTTCCCCACGCACGCCCTAGTAACCAGTCGGTGACGGAGATGACCTTCGCAGTCTTGTCCCATTGACCGTTCTCCTCCACATGCTCGATTGTGTGCTTCGAAAGTCTGCCCTCCTCATCGAACTCGAAGAAGAAAAGACCAGAAAACTTCTCGTCTTTCTTGTGCGGGCGACTGATGATGCTCGTGATCTTCTCGACTGCTTCACTGACTGGCCCATGCTCTTTCTCAGATTTACACGTTTCCCACTTGACTATCAGCCTTTCGTTCTGTGTGTCTGCTGCGCAACCATTCTTGACCATGCGCTCTGATAATATCTTCAGCTTGACATTGCCGACTACGGGTACACGACCCCATGCCATCGGCGCAGTCCATAATGCGGCTGTGTAGGCAATCTTGCCGCTCACTGTAGGGAGATGTGGATGTGACGAAGGAAATAGATGAAGGCTGACATTCGGCGCAAGGATATCTTGAGGAAGCGGCGATACTAATAGGGTAGGAAGTCGTTCATGGAGTATCCGTATAGCTGCAAACGTCAGCCTCTAAGCTCTGAAAAACACATTGGATGACATGTACTTACTATTGCCAAGTTTGAGATTGCGCTCGTTCGGTGGACGATTACCTCCACTCTCCGCGTGGAGAGACGTCGCGGAAGCCGTGAACCATGTTCGCGACACGGAAGCCTGGCGGGCGCGTACCTCGGTGATGGTTCTTTGGTACTGCTTAAGGCCAAGCAGCCGCGGTGTGGTCAAACAGGTGGTGGAGGCGGACGGGATTTGGAGGTTTGCGCGCGTAGATGAGGAGAACAGCCGTCGCATTCGACCGGTGGTCATCGGTAGGAAGATACAACCATAGGAGAGCGATAAGATCTAGGGTGCCGAATCGTCGAAAGTTCCTGGTGATGACCGCTGATGCTTGGGATCATTGGTGGTCGGACAGAGGTAGTACAGAATCGATAAGCGAGGATGACGTTAGGACTAGCAGAAGAGGCAAGCCTCTACCAGCCGCGGAGTATCGACGTACATCCCCCGCGTTTTCAACCTATGGGCAAAGACGGCAGTTGAATATCGTTAGTGCTATATATGCTTGAGAGACCGTATAAATATATCCCTTGCTGTGTTCAGACAAACATTATATGAACAACTCTATTTTAAAAACGTCGCTAAGATTAACGAGATCCTTCTCCCAAAAGATGGCACCACGCATTGTGTTCACCGGCGGCTCTGGCAAAGCGGGTCGACATGCGATACCTGAGCTCATTAAACGTGGCTATGAGGTGCTGAACATTGATCTTACCGATTTTCCGGACAAGGAGGCCAATGTCTTCACTCTCAAGACGGATCTTACAGATAGTGAGTGTACTCAGACTACAATACAGGTTGACCTTTCGACTAAGCAAAATCCTTCATAAAGGTGGACAGTGTTTCAATGCATTGACGACCCATTTCAACTTCTCTGGATACGAGGGTCCTCGCATTCCTGGGCCGCCTGATGCAGTCATACATTTTGCCGCGTATGGTACGTATAGCCCCTGCGCAGTGGAGCGATAGACTATACTAATATATCGTTTTTGTAGCCAGGAACATGCTCGTCCCAGACAATGAGTGCTTCAAGGGGAACGCCACATCGACCTACAACGTGATCGAAGCCGCTTGTAAACTAGGAGTGAAGAAGATTATCATTGCCTCCAGCGAGACCACTTACGAAGTGTGCTTTGGTCAGGGCGATCTCGATTATACATCTTTCCCTCTGGACGAAGAAGCTGTAAGTCATACCTCAGAATGAGATCCAAGCCGACCGAGCGCTGACTATGCATGCGTCAAGGATGTCAATCCAATGGATACCTACGCCATCTCCAAGCTCGTCGGTGAGCGCGTAGCTCGAGGATTTGCTCGCAGATTCGATGCGGACATCTACGCACTGCGCATTGGCAATGTTGTGGAGCCGCACGAATATGCGCGGGATTTCCCCAGATACATCAGTGATCCCAAAGTGCGGAAGCGGAACGCGTGGTCTTACATCGACGCCAGAGACCTGGGTCAAATCTGTGATCTGTGCATCAAGAAAGACGGTCTAGGCTTTCAGGTTTTCAACGCGACGAACGACACCATCACGGCGACGTTCCCCACGCGACAGTTTCTGGAGCAGTTTGCTCCGAACACGCCCATTACGCGTGACATGGGACAGTGGGAGGCCCCGTTGAGTAATCGGAAGATTCGCGAGGTGCTTGGATTCAAGGAGAATCACAACTGGAGAAAGTATTACAATCCAGAGTAAGGGATCATCGAAATCAGCTAAGATGTAGATACGGTCTGGCGGGTTATAAGGAAAACGCCTAAAAGCTGGATTGATGGTGTAGCCTGCACGTGGGATCTCGAATAGATTATCCTGAATCGACCCAAACGATAATGAGAGTCTTGACTTGATACTGTACGAGGTATGGCCAATGATCACGTTTAATGATCACGTTTACGTGAGAGACGATGTACAGATAGCGATTATCGGCGTTGTGCTAGCGCCTTGGCCCTTCGTCCCCTGGTCATGTCGCAACTTTTTTGTCTTCATTGAACCGTTAGAATTCCATCTCAGTCACCAACGCGCGATACCCGTCTGCTGCATTTGCTGTCGCTTGTTGCACCCCGTTCCCTCACTTGATCTGACCCATCAGCCCCACCGAATCGCCGTGATGACTGTGCCGTCCGCATCTGAGGCTGCGGCGAAGGTCGCTAATGTCGCTGCTGGTACTCAGTCGTCGGCGAAAGAATTCAAGAAGGAGTCGACAGCAGCACGTGTCCTCGGCGCAGGTATGCTCAGCTGGGACTGCTGTGTAGCATTGTATTAAATCTAACGTGCGTAGGAACGGCCGGTATCGCCGAATTGATGATTTTCCACCCCGTCGACACCACCGCGAAGCGATTGATGAGCAACCAGGGCAAGATCGCATCGGCCTCCCAATTGAACCAGGTCGTTTTCAAGGACAAGGCACATGCCTCAGTCAGCGGTCGCTTCTTCTCCCTGTTCCCTGGACTGGGATACGCCGCAGCATACAAGGTACATGAACACGATGCATTGGTCTAAGTGTCTAGCTAAACACAACAGGTCCTCCAACGTGTCTACAAATATGGCGGTCAACCCTTCGCTCGGGATTATCTCGCAAAGCACCACGGTGACAGCTTCGACCGCACATTTGGCAAGGGCAATGGGAAGGCGATAATGCATGCCACCGCAGGCAGTCTTGTCGGTATTGGCGAAATTGTCCTCTTGCCGTTGGACGTCCTGAAGATCAAACGTCAGACAAACCCTGAAGCTTTCAGAGGCCGAGGGTTGTTCAGGATCATTGCGGACGAAGGTTTTGGTCTGTACCGTGGTTGGGGATGGACGGCGGCACGTAATGCTCCGGGCTCGTTCGCAGTACGTCAGATAAGATTTCGAAGAAGGAAACCTTTCGCTAACTTTTTCACAGCTGTTTGGTGGTTCGGCCGCTGCAAAGGAATACCTCTACAAGCTCAGCGACTACAACACGGCCAGCTGGGGACAAAACTTCGTCGCTTCAATTGCCGGTGCCAGCGCATCCCTTATTGTGTCGGCTCCTCTAGACGTTATCAAGACCAGGATACAGAACAGAAACTTTGAAAACCCCGAGAGCGGTTTCAGGATTATTTCCAACATGATGAAGAACGAGGGTTTCCCGTCCTTTTTCAAGGGCCTGACACCGAAGCTTTTGATGACCGGCCCCAAACTCGTCTTCTCGTTCTGGCTGGCCCAAACATTGATACCCGCTTTCAACAAGATGATGTAAAAGTAGACGCAATATGCTTTCTCCGCTGTATAATAATAGGGCTCCCGGTTTTGGGTTATGCAGAGGGCATTCAGGCGCCAATGAAGCGTCACGGGCAACATGTTTGGCTTAATTATCAAAGCTCTTCGCCAGACTTTACACCTTAATACACTCTTCTCCATCCAGATGTCGTGTACACTAATATCACCGTGTCAAATGTTCTGACGTAGCACATGATTCCTCCATAGCTCGCAGCATCACATCCCGAAGGATGTCTCAGTCATCATCATTGCGTGGCGCCATGTGAACATCGGCGATATACTACGAGGCCACGACTTCGAGACTCGACGTAGAGCGAGTCAACATAGGAATCATTTCAAAGCAAGTTACAGACGCTTCCATAAATATCTGGCAACCTTATGGCCGACTTTCATATTGACAAAGAGCCTAGACAAGTGGGTAGGTAGTCGAAGAGTCACGTGATCGTCTGCGCCACAAAAAGTAGCGTGCTTGAAACCGTGATGGCACGTTCTCAACGATCGAAGACCAAGATGAGGGGTAGTAGTCGTGTAAATGATACACTGCACCACAGGAAGTAGCTCACGCGTATCAAGGAGAAGGCAACAAAGCGCGTTGCCATCGTGACGTCTCAGTGAAAGACCCCGAGTGACCTGCTGAACTGGCTTGGCGCTGATTGCGCACGGCCGCGCGACCCAAGCCTCCTGCACCTTTAAACATCACCGCCTTGCTACCTCCAGCAATCTTAACCCCGACCGTCGCCGCCTCTCACACTCCTCCCTGACACACGTTTCCACACACTTGTACCAGATACCAACAGCCTGTTTTCGCTCCCTCGGTCGCCAACATGAATCCTGAGTAGTACGTAGCTCCGCCTCGCTTCCAGCACCACTCTCGATGAGGCCTGAACTTCGCTATACTCGCAGCAATATGTGACTAACTAAGATTCCCAGAGTGCCTCTATTGGTCTACCCAGCGCCGCTGTCGACCATACTATTCCCTCTTCCGCAGCCGTGCTGATGCCCGCCTCCCAGATACGACTACCTGTTCAAGCTCCTCCTCATCGGTGACTCCGGTGTCGGAAAGTCCTGCTTGCTGCTCCGGTTCGCAGACGACACATACACCGAGAGCTACATCTCCACCATCGGTGTTGACTTCGTATGTACTCGATGCGCGGCGCCTCGACATCGACACGGCTGACCTGAGCGTAGAAAATCCGGACCATCGAACTCGATGGCAAAACGGTCAAACTTCAAATTGTACGAGTACATACACACGATATCCACGCGAGATACTGACGACCAATAGTGGGACACAGCTGGTCAGGAGCGTTTCCGCACAATCACTTCCTCGTACTACCGAGGTGCCCACGGCATTTGTGTTGTCTACGATGTTACCGACATGGACTCGTTCAACAACGTGAAGCAGTGGCTTCAGGAGATCGACCGATATGCTACGGAGGGCGTGAATAAGCTGCTAGTGGGCAACAAGTCCGATATGGCTGATAAGAAGGTGGTTGAGTACACCGTGGCAAAGGTATGTCTGGTACCGAACCGCATGAAACTGCTTGCTGACATGCCTGTGTAGGAATTCGCAGACAGCCTCGGCATTCCATTCCTCGAGACGTCGGCAAAGAGCGCAACCAACGTCGAGCAGGCCTTCTTGACCATGGCCCGCCAGATCAAGGAGCGTATGGGCACAACAACGGCCAACACCAAGCCCACAGTACCCATTGGGCAGGGCCAAGGTGTTCAGAGCGGATCCGGCGGAGGCTGCTGCTAGAGCGGGGGCGTGCGGCGATACGTACACAGATCGGCGTGGGTGTTATATCGGCTCGGTTCCAATACTCGTGGTCATGATCTTCTTCCCCAGCAAGCGGCTGTCATCTCCATCATCCCTCGGTCTTCCTTGCATGGCTTAGATGGAGTCAGTGGATAGGTCACGTTTATATCCCGTTGATTGGAATACTCTGGATCTCGGTAGCGATTTTGCTGCATCCTAGGGCTTGGTGGCCGACTTGTGCAGAGGCTGGACGGTAGAAGAGACTGCTATCATGGCCATTTTGTGTTGATCACGGGGGTCTTTCTTCTGTGCTTCTTGGGTTGTTTCTTAGGTCTGCAAATCATATATTCCCTAATGGCCTACGTGCAGGTTACTGTCCTCATGCACCATCCCAAGCGTAAAGTGATTGATTGTAGTTTCCTTGTTGAAGTGGACATAGGAACCACATGTTTCTAAACCTGTGCGACTCTCTGCCGGTCACAAATGGCTTTTGAGAGGTGTGCATCTGTTCTCACCTTCCAGATTAGGTAAGCGGCTATAGCTGACGTACATAGCGCCTTCCATCCTCTTAGGCAGCGAGCGATATTTGTTGAAGCAGCAGCATGGCTGCGCAAACCGATTCACGCTTTCACCGTTTTCCTTTTTTTGCAGCGCTCGTTTCCCCCGACACTCATCTGGTCCCAAGTAAGAGGTAACGTTTCGTTTCTGTAACACCACTTCCCGGTGCCAGAATACACGAACTGGAGTTTGGTACAACACGCGTCGTTCGTTTTTTTTTTTGCGCTCCACGTATCACAGAGATGCGGAAAGCTTTTCCAACAGGTTCAACTCACGTTATCCGTTCCTAATCTCCATCCTTCAACGCAGAATGTCTGTCGGAAACCGCATCTCCAGCGCGCTGCGATGGCTGGCCGAGGAGCTCGGCCTTCAGACTATGAGATCCGCCGGGAAAGACGTATACATTATTATACTGGCCCGATACCTACGCCTCATAGCCTACGGCGCCGTTGCGCTCATCCTCGCGTTGTACTTTGAAGAGCTGGGTTTCTCGGACGCGCAGATCGGGTTGTTCATGACCCTCACTCTCCTTGGAGACGTTTTTGTCAGCCTCCTCCTCACACTGATTGCTGATGCTCTGGGCCGGCGGAGAACGCTCTTCCTCGGTGCGGTATCTATGGCTGTTTCGGGTGCGGTGTTTGCTCTTACCAGTAACTACATCTCGCTTTTGATTGCGGCTATAATTGGTGTCATCAGCCCGACAGGCAACGAGATTGGACCTTTTCGCGCGATTGAAGAATCGACACTTGCGCATCTTGTGCCTGAAGAGAAACGCAGTGATGTCTTCACTTGGTACGTCAGCTTGGCTGTACTGGGAACGTCCAGTGGCCTAATTATAGGAGGCGTGGCAGTAGACAAGATGCAGGCTTTGCCAGGATGGACGCAACTGGATGCATACAGAGCCATGTTCTGGATATATACGGCTCTCGGCTGTGTTAAGGCGCTCATGACGTTGTTTCTGAGTGGCAGATGTGAACATGGTGCAGACAAAGTCCGGAGGGAGCGTGGTGAGAGGGAGCCACTGTTGGATGGACACGGAGGGGCCGATGATAGCAGTCCTCCGCTGTCTCCCGTTAGCAAGAAGCCGAAATGGTGGGACGCGTTCAGTCAGATATCGAAACCCACGCGCTGGACCCTACTCAAGCTATGCAGCGTTTTCTTCCTGGACTCATTAGGGAGTGGCATGGTGCCGTTCTCTCTCATCAACTTCTACATGGAACGGAAATTTGAACTAGAGAAGGGCAAGCTGGGCGGGATCATGTCCGCTACTTGGTGAGTATAGATATGATGTACTCGTATGTGCTTCTAACATTCACCAAGGTTCGTAAGCACCATAGGAAACGTCTTTGCAGCATCACTCGCGAGAAGACTAGGTCTCATTCAAGCCATGGTCGCCACGCATCTGCCCAGCTCAATCTTCCTTGCTCTGCTTCCAGCGCCACCGCAATTATCATTCACAGTCTGTCTTCTGGTCGCACGGGCAGTGCTGAACAGCATGGATCAAGCGCCCCGATCAGCTCTCCTATCAATCGTGGTACTCCCACAGGAGCGCACGGCAGTGATGGGTGTGGTGAACATCCTCAAGACGCTCTCACAATCAGCTGGACCGTCGGCTACTGGCCTGCTGGCAGGTCACGGCCATTTCTGGGTCGCCTTTGTGGCTGCAGGCTCACTCAAAGCCACTTACGATCTCCTGATGCTTGTCTTCTTTGCTGGCAGAGTGCATCAGCCATCCGAAACGGGTCTGGCGAGAGGTTCAGACGCAGATGCTGAGGAGCCGCAGACTGGGGACGGTAGCCGAGCCCCTGAAACAGATCCAGATATTCCAGAAGACGAATCGGAGACTGGCGTCAGGTCGGCGACGAGCATCACTGCTGAGCCCGAAGACGGAGCGGTGGCGAAGAGCCCCTTTGGGCCGTCAGGGTCCAACCGGATGTGAGGGGACGACCGAAATAGGCAGGCTTGGTGCGACCGAGGGAAGATCGGGGTGCGCTCTTTGGAATAATGGAAAAGTGCTAAGGTGTCGCCTTCCCGTTCTTACCGAAAGAGGCTAGCTGACCTGGACCCTGAAGGGCAATCTTCGGGGCTGTCGGGTCGGGACGAATGTACGATAAGGCTCGACTCGCGCACCCGCGAAGAGTCATCTTTCCTCTCTATTCACGACCTAGCTCCTGTGCGTCTTCTCTGTGCTTCTGGCTTTGCGCGTGGCTTCAGTACCTGAGCACCCTCCTTTGGCTTGCTTTCAGCCTTGCACTCCTTCTCTCACGGCCTTCTAGAAGCGGGCTGAGCCGCGTTTCAGGGTCTCAGCCCTACACTTGGTCCCCGACACTTTACAAAAGCTCAACCCAATATCACGTCCAGCCCAGTTCGTCTTGCAACGTCTTGCAACGTCCACCCTCTTTTGATTCTGCTACCGGTTTACTGGAAACCAAAATCGCTCTCTTCCGAATTCGACATTGCCGACCATCTCCGATTGGTGTATCAAACATGGCCCCGGCCCTCCTGACGAGGCGCCCCAGAATTCTGTACCTGGACGCATACGACTCCTTCTCGAACAACATTATCGCTCAAGTCGAGCAGTGTATCGATGCTGAAATCGTCAAATGCTACATTAACAGCGATCCTGACGCTTGGGTCGTCCCAGAAGCAGCCAAGGCACGCGCTGCTACCCCTGCAGCATTCACTGAATACGCCAAAACTTTCGACGCTGTCATCGCGGGACCAGGACCTGGCTCAGCAGCATGCGACGAGGATGTGGGCTGGATGAAGGTGCTGTGGAAGCTTCAAGATGAAGACATGATACCCGTCCTCAGTATATGCTTGGGCTTTCAGTCCATGTGCTTGGCTTTTTGGAGCGACTATTCAAAAGCTTACAGAACCACGGCACGGACTCGTTTCGGTGATCTTGAACAATGGTACATCTATCTTCAACGGCACAAAGCAGCTCCACGCTACGCAGTACCACTCATTACAGGTTATGCTTCACCACCGAATCCAGACAAAGAAGGCCGTTCGTTATCCTGCGGAGCTGTGGGAACCTACCGAAACATGCCCGGACCTCCAGCCGTTGGCTTGGGATTTTGACAATAAGCAGAATGGGGCTGTCTTAATGGCTGCAAAACATATCACCAAACCTTTCTGGGGCGTGCAGTTTCATCCTGAATCAATCTGTACGAATGATGAGGGCATGCGAATCGTTCAGAATTGGTGGGCCGAAGCCAGTCTGCATAGTCGTCCACGTAATCTCACAACACCATCCAGTTCCGAGGTTACACAAAATATCGCAGAGGATGAAGCCTCCCAGCCGAAGGATTTCTCAATGGAGGCGCTAACTATGCGTCTTGTGCACGGAGACGTGATACCTTCGTCCCATGCTACTGTCCTCGACGTGCAATGCGCTACGACGGGAAGCGGGCGATTGACCGTATCAGACCTCGTAGAGCTATTTGACAGCCCTCGTGGCGAAGCGATAGTGCTTGAATCAGGCCTTCATCGGGACCTTCGTCCCATGGCGACCGATACGGGCCGTCACAGTATCATTGGTTTGGTTGTTCCTGGAGAGACGATGCGCCTACATTACTACACCGGTACCCACATCATGGAGCTTAGAGATGGCAATGACAAAGCCCTGCAGAAATGGTACACACTAGATCCATTGCAATGCATTAGGCGTGTCATGTCACACCTCAGAGGTATGCTTGGGCAAAAGCCCCAGACCTCAACCTGGTCACCATTTTGGGGTGGCTTCATGGGCTACGCATCATATGAAGCAGGTTTGGAGACGATAGGCGTTAGGTCAAAGGAAGAGGCAGAATGTCCAGACATTTGCTTCGCTTACATCACACGAAGCATCGTGGTGGATCACCAGCTGAAGAAGATTTATATCCAGAGCATACGCAGCACAGATGACCGGTCTTGGGTCAACGAGTCCCTCGACCTGCTCTATGATGCTGTGGGCAGAAAGAGTTTAGAATCTACACCAAACCCAACTCCGCTCCCCAAACCTAATCCATTCGAGCAGCACGATACGACTCTCAGCACCTACTTATCTTCATGCACGCGATCTGTTATCGATCGCGACGACTACTGCCTTTCTGTTGGATCATGTCAAAAGCACATCGCAGATGGTGAGTTGACCCGCTAAACCCTCACATAGTACGCACGCTCAACTTGCATTGATACGCAGGCCAAAGCTACGAACTCTGCCTCACCACAACGAACAAGATTCGTGCCCGTAGGCCCCGCATATGCCGCCTCTCGAGAACAGAAGACAACGAACTGTCATGGAAACTCTACAAGCGCCTTACTGCACACAACACCGCACCTTTCAGTGCGTATATGCGCCTGCACAACGTGCACGTCCTGAGCTCGTCGCCGGAACGGTATATTAGCTGGAACCGTCAGCAGACGGCGCAGTGTCGTCCGATCAAAGGCACCGTGTCCAAGAGCTCAGGTGCCACAGCTGCAGAAGCACACGCCATTCTGTCCACTCCCAAGGAGCGTGCTGAAAATTTGATGATTGTTGACCTCGTCCGGCATCAACTCCACGGCGTGTATGGCGCAGGTAATGTGCACGTGAGTCAACTCATGCAAGTTGAGGAGTATGAAACGGTCTGGCAACTTGTGTCTGTTGTCGAAGGCAATCCATCCTCCAGCACTAGCCCGCGACTGCAGACACCAGAAGACGCCTGGGTGGACAACAAAGACCGAGCAGCCGCACGTACCTCACATGATCAAGACAGGGAGGGAATGCTTGGCTTCGACGCGTTTGCACAATCCTTGCCTGCAGGCAGCATGACCGGCGCGCCCAAGAAGCGCTCCTGCGAACTTCTGCAAGGCCTCGAAAACGGCGAACGTCGTGGCATATACTCTGGCGTCTTGGGATATCTGGACATCGGCGGTGGTGGTGACTTCAGCGTCGTCATTCGCACCGCTATAAAGATTGACCCCCCCAAATTTGGCATCCGCCGTCGAAGATGTCTGGAGTATCGGCGCCGGCGGTGCTATCACCACACTTAGCAATCCGCAAAGTGAGTACGATGAGATGCTGACCAAATTTTCAAGCACGGCGGCTGCCTTTGAGGAAGCTGGCGAGATCGAAGAGGTGGAGAAAGAGACCGACTTACGAGGTATATGGAGCAGACTCATGGAGGTCGAGGAACCTGAGGATGGAGAAGATGGTGGTTTACCATCGGCACCGTTGCTGCTCAGGACATTGCAAGACTTCCAGGCGGGTTTGTTGTCGGGAGTGGTGCGAGCCACGGACGGAATTGCCAGAGGGCGAGAGTAGCAAGGCATTGGCATGGAAGGCGATGTCATTGACATTTTGCGAGATAGAGGATACACCACAGTGTGCACACGCACGATACCCCACATAGCGATACAACAGCAGAACAATTGGTCTTTTTTTTAACCACTCATGAACGCTTGGTAAGCAACTGCTAATCTGTCGCGTGCGTCCAAGGACGAAAGGCCATCATGTTTCATGTTCCCGATCGCTTACCTGCATTTATGAGCCATGATCTATAAACGCTCACTGACAATCACGAAGCAGTGATGAGTATCATGAGAGAATCCGTTGATTACCGTGTGTATCCGGGGTAAATCCTACGCTCCGACGTCCAATGAGTCAGACTTAATGATGTTGATTGATGACTCGAGTCACTAGTGAACGACAGATCGTCGTAATGTATCTTGTGTGGTATTGTTCCTGCTCTATTTGTTACCTTGCCCATCATTCTACTATGCCCTCCCTCCACCTCCAACCTCTCCAGCTCTCAGACTTCGACACCCTAATCTCCCATGCTCTTTCCGGCATCCCAGGCGAAGACCTTGTCGGTCCTCCAACACCAATATGCTGCCCCGTCACCACGCAAGAAGAAGCTTCCGCCCGCCTTACCTTCCACTTCGCCAAACAGCGCGCCCGCTTTCTGGGCGACCCAACAGTGCGGTACATGAAAGTCGTTGAGCGCGACTCTACCAGCGAAGACGGCGAAAACATCATTAGCATTGCGCGCTGGCACTTCTACGCCGCAGGCTACTCCTTCACCCGCGACATCCACTGGGAAACGCACAACAGCCCGGAACCCTCCACTATCCCCAAAGACTTCAATGTCGCACTGCACAATCACATCCTCCGCACTCGCGACGCAGCGCGGAGCGGATGGATGAAGGTTCACGAGCCGTGCTGGGTGCTGATGCATATGGTGACGCATCCTGCGCACCGTGGGAAGGGTGCGGCGGGCATTTTGATCAAGTGGGGGATTGAGCAGGCAGAGAAGGATAGAGTGCCGGCATATCTGGAGGCGGGGGTTATGGGGAGGCCGATTTATGAGAGGTATGGGTTTGTGCAGGTTGGGGAGCTGTTGGAAGTGGATTTGAAGCAAGGGGGAGGCGAGGGCGTGTTTGTGATGTGTAAGATGGGGTATTTCCCAAGAAAAGGAGGGGAGGGGCCTTAAAAGGGCCTAGGTTTGGATGTAAATGGGGCAAAGTAGTAAGAGGTGTCTAGCGGGTTGCTACTTCCGTTAGCTGCTTGAAGGCATGTTTGTGACAGGGTGTTGGGGTGGCCTTGTTCTGCCCTTCCACGGACAGATGTCTTTCTGTAGAAGCTTTACAACGATGACTCCTTTCAAGTATGATGCGTGCTTCGTCTCGGGCGGCGCTAGTATAAAGCAAACGCAGTGGCTATACAATTACGGCGACGGGGCGCGGCATGCACCAGGCGACAGAAGTTGACGCGAGTATGTGACGTGCCTTGCCAGTATCACAAGGTTCAGGCTCAAGTAATCACACCAATTCAACATGGCACAGGCTACGAGGATTTGTTTTCTTTCTCTTTCATTTCTCCTATGAGACGACAGACTTGTACGTAGAAACGAGGAATGCTAGTCCGTCCAAACTTACCACGGCGATGGAAAAGCAAGTTTCAAATCATACGCCATTGTCTGTGAGGGTATATCAGTAATCCAGTCGACCCTCCAAACGCCATATACGCCAGAGCAGGCGGCAATCTCAATTCCAACCGCGCGAGCAGAAGTCCAATCGAAGCTCTCAGATCTCATCCTCTTCCTCGTCAAAGTCGTCCTCCTCACCCATGTCGTAGAGGATGCGACCGCCCTCGCCGCCCTCACCCTTCTGTGCATCGAAATAAGGAAGGACAACACCCTCGCGTGCTGCCTTTTGCTTGTCCGTCAAGGCCAGGTTGAACGACGTCTCCATCTCGTCATTCGCAGCGGCTACCATGCCGACAAGCTCACTGTTCGCATACGCAGGGTGCTGGTCAAGTAGAATGACGTATTCTTGCTTCAGCGTACCGTAGAGCTGTGTCGGCAGCGGCTGGTGGTAATCAGAGCCACGGCGTGGGCGGAGGTAGTACGTCTCGGACTCAGGGCGGCCAGACTTGCGGCGGAACTCGGCTTCGAGGACGATACCGCAACCATCGTTGGCATTGAGGCACTGCACAATGCCCTCGGCGCCGGTCTGCATTCCAAATGTCGGCTCTGGAAGGGAGCGCTCGCGGGCGGCTTTGGAGGCGAGAACATGCGACAAGGAGCGGCACGTGATGACGGAGGTGGCCATGAACTTCAGCAGCTCGAGCGGCGGTGGGGCATAGGCGTCCACGCCTGAGGTCGAGGGCTCCGGGAGCACATCGGTGTGGTAGACTCCAACGAGGGTGGAGGTGTACTTCATGACGACGAGGTTGAAGAGCGCCTGAATGTCGATGTTCTTGGTGGCAACGGCGTCGTACATGTCGTCGATGATGACGAGGCACTCTTTGCGGTCACTCATGGCTTGCTCGATATTGCCTAGGGTGTCGGCGGCAGTGCGGTTACCATAGGCGGCAACATTACGCACATCAGGGTGGACACGTGTGCCTTCGAAGGAGACGATGATGACAGTGACGTTGCGGGAGAGAGCGCGGGCGACAAGCTCCTGGAGGAAGGGAATGGCGCGCTGATTGAGGTCGTCCAGGACCAAGGTGAATGGTGAAGCATTGGTGCGAGTGTTGAGCACGCTTGACATAAGCTGAATGGCATGGCGCTGGTACTGCAGCGCGTTGAGTGGACGCGGCATTGCGTACTTGGAATTGCGCTCGCGCGGGCTTGCGATCTCAGTCTTACGCTTGCGGATGCCTCCTGAAAGCGGGAAGTTGTTGGTGCGCTTGATCCAGTTCTTGCAGTCCGCCGCACGGTCCTTGGGCTTGGGTGTCTTGCGGATGCGGCTCTCAGGCTTCTTGGCTTTGGTGCGGTAGGCGTAGAGCGCACAGATCCACTTGGGTAGCGGTGTTGCGCCGGTAGAAGCCTCGAAGTCCTGAAGGAAGGTTGGATGCGCAAGCGCTGTCGAGAAGCTCATGTTAGCGAGGTGACTTCCGAAGTCGGTGAACAATGGGTCGTTGCCGGCGCCAGTCGAGAAGTCCATGAAGTCGGTGGACATTGTGATGTGAGGGTTGATCATGTATTGAGATGAATTTTGGAGTGAGGGAGCTGAATAGAAAAGCTGTATGAGACAGTAGACTCAAGGAAGATGGTGTAAGGGTAAAGGTGAAAAGGTGCAAAATTTGCGGCAGCCTGCTGCTTTTATGTGTAATGGATATTGGGGGGCTGGGGGCAAACATGGTGGCTGGGGCCGCCAGGAAGCTGGTAAAGAGAAGATGAATGTGAAAGTTGAGCCTACCTTTACTGGAGTCGAAGTGAATGAGGGCCTTGATAGTAGCGGAACCTCGTAACAATGGTTTCTATCCCGTCCAAAGTAATACAAATACGTCGTCTGTGTTTCTCATACGCATTCTAACTCGTTTCGATGGCTTAAGTCGGCTTTTGGCGAAGGTTGGACCAACTTCTCACGGATGTGGTGGTTGTGGTGAGGGCAAACGTCCGGGGTGAATCATTTTTGGTGGGCGCTAATGGTGCCGAAACCGGAATAGCGCCGATCGGACTTAGGCAATCGCATTGCCGGTCCGCAACGTCAATTGAACGCATCATATTCTACGAAGGCCTTCATCTCCAATTGCGCGAGATGCTGCATGCAAACGTGTTGCTACCATCATGACGCAGCAGGGCACGCAGTCGTCGCGCCCGCCACGGCCACGATCCCCACATTTCCCTCCACATAACGCACCCCGCGTATGGTTTCTGACAATAGGTTCATCACCCATCGCAATCGCTTTGGCGCGGCAAGTACTTGATCACGGTGACTATGTAGTATCTGGCGTCGTACCACAAGATTTTGAAAAGAGAGAGGGTCAGTGTGAGGACTTCAGAGCATTTCTTGAGGAAGTGAAGCACACAGAACGATGGCGGGAAAGACTAAGAGTTGTTGGGCTGGATGGGCGAGTAATCGGCCAGTGTCAGGCCGCGATCGCAGAGGCTGTTGAAGCGTTCGGACGTGTCGATGTCCTACTCGGCAACACCAGCGAAGGTATTTCACTCCCCTTATCCTCCAGAGGTTTACGCTGAATGTTTTGCAAAGCTGTTATAGGTGCCGTAGAAGAGCTGTCCCAAAGTATTCAGACCATTACTCTTGTACAGGACACATTTGAAACCAATTTCTTCTCAAATGTGAATATCATCAAAGCTGTCCTTCCAACGATGCGCGAACGGAAAAACGGCCACATCATTATGTTGACGGGCGTCAGTAAGTTGCTCGACTAGCAGACACTGATTTGAGGTCTAACAAGCTGTAGCCGGTCATCTAGGGACGCCAGGTCTGGCCATGTATTGTTCATCACAATGGGCTATTGAAGGGTATTGCGATGTACGTGTCCACCTTAACGTAATTACGCATGCCTAATATGGACCTAGAGTCTGGCGTATGAGATCGCTCCTTTTAACATCAAAATGTCTATTGTTCAAGCCAATATGGAAGTAAATGTTCTCACCAACAAAATGACCTCCGTCCCGCCAATGCGCGAGTACCTTCAGGCCGAAAATCCCGCGCCAATCGCTCGCGACATCTTTTCCAGCCTTCTCGACAAGCTTGACCGCGTCAATAACCCGTCTCCATATCCACAGGAGGAAAAGTCGCCTACTGACAGTATTTCGACAACAAGCCCAGACGCCACTGTCCATGAGCCAACCATGGGCGATCTACTCAGCTCGGACACCGTCACATCGCTGTACGCGCCTCTGCCATCCGTGGTGAAGTCATCGCTGATAGCAGAGACTGTACATGCGCTGACGGCTATTGGTGGCCATGATAATCCACCTGCAAGACACATAGTCGGTCTGGAGGGCGTGACAGCGGTCAAAGAGAAGTTAAAGACTACGAGTGAAGAATTAGAGGACTTCATCGAAGTGAGCAATGCGGTGGATATTGGTCGACCATACGATCCATCGGTCATGGCCTCAATAGATGCTGAAGCATTATGAGGGTTGGAGCTTAGCTGTGAAACCGTGTGATTTTGCCCAAGAGATGGCCGATGTCCCGAATAGCTTGTCTTCTGGCATCAACACGACCTTTCCTGTCTCGAGTAGCTTCTTAATTACTTCTTTGTGCCCATTGGCATTTGCCCACATTATCGGCGGCTGTGCTGACCAGGAAGTCATACTTGGCTTAAGATTGACGTCCACCCCGTATCGAAGAAGTGTTTCCACGATAGCGATGCTGCCGCTGCCGGCAGCATACGAAAGAGGTGTACGACCAAATTTGTCCGGCTCGTCCGGCTTCGCCCCGCCCGTCAATAGTGATCTAACAGTGTCGTGATGATTCATCTCCGATGCAAATGATAGTCCAGAACGTCGGTCAACGGATTGAGCATCTACGTGCGCGTTTGATTGAAGCAGAAGTTCAACAATTTGCGTATGCCCAAACTTCGAAGCGTACGTCAAAGGCGTCCATTCCTCTTCGTCTCTTGAGTTTAGATCTGCGCCTAACTTGAGAAGTCGTTGGACGAGATCAAGGTTACCGTATTGCGATTCCCATGACATCATCGTACGTTCCTCGTCGTCTTTCGAGTCGAGACTAGGATACATGAGCAGCAATCTGACAGCTGCCTCGTGGTTGCTGCTTGATGCCCAATCAACCGGTCTCCGATTGTAGACGATATCCCTCTTGTGAGCGGCAGCATGGTCGGCATCCAGAAGAAGCTCAACCATTTTACCATGACCCTGCTGAGCGGCGAGTGCGAGCGCAGTCATACCATCGCCGTCAACTATGCCCGCTGTTGCTTGTCCCTTCCCGAGGAGAAGTTCCACCACCTTCTCATGACCATCGCGTGCTGCCATCATGAGCGCTGTGCGGCCCATGAAAGGTCCATCTGAGATCGAAGTATCCACCTGCGTGTTGTCTTGAGCCAGCAAATACTCAACCACGGCATAATGACCGTTACCGGACGCCCAGGACAGTGGTGTCCGTCCTTTGTAAAAAGGAGTCCTGCTTTTGGAATTCGGATCTACCCCATAGGAGCCGATGAAGAATCGAACAGCTTCGAAATGCCCGTTCTCTGCTGCTAGAGACACTGGCGTGCGGCCGTCATCACTACGTTCATCTGGATCCAATCGCCCACTGAGCAATGTTCCCAAGATAGTGATATGGCCCTCACGTGAAGCCGCGTGCAAAGGTGTCTCTCCGTGCATCTCCTCTTCGACGGCCTTAGGATCTTTCAAGAGCAGTTGATCAGCAGCGCTCCGTAAGCCGAAGTGAGCAGCAATGTATAAACCCGATACCGAGTCGTCACTCGACAGATCCATGACTTGCGCCACCGACACTAAGCTTGCTTTATTGTTCAACAATGCGACGGACATATCGACCACTTCCTTGTCCTGTGTTCGATGAGCGTGATGACCCCAATTCAAAGCAGCATATCGAAGTAATGGTAGGTCTCGAAGACGTGCAAGCATTCCTGTTCTGTCACAAATTTTAGTCCTCAAGTCTTCAAATTGTAGATATCGAAGACAGGTCATTGCCAGAGATTTGTGAGCTTGCTCGTTGTCGAAGTAGACCTCAAAGAAGGCTCGCGCTGTCGGGTGGATTAAACGCACATTGATCGGTTTGATCCGAAGGTCCGCAACAACTAAACCCTCGCATACGTCTAAGAGACGCTTCTCGCTATACATGTAGTCCGCGGCTGTCTCAATACTTGTGACGTTCTCGTTGACCGCTAATGCTGATCGTAGCTCCTCCATGGTCAGTGGACACATAGCGAAGGTAATCCACATCAACACCAGCTCCGCAAGTGGTTTGTCGCCCGTTGATATCCTCTGCATCGCTTTCTCGTACGTGTGCTTGGTATCACCCGGCAAAGTCGTGAGAGCTAATTGGAGATCTGCCTGGGTGTGTTGTGCTGCAATAGAGTTCACATGTAGGCGCGCAAGTAGTATCATGCCCTTGGCATGTGAGGCAGTGGCCTCGACCAGTTGATCATGATCCGCTCTTGCAAGAATCTCATTGAAGGCGCAATGATTTTGTAATTGGACCCGCAAATACCGGTGCAGGTCTTGGTCCGTTGGTGCATATCTCAATTCGATGACGTCCCCCAAATTATGTTCCTCGTAGTTAGAAGCTCTCGCAGTGAACAAAAGACTGGTGTCAGGTGTTAAGCTGCGGATCATGTTGAGGAAAGCTGCCCTAGAGTTATTGGACACGTGAGCAGGGCACTCATCCAGTCCATCAACAACAAGTCGCACTCTTGCGAAACGCTTGATCTCCTGGTTGATATTTTTCAGGAGTTCAGGGGTACTGGGCGGTGTGTTGAGATGCCTGAAGTCGCTATACATTCTCCGTACTTGCTCTGAGAGGCCAGATCGCTGCTGGACCAGTTGCTTCAGCAGATTGGCAGTGACGTTGTAAGGTGTTTGAATGTTCTTTTGCGAATGATCGAAGAATATGAAGAGACACGCGGATCCGTCTTTCTTATTTTCGAGATGTTCGATGATATTCGATCTAGGGAACTTTGAACACAATGATTTATGATGGAGTGTTTAAGAAAACGCTTACGATAGGATTGTTTTACCGGATCCGACTGCCTCAACATAAGCGGACTACGCAGACGATGCATCCCGACTTACGAATACCGTGAATCCAAAGAGTCCGACTGGTCCCATTGGACCATTGTTGGAACCGCTTGTCCTCGACTACCCAGGCCCCGACTCCGTCACATCTTTGTACCAAATTAATTCGGTGGGCAGAAGCAAAGTCTAACTTGGCTAAGTCATTGAGCCATGACACGACCTACGGTAAAGTGTATGATGATCAGTCTGTGAGTCACTACTGAACAATTCCAAGTGGATATTATAGATAAATACCCTAAGTTGTTCGTCATTTGGTCCGGTGTTCACATTCAAAACTGCGCCCGCTTCGATTGAGTAACTGTGGCTGTTGCTCGTCTCTATGTCTGCTCAAAGGTAAGCGCCTGATATACAAGCCGATCAAAACGCTCACTGATATCACCATTACCGAGATTGAGTACATGACCATCTACACGAGATCCATAGTTCGGACTGGCGACCGTATCGCCTGTGTTGTCAACGTCTCCTAGTCTCAGGTGCCCGCCCGGTCCTCCCGTTTCGCCAAAACCGTACGCAGGAGAAGCCTTTCCAACCGACGGGATCATGATGGTCTATCGGACACAATCCGGGTTGAAATCATCATGGCAATATTCAGATAGAATTGCCGTCATTGTCAGCCTTGTGAGGATACGTCCAAGATTAAGTCCTGACACGTGATTCTTTATCGATAACGACATCTGGCGAAGGATCGGTCGCCCTCTCAGCCTTGTCCTCCAGTCTAACCATCCTATGTCACACTTGTGACAGTCAGCCCCCAACGATGCAAAGATAAGAACGCCGCTATGCAGTTGCCGTTACATCGATAGGCCGCCGAGTCCAGCACTGAGCTTTTCATTGGCGAATAGCGGTTGACTGCCGTCCACGGGGCGTTCTCCAGCTATACCCAATAGGTGGCATTCGCGAGTTGACGGGGATAAAACTCCGCCATCACAATGCACTCGTAATATGCATGCAGGGCCGGCTTCCATTCAGGATGGGCACGACCGGCGCAGTTCACACTGCCGATAGTTTCCGAGAGCTGAGATTCTCAGCCTTCTGCGCACCGAGAACCCATTCCGATTGCTTTAAGTTCCAGTCCCATTTGACCACTTCATCGACAATGATGCGCTTTGAGGCCACAAGCGATCAATTCGACAAAGTAATTCCGGATGGCTTGAATCAGCTGTATGATGCTGGGCCGAAGGCAAAGGTCGAGTGAGGAACATCGACCTTGTTCGCGGGGTAACATGCTGATCCTACAGTATCGTTTTTGTCCACGGGCTGCGAGGCAATCCTCAAACAACATGGGAAGCGTGTGATGCTGATGGAGATCGAGTTTACTGGCCAAAAGAACTTCTGCCAGCGACCATACCTCTCAGCAGAATATTCTCCTTTGGTTACCCTACCGAATTCGCTACGTTCTACCCTGTGATCAAGGCGGATGCAGTCACACATACTAATATAGATGACAACTCTACTGCATTGATGGTCAAGCTCGGCAACCGTCGACAAGATACAGCCACTGTAAGCGTCTTTCAATGTGGTATTCATCCAGTACTGACATATATACGATACAGACAAATCGACCCATCATATTTGTGGCCCACTCACTCGGTGGCCTAGTTGTCGCAAACGGTCTGTCAAGTCAAAGTGGCTCGAACGAGCAACGTCAGGAGGTCATAACCAGCACATGCGGGACCATCTTTCTGGGCACGCCGTTTCAAGGGTCCGACAAAGCTCAATGGGCTGGTCTTGCCGAGAAGGTGTTAAGCCTGCTCGGCGACAGCAATGACCAAATCATCAAAGACCTCGACACGAAATCTACCAAATTGCAACAGATTAGCTCTGATTTTCATCTCTTGTTGCAACAGCGACACGAGTCGAAGGCGCTCAGTCCGATTCAAGTCGCGTGCTTTTTCGAGACCAAATCGACCATGTGGAAGAAGAAGAAAGACTTAGGCCTCATCGTGACGAAGCAGTCTGCAGCCATTGCCGGATATCAGCCCATGCCCATCAACGCAGATCATCGTGCCAGTACGTGAGCGTGGGCCTGATGGGAATGTGTCTTCGCTGACTGTATCTATTTGATCAGTGTGCAGATTTACGGATGCCCAAACTACTGGATACATCGATGCAACGGACACGATGAAGTTGATGCTCGAGAATTGGGGACAGAAGCATGCTAGCGAAAAGGTAAAGAAACCTTAATCAGTCCTACTTTTTGGTTCTTTCATGCTGAGCAGCGACAATCCAGCATGGAAATATATCGATCAGCCTGGGGAATGTTAAGCAAGGGGACAACGTACTCAACTATGGTATTGTCACTGGCCATGTTGTCGCGACGGTAAAGAACGCGAATAACCTAAGCGTCTCGCATACAGTGAGTTGGCTGGATGGGACGTCCCATTACAATTCTAAAGTGTACTACAGTTTAACTCGATTGGACATGGCACATCAGCTTCTGAGGCTGCCATTAGGGCTTGGACAGAAAAGCAGACCACAACTGGATTCTGAGATTGCGGGCTCTCTCGTGTTCAAATCACGCAACGCGCATCTTCGGTCGATCAGAACTGTTGCGATGCTAGAACTGTTGTGACAAGTGTGCAAATTATAAAAGCAAGGCACAGCACCGCCTAGCCTTTGGCCTGGTGTCTTGTGACCCTTTTTAGTCACACTGTTTATCCTAGCAACGTTGCGCCAAATTCGTTTCCAAGATCCAGTCTTGCACGAGGACTTTGGGTATGGATGAATGCGAACACATTGTGTCGCTGTGTCTTCTAGCCATGCTTTCAACAGCACAGGGCACCGGTTCGGCGATAAAAGGCTGCCTCAGCTGAAGTGGGGCGGAAACGGGAAACGGACGTGATTGTGGCAGGCGCGATGATATGATTTGACTGCCGTGCGGGGTTTGACCATCTCTCCAAGCATCGCCTACAGGGATGCGCGAACCTGCATGGTGCAGGCCCCAGGGTAGCGTCTGACGGGACGGAATCTGTGAGACAAGGCAAGAGGGAGAGCCTCGCCTGCTCCGCCACCCACAAGGCTGTGAATTCTGTCCATCATCACGAACATGAGCTGAAAGATAGTTTTGAAGTGTCCTCGTGGCCAACTCACTCCTCTCACCATGGAATGTCACATTCTGTCACCTTGATCGCGAGACACGTATGAAAACACGCCTCGATCCGGAGGCCGCCGTCGATGGCGTTGCCGAGATTACCAAACGAACCAGTCAATTATCGCATACGCTTTTTGACATTGCTTCTGGCCTCGTCGTGGATACCGCTTCTGATTCTTCCATCCCGCAGGCAATTTGCAACATCGCGCGTGAGTTCGCGGACATCGCCCAGCTATGTTTGGAGGCGTGCGCCTTACTGGAGCGAGACAAAGGAGGGAAGAAGACCGACGCTGGCATCATCCTGGGGCGACTCGATACACTCATCCGAGAGTTTGAGGATGCGCTAAACGATTTTGTACCCAACAAAGTCCCTCGATGGCTCAAGAGACTCTTCCAGAACGAAAGTGTCTATCTGATCACTAAATGTCATTCTATCAAGGAGCCTTTACGCTTGTTTCTATCCGTACTCAGAATCGCAGATGTTCGTGCAGCGAGTAAGAAAACGTATGATATTCAGAAAATTCTAATGCACCATATGCTGATTGATCAGATCGAACAAAAAGAAGAAAAGGAGAGACGAAATCGCCTTGTCGATGGCAATGGAATGCGAGTGTGCGGAAAGCTGGGTGGAAACGAATAGACAAGTTATCAAAGTACTCATGAACGCCGAACGTCGTTTACAGAAAGGTTTCCCCAGAGAAGCACTTCAACTGCATTACTGGACAGAGTCCCCTGGAGCCACTGCAACGTGGATATACGAACTGATCTTCAACAAAGTCTTGAGCGCACAGCCGGATGAGCGCCGTCGAACCGCCAGAGGCGGGCGCGTCAAAACAGTAGACACGGCCGGCGCCAACGGGGTGGCATCTGACAGTGAACAAGAGGATGATATTGGGGCTATCCCACCTGATCTGGAGAGGGAGCTCGACCTAAGCCCTGTGAGAAGCCGGGTGATCAACGAGCTTCTTGAGCGATGGACAGGCTTGAGCTTTGAGGAGGTCCGGCAACTTGCTGAATCAAGCGACAGAGGAAGGTCGCGTCTCCAAGACACTGCCCGACGCGTCATCAAATGGTATCTGAAGAACGAGAAGGCCTCTTCTGATGATGGAGGCTCTCCACCAGCACACAGCAGAGGGAGAACTTACGATCGAGGGAGCTCCAGCTCGACTAAGCAGCCATCTGGAAGTTCGAACACAATGAAAGTGGACGATGAACCCCAACCAACGGTGCGGGCACCAACGCCTCCTGCCTCGCCAAAGACGCCAAAAAACCGGTCTACAGTTCCTGCGCAAGGCCTTAAAGAAACTCGGGAACCTGGAAAGGCCGCTGATAACGACCAGGCAGTCCCTCAGATAGATTTGAGCTTTGGTCCTTCAAGCAGCTCGAAAATTGGAACCAACAAAAAGCCTGCAGATGCCTGGGACTTCGATCTTGGCCCAAGCAGCAAAAAGACTGGAGAAAATAGCAAGCCCGCTGAAAATCCCTGGAGTTGGGGTTCTGGCTCAGCCTGGAAAAAGACTGAGAAGCACAGCAGGTCCGCTGAAGACGAGTGGGGCGCCGCATGGGGAGATTTTAGCAGCAAGACAAAGAAGAAGAAGAAAGGCAAAGCTGCGGTTGAATTGAGTCCAACCGGCGATGACAACTCAAAAGCCTTCGTCTTTGGCGAGTCTCGGGTGCCATCAGTAAAGGCCCCAAAAGAACAAGACAATACCGAATCTGCTGCCAAGTTTGAGGACAGCTCGCATCGAAGCCCCGGCGCAACCAGCAGTATACTGGGTCAATTTGGCGACGATGAACCCAATCCATGGATCGACTCCAAACTGGAAGCGGGTCAGAGTGCCAAAGATGCGGTAATCGCAGTGGAAGAAATCTCCGAACTTGATCTAAATAATACCACGAAAGGAAAAGCCGCTGCGCCATTGGCAGGTCGAGCCCCATCTCCTGATATTGTTTTACCGAAAGCATCGGATTCTTCCTCGAACAAACCATTCATACTTCGGCCTGGCATGGATGAACTTCAGACATTCGGAGGACAGGAGGTTAGAATAACCATGAGAAAAGCTACGGACCAGCCAGCACCAAAGAAGTCGACACTGTCAAAGCTTTCCGGCAGCGACAGTAATGGTCGCCGTCCACAAAGCGGTAGAAATCAGACATCATCCAGAGTTGAGTTTGTCGATCCGGAACCGGAGCGTACTTCAGATCGCCGGTCTCGAGATGAGCGCGCCCCAACACGCGAGTCTAGTAAGAACAGAAAAGACGACGAAATGCATTCACGTGTCTCCACGCGACATAGCACCCAAAGTGCGCGATATCGGCACAGCAATCTCGTCGCGGAGGTCCCGATCCCTCAGACGGGAATAGTGATGAACTCGTACAGCACGAGCAAACTCTTGCCGGGCGGCCTTTTGCCTCATATATCGTATCCTACAACGACTGGTTCGATTAGACCTTACATGGGCCCATATACTAACCACTATCCAAACAGCTTCTACGAACCGGGTAATCTTTCAGACAATCCTGATATGGTTGAAATTCGGAAACAGTTGAACGAGTTCATAGAGAATGAGAAAGCAAGGAGAATGGCAGAGGAAGCAAGAAAGGAAGATGGCTTGATGAAGGCGCAGCGGGATGAGAAAGAGTCCATGGCACACAAGGCGAGGGAACAAGAGCTTATGAAGATCATACGTGAGATGCAAGAAAGCGCTCGATACAACGCAGAGAAATGGGAGGACGAGAAACGAGCGTTCGAGAAGGGATCTAACGCGCAAGCACAATCGAATGAGCAGACCCAACTGCCCACTGAACCTGCGGAAACACGGACGTCTCAGTACAAAGAAGAAGTAGACCGGCTTTACGGCATTATAGAAAGGTTCAACCGGGAAAAGAACATAGAGTGGGTGAGTGACATCATTTTCCAGCTCCGTTTTCTGTCCGCAGTTGGACGTTTCCCCTCCCTGTCATGACATTCGGTCAAAATCTAAAATTACCTCTGTTATGTCAACAGCGGTACTCAAACTCTTCTACTGGCTGTAATTGTCTATCTATTCGGGGGAGTGGGTTGTCTGAAGTATCGTAAGACGTGCACTGACTTGTGGCTATCCGACATCATTAGGCCATGGAGAAAGAACGTATTGAAAAATATGCCAACACAGAGCTCAATCGCAGGATCGAGGAGTGCGAAGAACAACAGCAGGAAGCACTGGAGGAAGCCTGGGAAGAAAGTCGGCAATACTACCAAGAACTTATCGAAACCGAAAAGAAAAAGGTGCAAGACGAAGAGAAAAAGGTCCTAGAAGCAACCATGCGTGCCGAGGTATACGTCCAGAAGTACAACGATGAGTTCGCCAGACGTCAACCGAAAAGACCTTCCACGACAATACCTGACACCACCAAGGCATCTCAAGACCCCTTGAATGTCTTCGACTACCTAGAAAGACCAGAACGAAACTCGTCGTTGGGATCATCTCGAGAGGAGGACACCGAGAGCGCTGAGGTCACTAATGAGAGCGAACTCCTTGAGAACAAATGGCGCGACCGAGATCCGTATATGCATACAATGCCACAGCCTCGCGCCAAAAGATACACAGCATTCTCTGAAGCTACGTCCTCTGTCGAGGAAGCTTCGAATGTTATCATATTCCCACCACGTGCAGGTTGGAATGATATGGGCCACAATCAGCTTGGCAACTATTTGTCGATGAGTGGTTTCACGCCCATGTTTGAGGAACGAGAGCCTTCGGCCCAAGATCCTACGGGGCGCCGTGAGAAGATAGGAACTGGCGGGAATGTCTTGCGGGGTACTCTGTTCTGGCAACCCCCGGCGTCGACGGCGGAAGCGGATCTTTACAAGTCGCTTCGCAGCTCCGGGTGGAGGCCTACATATGTAAGGACTACGGGTAAGTCCCAAAGCAGATTTATCCTGCGCAGGAAATCTAACATCTCTAGTCTCCGGTCAAACTTGGTTCTTCGGCGCACAGCCTGTGCACGCCCAGTTCTTCAGCGGTACGTTACATCCTCAGATAGTAAAACTCCAACTGATATTCAGTGCAGACATGTATAAGCCACAAGTCGGCGCATATCGCGTCTCGCACGCTCGACCAGACACAGAGAAAGAATCCCTCATCATCAGTAAAGACCTCGTGGAAATCGAAGAGCTCGAGTTCCTAGGACACATATACAAGGAAAGCGATGGAAAGATCTTTCTCGATCCTACACTCACCTCGGAGGATATTGATCACATTGTTGCGCGGTCGTTTCTGGCCCGTGAGGGAAGATACCGCAAGCGGTTCCGCAACACGCAACTACGAGCCTCACAAACCAAGGTCGACATCACGGAACTTACGAGCGAAGTAGGTGATAGCGTAAGCGAGATTTCTTTCGGTAGTAGGGAGATTGGCAGAGAGAGGACGGTCAGCCTTTGGTCGATGTGGAGTCCCTGGTCCAGATAAGTTCCCGCAGAACTATCTAAGCCTACCGCATCCCTAAATGCTGATACATCCTGAAATAAGTGACGCTGTGTTATGATAGACATTCTTCTGTTGCAGTTTGGGTATCTATGCTGTGCTATGATGTAGTATGCCATGCTATGATATAATATGCTATGCCAACAGCGCAAAGAGCAGATACGTCTTCTTTGCATAATCAGCCGCACTTTTCCTTAGTCTGGCTTTGCTGTTCTCGTCTATAGAAGTACTCGCAATGGTGCTGACTATATCATCGATGGCGTCGGTAGAGCGGTGCGGGCTTCCAATAAAGCGCTGGATGTATAGCATATCGAAGAGCGCTTGCTTGAGCTTGCGATCCCGAAGCTCCCTGGCAGCGGCTATATCGATCTCAGTCTCGTCGTTTACCTCGTTCTTCGTCTCAGTATCCTCTTTATGCTCAACCGAATTTGGATTCTCTCCATTCATCTTTTCACTTTTCTCTTTGTTGGCAGGAGCTACGCCTAGTTGCCGAAGCAACTCGAGATTGGTTTTGAAAAGTGGTGTAGCATGTTCGAGAGCACTAATCTTAATCTCCTTCACGGCGAGCGGCGCCCATAAATCGTTCCCATATGCTGCCATGGCTTTCGTCAAGCTCTGCAAAAACCTCACTGCACTGGGCGAGGGTTGAGCCGGTAACGCAGGGTTACCTTCCCAGAGAATATGGCTCTTCGTTCTAGATTTCAGCCCGCCAGCGAGTGCCTTCGCATATGCATCTGCGGTCGGCTGAGCAACAAACGAAGCCAGCGCCTGGTGTAAAGGCTTTAGTAACGCAGGCGTGAACGGTGTTGCCAGCAGCGACGCCTTCTCGTGCAATTTAAGATTGGGAATACGCTCCCCGATCTCCCTTATGACCCTGAGTAGGAAGCATATCTTCAGCACATCGATTTCACCATCATCTTCTGTCACTTGTGTGATGATTTGGCCGAAGCTCTTGCCTAGGTTCTGTAGCGTGTGGGTAAGCGCTTCCTGCGTGACCTCTTCTAGCAGTCGCGGATCATCATCGCTCAACAACGTCTGTTTCGAATCGCCTAGGTCGTCGTCATCTGAGTCGTCGACGTCGTCGGCAAACGTGTCGTCCCAACGTGCTTCCTTCATCGACTTCACGATGCTCTTCACTTCGAGAATGGACTCCGCCCATGCATCGAATGCGGAGACAATCCTCACTACGGAGTTGTCGCGACCTTGATGGATGTTGACAAGTGTAGATTTGAATGCTTGTGCACCGTTCGATACGTCCGCCGATTTAGGGTATTCGCCCCATAAAGACAGGCTAGACGACTGCATAAGAGAGGGTGAGCCGAGCACGGTCGACAATTCAACTACAACATTTCGAAGAGTCTGTGAGCGAAGCCGAACGATGCTTTCCAAGTGACTGTTCATCGTGTCTCGCAAATCGTCCAACACATTTGCAGATTTGACGCCTGCCATGCGCGATCCGGACAGGATCCATGTTTCGATGAGTTCCTGCCGTAGTGTTGCAACTTCTTTAAGTCGAGTCTCGTTCTCCAGTGCATCCTTCGTTCCCTTAAGAAAGGCGGACATGGCCTGTCGCGACCATTGGTGTAGTATTCGCTCAGCGTCAGCCCGCTGAAGCTCGTCATGGCGGGGCCAAGGGGTGTAATTCCGCGCTTCTTCGCCTATCCAACGGTCATGGATATCCAAATTGAGCTCAAGCAGAGCACAGACGTCGGGGTCTTGGATCAACGGTTGCGTCTTCAGCTTTGCAAGTGAATCTGCCAGCCGCCGAGGGAATATTGTTTGCGTATCCAGACAAGTCTGTATGCATAACCTCAACGCACTAGTGCCATGGTTGGCAAGCTCATCATCACCGTGATGGAGTAACTTCACACTGTTCTCCAATCGAATCTTGTGGAAGTGATGCAAAACATCTGTAGGCGTCGAGCTCGTAATCAGAGCATAGGCGCACATGCTCTCAACCAGATCTGTATTTTCGCCCTCTGCACTGCCCATACGCTTCTCTATCCGCTTTAATAACTTGCGACGTGCTGACAGCAGGCGTTCCCAAAGCTGATCCACAATGGATGGCTTGTTGGCTGACTGTGACAATGCTTTGTGTAAAAGTCGCGATATGACAAGGACCTTGGCAATGAGAAGGTACGATCCTTCGTTTTTCATTAGACGTGCCATGACAACGGGAGAGCTCCGAAGGACGGCAAGCTGCGAGGCGAATGTGTAACGCTCCTGGTCTGTCTCTGTCAGCAACCCTCGTCCACCATTCTGCCACGAGGGAGTCTAACCGCGTCGTCGAATATATGAGTCCAGTCCGACCGCACTATTCGTGATACGATCCAGCGTTCTCGAATTGCAGCTGTGTCCAACTCTTGAGAGCTTGCCCTCGACCTGCTCCATGCGGACCTCCATGTCGATTATCGTTTCGGCCGTATCGAGGAGGCTACGGTAGCTCGTGCTATATCCGGAATTAGCGACTATTCTCTAAAAGTCGTACAAGCTCTCCATGCATGCCTTACCCTACGAGCGAGCGGAGCTTCTCGCGATTCTCGTCGGCATTGGAGCGCAACTGCTGCTCCAATTTCCGGACCACGGGGATGGGGTACTGGAAAGCATCTTCCCAGCTCTTAAACGTCCGTGGATCCGGCGCTTCGGCCGCCATATCTGCAAGCGCAATCGAATGCGATTCAGCTTGGAGGGGCCATGTCGACACGCGGAGGTTCACGATGGCTCGGCGGAACTAATAGCCGAGCTTAGTCACCTTCACTTCGAATTCCACATGTGCAAGCTTCAACCATCTGCAACGTGTTTGGAAGATTATTGAGTTTATTGTTGATTCGAGTAGATGCAAGCGCTAGTCATCCTCGCTGTCCTCATTTGCCTGCTGTTCTGCAAGCCTCTGAGCCTCCTTCCACTGATCTGCAAACTCCCGCATCATGCCCTCTCCTCCTCGACTTGCGTCCACCACGTCTCTGGGCAGTTTATGAGCGCTGTACTGCGGGGTCGAGAAGCCATATGCTTCAGGGTCATCTCTGCGAATCAGGCGGAACTCAGGCTGCCACAAGTCGATCACGTCGTCTTCTTCGCCATCTTCGCCATCTTCCGGATCGTTCTGGGAAGTGTCTTGGGCATCAGAAGGCAGCGGCTCTGCCAAATTCAGCAGCTCCATCCAGCTGAAAAGGAGCGGATCTGTCCGCAGAGCCCACGGGTTGAAGTCCACCAGCCACACGCGGTCGTGTGGCGGCGGTATGTAAACATCGAATGTGAAGTTGGGATCCGGGAAAGTGTCGCGTAGTCTCACATCGAAGAACTCTTGGATAGTCTGTCGTAGTTTGTCCTGCATCTTGAATAGAAAGTCGAAGTGGTTCAAATCTCGCTGGCATATGGCGATCAACTTCCGGTTGCGCACGAAACACCGAAACTCAACGGATGGATTGAGGACGATCCATTTCCGCAGGACCAAGTGGTAGGGAATGGTCGCATCGCCTTCCATAGCCACGTCGCCATCTGCAGTGTCGTCGAAAGCGTGCTCGAGGTCGTGTGTGACAAAGTCGCTCGATTTGAGCAGCAGGTAGATATCGTTTGGTGTCCGGCACTCCATGTTATTGGTTGCTGCAATCCAGGTCGCATCTTTGGGTGCAGACCAATTCAGCTTCGGAGCCACCTTGCCGCCCAGCTCCTCGATCACAGCTTCTACGGCCTCATGAGTCTCCCTCCAATGTGTCGATGGGTCTTGGTTCGGGCCGTCGTCGTCGCCGTCATTATCGGCGCCTGAGAATATGCCGCTGTCGGCATCGGACCATTCGGGATTGTCGTTGTCTTCGGGTGGAAGTACAATACCATCCGCTCGTAGATACTCTAGGAACGCGCTGGGCAGAGGTATAAGACGCGCTTTCGGTGTGATAACTCGATATCTTAGAATATTAGTCTCTTGCAGCGCCATGGTAGATGTGTGCTCACTTTGGATGCCAGTTGTGATATGAGCAATTCAAGATATGCTGTTTTGTAACAGGCGGAAAAGGTAGCTGTCTGGGCTGGTTTGGCGGGGCAGCCACGGCAGATGCCGCAGAATCCGCTTGCTCGGTGCTCATAATGGATGCAGCGATGATAGTGGTAGACTATAGGTACTACCAGGCAGATGAAGCGTGTGTTGGGAGTATGACTCCATGGTGTGCAGTGACCGATGAGTCTTCGTTGGTGTGGTACCAAAAGATTTCGCGGGGCAGGCGCGGTTGCCAAGCCGCACCTCCGAGAGCAACTCCGCAACGAACATCAACCCAATCGTCGCATCCGCCACCTGCAATTCACAAATTTGGCCTGCCTCAACTGGATCAACATGTCTTCCAACGTCGGATTGTCCACACCACGCGGTAGCGGGACGTCGGGATATGTGCAGAAGAACAGGTCGCTGGTGAGGCCGCGCGACAAGGCCGCACCCTACACCAAGGATTGGGATTCGGCGAAGCACCGCCAACGACAGCCCGACCCCGAGATTCTAGAGCATGACCGCAAGCGCGAGATCGAAGTCAAAGTGCTGGAGCTACGGGACAAGCTCGAAGACGAAGGGTACGCAGAGCATACCGGTGATTTCTACAAATCACATGATTCGGTGCTAATCACATGCAGTGTCGATGAAGATGAGATAGATGATCGCTGTGACGGGCTGCGCAAGAAGCTCGAGGAAGAGCGCAAGGCAGGCAAGGACGCGGGTCCGGATGCGCGCAACCTGAAAGTGCATCAGGTGCACGACCTGGCCAAGGTGAGTGCCCCATGGAGGCGCAATTCGAGACTCACGTACTCATCAAGTCCTTAGGCCAAGATAGAGGAGAGCGAAAGGCTGAGAAAAGCATTGGGTATCTCCGCGGATTATGAAGAGGGAAGCCACTGGAGGAAACAAGAAGAACGCCTTCGAGAGTCACTGGCGCAACGCGAACGCGAAGACGAGGAGCAGCTGCAGAAGGCCAAGGAGGCGCGCCGCTATCGAGACGACTCTGAGTGATCCAGAAAAGCCTGCAACATTGATGGCGTTGGACGGCGTCGACTGATACCCTTTGGACTTTCTTACTATCATGGTCAAATTTCAAATAAACAAAAATGATGACCTGACTCGCGAAGGGCGGCTCGCGTTTTACAAACTTCGATTGCTAATGTGAATGTGTAGTGGCCGTGCGCTCAGCACCCCATACGAAACCAGCCAAGGGCTGTGTGGGACTGACACTTCAATACCCAGGGGAGGCAGGCAAACGACGAGCACGAAGTTTGCAGAGAAATATGGAGGAGACGTCAAGATCTAAGCAGCATTGCGGGAAGCCTCAGCCCTACTTATACGCAATCAGAGACCGTTGCAAATGCGGGGAGCGTTTTCTCAACTTCGACCCAGATCTGAGGCCAGATGTACGCCGAACAGGTGCGAACAGGCTTCACGAGCTTAATCTGACGACGCTGGATGCAGCCAAGTTGACAAGGCGACAGCGTCCGGCTCAGCTTCTTGTGCATCCTTGGGACTTCGATGGACTCCCAACCCAAGCTTCTTGTCGTTCTTGTCGTGAAGCGTAACTCAACTACATGCCTCCACACGTACGAAATGTCTCCAATTTCCAAAGCATCGCCCACCCAAGGGCCGTTCGGACATTGCCACTCGCTTGCACGGCACCAGCGCATGGTGAAGGGTGCTGTTCCCGGGCACTGGCCGTGCACGTGGGAGGATGGTGCTGTCAGCTGCGAGACACTCAATGTGGCGTGGACGTTCGAAATGGCGCAGCGGTGCGCCATCCGTGCTGGCGCCTACTGACTGCCATTCCTGATGGTTGCGGCGCAGTTGCGACGAGAGGGTGACACTCGCACCACGGGGATCTACCAGCCATGCAAGCGTGCCCAGCGACGCACCTCAAACAAATCGCCCCGCCCATCAAGAAAGCGAAGCAGTCTTGGGTGAGACCTGGGCGAGGACAAGCATGCGGCAAAGTGCTTAGGTAAGGACCAGGGGGACGATCCAGGCACCTGGATATCAGGGCACGGCGTCGGCGACTCCACAGATGAACGACAACGGACGCATCCAGCATCGCCATGCGCCATCTTCCTGGCTCAAATCTGCAAGGCTGCTCGCTGGCGGCCTTCCTTTCGGGGTCGTCGAGGTTCCATTTGCACTACGGATCCAATGAGACGTAGCTTGCAGACTGCGCGTTCGCCTTCTCCGTGGTCTGTGTTCCCTCGTAGACGCGAACGCCGCCTGCATTCGAAGACTCCGGTGAAACACCCTTTTTGGGGGTACCACGTTGTGCGAGGAAGCACTGCGATTGGTGACTTGGGTCGCTCCCACGCCAAGCACCTTCGCCTCGGCGGAGCGCTTGGCAACTTGGCTGGCTTGCGGAGCTTCCTCTACACTGAGCGCGAGGCCCTGCAATGAATCCAGAATATGCCTCTGGTAGGCGTGAAAAGATATTGCCCGCTACGGGCCTGGTTTTGCTGCATGTGGCACATGTTGAATGCTCGGTTTCTGATTGGCCGTCAGTACCAAATATGGGAGTTGCACCACACGAGGCCTCGACTATAAACACCTTACTGAGCCCTGCTCGTCTTGCTCCTGCAACTCTATAGACAACAGTCGCTCGTCTCTCTCCAATCGACAAGCCAGAGAGCCAACCGTCAAGATGGCCGTCCTCAGCGATTACAACTATATCATGGCCATAGGCACTTTCTTTGCCTTGCTTGATGCCTTCAACAACGGTGCCAACGATGTCGCCAACTCCTGGGCCACCAGTGTTTCCTCGCGCTCTATCTCCTATCGGCAAGCCATGGTTTTTGGAACCATTTTCGAGATGTTAGGAGCCATCACCGTCGGCGCCCGTACTGCCGAGACTATCAAGAACGGCATCATTCCTGGAGCTGCTTTCAAGGGCGACGCCGCTGTCCAGATGCTTGCCTTCACCTGTGCGCTCGCTGGTGCCTCGACTTGGGTTATGTGGTGCACCAGGCACTCCGCTCACGTTTCTTCGACCTATTCGCTGATCTCGTCCATTGCTGGTGTCGGTGTTGCCACTGTTGGAGCTGCCAACGTCCAGTGGGGATGGAACAAGGGCAAGGGTCTCGGTGCGATTTTCGCTGGTCTCGGAATGGCTCCCGCCATCGCTGCTGGTTTTGGTGCTTGCATTTTCATGCTCATCAAGGTAGTTGTCCACATGCGTCGGGATCCCGTCAAGTGGGGTGTTTACACTGCTCCTTTCTTCTTCCTCGTTGCTGGCACCATTTGCACGCTCTCCGTCGTCTACAAGGGGTCTCCCAAGCTTGGTCTTAACAAGAAACCTTCTTGGTATGTCGCCTCCGTCACCATGGGCACCGGTTTCGGTGTTGCGCTTCTCGCGGCTATCTTCTTCGTTCCCTACGTCTACACCAAGGTCATCAAGAAGGACCCCAACGTCAGGTGGTATCACGCTATCATGGGGCCCCTCCTGTTTAAGCGACCGGCTGCCCCCGAAGATCAACAGGCTGTTGTCCCCAACTACGCCGTCGTTCAAGAGGATGACCTTCCCGCAACCATCACCCGTTCGTCTTCTCTTAGCGATGAGGACTTGAAGAAGGGCGCAGCTGAGGACACCATTACTCCTATCGACTCAGAAAAGGTCGCTGCTCATGCTGAGTCCAAGCAGCTCACATACCAGGAAATGGTTGCCGAGGGCGAGGCCAGGTTCCATGCGAAGCTCAGGCAGAAGCGTGGACCGATGGGCTGGGCGATGCGCACATTGCACGACAACCCCATGGGTGCTGGTGAGATATACGAGCGCAAGAATGTGAAGACTTTCTTCATCCGCCTTCCTGCCATGATCACCGCTGGTCTTCTCTACGGTCTCCACTACGACATCCACGCCGCTCAGTCTGGTATCCACGGTACCCCCGAAGGTGCTCGTATGGAGCGTGTCTATGCAAACGCCGAAAAGTACCCCAACGAGGTCGAGCACGTCTACTCTTTCGTCCAGATTCTCACTGCCTGCACCGCCTCGTTCGCTCATGGTGCCAACGACATCGGTAACTCTGTCGGCCCTTGGGCTGTTATCTACCATGCCTGGATGTATGGTGAGGCCTCTACCAAGAACGCCCCCGTCCCTATCTGGCAGCTCGCCGTTCTCTCAGCCACCATTTCCGTCGGTCTTATTACTTATGGCTACAACATCATGAAGGTCATGGGCAACAAGGTAAGTTCTCTTTGCTGCTACCAAACAGAACATGTTACTAACTCGGTGCAGATTACTTACCATTCTCCTTCTCGAGGTTCTTCCATGGAGATGGGCGCTGCCATCACTGTCCTCCTCTTCTCGCAATACTCCCTGCCCGTCTCGACTTCTATGTGTATCACTGGTGCCACAGTTGGTGTCGGTCTCTGCAACGGCACTCTCAAGGCTGTCAACTTCCAGCGTGTGGGCTTGCTCGTGTTCTCCTGGATCATGACCATCCCCGTTGCTGGCACCATTGGTGGCGTGCTCATGGGCATCGTGCTCAATGCTCCTCACTTCAAGTCATAGATGGATGATGGAGTACGCAATCAGGCGAGATGATGACGACGAGAGAAAAGTTGAGATACCCGGTATGGTTGGTGTTCTTGGTGTGCTTCGGGCATGTTATGGTTTCCACATGTACTAGCAGCATAGAATTGTTTCAATAATGTCTTTCTAATATCCATCTTTCTGACCAATGCATAACGGCAAAGGGTAATGGCAAGCATATCCATCAATAGCATAATGACGGTTCGATCGTAAGAGCCGTGACAAGTCAGCGTCTACTCAAGCGTGACTAAGATATCACAAGCTTGCTCGGCTCTAGGCACCCGCTCGGCACGCAGCAGCAACGTCGTATCGATATCGCTTACACGTTGCTTCGCATTGCTTCGTATGCGTCGCGCGCAGGAGGAAGCATAGCCCCATGCGGACAAGGCTACGCAAGCATCTTATCGATCTACTTCCGCGCGAATCTCCCCACCCACCAGCATTGCACACCATCCACGGAAGGAAATTCGATGTCGCAAAGCATTCAAAGGGGAAAAGGGCCGACGGGCAATGAAAATCTCTCTTCCGAAGCAGAATATTCCTAGCCTCTGAGTCCCGTACTTGGTACGGTACGCCCACCAAATCACTCACGCGACACCTCCTGCATCCAGGCACACAAAGCGGGTACGTCCATGCAATGCCACCACCCCGGCGGCGCCCGCTGCCCCCACCAACCTGCTTCGATAGTGCACCCAGCGCCGTGTTCTGCGCCGCCTGCGTGCCTGCAGTTCGCACTAGTGCCACCTTCCTTGAATCCCGCCCGTGCGCCGCCAAGGAAAGCTTGATTCCGCTCCGCTTGGCGGAACTTGGACGAATGGGAGTGAGGCTCGAGGAACGTGGGTGAGGCATTGGACTGCGGGGTGTCCGGCGTGCCAAGATGTGTTTTGCTGTGTGAGAGCTGCGGGTGGATGGGAAGGGGGAGGGTAATTCGTGTATGCGATACATACGATGGTGGTGGTAGATAGGAGGAGGGAGCTGAGGTTACTTGTTCAGGAAACGCGAAGTGGTTGGTTAGTTGGTAAGTGGTGTCTGAGTGGATGGGATGTTGAAGTAGGAGGTTGTCGATTGTGGAAGGAGTCTCCAAGGTTGCTATGTTCGGGGCGTAGTGGTGGCGCTACGAGGGTAGCTAGACCTTCCACTTCGTCCACTTCGTACCGTAGGTAAAGTTTGTCTCGACTATTGATTTGAAGATTTTTGCACGGCCGGTAGACCAATCGGTGTATGCTCATCGTGGGACAAACTATCATCATGCAACTACCATACCATAGGTAGGTGTGTTTCTGATGCCTACCAACGTTGCATTGCGCCGAGGCTGCCTCTGCACTGCCCGGGACATGCCATACAACCCTTTGAAGGCTATGTGCATGCTCAAGGTGTTTTCGACCTCGGAAAGCTTTCGTCTGTGCGAAGATGGTATTACGCAATATTGGTATGTCGTACTCTCGCTTGAGCTTGTCGCTGCCTAGATGCACAGCATATATCCCTTCGTATTCATGTGCTATGGGTGTGGTGCTAATGAACATGCGTCAAAGAAGGCCGTTGACAATTTCTAATACTCCCCTCGCTATCCTGGCACCGCTACTTGCAGCACATCCATCCATGGCCGATCTCGTTGCGAAGCGCCTCTGTTGTATTTTGCTAAACAATATAGTGCACCGTTAGCGACATCATACCATAGTAGCTTGCGTATTGTGCTCCCCTAAACACTTCCTCTCCATGACTGTAACAATTTGGTTGAGGCCAGGCTCAACCGTTCCATTGGCTGACAGCCTGGCAAGAATCTCAAGCTCCTCGCTGGCAATGAAGGAGTTTTCCGGTGCTTGCATTTCTGTCTGATGGTTCATGCGTTCCACTCTTGCAAAGTCCTTCCATATAGCCCCTTCTGGATCCCGTTCACCATGGCGAGGATTGTGCGTTGGTTGCTACCCCCAACAAGAACATACGTTCTTTGAACGAGTAAAGCTTCGAAACTTACTCGCTTTTCGGACTATCGGGGAAGCCTAATTGCTGTATACGGGGGCTTTCACTGTCATTTTTCGGCTTGTGCTCCTATATCCGTAGGAAACCGAACCATCATTCCCTGAATTTATGGAGCTGTTAACATCAGTACGTAAGTCCTGCCTTCATTGACAGCTCCATAACATATATTTACGATGCTGATCCGCTAGCATATACGTGGGCATGCGAAATACTGAAGAAATTGATTCTTAAATGAATTGGGTGATGATAATATTGGATTTCGAAACGTTTCGATGGCAAAAGATTAAGACCGCGAAAGGTTCGCATTGTGAGGGTGTGGTGTACCAACAAAAACGGATATTGTAGACGTGAACCTTAGAGAGCTTGCATTTCGAGCAGGTTTGATGGTACTACGATACAAGAGGAACGTGGAGGAAGATGATGGATCAAATTTCAGCTATTTATGACACGGCCAACCTTTCTCCGCTGAGCTGTTCGAAGGTTATGTGCGGCTGCCTTCACGAATACCGTCTTTAATACGCTGGCTTGATTCTGAATCCCTCCAAACTAGTCTAACGAAATGGCTCTAATGAGACTATAACAAGACAAATTTGACGAATACTGAAGGCTACCTCGTAGTCTGTAACGTACTTGACAACAAATAAACAAAGACTGCAAGAATTATTCAACGCTTCCTCGAAAGTTCCGCCCACAACTTATTCCGCCTCCTTTTCACTTCTTAGATGAGTGATTATTATAAGCAATCACGAGTTTCTCTGACCCTTCTCTGCATGATCTAGATACCTAATGCTTCTTCTTCTTCCTGTGCGATTTCCGCGGAGATTGTCTCTGACCCACCCCTTGGCCCACGCTGGTGTTGGTAGCGGAACGTGCAGCTGCCGTAACTTGTTGGCCTTGACTGGAAGTGCCATGGGAAGTAGCGTGATAAGGTAAAGCGTTGGTATCGAGACTACTTGTCTGTGATCGTGGTAAGAGGCTCTGTTGGTCGTTGGAAGCAGGCTGTGATATGTTCCTGTCCACTTGGCTCACATCGGAAGCCGAAGAAGCTGATCCCTGGCGTTTGCTGGACTGAGCACCATCAGGCTGATAAGATCGAGATGCCTGTGTCGGGGGGTTACTCGCCTCTTCAAGGGAGTAGAGGTTGTCCAGTCCATTCTCGGCGGTTGCATGCGAGGCTTGTGGTGTCGCTTCCTCCGCATCTGCAGTGGTTGTATCAGTGTTTTGTTCATGGGCATTTGCTGTTGCCGCCGTCCTTGGCACCGAGGCATTGTCTCCGTCTTCTATTGTCCCTGTACCATCTGGCGAGCTCCACACATACTCATCTGGTAGTGCAGCTAATATGGGCGCAGGTGGCTTCAAGCGCCTTGCCTCTTCTACGAGTTCCTTGTACAAACTGGTGGAATCCTTTGCTCGAAACGTATCACCGTTCTGTTTGAGCTCCCGCACTCTCTCTTTATATTTCTTCGCGATTTGCTCGTATGGCTGCTTCTCAGCATCGCTCAACGGTGTCCACTTCTTCCTTGCGTCTGCATGTGGTTCCATGCCTGTTTTACCAAGGACTTCTTTGAAGAGTTCACCAATTGCAGAAGAGAATAAAGCAAAGCCGCTCCTCACATCGGAAGGCCCTTTCGCTTTGCCATCCCGATTCATTCCGGTATTGGCTGAACGAGCACTATCATCCGTGTATGCATCGACACGATTGCTTGCTCGCTCGTTAGCTACCGTTTCCTGATGTTGGAACGCTCGTGAACTTCGAGAAATTTGAGGTTCAGTCGCTAGCGCTTTGGTGGCCGATGCGAGACTAAAGTGCACGGAGCGCGCGTTGTTGGGGAAGATGTTGGGTGGAAGGGACTAACAAGCAAGTTAGTGCTGTAGTATCATCAAAGATAAGCGGCAAGTGACTGTCTGGCGAGGCAGTCAAGATGGCGCTCATGCTCATGTCTTGGTTCTTAGACTTACTCTTTGTGTGGGAAGATGGAGAGTGTACATTCCCGCTGGTATGTTGAATACCACGTCGTCAATCTCTCCGGTGTCGGTCATGTGACATACGATGACTTTGTATCTGACATGTTGGTGGGAGATGCTCGGGGGGGCAAGATCATCTTGGCGTCTAAGGACAGCGCCCGAATCCATTTGTGTAGGGGGGATCGATGAGCCGCGGTTGATGGTAGTTGTGCTTGTACCTGTTGCTAGCGGCGTGGCCGACGCCCCGTTGACAGCATCATTCGTCCTCTCAACTTGTGTCTGACCCCGAGCTTCATTTGAAGCATTTGTCAACAGATCAGGCTGACCGGTTGGCTGAGTTGGAGCAGGTGCTTGTGACAACCGAAGCCCAGGGGCCATATACTGCCGCTGAGTGGTACCGTTTCCTGATGCGTTGAGACTTTTCATGAACGGGGCCATAGCGTTGTACAGAAATCTGATGATTGCCTCATGCACACGTGTGACAGTATCTTCTGACACCTCATGTTTTCCTGCCCAAGACATTACCTCGGGATCACCCACGGCCTCGCTTGCCCATTCAACTAGCTCTCTCAAACCTGTGGCACCGTCTACTGGAAGATAGTCCGACGCCTCCCGATGGTACCACTGCGCGCGAGCGTTGTCCCGAACGTGTGTAAATACGGAGTCAACAAGCCCTTCACTCACACCCTCTTCTCTGGCAACATTTCCCACCAAGTTCTGCGACACACAAAACTTATCGAAGAACTCGTCGAGACGTTTGCGCGGCAACTCCATGATCATTCGACAGTTACACAACCTGAATAGAACAGGACCGCTAATTAGAGGCCATCACAGGCTTTATAACCAGGGGATATTCAAGGTGGTGCCAGTTTGTGCTGCGTCTACCCTTATGTGTGCGGAACAATCACCTGGTGTAAGCGCTTCGACAAAGAGTCGGCTAAGGCATAAACAAATCAAACTAGACGACCAGAACGATTTATCACATGTTCAACTTACCTTGTACGCGCAGATATGCTTCGACATCTGCAAAGTGATGCGTAAGTCTCAAATGCCCTCGAAAACTTCAGCACAGGTGGTAAGGTGCTGCGTTGAAGTCGATGGACATTGTCTGTGTCATCATGTCCGTCGAGCGTGAAAATATTGACAGCTCAATTCTCTATCGCAATTCGGGTGCTATCTATGCATGTTCGTTTGTCAAAAATCCGCAATCATTACCATCACGAGATCAAAGTCTAGCTATCAAAACGCCGAGAAAACCGTGCCCATTATTCACTGTCACTGTTAGCCTTGTGCATGAATGTTGGCAAAAGGGATTGCTCACAATCTAAGGGATTAGTCTAGAGCAATCGTTGCAAGTCTAGGCGCCAGTGGAGGTGGCACTGCCCTTATCGTCGCACTCGCTGTCCTCATCATCATCGCTAGGGATTAATTCGAACGGCTGGCCATGCCTCCAGCCAGAGGAAGATGTGCGGAGTGAAGAGGAGGGGAGAGTCTGAGCTGCGCTCGGGGCATCGGTTGCCGCTGGAGCAGTGGAACTCCATGCACCATGAGACGCTGGTGACGGGCCGTAGTGTATAGAGCGACGAGGCACCTTGGGCGTAGGTCCATTCTGTGATTGTGAGGTCTCGCTGAGATGCCGCTTGCGGGGCGAAAGGGCATGCGATCCCAAGTCACCTTGCCGAGCAAATTGTGCGTGTCGCTGAGACGGCTGCGGCCCGGGAAACACTCGCGCGTGAGAGCCGGAGCCGGAGGGCTGATCGGCACTTCGTGGTGGAGCCTCTTCTATCCGGTCCTGCCTTGCGTCCTCGATCTGCTCAGCTTCCATCTCAGTGTCTGCTTTGTCAAGATCTGCTGGTTTATATTTTCCGTGATTTATGGCGTCCCGAGCCACCTGGCCGAGTGAACAACGTCGGGCAATCTCGAGAAGGAGCACGTCAAACTTATTGCTGAGGGCTTGTTTGATGGTCCCGTCATGGAATACAGTAGCCTCCTCTGACATATACCTCATTTTGTCTTCAGTAGCCAGGATTGGGAGACTCTTCCTCCTCGTCACGTGCTTCCAGATGGCACCCAGCCATTCATTGATGTCGCCCTTGACCATGGAAGGATACTTCTCATTCAAGCGTTCACGCAGTACCCAAGACCAAAGTCCCCATACGTTCTTAGCGGGCCTAATGACTGTCGTGTCTGTCTTCGTTCGCTTGCTGTCTTCGGTGTTGCAATGGTCTCCAGCTCCTGGCTGATTGAGAGCCATACGTAGGTGGACGGTGATTTGCTCGTTCATGGTTCTCAAGCTCGAGAGATCACTGTGGAGGTATCTCTTATTGGGACCATGCGACTCTTCCATAGGAGGTACATCCAAAGAGGAGTCGTGGTGTTCGACGGGTACTGCGCCCTGGACTTCAATCTGAAAATCATGTCAGCTCAATTGCGCTCGAACTGCTGCTAGTATTGATTGAACATCCAGCCTCTCATTGGTATTCCATCCAAATCGTTCAAAGCTTACCTCACTGCCCAGGACGGAGCCATCAAGCATTCCCGAGTTGGAATTCCTGTCAATGGTCGCGCGGACGACGATGCTCTCAATTGCTATTGACCACTTCTGGAGAGTATGTTAGACAACTTGAACTTGGTAAGAATGCCTTTCTGCCGGGGCAATTAATATTGAACGCACCTTCTCGCAATAATCTTTGTAGACGAACGGTGCTAGGGGCGCCGAGCGAAGAACCGTGTTGTCGTGAACCTTTGGTGATGTCGCTGTACCCGCTCTCTCGTCCGTACCATCGTTCGCCGGGAGAAAGTCTTCCAAGAAATTACGCATTCTCTGTCCTCGGCTATCTGTAAACTGGTCGTTCCGAAGGAGAGCGTCCAGCTCTGCGAGTGAGAACGTGACAGAGCGTTCTCCCTATCTGGAACTGTCTCGAGCAAATTTTATGCTGATGGGAGACAGCTTCCTACGCGCCTTTATCAAGGCCTCCGAGTAGGAGTATCGCTTAGCGCTGATCGCCGGTACTTCCAGTGCCGGTAGTGGGTTTGTGGTATTCAGTGCCGGTAGTGAGGCTGTGGGCTTGAGTGCAGCCTGACTATCGAGGAAACCAGGGATAGAGTCAATAACAAACTCGAGGACAACAGGACACAAACCTTCAACTTCTTCGGGATCGATGCGATATGCCTTTGCGGTTATTCTCTTGCCGGCGGGGAACTCCTTGAACGGGCTGTCTCCTGCTTCAATTAACTTCCTCAGGCCGTCTGCATTTACCTTTAGCTTTTCCGTGGAGTCACGTTGCATCAGCTGCTTCTGTGCAGGCTCCCAATAGCCACCGAGGATTGCACGGATAAGGGATCTGTCCGTGCCTGGGAGCAGCTCGACGCAAGTCTGGGGCACTTTGAGCTCATCTTCATCGACGAGCTTGTCGAAGAACTCGTCAATGAGCTCCTCAATTGACTCAGCCATGGGTGAGGGGTCGGGAGGTAGTAGATACCGATGATAGAGTCGAGTCGGGTCAAGTTAAATAAATAAATCTCGACTTTTAGACTAGCTGAATGGGACCTGGTGTCTGCGCAACAGCGTCGCCGTTTCGCTTGTGATTGATGAATGAGTATATTCTGCTGCATGCTCTATCTGTGAATGCTTCACAGGGACGTGACGAAGATCAAGCTTCGTCGTCTCCCTGTTGCGACGGCTTCGGCTTCGGCTTCGGCCTACCTTGAGCCTTCTCCGGCAAGAGCCTCGTGACAAAATTGAAACCGATGGCCACCAGGACAAGTACAACCCAGAACAGCTGCCCAAGAAGTATCTGATACTTCACCCCTATGGCGTATAGGGACGTAGATGCGGCAGGAAAGATTGCTCGGATCCCAGACTGCAGAGCCAGCACAAGTGCGTTTAGCGTGCCAAAGCTTTCATGCGAAGGAGAGATATCGTTGAGAGCGAGTTGCACCCCAGCTATCAAAGCATTAGAAGATATTACGAACCGAGACCAGGAGAACTTACTGAAGGCCATCGCAACGGAGCTGCCGAAAATATTGCTGAAAGGGAATAGTATCCAGAAGGGAACCTTAAGTCCGTGTCGAAGGAGGATATTGCAGATCGGGTCTATTGCGAAGAAGATGGGCCAGATGAAGGCATTGAATTTGAGGAGACCGCCGGTGCCGATGCGCTTGTGAAGGGGTGGGAATACCACAAGCAACCAGAACGCCTGGGCTAGTCCTCCGATTGCCATGAAGACTGATATCCATTTGGGCGACAGCCCCAGCCCCCCGAGATTAATGGGAGTGTACATGAAGACGGGGAAAGCGGCAGTGAATGCAAAGGCTAGAAGCATGCAGTAGTTGTAGATGAGCATAACTTTAGCAACGCCAGGGTACTTGATCAGTTCCCATGTCGTCATAGTAGGCTCGGCTGATGTCTTTGCGCTTTGATGGACATGCAATGTCTGCAATCATTGTTAACGAAAGCCCGAAGATGTGATGCAGTGCGACACGAACCTCTTTCACGTAAAACGTGACAAGTAAAGCAGCACTGAGACCGACCAAGGAGCAGGCAAATCCTGGTAGTGCATAGGGATAATCGTTGAAGAAACGCACATGTCCAAACACCGAGGGGAAATTCACAGCCGGTCGCTCCAACGCACCACCTACAGGGAGTAAGGTTAGAGAATGATGTACAAGGAGCATTGGGGGAAGTTGTACCCAACAGGGGCCCGACGAAGATACCCAGGTTACCCGCAAATGCAAAATAGCTGAACACACGAGCTTGTGTATCCTTGGTGCTATTCTCTGTGAGCATGGCACGGACAGTGACTACTGTTCCCGCGAAAACGCCAGCTAAGCAACGGAAAAGTATCATCTGCCATATGGATTGACTGAGGCCAAACAGAGCAGTGCATATAGTGACTCCGTACAGAGATAAGGCAAGAACCGGCTTTCTTCCAAAACGATCGGCGGCCTATCGGTGGTAGTGAGCTTCGTGCCCACATCTCATAGCCTGTTTCGATTACTTACCCTGCCCCAGAATATCATGACACACATTTGCGTTGCCGAAAACAAGCTCTCAATGAGTCCCGAGTAGAATCCAACATCTTCTTTGGCAACACCACCAGTCTTCTCAATCATCAAGTTGATATATGGGAAGATGGAGAAGAATGCTACAGGTTCGACCAAACGTGTGTAGCACAGCAAGAATATCTGCGAAAAATCCAAGGTCTTGAGCTCGTCGCCGCCCTCTAATTGAGCTCCATGATGCGTTCCGTAGGCGAGAACTTCGGCCTCTCCTGCCTCAGCAAGGGGTGCAGAAGTAGCAGCTTTGAGCAGGGGCGCCCACTCGTCATTGGCCCTGCTCAATGAGCGATCGTCTCCCTGCTGACTTCTTGAAGAGGAGGGAGACATGCTTCGATAGTGGAGAAGTCTAGAGGCCTATCGAAGTCGTAGGAGGTGGTCTTACCTGAACCCGAGGGAAGACCAACTGAACGTAGATTGCGTGATCGAAAAGAATCACTAGCATGAATCTGGGCAGAGGATGATAAAGATACAAAGACGGGCAATTGATTGATCGTGCAGAGAGAACGCTCATGCGTCCATTGAAGCACTTTATGTAGGACTGAGGGAGCACGCATTGTTTGACTCGAAGTCTTTAGATCGCAGTTCGCGCTAGTGGGCCCACTACCCAGATACGGAAGGAAGAACTTCATAATTGGCCATGGGTCACCGTTCGATACCCTGTGCTTTTCCGTTATCGCCGAAGGGCATCTGCGCAATCCAACAAATGCCGGCAATTCCTTCGCTTGCTCGTTCGTGTAATGCAATGGTGCACGGGCCGTGTGAACATAAGCTGTCGTTCCAGGCATCGAGATCGCGTAGTTTCAGGCATCAAGATATTGAACCTATAATTATACTTTGCGAACTGGTGATCCGGTCCTAACAATCCGTAAAAAAGTCTCTCTCGATCATTTGTATCTGCGTGCATGGATAGATTTCATAGAATCACTAGGCATCAGCACTGACACTCGTCCCGTGCGACAGCATCTACCTAGGTACGCTGTTGGACCCGATCTCGCGTGCAACAGTTGATCCGAGTCAAATTCACTTCCATGATAGGCAACAAGATGACCTTCTTTACGGTTCGTCAAAGAATCACATTATGTAACCTTCTAGTTGCTCTTGTGACTCAGCACCACCCTCAATAAATCAAAGCATCAGCTTCCGCTCCTATGTCATTCCCAATGCAGGTCTTCCTCGTGGTATCATGATAAACTTTTCCCATTCCCAGTCCCGCCAACGCCGTACAAATGCCAACACATCGTTGCAGGACTCGAACGCGTTAACGAGCGCGCGTGGCATCCGTCCTCAACTGATCGATCAGAGTGTCGACCGAAGCCATATCTGCTGCATCCAGCTTCTTCTCTGGCTTGAATGTAGAGGGTACACTGTCAACCACAGCGTCTAGGCCTGGCTGGTAGTTGCGAGTTGCGCATGAGAGAGCCCGGACAGCCTTCTTGCGCACCGCCTCATTATCGTCTTCTGTCGCGAGCTTGACGAGGGTAGGTAGAGCACCAAGCACGAGTAACTGTTCACTGTCAGTATGGTATACGCCACTGTGAAACAAGGCGGCTTACCCGCTCCTGGGCCTTGACATTGTTCTCCACCGCTGTGCCTGCACACCATGCCGCATATTTCCTGAGATCGGCCTCCTCATGCTCGAGCTGCTCTATGAGTGGGGTCCAAAGTTTTAAGCTCTCTAGGTTGTTCGCATTGTCGATGCCCTGCACCAACATCTCGAAATCCTCGAAAGCATCGACTTTCTGCTCAAGCGTGTAGTCCGGCTGTGTGATGACCTCCATCTTGCGTCTCATCATCTCGGCATCCGAAGGTGCTGATATGCCGCTCAATATCTCCTGCAGCGTCTGCGGGTCGAGCTGCGTGTTTGGGTCCTTGGGCGCATTGGGGTCGTTCCGGGACGCTTCGGAATTTTCGATGCCCCATTTGAGGAGGTCGTTAAACTTGGGATTGTTCATTGTGCCTATAGGTGTCTTGTGGAAGTCGTGATCGAGGTAGAATGGTGTGAAGCAGTGTATGCGACAAAGTCTTTAGGCATGGACACAAAGATTTGGCGCCATGGTGGATGACGCGGGTTGGCGCGCGAACTTTCCAGCGGTTTCGGGGCTGCCTGATTCGAGCGGGTCTCTACCGCAGGCAGTGCACCCACGGCGACGGCAGCTGGGTCTGACAGCCATGACGGCTGACCGACAGCAGATTCAAGAATGACAACGCTCCTGAAGGAAATACCGTTCGCAGCATCGGCTGTGCTTTTAATTGTGCATGTTCGATTGGGCACCCCACGCGCTCTGTGCTTCGGTGCCCAGCTGCTGTGCCCCGCATTACACGTGACCCTTGGAGCTTGTACATTTTGGCGGGGACGATGCGAGGCGACCCAGGCGAGGCGGTGAGCATTCATGCGGCTGGCGTGCTGGCGGGAATGCCCAGGGGTCACTACCGCCGTGCAGCCCGCTGTCACATATAATTCTAGTCCCTCTGCATCTTCTGCTGGCGACACGTCGCTGAGGCGAACACGTCGTACTGGCGGAGCGGGCGTATGTCTAACAGAGAGACACGGCCAGAGACTCCGTAGGCAGCGCCATAACTGCTTGGCGGGCCTCGTCTGCGGCGGAGAGCTTGCGTATACACAAACACGCTGGAAATAGAAATGCTGTAGCCTAGCCACGTGTATAAGGCGCCGCGCGCTGAGCACTTGAAAGTGAATGCCAGTGTCCTTCTGCAAGCTAAATCTGAGGCTGGAATCTGTCAATCCGCGAAGCCGTGGCAGTGCCCCCTTCTTCACCAACCTCGTCGCTCCTGCCGCCCCCGCTAAGGGCAAGACCCGCTTATTTAGCACACCCACCGACACTTGCCTCTCTTTGCACAGAACACACCTACCTCATCACCTCTGCCCGCGACCTGTACGTATCCTGCCATCCTCCACCCTTACGACTCTTGACTGTCGTTACTGTCGCGACCTCACGCTGACCCTCAATCGCCGCAGCGACCCCGAATCGCATCTCTCTCACCTTCAAATCACACACCCTATCTAATCCGTCAACATGGAAGAGGAAGGTAAGCGGAAGCCCAACCAGCGCGAGCTCCTGTCGCAGACCAGACCTCAAGCTGTGCGCCGTCCATCTCAATGACATCTGCTAACATCGATTTGCGTAGTCGCGGCTCTCGTCATTGACAATGGGTGAGCTCCCCCGAATTTGATCCATCGTCATCCCTGTTGTGGGGTTATCAGCTACGGCGGCCCCGCGCCCACAACCACCGCCAGCAACACCACAGCAGGGAGCGCGGGACAAACGTGATGGGATCGACTTGAGCTGACTGTTTCCAGTTCGGGTATGTGCAAGGCCGGTTTCGCCGGTGACGATGCGCCCCGAGCAGTCTTCCGTAAGTGCCCCGCGGCTCAGTAGCAGCGTCTCAAGCCTGCAAATTAAGGCCATGAGCACCTGTACCCTCTGATCAGCTCATTTGCTAACGCATCCGCAGCCTCCATTGTCGGCCGACCGCGCCATCATGGGTACGAAATCCACTCACACCGCGAGATGGTTCGCCAGCTAACGACCGCGCAGTATCATGATTGGTATGGGCCAGAAGGACTCATACGTCGGTGATGAGGCACAGTCGAAGCGTGGTATCCTCACGCTCCGATACCCCATTGAGCACGGTGTTGTCACGAACTGGGACGACATGGAGAAGATTTGGCACCACACCTTCTACAACGAGCTGCGTGTTGCCCCCGAGGAGCACCCCGTCCTGCTCACCGAGGCTCCCATCAACCCCAAGTCCAACCGTGAGAAGATGACCCAGATCGTATTCGAGACGTTCAACGCTCCTGCCTTCTACGTCTCTATCCAGGCCGTCCTGTCCCTGTACGCCTCCGGTCGTACCACTGGTATCGTGCTCGACTCCGGTGACGGTGTCACTCACGTTGTCCCCATCTACGAAGGTTTCGCTCTTCCCCACGCCATCTCCCGTGTCGACATGGCTGGCCGTGACTTGACCGATTACCTCATGAAGATTCTTGCTGAGCGCGGTTACACCTTCTCCACCACTGCCGAGCGCGAAATTGTCCGTGATATCAAGGAGAAGCTCTGCTACGTTGCTCTTGACTTCGAGCAGGAGATCCAGACTGCTAGCCAGTCCTCCAGCTTGGAGAAGTCCTACGAGCTTCCCGACGGTCAGGTCATCACCATTGGCAACGAGCGCTTCCGTGCTCCTGAAGCTCTCTTCCAGCCTTCTGTCCTTGGTCTCGAGAGCGGCGGTATCCACGTCACCACTTTCAACTCCATCATGAAGTGCGATGTCGACGTCAGGAAAGACCTGTACGGCAACATTGTCATGGTATGTCTGACGCATGTATTCGCGGTGACACAGCGCTAATAATTCCCAGTCTGGTGGTACTACCATGTACCCCGGTATCTCCGACCGTATGCAGAAGGAAATCACCGCCCTTGCACCTTCTTCCATGAAGGTCAAGATCATCGCTCCCCCGGAGCGCAAGTACTCCGTCTGGATCGGTGGATCCATCTTGGCCTCGCTTTCCACCTTCCAGCAGATGTGGATCTCAAAGCAGGAGTACGACGAGAGCGGTCCCTCGATCGTTCACCGCAAGTGCTTCTAAGCGTGCTCCTGCGTACGGTCTCAGACATAATGGCAAGCCTAGTAGCGGAGGCATCATGTTGGCGCTCTGTTATAACCAGGAATTGATGGCGACGATGGTTCATAAAATGGCGAATCGTGTTTCGGGATGGATACAGCCGCTATGGATGAGCTTGAGCTCGCGGGTGGTATGACCGAGGATCTTAAGATTGTAGCTTAGAAACCTGGACATTTCACATCCTCGAGAATTTGTTGATTTTCTACATGTCTTTCGCCGCATCCATTGTTGGGTATCTTAAAGCGTTCCAATCATCCAGTGTGTGACCTGCTATCATAACAATACAGTCTCATCCTCAGAACCCCAAAAGTCATGCGTCATCACATGATAACCCAGCAACCTTGGAAAGACATTGCCGCAAATTCCATTCTCCTCGATGGCTGACCTCTCTATACCTGTGGGCCTTCAAAGCACATCTAGCACTAGCCCGACCAGCTCACTGAACTCGGCCCTGCCTTTCATACTTCTGTCCAACCCCGTTCCCAGCACGACCGTCCTCAGCTCGCGCTCGTTTCGCGTCTTGATCGCGCTCGCTATATTTGTTGCAAGCGTCTGGCCCAGAACGTCTAATTCGGGCACGGTGCCGCCGAGGATGGTGGTCGCGGTGAGCTGGTGCATGGGTAGCAGTTCGCTGGAGGGATCGTCCGGGTCGCGGTCGTGGGATGTGAGGGAGGAGTCCGTGGCGGAGACGTCGAGGGGAACATGGACCTGTGACAGGAAGGCATTAGTAGGTGCTAGAGTATGGAAGAGAGCAGCTATATTCAGAGATCATACGAGTAACGAGGCGAAGGAAAACTTACCCAGTGTGCTAATCTTCCATTTTGGGTGATTGTTATAAGAATCTTGTCGGCGAAGTAGAGGGTTGTTGCTGTGGTGGGATGGCCGCTGATGGTGCTTGTTTGGGTTTTTGAAGGTGCTGGAAAGGGTGCGGGCGTGACTTCGTAGCCTGCGTCTGCCGTGCTTTTCGTCGCCATCATGTATTACAGTTGTCCAGCGACAAAGACCACTGGGTAGCAGAAGCTCTGATCGTAGTCGGCGTCGGCGTCGCAGCAGCTGTCCTCATTCTGCCGGGCGGTGAGCGGGCGGAGGTTTCGAGGCCCCACCAAAATTTATGAACTCGAGCTTCGCGCAGCACCAACGGTTGCAATAAGGGTCAAACTCCCTTCCCACACCCTACACCATGCCGAAATTCATACCTCGCGAGCGCAAACACAAAGTGCTCGCGCGCCAAAATGCGTCCACTTCCAACGATACCTCCGCCGACGCCAACGCAACGGAGATCGTCCCCGAAGAGCAACGCCTGCGCAATGAGAAGAAAGCCGCATTGAAAAATGAGCTGGTCGCTGAGAGCAAGGGTAAAATGTCCGGGAAGAAAAAGAAGCGCCTGGACAAATATGTGGAGACGAAGTTGAAGAAGGAGGAGAATTTAGTGTTGTTGAAGAAATTGGCGGAACAGAGGGTGGATTTGGGTGGGTTGAGAAGTTCGAAAGCACTTGGGGGGAAGCATGCGAAGAAGAGGGAGAGGAGGGACGAGGGGCCGGAGGAGTTTCATTCGGACACTGAATCCGAGGATGAGGATAGAGAGGTTCAAGAACGACCGAGGCCTGTAAAGGTTGCGGGGAAGCCTGAGGCGCCTGCGGAAGTGCCTGCGGAAACCCCAGCAGCAGAAACCGCGTCGAGCGCTCCGGCGAAGTCTGCGGGAAGTGGTGGCCTATTTGGGACTGGACTGAAACGACCGCTTGATGTTGATGAGAGCGGGAAGCCTGTCATACAAGTTAGGAAGAGGAGGAAAGCGAAGGGGAAACCGGTCGTCATTGAAGAGGAGGTTCCGTGGGAAGGTTTCAGCTCAGATGAGGGTGACAACACGGAGGAGTCCGAGTCTGGCTCTGAAGAGTCAGCATCCGTGGGATCCAAAGGCTCTGACGAAGAGGAGGATGAGTCGGCGTCAGGAAGCGAAGACTCTCAAGACGATTCGGAAGAAGAGAGCAGTAGTGACACAAGCGCGGACGAGGATGATAAGTCGGCGCGAAAAGAGCGCACGAACGCATTCAAAGCCTGGGCGACAGCGCAACGAAACGAAGCGATAGGATTCGTCCCTACCAACAATCTCACACACGCAATACCGCCCAAACCGAAAGACTTCACCCCTCGAGCACCAGAGGCGGATCCCCTCCCGCCTGAACTTGAGACCAAGACCGCGACAGATGTCACGCGCAAAGCGTACAGCGTCGCGGTAGAGCGGACACCCGAAATTCAAGAAGCACGACTACAACTTCCAGTTGTGGCAGAGGAACAGAAGATCATGGAAGCGATACATAACAACGACGTGGTCGTGGTTTGGGGTGCCACGGGTAGCGGCAAGACGACGCAGGTGCCACAGTTCTTGTACGAGGCTGGTTATGGCGCGCCAGATGGCCCAACGCCAGGCATGATCGGTGTCACGCAGCCGAGACGAGTTGCTGCTGTGAGTATGTCGAAACGCGTAGGAGATGAGCTGGGTAGCGAAAAGGCGAAAGTCGCATACCAAATTCGCTTCGACACCTCGACGAGCGCGAAGACGGCAGTCAAGTTCATGACGGATGGCGTGCTGCTACGTGAGATTTCGCAAGACTTCATCCTTACCAAGTACTCTGCGATAGTCATCGATGAAGCGCATGAGCGAAGCGTGAATACGGATATTCTCATTGGTATGCTTAGCAGAATCGTCGATCTGCGCGCGGATATGACGAAGAAAGATCCGGAGAAGAACAAGCCTCTAAAGCTGATCATCATGTCTGCTACGCTGAGGATATCGGACTTCACAGAGAATACACGACTTTTCAGACAAGGACCGCCACCATTATTGAAAGCAGAAGGGCGACAATACGAAGTTACAAATCATTTTGCTCGGAAAACGCAAAGAGACTACGTTGAAGAAATGTACCGCAAGGTCTGCCGAGGACACCGCAAGCTCCCGCGTGGAGGCATGCTGGTGTTTTTGACCGGCCAGAATGAAATAACACATCTAGCGAAACTTTTGAAGCAGACCTTCACGCCTACCCAGGGAAACGAAGTCGCAACTGGAAAGGTACAGATCTCGCCTGAGCAGACAACGCTCGAGACCGAGGATATTGAGCTAGGTGCCGACAAGGACGATTATCAAGACCACGACGGGTCGGATTCTGAGGACTCCATTATTACGGGCCTTGATGACGACAAAGACGAATTTGAAGATAAGGGCGGGTTTGATATCGGAGAAGAGGTTGAGCAGGAAGAGATGAAGGTCCACGTCCTACCTCTCTACTCTCAACTGCCTACGAACCAGCAAATGCGAGTGTTCGACCCTCCACCCGAAGGATCTCGCCTTATAGTATTAGCAACCAATGTTGCTGAGACGAGTTTGACCATTCCTGGCATTCGATATGTCTTTGACTGCGGAAGAGCGAAGGAGAAGAAGTACGATATTGTGACTGGCGTTCAAACTTTTGAGATTGGCTGGATCAGCCAAGCAAGTGCAAACCAAAGAGCTGGTCGTGCCGGTCGTACTGGACCAGGTCACTGCTATCGCCTCTACTCATCTGCTGTCTTCGAGCGCGACTTTGATGAGTACGCAGAACCGGAGATCATGAGGACACCACTCGAGGGTGTTGTTCTCCAGCTCAAGAGCATGGGCGCTCCTGTTCTCGGCTTCCCCTTTCCAACCCCACCGGATCGCACCATCTTGCAGAAAGCAGAGAATCTTCTTTCATACCTTGGCGCCGTATCTTCCGATGGCAAGGTGACAAAGCTAGGCCACGAGCTGTCCTTGTACCCTCTCAATCCACGTTTTGCAAGGATATTGGTCATGGGTGTTGCACAGAACCTAACCGCACAGACTATTGCTCTTGTAGCAGCCCTCTCCGTTCCTGAACTCATCACTCCAGAGAATAAACTAGGTCTGCGCGAGCCCCCGCCTGCAGATCCATCACACATTCGCACCGAGCAGGACAACATTGAGGCCGAAGAGCGGTCTCGCTTTAGGAAAGCTTACAACAAAGCGCAAGCAAAACTCGCGCTCAATGCTAGGCATAGCGATTGTATCAAGCTCAATAACGCTGTATGCGCATACGCCTATGAAGCTGATGGCGATGCGTTCTGCGAAGACATGTTTCTCAATGCGAAGGGCATGCGGGAGGCAGGCCAGCTCAGGCAGCAGCTCACATCCATCGTCCGCGCACACCGCCCGACAGCGATCTCCGCATATCAAGCAAAGCTTCCTGCACCTTCTAGCTCGCAGATTAACCTGCTGACGCAGATCTGTGCAGCCGGCTTCATAGACCAGATTGCACTGCGTGCAGACCTCGCCCCTATCCCGCCGGAACTCCCACGCAAGCCCAAAACCGCGATAGACGTTCCATACCTCACGCTCTTCTCTTCCTCTACTCAAAGAGCCAACAAAGACGACCCAGCACGCCAATATGTCTACATACATCCATCATCCCTGCTCGCTCGTACTCCGCCCGCAAAACTCCCAGCCTACATCATCTACTCGCATCTCCAGCGCGCAGCGTCCTCAACTATCGACGCTGTTACATCTCCCAAAACGCGCATGCATCCTCTAACGCCTGTCACACGCCCTCAAATCATCAACATTGCGCTTAACACGCCGCTATTGCAGGTAGGCAAGCCGAAGGGCAAGATCGTGGAGATGGGCAAGGAAATGGGTATTGAGAGGAGGGAGTGCGAGGTTGAGATGGCGCTGCAGGGTGAGAAAGGAACTCAGGGGTGGGGTTTGGGTGTGAAGAGGGTCATACAACGCAGAGATGTGGCGACGAAGATTTGGAGTGTGGAGAGAGTTACAGGTTGAAGGATAGAGAAGGATTATATACCCTTGAAATGTATTGCATGCTACTTCACTGGCTGATTTTATATATCGCACAGACTCAGTCAAGTCCAGCCACGTGCCAGCGTGTTACTTCTTAGCTTTATCAGCTTCCCTACACACGTCGCATTTTCCGTCCAAGATATCGAACCCCGGAAGCACCGCGCCATTATCGCGACACTTAACTCCTGATCGAGACGACTGGCATGGAGAGCGCACGAAACGCCTGTTATGCCCGCATTGCTTGAATTTGCAGGTCCAATATTCGCACATTTTGGGCGTCTTGGAATTCGATATCGATGGTGGTTTGGTTCGTGGTGGTCTGTTGTCGACGAAGTGTGGTGATGTTGACAGTGTGATAGGTAGTGCCGACGTGTATGCGGGTTGATGGTGTGGATTTTGTGATAGCTAGTGCCGACGTGTATGCAGTTCGATCGTGTATATGGTATGATAGCCGATGTGGCCGTGTATATGGGTGGTGGAACCGTTGTTGTAGATTTCGCTGCTGTTTTATCGAGACAAGTGTAGGTATAACGGTTGGAGGAAGCTTCCTCGAAGTTTAGGGGGTGTATATACATTGGAAGTGTGTCACTTATTGAATGCATATCTGGAGTCACATAGCTGGGGGCGTTTGCGGTGAGCAAGAGTTCTTGGTTGAAGATTTGGCGGTCGGTAATCGTTATGACAGATCACAGAGATATGGCTCAACGAACGCTCGAGGGACTATTCACATATGTCTGTGCGATGGGAACTTTGAAGATTGATTTTCTGTGGGTCTCGTAAACGGCGGCTGTTCAATGAGCGCAGAGTGACATGAGCAAACGGTTGGAGGAGTAAGGCCATGTTCTTAAGGCTTGATTGATTCACTAAGAAGGATACTGAATTCCGTGCAATTGACACATGACCTTCAAACGGACCGAGTCAGACCCAGCGCTCCCACCGGTAGGTATCAAGTACAGTGACGCATAGGGCCCGTGATTTCGCAATAGTAGCACTGTCCACATATTGGTCAGTTCCAGTGTAAAAGACTCCACTATGAACAGTGCCCCAACGGCGAGATTACGGTACCCGTGCGTTGCCGTACTTAGTACATAGTGTTGGGAACGCTCTTCATTCTCAGACCCTATCTTTCCAGCGCCCAATGCCAATGGGTACACTTATTGCCAGGATGGAGAAACGTACCGAAAGGCCTTACCGACCTCACAAACACACTCCTCGTGCCACTGTTCACACTATGCCGGATCCGGAAACTTTATGGCCTTGGCTGCCGCTTCTTTGATCAATTTCACATGCGCCGCCTCGTGCAGTTCACATCGCTTTGCAATGTCAGGGTCATCCGTGTTGGCTTCAGTCTTCACACAAGTTCCGGCATCGCATTTCTTGGCGTTGGAATACTTCGCTGGGGAGCAGCCGGTTCGGCCTTCTTTCTTGCAGATGATCCAGGGTCCGTCAAAGTATTTGCACATTATGCGAACGTGCGGTGGATGTTGATTTATGGGTGAAGATGTGTGTATTTAGTCGATTGATATCCTTTGCAATGTGGATGTTTGCGTTGATGTTATTACCAATTGAGGCTATCGCGAGTTTCGCTTTCGATGGTTTTTGGAATATGATATCGAGGGAAGACAGAGGATGAAGATTGTGGTCAAGCCCATGAAGTATATAGCTTTGCTCGGGCATAGCCCTACTCATGAGCTGGGAGCCGTTGGAAGCTAATCTTAGTGCCCAATTGTGAACATCAACGTGAATGTGAAATTGAATGTGAATGTACGACCACGATCCTGCAGCGGCCGCTCCCGGCAGCCAAAGCATATCCAATATCAATACTAACCTAAGATCGCGTCACAATATTGGCTCTTTTTTTTTTCAATAGTTCACACTGCGTTGGTCTCCATTGTATGCTCGAGCTTTGCACATGTGATATGTGATTCGTGCCCGAATCTCTCTGCGAGCGTCATGTCAACCATTTTTGAATGACTCACGCTATGACACTACACAACGAGTACGTCTTGAATCTTAGAAGGTACTGCCACCATGCCCGGAGAGTAAAGGTCTGTCTATCACTCACTTATCATCGTTAAATGGCATTTCAACGACCTACCATCCGTTCAAATATGTCAAATCTCGCCAAACCACACCTTTTAACGGTTACACACTATCCCTCCTATACTTGACGGCCCCGTAGAACTTACTAATGGTGCTCCTTTCAATCTCTGTTGGCCCTTTGCTCCCCGCATCAACCATCGCATGTTCGGTGGCCACTGCACTTCTTCCCTCTGCCTCAGCATACTCTCTGGAAGACGCAATATCATAAACTTTCGTCTTCTTCGTGTATGTCTTCCTATACACATCTTTGGCGTGGCGCCTACGATACCAGCTTCTGCACCGATGGAGAGGCTCGAAAATGAGCTTAGGGAAATGGCCGGGAGGGTAGATGAAGTGGAAGGTCAAGCTGAGGGAGGGGAGATTAGCGCCGAGGAAAATGCAAATTACGAAAGCTTCAAACCTCCAAACGAGCGTCATGTCACTACAAATTTGTTCCCGAGCCGATATATCAGCTTCATGCATACATGTGCACCGCCGTCGACTTCCCTATGAGGCTACGCATGAACGAGATAACGAAACAAATTGTCGAATTGCTGCACGAAGATCGGGGCCCAATTGCATTAACGACTTCTACATGTCTCGATAATGACGCGAACCTTCGTACTCAACGAACCTATTCCTTCGATACGCTCGTTTCAGTCTGCACCTTCTCGCTCATGAGCACCTGAACGCGGTGTTCTTTCTCAATGCTCTTCCTAGCATCCGCATCCAGCGTATTCAGTACACCCACACACTTGTACGTCTTGAACTTCCTTGCCGGTAGGCGTGCCTCGAACATCTCGTCGATCTCTTCAAGTGTACGGTTCTTCACCTCAGGCAGGAAGAAGAACACCCAAGCAGCCGCCAGAACGCAGGATGGGAACCAAATGTACCCGTAGCGCGGGCCCCAATTGAGCGCAGCAGGGTTGATGAAGTAGGGCGCAGTAAAAGTTGTGAGCCAGGCACCAGCGAACCCAACAGCTGCGGCCATGCCGAAGGTGTGCGAGCGGAGGCGTTGCGTGGGAATCTCGCCGCCTGCTAGCCAAGCGTACGTTGCGATGAGGCCATTGTAACTGAACATGTATAGGCAAGAAAGGGCGATGATGACTGTGCCTGTGCTCTTTGTTCCAGGTTTCTTATCGTATACGATTGCAATGATGATTTGAAGGATGCCGCAGACGAGCAGACCGGTGATGAGGAGAACGCGACGGTTGCCAAACTTGACAATGATGAGGGAGTTCGCGATGATGGCTAGGATACCGATGCAGCTAAGTACATTAGACATGGCGAATGGGTTTGAAACCTTCGCCATGGTAAGGAAGTAAGCTTTATAGGCTGTCGAGAGTTAGTAACGACCTTGTAATTCCTTGTTGGTTAGGTGTCGCTCACCAATGATGAACATTGCACCTGATGCAGCCTGCAGAGAGACCGCAGCGATAGCGAGGAGTGTCCGCCTGCGATCGACAGGATTCTTCACCATATCAACCCAGCCAACACCAGAGCTCATCTCTTTCTCCTTGTCGATGGCCGCCCTGATCTCCGCGGCTTCGGCAGCTGTATCGAATCCGTCCGGCCTCAGCCAGTCAAGCGACTTTTTTCCTTCTTCATACCTACCCTGCAGGATTAACCATCGAGGCGACTCGGGAATAAACTTGAAGGAAATCATTTGATCAGCTAATGCATGAATACTATCCTTGTATAGATGACTTACCAGCATTCCGATGGAGAGGAAGAAAGGAACGACGTAGATGAGACCGAGCGGGATAAGATAGGATGACTTGTCTGGACGTTTCGCAGTTGCCCAATCGACTATCGTACCTATTAATGTACCCTGGCTAACGTTAGCCACCATATGGCGCCATAGTGGGCGATGCATACGAAAGAAGTGAAGAACTGGAAACCAGTCAAGAACAGCCCACGGAACTTAGCAGTGCTGCTCTCTTGGATGTAGAGTTGCGAAAAGGTCATGAAATATCCGTTCGCCAACCCAATGACGAGGCGACCAACGTAGAGTGCGGCGATGTGCGTGGTAGTCATCATGATGATATTGGCGACGCAGCACGTAATACAAGCCACCCAAAGGCAATCTTTTCGACCAAATTTGTTTGCGGCAAGGCCTGCGGTACCAGCGCTGATGAAGGCGCCTAGCGTCATGAGCGACGATATCAATTGCTGTCTCTCAGTGGCGATGTTCCAGCCCGTTGGGGATGCAGGCGTCCGGTATCCGTAGATCTGAATAGCATGAGCACGCGTTGCGGTGTGCGCGAAGAGTCAAGTACCTGCAAGAAGCCCACCATCGCCTGGAGCCCACCGATCATGCCAAAATCAATCCCATACTGGAATGGACTCAAGATCATGACGCCACATGCGAGGAACAGTCGCCAATGCGTTGTCCATGTCTCTTTCTTTGCGTCTGCCATGTTGACGAAGAGTAGGATAGCCGGGTTGATGGTACTCGAAGATGCATTGCTGCGCGTGCGCTGTCGTCCTCTTAAAGGCGTCGATCAGCCAGGATTATCTGCGCCCAGGCCAAAGATACAGAATCCATTTAGCCATCTGCCGGACGCCATGCCAAGTCGCCTGTGAATCCAAAAGGAACACAGTTGCGGGGACCCCACAAAGGGAATGTGCTAAAGAGTTGTCGAGGCGGAGACAACTTGGCACTCTATCCAGGTTGGATGTGGGGAAGATAAGAAGGGTGATACGTTCGAGTTGATTGTGTGAACGAGACTGACTGCATCGCCGTCTGCCCGGATGGGCATGGTAGATTACATGCAGGGTGTTCCGTGCGGCGCACGTCGTGTTGCCCCCAGTCGCAGGACGCTGCCCATCAAACCTTCTGTTAAGCGTCCAACGAATATGTCTGCAACGTACAGACTTGTGGCTCGTTGTCGCCTGGCATTGTCGTGAAAGCTATCGACACCAATATCATTGACAAGAAATGGCGTTTCCGGCAGTTCAACAGTCTCGTCAGCGTCGTTGATACACGTAAAAGAATCATTAGGAGCTCTTGGAACTCTGACCATGAATCATTGGGGCGGAAACGCGGAGCGTCAGACTAGCCTGATTCAGCTTCCGCGGCGTTCAACGTCAAGCGTCACGACAACAACGTTCCACGCGTGAGCATCCTGATGGTAGACAGGATCATGCTAAACGACAGCAGGTCGCAATTCAAATAGTTGTCGTGGCTTTAAATTAGCGAGCCGTGATCTTCAGCATCATGAAGGAGCCTTGCGTACGAGGGGGGAAAGACGCTGCAGGAGGAGACCGGAAGCTGCCATTTCAAAAACCCCAGTGCTCGAAAAGGCTACTAGAAAAGAAGATAAAATCGAGGATCACATGCAAGAGACTGGTTAACGGAGAGTTGATGACGTTGAAGGAGTGGCATAAGATGAGAGCGGCAACAGTGACCTTTGCCAAGACTGCGGTGAGGAAGGAGCAACTTCGAAGAACTTCACAGCATCGTTCAGCTGCTTAGAAAAGAATTTTCATCTGCACAAAGGATTCAGGGTTATCACCGGTCCAGTAACTGTTCCGCGCGGCGACTGTCTTAAAAGGCGGCTACGGCAGGGAACACATCGGTCGAGGACAGCCCGCGGTCACGCCCGCAGAATACAAACGCTGACTCCCCACGCAACTCTCTGCAACTACCCGCGACAGACACATTCGTGCCAAGACCAGCTGCTAGGTGAGGCATCACGGCGACATAGACCTCCAAGCTGTGGTCACACCGCTCGAGCTGGCTACACACGCCGCAGCCAAACGGCCCTTCACGACGTTTCCCAGGTCGCAACGCCCGGCCACATACCGCCTCAGCTTTTCAGCACAGATCAGCTATTAAGATTGGCCGCACAATAGTACTGTCCAGCTGTTGTTCGAGCAAGGCGAGCGTGGCTGCCTGCTATTGTGCTACCGTTGTGGTCGTCATTCACTCACTCGGTGGCATAGCCAAGACCCACTATTCTGCTTTGCAGGGCCAGAGGAAACCAATCAAATACTTCTATGAGCCTCGATCGAGTGGCTGGGACACTTGTAACATCTTCACAATAGCAAGGCTGGAGGTGAATGCACTGACCAGCGGCGAGAGGTCCACTTTCCCTCGGCCTGTTCACTTGAGCGCCCACAAGGCGATATAAAAGTCGGCCGTCGCTCTCTTAAAACCCTCTCCTAAACACCAACTTCCCACCAACTTGCAATTGTGCAAGCTTCCTTCTCATCAAGCCTTTTGCCGCTCTGGCACACCACCATTGTCATTCTTCCTTAACAACCGCTCACACACTCTACGTTACTACATTCACTCCACCCAACTCCATCTTCAAGATGCAGTCACCCCTGTCACCGACCTTCAACTTCCGCGAGGCATTCGATGTGACAAAGCCGCACCGCCTTATCGACAAGCGCATCAGCCGCGGCATGTTGTATAAAAAGGGCATCGTGCTCGCCAAGCATAGTTGCGACCTTACAGGTAAGTCGCATCTCCAACACTTCGTCTCACATAAAAGAAGATTGTTGACAGTCAGCAGAGGCTGTGGCTTTCCTGAAGGAGAAGGGCTACACTGTCTACGACGATGCCGAGGCGCTGCGCAACGACGACCTGCCGATCTGGCGTGAAGCTGTCGAAGCGAAGAAGGCTGGCAAGCCGTACGACAAGGACGATTGGAACAAATTCCTCGCCGGGTACAACGCCATCGCGACCGGATTGACTCTGCCATTCATTGAGGAGTTCACCGACAACCGCAACCATCCCCTGGCTAGCTACATCCTCCTCACGAAGGCCCCCAGCGCAACTGCAGTCAACCGTATCAGGTCTTTCTTCACAGAGAAGCTGTTTCCTCTCCTCGATCCTGTGGTCTTCGGTCTGCTTGCCAACCTCAAGCTCGTCTCGGGTGGCGACATCCTCAACTACGATGCGATCCACGCAAACCTTGATCCACAACAACACGTCATTGCCATGGACGATTTCAATATCCAGGTCGCGAATTCGTTCATCAAGGGTCTTATCCCCCAAGGACCGACCGCCACTGTTGAGTCCTTTGTCACCGCCCGCCTTCGCTGCATCCAGGATTACATTGGCCACAACTACATTCATACTACAAATCAACTCCTTATCGCGATCAGCTTCATCATGTCATTCATCATGACCAGCTGTATCTTCGGGCTCACGGCAATGATTGTCTTCTTCGTCGGATGTGCCATTGTGGCTTTCTTCATGATCCCTACCACCGCTCCCACTCAAGTGACCGAGACCAAGGATCGTCCGGCGTGTATTTCTCCCCACAGGCGCAAGAAGATCGCCACTGACGCAGCCGCAGCCGCAGCCGCTGCCGCTGCCGCCATTGAGGCTCCGGCCGCTGAGACCAAGGATCGCCCCGCTTTCATTCCCCCACACGTGCGCAAGAAGATCGCTGCTGCCGCTGCCGCTGCTGCCACGGATGCTCCAGCCGCTGAGATCAAAGATCGCTCCAAGTGCATTTCCCCTCACAGGCGCAAGAAGATTGCCGCTGACGCCGCCGCTGCCGCTGCCGCTGCCGTCACTGATGCTCCGGCCGCTGAGACCAAGGTTACAGAGTCCACTGCTACCGCATCCGTACAGCTGAAGGCTACCGCCACAGCCTTCGCGCCTCCTGGGCAACAGAAGAAAGGAACCGCTGGCCAGAAGCAGTCGTCCCGCACTCCTCGATCCAAGGCTCGTGGCACCATCCGGGTTCAATCCATCCAGCCTCCTGTGCCCGTCGCTAGGTCGGAGCGCCCTGTCCTCGACGGCTGGGGCGATATGGAGAACTTCATCCGTCAGGACGACCTCAAGACCCGCCGCGAAAACGAAGCGAAGGCCGAGGCCATGAAGGATATGGAGCCGGGTGTATGGGCCGAGAAGTATGCTTCACGATCCTCCAAGCCTATCGCCGAGAAGAAGGCCGGTGACAACTGAGTTTGTGGCATCGACATGGCGTTATTGGCTTTAGGGTATACCCTCGGGTGTTGGATTGGGATGAGCATCGTTAGCACACAGAGCTCATCCGGTTGGTTTTTTGATGGTCATGGACACTGTCCAGGGGTTAGAATAAGTATAGCTCCGCGCAGCCTACTGTGGCATTCGTGGATGTTGATCATTCAAAGTCGATATGAGGCTTCTGGCAGATTGATACTGGAGTAGTCATTGTTCTCCCTCATGTACATTAGGTCAGAACATTTCAATGAAATTGGAAGCTTTCGATATACTATCTCTCTGATATCCAGACGTGAACTTGTCAATCACTGGATAGAGACAACGTTCCCACATACCAGAAACCTAGAAGATTATATCATGGCAAGAGTGGCGAGGTCTTTCATGCATACACTAGTGTACTCGAGGATTCTAAATCAGGTTAGGGCTGGCGGGAACGCGAAGCTTCCGTTGCACCTAGGTGCTAACAACATAACACTGTCAATGTTGCAAAGCACATGAACGAATAGCGGTTCATGACGTGGTACAAGATCTAGGTAAGTCGCGCCTCAACGTGGAAGCTTGCTCCTAACACCTCACAGCAAGCGTTGCCTTGAAGCTCATGCGATCCATCCAGCGCCGCACGTTATGTATTCGCGATTGACATGCCGCGCATTCCTACATCTTTACTTCGCAAAGCGTACGCGATAGATCCTCTTCTTCCACGCCTCCTCCCGCCGTGCCGCGACTTGCGCGCCGCGCAGAACGAGCTGCGTTGGCTTCGTGAGCACGTTGACGATGTGGCTCAAGCCCGAAGCGCGAAAGGCGGCCCCTTCTCAAAGAGCGCGTTTCTACGCGACCTAGTGCAGCAGAGAGCTCGTGGTAGACCGCTGCAGTATCTGTTGGGTACAGAGTACTTTGGCGACCTGGAGATCAGCTGCCGGCCTGGTGTGCTTATCCCTAGGTGAGTCTCGGCTTGGATGCGTATTGAAGACAACGTGGGACTGATGCGCAAACAGGCAGGATACGGCGATATCTGTTCAGTGCCTTGTGCGTTCGGTTCGCGACGCGCAGAATCTTCCGAGTGAGCTGCGCGTGCTGGATCTATGTACGGGGACCGGCTGCATACCTCTGCTCTTCCACCACGAATTCTGCGCCACACGCGACGATATCGACCTACGCGCCCTCGGCATCGATATCTCCAAGAAAGCGCTGCAACTGGCTGTCCACAACCATAAGCGCGTTCGCAGGAACAGAGGCTGGGCTGAAAAGGGATCCATAGCCTACATACGTGCAGACGTTCTTGCCAACCCGTTCGCAGACGTGGTCCGTAGCCGGCTGCCGGTATCCACCGCTCTACGCTATGCTAAACTCCCTCATCTATGGGATATCCTCATTTCAAATCCGCCATATATCTCGCCTTCCGGATATTGGAAGACTACAACTCGTTCCGTGCGTGGTTTCGAGCCAAAACTCGCCTTGGTGCCTCCGCCCAAAGCTAGCAACGATGATGCTCAACAAGGCGATGCATTCTACCAACCTATTCTCAATATAGCGAGTGAGGTAGAGGCCAAGATTGTTTTGCTGGAGGTTGCGGACCTCGACCAAGCGTTACGTGTCGCACGTGCTGCTAAAGGTTTACGTATCTTTGATGGCGTTGAGATCTGGCGTGAGCAGCCAGACGAGCCTCACGACCCGTCTTCGGAGACTGCGGAATTTCCTGTGCTTGGTGAAGGCAATGCGCGATCTGTCATTTGCTGGCGCGGCACAGGTGCTGCGTGGCTTGGGAAGAGCGAACGAGCAAGTACGTATAAGGATGTTGCTGCTCCTGATGTGTCACTTGATGCTCGTTTCCGATTAGACCCCATGGGACTTCCGCAAGGGGATCAGTTGCGCCCACACTGGGTCAAGCAGTTGACCGAACAGCAAAGAGCCGAGAAGCACAACGTATGGCGAGACGTTGAGAATCTCCAGCATCAAAATGTAAGAGAAAGTGCCGGGGACGAATCAGCTGGCGAAGCTGGAAAGACAGGTCCGGGAACAACAGCAGGGTCTCAAAACACCCATGAAGGAGGATCTTCGAAGACCAAACTAGCAAATCATGCTCAGAAGAGGATTTCCAAAGCGCTGGTTGAGTCAGGCAACCAACTTACAGATTCTCAGCGTCGCGAGGAAACTCATGCGGATCACAGCATGTCTGCACAGGAGACAAACAAGAGACTATCGCGGTCCAAACCTCTCAACAAAGAGCAGCAGGAACGCCTTTTACAGTACTATCGAGCGGGAAGAAAGATAACAGCCATTGCACGAGAGTTGGAATGTACCCGTTCAACCGTGTACAACTACTTGCACCGCTGGTCAATTTTTCAGGCGCAGAAGGTGCCGCTAACAGAAGAACAGCGAATAGACAGATAAGTAACGCTCGAATATAAACGTAAACATTCAATCTGGTCAGCAGCACAGCTTCCCACATGCGCAATTGGGGTCACAACTCTGCCCGGAACCTATGTTTGGAATCATACTGCGCCACACCTTCCCGGAGCATTCGCATCTCGCCGAGCCTTGGCATTGTCGTCTCTTTGACTCGGCGCTCCTTCCGTTCCCGCCAAGCATGACCACATAGTACAGAGGCCTCATTACCGCCGCAGGTCCATACGGCCTCTGCCCTACAGAGAGGCATACTCCGCATCTTTCGCAGCTATGCAGACCCCATTTCGATTGCTTGTATTTACAGTTCTCGAATGCCGAGCGGAAATCATCTCAAACTTGCTTGCTGCATCAATAGCACCTTTTAACGTCCACCTTACCTGGCGCGACGGCACCTGATTTCCAACATATCTTGAATTAGGAATATGATGGGTGTAGAGGTAGTCTTAACAGCCTATTCATGATTGAACCCCCGCCGTTCAGGTACCTGGCACGTAATGCTGCGCTCGCAAGTTATTACCATTGGCCAAGTCCGTAGGGGTCCTCTTGCCGCAAAGGGTAGGTAGTACTCCGAAGCACTAATCCATGTCCGAACACGAGAATAGCCCCAGCCAAGCAAGCTCATTTTATAATCTCAATACCTACGTGATGATCGACAATCGTTACGAGACCCTTTCAAGTTCCACTTCGACGTCCCTTTGTGATTCGTGTCCAAGATGCTACCGAACATACTCTGGAGCGCTCTGCTCCTTGCCATGACCACAGCCGCACAACTCGAACCTCTTCACACCTCTTCAAGATGGATCCTTGACGCGAATAACAAGCGCTTCAAATTACGCTGCCTCAACTGGGCCGGCCACATGGAAGCCCACCTTCCCGAAGGCCTGCAACATCAATCCGTTGACACACTCGCAAAATGGGTCGCAGACCAAGGTTTCAACTGCGTGCGCCTTACCTTCAGCATCGACATGGCACTAGACCAAGGCCTCAAAGTCTCCGACTCGTGCTCCACGCTAGCAGAGCGTACGGGTGCCCCTGCCGACGCAGTAGCAGATTTATGGTCCCGCGTGAAATCGAAGAACTCCTGGATCGAAAACATCTCTGTGGGCGAAGCCTTCGGGCACGTTGTTGACGCTTTGGGAGAAGCAGGATTGAGAGTCATCTTAGACAACCACGTCAGCAAAGCAAGCTGGTGCTGCAACCTTGACGACGGAAATGGCTGGTGGGATGAGGCGCAAGTGTATGTCGACTCTAACTCGCGCTTCTTCAACACCACCAACTGGGTATCCGGCCTGCGCGCCATGGCCCAGTTCTCCGCAAACCACCCCGCCGTCGCAGGCATAGGCTTGCGCAATGAGATCCGCGAGGTCCCCGTCATACAGGGCCGCGACGCCTGGTATGAATACATCGTAAGAGGCGCACACGCCGTGCACGACACAAATCCTGATTTACTGGTGGTGATGGGTGGCACGTTGTCTAGCACAGACATCAGCTTCCTGCGCAACAAGCCGCTCGACCGGTCGCCCTTCGGCGATAAAGTCGTCTACGAGTGGCACCACTACACGTTCTCCCCGAATTGGATCGCATCGTTCAAGACCTGCAGCATCTGGAAGAGCGCCACCGTTGGGGGCACCTCTGGTTTCTTGCTACAACAAGGTAAAGACTACACCGGTCCGCTTTGGCTGAGTGAATTCGGCTTCTCCCAAGCTGGAGGCCCGCCTGAGCGTCATGGTATCGAAACTCAAGAAGACTACGATTACTTAACGTGTTTGGTGGATTACGTCAAGGGGAATGACGGGGATTGGGCGTTGTGGGCTATCCAGGGGAGTTACTATGTCAGGGATGGAGTGGTGGATAAGGATGAGAGTTGGGGTGTGCTGAAGAGTGACTTTTCGGATTGGAGAAATCCGGGCGTGAAGGACGTTATTGCGGATTTGTTCAAGGTCACGCAAGGGCCGTGAGCATCCCCCATAATAAAGTTGAGATTTTCGTGTATACTGTTCTAGCTGGGTTGAGACATGTGGCAGAATCTTACAATTCGTGGCCACCTTTCTTCCCCATCATCGAAAAGCCCATGCCGTTTTATCGCTCGTGGTGTCCATAATCCCACATAAACTCAGATATTCCCCTGATGACGTCCATGATCAGGCACTGCCCTTGGCCCATCAGGCACTGCTCTTGGCCATCCACATAGAAGGAAACCTAAAGTCCATCCATAGAAAGAAGACTGGTTCCTATAGTACAGTTAGCTCGAGTCTATCTGAGAACAAGCCGAGGAAGTCCAGGTAGCCTACCTGTTACGGACCCAACCGATGCACATGCATCCCACTTAGTCCAAACCCCGGCGCACTCGGTCCTTTTCCTTCCTAGTCTTATCCACCTCGGCCATGATCTCAAGAACGACCTCCTTGTAGGTCTCAATGGAAGCATCGAGTTTGCGCTCCATCTCATCGCGCTTGGCGGCGGTCAACTTGGTATCGGCGTATTTTTTTGCTTCTTCGTTGAGTTCCTTCAATAGTTGGTCAATACGCAAGAATGCGCGCTGCTCCTCGGAATCGAGGGAATCTTCGACGTTGGTCACCCCCATGTGGAGCACGACGATAGTGGCGGATATGAGAACGACGAAAGTGCCATAGACGAAGGCTTCGAATAGGGACAGCATTGTCGTAGGGCTTTCGGAATGTCTGTGAGAAGGATTCCGTCAAGCTCGGTTTCGAAAAGCCGCGGGTGTTGAGGGTTGGGAGCGGGCGTGGCGGGGTTGCGTGGACCTGGTGGTACCTGAGAGAGTGTGTCTTATATACGACAGTATGCGTGCACAGTGGACTTGCGCCTTACGATAAAGGCACGTGCTGCGATTCGAACAAGACCGGGTTGAACCGCAGGTGAAGAATACTCATTGCTGAAGCGCAGAAAGATGCCCATGAAGGGGTTGAATTATTTGAAAGTGAAAGGCGGGCTTCTGTCCATGACAAGCGTTCGCCAGAAGAGAAACGCAATCAAGGCCCATTAACATAACAACCAATAATCAGAAAGTCATCTCACCCATTCCCCCGATACTATGAACTCCTGAATCATGTTCAGACCTTGGTCGTCAAGCAAACAATATCTTGCACTGTAACCTTGACTACTTTGCACTCTTCCGGTCCAACGTCAATAGAGCTGAAGAGATGACACATTTGTAATATCGGAGTATGCCATATAATCATTACAGTGAGCACAGCTTGGATCCTCTCACAATTGATCCTTCATACTCTCCAAAGTCTGCTTGAAACTCGGCCACTCGTCATCTTTGATGCCCAAGTCCTCCTTGGTAATCGAGCTCGCAGAGCCCCACCCATCCTTGAACTGTTCACCAAACGCAAACTGGTCGGCCATCTCCTTTCCACCAACGCCCCACACGCTGGTAAAGTCCTCGGCGCTGACCTGGATGTAGGCCGTCTGGCGGCCAGTGACTTCGCCGTATTGCTTGAGCATCTCGCCGAAAGTGAGGATCTCGGGGGAGATGTCGACGTATTTGCCCTTGGTGAGTTCGGGTTTAGCAACGATCTGGCGAGTATAGAGACCAGGTGTGATATTGATATCGCCTGACACAGGGATGACGGCTGAGGCGGACGTGGGTAGGATTTGGACCCATTTACCCCAGGAGCCGGGCTGTAAAGCTTATCAGCGTCGTAGTCATAACATCATGCGAAGGGTATGACAAGGCACTTACAATCTCAAAGGGCTTCACGTTGGGGAAGTTGGCAAAGTTGTTAGGGTAGAAACCGAGTATGAGGTATGTGGTCTTCGCGTGAAGGTCCGGTAGATCGCTTCGGATCCAGTCGTCGACCTCAGCCTTGTAGTCAAGATGCGGTACAGGGAATTTGCCATTGGTTAGGGCCTTTGCGCTGGGAAGCGTCGACCAGACGTAGTGCTCAAGGGAGGATGTCTGAGAGGCGGCGCGAGCGAGCTTCTTGGCTTGCTCGGCCTCCTTCACACCGGATTCGTCTGGAGAGGAGCCTAAGGTAGGTAAGTAGTAGACTACTATAATTAGGTTTATTCATAGAGGTTTTTTACCCGTGAACAAATGCTCCCAAAAATTTGTGACCGCAAAGACGACGTTTATGCCCTTTGAAGGGTTAGATAGATAAGGAGCGATGAAGGAAGAGACATGGTACCTCGAAAGCCTTGAGTAGAGAAGCTTCATCATCGGCGTTGGCAGAAACTACTTCGGCGCCTTCAGACGCGAGCTTCTTTGCATTATCGCTGCCTGTGTTGCGTGTGATGGCGCGAACTTTCCAGCCATCGAGCTTAAGGAACGCGCGAGCTACACTACCACCTTGTGCGCCAGTGGCACCGACAACAGCAATGGTCTTGCTCATATTGAAGTATGTAGTGGAATGGGTATGCTAGGATGGGGTACTCGTTGAGAGGGATTGAAAAGTGAAGGCCAGCTGGTGAAGAATATAGTAAGAGCTATCGAGGCTGCGCGGTCGAGGTCCCTTTAAGCATCCAACAGCTTTGAGTGCTTACATGGACAGCGTCAAGCCATCCGGCCATCAAGTAGTCGCGCAATGGCTCCATTGGAGCACAGTGTACAGTCCAGTCGTCGCTATGGTCAGCTCCCTTGTTCACGACCCAAGGGTCCGGTCTCAAAAACCTCATCCCACATCAAGGCGGCCAGTCAATACTCGCAAAAACGACGTCTCTACCCATCCGTCATCATCTAGAACGGTGGCACCAAAGCATACGCCCGTGTCTAGCCGTTTCTGGAGCTTCCTACGTTCAGCCTCGCAGCAGCCCGTCCATCTTGGCCCCATCTCATTCGTCGCTTAGGCAATGGTCGCAGCTGGAGCGTTCTATCTCGCACAAATTGGCCGCCCACAAAGCGTGAGATAGACGTAAGCCTGCATAGATGCCTCATCTGCAAGCCGTGACAAAGCTTTGATATGTGTGTCCAGTGAAAGGCCGTTCTCAATGCCGAGCATTTGTCAGAGGTATCGGGACCGGGAAGTGTTGATCCGTCTGCTTACGGGACTGGATACAAGATGCGGGGTGGAGATCTGTGGTATCCACTGCCTAGAGGAGGGTCGTTACACAACGGGCTTAGCGTAAACGTATACTAAGCAAAAGGTTCTCAGTGTTTCGAAGTGCTGGACGTGAGGTGCTCAATACCTCCGATCGCATGAAACAGCTCCATTGGTATCGCATTGCATGATAGTTGTTCCTTAAGGAACCTTCCCGCATCCCTGATACAGACAGTTTGCGTTTGCGATGCAGTGACTAATGTAGGTTTGATGAGCGGGAGCTAGGGCACTGGGGCGACAGGCGTAAGGCAATCAACATTGAAGCCTGTAGTATTGACCCTGCCTTATCGTAGATACACAATGGTGCAATATTGCTCTTTGACACAAGCAAGGAAGTGCTCTACCCTTATTGGCCTTGTGGATGCTGAAGTAGGTTTGACTTTTGTCTGAATTGTCGTGGTGATGGGGAGGTAGACGTGGACTTCAATGGTAGATGGGAAAAGGGCATCACTTTACGCTCTTTGGCCAGGAGATGATTGGCTCTTGTCATAGCTGGGCTGTCTCATGTTTGACATGATGTCAGTGTATCTTGTAGACGCTGGTACTCATGGACAGGATGTTGTAGAGCTGAAATGTAATTGCTCGAAGGTTCATGTCATGGTTCGGAGAAGGCCGCCATCTCCGACCGCCCTATGAACAACTCCGTGTGCGTCATCAGCCGGAACCATTCCGAGCCAAAATACATCTCACAACACACTCCCAAACCGCCCACGACGCGCATTATCCATCGCTGCCGTCCACGATGTCACTCAGCCGCTCTCACCAGCTGCTCCCTCGCGTCTCCCGCTTACGGACCTTCTCTACAACCCCAAGACGTCGCCAAACAGCCCTAACCACCTGTTCTCCAACATGCGCTTGCGCAGGCACACCTCCGGAGCTTGACATCGACCGCAAAACACCCCTCCTCCACACAATGGCACCCTACACTGAGCAAGTCCTTATCTGCACCGGGAAAGACGACTGGACTAGCCGAATAGAAGACGAAGAGTCCACGTCTGGGGACTTCGTCCGCGCCCTAAAAGGCGAAATAGGAAGAGGAGGAAAGGGCTTTGATGTTTGTTTGTTCCCCTTCCCTTCCCCCCGAATGCGCCATGCTCACAAGGTAGTCAGCCTTTTACGAATGTTTTGACAACGCTGTGCTCTTTGCCCTCTAGTCCAACGCCGACTACTACGACTGCGTTACTCTTTCCTAGCTTTAAGAGGATAAACGCGATACCAAACACCAAAGAATCATACGCCGCTTTCGCAACCGCGTACCTCAAAGCACGGACCCTGCACCCCGCACACGCAGGCCTCACACCCGAGCAAAAAGCTGCGCTCACTCGCGACGAGAGCCAGGCTTCCCTCCTTCCCACCCCAGAATCTATAACTAAACCCACCGTCCTTATCTGTGGCCACGGCGGCCGCGACCAGCGCTGCGGGATCCTTGGACCGATGCTGCAATCGCGCTTCCGCGAGGCGTTCGTGAAGAGAGGGATTGACGCCGAAGTGGGGTTGATCAGCCACATCGGAGGCCATAAGTACGCTGGGAACGTGATTGTTTATTTGCCCCCCGGGATGCAGGGGAATGCGTGGGCGGGAAGTGGGATATGGTATGGCCGTGTTGGGCCGGGGAATGTTGAGGAAGTGGTGGACGCAACGGTCGTCAATGGGCAGGTTATTTTCGATTTGCTGCGCGGTGGGATTACACAGGATGGGAGGGATATTGCTAGGATGTTGGAGCCGCCGAAAGAGGATGGGGGACTGAAGTTGAAGCCGAGGGGGAGGGCGAGCGCATGATGTGGGGTAGAGGGAGATGGAGGGATGTATAATATAGAGGGTAGAGGTGGAGCTTGTATGATACAGAAGTGTGAGTATGAAAAGAGATCAGCATTGCGAGAGGCGTGTAGCGCAAGCGTCACGAAGAGGCATCTGTACACCGCTTAGTTATATAAATGTAAATAGACACCCCATCCTTGTACAACACTACCTACATATACATAATATACAACTCAAGAGAACTCTTCATCGTAAACTCCGCGTGCCTGCCTGTACTCAACACAATTTACATATATCGTACAGCAACCCCTTCTTCCACTCTCCTCCTAGCTCAGCTACCTACATCCACACCTTTACGCTTTTCAACCTCCCACACCCTGCTCACTATTCTCCTCTCAGTCTGTCAGAGCTCAACCCGCTCTTCCTATCCCCCCTCAATAACCCCTCCTGAACTTTTTCACCTCTTTGTCGATCCATATTCTCCCGTTCTTCTTGCAGGAGCGCCTTATTATCCCCCGCTGGTCCGGTTTCACAGACATGTACAACTTTATGAAGTCTGCGGCGAATCGTTCTTGCTCCAGCTTTGAGCGCTCGGATCGCTGGGCAATGAGCCAGCCGAACTCGTTCAAGGCGGGGAGGGTTGACTTGATAGGGGAATTGGAGTTGGGATCGGGTGAATGAGATTGCTTTTTGGTAGGAGGAGGGGTTGAGGTGGCTTTACGTCGCGCGTGGGAGGACGGGGAGGGTAAGGTGAGTGGGAATACGTCCAGGATCTCGTCGCTAGTGGGGAGGGCTGATGTTGATACGTACGTTTGCTTTTCGTCGACGTCTTCTTTGTTCGAGGCCTTTGTTTCTCCGGCAGCCGAAGGCTCTGTTTTATCGGCTGCCGTCGCTTTTGGGTTCTGCTGTGGGGATGTATGGATTGGTCCTGATGCATCTCCGTTTGACGCGTCATTCTCTTCTTTCTTAGGCTTGTATCCCTTCGGGCGCACAAAGTTTATCAGTTGGCACCTTTTGACGACGATCATGTTCCAGCCCTGGGGAATCTCCTTGTATATCCCATCCGCTTCCTGAGTGTCGCTCTCTTTCCAAATAGGACCATTCTGCTTGTCAAAGAACTTGCTTCCTTCCTCCGTCTTCAGCAACTCTTCGAGTGCAAATTTCCTAAGGCTTTCCTGGTCCTTGTCCTTGATTGAGACAGGTATCTTTGTCATCTCGATCTGAAATTTTCTCTTGCCGTTAAGTTGTACAACGCACGTAGTCGTCGTGTTCAGCTTGGGAATCGCCCCCATGTCCGCCTTCGGAAAACCGAATGTGAAGATGGAAGGGCCGGGTTCGGTCTCTGTAGAAGCGCGGAGAGGGTGAGGCTGGTCGCCGCGTACTTTACGGTTCATTTTTGGGATAAGGAGTTGCCAGCATTCTTCTGCGACACCTGGAGCGATAGGAGCCAACATGCGAAGGAGGTGTATTGTGGCATACCACTTGAACCACGGCGTGTTGATGGATTTGTGCGGTGTGTCCCAGATCGTGTTTGTGAGTGTCATAAGATCGCTGACGATGGTGTTTAGAGAGTACGTTTCTGAGTAGGCTTTCGAAACAGTGGCGATGATCTGTTGTGTGGAAGATAGCAAAGCCTTTTCGGCGGGATCGAGGGCCATAAGAAGGCATTCTTCCTTCGAGGCGATATTTTGTCCCGACACAGGCTTAAGAATCGCCAAGTCTGCCATGTGAGTTAGAAGCTCCATCACAGACACATCTAGCGCGTGTGGCGGTTTGAAATCGCCGATCTCCGTCGTGGGATACCATTTGGCGTGAGACAGTTTAAGAACCCTCGAGAGCCAGCGCTGCACGCCGGTGATCTTCTGTTCATCCCACTCGAGGACGTCACTGACGGGTGCTTGGAAGAGCATGTGCGCTCGTGTGACATCCGCACCGTACTTGGCAATCGTGGCGCCTGGATCAACACCATTGTATTTGCTCTTCGACATCTTCTCGTAGCTGACCTTTGGCACCACTTCAGTCCCTTTGATGGTGGGTTCGGAACGTTTGGTAAAGTCGAGCTCATCGGAGCGTAGGAATCGCCCAGTGGCTGGGTCGGAATACGTCTTTCCATGCACCATACCTTGAGTGATGAGACGCTTGAAAGGCTCTCCTAGAGCTCTGTGGCCTTCGGGCCAAACGTCCGTGGTCGCTAGGAATTTCGATATAAAACGAGCGTAAAGAAGATGCAGAATAGCATGCTCTACACCTCCAATGTAGACATCGACAGGCATGCCCGCATTCGCTTTCTCAGGAGCCACGAGTGATGTCTTGTTCTCCGAGTCCAAGAATCTGAACATGTACCACGAGGAGTCCATGAAGGTATCCATGGTATCAGTTTCACGCTGAGCAGGCCTGTCGCACTTTGGACACTTGCATTCCTTGAAGTTCCTGTCCTCAGCAAGCGGGTTGCCTTTTTGACCCTGGAAGAAAGATGCGGGGAGATCAGGTAGTTCTACTGGTAGATCGCTTGGTGGTACAGGAACCGGTCCGCAGTTATCACAATGAACAATGGGAATTGGACAACCCCAGTACCGCTGGCGACTGATCAACCAGTCGCGTAGACGCCAATTCTCTGTCCGTTCGGCAAGCTTACCACCCTGTTGAAGCTGCTCTGTGATTACCTGGATGGCCTGATCAGAGGTCAGACCGTTGAAACCGTCATCGCTAGATACCAGGAAGCCCTTGCTAAGTAGAGGCTGATCTCCTGCAGATTCCGCCATGGTCTCGGAGGAAGTTGAAGAACGTTGTTCGGGATGGATGACGAGCTTTATGGGAGAATCGAACTCAACAGGGCCAGAAATAGACTGCTTGGGCTGCTTCCAGAATGCAAAATCTCGCGCATCGTGACCAGGGACACCCATGACGGCTCCTGAACCATAGTCATCCAGCACGTAAGGAGCCACAAAGACGGGCAAAGTTTTGCTGATGTTGTTGTCGTTGACCAAGTCCGCAATGGGGTTCTTAGCACGGATACCAGGGAGTTGAAAGCCTTCCTTTGAGTCCGGTGCGAAGTCTTTAGCAAGGACTAGGAACTTTTGCAGAGCCTCGTGTTCTTTGGCAAGAATTTGCACAATTGGGTGGTTGAGAGACAGAGCAATGTACTCCACCCCAAAAAGTGTATCGGCGCGCGTAGTGTAAACCTCAACCGGCTCCAGCTTCATTGGGCTCTCGCTATCCGTCTCGATATCGAAGCTCAGCTTAGTGCCTTCAGACCGACCAATCCAGTTCTTCTGCATGGCCAGCACTCGTTCCGGCCACATTCCATCCTTTGCGAGTGAATCCAAGTCTTTCAATAGCGGTTCCTGGAACTCCTTGATCTTGAGGAACCATTGCTTGAGCATCTTCTTCTCCACCTTGGCACCAGACCGCCACGAATAGCCATTGGCATCCACTTGTTCGTTCGCCAGTACGGTCTCGTCGACGGGATCCCAGTTGACGAGTGATTCGGCTTGGTAGGCGAGTCCGCGCTCGAAAAGCATGAGGAAGAGGCGCTGGGTGTGTTTGTAGAAGGCGGGATCGCAAGTGCGGAGCTCCTGGCGACCATTCGTGAGTATAAATCATTCGTTGATATATCAATATAAGCGTACCCTATCCCACGACCAATGGCCGCCCATGAGCTTCATCTGTTCCTTCATCGCATCAATGTTTTGCAACGTCCATTTTCCAGGGTGGACTCCGCGCTCGATGGCCGCATTCTCAGCAGGCAGACCAAAAGCGTCCCAGCCGATTGGATGCAGTACATCATGACCTTGCATCTGCTGGAAGCGTGCCAGGACATCTGATATGGTGTAGACGCGCAGATGGCCTAAATGCAGCGTGCCGGAGGGGTAAGGGAACATGGGCAGAATATAGGCCTTCGCGGCAGCATTCTCCTTCAATTGCGGGAGTCCCGAATCCTTCGTATTCCAAAAAGGCTCCCATTTCGGTGTCAGAGTGTCCAGTCCATCCTGCTGCTGGACAGTGAGTTCACCACCACCTCGCCGTCGCAGCGTGGTGGAAAGGTACGCGCATCGCGGGAGGCTCCAGGCGCGCTGGCAGCCTATCCGATGCAGACTGAGAGCTCGCATCACCTCGAACGGTGGGCATATCGCGCAAAGAACATAGTAGATCGGCGCATAACTTTTTCGAGGTCGCGTCAAGCTTCACGAAGTCGTCCGAAGCTCTGACGAAAAACTGCGCTTAACCCCTCTCGGCATCTCCGAGAACCTCCCGCATGGAATTGAAACACTCGACGAACCATCCACATACACATACCCGCAGGCAGATCATACCGCGAGGCATATCCTAGCCTACATACCTGTCTCCTTGTATAAATTTCTAAAGCCGCTCATGGCGCTTCGAAGCTCGCGCGTACGATAACCCTAATACCACAATACAGCCGACCGCTACTCCGACCTCCCCCTCCCGATGCGCGACTCGCTCGAACTGGCCTCTCTGGCCTCGTCGTCGCACGCCTCTCAGCGCACCTCTGTCGAGTCGTCCAGTTCCGGTGCACGTTCTTCGCAGCGGTTGTCCTTCGACGATGAAGACCCCCTCTCCGAACTCAATCCGGCCGGCGACAACCGTCCGCGCCATAACCGTTCCTATAGCGTCTCCTCCGCCTTCGATTTCGCGCCCAACCTCTTCCCGCTCTCTAGCACAGCGCAAGGCTACACGGCCCTTGGTGCGCCCTCCAACCCAGCGCTCGATCCGTCCAATGCGCTTAACGGCGGCTCATTGGAGAAGAACAAGAGCTTGACGTATCTCAACGGTCTATCGCTCGTTATCGGGCTTATAATAGGGAGCGGCATCTTCTCTTCGCCGTCCCAAGTTAACAGGAATGCGGGGAGCCCGGGCGCGTCGCTGCTCGTGTGGGTGGTAGCAGGAGTTCTGGCGTGGACAGGTGCGGCGAGCTATGCGGAGCTTGGAGGCGCGATACCCTTGAACGGCGGGGCGCAGGTCTATCTTTCCCATATATTTGGCGAGTGGGCAGGCTTTTTATTCACGTGGTGTGCTGTGGTTGTGCTGAAGCCTGGTTCGGCGGCCATCATTGCTATCATCTTCGGTGAATACATCGTAAGAGCAATCGTAGGAGCCGAGGCAGCTGAAGCTAGCACGTGGATCGACAAGGGCATTGCGCTCGCAGGATTGGTTTTGGTCACCCTGTTGAATTGTGTTTCGACAAAGCTGGGCACGAGGAGCGCGGATGTGTTCATGTTCTTGAAGTTCTTCGCCTTGATTGGCGTCACGGTTATAGGCATTGTCGTTGCGGCGACAGGCTTCTCCTACAATGGTCCTGCAAACGACGACTGGAAGAAGCAGGGATGGTTCGAAGGAACCAGCACGGATGTTAGCAACTGGGCCGTAGCCCTCTACGCCGGGTTGTGGGCATTCGACGGCTGGGACAACGTAAACCTCTTTTATCCTTACACACGTACATCACTAACAGCATGCAGGTCAACTACGTGACCGCCGAGTTCAAAAATCCCACCCGCGACCTTCCCCGCGTAATCCACACTTCTCTCCCACTCGTAATCCTCTGCTACGTCCTCGCCAACATTGCCTACTTCCTCGTTCTCCCTACCTCCCTCATCGAGTCCTCCAACACCATCGCCGTCGCCTTCGGCCACCAAGTCTTCGGCCCAATCGGCTCTCTAATCCTCGCTCTTCTCGTCAGCGGCAGCTGTTTCGGCGCGCTGAACGCTACAACTTTCACCTCTGGCCGCCTCGTTTATGCCGCAGGCAAGGAAGGCTACTTTCCCGAAATCTTCGGCACCATTGGCCTCGGAAAATCGCACCGCGCGATTCGACTACATAGTATCAATGCCGGGACCAGTAAGAGTAGGATACCAAAGAAGATGGTGGACTGGTTTGCGGATGCAGATGCGGGGTTCTTTTTTACGCCTATTGCGGCTATGACGCTTAACGCTTTGCTTACGGCTGTGTATATCTTCATTGGCAGCTTCGACACGCTGGTCACGTTTTACGGCGTTGCGGGGTACTCTTTCTACTTCTTGACCGTCCTGGGTCTTATCATTTTGAGAGTGAAGGAACCAGACTTGGAAAGACCGTACAAGACGTGGATCACCACGCCGATCATTTTCTGCTGTGTTAGCCTATTTTTGTTGAGCAGGGCGGTGTTTGCGGAGCCCGTGCAGACGCTGCTTGTGGTGGCGTTTATGGTTGCGGGATTGGTCATTTGGTTTGCGTGGGTGGGGAGGAAAAGGGGGAAAGAGAGGTCAAGGTTTAGGAAGGTGGGAGAGCAGGATGAAAAGATTGGGTGGAGGTTTTGGAAGAGGTGGAGGTCATAGAGCGCTTCGGGCGTAAGAGTAGAGTGATGTTGTATGACGACTGGAGGAGTGTTGATAGCGTACTCGTTTGAATATAAGTCACAAGTAATCAAGGTACACGGTGACATTCGACTAGAGCGTAGAGAGCGTGGAGATTGGGTGGTGCGAGTTGCCGCAGGTACGTCTGGCTGGGCCCCTGCTGAACTCGAGCAGCAAAGGTTCGCACGCCAGCGCCATTCAGCCCTTTTCTTCGACACGTAAACATACAATGACTGTCCTGCACACGCTGCGCACGCCGCTCTTGACCTGCAAACAATCTAGCGTCTACGTTTCACGAAATCTTACTACTTCCTCAAGACGCTACAGCACGTCCGGCAGCACCCCAATCAATATTAGGGTATATTTCACCTAGTCAGGGCCTCTCATAGAACCACACGAAGCTCGGGCTTCACAGCTCGTCGCTCTCCGCGCCGCCCTCAGCAAGATACGAGCGTGGATGGACGCTGAGGCTGAAGATGCTCATTACCAGCTCACTATGGACCTTGACGTTTCGATCATGTGCTGCAAGATGGTTGTCGATAGAATGGATGAGGCATTCGATCGAATTCAGCAACCTCCTACAAGCCGTTGGATTTCGCTGCCAAGTTCAGGATAACGTTGGGTTCGGGCGGAGTCGACGAATTGCACAAGCTCCTGGAGCGGCAAACGAACGCCTTGAGCCTCCTCATGATCGCGTGCAATTGGTGAATGGGCATCTCACCGCTAGCGCTCTAGCTAACAATCCGAAGCAAGCCTATCTCTGAACAAAAGCACTTACTACAAAAGTCGAAAAACCGTAAGATCTTACAGCGAGCGAAACCGGATACTGCTTCCTTGATTGTGCATCGCGATACGACGTCCTATATTAGCAAGTGGACAGATAACTTGTCCAAGATATCGAATACCTTCTCATTCGATCGGCAAATTTTCTCTTCTAAAGTTTACGAGCGGCTCTTTCGGTCCACCTTGACAGAGGAACTACGGAAGCCTACCCGAATGCATGCAGATAAGAATCCGAGTCAGGTCATGATGCGACATAGAGAGCAACCTCCGAGTGAAGCACCTCCTTCAATCCGTGCTGGTTGGGAGGAGCTGAAGCGTACCTCCATCAGTTGTCGACAACACAAAAATTGACATCATCTACTGCTGCTTCCGTCTTTCCACCTGATCATCATTTTGAATTGACCGTATGGGGTGGAAGTGATCCGGGAAGCTCGAACGAAGAGACTACGTCTTGACCAAAGGTCAAATGAAGCAATAGCAACGGCAGTATATCAGCGCCTCGTTGGAGGACCCACCGCGAATTTTCACAGGCCGATGCGTAAACGTAGTACTGGAATGCGGTGAGGCTGTAGGCCAAGAAGCAATGATTGAAATGGCTGATCGCATGTCGTCACCAATCGTAGCTTTTGGCCAGCAGGTTCAAGAAGATCTCTTGGGCGATTTTGGCGTCTATTTCTCTATTTAGGGATCATTGTTATTTCATCAAGGGGAAATACCTCTAGCGACTGTACGCCTCCGCCTTTTTGTCGGGTTTGGGGGCTGCTTCCAAGCAGGCTGATCCGGATCGAACCCTACGAGGCAATTTACAGTCTCTGCACCCTCGCCTGCATCGTTGATTTCAGAGCCCACCGGACCTCTCCACTGTCCGGTTAACTTGATGTATCCATCGAGCGCGTCCGTGAGTGTTCTGCCAAGATCAAGAGCCTTATTTGCTCTGGTGTGGGAGTAGAACTGCAGCAGACTCTTTGCAGCATCCCTCTCGCCATTGCTGATCAAAGTCTGCGCGCTCTTCTCTACCCATCCCAAGTCGCTTACGGATTGGTTTTCGAAGGCAGTGTACATTTGCGTGACGAGGGGATGGCTGGGATGGTCAGTTGCTATTGGAAACTGCAGCTCTCGGTGATACTTACAATTGATTGGGGTTTGAGCACATGTAATACAAAACGCGCTTGAACATGAGGCCGGCAAACTGTGAGGCTTCCTGCAGCTGGAAGTCCGGGTTAAGGAACGAGGACGACGCGCCTGTTGTTAGGTATCGGTGTTCACCGAACTCTGGCGGAACTGACTCTACACCCAACCACCAGGGAATGAAAGGCGCTGCCACAGATCCCGTGGGCGCGTTCCAGATACGGATAGTGTCCGGGTCCATGTTCTGGAACAAGCTCACAACTTGTCCATACCCAGCCTCATCGTCAGAGATGCGATAGTCCCTCACACGCTCACGCATGTCGGCTTCGGTGACGGGCACCATGTCAAGCGTCGCTTCTTCCAAGGCTGCCTGGCTCATGTACTTGTTTCCGCCGTCACGGGCAGTGAGATTCTCGCCCTCAACCTGGTACCCGTACGCATTAAAAATGTTAAATGGCTCGCTTCCGTTTGGGTTCCACCAGCCTTGCTCGACCGCAAAGCTGACAATGTTGCTGGAACCCATATAATCCGTGCTGTTCTCGAAATCGACGGGGAAAATCTTCAATGTATCCAGGATACAGCACCCTTACGACATCCGTTCCCAGCCTTTCCGCAGCCCACAGTCCTACTCCACCCGAATGCTCCCACACGACCCAGCCTTCGTTCGCATCGGCGATCAAGTGCGAGTTCCCTCCGTAGTCAGCATACCCGTATTTTGCAATCAAATCTCCAATGATCTCGACGCCTTCCCGCGCCGTGCTTGCGCGTTCCAGGACTACGCGTGCAAGATCGGAGTACTGCAGACCAGTCTGCGGATTCGGCGTCATGTCGTAAAGTTCCTGCCTACTATTCGCCCACACATCTCTTACCGCGACGCCCTTCTCATTAACACCGCCATTTGTCAACGGCGCAGGGAAGCCTTCAAAATCCGAATATTCCATAGACATATACCGGAAGGTGTGATTGACTTGCGGTATCTGAATTAATTTTCCTGGCAGGACGGCGTCCTCGGTCACGCCGACGGTGATGGTCGCATTGGATGTGTGGTTCGCGGCGGGGAAGATCTGGAGCCAGTGCGAGGAGACTTCTTCGCCGGTGCCGCCTACGAGCGTGGCATTGAGGGCTGTGAGGTCGCGGCCGACGTAGAACGCGTAGCTAGCGCTTGTGGATGGTATGAGGAGGGCGAGGGCGAGGGCGGCTGTCAATGCGGTCTTCCTGGAGGGAGGCGCCATCTTGGTGAAGAGCGAGGGAACTGGAAAAGCTGCAGCGCAATTTCTGGGATCGTGAGACTTCTTATTGTCGGGCACTCATCGGAGCACTTTCATCTTGGCAAGCCAGTTCCACAACCATGTTGGCTTCCTGTTCGCGGAGATGGCCGTTGGCGCGGCTTAAAACTGTGATGGACATGTAGCTCTAGCCAGGAACGTGTTGACGGACACCACACGACGTGGGTGGCGTGCGGGGCGCGACAGGGGAACCCTTTAGTTGCTGTCTACACTTTCGCTCGTACCTTTTCGACGCAACATGCCTACTGAGAGAGGAATTATATTATTCCGGAAGCAGATATAGTCGGCTCCCAGCGATACGATAGAAAAACAGTCCTGGCATAAAAGGGATCTTCCGAAAACCGATGGTGCGATCGCGGTGTACCTATGGTACTTTAGTATCCATCCCGCACTTTAACTCCAGCGCTACTGCAAGTCATCTCCGCTTCTCGATAAGAAAACTGACTCGAGTCATTATGGCGCGCAAATTGCGGGTTTTGCTACATTCTGGGAAGGATTGTTCGAATGCATGAGTCAGGTCAACCAGATGAAGTCTTGTGTCATGGTGCTGCTCAGTCAACGTAAATAACTGACAAGATGATGTTAAGGTGCAGTAAGGCGACAGATGCAGCTATGTGGTAGCGTGAGGTATTGAGCGCGGAACCATTCCGCAACAGAGTCCGACATCAAATACCTTGAACCAACGCTCTTTTATCGCCTTCCCTCCCACCATATATCCCAAGCCAAGCCAGCTGCTACGAAGCAACCACACATCTGCCAACAGCCATGTCGTCAGCATCAACACCCATAACCCGCGTCGTTCTCTTCAAGATACCCTCCTCCACAGATCAAGAGAAGCTTTTCTCCTACTACCGTCCTCTCGCCGCCACCGCGACGAAAGACGGAAAGCCGTATATTTTATCTGCGAGAGCGGGGCCGACGTATGATGATCAGAGAAGGCAGGGTTACACGGTCGCTGCGGTTACGGAGTAAGTTTTGATTGAGAGCGTAGCGAGCACGAGCAGAAAACAGATTGACCAGGAGGTGGTGAGGGACGAGTTAAGGGAAGAAGGGAAGGGGCTGACTGAATACAGGTTTAAGGATGAAGCGGATATGAAGTACTACGATGACGGGTGCGAGACGCACGCGGAGTTGAAGAAGTTTGTCAAAAGTGTGCACGAGGGTGCTATGATGGTTTATTTTAGGGATGTGCTGGCGGCGTAAAGGGCTGTTACATACAATGTACAGAATCAGGCTCCAGATTGTCTAGCATGGCGTTGCTGACCTGACATTTCCATCCTGGAGAGGTATGACGCTATTAGGCAAATTTCAGGCATGTGTGCTTCTCAGATATCGTTACTCTACGCCCGCTGGGGTGGTCGTGAATGGACCGAGACGCAGGGAAAGTTTGTAAAGGTGATACTTGTTCCGCTCGAAGAACGACTATCACCACAATTCCGTCCAAAAACGACTACTATATGTGAGTATTATTCATAATCTAGGTACGCTTGCGGCTGCATAGCGTCAGAAATTGTCGTGGTCGCATTAAGGGTGACAGTATGAGCATTTAATTTGTCCGTTGACCATCTGGGCAGTTCCAATCTTTCTGTGAGATGATCAGTGGGGTACCCAAACGGAATTCATATGGTATGGCAGCTACACATTGCACATGATGACACACAAAGTAAACCTTTACCATCAGGTTCAAATCATATGGGTCGTTTCATATGAGTGCCACACTATGTCTAGCGCCCACCCATCCTGTCTGTAATGGAATGGCTCCACTAAGCACCGGAGTAACGCCTGAACAGAGGACTGCGTTGAAGCACATTGTATAAACGCAACCAAGAAGAAATCACTAAGATATATCTCATCGAGCAACGGCCCTGTGTTCTCAGGTTTACGCTGTTGCGCTCATCCATAGGCTTTCAACATCATAGGCTGATCGTTCGTCAGCCACAAACGACGACATAGGACTCCCTGTACCTGCTCCCCAACCCGTCAAGTCACGCTTGCACAGCAGATTGACAGTGAACAGCGCGGAGTCAAATTGTTTATGTTTCCGTTGTTGATTTTCAAGATATCGTGACTCGACCTACTATGCGTGGTATGACAGTGACTCAAAGCAAGATGTTGAGAAGCTGCGAAGTACGAGTCAGATTGGGTTTGCCCTCGTTCACCGGCCACTCTATATAAGGGCTGGAGAATTTCCTGTACTTTCTCCACAGCACAAACACCAACCTCATCGATATACCCCGGTCCCGCGAATACTCACAACTCGGAAACGCCCAACCCACCGCGGCTGTTCTCACCATGTGCAAATTCCATCAAGTTCCGGTCTACAAATGCGACTGCACAGGCGACTCCATACATGTCAACTGCAAGAAATTCATGTACCAAATTGGTGTGCGCACAAAATCCAAGATGCAGGCATTCGAGCGTCGGCACCCTCTCGAGCATCGCCCTTGTGTCGAATATTCCTCGGAACGTCTCGACGTGAACTGTCCTCCCTGCAAACGTGCGCTACAGACGACGCCACGAGAAAACGGATTGAAAAAGTTGGCTTTGTGGGTCCGGGGTTTATCTTCTCGGTATGCCTATCGGAGATAATGGTGGAAGACGGAGGTCAGGGTGAGTGATTGAGATATGATCTTCTGTGCAGTCAAGACGTACCTGGGATTGAACAACGTCTGTATGCGACAGATATTTTGAACATTCCTCTAGATGTGCCGCGAGGATTGGACATCTGGCGCTAGCGACAAGTGACAGACTACAACAGAGGTATTCGAGCATAGCTAGTGACAGTAAGATGAAAACCAAGCCATTAATATACTCTCAATTACATGCTCATATCTGGTTCTCGAATGCGTATATTACATGTCATCGTTCGTCGTGAATCTACACCATAGCTATCTAACCTTGCATCTCAATACCGCCAGACCCGTGAAGGACTTCACCGGTGCAGTATGAACCAAGTGGGGAAGCTAGAGTGACATATAAAGTGGCCATCTCAATTGGCATACCTGGTCGGTTGAGCGGGCACGCTCCTACACCAAGCGCCTCCATGGCATCGTCGGGGTTGCCTTTGGTTGCGGGTTGCAAAGGAGTCCAGCTAGATGACAGTCAGTACCAAAAATTGACATGCAGCATAGATTACATTGCACAGTGGACAGAAAGTAGGATAATGTAAGTGAACTCACATGATACCAGGAGCGACAGCGTTGACACGGATGCCATTCTTTGCTTGCTGCTGCGCAAGACCGCGAGTAAACGTTGCGATCGCGCCCTTCGTAGATGCGTAATCGAGTAATTGAGGGTTGCTCATGTACGCGGCAACGGAGCTGCTGTTGACGATACAATCTCCACGCTTCATGTGCTTCAGGGCATATTTGGTCATCGCGAACATAGAAATGATGTTGGTCTGGAACGTCTTCTCTGTGACATCGAGATCGATGTCGGTAAGGTCATTCGACATCTCCTGCATCGCAGCTGCCGCGAAAGTCACGTTAGTTATGGAGCCTCAAAGATGCTCAATAGGAGAGTGTCGAACGCGTACCATTGTTGACAAGGACGTTCAGCTTCCCGAAAGCCTTGATGTGTCCTTCAATTGCCTTCTCGCAGTTTTCTCTTTCTCGCAGGTTCAGCTGCATCAGGTTCGCCTTCCTACCCGCCTCCTCGATCTTCTTCTTCACGTACTGTGCGTCCTCTTCCTCTTCTGGTAGGTAGACGATACTGACATCGGCGCCCTCTCGTGCAAACAATATCGCAACAGATCTTCCAATGCCTGAGTCTCCGCCAGTGATCAGTGCAGCCTTGCCCTCCAAAAGACCGCGACCCTCATACTCTTTCAAGTACGGCTTGCCATTGTCGTCCCAGAATTCAAGACGCGACCAGTCGGCATATGGGTCAGTGTTTTTGTCTAGCCCAGGACCGCCCTCTTGATTTTGGGGTTTTATTGAGGTCGCAGGGTAGGCTGTGATGGGTGCTTCTTGGTTGCTCATCTTGTATGATTTGTAGTAGATCGCCTTCCGGTAAGCGCTAAAGGAGAAACGAGCTCGTCGTATTGAAATTGTAGAGGAAGAATGGTCAAAAGGCCTTGCACAGGACTGCCAGCGGTCTTTTTCTATGAGAATAATGATTATAGTCGATGACGTTGTTGTTACGATCGCGGGGTACGTGGTACCGCGCCTGGAAGCGAGGACTCATCATTTGTGTGTATCTTGACAGCACTCATACATTTACAGCAACACGATCGTTCAATACTCGAACATAGTACCATATCAGTTCGCGTCGATCAAATAACGGAAAGTACAGACTGAAACATCTTCTGCTCCTGTTTGGGGCAACGAGGAAGCATGTAGCCGCCTCAACCGCTGCACATACATATGCGCGATGCCGAGGGGGGCAGGTAAAGTGGCGATGTTTATTACCATATTGTCTTACAATCCAGCTATTACCATCGAATTCAACGACGTCCTGGCTACATAATATAAGATTTGGGATGTTTTCCGCCAGTTGATACGATAAAGGCAGGGGCGGCGAAGTCGAACTGTACGCGCTCTGTCTACTACTTATGACATCGCAGCAACACCACGCCTGGACTTATACGATGCATCGCATCGTCGATGTTCATCTCTTGGGTCCGCAATTCTGTGCGACTAAGGATCGCGACGTATCCGTCTTTCTCATCTAGCGTCTCGGCATGCTTCCTGGATGGGTGGGGACATCAGCAGAGCCGCATGATATCGAGAGCACGACCCACATGTTTAACAATTCCTACGAGTCTTTTGGGGACGCGATCCCACTCTTATCGCGAACAAGATATTAGTCGGCGCATATTTAGTGGGTTTTACGAAGTTTTCGTTGCCGCCACGGGAGCTAATCGTCATATAATTGGGTCCAAGTCTTCTCGCAACAGTCGTCCATTGAACAACAACACGATGCTCATTCACAAAGGTGGACCTGCTGCAAAGTGCGTCTGGAGGTCACAGTAGTGTCCACCGCAGAGTGGACGGTGCGCGTTCAAAAATCCATAGACAGTGGATCTCTCACGCTGAGCTCCGTGGAACGTCATTTACCCTGCTTAAGTTTTGATGACCTTAAGAGTCGCTGATGTGTTCACCCCAACGTTCCAGACATTCTCCCCCAACTTTTTGATCCCCACAATCACTGACGCCATGGAGGAGAAGCCAGCGCAATCCCCTGAAGCCCAGGGCAACTTGATGCGACTGAGGGATGCAGGACGTGAAGAAAGCGATGAAAGTGAGCATGTTGACATGCAGCCTCAGAAAGAGGGAAGGAGCAAATCCTGGTTCGATGCATCATACCACAGACCGTCTCGAGTACCACGTCCAGACGGTAAGCGCGAGCTTCATGAGAAAGATTGCTGGGACAAGCTGGCTTATTCCTGGCCTACTTGGAAGAAGTGCATGTATCTCGCTTCGATCGCGGGCATCCAAATCTCCATGAACTTCAACACGTCGGTTTTTCCAAGCGCAGTCAATCCGATCTCTGAACACTTTGGTGTCAGTAAGCAAGCTGCCCGGGTAGGACAGATGATATATCTCGTCTTCTATAGTTTTGGGTGCGAGCTCTGGGCTCCATGGAGTGAGGAGTTTGGCAGATGGCCTATATTGCAGTTAAGTCTGTTCTTCATCAACATTTGGCAGATCCCAAATTCGGTTGCCCCTAATTTTGGCACAATTGTGGTCTGCAGAGCTCTAGTATGTTCGAGCTGTGACTTGCATCAAGTTCTTGGCTGACGGGTTCAGGGTGGTCTTTCTACTGCCGGAGGTAGTGTCACGCTTGGTCTTATTGCAGATCTTTACGAGCCGGAAGAGCAACATTGGCCACTGTGCTTCATCGTGCTGAGCTCGACCATCGGAACCAGTATTGGCGGCGTTATTGGCGGCCCAATCGAGCGATGTCAGTCTTCTTCCTCTCTGACAATATTTCTGAGCTAATCAAAAGATAGTCCTCACATGGAAGTGGAATTTCTGGATTCAGCTCATATTTGGAGTTGCAGTACAAGCTGTTCACTTCTTCATGCCGGAGTCACGCTCCACCATCTTGATAGACCGCGAAGCTAAGCGCCGCCGCAAAACTGGCGAGGACCCCAACATCTATGGCCCCAACGAACTTAAGTCACCACGGATCTCGCTTAAGGAAGCTGGCAAGATCTGGCTGCGACCGTTCGAGATGTTCGTTCGCGAACCAATAGTGCTATTCTTATCGCTCCTATCAGGTTTCTCGGATGCCCTCATCTTCACATTTCTTGAAGCCTTCGCCATCACTTTTCCGGACAACTTTGGCTTCGGTACACTGGCGGTCGCTTGGGCATTCATTCCGATTAACGCGAGTTACTTCTTTACGTACTTCCTGTACTGGCCAATATTCTGGAGAGACGAGCACCTCAAGAAGAAAAACGGCCCCGACTCCCTGTCGCCTGAGCGTAGACTGAAGCCGCTGTTGTTACTTGCGCTCTTCGAGCCTATTGGTCTTTTCGGGTTTGCGTGGACTTGTATGGGACCGCCGCAAACACATTGGATTGCGCCGATGATATTCTCTTTCCTTGTCGGGTTAGCCAACTTCGCCATCTACTACTCCTCCGTAGATTATATGGTCGGTCTTATTCCCTCTTTGGACAACAGCGCAATGTAGCTAATTATGAACAGATCGCAGCCTACGGGCCATACTCTGCTTCCGCAACTGGTGGCAACGCTTTTGCAAGGGTGAGCGAGCTTTAGTCCCTAATACACGATCGAGTATGTACTAATTATGTCTTTAGGACTTCCTTGCCGGAATTGCAGCTATGTATGCCACGCCACTTTACACCAACCTGAGTGAAAAGCGACCATCGGAATACGCGACAACGGTCTTGGCTTGCTTGTCCTGCCTCGTCGTTGTTCCTATCTTCATCTTCTACTGGAAGGGCCCTCAAATCAGGAAGGCTTCTAAGTTCGCTTCTATACTCGCAGAAGATAGGAAAGCTGAAGGCGTCAGACGACTTAGCAAGGCAGATAACCTTCCGGCGTAAAGGAGTGCGACTGCTAGAATGCATCTCAAGTTTACACTCGCAGCGATTGCTCAAGACTCCGATATTGGCGTGAAGATGCTGTCATTGCTGCAGCCATACGGCACCCCAATTACTCTCAAGGGAATGTACTCAATGCCCACAATATACAAAACTAGAGCTTGAAAGTCGAATGCGTCTTTGTCGCCGTTATCACTAGTAATTTCGACGCCAATATGTATGATTTTGTTGCGTGGGGGCCATATCAGATGAGCAACCTTGACCTAGGGGTGTACGGATACCGTCAAAACCGATACATACGTGTATATACCGTAAGTATGTAAATTACTGTATACCCAGGACAAGCCAGAATGTCTTCTTCCGGCTTGGCACCGATTACTCAGGGTGAATTGAACTAATGGGATAGGCCTACTGTTACTCGAAAGTGGGTGCCCATTCTCAGCTATCTAATAATCACGTGTTCTAGCTATGAGCATCTATTATCTGAATGAAGAAGATGGTGGTAAGCCTGCGTCAAAAAATGGCAAGCATCTGTTAGGACATGGATGCACCCTGTTCGGCCAAACCAGAACCTCGCTTACGCGCATTTGTAGTGGGGTTCCTTCTGGCGTGTTTGCACGTACTCTAGGCAGCACCTGGGAAGCTCCTTCTTCTATGTCGCGGCTGGAGTCTTATCAAGGTCACCTACAAGTTCAAGGCTGAAGCGCCATGGACTACGATCTAAATGCGGCGAAGCTCTATGCGCCAATACCTGTGCGCCTAGGCCAAATTCGACTTCTTCGACTGCACCGTGTTCCCGCAGCAGGACCTTTGCTGGCAGATCTGGTAGTAATAAACGTCAAGTCGACGGGAGTATTGCTTCTCGATGAGCAACGAGAAGTCACATATACTGCCCTCTCGTACACGTGGGGAACTGGTCCGTTCTCCCATGATATTACAATCAATGGGGTCTCCTGGCGCATCAAAGAGAACCTGTCCGACTTCCTGCATCAATTAGGTCAGGTCAATCGCTAGAGAAAGAATTGTACCTCTGGATCGATGCCGTGGTCATCAACCAAGCCGATGCCGACGAGAAGTCACGCCAAGTTGCTAACATGATGAATATCTATGAAAAGGCTCATCACGTTCAGGTTTGGCTCGGAAAAGCGGCGACGCACACAGACGAAGCCGTCCAATTCCTCTATCGCTTAATGGCAGACACCGACGGGAAGGATAAGAGCATCAGTGACAGTGCTCTTGACGGACTGCGAGACCTATACTCTCGACCCTGGCCAACTCGTATGTGGATCCGCCAAGAAGTGTGGGCAGCGAAGGCTATCTCAATTCAGTGCGGCTCCTCGGTCCTACCTCTTGATGTGTTCAAGGCTGGTGTCGTCTTCTCACAACAAGCCGGCGACAGCCCGAACGAGGGTGGCTCCGATGTATCTGAAGCTTCTGATCTTGGAATTTATTCCTCACCGCAAACCCTGGAGTGGCTCCACAAGAAGCTCATGATTGCTGAGGCTCAGCTAGCCGCCATCAGCTTCCTCACTCAGAAACTAGTAGGCCAGCAGTCCCCAGAAGATCGTGCTGTGTCTGGTCTTGGCTATAAAGCCATGGAAGGTGACGGACGCGAAGACATCTTATGGCTTCTGTATGAATCAGTAAACTACGAGAGTACGGACATCAGGGATCGCATCTATGCTTTGATTGGGATGTGCGATGATCCGAATATTGAAATCGACTACCATAAGACCCCGGCTGAGGTGTTTACTTTTTTAGCCAAACACATCATTGTGCGTGCGCGATCGTTAGGCCGCGTGCTCGAGCAGGATTGTAAGTATGGAAGTCAATCCAATATAGACCTACCCTCCTGGGTCCCCGACTGGAGAACCCTGAGCTTTATCCGTTACGAGCCGCAATACGTTACGACATACGACATGAACAGCTCCTTCGACAGTAACAGGCCGCAGGCATTGATGATAAATGGCTTCCTGCTCGGTAAGGTGGAGGCGGTCAAGGCAAAGAAAAAGCAAAAACCAGACATGCTCGTACACTTGGACTGGACCCGCATACATAAAAAGTTGAAAGGGTCAAATCAGTTCCCAGGCTTTCCGGCCAAACTTCCGAGAGGGGACACAATAACCTTCGGGTATACACGCAGAGAGATAAAGCCAGGCGATAACCTTATAGCCGCGTGTGGTAGCGACGAGTTCCTTCTTCTGCGTTCCTCTCCAAAACATGAAGAAGAAACTTACGAATTCGTCACTTCCGATCTCATGAGTAGAGATAAAAGGAAGGATATCCGCGCATCCTTGCTTAAGTAAGGCGCTGAGAACGGGGTGCTTGGAACGTTCACCATTGTGTGATTTAGATAGACCTGATTTGCTGTAAGATGTGCAGACTCTCTAGAAGGCCATTTCAATTTCTTCTTCAATAACTGAGCAGGAGAAATCTTTCGGTAACTACTAAGATGGGGCTCTTGCTTAGCTGTTGAGAGTTCTCTTACACACTGTTCATTAATTACACTGGCAGTTTCCTAGCTTGCTTGGACTTAGACAGTGCTGTTCAAGGTGATGGCGGAAGGTGCTCCGCACTCAGCTGGTAGGAGATGTCTAGCGCTAGCCTATATAGGCGATCCTCACCCCAAAACGATCAATCACTCTTATACTCGACTTCATGCTTACATCACGTGGAGGTCTATTGAGCTAGGGCTTGATCTTAGAAACGCGATGGGAGTCCGCACTCTAACAATACTAAACCTTTAGGCCGTGTAGGTGCTGCTTCTAGATTTCCCAGCGGATGCGGTGCGACGCGGCGCAGCCCAGCCGTCGAAATGCCGTCGAGGATTGTGTAAGGTAGTAATATTGGGCCACGCCCGTGCACTTGACGTTAACAGCTGAAACTTACAGTATTCCTTGTCAATTTACATGTCGTCAAGGGCAATCCCTACTTGGTACCTTGGAACCTTGGAATGCATGCAGGCACGTGACGCAGCTCGCAAACTACTGCCCCAACGCCCTGTAGGCTGATTAAGTCGCTCCTTCGCCGGCAAGTCACTAAACCTCATCCAGCATACAATTCAAAATCTTGGCGGATGCCTGCTCAACGACATTGGACACGCAAAGGCCGTGCCTACCTCACGATATACTGCTTTCGTCGCCAACCGACACACAACCGCAGGCCATATCCGCCAATGACCGCAGAGGCAGCTTCCCTCATAGTATCAGAAGCCCCACTCCTTGGCCATGGCTACAGAAGATCGTATTACTGGCAGTAAGCTTCTCAAAAGTGATGCTGTTGATTCGCTTGCTTACAGCGGAACCACAGAGGACCTCCCATTCATTGTATCGGTAGGCCAGCCAAAAGTGGACCCAACGAAGCGGAAATTCATCCGAAGCCATGTAATGCGGGGCAAAAATCGAGTGAAGGCGCCAAAACGACAACGCAAACCTGCGGAAGAAAGCGTACCCGAAGCGCAATCATCGTTGAGCAACGACCTGAATGGGGCAGAGACCGTCTCACGATGGATGTGCACCAAGTTTTCCGGCATTCGCTTCGCTGATGATATCGATCCTGCGCTTGTCGAAGACTGTTTCACATGCAAGTGACCACTTGCACTCTCTGTGACATGAGTGGCTAATCCAAACTCAACTCAGTGCTATCGATATCTTCTAAAGCGATGTTTCTATTAGACCAATGCATCATCCCTAACGCAGTCGGAATGTTACCGGATTGGTTTACGCCGCTGCTCTCCGACCCAGCCTACTTACATGTCGCTTCCTTAACTACGCAGGCTTTCTTTGACAACTTTTTTGAAAGAACTCGAAGTGCTGAAGCGCAGCGAAACGAATACACTTCCTTTGCTAAGTCGATCCAAATCCTCTCGAAACGAATCGCGACTCATGACAGCCGTGAATTGCTATCCGACTCTAATCTCATGACTGTTCTGTTGTTGTCCGGGTTCGTAGCATACTGATCATTACTTTCAATTGCTGATAGCCTATCGTAGTTACTCCTACACTCGAGGCGACCACAAGGCTGCACACCAACACAATGTTGCCTTGATCAAGCTTGTCAAGCTGAGAGGCGCACATGCAATCCTCCGGCACACGAACACAAAATTAGTCAACGAGATCATCCGTACGGACTTTTGTATATGCTACGAAAACGGACAGAACCCGACATTGTTCACTTACGAGGATATCCCTTGGCCTCTCATCTTGCCGCACAATGATGCGGTCTCGAAAAAATACCCAGAGAGCATTGAAAGCAGGCTAGATCCAGGCTTATCCTTATTGTGGACCGCAATGTCGCATTTCAGCACTCTGATGAACATCGCGGCACGAAACCCGGCTGCTCGAGTAACGGAAGAGACATTTCTGCATACCATGGGTTCTATTCTATACCGTCTCCTCCATATGCGCTTTAAGGAAAACAGTCTCGACGAGGCTATTCGGCTAGGCATCTTGGCCTTTGCGGCCCCCGTTTTCCTGGATTGGAAAACCGTCTATTGGATTAACGGCCACTTCACTGTGGCCTGGCGTCAAGTCTTGGTCAATATTCTGACGGAATCTACGCTCACGCCACGGGACCGGATATGGCTGTTAATGACGGGAACATTATCCATGTCGCACGACCCGGACTTTCTTACACGCCTGATAGGCGGGTTGCGAGCACTCACAGAGCAATGTAACATATCAACGTGGGGCGATATGAGGGAGCTGTTAAGCTCGTACCTGTGGATAGGAACACTATTTGACAGACCGGGCAACAATATTTTCGACGCGGTATTGGCGCACACAGGTAAGGTTCTGTCTCTTACACGTCGATACAACGGCCCGACCGAAATATTGGAACTCGTAGATACCAGACCGTACTCAAGGAACATGCCCTCCTCTGGCCAGTCTGATCGGGAGTACAGGCTTTATGTAAGATGAGGCCAGCACAAAGCCTGCGAGGTGAACAAGATGCATCTGATCTTGCCACAATTAGATATGCAGAACGAATTTGCTCCGCCCTCATTAGTGCTGGGACATCAAAGACAACGATCCTAGCAAGTCTCTGCACTACATGGAGGTTCACATCGGCTAGTTGAAGTCTTTGGGTCCTGGCCATTCTGATTTGAAAATACAGGCTTCAACTCGAATCCGAGCCCGTGTCAGACGGCGAGGAAGTCAAAAAGCATCATGTTGCTGCATCATTCTTTGCAAAAAGGAGCTCCCGGCACCCCGCGGTTCTGAGACATCAGAAGTCGAGGCTCCTAGCCAATCTTTGTAATACAGAGAGGTGGCCATTGTCTAGTCGAAGCTGTTTCATTGTGGCCGTTCTGATTGAGAATACAGGCTTCGCATCAGATTCGAGCCTGCATCCAGGCGAAGAGGGAGATCAAAATACGTCTTATGCTGTCACTATGTGTTTGCAGCGAAGGCTTCTGAAGCTCGGATGTATCTATCCTTTCGTAATCCCGGCCTCTGTGGCCCTGGCACTGACTAGCGAAGGTACGTCAGTTGCTTCTTGGTCCCAACTCCTAGATGTCCGTAACCCCGGTACTGACTATGCGTAGAAATGAACTTTGTGAGATACCTGCCATGCGATCAACGCACGTTTTTTTGCCCGGGGTAGATTCACTAATTCGTCATAATGTAGATGACCCTGACTAGGTATGGGCGACAGAACCGGGCCCTTCCGTCCGCACGGCCGATCTAGATAGCTAAGCTGCAGTCCCTGGCGCTTCTTACCAGTTTTAACCGTTCTAATTGACGCCTTGAGACCGTGGGATTCGTCCCTTTCATTAGATAAGTTTTGTCTACGTGGCGGTGACTGACCCCCCGATGTCCAGCGAGACATCCGTCGCCGAGCCGTTCTATCCGTAGCACTGATCGCAAAGGACCAGGAGAGCGGCATAGCGCCAAATGCTCAAAGTTGTGATTGGATCGAGGTCGTTCCAGGTGCTCTATGGCCAGCATACCCCCACAAGGGTTTCGTGTTTTCGACGTGGCGGTGTATCAGCTGTGGGGCCACTAACTAGATCGTGACTGGCCAACGGGCTTGCTGCGCCCTAACAAAGCCACAGCGTTTTGACCACGGTCATGTTTGCACCGAGTATATATATACATACAAGCGCCTGCGAGAGCTGAGGTCATCCTATTGTAACCTTGAACACTGAAAACCTCACGATCCACATCCCCGGTCACAGTAATCCTCACCATGTACAATAACAATAACGGATACTCCCAGCAACAGGGCGGCTATCAGCAGGATAGTCGACAGGGTCTGGCAAACGAATATTACTCCCAGGACCAGCAGCAGCGTGGCGGAAACCAACAAGGCTACAACCAGCCCCCACCACAATACCAGCAGCATAACTCCCAGTACGGGCAGCAACCGCAACACCATGGCGGCTACAACTCGCCCCCACCGAACGAATCCTACGGCCAGGGCGATAACCGAGACCAAGGTTATGGCGGAAATCAAAACTACGACAACCAAGGTTATGGAAACCAAAACAACTTCAACGATGGCCAGGAAGGCGAGCGTGGTTTCCTAGGTGCTGCCGCCGGCGCCGCGGCAGGTGGCTACGGCGCATACAAACTCGCCGGGCCTGCGACAGGACACAGCAAGACTTCAGGACTTGTCGGTGCCCTCGGCGGAGCGCTGACCGGACACGTGCTGCAAGACGGCGCGTCCCACTGGAAAGACAAGCACGACGAAAAGAAGGAGAAGGAGAAGTGGGAAAAGGAAGAGAAGAAGCACCACGACCGCCGCGACAGCAACGATCGGCCTCGCGAGGGCCACTTCGCTGGCGGGTTCACGCGCTCTTCCAGGGACGTGCGTCTCGATGCGCACGGCGAGTTTAATCTGCATGCTCAGTGCCGCCGTGAGGATGGGTCGTACCAGGGTAGCACGCTTTCTCTGAACCGCATCTTGGAAAACGACAACGGTAGCTTCCGTTGGTCGTCGGGGAGTCACTCTTCTGGTGGCTCGCAGTCGATTACCGTGCAGTCGGGCGATACGCTGCGTGCCATTGCGGCGCGGCACAACTGCGATTTCCACGAGCTTTCGCGGCACAATGGCATCCAGAACGAGGATATGATCTACCCCGGTCAGAGGCTGGAAGTGCCTGGTGGTGGGGGCAGCTCTGGGGGTGGAGCCAACTTTGGGGCTTCGGCACGCGATGTGAGGTTGGTGGAGGGCGGATCGGTGCTGGAGGCTGAGCTGAGGAGGAATGGGGACTGGGTCAGGAGCTCTATTGTGTTGGACGAGAGGATAGGCAACAAGAATGGGTGCCTTGAGCTTGTGTAGAGAGCTCGGTTGATGGACCCTCATCTTGTTATAGGATGAGAAACAATCGTATACCAAATCTGCCATTCTACTATGTCAGTGTGCAATCCCGAACTTGATTTCATGATCGTCATCTATGAGTGGTTATGTACTAAGGGAAAGATGTGACTGCTCGATGCCCGTGATGGAAGAGGCGAACCGCCGGTTGACGCGAAGGCGGTTTAGTGGGTATATGGGAATGAGTGCAAGAGAGCGATGTAGCTTCTGTCAGGACAACAAGCAGAGAAAACGAAGAAGGTTTAGAGGCACAACGATTATGATAATGATCGTATTGCATTGAATTTCCAGATATGCTCGGAGATCGTTCAAAGGTATCGCAGCCGCAAGAGGAAGACATTCTATATAGTTATCCAACAACAGTCAAAATCAGATCGCAGTATATATCAATATAAGGATATGAGATCGCACAAGATCTCGTAGTGGTGAGTGTCCTGATCGCGGACCAATATAGGTTGCAGACCGCAAAGTCACTGGGAAGGATGACCAATTTCGTGGTAGGTCTTCGAGCAGGATAAGTCGGGCTTGCCCAACCATCAGTTGAAAGGTTCAAGCTTGAGGGTCCTAGATATAGAACATCGTATCCTTCAGGTTCTGATGGATCTGCACATCATCCGCACTAGCCTGCGCACCTCCAGGAGCGCTCGATCCAGCCGCAGATGGCGCAGCACTCGGGCTCGGAGTATCGAACAAGCTGGCCAAGTAGCACCGCGCACGCTCACATGCTAGGTCGGCGTAGTAAGCAGGTGGACACAGACTCACAGCTTTCGTTGCGCGTCCGAACAGGTAGCACATATTGTGCGTCAGATCCTCGACGACATCCGCAATGTTCTGGAACGGAGGCGGAATCTGCTTGGCGTATATCTGGCGGAAGATTTCATCGTGCACGATATAGTAGTGGCAAGGACGGGCGGTGCCTTGAAGAGCGGCATGGGCTTGAAGGAAGAAGTCCCAGTTGCGGGCTTCGGTGACGCCGCGGTCGACGACAGTGCCTGGCTTGGTGTTGCCGGAACGATCGCAATCTTGCTCCTGGGTAGGATAGAAGCGCGTCTTGTGGCGCTTCCCACAGATGATGATGCTGAAGCGTGGGAGGCCCTTCTTGGTGTCGGGTGGTGGGTAGACTTGCTCGCAAGCACGACGAAGCTGGGGCAACTCCTGGCCAAGTACCATGTCGTACTGGCCTTCAGACACGCCATCTCGATAGATGAGAATATTTTCAGGCAGAGCGGTGTGCTTGCCCTTCGTCTTCCAAAGGTTTAGCCGAGACTTCAACATCTCGCTGAGATCATCGACGTTCTCCTGTCTCCCCTTCTGAATGCGCAAGACAGCAGGCCACTGACCAAGAAACTTGTCAGTTGAAGCTACCATTGCGGCGACCGAAGGTGCGGTGGATGCGGAACCCGGTGAGGGATGAGTAACATCTATGCCAACCACCATAGTCTTGTTTTGATCGATGACGTGAAGATTCTTAGGCTCCACAACCTGGTTGACACCACCGAGCTTGAGGTTGATCTTCAACGCGACATTTGCGATGTATTGATCACGACCGCGATCTTTCGCGAGCTTCTGGCCGACGCAGCAAATTGTGTGAAGGCCATATTTCTTGTCGGCTAGCGTCTTGATGCGCTTGTACAGAGGTATGCTGGCCTCAGGCAGGATGAGCACGAGCAGCTGCAACCCAGCTCCAGCGGCGCCCTTCAGTTGTGCATCGAGTACTGGGTCATCTGGGTATTGAATCTCGACTTTCTTTCCCGGCAGTGGTGCAGGTGCGGTCATGCCTATTTTGGACAAACCTTGTTGGAACTCCTCCATGACAGCGGTAAGGCTGTCTTGGCCGAAAGCGTCGCGTCCTCCTCGTTGTGAGATCATCATGTAGGACCACTTCTGAAGTGTCGCGCCAGCGTTGAACTTGATGTTTATCATGTTCCAGCTTCCGAAGCGAGTCTCAATGGTCTTGTTTCCCTTGTAGGTGACCTTGGGGCCATTGAGAACGCGACCAGGGATCTTGACGAGACCAGGCGTAACCTTGAGATTAAAAGAACGCTGGATAAAGTTAGCACGCGGTGTATGAACCAATGAATAGTGACATACAATTAGGATGTTCGAATTCTCGTCGAGGCCAACAGTCGTGATACCCTGTTGTACGATCGAAGCTGCATTGTCCCAAGGCTTGCGAACAGCATGTCGGATCATTTCCTGGGTCTGCCTGCTGTCAAGCTTCGCCTTCGAAGGCTGACCTGGGATAACAATGCAGACTTCTGCCGGCAGATACATGGGGTGCTGGCGATTTCCGCAGTTGACGACAGGAAGCTCAGGGTGCTGTAAGTTTCGCTTGTATGCTGCAGCACGTTAGATCTCATCGATCATCAACTGAGGGACTACATACTTGTCCTGAAGAAGTCGTACACGCTGATATACTTCCCACCGGTTGCTGGTCCTTCTTTCTTGCCGCCCTTGGCCTTTGCTTTTGTTGCAGAAGGACCGCCGTCGCCTTCAAGCCAAAACTCTACATCTTTGGCGCCTGCTCCGTGAGACTTCACCTTCGGTCTATTGGGTAGACCGTGTCCATCGTCCTTCCTGGCAAGCCCAAAAATAGTCTTGATGCGAGGGATGACTTCGCCTGCCCTGTTCTTCTTCTCCGGCAAGTGGGTTGTCTGCACACGAACAAACTTCAGGAACTTCTCAAGCCCAGCTGTATTGCGGGTGCCATAGCTGCCCATAAGTGATGGTAGAGGACCACTATGGAAGAAAGCACCATGACTGACGTTGACATTGACTAGGATGCGGCAGGTTGCGGTTCGGACGCTCGAAAAGAAGCCCCGGATGACTTCCAAGCCGGAGCCGAGATCACCCCTAGCAGAGTTCTGGCTCAATGAAAAAGTCTTGGTCGAGCCGATCGCAGCAAGGTTGTTGGCGGATTTGGCGTAGTGATTGAGAAAGATGTTAAGAGCTTGTGTGAACTCGTGCTTGTTTTCGACTGCATTACCAAGGTTCGTGGAGTTCAAGTAGTCGGTCAACTGTCCGATACTCAAGCTCTTGGTCCATAGGAGACGAACCTTGTACGTAGTCGCCCCAGTGGCGGGCACGTCCTCCCCCTCCGAACGATAGACGATCTCAAGGTTAATTTGTTTATTATCGTCCTTGTCGTCTAGCCTCGTCTTGGAGACAAGGGTAGACTTGAAGTCAGTAGCGACGTTCCCCTTGTGTGGCGCTAGCTCGGGCGACTCCAAGAGTAGCTGCACAATCCGGTTGTGCTTCCTGCCGGCGGCGTCCGGGTTGGTATGGATGGCGTACTGATGAAGAACAAGGTCGGAAGGTGGAATCAGTTCGACATAATTGGCAGTGAGAAGCACCTTGGCACCCCTCGTACCAAAGCCCGGACGTGTGGGATACTTCTCGTCAAGCTTCAGGGTGCTTAGGTCTAGCGCCTTCTTTGTCGCTGGAAGTAGCGCATCCTCAACCTTCGCAACCTTTGGATCCTGTTGTTGTTGGTTGCTAGAGATAGGCAGTCAGTATTGAGCACGAAGAATTAGCTACGCAAGGTTGAGGCTTACGGAAAGACCTGGATGGGCGCTGGGCCGGCAGCATATCCACCACGACCTCCACGACCTCCACCGCCTCTATCACCACCTCGATAATTTCCGCCTCCACCTCTACCTCCTCCTCGAAAATCACCGCCCCCACCACCTCGTCCTCCGCCTCGGCCACCACCGCGATCTCCACGGCCTCCGCCTCGATGTTGTCCAGTGGACATAGTAATGAATGGCTCAGAGAGACTTTGGTAGGTCTCACCTCGGTCGGATACGCAAAAAGCAAAGCTGAGCTGAGCAGCAGTAAATAGTGACAAGATTCCGATGCCAAAATCGCAGATTATCACAGAGCAATATACAGAGGGTTGATGCAAGAAGGCTGGACGCTTAACGGATGAGCAATGACAATGAAGGCTGCTAGCAAACGGGAACGGCTATGGGGAGAGTGGGGTAGGGGCAAAGCGGCGGTGTCATCTCGCCAATCATTTGCAAGAACGCGTGCCGATCCCTGCTGGTAACACGCGCTGACACGTCAGGTCGCGTTGAGGAATGGCCCGTCTCATGTTCAGACCATGGGATAGATGTGAGTCCTCAGCTTTGCGATTATGGGATGCAGCGAGAACTGCCTGGCGACTCTGGGGACTTTCTTTGTTGAAGTGAGACTAGGGTGCCATGACTCGAAGTATCGCATTAGCTGCCTGTTACTCGCGGCCACTTGTTCTACACGAACGTATTGATTTTCCGTTCTGTTTCTGTTTGTTCCACGGGGTTACTGCTCGAGGCGCGTTTGAACAACATCTCGAGGTCCGTGGTCTGCAAACGACTCACAGCCTTTGGGTACTCATGTTAGAAACTCGTACTCGCCTTGCCCTGCGATGCGCAAGATGCCTCTGATAACTGCTGTGGCAAACCACCCTTACAACCGGCCATCCAGAAACGCCCTGCAAGTTATCCTTATAAAACTTACGCCATATCATCGATGTGGCCTCACCGCCTCTCCATCGCAGCCACCGCGGCCGTATCCCGTCAGTGCACATGCGTGTGGTAGCACAAGGCAAAAGGGCAAATACCGTCCCAGCGGACGAAACCAGAAACCACCCTGTATCATCCAATGTCAGCGCTTCATGCTTCGTTTGCTCATTGCTTTTTGGACTGGGCTGAACGCCCATCACAAAGCTCTCCTATCATCCAAAGCTGCTCACCGTTGACACGAGCATGTAGGTGCTGAGATATGCCCGCACCGGTGAACGTCGCTTTGTTTGTGGCGTGCCTCCCCGCGTTCCCGCGTATCACAACCCGACGCCGCAAACCAATGACAAGCGCCACCACATGCAGCTGCCACCTTGCATGTGTCCTGATACAGGATCGAACAGAGTGCGAATTTGCAACTGTGAAAGAGCGGCCTTATGATGTTACTGCAGTCCCCGCGGCTCGATATCATGTACCAATTAGATTTTCTTCTACGCTTCTGGATGTACGCGAGTTAACATGTATCATTGACGTGAGGGATGTTGCACTGCGCTCGGTCTTCGCTCGTTGTCCATACCAACTCAAGCGAATGCACCGAGGACAGGTATTAGTCCAGTACCATGACCAGAACATCTGCTGTCTGTGTCCTTCACCACTTCTGCATCCAGCTCTCGAAGCGCTTCCAAAGTGAGCTGTCTTCCGCCGGCACACCTGTGTCCCACTCAGGATCGTTCCTCAGTTGCTCCATCCACGCTTCCTTGATCTCCCTCCTTTTGTCGTCGTCAGCATCGTCCCACTCCCGTTGTAGTCGCTTCACATTCATATCATTTTTCTCCTTCAATCGATACAACTCGATGTGCCGACGTCGAAACTTCTGCCTGAGCTCTTCCGGCCAGCCCTCGAATTGGCGGCCGGGTATCAAGTCGTTGATATGTCCTAGAACCGCGTGAAACGTCCATTGCCCAGGCTTGGTAAAGTGCTCGTGACAATACCTCATCGGGCAGCCGAATGGACCAGACCCTCCCTCGTTGAAGTGGTGTCGGTCTAGCGCTTCGATCATCGCTGCTGCCAAACCGCGGCGTTGGAGTTGGATGCGTTCGTCTATGAATTTGGCCTTCTCAAACTGTCCAATCGGCCCCTTGAAAGTCCGCATAGGTGTCAGAACCGTTTGGTATTTGCGCCGTGATGCGACTTTTTCCAATTCCCCGTTGTCTGATAGTCGATACAATGACCTCTCGATGCTCGTACGCTCCCAATTTGGAGGGAATACTTGATTGCTTCCATACCAGGCAGTAAAGGCAGTGGCTTCAACGCTGGGTGGACAAGCTCTCAGAAGGCGTAACAGGCACGCTGACAGCCCCTTGGAATCGGAAGAGCGATTCCGACCGGATGTTTGATATAGCACGACGCTTCCCACGTTTGGGAACATCTTTTCCAAGACTTCCCAGAAGCTCTTCACTAAGGCGTCCGAAGATTGTGTGGAGCTGGTGTCTCCCCTAGGTTCTATAAGACCATCGGCATCAACCGTATAATCGATCTCGATATTCTGCACCGTAGTTAGGAAGGACATGTTGTAACCTACATGGCCAGGATGTCCACCGCTTAGGAGCCATGTTGCGTCGACGGAATAGTATCTGTGCGGATCAGCCCAGAAGATCTTGGATGCCTCAGCTCGTAGGAGAGACGAGGTGTGCATCAACTGGAACAAAGTCATGCGATCAGAGACAAAGTCCAAGATGCGTAGTTGGAGCTCAGGTGGCAATCGTAGCTCGGAGGGGAGTTTAGCGAGTGTTGACTCTGAGGTTTGAGCTATTGCAGCGTTGTGCGCATCTTTACACAGTAGATGTTGATAGAACGGTACACGTTCTGCGCCCTCCCCTGTATGATGCAATGTCCAGTTTATAGGAGGCGTACAAGAACTACTCGAATCGTCCCCTTCCAAGTCATGATCAGTATCTCCCAAGTACGCTGCCACCTTTTTCCGGATGAATTCATGGCGTGGCTCGAAAGTCGTGACGAGATTGAGGCGGTCTTCTGGGATCATCTCATCAGAATAGACACAGTGAGATGTGTTGTGCTCTTCTCTTCGGTTGTTCGTTGTTGGTGGTCTGTTCTCGGTGGGTTCGTTGCCTAGAGGTGGCCAAATCGAAAAAGGGATGTCACCATTGCCTGCTGCAGCAATGCCGCCACTGCAGGATCCCTGCAAGGCTACTGCAGCGCGCTTGTAACGACAGAACGCGACGCTCACTCAACTATGAGACCCGAGCCACTTACTGACAAGATTTCTTTGGAAAAATTCTTGGACACCGTTCGCGACTCTACTGCTTGTTCTCGAAGTGTTCTTGTTGGAAATGGACCGTGTTTCGCTAGGTAGATGAGTGGTGTCAAAACCTTACGACTTGCGACAACACCTGCTCATTCAGACAGTGCAACATTTGCTTGCTTCCTTTTGCTGAGTGGCGACCCCGTGTGTACGTTGGACTCCACATCAGATGTCTTCACATGCTGTCTCGCTCCGCTGGGCATATCGAAGGGACTTGCTCGACTATGAGTCGAGCCGGGAACACCGAGGTGCTGTCGACCTGGCGTAGCCAATGAAGGACCAGCAGCGTCATCGCCTGGCAACGGCTGTGCCAGAGGGTCTGCACAGAAGATGGTAAGCAGCCGCTCTACAACATCGCGCAATCGATCCGGTTGTGAATGCAACGGCTTCAGAGAGATGTGCTTTCTAAAGGCAAGCACTGCGCTCTTGTACGTCTGGTGGTAGATCAGTTTGTACTCTTCGTCTTTCGCAGCTTCCTCTGCTGCAGCTTCTTCGCCCAGCTGCTCTTCTATCTGAACGCCCGGTGCTACGGATCCTCTTCGAGACTTGTTCTTCTTACGCTGTTGCAGGCCGTGCATGCGCATGGCCGCCATGACGACTCTTGACAGGGCCTCCTTGTTCCGCGATTCAACTGTTGGCTCTTCGGGCTGCAGAGAGATGGTTGCAACTTGCGATAAGGCCGAACGCTTCGCTTGACCTTCTGGAACTCCTTTCCTACTCAAGGGTCGAATGTCGGAGGAGATACTAGGGGACCTGGACAGCGGTCGCGACGACGGCCGTGTCAAAGCATTTGCGGAGCCTGGTCTTGAGTCGGGGTATGGTAGAACCTTGGTCTCTATCGAGAGGGACTTTCGGTGGCCCGATGCCGGCTGACTGTCTTGCCCTTTGGCTGCGGCAGCGGATATGCCTTCACCACCTTTGCTTCTAGCTTTCTTCCGCGCTTGTGTAGCTTCTTCGAAGATATCTCGCTTCCGTTTCGGTGAGGCAGGTGTATGCGCAGAGGTATATGTAGGCGGGAGGAACTGTGGCTCGACATACGTAGGCGGTTCTAATACGCTCAAGGCAGGCGATAATGGCGGGTTTACCGGCAAGTTTGATTGATGCAGAAGGTCGGACGATAATGGCAACGCATGCACTATGAGCTCGGGCAGAGGTGCCAGGTCTGGAAAGGCATGAGAATGATCGGGTGACGAGGGGGGTGGTGTCGGCAGCGCACCATGAGCAGGCGCAGCGATCGTGCCATAGAATAGTATCTCTGTAATTCTAGGCCCATTTGTATTTAGCTGACCGCCTCCCACCTGGGCAAGAATGCCAACGGGCGATTGAGCGCGTGCACATGCCCACCACTCGCGTGTCTGCCCTGCTTCAGGCGCGTCGACAGTAGCAGCCTTGCTGAGAAGGATGGAGGAGAACCACTCTTCAGTGTCTTCATTGGCTGTCCAGACATCCAGACTGGGACCAGCAGCAAGGTACAACGGAATTCGCGCGGTATCGACGGTCGCTAGGAATCGCAATGGTGCAACGGGAAGAGACGCGGACGCGGAATTGTGCGACTCAAGACTGATGTCTACACTTGTAAGCAGCCATAAAGTTGTTGAAAGTTTTGCATGTTACCTTTAACCGCCGTCTGGTCAGGGAGCAGAATATCCCCGCTCCAGATGTCGGCCATTGCGTTTGCGAGTGGAGGTGGAGCAGCTCGAGGTCGAGTCCAAAATGACGCGCTTCGGCTTCGGTTCGCGCTAAATAGTCGCCCTACGCGTCCACGTCTGCACGTACCCCGGTAATACCTTATTCACCAATTCTTCTACTCGAGCCGGCAATATGATACTGAAGAGTAATGATTGGTCTAGCAATGGAACTTAGGTATCGTTTTACCCAAGACGAGTGCCCCGGAGACTGGCTCTCGCAACCCCACCGTCGTGCCTACGGTACAGTCAAGCTCTCATTGAATCCCGCGAATGCCTCGAAGGCCCTCCGATCCAGCGTCCCATTCAACTTCGGACACCCTAAACCCGCAATCAGCGGCGGAAGCTTGGCCAACAGCCGGGGCACGACCGTCTTCCCAAAGTCGTCGTAGTACCTCAACAGCCAATACGGTGCTGTTTGCATACTTGTAATGAATCCCGCACATGAAAGATTGTACCCGTCTCTCAGCGTACTTGTCTTGTACGTACCATTTGTGAGCTTGTCAATGTCGATGGCGGCGTACTTCTGCTCCGCAAACGCACCTCCCGCGCAGTACTGATCCACGAAGTCAGGATGATACTGGGCCATCTCAAGAAGGTCGTCGTTGGATTTCCTGAGGTCGTAAAGATCATCGAGCGGACGTCGATACCAAATGTCAGGAATGCACTCTCCACCTTTATCGTACTTGAGATTGTACCCATCTTTCCGAACCCCATAGAACGACATTAGGCTACGGCGATCGAGACGCCCCAGAGGGTGATCTACGCTGTAGTTCGCGAATGCGCGGTAGATGACCGCATGGTTGTTACCTTGGAAGAAACAACCGTTGAAGGGTTGGAAGAAGAACTTGGGATTGTTGCGTATACTGTCTTGGATGCGCTGGTAGCGGTGGTGTGCTAGAACCCTGATGTTGAAGTTGACTTTGTGGTCAGCTATCCCTTCCTGCCGATCGAGAAGTTGCTGGAACAACGGCAGCGATAGATCGTAGTTGTTCCCATTCGAACCCATCTCGTATTTGTCTAAGCGCGTAGGGGACGCATCGTGCTCGAGGCCAATGTGAGTCAAGTCAAGGCCCTGCGGAGCAATCTTGAGTTTCACATCCTTATCTGGCGGTACATCGCTCGACTGCAGCGGCGCGCCGATCGAAATATTGTTCAGGTTAGGAGAGACGGCGAATGCTGTGCTGTAGATCGCAGCGATTTTGGCAAAGGTCTCGTCGAATCCGAAAACTCTTGTGCCAGCTAGGGTAGACTCAGCACCAACCGAGAGTTCAGGCAAGAGAGTCTACTGACCCGCTACGATCTGGTCGATTGATACAATTCCATTTCGCGGGATGTATCCATGATTCGATAGCGCGTTCAATGCCGGACATGGCCCGCGATAGTCCTTCGAGAGGTCTGGAGGCATGAAATTATGCTCGCCGGTCACATCGATGCGCTGTTCTTCCGGCTTAAAACCATATTCTGAGGATAAGCTCGCGAGACCCAAGACGGGCATAATAGAGCGCAATGCTCTCATTACAGTGCCTCTAACTGTAGGATGTGAAGATAAAGGAAATGCGGCTCGTCAATAGGCGTAGGAAATGTCTGTCAGTTTTGAAGAGGATTATGGCGGTGTAGACAGTGGATCAATTGAGTAAAGTTGTGCGTCGTAGTTGTACCTTCCTGTCCGGTTCAACCTTTACATAAAAAAGGAAACTGCAAACAACAAAATTCCCACATGCCTGTATCTATCCCCGATTTCTACCTCAACCAAGTATTCCTGTCATCACCAATCCCACAATTCCCATTACCGTTCCATAACCCCAATGGTTCCATTCCCCTTCCCCCGTGAAACGGTTCACAACCCACCCATCCACCGCCGCACACACACTGCCTGCCATCAGTAGCACCCCAGCCACCCTCCGATTTCCTAACCAGGTGGCCGCTAGAATTGAGAGTCCGACAAAGAGGTCCTTTGCGCCAAAGAGTATCATGATGGCGTCCACGATTTCCGCATCTCGAGATGTTGTGGGTGACGGCAGTCCGATAGTTGGGTAGGCAACACGCGGGTAGAGCGTGTAGGCGAAGCCGAACCCAAGGAAAATGATGCCGAAGAAGGTGGCGGGGATGCGAAGAATGGGTGAAGTAGAGAGGGGCATATTGAGTCTTTTCGAGATTTGAGTAGATGGTAATGAGCTAGGTGTATTGAACCTCAACGATGAACTCTTGAGTATGATGCTTTTGAGACTCGTAGGATGAGATTAACTTTTGTTTGATATGTTGAATCAACGAGATTCTTCGTAGTGGAAGCAGTTGATGTTACTTTGCTGTTGTACTCCAACAAAGAGTGGTACAGCCCCGCTTTTGTAGACCACTACGCATCGGGGCCGCGGCTGACTTTTGGCTCCGGAGAACGCGAAAACACGGGACTGCGCGTCGGCCCCCAGCGCGAGGCTTGCACTGCCCGACCCCAGTATGGTATAGCGCTTACGCCCAGGTCTTGGAGAAGGATATATATCGCGAGGAGTGAGGGCGGAAGGGCGATGCTCTTCACTCCTTGGATAAAGCTCCCGTGAAGCTGAAGGACCAAAGACGAAGGGCGAGGAGGCGGTCGTGCTTCAGTTCGATCACTTTGCCCACCAAATACAATCGTACGAAAAGGCCCTCGTCCGCAAGCGGTGTTTGGACACTGTGATGACTATACATACACGCTTTATCTCCTTGTCAGCGTTTGAATCCTCGAACCTATCTACATCGCCATCCGCACCACTTCTTCGTGCTCGTTACTTCGTGCATCGTCGGCGCCATGCCAGCGCAGCCCCATTCTTGGGCAGGCTGAATTCATATCGGGCCGAATCACCCTTACAACTCATCCCTAGTTCTACCACCTTCAAGGTCAGGCATGCTCATAATCTTTACGACCAAGCTTGTCCATCCCGTAAAGTGCTGTGTGCGCTGTCCCTTACCCGTCTCCGGGTTGTATTGCTCCCACGCAAAGCCAGTCTCTTTCCAACTTTCGTACACAGTCCTAACCAGGTTCTTACGGAGGTCGGTGTATAGCTGTTTCGCCTTGGCCTGCTGAGGGCCCTTTTGCTGAGCGACGTTCTGTATAGTGGTCAGTTTGTCAATGAACGGTTTCCCCATGCGTGAAGCTTACCAGCAATTGCTGAACAGCGAGGTAGTTCATGTTCATCCAGATGGGTCCGCGCCAATAGTCTTCCTCAGTGTGGTAGAATTCGCTGCTCTTGCTCAAGCTTCGCAGCCCGTGTTCGCTCCAGAGCTCATCCTCGTCGCCGATGAGGTCGAGGATGGCACCCAGCTTTGGGCTGTCCTTGTCTACAAGACCGGTCAAGAACGGCATCAATGAGATGTAGCCTTTGTGGCAGACGAGTTTGTTCTCCTCGTAGTCGTCAATGGTCGCGTCGCAATATGCCTGATTCTTTGCGGACCAGTGTAAATCGTCTAAATTCTTGATGATGGCTTCTTCAGACTTTGCGAATTGAGCGGCATCATCGGTTTCGTCGAGATACACGGCGATACGGCGGATGGATTTCGTCATGATGCCTACCCAGCTGATGAGGTCTAGGTGGAGCTCTCCTGGGTGTGGCGGCTGTGCACGCGGGTAGTCATCAAGACCCGAGGTGAGGATGTGCTGAGGAGTGCGGCCGCGCCATCGGTAGCCTTCTTTAGTGGAGAAGGCCTCTCGCTCGTAGCTCTTGATATCGCCCGCTTGCGTTTTGCGGAACCAGAAGTATTGGCGCTTCAAGAGCGGATAGAGCTTACGCAGGTATTCTAGCGCAGCTTCGCGATTTGCAAGCTGCATGAAGTATGACTTCTCAGCGAGCACCCTCTCGTTACTAGTATCGGCCTTCACAGCATCCAGCTTATCAAGGAAGGAGGTAATGACCATGAACAGCGTGGGCGGGTTTGCGTAGTGAGGGTACTGAACCTGGAATTCCTCAGGCACCTTGCTGCGTGCTTCGGGTCCTAGGATCTGCTCACGCGCAATCCAACCTTCATCATCTATGAGATTGAACCAGCTCTTGATAATGTCAAGCGTTAGGTCAACATCCCAATCGACCACGGGAAGAAGATGGAAACCTTCGTCCCAGAGGAAGCCACGTGGGAAGAAAGGTCGTGAGGGGATGCTAGTGAATAGCTCGGAAGGGCCTTCGAGCTGCGCGACATTGCGAGCACGAGCTTCGGCTGCATCCTCCCAGAAACCCTCATTGTCCTCTTCATATGCGGGATCATCAGACCGGTCAACGCGAGAATCGCCGTAGAAGTACCCGATGCCACCAATCAGGTTGGAGAACAGTGACTTGGAGAACTCCTCGTAGCGCTCTTTGACGAACGGCGTCTGCGGCTTGAAGATCTCGGTAAAGCGAGTAGAGAAACCAGAAGTGACAGAGTCGATTTGCACGGTCAGGTCCTCGGAAGTGATAGGCGTGGGAGCTGATGCGGACGAGAACAGGATGTCGAATTCAAATGCACGTTCGAAAACCTTCTGTACTAGATGGATGTTTCCCTGCCCGGGTGCATGTCCAATGGTGTACACCTGGGCTGGTGGAGGGGGGTTTTCCTCTCCGTACTTGGGCACAAGCTGATCTATCTCGGCTTTCAATTGTGCAAAAAGCACCTGCTTGGACTGCCACAGCGCCTCAGGTGGTATCTGCGAGCTCGCAACGAGTGTCCGATCCAACGGTTTTTCCTGGAAGCTAGGATGGTTTGACTGTGGGTGATCTCCCTTGCCTTCTGTGACCTTCAACTCGAAATCGCCAAGCTCGGGTGTCATGCCCTTGAGCACCACATCACCCTCAGCGCCTGTCTCTTCTGCGTCTCCCTCTGCTTGGAGAGATCCCAAACCCTCCAGTGTGTTGTACCAGACGACTGTTGTCTTCAAATCCGGAGGCGCGTCCGCACGAGGAGTGCCTTTAATTCTGGCTCCCCAGCTGCCACCGTGCTGCCCACCAGGGAACTTTATGAACTCGGTCGTGATATCGATGTGGTTCGCGGGGTCGTGGATGGTTTGACGGCCGCCAGTTCGTACATCATATTCGTCCCAACCGTAGCCGTCAAGCTCGTGCTGCTCACAGGTATGTCGGAAAGCTGTATTTGTTGGTCAGTAATTCTATGTAAATAGTGCAATGGCTGTTAGAGTGGTTCTGCAGTCACAAGCTGCAGTCGTAGGAAGGTAGCCGGGCAACGAAGCTGTACTTACTGTGCTGCACCGTATGATCCTCGACCTTCGACCACAACAGGCCGCCCATCAAGCTCTTCGGTATTCTAGGCCGTACACCAAAGTATAGATTCGGCCTATAAGGACCCCAAAGCAAGCTATCGTTGCTCGCCTTCTCAATTTCAGCGACCTGCGCATCGACAACAGACAATTGGGCTATGAGCGCAAATGTCAAAGCCCGCACGGGGCTGCTTGCCCATCTAGACTTGCGCGCCATGTTGGTATGTTCAGGCGCGTGTTGTGGTGGTTACGAAGCTACTGTGGGGTTTTGGACACATTGATGTCTCGGTTGCACCTGCCCGCATCAGGCCGCGCGGAAGTGCCACACTTGTGGCTGTGCGACCCGCATCTGTACGTTGGGAGCTACAGTTTTGCAAGAACAAGCGGCGAGTTGTTTATTACATCCTTGCTTATTCTGTTTATAGCTACGACAGCACCATAATGGAGACTAGTGAACAGGCATTGAGCTGGCGAGAGTCGAGCACGTCAAAGCATTTGGGGGGTCTTGTTCCGCTCACTATAGCAGTAAATCAACGATGCGATTGAATCAGCTTATCAGTTTCTGGCTTGGTGTAGCACGAAGCGCTTTAAATAAGGTTCTGCGAAGTCCAGACCTGTACGAAATCCTAACAATTTGGAGACCTAGCTTGCCGAGGTCACTCCATCAACGCGTGATTCCCCAATCTTTCTGCCTCTGATGTTGACATGTCAGACTTTAGGATTCGAGAAGTGACACTATGAACGATAGGACATCGTACCGTAGCTTGGTTGCTCCGTTTGTCGAATATGTGAAATGGGTATCTTATGGTGTGACCGATTGCTCATGCTTCAGCCTGGACTGTCTTGGAAGCTAAAGCCACATAGCCCAAGTTCGCCTTGGAGAGCCAATCCTGCGAGAGTCCTGCATGCTTGATCCTGGTATTGTGATTTGCAACGACAATAACCATCTGAATGATGCTGATCCTTCAACCATGCGACGGCGAAAGCGGCCTGTTGAATCCACCTTGGCGGTTCATGTACTGTCGTGCCTCCATCTTCTTCTCCCTTCTCACCCCGTAATTCAAGTCGTTGCCAGGCACCTTCGTGTTCTTCGTACTCTTGAAGCGCGCAAAGCCCATGACCCGCGCCATCTCCCACGTGTCATCGTCCATGCCCTCGGGTCGCTCCCGCTGTGGTTGCTCTTCCATCTTGACGTCCTCGTCCTCTCCAGGGCTGGCAGCTCCACGCGGGCCTGTCGGAGGCTTGGGGGGCCCCACCAGAGTTGAGATCTCGCCTAGGACCTGAAGGTGCGCCGCGAGGTCCCTTGGGTGGCTCACGGTTGGAGTGAGAGTCGCGTGAGTCCCTGTCGCGATCATGCCGTCTGTCTCCGGCGCGGTCGCCGTCCCTGTCGCCCCTGTCCCTACGATCTCTGTCTCTATCGCCGCCACGGCCGGGAGGTGAGCGGTTGCGATAGCCGCCTCGTCCTCCCCCGCGATCTCGTCGTGGGCTTCGCGAGCGGTTGCGGCCGTCTGGTGCATTTGCGCGGTCGCGTCCACCGTTTCGGGAGTCTCTGAAGTCGTCTCTGTGACGATCGCGCGTCCGGTCGCCTCCGCCGCGTCTATTTTCTGCCATGGTCAGTGGGTGATTCTGGGGTGATGCTGAAGATTGGCCGCAGTTGGTGGAGTTGTGTTCGAGAAAGTGATGGGTGCCAAGCCCCACGTTTGCGCTTGCCTGGCGCGGCTGACGCGGGTCAAACTGCCCGTTTGGGCGAGGAGGCTTCTCTTTCTATTCTCATCGTTCCAACACAGCAAGACTACCTACAGATAGCCTGCAATCCTACTTTCCAGACTTATTCAGGCATTTTTGATAGTCATACAATACTTTGCCTCAGCGTCTCTCTCGACCTTATGTCATGTGTACAGCTACTTTCTTTGCTGCGGTCGTGTTGCGGGAGAGGAACCAAATAGAAGTTTAGTGTCACTCACACATGGAACAAACCTCCTCTATTTTCTGCCATTCTTCATTGTTTGATGACTGCTTTTGTTATGTTCCATTGCAGGTTCTGACGAAGCATTTAGTTCGATCACTAGTGTCCCGATTAACGGCGGTCAATGTTCATGAAGGTCCCACTTAAAACGTCAAAAGAACAAATCAAAAGACATCGCACATGGCCTCCATTCCTTCATAAGGTTCACAAGAGGAACGTCAGAAGACACCAAGTGGGATGATCATGCAGCTTGACGTTCAGGTACCTTTTTACCCCTCATTGCCCCACCATCACCAATACAATTACACATGCGGATGAGTGATTTGTTGGACTGCACCGAAGCTCGGCAATACCAAGAAAAGAGGGTTATAAAGCGAGATCTTCGGCATTGGCACACGATATCTCACACTCCATCATCAATTCGACAGAGTTTATTGTTCGATCTTCCAACACCCACTACAATCAACCGGTACGATGCCGTGAAAGAAGCAACCGGGGCGCAAAGCCCCTCCTCTTCGCTCACCGGCGTTATCACGGTCAAGTCACGTCGACATGTCATCGACAGGTATTTTCTCAATGTAATCTGAAGCATGCATGGCGGGTGTTCAAGCTTGTCCTCTGCCCCTCATATCTGCCCGAGAAACTTCGACACTCTCGTCACAGATACGATGGGCCGGGGACGGGTTTGTTCTGAGATTATACCGTTCAAACTTGATCTGGATAATTCCAGCGAAAGGACTAGCTGCTTCTTGATCCCCCTTCCGCCTCTGGCGTGCTAATTTCCCTAGCTTCGCGTGAATTGAGCCAAGATGTCTACTGACAAGATCACTTTCTTGACCAACTGGTCTGTCACACACGATGCTATTGTTTACATGAGCAGGACTGATGCCGAACAGGCACGCCACCCCGTACCACGCCCCTCTCTACCTCGCCCAGAGCAAGGGCTACTTCAAGGATGAAGGTATCAAAGTTGCGCTCCTTGAGCCCAACGACCCCAGCGTAAATCTGCCTCTACTCCGCTGTCTTCAACATTGTTGACTTGAATAGGATGTCACCGAGATCATCGGCTCCGGCAAAGTCGATCTCGGCTTCAAAGCCATGATCCACACCCTCGCCGCCTCCGCACGCGGTTTCCCCGTGACCTCCGTCGGCTCCCTACTCAACGAGCCCTTCACTGGCGTTGTGTACCTGACCAGCAGCGGCATCACGCCTGACTTCACCACCCTCAAGGGCAAGAAGATCGGCTACGTAGGCGAATTCGGTAAAATCCAGCTCGACGAGCTTACCGCGCACTACGGCATGCAGCCCTCGGACTACTCGGCTGTTCGCGTCGGCATGAACGTCACAAAGAGCATCATTAATGGTGATATCGACGCTGGTATCGGGCTCGAGAACGTGCAGATGGTGGAGCTGGAGGAGTGGCTCAAGTCGCAGAACCGTGACCCCTCGGAGGTGCAAATGCTGCGCATCGACGAGCTGGCGCAACTGGGGTGCTGCTGCTTCTGTAGCATCCTATACATCGGGAACGATTCCTTCATCCAGGCCAACCCGGGGAAAGTCCGCGCGTTCCTACGCGCCTGCAAGCGCGCAACGGATTTCGTGCTCGCATCTCCCGACGTGGCATGGAAGGAATTCTGCGACTTCAAGAGCGCCATGGACACGCCTACGAACCGCAAGATCTTCGAGCGCAGCTTCGCGTACTTCTCGCCTGATCTGCAGAACGTGCAGCGCGACTGGGAGAAGGTAACGCGTTACGGAAAGCGTCTGGCCGTACTCGACGACAGCTTCAAGCCGAACTATACCAATGAGTATTTGCAGTGGGGTCTTGAGAATGACAGCACTGATCCCACGGGCGACCAGAAGAGGATGGTTATGCTGCAGCAGGGCGTCAAGGAGAACGGCGGTTTCAAACGCCTTGAGAGTGCGGCGAAGACGGTTGTGGGTGCTGCTGCGATGAAGGAAGCTTAGATGAGTTGTCCTGCCTTACATCAGAGGTTGATGAGAGTAAGAGATAAAACCAATAAACCAGTCACTCATTCATATGTTCGATCAATCCGAAACTGCTTATTGCAACGTGCATACTTCCCTAAACGAGGACTTTGCCGCAACTCGACGTTAAGGATTCATCTTCGCTCCCATACTCAAATCACCTTTCCTTTCAATCGATACGTTTCATGTCATTTTGAACCCACGTCACGTTTGCCCTCTCGACGAACATCCGCTTCATTCCCCTATCGCCTAGAGCGCCTCGCCCCGGTCGGCTTCGCGATCTTCCGCACCATACCACCACCCATTGCTCCGCTTCGAGCGCCACCGCCGTCGCCAGAAGATGCACCCTGAAAGTCGAACACGTTGCCTCCAGCACCCGCGGTGTTTGCGGTGTTGCCAAATGGGCTACCGAAGGGGCTGCCATTCGGCTGTTGATACGGAGACTGGCCATCAAGACTGCTGTTCATGCCGAAACCTGTATTATTAGATACCTGGGCAGTCCCATTCGACGGGGTGAAATTGTTCGACGGGGCTCCAAATCCGCCGACATTATTCGATGAGGCAGCTGGCGGTGCGCCAAACGCTCCCGCCAACGGCGCATTTGACGCTGGAGCACTAAATGAGTTGAAATCGGCGTTACTATATGGAGCCCCAGGCGAGGTGTGCTGAGTTCCGGAATTTTGCGTAGAAGCTCCACCGAACAGATTGAAACCTGCCGTGGGGGTTGGACCTTGCGTACCTCCAGTTAATACAGATCCACTGCCAAAATGACCAACAGATTGCTGCGGGGGCTGCTGTGCCGTGCGGGCGCCAAAGGGATCTCCGCGGAAATTGGAAGACTGAGGAAATGCGCTGCTGGTGGATTGAGTCGCACCAGAACTTCCCCATGCGAAGCCTACTGCGTTGGTAGTAGTGATTGACTGTGCCAGAGCTTGAGTGGTTGCGCCAGGTGCAGGTTGACCAAATCCACCGAAAGGAGGTTGGTCTGGTGTCCCACCAATTCCTGAAGAAGTAGATGGCATAGTCATCGTATTCGGTACCGTAGGCATTGAAGTATTCGCTCCCCCAAAGCTGAACTCAGTCGAAGCTATAGTAGGCTTTCGTGTATTCAAGCCTGTGTTATTCTGCTCCTCATCTTTAGTGTTGCCAACGAAGAAACTCACTCGCTTTGCACTCCCCTTTGGTGTGTCTCGCCAGGCGGCCTGACGATCCGCCGCAATGGCCTTCGACGCGCCCGCGAAACTGAACTTAGAAGCAGCTGGACCTACGTTCGGGATTGATGCCGTAGGTGTACCAAATGGAGTCGGAGGCGGCGTGGGCGACTTGAACACATCAGTCACGCCTGCCGATTTGAACGCTGGTGCCTTCACACCGGGAAGGGACTCGGTCGTCGTCGAGGTGTTTGACTTGGACTTGGCGTCGGTGATACTCTGATTTCCTTGTTTCAGTTTCGATCGCTTCGTAACAGTCGACCAACCATCATCATCAGCATTGATCTCACGTTTGGTCTTTTCGGCAACGGCCACCTTAGGCGGCGAAGGAACCTCTTTCAGTGCTTCTGGAACAATAGGGTCCTTCCCCAGTCCGTGTGTCTTGAAACGCGCCTCCATCGTCTCAGTGAAGTACTTCGGCTCCTTCTCCAGCTCAATCAGGTGTCGAATATCCTGATCCAACACACTCACCGCGTCCAGGTTCAATATCTGCCACGCCATCATCTGTACGTACTCGTGGGCGAAGGGCGCAGTGTATGGCTCGGACTGGACACGTCCACTAAACGTGTCCCAGATCCAGAGCACATCCATGGGCGTGAGCTTGACCTGCTGAAACAAGTCCCACAGCTTCTGAACTATGTTTTGAGCTTCCTTCTCCATCTCGAAGAAGACCAGAACACAGTGTATCATGATCATGGTAACAGGCTTCTTCTCAACCGGCTCGGGCATGGGTATATCTTCCTTCGCGCAACGGATGAGGCCAAATACCATCGACTCGATAACCTCTTCGTCTAGACATGCTGTCGGGGGAATAAAGATGCGGCGGCCCTCAAGACGCTTCTGGAGTGCTGGAGCTACCTTGAAAAGCAGATGCGGATCGATGCGGTCAGCGATGATGGCGCCATGAGGGAAACCTTCTCGCTCGACGACGAGCTGGATGTAGTTCTGCTCATCCGCAGTTTGTTTATGCCAAGTGGTTCGAGACGTGTTCTTGTCGTACGTGAAGAGCGGTGGTGGCGGTGACGGGGTGCGCGAACGCTCCTTCCGCGACTTGGGCTCTTGCGTTTCCCTGCTGATTTGTGTTACCTCTGTGATTGGGTACGTAAATTCCCCAGATGCGACTAACCTGGAAGTTTCTTTAGGTGCGTCAGACATGGCTCTCAGCACGCGCGGGGCGCGCCGGGTTGTTCGTTTGGGTGACGTTGAGTTTCTAGAGTTGAGGCAGGCGCGAACGAGATCGCGTGTTGAAGCGACGCGCTGGAACTTTGTAGGGCGGGAAACGTGGCCTCGTGAGTCCTGTGCTGTCTGTTTAGTGAAATACTGCTCTGCAGTGTTGTTTACTCGTGTTGACTCACTCATTCTATCCTTCCACCCGGCCATTGCACCCGTGCCCATTCATCGACACTGCATTCATTTGACATATATACTCAAGGCGGCTGACCAAGGCAGGTTCTCAGTCGACGGAGGCAATTGTTTGCCGCAACGCGTCAAACGACCTCGCTCGTTTGCGCGGCCTGTGTCGCCTGAGTACCCGGGCTCTCTACGCGCAGACGGCAATCCGAAGCAGTCTCGATTCACGATCGAGCCTGCTTTTATTGCGAAGCCAATAGACAGCCGCCATGTCTTACATGCTCCAGTTCCCTCCGTCTCCTCTCCCCAAGAACGTCACTTCCCCACCCTACGTTCTCTTCGGCATCAACGACCTCGATGCTTTCACTGACCTTCCCACGAACATCCCTCTGACGATGGTCCTCCACTTCGCTCCTGCTCTGCGCAAATGGATCATGCCACCTCCCGAACTCAGCACAGCTGGCATCCACTTGTCACTACGCACGCCTTATGTTGGTGTCAACATCCTCGAGGACATGGAAGTTGAGGGTCTGGGATGGATCGTCGCGCGCATGATGCAGATCGCGAACATTAAGAATCCACCTGGAACCTACGACAGGTACATGACAACACCCAGCCTACTGGTCAGCATTGCCGTCCACAAGGCATGGCTGGCGTTGGAGCTTCCGCCGGCCGGCATCGAAGCCTTGTACATGCATATCCAGACGACACTCATGATAGGACCACCCGTCACTTTGTTCGATATCAGAGCTTTATGGCATAACTTCCCAGTACACTCGCCTATCCAGCGCGAGATGGGCTTGAACTTCGTGCGCAACTACATTAACAGGGTCTATGCGTCTTCGGAGAGTTCGGCGATTCGTCATTGGTATCTTGAGACGACTGAACGGTGGAGCTTCTTTCGGGAGCTAGAGAAGCAGACCCCTGCGTTTGGAGACGTGCAGAAAGAGACCATGAAGGCCGCGAGCGAGCGACAGAAACAGGAGGAGCTGTACATCCAGAATCTTTTCAAGGCGGAAAAGGACGTCATAGTCTCGTTGGAGGATGAACGGAAGGAGAGGCACGAGGCACGGCGAAGAGAGCGCAAGGAGAAGCGTGACCGCGAGGGCAGATCGTCTAAGCGACGGCTGGAAAGGGCACGCAGCGGTAGTACGTCGAGCGTGGAGACCGTGATCTGGCACCCGTCAAGAAGCTCAAGCACAGAAGATGACCCCACGACACCCACGACAGAGAACAGCGAGCCGCCTCTTCCTCATTCACAACCCATCGACAGCTCAGCCTTGATCAACATGCTAGAAGACGTGGCCATCGGCGATCAAATCCAGAGCCAGCCTCATATGAGAAACACGGTTGCACATAGGCGGCGTCTGATGCTTGAGGTAACGGCTACCGACAAACGAAAACAGGAAGGCCGCAACGCAGCGGCAATTGCAGCAACCGGACAAATCGAAGACGATAACGATTTCCACGAGACGATGGAGTACATACCTCCTCCCGACTTCAGCAACCCCGCGAAGCTGAAGCGCAAAACCCGCACCAAGCCTGTTCTCAAAGAGAAGATGTCGAGGCCGCCTAGCCACGGCATTTACGACACAGAGCTCGAGGACACGCTCGCCAGCGCCCCAGAGGTCCTCTCCCCAGATTTTGAGCCCGGGAAGAAGGCACGAGGACCACTGATATATCCTGATGAAGACCTTCATTCGGAGGAGAAGATAGCCCTGATACGTAAATGTGCTAGTTACTCACCCAGCGCATACCATAACGAAGTGAGCGAGAATGTGTGGCCCAGTCACGAAACAATACAAGAAACTGTATCCAGCGTCAACGCCGCCATCGAAAGGGGAACTTCCCAGCAGCTGGCCGGAAACCGGGCAACCTCAGAGATCCGGGAGCTAGACGACGATATACTGGAGGACGCGAACGGCCTGGTGTATCTCCAGCCTGCCGTCTACGAACGCATGCGCTGATACATGCACAGCCGCACTATATTGGGTTACATTCTCTGAAGTGCAGAAGATCGTCATGCCGAGTCTGCACCGTCAGGAGTATCCACAATGGAGTGCCATTGTGGGGTTTGACACCGCTTGTCTGTTCGGGTTCCCAGTCAGGCGTATGTGCGCGTGCTCATCCTAGGAACGCAAGGGGAAGGATCCTTCGAAGACAGATCGGGAAAACCAGCACGGTGGAAGTGTTTACTTGCGTCGAGTTCGGAATTTGTTGAGAGCTGCGTCGATCCAAGTCATTTAGCCGTGCCCGACGTGAAAGAAGGCGAGAACAAGCTATTTGCAAGGCGTACGAGATAGATGGCGGTCCTCAAGGACCGACCCAATTCATTAACATTCGTGTCAAAGAGTGACTATGTGTACATGCTATATGTGAAGTGCTGCGCGTCTCGCCCTAGGCACTAAGGTATCAAATGATGATGAAGAAGACTTTTGAACAACGAAACAAAGCGCCAAGGTCCATGTGAGATGACAGGAAGACGAGCTAGAAATACAATGCGCGGTGTCGTGGGGTGACGAACACGGGAGGCGTCAGCGATAAGGCGGCCTTGTTATGACGTCTCGGCCTTGTTCTTTGATAGAAGCGCTTTAACACGTTGCTTTATTGAGCGTCGTTCGGTGATCTCGTAAAGGGGCTTGTGCTCCTCCTTGATATCGTGTTCGTTCTCGTAGTCGACGTGCACGTAAGCTCTCTCCACATCGGCAAGACCTATATATAGTAAGTCGTCAAGCTCCACATCCGATACTGGGGTTCACTCACCTTCAAGCTTTCGTTGCAGGGTCTGGCTGACGTCGTGCGTAATCTTGAGTGGGAGGTCCTCATCCATGACAATATCAACCTCGACGTAATAGTTCTGTCCAGCATGGTAGGCTCGGCACTGTCATGTATCAGTCTTGTTCTAATTGTAGACCATGTGGTCAAACACTTACGGTATCAACCTTCTGAATGCGGGTATCGTGGGTGACGACGAGGTAAATGAGCTTGGAGATGAACTCGTTCGGTGCAGACTTGCCCACGAGGAGCCAGATGTGCTCAAAGGCGTTGGCAGCCCAGGAGCACAAGATTAAGACACCGATGAGAATGGCGCCGAGGGGGTCAAGGTACCATACGACACGGCTTCCGATGATGGACATGGTCAAACCGAAAGCGTTGACAATGATATCGTTGCGGTGGTCCACAAAGAAGACGTGCACCGCAGGGTAACGGCGGAGGAAGAAACAATAGATGCATAGTGAACCTTTGCAGAAGACTTGGCTGAATAAGCAATCACTCGAGACGAACCAGTCTTGGACCAACTTACTCGCGACAGCAACAAAGATTATGGGGATGATGTGGAGCTGTTCGTGGTCCTTAGCACCTTCTCCCAATGCACGCCCAGACTCAACCTGGGAATAATTAGTGACGAGTGAAACCTCGCAGCCAAGAGAAGCTTACGATCAATTGGATGGCCACCGTGGTCATGAGGCAGCAAAACATGATGATGCCGATGGTTTCAATACGCGTACGACCGACAGGGTACTTGTACACACTAGGCCGCGCAGCCATACGGGAGGTGATGAGCATGACAATGGATGATACGAGGTCCATGAAGGCATCTGCTGCTGTAGCAAACAGTGACAGTGAACCGGTGGAGATGGCAGCATAGAGCTGGATCACGAAGAGAAAGAAGTTGACCGCGAAGGAAGCATTGACGGCAAACTTGACTTTGGGACCATTCTCCATGGTGTCAAGAGCAGCCAAGCGTTCCTCGTCTCCACTTTCAAGGAATTGATCGATGAGGGCGTTCTGTCTTGTGTAGAACTTCTTCATGTGACGTTTATTGGCAGTTGGGTAGTCAACCACCATCTGTCTTTGCGTGACATTGGCACGCTTGTGCTGGCCGAGACCCAACGGGTCCCCGCCGTTGGCAGTGGTAACCTCAACCACCTGATCCTCGGCCGGAGCAATGGCAGTGTTGGTGCCCAGAGAGTGGATGGCATCAGCCTGCTCATTAGCAGTGACAGTGGAGCGTGCCGACATGGCTGTCGGTGACGAGGGGCCAGCGTCGAGTGGTGCAGATGTTTGGTTGGCAGCTTGGCCCTTCTGTGATGAGGCTAAGAGGAGAGATCAGTGGAAACATGCGACGCAATCGGAGACAAAAACCTTACGACGAGATCCGGAAGCCATGTTTTCCGAGCGTGATGAAGTGGATCTGTTGTGTTGATGCCTGGAATGGAAGAGAGAAAGCAGGCCATATAGAGAATCTCTGGTCTTAAGCAACAACGAGCGGCGGAAAGCGCCATGGGACTAGCCCATCGCTCGAGAGCTTCTCTGCACGCCGAGAAGCACTAGACGCAGGTAAGCATCTGCAGCAGGGTGAGATGTGATGGTGCGGAGTGATGGGGACGGAATGCCAAACTCGCTAAGCGTTCTGGGCAACGTTGGCTGGGGGGTGAAACGGAGACACCATCTTGAACCATCGCGCATCCCCCACTGTTAATGCTGCCTCAGGCGTAGATTGTCAAATGTTTGCATATCTCATATCTTGAGGCGTTGCGCGTTGACCCGCAAAAGTCGTAGAAAATGTGGTCCCGGGAGAGTTGCGACAGAGTAGGAGACCAGCGGATGGAGGAGGACTGAGGCAACTCGCGAGCACCTGCCGCGGGGGCGGCTGTGTAGGGCTATTCTTTCCTATCGCTCTTTCCTTGCTCTTTCCTTGGCGGCCGGGGTGCGCCTGCCTGCCAAGACCGGGGAATAATGCGTGGACATATCGGTTAGCCGCTGATCATGCCGGCCGTGCTAAAAGATCGTCGTGCATGGCGCCACGAAACGGGCTGTTCCAACCTCGACTCTTCATGCTCCTCACGTTTCCGAATTACACCGCCAAGAAATCCTGTACCTATGCCCATAGCGGAAAACCCTCTGCCGACTTGGCGCTTAGGTCGAGTGGAAACGTGACGCGTCCTATTGGCTCCACCAATTTGTGTACCTGACTTCTCCCACCCTCATTGCAACAGGTGACCTCGCCCTACAACATCAAGCGCATCAATTCGGTGCTTGGACGTGCTTGGATGTTTCTTCGTCGGCAGTGGCCCCACAAGCCGAGGGTGGCGGTAGAGCCGCATCGCAGCCACTCCACACTGTGCTTCCCCAGTGCCCAGCCGTCACTCGAGCCTCGATGCCTTGACAATATGCTTCAAGATGGCCAATGGGCCTGGGATTGGCCCTTTCAGCGGTGGTACCTGGCACAGTTTGGACCTCCGCCCATCTGTGTCAAGCCTCATCTCAACTTGGAAACTAAGACATGGTCTACGTTATTGAAGCTTCACTACTACCAAGTTGCTCCACCCAAGTGTTCTGAGGCCGTGCTGATCAGTCAGGAACGGCTAGCTCGCTACCTTGTACTAGAGCCTTAAAGCACGACGCATTGCGCAGCGCCGAGCCTCAAGTTGCAACCGTGGGTCACCTCGTTCACTTCTTTTCTACACTCTCTGGAAGAGACTTTCTTTGTGTGCCTTCTCTTTCCATCTCCTCAGCTGCTGGCAGGTCTAGACGGAGTTTTCTTTCATTCCATCTCTATTTGTCCTAGACGTTTTAATAGAAAACTTCCTTCAACATGCCGGTAGACGCGATCCACATCGCGGCGGTCTGTAAGTAGACTAACTTTGAAGCACTCTACAACTCACACTGACATGCCTAGTTATCGTGTTCGTTGCCAGTATCAGTGGAGCCGGCTTTCCGGTCGTGGCAAAGAAGGTGAAATGGATGAAGATTCCGCCGAGCGCTTTCTTCTTCTGTAAGCACTTCGGTACTGGAGTGCTTATAGCAACGGCCTTTGTGCATGTAAGTCATCTCAACCTTTGACAATGCATGGCCTAATAAGTACAGTTACTTCCAACGGCATTTCAGTCACTCAATGATCCGTCATTGCCGGCCCTCTTCACGGAGCAGTATCCTGCCATGCCGGGTGTCATCATGATGGGCTCGCTCTTCGTTCTATTCGTCATCGAGATGTGGCTCAACTCGAAAACTGGAGGCCACAGCCACGGTAGCGCAGATGGTCATGAATTTGCTGGAGGTGCTCAAGGCGTTCAAAATCAGTTCAATAACCCCATCAGACGCCAGAGTTACGATTCCCAGGTCACTATGGCGTACCCAGCAGACAAGAAGGGCCCGTGGGTTGAGAACACATATGCCGGCGACAACTTCCCCTTCGGCAAGCAGGACGACCGCGAACTCGAAGTCAAGTCCGAGATGCCACCGTGGTTCATCGTCTTCTATGAGCAATATGTACGCCAGCGTGACGAGATGATGGCCATGGTCAACCGCGCCATGCCCGCGCTGCCCAACTACAACCAGCCGCCTCAGGACGTTGAGAAGCAGCAATCGTACTTCGAAACTGATGTTGAGGAGGCTCCAGTGGACCCAGCGGTGCTCAGGAAGCTTTCTTCGCAAATCACGCTTATCGAAGGTGGTATTTTGTTCCACTCGGTTTTCGTTGGTATGACTGTTTCGCTCACAGCAGACGGCTTCATCGTTCTCCTCGTCGCCATCGTGTTCCATCAAGCTTTCGAGGGCCTTGGTTTGGGTTCGCGTATCGCCGCCGTCCCATATCCCAAGGGCAGCTGGAAGCCATGGGCACTCGTCATCGCTTTCGGAACGACCGCTCCCTTTGGCCAGGCTCTTGGTCTCGCAGTCGGCAATGCTTTCGATCCCGAGAGTCCCCTTGGCCTCATTCTCATCGGTACATTCAATGCCATCTCGTCAGGTCTTCTGCTCTACGCTGCGCTAGTCGATTTGCTAGCAGAAGATTTCCTGTCCGAGGAGGCGCAACACACCTTGACCGGCAGCGCGAAGAAGAAGGCTTTCTGCTACGTCCTGATCGGTGCCGCCGGTATGTCTATTGTCGGTGCTTTCGCGTAAGCATCACGCCTTCGCTTCTCCAAAAATTTTCTCCGCTGGCGTCCGACCTAACGCATCACGAAAATACATCTTTCACGAATCACCACACGCAACTACGTCTCGGCATCGTCAAATTAGGACCAAGCCCCAGAGTGGCTTGGCATCGCATGCGTAATTCTCATTTTCTCTCATTTGTCAGGAACTTGGAGACGCAAGTAGCCTCCACGACCAGTCAGCATTATTATGCGCTTGCATTGGGTAAGACTGTGACTATGCAGCCACATCATGTCGATCAAGTACGACGTGTGCGCGAGCCTTGTACACTACGGGTTGGGGGAGTCGTCACGGTGTTGTAACCTAAACTGGTCTGGGTCAATCATCTCTTTCTGCTTGCTTTTCCTATATATTGCTATGAAAGAACGTCTAAAACAGGGGCAACCATTCTTTCTTTAATGATAGTGGGTTAATTCCATGTATTATCAGTTGCCTATCAAGTTACATCTTGTATAATTAGAATGGAGGCGTTGATTCATTGCATCTGTGGGCGTTTCACTTCTCATGTGGCTGAGTTGTGTGTGGGGAAGGCCTTGATGTTAGACATTCCCTGTGGTGATACAAATGATAACGTGGCAAGCCACGACTTGTTGTCGTGGCAGCCATGGCGTTTTCTTGCCAAATTCTTCTCGATCTCTCGACCTTGAAACTGAGAAGTCCGCAGGTTGTCGCCTTATGCTCTGTCCTGGATGCCTGTCGAATCCACACTTCGCGTTTCCCACTCCCGCGGTTCAAGAATTGCATCGTGGCGTGGGACCAAATTTGAGCTCAAATGTCCGCTCTCTCAAGAAATCGAATAATGGCAAATTCGTCCATCTACCAGCAAATCTGGCCAGAGGTCCATTCCAGTCCTCAAGAAATCGCCAGAGGTTCGTTCCCATATGGAAAATCAAAGAGAGATTCGCTATAAGCGACACAATCAAAGAGAGCTTCGCTGCAGTCCAAAGATAACAAAAGCAACTGCGCCCACTGTCCCGCTCTCTTTTCCCTCGAAATCCCTCGCCCTTAAATACTTCAGGCCCACGGCGCGTAGAAGTCCCGTGGTTCCTTGGACAGTCTTGTCAGCTTACACGGGGGAGATCATCGGCCGCAGCCAAGCTCGGGATGCAGCCCGTCGGGAAGCAGATGTGTGCACAATTGGGGAGCGCATCGCCAGCGGGAAGCTCGTCTCCCGGGAGTCTGCTTGCGCAGCGCTGGGCCTTGGGTGGGACAACGTGATGCGTGGAAGAAGTGGTTCTTCTTGGCTGCCTGCACATGTGTGAAGATTTGTGGCGGGTGCTAGCCTCCCGAAGCACATCCCGTAGGAGGCTCTGCGCGAAACATTATGTCAACATGAAAAGTCTGGGCGCTGGCGTGAGGCATTGGGATGTGCGACTTTGACAAATCGCGGTGGGGCTATTACGAGGCTTCATGGGCAGGACAGCAAGGCTGGGCCATAGCTGAGCGGGTCCCGGTGAAACTGCGAAGAGTGCTCGGCGGAGTCGATTTGAACGTCGTGGGACGGAAGGTGTTTGGGACGGAAGCGGGAGGAGGCGTGTGGCGGGGCTAGCTGCTTCGGGGAGGTATGCCAAGGGGTGCTGTGATTCGCGCGGAGCCCAGTGTGCTTTTGGGGCCCATCGTCCTCATCTTCTCACGATTTCGCACTCCAAAATCGAAGACGACATCATCTGCACCTAACATTTGCACTCCCAGGATCTACCAACGCCTGCATCACTCACCGCTTCTTCCAGCATCGTTATCCCAGCTGAGCTGCTAGCACAAGGCGATATCTCGTAGGCTTATGGCGCGGGGTGGACAACATCCGCTCCGCGCCTGCATCCGCGCTCGCATCCTGCACGCTATCAAAGCTGCATTCGGATCGAAATGTTTCCGCGGTGTTTATGAGCACGAGGCAGATTCAATAGCGGCAGATCGCCAGTCGGTATGGACCTTCGGGAAGATGTTTGTAGTTCGCGTAGATGATGGTAGGGGCATGGAGGGCGGAGAGTGCGGAGAGAGTCCGCTGAACACCGCGTCCGTGATGCACAGGCACCGCGGACTTTGCGCCTTTGCGCCTCAGGATCTACGCTGAATTGGGCCAGTGTACGGAACGAGTGGTCATCTTTGATCGGCTCTAGGGTGAAGGGCCGACAAAGATGAAGAGACCGAAGGGCGAGTACGTGCGAGCCTCGCGCTTATCTAAAGCAGGCGCGCCTGTGCTGGCTAAGAAGAAAGAGTTATCTTGATTGAAGGACATAAGAAAGTACGACGGCTGTCGAAATACCCCCCGTTCCCTTTCTACGTCGCGAATGTTCTAATCTCAAGCTACTAATTTTCAAAGCTCAGCAAGAGGATCCTTCGCTTGCTGTTCTGTAACGTCCACTACAACATGAAGCAAGGAACTGGATAGGACGCCAGAACCCGTTGGGTCTACAGAGAGCGACACTTTCTCATCGCAGAATCTAAGGGAGGTTGCACTTTGCTGTAGATCGCGTCTCCGAAGACCGCAGACTTGTGTCGCACCGCGAAATCGACGCGAACTTCGCAAGTTTCTGTACGCCCAAGCTCTCACCACCATGTATGTTCGGTAAAAGCTTCCTAGATAACAACATATAGACTCTATGATCGTGTATCCTGGGGTAACTCGCACTGTGATGATTGTTCAAGATTCTGACCTGATGGCGCAAGCTTGGAAGGCGGCTGTTCACGTGGACTCGGGAGCCGCGGCTCAAAGCGGGGTAAGCCGCGAAATGCCGGCTGCAAGCTCAGCCCGCCCACTTCCTTCCGCTCTTCAAAGCAAATTCTCCTGCGATATCCTGTTCGCTGTCATCCCACCGTCGCGTCATGTCCCAACAGCCAGAGAACGACAGAACACCCCCTGGCGCGCCACTGGATGGTACCGCATCCAAGAAGAGGACCCACCCTGAGGACTTCAAGCGCGCATACAAGGCTTGCATCAATTGCCGCCAGAGGAAGGCCAAGTGCATCCTAGATGCTACACCAGACGGTGAACTGAAGCCACCATGTCAGCGCTGCAAGAGAGAGATGCGAGAATGCATTTTTCGCTCAGAGCGCTCGTGGGTGAAGAGACGCAAACCTGGAGAGCCAGAGAGGGAATCTGAAGTAAATACAAGCGAAACAATGAATCCGCCATCAGCAACCAATGGAGTACAGCACATGTCCACCCAGCAACGATCCTCAATATCGGTGCAGTCCATGTCACCCCATGATTCGGTTCATACCAGGCGGTCTGATATGATGTCCCCACCGGCCCACTTACGCAGAGTCTCTACCTCTCAACCTGATCTATCCCACTCAGTCATGAGGACGGTTGTCTCCAGCGGCAGCGATGCTTTAAATCTACTCTTTGAGGCTGCCCATCATAGAGATGCGCTTGAAAACCAAGCACGTGCTGAACAAAATCAAACACAAGATACCCCTCGGTCGGGCACCTCGTACGGGTTAGGTGAGCACCATTCTCGTCTCCCTTGTGTCATCTCAAGCTGTGACTCCACACGACAACTTTTCTCACGCATTCATCCCCAAGTTCACTCAAGCTACACTATCATCTACTGACTATTTCGTTCAACAGGACCCGATGGCCAGCCATCCTCCCCCTTCACCTTCAAGGCGCAACCGGTGCAGATGTCACAGCCTTCTCCAGAGACTCTGCGAGTATGGACATCTTGCAGATTCGTACAGATGGGCTGGTTCTCCGCGCACGAAGCTGTCACCTACGTCGATCTATTTTTCAAAAACTGTTCGCCGCTCTCACCGATCCTCTCTGATTTCTATTCGCGTCACGAGAACCATTGGTCATTAATAGCTTTGGACCCATTCCTATGTGTAACCATCCTAATGATCTCCTCGCGGTACAATATTTTGCCCGGCGTAGGTGGTGCCTCGAGAGGTTACTTTGTCCATGATCGGTTGTGGGAGCAATGCCAACGCTTCATCATGAAGATCATGTTGGGCCAAGTCAAGCTATCCAAAGCTCAATCACGGACGATCGGATCAATAGAAGCTCTGCTGCTTCTCTCTGAATGGCACCCACGTGCTTTACACTTTCCCACCGCCAGTGATGGGTGGGATTGCGAGCTCATGATTGGAGCAAACAACACGACATCGGAGGGCGTCCAAATCTTAGAAGGCGACACGACGTCGAGTCGCTGGCTCGAAGACGTTATTGAGCCTGCGAAACGATCAGACCGAATGTCCTGGATGTTGATGGGTTGTGCGCTTTCGCTGGCGCAAGAGTTGGGGTTATTTGAAGATAATGGTAATGTGGAGAGGGACCAGGTTTCGTACCCAAAGACACCACCGGAAGCACTTGTTCAAAGGCGGATCCGCGCTCGGAAGTTACTCTACGTTTTCATAGAGCAACTATCGTGGCGTCTAGGTTGTACATCGATGATTCCACAAAGCCTGAATCACGCTTTGATGGAAAAACTACCTGTCAATGCAACTACGGGCGCTCCTGAGGAGTGGCAGGGTTTTATGAGCGCTTGGGTCGAACTGACCAAACTGGCTCGATCAGTATCGGATACGATCTATCCTTCAACAACGACTACACGCAATCTGCTACGGACGGGAAGATACATTGGACTCCTCGAGCACTTTCAACCTCTGCTTACTACGTGGAGGAAAAAGTACTTGGATCCATGCAGTAAGTCTTCAACATGGCATTTCGTATCAAAGTCTTACTGATATTCTGCTATAGAACTAAAGGTCGGCCTCCACGACATGTTGTGCATCGAGTACCAGTATGTCAGGATTTACACGAACTCCCTTGGTATGCAGGCTGTAGTGGAGCGCACCCTCGCTGAAACCGATCCGGATGGACCGCAAGAGGATATCCTGCCACTCAATCTAGAGCCACGAGACTACGACTTCATACAAGAAGTCGTCGATGGAAGCTGTCAAATTTTGCAGAAAGTCGTTCAGCTCTACGACTCTGGTGCTCTACGGTACTCACCAGTCCGGATCTTCCTTCGTATTACCGCGTCCTCCATTTATTTGATCAAAGCTCTCAGCCTAGGTTCCCGGAATCAGAAGTTGCAGAGCTCTTTAGATATCTTGGACGCCGCCATTCGTGCCATGCGCTCCAGCACACTCGACGACATGCACCTCGCCTCCCGCTATGCCACTCTGCTCGATCTGCACGTAGCCAGACTTCGCGAGAACTTCGTCGTCTCTGCGCGCCCGCCGCGCATCCCTTCGCGAGGAACGTCGCTCGAGAACAATATGACAGCTGGGATGGACTTCTTGAACAACCACAACGCAGGCACATCAGGTATCGCCTCACTTGCCAACGATGTCAACGGTTTGATGCCGGATGATGACTGGCTGGCGCTGCCCTTTGATCCGGCGATGGCTCCTTTCGGTCTGGATTCAAACCCTAGTTTCCAAGGCTTTGATGACGGCACGTTGGATTTCATATGGAATTTGCCTATGTAATGGGGGCTTGAGTTGTACCACGCGACGGTACGTTGATTTTGGACAAACAAGAAGCGGAAGGCATGAGTGATGATTGATATGCGTTACGATATGGTGGTGTACTTGAGAAGTTGTAATATTTTTTAGATATAGATATTCACTAGGTCGGCGTTCAAAATGGCATGTCAGCTTCAAGTTCATGCCTGCACCTGTTCCATACAGTCAGTGGCTGACGTGTCACCCCCGAAAGAACAAGGGTTCCCCTCCTTTTCAACGGACTAAAGGGAGCAAGTGACACTCTTGATTCGTTCACGAAGGTAGTATATGCGTTTAATACTCAAAGCTATTATCGATGCGCCAGTCCTACCGCCCAATACACGAGCCTGATACACCTAAGAGCATAATACGCCTTCATGCGGCTCAGGCTAAAGGTTTCCACACAAGACTCAACAGTCACGCTCCCTTCATACAAGGTTCCCCCTGAGCTCCTGCTCTCTCTCAATAGCCTCAAACAAGCTCTTGAAGTTACCAGCCCCAAACCCATCAAAGTTGTTCCTCTGAATGATCTCAATGAACACCGTCGGCCGGTCCATCAAGTGCTTCGTGAACAACTGCAGCAGATACCCGCCTTCATCAAAGTCAATAAGTATATCCAGACTCTGCAGCACCTCAAAGTCCTCCTCGAGCTTCATCCCCTTGCTCTTCAACCGCTGCCTCATCGCCGCATAGTACGTATCCGGCACCTTGATAAACTCTACACCTCTCGCTTTGAGATTCGTTATGTCGCGGATGATGTTGTCCGTCCGGAGCGCAATGTGCTGCACGCCCGGGCCGCCGTAGAAATCGACGTACTCTTCGATCTGCGACTGCTTCTTTCCGTGCGCGGGCTCGTTGATGGGCATCTTGACGACGTCGTTGGGGGAGCTCATTACTACGCTTTTCAGCGCGGAGTACTCGGTGCAGATGTCCTTGTCGTCGACGGACCAGAAGCGGTGGAAGCCGAGCACGCGCTCGTAGTAGTCGCAGATGTTGTCCATTTCGTCCCAGTCTTGGTTGCCGACGCAGTGGTCGATGTTGGAGAGGAGGACGGGGGAAGGAATTTTGAAAGTGGGTCCGAGGTCGACGGGGCGGGGCGTAGCCGGGGAGGAAGATGCCGCTGTAGGAGGACTTCTCGATGAGCGTGTGAGTAGTATCGCCGTAGGTTTTTAGCGTTGCGAGGCGCACGGTGCCGTTGGCGTCTTTGAGAGTGTGTGGTGCGGAGATGGATTCAGCGCCTGCGGAGATGGCGGAGGAGTAGATTGCGTCGAGGTTGTCGACTTCGAAGGCGACGTCTGGGGTGTGTCAATATGTTTAGACTTGTGTTTTGTGGTTTGGGGGAGCGACATACCCTTCACTGCATCTCCGTGCTTTTCTTGGTGCTCATGAATCTCATTCAATAGCTTTGCATCTTCTTCACTGAATCTTGAGCTTTGATTTAAACCCCGAAGTGGCGATGTGAGGACGAAGGTAACATTGCCGTTCCGTATCACGTGGGAAGCGATAGAGCGCGAGCCAGTCTCGAGACCACGGTATGCAACTCGCTCAAAGCCCATACGCGTTACATAGAAGGAAGCGGCTTGCTTTGCGTTGCCAACATACCAGTGGACATGGTGGTACCCCCGGTATGCTGAGATATCAGAAGATGACGGTTCTGAGGAAATGGGTGATCCGGGTGGCGATATCCTTCCAGGTGCCATATTGTGTGTAGTCCAGAAAGTGAACGAAACTTAAAACTTATGTGTAAGCGTATCTGAGCTCGACGGCTGGAAGAAAGTGGTCGTGCAGCAGTAGAGTGGCAAGAGTGAGTTGATGGTTTAGAATGAGTGATGCGGTTCACCTCAGCCTTTAAGCTATGCGAATATTCTATCTCCTTCAAAAACCGAGTTTCATTCGTACCGCGAGCCAACGTCACCGTGCTGACCATGTCACTTGTGCCGAGCTGCGCTCCTGAGGAGGCCGTTGTACCCATTGTTCGCTAGCTCCGCGCCTAACCGGGAAAGCCGAGTCGTTCTTACACGGCAATCTTTGCGCGTCTTTGCACGTGAGCGGGCTCGCGCGTAGAGACTCCATTGGTATGTTTGATAATTATGTTCCGCGGTGGGGTTCCGCGTTTGTGTTGACTGCGCTTGACAGACGGCTAGGCCGGTTGTTGCAGGCAAGCGGTCGCTGCTGCTAGGTATAGCATCAGTATGTTCATCGACATGAAACGCAATACTTTACTTGCTATCGGCGATACTTTGATTATATCCCGTTTCCCAACATATCGCAACCTAGCCAAATCATGCTGAAGACGTGAGGTCCAAGCTGGAGGCGTGCTGGAGTTGAGAGCCGCACAAGACTAACTCGTTTTGACTTAGCGCCTCACGAAAGTACCAGAACAGCCGCTACAAGCCGTAAGCCGATGTCACAGAACAGTGAACGTCAAGTTGAATGCTCTTGATTACTACGGTCGAACACAGCACTTTGTGCAAACCCCAGATACCTCGATCAACACTTCACATCTTCATCATCATTGTTACCTGTCAACAACTCTTCTCAACCAGTCTTATTCAAGATGGCAGTCTCAACACCCAACACCACGCTCTCCGCGAACGACACAAGAATCCTAAACGCGCTTTTCGACCCAGAAACGCTCCCTCATCAGTCGCAGCTTCGAAATCAACATCAGCAATCGACGATTCCTCCTCCCACCCGACCATCTCATCAGCACAATTGTCCATCTTCGAAGCCCAACAAAACCAGCTAGTCCAACATATCACCTCAAGCTCATCACAAGTCGATATAGACGCCGCGATGAAGCAGGAGAATGAGATCATCACCAAGTACCCTGAGTACCCAAGCGCATATCTCAACCGCGCCATGCTCAGGCGAATGAAGCTCGAATCAACGTTATCAAAAGACGAGTCCATTTTCTCATCATCTGAACCAGAGATAGATGCCCTCTTCATGGACATCTCGCGTGCGATTTCGAAGACTGTGTCATCCCCGTCTGCAACATCTTCGGTGTCGCCGTACCAGGCGCGCATTCTGAGGACTGCATATTCCCACCGCGCGTATCTGTATCTGAAAGCTGCAGAACTAGGGGTGGAATGGAGAGGCAAGAGTAAGAGCGAGCTGGAGGAGTCAGCTAGTGCGGACTTTGCGTTGGCGGCGAAATTTGGAGATGAGGTTGCGAGGGAGATGAGCGTGAGGACGAATCCGTATGCGAAGATGTGTGGGGCTATTGTTAAGAATGCGTTGGCCGAGGAGAGGAGGGATATGCTGGGGTAGACATTTAGAATTTGAACAAAGAGGTTCTCATAAAAAATCTATCATCCGCGGAGCATTTTCAACATTAGCCCGGTAAGCTTGTGTAGATTTGTGGGTGTACAAGTTGAGTCTTTCGAAGTTGCTTCAGGGGCATGAAGGCCAAGCAAAAGGTCGCATACATATCAACATCGGTGTAGATCCGACTCAGTACCCTTCTTCCGCGCTGAAGATTGCGGTGAAATGGAGTGGGGGCCAGCACGGCCATACCTAGCTTCCTTTTCTGAACGCCTTCGTGCCAATAGCACCCTTATCTCTAAACATCCATGTTTAAACTTCCCTGTCATATGGAGTTTACTATGCAGGCGACGCACCACGCTGCAAGCGTTGTCTTATATCGAATTTCCACCTACCAGTACACGCAAGAGCACATCCTCGCCGGCGCTAGGAATTGTAGTTTATTCGTTGTGTGCTCTGTCATGTGCAGTCCAGTGGCCCTACTCGGCGAGCTGTTCACCCAGAGCATCGCTCACGCATGTTTTACGACCCGGAAAGACTTCTTCCAAGCCCATTTAGTCACAAGAGTCGACCAGTCAAAGGGAAATGCCCTGCGCACCACGGGTACAGAAATCTATGTGATTTGATCATCCATCGTACAACACAAGTCTAGGGTATATCTACATCCATCTCTCAATGACGATCACCGATACAATAGCGATAAATCCGCAAACTCTCCCAACACCCCCTCTTTTCCCCCATCCCAAACATCATGCAACCCGTCTAGCTCTGAATATGCCTCCGCAAACCGCAAACCTCTCCTTCTTTCCCTCTCGATAACATCCCAGTTCCACTCCACGGTGCCCTTCTCCGGCAGCACACCCTCTACATTCCCATTGACTTTTCCGTTGAGTTCGGCTTCATCGTCGCCCTTATACACCCACCCCTCCGGCTTCTCCGGCACCATATCCGCGTCGAACAGCGCCTTCTCGGGCGGAATCGTCAACCGTCCTCGCTTAATCACATACCGCGCAATCGCCGTCGCGAAAACCGCGCCCGTCAACTTCTCCGGATCCACCTCCTCGCCCTGCACGCGCTTGCTCTTGCGCCACGGCTGCAAGCTAAAGCTCGCGGGCTTCCCTACGCCCGGGCGAACCAAGTGTGTGACAAGATAGAACCACTTCCGATCCCAGCTCAGCAGGCGTGTCCACATTTCGAATTTCTGATAGGGAAGGATCTCCTTTTTGAAGTTGCACTGCACGCCGCCCAGCGCGATCATGTATTTTGCGTTTCCTCCTGTCCCGACACTGCCTTCTGTTGCGCCCAGTCCCGCGGTCGCGGATGCTACGGTCGCACTCTTATTGCTCGCCCTGGGCATATGGAACCCCCCCGCCGAGACTTTGCGAATGCCGTTGCGCACAATGCTCGTGAAAAGGTGGGTGCGCGAAATGTCCATGTCTGCGAAGTACGTCGAGTTCGATTTGTGCATGTTGAAATCTATTTCGAGGAGGGGTGCGTGGGTTTGCGTTATTACGGGTTGGAAGAGGGCGTGTGGGGGGATAGGCGTCGGTTGGATGAAGATCTGGTACCAGTAGGCTTTGAAGAAGCGCAGCTGTTTGGGGGCTGTCAGCGTTGGTTTCGCACACGAAAATCATAGGGGGTTCACGTACATGCCACACAAACGGCAGGTTCTTAAAATTCATAACCGCGAAGAGAATCGCGAGGAGTCTCCATACGCCTCCCGGCGCATTAACACCAGACCATCTAGCCAAAAGAGTGCGATAGCTGGGTTGAGATACCAGCGCAGCGACAGCTGCTCCTACAGCTGCAAGGCTCAGAGCGCGTGTCATTGTGATCATCAACGGCATTAACGAGAAGGGTTCGTGACAGAGAAAAGGCGACAATTCGCCATGACAGCGATAGGGCTGCGCTTTATGATGTATGTGGGTCTGAACGATATTTAGACTCAGATGTAATTCTTATCAGGGGCCGAGGCTCGGGGGGCCAAGCGCCGCCTTCCGACCAGGGTCCCTCGCAAGATGTCCCACAAACGGTAATATGGGACATCTCGGAGGGTGTATGAAGATGAAAACTTATTAAGTGGCTGCATAGAGGATTCAGAACATGCCCACGTTCAGGATCTAGCGTTCAAGTTGAAGCATCTGTGAGCATCAAGACGGAGACGGCCCCAGGGCCGCATCTGAATCAGGGGCTGCTGCTAACCACATTAGGTAGCTCATCGTAGTGGGTTACAAGAACAAGCGTACTTACGAGTAGTGTAAGTCATCTTTTGTTGGGCGACCGGACCGTCCTGTATCAAAATTGATACTTGGAATGATAGTTAGGACTTCAAGGACTTGGCACTAGTGTGCTGTCAAGGGCGGCTTTCAGCTGAAGCCGAACAAGGCTCCTGCGGATTAGTAAAGCCCCGGAAGCGGTGAACGCCGGTGGTTCGCTTCGCGGCCAACTACGCGAGGTAAGCGCGTGCAAGCCTACGCTGTATTGCTTGAACACATCAGACGGTATTTCCGCCGGAACCTTGGCGTATGTTATGGACACCGAAAGGTGGTCATGCTTTCTATTCCTCGATACTTGACTCATGACACATGCGCATATTCTACAGCTTCTCATGCTGGCTGGACAGCTTTGATGGGTACGCGAGTAGGATGGCTGCACGAACCCGAACCCTGCATTAGTCAGGGGTTTATACGTGTTGTCGGCCTTGCATTGCCTATGTTGTAGATTCTTCAGAGCCTATCGCTTCTTCTTTGTCTTGTCTACTATTTCTATCCAATTTTTGTTAACTCCCCGTTTCTCCAGTGCTTTGATGATGGCGTCTTTCTGAGGACCTTGTACCATGACCTCCATTACCGGGTTCTTCGGGCTGCTGCCCTGGAGTCGGTCTACACTCGTACTACCGGCGCAGGTCTTTCGTAATTCATCTGCAAGCGGTTGCGGTGCAATGTGGTACGGTTCGACACCGCTCACTTTGGTCACCGTTTTGTTTCCGCTGCGGGTCTCTAACAAGATTTGAATCTTCGGTGGCGCACCGGCTTTCGGCTTAGAATCAGCAATATCCTCATTGTTCCGAAGAATTGCATGGAAAGGCGATGCAGCGGCAACCATACGCTCAGCAAGCGCATCACGAGGGGATCGCACCTGACGCGAGTGCTGCGTTATCTGCTGCGGAAGAGCCGAGCAACGAGTCCGCAAGCTGGGGATTAATCTTGATGAGCCGCTTGTTCTTCTCCGAGACTAGATTTTCTGCCTCTATGTAGGCTATCAAGACCTGCTTTAGCTCTGCAGGCGTGTATAAGCCACGGGGATCAGCCTTGGAGACGTGGAATATCGGCGCAAGCTTCTCTTTCGGACGAAGCAAGAAAACCAGTTTGAGCTTCTGTCCCACGGACGATTCGGCGGACGAGGGCGCAGCGGGCTTGCCGTTCGTACTTGACGGTGTCGGCGCGTCTTTTTTCGGCAACCGATACGGCACGAAAGCTTCCACATGTCTATCGTTGAAGTCGATGTCCATTACTACTGTTTCATTGCCGTTCTGTTCTTTAGATTTGATAATCTGCTGCTTGTCCAAATACTTTATGAACTTCCGGATGTTCTTCCAGCTCGTCTTCTTTATCTGTAAAGAGGCGGTTCTTGCTGGTGTATACGTCGGTAGAAATGGTTGAACCAGGAGTGACATGACCTTGGATTGTGACAGCGGAAATTCCAGGCCGAAAGTGGGGTGGTTCCGATTATGGTCTTTATGGTAGCGCACGCCGAAGAGAAATGCATCTCGGAAGGCGTCATCGATCTCTGTTGATAATTAGTAAACTGCATAACCCCGGTTGCTATGTAAGACGCAACTTACCTTTTTTGGGACAGTTCCTTGTCGTCTACAAGTTCCACTGCGTGCTTTAGTGACGGAGGGTCTTCACCTTCAAGTCCCTGTGACTTTTCGGCCTCTGATCGCTCGGCAGGGCCCGCACTTAGTGCAATGCCGCCTTCCTGATCATCTTGAAGATCCATGCCGGCAGTCTGCGCTGCTAATGCTGTATCCTCGTTCTCATCATCCCATCCCTGCAAGGAAGCTGGCGGTTCGGAGCCCGGCTTACCAGCCGGGTTCCATGACCACAGCTCGTCACCAGCCCAATGGAATGTCGAAACAGCATGACCTTTCATACCCTGTACACTGCCTAGAGAGCTAACATCGATCTCGCAGGTGCCGACTGCCATGGGTACTGTGGGGCTCTCCAAACTCGCGATCGCGACTACTGCGCCTAGTATGGATTCAGCATTGTCATCACCGCTGTGCTGTATGTTATAGGGCAACACAACCCATACTACATTGTAGGGCCCTGGTCTTACATACCCTTGGTGGCCTTCTTCGGGAAAGGCGGGCCGCGTTGTAGTCCCGGGGTCATGAGATCTGCACCGCCCTGCAGTTTCTCGACGACAAAAGAGGGAGTGTAGAGCAGCGGTATAATACCGGGGTTGTGCCAGAGCGTGTAAACTATGCATGCGTTAGCAAGCGGCGCACGAACGATTTACGTGATGTTGGTTTCCGTAATGCCCCGCCTGGGAAAATGCAAAAGCCATCATACTCTACATACCGGTAGGGTACATCTTTTCGCCAACCTTGGCCCACAGTATCCTCTGCTCATCTCCGGTCCCTTCATGACTACCAACATATACCGTGCCCGAGACTTGCTTCAGGTCGGGCCCAGCGGTCGTTGTGAAGCGTGCAGAGAGCGCGTTCTCGGGCAGCAGCGACTTCCTCAAAGCAGTGAGGCCAGCGGTAGAGGCGGCCTTATCCTCTGGATCTGCGTTCGGGTCGACGGGGGTCGGAATTTGGAAATCAGCTATGATTTGATCGGCTGTTCTGCGGCGCTCTGACGACTTGAGCGGACTAAGCGGTTTGATCTGTGAATAATGAGCTGGCGATTTTAAAGTAGAGCTTGTGGTGGCGTACGTTGGGCTTCTTCTTGAACATGTTGTGCAGCTAGCGTCGATAGTTTGAGCGTTGTTCTGCTTATCCGAGAAACGTGGGGTACTACGAGCTCCGTGCACAAAGCCTTGTTACCAGATAATGAGAGTTATCGAAGATATACTGGTGTGTGCAGCTGTCGCGTGGACTGCAGTATGTTTGTGGAATTCGCGGTTTTCCCCGCTGAAGTCATTGCCTCGAGCTCGACGCTAGCGCGGCTGTACAAGGCTAGCGCGGGGCTCATCATCAGGTCTCAGAAAGATGACTCCATTTCACTCATCATGAGCTTTGCATTGTAGAAAGTTGCTTGTTACGTTAAACTCCTTGCCTGCTACCGATCGGTCTCTCTCACGTAGTATCTTCATACGATGACCTGGATGATGGCGGCCATAGACGAAAGCTTCATATGCATTCCGCGCAAAGTCAAGCGAACATACTACATTGGGCAATCATGAAAGTCATTGAAAACCGAGGCCTAACACCAGTAGTTACACAGCATTCGTTTCTGTCTAGTGCTCCGAAAGTGGCATGGTCACACTGTCCGTATGCAAGATCCCGCCGCCGCACGAAAGTCGCACGCTAGGCTGCTTAGCTCAGCGCGCGACGCGTCTCCAACCCAGCAGCACCGTACAAAGAAGCCTCACCACTCTGATCTACATCCTATCTACTACAAAAACCTCGAGTATAGCAGGACACGGCCAACACCCATGACTGACTCGGTCGAGGACGTCCAGATGGACACTCAGGAAATTGAGCTTGAAACTCCGGCGTCAGACGTGTTCAGTGCGCCCTCCGTACACAGGCCTGACGTGCTGGCTGGCAAATCCTACTCCCATTTTTCGCCCATCCCCTCGCAGATTGCAGACGACATGGCGAAAGAAGTTGTTCTGGGTGTCGATGAAGCCGGTCGTGGCCCGGTGTTGGGTATGCGGCCTGCTCTTTCATTGTATTCGTCGCTCACAGCTGCAGGTCCGATGGTCTACGCACTACTCTACCTGCCTCTTGAGCTGCAGCAGAGCCTTTTAGCTGAAACACACCACTTCGACGATTCCAAAGTCCTGACTCCGGAGGTGCGCTCTAACTTGATGCGGAAACTTTGCACGCGGGAAACAGATCTCCACGCGGCATGTGGCTGGGCAACCCGCATCATGTCCGCCCGTGACATCTCCGCGAGCATGCTTGCACCCTCGCAGTACAATCTCAACGCCCAAGCAATGGACGCAACAATAGCGCTAATCAAAGAGGTCATGGCCATGGGAGTCAATGTCAAGGAGATATACATAGATACCATTGGCAGACCCGAAGTGTACCAAAAGAAGCTTGAGAGGATATGGCCCACAGTGCAGATCACAGTAGCAAAAAAGGCCGACAGTCTGTATCCCGTTGTGAGCGCCGCTTCGGTGTGCGCCAAAGTTACCCGAGATGCAGCGCTCGACACGTGCTACGAACCCTACCAGAATGCCGCGGGCAACGATTCTGTCAACGAGACGTCCAACGATAAAGGTGTCGTCGTATGGGGATCCGGCTATCCATCTGATGTCCGCACCACCACGTGGCTGAAGCAGAATATGGATCCCGTATTCGGTTGGGGCAACGAGTGCCGGTTTTCGTGGGGCACAGCCAAAGAATTGCTAGAAGGCAAGACTGCAGATGTAAAAGTAGACTGGCCTGTAGACGACGACGGAAATGGCGACATGCGCATGACGGATTTCTTTGCTTCGAGGGACGAGGCTGGGGGAGACGAGCTCGTTGATTGGTTTGGTAAGCGAGTTACGGAGGAAATGGAAGTCTTCTAGAAGCACGTCCCGGCAACCTGAGGCCTGTCTACATCATTCGCATCCTTTCGCAATAGCTAAGCGACAGAAGCAGAAAAAGCCAAGGTTGATCTGTGCAGCTCTCCGAGCCTCGCGAAAGATCACTAGGGTAAGATGACGGTGTAGGAGCGGCCGTGCATGCCACGGAATCCGGTCGCCAGTAGTTGGTCACCGGGCTACTATACATACTCCGACGCCATGACCACCCCAACGCCAACCCATTCCCAGAGCACACTTGTTCAACAGGCGATTTACGAGACCGGGAAACAACAGTCCCTTGCAGGGAGATCGCCTTTAAATCATATCGCTTCCCTTGCGCTGCTGACCCTGCATCAAGCTACATCGTCTTACGAATTCTCATATCCCCCGGGTTTGCATTGGCGGGCGCACACTAGAGTCTAGCATCTAGCGGCATTGTAACGATTGTCCGTTTAGTAGTCGAACACCTTATCCTAGTCTCGCACTTTCTCCACAACGACGGTCTATGAACAAGCCCATACACAGCCTCGCGGTACTTTCGAGTCTTTCCGCTTTCGAACGTCAGCGACCTTCACCCCGGCCCGTATATTACTACAAGACCAAGCCTACGTAACAACACAGCTACACAACACCTCGACATTCCTCCTTCGAACCCACCGAAGATGTGTGTCATTATCCCCATCGATCACACACCGTGCGATCATACCATCGCTATGTGGCAACACTGCGCCAATGCACCCCGCTCTGTATTTGGTCACAAACCATGCTCTCACATTCGGCAACACGGCCGCCCCATCATAACCAGAAAACTGTGTCACAACTGCGGTGGACCCAGGTTCTTCACTCGAAGAGGAGGCTTGGCTGCGCGCGGCAGTGGCAGTGGTAGTTCGATGCTCAGCCAGGTCAAGGAACAAAGGGAGGATCTGAGTGAACAGTACGACTCCGGCTACCAGAGCGACTTGATACCCGATGCGGACGATGAGGCTGCCGACGACGACGCTTCCTTGTCACCACGACAATCTGCGGCGTTGACAAGAAGATGGAGGGATTTGTCAAGACAACGTTCGTCAAACATTCCTCGATCGTCAGGCCAAAAGTCTAACTGGCGACCGAACCTAAAGCGTGATCTCAGCGAGAGTTCATCCGATTCATCTATGCCTTCTTCGCGTCGCATATCGATCGTTTCCGTTCGTCAGCTGCTTTCCAGTAATGCGAAGCAGTTCGACCAGACTTCAGCTCCGAGCATACGCAGTCCGTCTCCTCCACGCAAGGGTTCAACCCTCTTGCATCCATCTCCGCCACTACAGGAACAGTTCGAGCGTCCACCGCGTGCCTCGGTTACCTCGCTCCAGGACCTTACGCCACCAGCCACTCCTCCTACACGCCCAGGTCCACCCAAGCGAGAGAACTCATCATTGCTTCATCCTTCGTCTCCTCGAGTTACATCTGTGGGTGACGGCTTGGAAGAAGTTGGATATCCTTTCACGTTTTTGCTTCCAGCACCCGTCCCTTCTGAGCCGACTCCTACATCCGCACCTCGTCGGCCCGATGCTCCTTCTCGCAAGAACAGCACACTTCTTCATCCTTCTCCGCCGCACGATGAGATTTCCGACCCATTTCCCGTTCCGGCCAAAACAGTCATCAACCTCCCACCAACCCCTCAAGCCACGCCAACACTCGAATGCTTCAAGCGCTGCCCTTCCGTACGCTCAACGGTGTCAGACGATGACTGGGAAGGGCCGCTACACTCGTCACACTCAGACGCAGAATACGATTCCGACGACGACCAGTTCGTGGACGCCGACACGAAGTCCGCTCACCGCGTCTCTCTCAAGATGGCGCATCTAGGCCATGCAGTCCGCGCAAGCAGAATCTCCTTCCACGGAAATCAGTTGCGCATATTGCAAGATTAGATCTAGCAATTACAGGACCCTGCAGCGAAATCGCGATAGTAGTCTTGGTAGTGGAGCGAATATTCGACTACGGGGCGATACGCGACGCCGTATTACCGCATGTGGCGCGCGGTGCGCATTGGCCGGGGCTACGGACTGCAGGCGAGACAGGGACTGCGCAAGCCTCGAAGTTGAACCCCGAGATCCATCTGCGCCTCAAAGACTACGTCGACCTTCCTTTTTGGTCTCAGCTTGCACAATTGATGTGGCTAGGTGGCTCGTCGGAGCTTGGAATTATTGTTTTCATTCAAAGGTATCGATTGCATAGCAAAGGCGTGTCTCTATTGGTTTCAGCGTAGCATTATGGCAGCGACGGCGTTGTCGGCATTTTCAGCATTTTCAGCATGTTAGAATTCGTAGCATTCATTTGCTCTTCAAATTGTATATATTCAAACAATACTTTTGCGCCTTCAATATCAGCTTTGTGTTCTTTGTTCACATGCGTCCCGTCATAGTTTCACCTTTGAGAATCAGTGGACTAACCGCATGGGGATCATCTGCGAGTGCCAGAATCACAGACCCCCCACGACACCACATGCACAACAACACCAACATCATACTCTCCTCCCCCGCAAACTCTATCTGCCAACATCCACCAACATGTCGACGACTTCGAGCGCATATGCAGGGCGTAGATGCAGGCGCGATGAAATGCAGGGGCCTGCGCTGCGTGGGCGGTGACTTTTCTGCAGGTGTGGGTGAGAGCAACCACTGTTGGAAGCACGATGTGCGTCACTATTTCAGTACAAAGAGGCAGGACGTCTGTTGATCGAGTGGATGCGTGAATCGGATCGTTGGCCCCTGATCAGTCTTCGCTGATGACCATGAACCAGGCGTCTTTGAACAGGCGCTGTCTGCGAACTTTGCACGCGTATGACTGTCACACTGAGTAACAACGTCGTCATTGGTGATTATGCTCATAAAGCTAGTACCTCGTTGCAAGATAGGGTAAATTACTATGACAAAGGGCGCAAGCATGCAACAAAGATTTGACCGCTGGTACGCATAATAAACAACAGATTCATATGACGGAAAGAGTTGCAATCCAATAGTAGCGCAAGTATTCAGTATGCTTTCCCGTTGACCCAGTGGCATCAGACTCAGATTGACCGACAGCACTGGGCGGAAAGTAAGTGGAGCATACGATCTACTAACAATTCGAAATACACATCGACTTACTAAAGCTTCGAAAATATAACGTGCTTAGCATCCATAGCTCGAATTGCTTGTCGACTCGGATTGGCAGGCAGCAAGATGCGTTCCCAGGCCCTATTCCTTAGCTTCTCCTCCGCCATCAACCTCGTCTGCGGGATAGAAAAAGACAATTCCGACGACACCCGAACCATGTGACGGATGCGTTTACATTTCCACAATCTGGGGTGTAGCGCGCCTCTTCAAGGGTACCGACCTAGTGGGATCAACCCTTACCAAATCCATGGGATGCCTTTTCTTCCCACGATTCTCTTCAAGCTAGCGTTGCGCATAGGGAAAAGGTGAAAAACTTCATTTACTTTCCGGACGGTTGATTTGCTCCACAAAGAAGCTCAACCACTTGACAAAGCCATTGTCGTTGGCACCCCACCCCAAAGTCTACACGCGGCGGGTACTCCCCGATCAAGCAAGACCCTCACATATCAAGCTCAAAACCTGCCTCAAGTTTCCCAAACTCGTGTTTCCCAAGCTCGTCCCTAGACAAATCACTATCCACGAACTTGCAATTACTCCGACTGCCTCTTGCCAATCTCAAGGATCTGCTCTGCACTCAAAGTAAGTCATATCACCCCTCCAACAATCGCAGGTATTTTACAGACCTCGGCACTTTTCCCACAGGTCCCCATAGACATTGTTCAAGTTATTGAACATGGCGAGGAATCCACCATTCGGCCCAGGAGCTTGCCTGAGTACGTCTCCACTCTGCTGTAGCTCGTCCAGGAGCAGGCAGACCTCCACGTCGTCCTCCTTGCCCGTCTCCTTGACCACGTCGGCCTTGGGGTCGAGCGTCTCGAGGTGGGTGATTTGAGCGTTGAGGGTAGTAATGCAGATATTATAGACTTCTACATTAGCGGGGGTGGCAGTGGCGCGGCGGTTCTCGAAGCGGGTGATAGCTGCGCGGTATCTGGCGATGTGAGCCTCGTTTGACGACATGGTAGAGTAGCGGCGCTCGCGGGGGAAGAGGTTGACGTTTGCGGGGGTGTATTTTTTGGAACGTCCACGGTCGACCGTGAGCGGATATAACAGTTCTATTTTATAAGCACGTGTCTTTATATTTGAGAGGTCAACGCTGGTGACGACTACGCCCGAAAAGGAATGCGTGGTGAATGCATGGGTCTAAGCGCCCACGAAGGTTTCCCAACCCCCAATGGCGTTGGAAAAGGGGACACCAAAGCAATGGACCAGGGACAACGAATCTCAACCTGAAGCCAGAACGGAATTTAGCAATCAAAGTTCATGGTAGATGAGGTAGAAGTAAGCGAGCAGTCGAGGCGTTTACGGGATTAATGTTATAAGGGGTTTCCACGTACCTAACCTAGGTCGGACCTTACAGGTATTTAGTGGACGAGAGCGAATAAATAATAAGGGGGGTAAGAGAATATCCTAACCTTACTTATAGAAAGTAAGGTAATAATTATATAAGAAGACTAATAGATCTTATATAGAAGATATACTTTAATTTTAACTATAGAAGTTAACTATAAAGAATAAAAAAGATACTAAAGTCCCTTTAGACTATATACTATTCTTTATTATCTAAGAAATTCTATCTAGACTTTAAGGTCCCTTAGGTCTTTAAGATCCCTAGGGTCTCCTACTTATACTAGACTTTATTATATAATAAATAATATAAGCTACCTATTTAGCTAGCCTATAGGGCTTAATCTAGCTTATCTCTATTACTAATATCCTAAGTGCTATTCTCCCTACTTACCTTACTTAGTTCTACTATAATTATAATATTATCCCCCTTCTTAAGAGTATTATTTTAATATCCTAGTCTAGCTTTCTATAGTGTAGCTAGCCTATTAGCGCCTATTAGATATATAAAGATGCGCTAGCCCTCTTACCTACTTAGGTTATACCTTAACCTAGATTTCCCTTTCTATTCTAAATATACCTAAAGCCCCTTACTTATCTATTTAGAAATATTATGCTTATACGCTAAAAGTTAAATCCTAAAGCCTTAAGATATTACTTAGTTATAAGTATTACTAGAAGTTAAAACTCTACTATTTTATAGATGTAACCTTAGGTTAATATACTAGTTATATTTTAGCTTATACTAATTATAGCTTATAGGTTCCTAAGGATAACTAGACCTTAGTTTATAAAAAGAAGGAGTAGAAGTAGCTAGCCCTTTTTTAGGTATATACTAAAACTACCTACCTTAAACTAAAGTTAGCTAAGGTTAAGGTAAAGGAATATTCCTTTACTTATTATAACCTCTAGGTTATTAACGTAATAGATTAGTTATAAGAGAAGGGCTTAGTAGAGGGTAGAACTTTTAGTAGTACTTATATACTATTACTACTTTTACCTTTATTTACTAATTCTACCTAGCTATAGGCTAATCCTTCTTTTAATCTTTTAGCTTTTACTACTACTTTTCCTAACCTAGTTTCTACTATACTAGCGTATAATCTTTCTAAGGGTGTCCCTTTCCTTAGTAGAAGTCCTCTAGTAATTCCTTATAGTTTATAAAAATTTTTATTAGCTTCTATATATTATACTATTCTAGCTATCCTTTCTATTTAACTAGGTATCTCTACTAATCTTTAACTATTACTAGGTCCCTAATATTCTTAACCTTATACTTATTATCTTCTAGCTCTAGCTAGGTCTTAATTAGAGTATTTAGTAGTGCTAGTTCTAAGAGGTTTTTATAAAAGGTATTATATACTTTAGTACCTATAGGTAGAAATAATTTATTTATAACTAGTTCTCTAACTTCTTATACTTTAAAGAGGCCTACTTATAGGTAATCTAGTTTTTTATTTTACTATTTAGTCTTTATATTTCTTTATAATAGAAAGACTTTATCCCCTTTCTTAAAAATTAGTCCCTTAATTCTTTACTTATTTATATTTCTAGATACTAAGAGGGCCTTTTATATAATCCTCTTATATAGAATTTTATAAAGTTTCTTTATTTTCTAGGCTTTATTATAAGCTTCTATAGAAAGACTTTCTATATCTCTTAGATTCTAATAAATAATTAGTTTATATTTATAGTTAGTGTAGTGTAGGGAGTACCCTATTATACTAAACCTAGAGCTATTATACGCTAGTTATACTATAGGTAAGAGTTCTACCTAATTATCCTATATTAAATCTAGGAAGGGTAGCTAGTCCTAAATAGGTTAAGATTAGTTCTTAGGTAAGACTTACTAAGGGAAGGAAGAAGGGGTTCTTATTAATATAGAAGTATCTTATAAAGTGTAATAAGTTAATAAGGGAGGCCTAAGTAAATCTAAATAATAGATTAAAACTTAGGTTAAATATAAGTATAAAGGTTTATCCTTATATTCCTATATAGGGATTTTACTTAGTTACTTAGGAGCCCTAAATAACTAAGTAGGTTATATAATAACTCTTAGCTACTTAGTTATTTAGGAACCCTAAGTAGCTAAGTAAGTTATATAACTACTATCTAAGTAACTTAGCGTATTCTTATTTTATTATAATTCTAGTTATTGCATCTTCTACCTTTATAAGCGCCCAAACTTCCCCACCGTTATTCGGTTCGTAATAAATATTAACCCTAGAATTATATAATTAACCTAGAAGAAGGGAAGACGCCACCCTTTAGACTACTATATAGTAAGATAGAAGAAGAACTCTAGAAAGAATATAAATTTATTAAAATAAACCTAGTAAAAGAATATATTAGACTATTAAAGTTACTAGTAGTAAGCCCTTTTATATTTATTAAAAAGAAGAATAGATTAGATAGACTATACGTTAACTACTAGGTAATTAATAATATAATAATTAAAAATAGATACCTATTACCTAATATCTTAGAGCTTAGAGATAGACTCTTAAGAGTAAAAGTCTTTATAATAATAGACTTATAAGATAGATACTACCTAATTAGAATAAAAAGAGGTAAAGAGTAGAAGATAGTATTTTAATTATACTATAGACTCTTTAAGTACCTAGTAATACCTTTTAGACTTACTAACGCACTAGTAATCTTCTAGGCACTTATTAATAACGTACTTTATAAATATTTAGATATATTTATTATTATATATATAGACGACATTCTTATCTTCTCTAAAAATAAATCTAACTATACTAAGTACATATAGATAGTACTAAAAGCCCTAGATAAAGTATACTTAAGGATTAAACTTAAGAAATGCTAATTTAATATTAAATAACTTAAATTTCTTAGACACGTTATTACCACTAAAGGAATTAAGATAGTATTAAGTAAGATAAAGAGTATTAGAAATTAGCCTATACTAAAAACTATAAAGAATATCTAAGAATTCTTAGAATTCTATAGATTTAATTAATAATTTATTAAAGATTACGTAAAGGTTATAATACTACTAATAAACCTTACTAGAAAGGATACGCCTTTTAAATAGATAGATAAGTATAGAATATTATTCTAACTTCTTAAAATAGTATATATTATAGAACTAGTTCTTATTTATTTTAGAAGTAATAAACTACTATAATTTAAAACTAACATAAGTAATCTTACACTAGAAGTATACGTAAAATAAAAATAAAATAGTAAATAGTACCTAATTACCTACTACTTATATAAGTTTAATAATGCTAAAATATAGTATAATATATATAATAAAGAACTCTATACTATTATTAAAGCCTTAAAACACTAGAGAATCTACGCTTTTAGCTATTTAACGCTAGAAATCTATATAGATTATAAGAACCTATTAAGGTTTATAATAACAAAAGAACTAATACTATAATAATAAAGATAGTTATAGACTACTAGCTAGTATAAATTTAAAATTATCTATATAGTAGGAAAAGAAAATAGGTAAGTAGATACACTTAGTAGATAAAGTAATTTAGTAGGAGAAAAGGTTAAGACCTACTTAGTAATTTTTTAAAAAAATAAAGATAGATCTTTTAAAGTAATAGTAGAACTTAATTAACTCCTAGTTATAAACTAAGAAGTACTAAAATAACTATAGATAGAGATTATTAAATAATACTATAATAACCCTATATATAGACACCTAGGTATTAGAAAAATAATAGAGCTTATTTAGTGAAACTACACCTTTAGGGGAATAAAGGAAGCTATAACTAGCTATATCTAAAAATATATAGAATGCTAAAAGAATAAATATAGCACATATCTTAAGTATAGAAAAATGTAACTAATTAAGATACTAATAGTACCTTTTAAAGATATTACTATGGACTTTATTATAGGAATACTAGACTTAATTAAACTAGCCACAAAAACCTTATATAATAGTATTTTAGTAATTATATATTACTTTATAAGCTATATTAAATTAATTCCATATCTAAAGAATATAATAGCTAAAGAGCTGGCTTACCTCTTTTAGGATAAGTAGGTTAGACACTATAGTATTCTAAAAATAATTATTAGTAATAGAGATAAACTCTTTATATTAAACTTCTAGATAATATTTATAGCACTTATTAGAATAAAATAAAAACTATCTATAGCATATTATCCACAGACGGATAGGAAAATAGAAAGAATAAATTAAATTATAAAAATATATCTATAAATATACTATAATAAATAAAAAAATAACTAGGTTTTACTATTACCTATAGTATAATTAGTATATAATAATAAGGTATTAATAGTAATAAGGTAAACACCTTACTATACTATATATAGAAAATATCTAAATCTTTTTAACTAATAACTACTAACGAATATTAACGTAAAAGAAGCTATAGATATAGTAGATAATATAAAAATATATATAATAAACTCTAAGAAAACCTTAAGAAAGCTTAATAGTAAGTAACTTCCTACTTAAACTAAAAATAAAAAATAGCACCTTAGCTAAAGAAGGGGATAAAGTATATCTACTTATAAAAAATCTTTAAACCTAGAAGAAGAAATATAAGAAACTAGATTATATTAAGGTTAGACTATTTTATATTTCTAAATAAATATTACTAGTTAACTATAAACTAGAGTTACTGCCTAATATAAAAATATACCCTATATTCTATATATTACTATTAGAACTAGTAGACTCTAAGACACTAGTTAAAACTACCTTCTATTACTAACTAGAGGAAGAAACTAAATTTAAAGTTAAAATACTTCTAGGATACTACGAAGTAGGGAGAAAGAACTTCTAGGATAATAAATTTCTATAAGAATAGTTAGTTAAGTAGAAGGGCTACCTACACTTAGAAAGTATATAGGAACCTAAAAGTAAGTTAAGAAAGAACTACTAGTAGCTTCTTAAATAAGTAAAGAAGAAAATCTATAACTACTATAACTATACTAGAGTAACTAGAAATAGCTTTAGGGGGGATAAAAGCTACTCTATAGTAATAATTAAGTAATATACCTATAGATATAGTGTTATGTCTCTAGAAGAGATATTTATTCTACCTAATCTAGAGTAGACTATAAGGTACTAGAATACCTAGTTAATATATCTACTATAGAATAGTTAACTATAGTTAAATTAATATTCTTACCCTTAGATAATATTTCTATAGTAAGATATATTATCTTCTTATAAGTACGCTCTTTAGCCTAAGCTAATATTTTCTTATTATATAATATACGTATAATTACTATAGCTAACTCTTTCTTATCTTTCTCTACTTTCTTCTTATACTCCTTATAAGTCTTATCTAGGGAAGCCTAGCTTATATTTATATATAGATAACCTATATAAGTATATTTAGTACACTTTAAACTTAAGTTTAGTATAATATAATATATAGTATTCTCTAGGTTATAATTAATGTAGGGTTCCTCTATAATAGTGTTAGTACTAAGAATTTCTTTATAAAAATAATATTTGTAGATAGTAGAGTTAGTAGGCATAGTGCTAATAATAGTAAAAAGGTAAGTAGGGTAAGTAGTAGCTTATATAAAGAGATTATAAGATTTAGAATAAATTTTAGAAAGGGGAGAGGTAATATTAGGATTTAGGACCTAATAGGTAGTAGAATAGCCTATTATATAGTAGAGTCTCTAGATAAGTATATATTAACTATAGGTAATACCTATTTAAGAATTAGGGCGCTTTAGGAAGTTATATAACTACTCTCTAGAGAGTACTCTCTAGAGAGCACTCTCTAGTAAGCGCTTACTAGTAAGTAGCTATATATAATTAAGTATATAGGAATAGAAGAATTACTATTAATTCTTATATTTAACCTAAGTTTTAATCTATTATTTAGATTTACTTAGGCCTTCCTTATTAACTTATTACACTTCGTAAAATACTTCTATATTAATAAGAACCCCTTCTTCCTTCCTTTAGTAAGTCTTACCTAAGAACTAACCTTAACCTATTTAGGACTAGCTACCCTTTCTAGATTTAATACTATATAGCTAAGATTCCCTTAGTCTATCTTTTAACCTACTTATTTAGAGCTTCTAGGGTTATAGGTTATACCTACTAGGTATATTAGGTACTAGTAACCTTTAAGGTTACCCTTTAACTCTTTATAGTCTATTTTACCTAATCTATATTAGGGTTATATATAACTAGCTAGTTATATTCTATAATAGCTTCTAGGCTTCCTAAATCTATTATAGTAAAGCTATATTAGCTCTTAAATTCCTTAATTCTAATAGGTAGTAGTATTATTTCTAGGTATAACTAGCCTCTACTATACCCCTAGGAGAGCGTACTATCTACTATTTCTAACTAGACTAGTACCTTTTTATTTCTATATAGTAGATTATATTTTTCTACTATCTCTAGTAATATTAGATATCCTATTACACTAGGGTCTATTAAAGCCATTACTTAGAACCCTCTAATTATAATTTACTTTATTATTTATAGCTTTATAGTACCTTTAGCTTCTACTCTATAAGCCTTTAGAATACCCTTACTAGCTTAGCTCCCTACCTAGTAGTATACTAGTTTTTTAATTACTTTTATTCTCTATTATATATATTCTTATAGTGGCATTATTTATATATAGGATAGTTAGTTCTTAGTTATTAGAGTACTATCCTAAAGGGGTTAAATACCTTCCCTTTTAGGTATTATACTTTAGACCTTACCTCTAAGGTATCCTTTAGGTATTCTACTATTACTCTTTTCTAGCATTAGCTTACTATAAGTATATATAAGTATTTAGATTCTTTAACTATTTCTTTATATAGCTAATAGCCTATTATTATATACTCCTAGTATAGTATAAACTTATAGTTTAGATCTAATAGATTTACTACTATAGATTTCTTCTTACTAAGGTATCTAAGGTATTTTTACCTTTTATAGTCTATCTATTCTTAGGTTTCTATATAGTCTACGTCTTTTTACTTTAGATATATGTCTGCATATTTATATTATAGGGTTTTATTATATTAGTTAGGGCCCTTAGGGTAATTACCCATTAAATATTTCTAGTTCTAGTAGATAGGGTAATTATCTATATAATATACCTCCTATACTAGGGGCCTATAGTTCCTTTTCTAGATATTAAATTAATATATATAATAGTTCCTATCTCTATACTTATTTTTATCTAACCTATAGTATTCCCTATCCCCTAGGCTTTCTTATACCCTATTCCTTTTATCCTAGTAGTAGGAATAATTTATTATATAGTATTACTAGAACTCTTTCTATATATGTATATTAATTATCTTAAGTTACTAGGTAGGGTTTAGCAACTTTCCTTAATAGGTTACTACCTATTTATATACTTAGTGTATATCTAGTTCTATAATCTTTATTTTCTTATAGTATTACCTAGCCTAGTGCTTAAGTTCCCTATAGACTTAGTATTACTACTTAGTTACCCTATATACTACTATACCTCCCCTAGTAATCTAGTAGCTATTTTTATCTAGATACCCTTTAGGATTAGTTAATTAGATTTCCTAAGATTTCTTAGAATCTAGTATTATAGTATTATTAGGAATCTTACCTAATTCTAATATCTTAAGTTATAGCGTTACTATAGCTACCCTAATTATATTAGCTCTTCTTCCTTATTCTTTATAGTCTAGATAATTAGCTTTAAAATATCCCTATCTTTTATAGTTTAGGTAGGCCTTATTCTTAAAGTATTATTAGTAGACTTTATTCTACTTCTTTTATTATAGGGTATATTTCTTTCTAGTTTATACCTTATCCCCTATAATTATATTACTATCCTTATTCTATTTATCCTTATAGTCGTGCCTCCTCTAAGTATTAGCCTTCTAGTAGTATATAGGTTTAGTTACCTTCTACTTTTCCTAGTTTTACTTATATAGGTAGTTATCTACTTATATAGCTAGCTCTATTAACGCTTCTAGATCTTTAGGTTCTCTATAATATATAAGGCTATCTTTTACTAATTCCTTTAGTCTATTATAGAATACTAACTAGAGTAGTGTATTGTTCTAATCTATCTTAGCCTAGATTTATTTAAATATTAAGGTATACTTACTAGCTAATATAGTCTATTTTAGTCTCTAGATTTATTATTTAGCTTATTTTATTTTATTAACTTCTCTAAATATAATAGTTATCTATTCTTAGAATAACTTCTAATCCTTAAAGATAAGTTTAGTATCCTTATAATACTTTTTAATATTATCTTTATTCTCTAAGTAGTTATCTACTAGGGGTTATATCTATCTAGTAGCCCTACCTACTATATATATCCCTATAGCTAATATTTAGTCTTATTTCTTACCTATAGTAGCCTTATAAGAATAGTTATATAACTCTATATTAGTAAGGAATAGTTTTAACTTTTCTTAGTTTCTATTAAAGAGCTCTAGGACTTTAAATATTCCCTTAGCTAGGATAGTAACTATTACCTACCCTTAGAATTATCCTATTAATTATACTAGTTACTCTTAGAGTTATTAAATTTAATTAGTCTAGTTAGCTAAAACTATAGCTACACTAGTTATAGGTCTAGAGGCTAAGCTTCTAGTTACTACTCTTAATACTTATAAGCTAGCTAGTATTACTATTACGTCTTATACCTTTAGGTAGTTAAAGTGTTATAAGGGGTTTCTATATACCTAACCTAGGTTAGACCTTATAGGTATTTAGTAGATAAGAGTAAATAAATAATAAGGGGGGTGTTAAGTCTAGAAAAGGTAGCTAGTCCTAAATAGGTTAAGGTTAGTTCTTAGGTAAGACTTACTAAGAGAAGGAAGAAGGGGTTCTTATTAATATAGAAGTATCTTATAAAGTGTAATAAGTTAATAAGGGAGGCCTAAGTAAATCTAAATAATAGATTAAAACTTAGGTTAAATATAAGTATAAAGGTTTATCCTTATATTCCTATATAGGGATCTTACTTAGTTACTTAGGAGCCCTAAATAACTAAGTAGGTTATGTAATAACTTTTAGCTACTTAGTTATTTAGGAACCCTAAGTAGCTAAGTAAGTTATATAACTACTATCTAAGTAACTTAGTGTATCCTTATCTTATTATAATTCTAGTTATTATATTTTCTACTTTTATAAGCACCTAAACTTCCCTACTATTATCTAGTTTATAATATTATCCCTCCTCTTCTTATTCTTCGCCCTAAAGAATTATGCCTACTAACTATTATTCTATAAAGCGTTGCTACGACCTTATTTTTACTATTAAAAACTATAGTATTATTATAGTGTTAAAATATTTATTCTATTAGTTATACGCCTATGTTTATAAGGTCTATATTAGTTTAGGAAAGTGTAGTAAGTATTAGAAGTAAGGTTTAAAGTGTAATATTACTATTACTTAGAATAAGTTCTTATAGTTAGTTACTAAGAAGAAGAAGTTAGAAGCGTAATTAGATAAAGTATAAAAGGAGTAGGATACTACTTTTAAAGCTATATGTATAGCTTAAGTAAAAGAGGATTAGTTAAAAAAGTAGTTATTATAGAATAAGAAGCGTACTAGTAAAGTTATTATAGTAGAAAGTATAGTGTTAATAGAGTTAAATAAAAATTCTATTTAGCCTACTTAGCCTACTAGTCCTATAGAGCTTTATCCCTCTATCTAGTTAGTAATAGATAATTTTCCTTCTAATTTCTAGGAAAATATTCCTCCTATATCTAGTAGCTAGGTACATCCTTATACTCTTTATTATATAATAGGGTTCTAAAGGTTTTACTTATATTCCTTAACTTTTTATTAATAGTTATCTAGATTACTTCTTAGTTCTTAAGTATTTTTACTATTTAGGTATCCTTTCTACTTAATAAGGTACTATTAGATTCCTTTATAGGTTCTTATATATATAATACTTTTAACTTTAAATTTAGTTTCTTCTTTAGCTCTATAATAGAAGGTAGTTTTAACTAGTGTCTTAGGGTCTACTAGTTCTAATAGTAATATATAGAATACTAGGTATATTTTTACGTCTAGTAGTAATTCTAATCTATAGTTTACTAGTAATACTTATTTAGAAATATAAAATAGTCTAACCTTAATATAATCTAATTTCTTATACTTTTCTTTTATATATAAAGGTTCTTTATAAGTAAATATACTTTATCCCCTTCTTTAGCTAAGGTGCTATTTTTTATTTCTAGTTTATATATAAAATACTTTACTATTAAGCTTTCTTAAGGTTTTCTTAGAGTTTATTATATATTTTTTTTATATTATCTACTATATCTATGGCTTCTTTTACGTTAATATTTGTTAGTAGTTATTAGTTAAAGAGATTTAGATATTTTCTATATATAGTATAGTAAGGTGTTTACCTTATTACTATTAATACCTTATTATTATGTACTAATTATACTATAGGTAATAGTAAAACCTAGTTATTTTTTTATTTATTATAGTATATTTATAGATATATTTTTATAATTTAATTTATTCTTTCTATTTTCCCATCTATCTGTGGATAATATGCTATAGATAGTTTTTATTTTATTCTAATAAGTGCTATAAATATTATCTAGAAGTTTAATATAAAGAGTTTATCTCTATTACTAATAATTATTTTTAGAATACTATAGTGTCTAACCTACTTATCCTAAAAGAGGTAAGCCAGCTCTTTAGCTATTATATTCTTTAGATATGGAATTAATTTAATGTAGCTTATAAGGTAATATATAATTACTAAAATACTATTATATAAGGTTTTTGTGGCTAGGTTAATTAAGTCTAGTATTTCTATAATAAAGTCTATAGTAATATCTTTAAAAGGTACTATTAGTATTCTAATTAGTTATATTTCTCTATACTTAAGGTGTATGCTATATTTATTTTTCTAGTAGTCTATATATTTATAGATATACACTATTATAGCTTTCTTAATTCCTCTAAATATATAGTTCCTCTAAATTAACTCTAATATCTTTATAATGCCTAGGTGTCTATACGTTAGGTTATTATAGTATTATCTAATAATCTTAGTTTATAGTTACTTTAGTACTTCTTAGTTTATAACTAAAAGTTAATTAAGTTCTGCTATTAGTTTAAGAGATCCATTTTTATTTTTATAAAGAATTACTAAGTAGGTTTTAACCTTTTCTCCTACTAGATTACTTTATCTACTAAGTATGTTTACTTATCCATTTTCTTTTCCTACTATATAGATAATTTTAAATTTATACTATCTAGTAGTCTATAACTATCTTTATTATTATAGTATTAGTTCTTTTATTATTATAAACCTAAGTAGGTTTTTATAATCTATGTAGATTTCTAGCGTTAAATAGCTAAGAGTATATATTCTCTAGTGTTTTAAGGCTTTAATAATAGCGTAGAGTTCTTTATTATATACATTATATTATATTTCTATATTATTAAATTTATATAAGTAATAGGTAATTAGGTACTATTTACTATTTTATTCTTATTTTACGTATACTCCTAATGTAAGATTACTTACGTTAGTTTTAAATTATAGTGGTTTATTACTCCTAAAATAAATAAGAACTAGTTCTATAATATATACTATTTTAAGGAGTTAGAATAATATTCTATACTTATTTATCTATTTAAAAGGCATGTCTTTCCTAGTAAGATTTATTAGTAGTATTATAACCTTTACGTAATCTTTAATAAATTATTAATTAAATCTATAGAATTCTAAGAATTCTTAGATATTCTTTATAGTTTTTAGTATAGGCTAATTTCTAATACTCTTTATCTTACTTAATACTATCTTAATTCCTTTAGTGGTAATAACGTATCTAAGAAATTTAAGTTATTTAATATTAAATTAGTATTTCTTAAGTTTAATCCTTAAGTATACTTTATCTAGGGCTTTTAGTACTATCTATATATACTTAGTATAGTTAGATTTATTTTTAGAGAAGATAAGAATGTCGTCTATATATATAATAATAAATATATCTAAATATTTATAAAGTATGTTATTAATAAGTGCCTAGAAGATTACTAGTGCGTTAGTAAGTCTAAAAGGTATTACTAGGTACTTAAAGAGTCTATAGTATAATTAAAATACTATCTTCTACTCTTTACCTCTTTTTATTCTAATTAGGTAGTATCTATCTCTTAAATCTATTATTATAAAGACTTTTATTTATAAGAGTCTATCTCTAAGCTCTAAGATATTAGGTAATAGGTATCTATTTTTAATTATTATATTATTAATTACTTAGTAGTTAATATATAGTCTATCTAATCTATCCTTCTTTTTAATAAATATAAAAGGGCTTACTACTAGTAACTTTAATAGTCTAATATATCCTTTTACTAGGTATATCTTAATAAATTTATATTCTTTCTAGAGTTCTTCTCCTATCTTACTATATAGTAGTCTAAAGGGTAGCGTCCTCCCTTCTTCTAGGTTAATTATATAATCCTAAGGTTAATATTCTAGTAGGTTTACTTTTCCTTTCTTTTCTATAAATATATATATCTATACTTTATACTCTCTTAGTACTTTTAAGGGTATACTTTCTTCCTTCTTCTTATACTTTATAACCTAGTAGTTCCTACTAGCGTCTACTAAGAGTAATTTCTATTTTTTAACTTTCTATTATAAGTTTATATTATTAATAACACTCTTATCTACTATTAATCTCTATTATTACGTAGGCTTAGCTTATAATATATATTTATAGCGTTCTAAGGATAGCATTCTTAAACCCTAATTAATATATAGGTTATACTTCCTTAACTAGGGTAATTCTAATATAATATTATACCTAGATCTATCTAGTATATTAAGTATAATTATTTCCCTATGTCTATAGATCTAAAGTATAGTAGTAACTTTATAAGTAATATATAGTGTATTTGGCATTTAACTTCTATTTATAATATAGATAGAATAAGCTTTATCCTTAAGTATTAGCTAGAGTCCTACTTATAGTACTACTTCTTAGGATATAAAGTTTTCTAATATACCTAAATTTAATATTACCTTAATCTATATTTTATTAAGCTAAACTAGTAGCTTAATTAATACCTTACTATTAATAGCATTTAACTCTCTAGTAGCGTTTTTTTACCTATTTATAAGTCTTTAAGGGTTTCTTAGGCCTTAGGGGCTAGGGTTTAGTCTAAAAAAGAACTATTCTTAGGAGCTAGATAGTTTATATTTTCTTTTTATTATTTCTTTTACTCCTATCCTTCTCTTCTTCTACTATAGTTATTCTTCTACTATAGTTTCTCTTTAGAAGCTTTACCTTTCTATACTATATTTATTTCTATATAAATATTAATAACTATCCTTAGTTAGTTAGGATTTTTACTAAATCTATAGATATGCTTATTATTCTAGTGTCTACTATAATTAATATTTAGGTAAGTTTACTATCTATCTTAGGTGTATATTCTATTATAGAGTGTGCTAGTTACTATATTTTATATATTATTTATACTTAGAAAGTATAATTTTTCTTACTTATTCTATAAATGTTTATTATATTTATTAATTAGGTAATTATACTATTCCTAATAGTATTACTATTTATTTAGTGGTTATTTACCTCTATATAGCTCCTTAGCTCTATAATAGGTTAGGCACTAGTTATGTCTATATTTAATCTATTAGATATTTAAGTGCTATAGGTTTTAGTAGTCTAGGTAGTACTTTTATAAATAGTCTAGGTTCTTATTATAGAAGTGTTTACTAGGGTCTTATTATATATATCTATAATCTACCTATTATCTATCTTCCTTTATAATAATTTCTAGTCGGCGTTTATTATAAGCTTCTAGTAGTATAGAGAATAATAGTAAAATTATTATAGGTAATAATAATATATTTCTATTTTATAGTTAGATTAGTAGTTTATCTAAGTATTCCTATATATTTACTCTATTAGTAAAGGTTACTTCTTTACCTTTAAATTATAGGTAAGGTGTTAGTGTCTACTTAACTTCCTTATTTACTATTTCTAATTGTTCTTCTTCTATGTCCTTATAAAGTCGTAAATTAGTTAATAACTCTAATCTAGATTTATTATTAAGTGCGAGGTTATTAATAGCATTTATAATAGTCTATTCTTTATCCTTAATTTCCTTTATTAGAATAGTAAGTATATTTAACTACCTAATAACCTTATTTTTAGATCTATAGTTCCTAGTAATGTGGCCTAGTTTACTATATATAAAATATATATAAGTCTTAGTCCCTTAGTATTAGGTTCTATCTAAGATACGTATATTAGGCTTATAAAAGCCTAGTCCTTTTCCTTTTCCTTTACCTAAGTAATTAAACTAGATATCTTCTATTAGCTAGTATCTATAGGAGTCTTATAATTAGTATTAAGGTTCTTTTAGTAGCACCCTATAAACTATAGGTGCTAGTTATCTAAAACTAATATTTCTTAGGTTACGTTAAAATTCCTATTATAGTATAAACTATTCTCTATTAATCCTAATTAATTTATTATATAATTTATTAAGGGTTCTAATAATTTCTCTACTACGTAGAAGTTCTTCTTATAGAGGTTTCTTAAGACCTTATTTATATATTATTATTAGTAACTTATTATCCTAGTTAAGTTATATAGCGTTCTTACAGAACTCTACTATATACTTAGCTACTAATTATTATTATATTATAGTTTAAATATTTCGTGCTATAATAGGTACCTTATTAGTAATTCTAAATATCTATTTAAGGTATTTCTTAAAATTAGTATAGTCTTTAATAATATTAACTATATCTATATAGTTATCTATATATTCCTTATCTTTGTTATTATGGTCTATTTTTAGATACTTAGTTATATAGGGTTAAATCTATTCTCTAGTATTACCTTATATATATATAACTATAAAGATAACTTTTTATTTATCCTTAGGTTATTTATTAAGTTTAAAGAAATAGAGGTCTAACTAAAGAAGCTAGATATTAGTATACTTTCTATTACTATAATATAAATTAGGTTTATATACTTTACTCTTAGAGTTACCTATTAGAGTAATAGTAATATTATCTAAAGCCGTAGAAGAAGTAGGAGTTCTTATAGTTATATTAAGGGTATTTAAGATATTAAGTCTAGAAAGGGTAGCTAGTTCTAAATAGGTTAAGGTTAGTTCTTAGGTAAGACTTACTAAGGGAAGGAAGAAGGGGTTCTTATTAATATAGAAGTATCTTATAAAGTATAATAAGTTAATAAGGAAGGCCTAAGTAAATCTAAATAATAGATTAAAACTTAGGTTAAATATAAGTATAAAGGTTTATTCTTATATTTTTATATAGGAATCTTACTTAGTTACTTAGGAGCCCTAAATAACTAAGTAGGTTATATAATAGCTCTTAGCTACTTAGTTATTTAGGAACCCTAAGTAGCTAAGTAAGTTATATAACTACTATTTAAGCAACTTAGCGTATCTTTATTTTATTATAACCCTAGTTATTATATCTTCTACCTTTATAAGCGCCTAAACTTCCCCACCGTTATCTAGTTCGTAATAGGGGGTAAGAAAATATTCTAACCTTACTTATAGAAAGTAAGATAATAATTATATAAGAAGACTAATAGATCTTATATAGAAGATATACTTTAATTTTAACTATAGAAGTTAACTATAAAGAATAGGAAAAATACTAAAGTTTCTTTAGACTATATACTTATTATAAGGGGTTTTTACGTACCTAACCTAGGTCGGACCTTATGGGTATTTAGTGGACGAGAGTAGATAAATAATAATAAGGTAAGAGAATATCCTAGTCTTACTATAAAAGGTAAGGTAATAATTATATAAGAAGACTAATAGATTTTAGTATATAAGATATACTCTAATTTTAACTATAGAATTTTAACTATAAAGAATAGGAAAGATTCTAAAGTCCCTTTAGACTATATACTATTCTTTATTATCTAGGAGATCCTACCTAGACTCTAAAGTCCTAGGACCTCCTAAGGTCCCTAGGGCCTTTAAGGTCCCTAGGGTCTCCTACTTATACTAGACCTTATTATATAATAGATAATATAAGCTACCTATCTAGCTAGCCTATAGGGCTTAATCTAGCTTACCTCTACTATTAATATCCTAAGTGTAATCCTCCCCACTCGCCTTGTTTGGTCCTACTGTAATCGTAATAATACTATTCTTTATTATCTAAGAGATTCTACTTAGACTCTAAGGTCCTAGAACCTCCTAAGGTCCCTTAGGTCTCTAAGGTCCCTAGGGTCTCTTACTTATACTAGACCTTATTATATAATAAATAATATAAGCTACCTATTTAGCTAGCCTATAGGGCTTAATCTAGCTTACCTCTATTACTAATATCCTAAGTGCTATTCTCCCCACTCGCCTTGCTTGGTTCTGCCGTGATCGTAACAATTGACTAGAGCGTGAACAGGCCCCAGATGGAACACAACGAGAAATGCCAGAAAATTTTGACCAACGCACCCTTGCACATATACATCTTCAATAGCAATACGATCCCCGACCATAGTACACTCCCTTACCCGACTCAATGTTTACCACGTAAGCACACTCAATAATCTGCGTCAAGCGTTGAGTCAACTTCAGTATGATAGGCTATATGTAATATAAGATACATGCTTAGATGTTAAGAAACTCACTATGATGCCGAAGCACGAACAACATGGATATATACAAATAGTACAACAAGGGAAAAGCCTGGGGTATCTGTAAAGAGAAGCATAACGCCGTGACCACATGAATGCATGTCGTTTCCGCCCCCAGCCGCGTGCGTTGCCACGTGTGCTGCACGTCATCCCCGCTACGCGCACAGGCGGTCCGTGTGAGGCGTCTTGCAAGTGCTTGCGACTTGCGCGCTGAAATTCAAGGAGACGAAGCAGGTCGCTATGAAGTTCGAAGGCTGTTTCGGAGGAACTGAGCCTACTCAGACTGTTGTGTGCGAGCGCCGTGGGAAGTTCTTCCGTGGACTCGTCGGCGGATGGTGGCCCTCGACGTCGCGCTGCGCATTGGCGTACAACTCAAGTACGTCCACGTCCTGTGCGTCGTTCGGATCGGACTCATCGTACCACGTATTCAGGTCCGCGGGCTGGTATTGCTTCTTCGGCTGGTGTGCAGCGTCGAGCGACTGCACCGACGAAGGGCCCGAGTCGTCGTCGAATGCGCTGCGCACCATGCTCAAGGGATCGCGATACTGCTCGCCTTGCTGGAAAAAGGACTGGTCGGGTCCAGAAGCAGGTTCTTTTTGTTTTCCAGCGTGGCCGTTTTGGAATGGGAATTGAAAGCCCGCAGAGCCTTCGCCACTGTCGTGCGGATCATGGTCGTCTGAGCTGGTTCCCATGTCGGAGAGGTTACGGTTGTTCTCTTTTGCTTCGCGCTCGGCCTTCTCCCAGGTCTGGACGAGGTTGTTGTCGTTGCGAGTTCGGCGATCGCTGTTGTCCGCGGAGTAGCTTCCCAAACGACTTATTTTGAACGCTCTTAACCGGTCAAGCGCCATCTTGAAATCGTCCAGAATGACTGAATCGGTAAGACATTTGAAAACGAAGGCGAGCTTCCAGAACGGGTTGATGCCGGTATCAGCGTTGCCTGCGAGTTTGATAGCGCCTGTAACGGCGCACACGTCACAGATGACAAAGCTAATACTTATGATCATCGAGGCAAGCATGATACCGAAGCGTGGTGAGATCCGGATGATATCTCTAATGGTCATAGCGTAGTGTGTCTTGATAATCGTGAACAGGTAGATTGTCGTGATGATCCACCAGGGATCTCGAAAGAGGAGTTCAAGTGGACGTGACTTTTTGAACCAGTTGCTGTGTCCGTTGAAGTATGAGAAGTTCGCATAGATTTCGATGACCCAGTAGGGAAATGAGAGTAAACAGGTGTATAGGAAAACCAGGCTCCAGAAGCGGGAAAGGAAGGGCTTGATCTTCATCCACGAGATGATGTTGTGTAGGAACCATGATAAGTTCAGCGGAATGGCTGCGACTGACAGCCACCAGCTGCTAGCTTTCCCACCAGGGAACAGCCAGAAGCCTTGCCATATTCCCAGAAGTAGCTGCGAGAAAGTCAGTGGTCGTTCGAAAAGGTGACAACAGGCTTGTAGTACCTCTATGAGAATCATCTGGACACTTAGTCAGCGGGGATCCTGTCTTGGCGTGAAATCTTCTACTTACTTTGTGTAAAAGCACGCCTCTGCGCATGTTGGCAAGGGTGATGAAGATCATGATGACAAGCGATCCCACAAGATAGCCCTGCGACCAGGCCTCGATGATGAGGCCCTCGGAGCTCTTGGGCATGGGCCGGTGATCTGCGATGTTTGCATCGGCATCTCGAGGGATTCGAATTATCGGCATGATGTGCTCAAGTGCCGGCCTCTTGGAGGCCGAGGTAGCTAGCGTGGCGTAGCGTGATGTGATTTTAAAAGCATGTTTTTGCTCACAACACTGGGCTCGAAGTGAAGGGAATGTCGACGAAGGACTGGCGGCGGCAGGGTGTTTATGGGAAGGAACAGGTGATGTGCGCGAGAGTGCGGAGGACGAACGGGTGACAAGCTAGGCGCCCTCTTTTTCCGCGGTCGACTCCGCAATTTCATGGCGAGGCGTTCAGTGACGATGTGTTCGCCGCCGAGCGACGACTCACAAGCCGCAAAAGTAGCCACACTTTGCCTCTTGTGGGCTGGCCTTTGGGCGTTAGTCGCGTCCCAGCCGTTAGTCCCGACATCGCCTCTCGGCAAACCGCGCCTCCTCCACCAGCAAAAAGCTCGCAAAGCCGCCAACAAAGCGTTGCGCAATTCAGATCACCGTGCGGATGAGTGGACCCTTTGAGCAGTTGCAGTCGTGGGAGGCATATCGTCGTTCGTTGTTCGCACGTCTCCATCAGTACCTGCGCGCTGCCCTGACACGAGCTTCTGCCCGCGTGGCCCACCGTGACACCGGGAGGACGACGTTCGCTGCGCTTGGCTGAAAGAGGCCATGGATGTGAGTTCCTGGCGCACATCAGGCACTGCTGACTGGGTCGGAGTCGGGTCCTGCCATCCCTGTGTTCGGTAGCTCCCTCAGCTCTTTGGTCCATGCCGCCCGCTCGGGTCCGGGGTATAGGACGTGGAACGCATATCGGCGCGTTATCTCGTGCTTCAGCTTGCACAGCATACAGTGGGGCGCGTGAGCTTCTGTGCCGCTACAAGCACTTACGAGCGTAGAGTAGCTCGTGCTCTATAGAGCACATTCCACAAGGGGAATACGGTGAGCTACCTCAGGTGTGATTGCGTGCGTGTCTCACTATTCAGCCATGCGACTTCATCCCTCGCGCTGACTGCAGCTGTGTGCACACCTCAGCTTTGATGTACAGTCGAAGCACACTTCGTTCTGCGCCTGCTAGGCGACACTTTGCTGCCTGAACGCCCGTATTACATGTTGGAAAATCAGGGCTCCCAACAAATCAAGCACATTTGAACAAATCACACTCAAACGCCGTCCCCGCAGGCAACCAGGCAATCCTTATTCTGTGCCAGACAGTATGATCTTCGCCAATCCGCCTCTCAGCATCTCTTGTAGCCAATTGGGCCATCCTCGAATCAGCGTGGTCCGGTTGGTGCCCTTCGGCAAGTACAATTGCCCTCCGGAGCATCCCAATATCTGCTCAGCTATAGCACTGGCTACTTCGCTAGGCTCCAAGATGGTCTTCCCGATGGCGTTCAGCTTCGGGACGTATGGCTCAAGCAAAGGTGTCCGAACGAAGTCGGGATGAACTGAAGTGAACAGAATGTTCGGGGCCTTGTGCTTGTGCCTGACCTCTTGAACAAGTCCTGCGTGCCTGTGAGTGATAGCTTCAAGATATATCAAGACCAAGTATATTCACCTTCGTGTAGGCAAAGTACAGCTGCTTTGGTCGCGCAATAATCTACCATCCCGGCGACGCTCCAGTATGACGCTAGGCTGGCCACTGTGACGACGTGGCCTTTGTTACTCTTGATCATATCCGGAAGGAACGCTTGAATCGTATACCAGTTGCTGAGCAGGTTGACATCGAAGATCTTGCGCAGATACTCGGGCGATGTCTTGAGAATCGTATGAGGCTGCGTGATGCCAGCATTATTCACCAAGATTGAGGGCGGCCCCATCGTGGCCCTGATTTTCTCAGCAGTGCTGGAAACCGCTTCAGGGTCCGAGATATCGCAGGCAAAGAACTTGATGCTGGCATAGCCCTGAAGTGCCGGCGGAAGCTGTTGGACATCCAGGATCGCGACCTTGACGCCTTTGAGGATCAATCGCTTGACCGTCAGGAGCCCAATACCACTGCAGCCTCCAGTCACGACTGCAACTTCTTCATTCCAGTTCCATCTCTTCCTCTCGTTGTTGATTCTGTACGCGTTGAGCGCCAGCTGATTGAGCTTCTTGTTGACGGTCTTGATCACGCCCAGCGCGAGCAACCATCGAAGAAGCTTGGTGACGCGTGCGAGTGTTTTTGGGTCGCATAGCGCGGAGACAGAGTTGATTAGGCGGTTGTGCACATTCGCTGGTCCCCTAGTCAGCGCCCACAGGAGAGCTCCAGCGAAAACAGGGTTGAGCGCGACATGTGAAACGGACAACGACACGAGATTCGAAAGTCCCTGACGAGCAGACATGGCAGAGTAATCCGTGTCAGGCAGGCTTGAGGAGCAGGCTCGTCGCGATTAAGAGTACTGGGCGACATGCTCCTTTATATGTGCAGCGCGGATCCGAGATAGTTCAAGAGGGGTCACCGGGGTCCACGAGGAGGGGATGTGATGAGACCCTGTCCGCTTTGTAGTGCCTCGGCAATGGGTTCCTGCCATTGATTGCCGGATCATCGTATTCTGCAAGCCTTGTCGTTGTACCTGTAGCCTTATAGTGCATGTTTAGTAACATATACCCGAAGAAGTAATTGGTATCGGCCAAAACGTGCCTGCCCCACAGATCTGTTCCCTTCTGGTGGAATGCTAACCAAAAGGAGCTAGCGTGTGCCGCGATCTGGGGAACCCACGACCATGGCTTTGACAAAAAATGCTTTTTCCACAACGTGGATCTCCAACAAGTGTCACTAATTCAAAATAGATGAGTTGAGCCAGCACACTACTTACAAGCATTGCATGTTTTAGGCCGCTATCAAGGCATGCAGTAAGCGCGAGATAAGATACAAGGAAGGACTGATGCAAACTGCAAAACCATCACGAAGAAGAAGAAACCTCATTTGGTGACAAGATATCTCAAAATTCCTCCGAAGATTCAGTGTCCTGTGTGAACACTTGTGTCAAAAATAGCATTTCGTTGTTAAGCTTTTTCTCTTCCTTACCCTTCAATCTTGGTATAACATAATGCCATTTTATTCCCACCATGGGGCCCTCCCACACATTAATGCATATAAATTGCCTGCTTCTTGTGAATCCATAGAATATTCTAAATCTGCTTTAACGCACTTCCACTGGACTTTCGAAGACAGCTTTCACCACTACCACCACAACCACAGCAAGCATATACACCACACTACCAAGCAAACCGCCACCACAGGACGCACATATCAACAGTCAAGCTTACCAAAGCCCGTTCAAATCCTCATCCCTCCCATCACCAACCCACAACAATGTCCTCCACGCAAACTCCCACCCGTTCCTCCTTCATCAACAACCTCTACCAGCACACCACCCTCAACTTCCCAGCCTCAGATCCAAACTGCTCAATTTGCCTCGATCCCTACCCCACATCTCTGGTAGTTTGGAACGCCGACGGCACCTTGTTGCACGGCCCTCAACACATCGCCACGAAGATGCCCTGCGGCCACTTCTTCGGCTTTGCCTGTATCTGGAAGTGGTTGAATGAGTTGAGCTCGACGTGTCCCATGTGTCGGGCGAGCTTCTTTGAGGTAAAGGAGGTGGAGGCAGTTCCTGAACTGGTGGTGGAGTATGTTGGGTATGTTGAGACGGTTCAGATGCGCCGACAGGTCGTCGAGTTCCAGTATGTGGAGACAGTCAGGGAGCGGAGAACAGAGGTTGAGACGGTTGATGTGCGTCAGCAGGTTAGGGCGCTGAGAACGGAGGTTGAGACGGTTGAGTTGCGCCAGCAGCTCAGGGAGTGGAGTCTGGCTCTGGTTGGGGAGGAGAGTGTTGAGGAGGCTGCGGAGACAAGAGAGGAGGGCATTGTGTGGTCATCTGATGAGGATGATAGCGAGAGCGAGAGCGAGAGTGAAGGCGAGTATGAAGGTGTCCATGAAGTTATAAGGGGTGACTGGTTGGTAGGTCGAGATCTACGGGCCCGATGAGGAAGAGGGTATTCGCGAGTTTCCGCTCTTGATCTCGATCAACTGGAATATGGTGACAAGAAAGACAAAAAAGGCGTACTGTTGCATGACTAATCTCCTCTACATCAACACGACTCTTCGATATTCCAAGGTACCTTTCCATTTCGGAACGCATTTGCGAAGTTTCTGGCGTTTAGCAAGTGCTACCACAACCCGAAGATATGGTTACCGTTGGCTTTGGGTCCCACCGATCCACGATCTCACTACCGCGAAGATACCCGAGGTGCATTAATGGCTTTCAAATTTTCCGGCGATTTGGCACAGATCGATTGCACTTGTTAGCGTCAAGGGTCTCGAGGTATACTAGGCTACATTTTAGGAACAAAGGATCCCGAAACCTCGGTCAACCATTGTTACCGTTGGCACGGCACCGGTTAGGTCCCGCGATAGTCCTGCTTGCCTTCCCTAGAGGATGCTGTTATTCCTGGCATAGCTTCCGGCCACATTGGCACGAATATCTTCGGAGGTAACCTGTATTTGGTGCATGGCTCGGCATTGACGGCAATTTTCCAGGTTCGCTTCCGTCGGTGTTAGGGGAGTCGTGTGATACCAATCTATATTTTACCATCAACCATTTGATGTCATTTTCGAGGGCGCGAACATGGCACCTGTTGGTGTGAGGGGCCCTGAGTCCTGTCTGGCTAAATGATCACATTTCGTTTCTTCTACACGGTCTCAGCAGTGATTCATCAAATGACATTCTATCTACTTCGCCGTACATGATGTATGTGACTGCGAGCTCAGCTCAGCTCCATAACGCGGGTATCTACAAACACTCTGACGAAAGACCATCCCTGCACCAAGTCCCTGGTAAGGGCAATATATACAGCAAAGCAAAGACGTAACATCGTTAATGGTTCTCGTTGATCAAGCAGGCAGCTCAGCAAGATGCTTGTCGCGATCATCCCGCAGATTTCGCGGCAACGTCGGTGAATCCTGCATATGTGCGGGTAGCTCGACAGCTGGCGGGGGTTGGAGATATTCGGAAGACCGCGGTGGTTGGTACGCGTGATACTGCGAGTCGCGGTTGTTATTCGTGTGCGGGTTGTATACCGTGGAAGGTAGATAGGATAGACTTGGCAAAGTTTGCGCCTGCTGTGGCGGCTGCCCTGGGCTTCTTTGCTGGCCGACGCCGGATTGAAAGCTTGTTCTGTAATTGCTGTCTTGCGAATGCGAGTGCGAGTGACCGGGCGCCCACTGCGACGGCGGGCTCGCGAGCGACATGCGCTGGTCCCGATATGGCTCGTACGACTCGGCCTGCGACTGCGACTGCGACTGCGACTGCAAATGTTGGGGCGACTGCTGGTACTGATGTTGCTGCGGAGATTTCTGTGGGAATTCGCTCTGGCTCGTCAATGTGCTCGCCTGCGACAGCCCCGGACTACTTCTTGCACTCCCGTCCGAGATTACGCTTTCTCGTGGCTGTGGCAGCGGCTTATCCTCATAATTGTAGCGTTGCTGTTTGTCTCCATATCCTGGTGGAGGCGCGATATATATGCTTCCGTGGCCCATGCGCTCGCCCGGTGCTACATTCTTCAACGCGTTCAATCGTTCGTTCGCCTGCCGGCTTTCCAGCACATGAGCCTTCTCTACCAGTCGGTCCACCATGGTGGAATGGCTGTCTTTGAATGTCTTCTTCACAAAGCTCATCATCATTATATTGCACTTCATGCGCACGTCTTCGCGGATGTAGAGGCCTTCGCGTGGGGCACCGATGCCGAGTTCGACAGGACCTTTCGGCTCGCCTGGTAGACAACCACCCACGGTCCATTTCGCGCGGATATCGAGGCCAAGAGGCGCATAGACATGTGTTTGTAGGCCATCGGGGAGGTCGTGGAAGCAAGCGTGGTAGGAAACGGAAGAGGAAGCGAGACCGCCCGGAAGGTAGTTGACTTTGTCTGGGTCTCGGTCAGTATACGTCCAATCACCGTAAGCGCAAGCGAGGGAAGGCAATCCTACCTTTGATCGTGTACCATATAGCATAGTATTCCTCTGCCGGCGCATAGCTTGGAGGTTTGCAGTTGAACCGATCGATGACAAGCGGATTCAGCTCGATCATCTCGGTATGGGCGTGGTACATATCAATGACGCTCTGTCTCGTGATGCCCGCCGGCAGCGGGGTACACGTCGTGAAGACCGACGTCTTCGACATATTGTGTGCTGTGTATACGCAATCCACTCAATTCAACACGCTGTCCTACCAAAGATAGGTCAGTGTAGCGCAGTTGCCAGTTGTAGCGCGTTTCAACAAAGGGCGCTCTTCGTGCAACTCGATGGAAGGAGAAGTTGAGGACACGCAAGGTAGGGAAAGCCGGTACAAGAGAAGAGGAAGCGCGGGCTGGTGGCTGTTTCAAAGGTATGGTGTGGTCGACGATGCTCACGCGGTTGCTCCGCCGAGAGTCCCGCTTCGCGCTGCCTCACCACAAGGCCCCTGCATCGAGACCAACCCTATTTTCCAACTAGACCCTCTTCGCGTGTGTGCTCCGAACTGGGGCTTCCGTGTTCTCGAAATAAGAGTTTACAAATGGCCGCATAGCCAGAAGTGGTCCAGCCCAGTCGGAAACTCGTCATTCCGTGCGGCGCCGGCGACGACGATGAATGGCCGCAGCAACGACGAATGCGCAAAGTGGCGCATTCAGTGAGCCAAGCTATTTTCGGAACATGGTGTGGGGTAAGAGCTAGCCTAAACAGACATCGCGCGTGGGCTGTTTCACGTCGGAGGCTCAGATTTGCCTGTAGTTGACCTTTAGGTACATGGCTATGCGCTACAAGCAGTGGCCGCAGATGAAAGACCCTTTGTCTTCAGTCGCGATGTTCTTCAACAACCGAATGCTCGGTCTAAACACGACCAAAACCGCCGAAGCATGACCAACAAAGGCCTTATCGGAAGTCTCCTACGCGGAATATCAGGCATCACAAGTCTCTCCACAGTTTCATCGCCCAAGGCCGCGTCAGGCATCACATAGCTATCACATTGGCAAGTCGCAGAAGTAGATTATGAGCGGGAACACAGTCCATTACGATTCGTATTACGGACTATAGACGTCTTGAAAGTATATGCTCGACTCAAGAGAAAAAAGAATGTGACAAGAACGCCCGATTAAGCTCCTCGCCATATCCCGGCTGAAGCCATTCCATCCCAACACCAAGCGTGAACAACACCGCTTTCGTGACCCAGAACTCCCCTTTGCGTGACCATGAGTGAGCTCCAGTCTCGACGGCCAGCCGCATCTTTCCATCGTGACAACCGCATGACATACATGGCATCCACCCTCTTCTGCCTCTCTCCTCTAGACACCCTGGTGCATCTCCACCTTCGGCTCCTTCAGCATCGGCGCAACCTGCTCTCTCCTAAAGCACATCACCGCGCTCAACACCACACTCCCCATCCACACCAACCAGTTCACCGCGCTCAGCGCCGTCCCCGCCTTCGCAATATCGCACACAGTACCAAAGCAAATGCGGTCCCTCAGGAAAACCGCCAGCGCAATGAAGCCGCCGAACCAGTATAGCATGGTCAAGATCTCGAGGCCGAGCAGTCCGAACTTGCCGGCTTTGGAGGAGGCGAAGGAGGAGAATTTCATGGGGACGACGACGAGAGGGACGAGCGCGAGGATGGACCAGACGGGCGAGAAAACCATAAAGTTTACCTCGACAGGGGACATGGCGCGCCAGTGGGAGGTCCACCATGAGGCGACTGTGTACTGTTAGTCTGGACAAGTCTGGTAAAGAGGAATGAGAGCCACGTACCATAAGCCATGAGGCCGAGAACGACGACAGAGAGAAGTGCCTGGACGCCTCGCGCGCCCAGAATTATTTTGCCCCAGTTGACCATTGTGCTTGTCTCCGTTCTTTCGCTCTTAGATTCAGGTTATCGTTATCTTCGTGGTTGTAGTAACGCAACCTGTTCGTATCGCGTATTCGAATATTCCAGTCGTCTCCAGTAATGTTATCCGTAAAGAGTGAACGCGAACTCAGTCAACAAGCCCACAAAGAAACTTTCTTGCTTCCAAAGGAGTGTCGAGAAAATACAGTACAGGATAGCGAAACAGTCTTCCCAAGGCAAGCAAAAGCGCACACCCTACATAATAAGACCTCCCAAGCCAATGCACCCAGCGTCCCTGCAACGTCCTAATTCTCCCAAAATAGCCGCACAACTGAGAATCCACGCGTGCACCGACGGGAAAAGTCACGACTTCCATGCGGTGGACCGACCTGGGGTCATGTAACTGGCCCTACCCACGTTCGCGTTTCAACCTCAGACGTACGACAGGGTTGCGCATTAGCCGCTAAGAGCCGGTGATTGGTCGCGAGACTAAATCTGCGGCGAGCCTGTTGCAGGGCTGGTACTGCAATCTGTAACAGAGGGCAAAAGCAACGCAAGTCTTTGCGCGCGGGCGAACAGTTTGCGAGCAAGCGGTGCAAGATGAAGGGGAGTGGTCGAACAGACCCCCGCCCTATGGTATCGATAGATCACCATGGGGCCGCGGATCCTTGCGAGCATGCTCCTTCACCGTCATAGGAGGCGGGGATCCGACATCAAATGTTCACGGTCATTGATAGGTTGCACGAGGGTAGTGACTGAAAATCTAATGAACTACAGAATGCCTTGATCGCTTTTGATATCATACACATACAAGCAACCCCAGAGATCGCGGTGGATATAGGATGCCGATATGCCCAAAATCCACCTCTTAAAGCTTGATTGCATGAACCTGATTCCATGGAGACCCGTATCCATTATATGACCCGGGTCTCCTCCATGATAAAGCCAGCACGCTAAAACACCAAGCGAGCATTCCAGCATCGCAAGACGCTGGCGCACCTTCCGTATATCATCAGGGAGTCGAGCCAGAAGAATATCCATCAGGTCTATGAATACCACCGGTTTGAGTACGAGGAAAAAGAAAACTAAAGGAAAAGAGTGCACTCCAACGATGGTATTCCACACCATTGAGCCCTTGATCCGCCTGACCTCATCTATTCGCCGGTATCCTTATGCGCCGTTCGCAAACCAAACCAAGAAAGTCGAGGCTTCCAGGAAACGCAACGAGACCAAACGTGGAAGGTAATGTACATTAGATCCAAAGCTTTGGATATTGCGACAGGATGTAGTTACACATAGTACATCGCGTTTTCAGCATCGTACCATGCTTGGAGCCGCTGACTTCGAGCAGTAGACCAGGTGACGCTTAAGCACGGGACACGTAAGAGCCGACGTGGGAGCTGGGATAGCTGGGTCTAGGGGCAAGATCGTTTACGCGCTTGACCAAAGAGGCGATGCGACGGAGGGAACCGTCCCCAGGAGAGTTCTCGTTCAGACGCATGTAGGCGTGAGTGAGGCGCTCCTTGATAACCTCCATGATCTTGGGGACGACATCATGGACCTCGGGATCCTGCGAGCAAGATTAGCTTTGTGAAAGGCTACAGAGCACTGATACTTACATTGGGGTCAATGTTCCTGAGCACAGTATCAAGCCAGACAAGTCGCTCTACGAGGTTCTCTTGAAGCGAAGTTGTGACCACGGCACCAGTCGAGAGAATCAGTAGCGGCGAGATCTGCCCAAGGTAACCCGGGTTGCACTTGATGAACACAGTATCGAACAAATCGTTGGAGTTAGGAGACTGCACCCATTGCATCGTGGCCTGCTCATACTTCTGCCCGTTGAGAAGATCAAAAATCTCCTGGGCCTCAACCTCCTCTGGTGTTCTCTGCTTGGCTGCTGGAGGAGCAACGGGAGCCTGCTGCGGGGTTTGCGAGAGGTGCTGCTGCAGCTTGTTGACTTGAGCCTGAAGTTCAGCCTGGGAAGCTGCCATTGCCTGAATCGTTTGAAGGCAGGTCTGTACAGTCTCGGTAAGCTGGTTGATCTTGGCAAGGTCGTTGCGTTGCTGAATCTGCGCATGCCGAAGCTGATCGTTGAGTTTATTCTCGACGGCATTTGTCACATTCGCGAGGGCCGGGGTGATCACGGCACCAACACCAGCAGTGACCGTCTGCTCGAGGCTGATGGCGACCTTCTTTGAAACCTGTTCGGAGAGTGATTGGAATATCTGCGGGCTCTTCAAAGTTCGCGAGACCGCTTCGGGGATCTCCTTGTACAGTTGGGGACCAAGATGAGCCTTGACCGTATTGCCCAAGTTCTTCTCGAGAGTGGAGGATGTCTGCGTTAGCAAGCTGGGCAACAGTACTTCGCGCATGTTCTGATCCACCATCTTGCGGATTACGCCCTCAACATTTTCGGACAATGTGCTCGAAACCAGGCGCAGAAGTGCTTCCTGATTAGCGCCATTCTGTGCTTTGGCGGCGCGCCTTTCATCGTCGAGGCGCTTGGACACAGAGTCTGTGTACTGAGAAAGGCTCTTGCTGATCTCTGCCTGAACTGCCTCTTCAAGCTTCTTCGAGTCAAATGTAGCGGCAGGCGACTGTTGCGGCAGCTGGCCGACCAACTTCTTGGCCCATTCAGGAATCTCAGCATCAGAAGCCTTCAGGGAGCTAGGCTCAGCCGACTCGGGAGCAGCTGGCGACTTCGTCCGCGGGGTGCTCTGGGCGGCTTGGGCGTATGAGGGAGGTGGAGGCATCCGGGAAGACGTGGACACTTGCGACGCCGACTCAGCAGTTGAACGCTTCTTCTTTTTCTTCTCCGACTTTTCGCTGCCGTTGATGATGGCGGCACGAGCGGCATCCTGCTTGCTCTCGACCTTGGCTAGAGTGGATGCACGCATCGCAGCTTCGGGAGTCATAGATTGCCGGGAAGCAGCGTTGCTCTCCTTCTTGATGGCCTCACGTGCAGATCGATCGGACACAGACTTCGGACCTGGCGTATCACCGCTGGTGACCGAGTCGTCCACGGGAGGTGCTGCTGGCTTCAACGGAGCAATGCTGATTACGCCCTCCTCTTGCGCTTCCTTGGGATGCATAGGCTCGCCCTCCTTCTTCCAGCCTAGGTCGCTTCGCCGGATGCGCAGAGTGCAAACACCCTTAGAATGCATCACATAAAGCTCGAACAAAGCAGTGTTGTCCGGATCATCAACGTCAGCTGGTCCAGCAGGCTCATTGAGCATGTGGATGCTACGGATCTGACCCTTCGAAGAAAACGAGTACTCAGTAATGCTGGTCATGATGGCCGTCGCATTGACCGGAGGAAGTTGTTGACTCCTGTCACTGCTCTTATCCACGATTCGTGAAATGTACGTGGCTTGGTTCATAACAGGCAGATTGTAGCGCGGGCACGATACATGAACGAAGAAGATAGAGTTGCGCGTGGGGTGAGCAACAGCCATGATGCCAGTCTTCGGGTGGAAGCCAACACTGCAGATTGCGTCGGACTCCTTCTCATGGGGGAGGTTGATCTCTTGAACAGCCTTGCCCAATCCCAGGTCCCACAACTGGAACGCGTGATTTTGCTTCATGCCGACCATCACATATCGCAAAGCAATCCCCTTGTTAAAAGGCTTGTCCTTGTCGAAAAAGAAAACTGAGGTCGGCCATGACTTGGCGTTTGCTGACGTGGTGTGAAATTCAAGCATAGTCTCGGAGACTTCGACTGATTTCGCATGTTCTGGTGTCGCGACCACAGGGTCGATCAGGGGCCGGATATCCCAGAAACGCATGCGCCCGGCCTTGTCCAGAGAAACGATAACAGTATCATCCTCACTGAAAGTGAAGTCCTTTCCGGCCTTGCCAGTCAGTATCTTGAGCGAGCGCTCTTTATAATATTTCTCGGTGTGAACAATGCGTGAGTTGCTACGCAGGAATTCATTGGCCACACGAGGCCAGATGATGTGAATGGCCTTGCCACGGCCGATGGCAAAGAATTCGGGATGACGAGATGACGGCTTCGCACGAGTCTTCAACTGGCCACCAGATGTGTTATCATCTTGGGAAGGCGAAGGCGGAAGGACAAGGCCGGTCTTGTCCAATTCGTCGAATTCGCTGTCGCGTAGAGGGTCCACGGAGGCCCAGAAAACGGTGCCATTTACTCCGATGCCAAGGACACTCTCAACAGATTGTAGAGATGAATCATCACCTCCAACGCAAAGCGCGACATTGAAGAGACGCTCCTGGTGATGCTCGAAAACCTGACGATAGTTGCCGTTCTCCTGGCGAATGATGCGGAAGCCGCCCTTCTTGACAATGGCATATACGATGAAGTTCTTGCTCGCTGTGACCAGGGAGCGATCGATCTGGTCGAACTCCTTCTTGAGCCTAGCAACGTCCATAACGAGATCTGGCGAGAAGAGCACACGAGGCTTATGCAAGTCCTGAACAGTGATGGACGCGAACGCGCGCATAGGGAACCGATAGACTATTACCGTCTGATCTTCCTCCTTTGCCGGGCTGTCCTCAGCACTCTCCCAGCTGTCAGCAACATCGCCTTGGGCGATATCGTTCGCAACTTGCTTCAAGGACGCAGCGATGGGCTTCGAGACCTCTTTCTCAAGTGCCTTGAAGTTGGCGTCATCTTCCAGCTCCTTCTTGATCTCCGACGCAGTCTCGACGAGAGCTTCTTCAATCTCCTCGACTTCCTCAGCCGGCATACGAGCGAGCTCCTTCGCAGCCTCTGCCTCGAGCGTCTGCTCGATCTCCTTACCAACCTGCTCACCCAACTCACTGACAGCCTCGGCGACAGTCTCGTGAGGTGCATCGCCTGGTGACAACTTCCGATATTTGTGTTGCGATGAAGGTCTCTCCTCGCCACTGGTGGACGCAGATCCATCTAAGCCATGCTTGTGCTTCAGTATCTCCATCTTTGGGGTGGGCGTAGGGGCCTTCGAGGTCTCGGGGGCTGGTGTCCTGTTTCGGGGACTTGCGGCTTCCAGTTGTTCGAACGGGTTGCGATACGTGAATCGCGGGGCGTCGTTAGATCGAGCGGGTTCTGGTTCGAATTGCGACTGCTCTGGTCCCTCAGACCCAAAGACTCTCATCGGAGAGGCAACGGACGAGACCACAGTCGGATCTACGGGCAGGTTCTCAAGAGTTGCAACTGCGGCGGCCAAATCTCGAGCCACGTCGCTGACAGCCGTTTCTGGCTGCGGTGCGACAGGCGGAGGAGAGAAAGCTGCAGCTGAAGCTCGCGGAGAGTGAGTGTCGCTCTGAGCAGGCTTCGGGTTCAACAAGCGCATGAGCAGGTCTTGTTGGTTCTGATTCTGGCTCGAAACGGGTGCTGGCTCGAGTCGAGCAGCGAGCGGTGCCGCGCTGGCGGGTGCCTGCGTCGACTTGCCGCCCGTGAAGCCTGCAACCAAATCAGACGCAGAGACAGCGCGGCCGTGGACGGGCGCGGTGTCCAAAGATTGCGTGTTCTGCGACGGGCGCCTCGCTTGCGCAACGCTGGGCTGCGAATTGAAGCGCAGCAGGTTCAGCAGCTGCGTCGACTGTTGTTGTGGAGTCTGCTGCAATACGCCGGCCTGTTCAGGACCTGGAGTATTCGCCGCTGACGAATTGGGCGACATGATCGCGGATTGATGATGCGGATGCGGTCCGCTGGGCGAAGGCGAAAAGATAGGTGACGAGACGCTGGGTTGCTGGTAACCGTGTGGCGGTTGTTGGTTACTAGCTGCGCCCTGGCCGTGAAGCAGGGCAAGCAGGTCCTGCAGGTCCGCCATAGTGAAAGAAAAAAGAAAGGGCCTAGATGATTGTTAGAAAGGTGAAGGTGAGAGGCGTTGGTATGTGAGAGAGCTGTGCTGTGCTGGCGATGACGCTGCTATGCGAGCCCAAAATTCGCGTGTGGCAGCGCCCGCCCAGCCTCGAGAATTGCGTGTCACTTACCAGGTGCAGGGCTACTCTACGGTCGTGAGCCAACGGACAGGCTGGGAGTAGAGTAGAGACGCTGGAAGCTCGCCTGCGAATGAATTGGCAACGAGGAGAAGCTTCGCCGGAGTTGGCGCGTCTTCAAACAGCGGGCCGTCGTTAGCCTAGATGCGGGAAGGTGCGACCTCACCTGGGCGTGAAGTGCTGCACGTGATGCTACTGTCCCGCGCTTCAACCTTCGACCTTGCGTGCGAATTTAACTTGAGATAGCACTCACTACTTGAATTGCGCGATCTTCTTGCACGGTAAAGCGCTTCCACTCGGGTGGCGAAGCATACTTAAGTGATTCTTCATTCTTACGGATACATAACGTACACTTTAGACCATGCAAGACTAAGATGAACAGTAGACGAGGACTCTGACGGTTTATTTGATTTCTTACACTGATGCATGTACGCTTTCTCGTTCATAGCGAGCAATCTCCCTGCCATCAAACCCGACACCAGCCACCACAACCGTGACAGCCTTCCCTCCAAAACCCTCCACAAAAGTCTTCGGCAGCACATGCTCCAGCGCGTATGCTCTACCCAGCTCTACGCCGTCTATTTGAATCGCAAAGTAAGAGAAAGGCCCAGTGATGTCACTGCATGGCATTCCAGAGGTCGCAAATGCGGATCCGTTGTCCTCACCTCCATTGTCTAGGTATGTCCAACGAAGTCTCCAATGCGTATAGGCACCCTCGTCACGCTTTTCAATCTTTACATCGTGAATTGAATAGCTGTGTTCCAGGGGTAGGCAGCTACGAGGCACGATGCTAATTTCGTAGATCTCGAGTACTCGGCCTCTCGTCTCGGCCAGCGACTCTGGAAAAGCAGCGGAAGTTATCCGAACACCTAGCTCTTGTAATCGGACGTCCGAATGCGAATCGCAATCGACTTGAATTACTTCCTCGACTCTTTGAAATCCCGCAAAGTCTTCCAATCGTATGCATTTGATGCCGTCTGTGAATTTCAGGTAGATGCTCGTGACGGTCGGAGCGATGCCTGCCTGGGACAAACATGGGAAGTAGGCGCATGCTAACTTAAGCTGCAACGATCCGTCTGAGGGCATGTCCAGCTGAAAAAGGGCCAGGTCGCGGTCGTAGACTCGATCATTGTTCGCGAATTCCGGGTTGATACGTATAGCATCAAAACACAACAGGGTTCTGTCTCCAGTATATCGAAGTTGACTCGTTACCCTGTCAATAGGGGCTTGATCATGTGCCCATGCGTCTGAGCATGGGGTCTTCAAATGCGGTAATATGGATTGTGAGCCTAGCTGTGAGTGCAATGTCTTGTTGTGGTATAACCGCTGAGCTTCGTTCTCGTGATGAGTGGCAAATGCTCTGTTAAAGTCGGTGTAGAAAAACCGCTCGGAACCGGCAGGATAGCGTGTAGCACCTCGCACGATGGGTTGGCTTGAGTTAACCGGATGGCAGTAGTCGGCTCCACCCCTACATGAGCAGGTCATTTCAGTCCCAGAAGCTCGTCCCTCCCACATGGCACATTCGACAGTTTTGCCATATTGGGGAAAGTGCTCGAAAGACCACGCCGGAGCGAAAACACCTGCAGAGAGCCCTATTTCAGCGAGCTTGCTGACCGCTATTCCTGTGTTTGTTCCTCCACCTTTCACTTCCGGGTATGTAACCCGGGGTAGTCCAAAGTCTACGGTGTTTTGCGCCCACACATCGATACCGAAGTATACCTTTTCGACTGGGAGGCCAATTTCCAAGGCGACCTCTTTCGACGACAAGGCGTTGCCTTCGTTCCAAGAGTAATTGGTAAGTACAGCGCCGCAAGTAGCGGCAAAGGCGATATTTTTGTTATTCAACCCATTCTGATAAGCAACTTTGTTGTCGTTGGTAAGAGCATCGTACCTAACAGGGTCCTCAGTCGGGTGTGAAAGTCACTCACGCTCGCAAGGTGTACGAACCATATAATTTCTTTGGAAAGACCCATCAATTTTCTCAGTTGGCGGAGGAAAGCTCCCAAGTCGCCCAGGTCCAGGTCTTTTCGAGGGAATGGTTTTTCAATATTGATCAGCCAACCATCAAAGCTAGATGGACACCGTCAATTGCACATCTAGTATACACGGTGAGTGCGGGGTGAACGCGGACGCCCTTACTCAGTCGTCCTCAAGCGTATCCGGGTTTACCCTGCACCCACTGAGATGTAGAACACGACTCACCCGTAATGTCTAGCGATATCAGACAATCGATGCGCCAATGAAAAGTCTACCTCATTTCGTCCTTCATTGCTCTTCGTGGTATAGTGTAGCAGTCTCTCTGTGCCTTTGGTTTGGGGTTCAATAAGCAAAGTCCCAAATGCCTTGACACCATTTCTGTGTAGCGTGTTTGTCCAAGATGGCGGGGGAACGCAGACCAGCTTGTGGGAAAAGTATACAAACGACTCTACATATTGCAGGTATTCGCACCAATAGGGCTCTTTGTCGACGCCGATTGCAGAGGCAGACTCGTACTCATGGTAGTTGCCCGAGTAGTCATGACAGATTAGCACGTTCGCTTTCTGCTCCCCACTTCCAGCAATAGCGGGCGGACGGACTACCAGCGGAGTGTTGGCTCTTTGAATTGGGTCCACAGTCAGTTCAGTCCAGGCTTCTAGCTGATCAAAGGTGTCGAAATAGGTGAAGCCCTTTAGCCGATCGAGTTGACGCTGCTTCTCGCGTTCTTCCGGCGTGGGGCCAGTGTCAGGAGAAGGGAACAAATGACGATACCCATCTCGAATAGGTCTGAGGATATCCTTCCAACCGGCTAAGTACGCCATGTCAAGCTGCCCTGAAGCGCGCGACACTTTTGAGACGTGGACTCAACAAGCGTCAACGTTCATCCGCGACGTACGTGAACCATTCCCGCGGAAGTCACAGCCACGTGTTGAGCTACCCTCTCTTGCAAGCGATAACTCGAAAGCGCGTCAGGAGGTAGTGCGATTTCTGTGGGATTGGCTCATCTTCCTTCGCAGCGTAATGTACCACGCAAGATGCGAATGAATGCAAAGTTAATGGTAGACGGCGGTGACGTTGGTCGCGAATACCTAGCAGGGGCCTGTCTTGGCAATGCAAGGATCCATGCTCGCCTTACGCGCAGCGCCCTCCGAGCTCCAAACGTGTCATTTCATTTCGCGTCTTCGAGCGTTCTCTCACTACCACGTCCATATACAAAACCACCAGTATCGTGTACGAAACTGAGCGGTAGGATCGCGCGCCACCATGATGAATCTCTTCAGATTACTAGGTGCGTTTCACAGGATTCCAACCGCCAAACGAATCGCAATGGTTCCTCCGCTGCGTGAAAGTCGCATGCAATTGGAAGCGCATGCTAACTTTGGGTTGTAGGGGACCTTTCCCATCTCCTGTCCATTTTGATACTGCTACAGAAGATGAAAACATCAAGCGTACGCCTCTAGACTCCCGCCAACCTCGAGCGCATAGCCTAACAACAGCAGAGCGCGTCCGGCATCTCGTTCAAATCACAATTCCTCTACCTCATCGTATACGTTACCCGATACGTCGACCTTCTTTGGACCTTCTACGAGCCCAAGTCCCTCTACAATACCTTCTTTAAGATCATCTTTATCAGCACGGCCTCATACACCGTTTACCTGATGCTCAACGATTACAAACCCACCCACGACCCGAACCTCGATACATTCAAGGTGCAATACCTCATTGGTGCCAGCGCGGTATTAGCGATTCTCTTCCCGTACAAGTACAACTTCACAGAGGTGGGTGTCAGCAGGCTACATGAAGTAATGGCCGGACGCTAACAATGGCATAGATCCTCTGGGCTTTCTCCATATGGCTTGAATCGGTTGCTATCCTACCACAGCTCTTTATGCTGCAGAGAACAGGGGAGGCGGAAACGATTACCACCCACTACTTGTTCGCCCTCGGCGCATACCGTGCCTTATACATTCCCAACTGGATTTACAGATACTTCTTCGAGGTGCCGCGCTTCTGGGATCCCATTGCTGTCATTGCGGGAATTGTGCAGACCATTCTCTATTCCGATTTCTTCTGGATCTACTACACCAAGTGCGTATTGCACAGCCCGATGTAAGACGTGGTTGCTAACGTAAGGACAGGGTCATCCAGGGCAAGAAATTCAACCTACCGGTGTAGGCGACCGGAACTCGACCAGCGTTCATTGCGTACCCACTGTACAGACTCATGGCAAGTGGGATCGCCACAATTGGCGGCGTTGCGCGGGGGTTACCCGTATCTCCAGAGAAGTATTCTCTCGCTGCATGATGTCGGGTCATGTAGTTGGAATAGTCGGCGGGCCATTATCACGAGTTCCATTTTGCGGCTCCGAAAATGCAGGCGTTCATGGCTCACGGCATATGGCATTTGTAAAAGACGCTTTGCTGTTCAGGGCAGGATAGAACGTAGGGCGTTTGCGAGGGCACAGTGTCCTCGACAAGATGGATATACCACGGCTTGCAGTTCTTTGCTTTTGAAGAATATGCGCAAGCTTGTATTATTCGATACTTATTTTCTGATGCTCTTCGCTCTCCTGCAGTTGACTCGCACAATCGAAGCTTCCGATGCGGATCGTAGCGCTCGCGGCAGAGGGGGATAATTGGCTAACTATGTAGGAGCTAGCGCGGTAGCAGGCCGTTGCCTGCACCAGATACTTCGAGCTCCCACCTCAACAGACTCACCGGTGCCGCTGGTATCGCGGCTGTGCAGACTCTTTCCACACGGCTGATAACGGTGTAGTCTACCATGTCGCTCACTTTTCGTTCACAGGATGTAAAGTCGCAATAATTCTACTGTCATTGATTGGAAGCTACTCAGCCTGATGACGAAGGGCAATAACATACACATACGGTCCATTGACGTGCTGTGAAAGAGCTCGAGTACATTACTGATTCTAGAAACAATATATAAGATTATCCGAGCAGGCGTTCAATTACTCAAGTGCCGCCTGGATCAACGGTTAGTCTCGTCACAGGTGTTCATCCTCACTTTCATTTCGCTGAGCTACTGCAGCGCCCTGGTGTCAAAGCGCCCACATGGCAGGGCCTTTGAAAATGGTGGCTCCCGGAAGCGGAGAACCAGACATGACACTTGTGGCCGAGCTTCTAGAAGACATACAACGACATCCTCCAGCTGTTGCGGCGAGGACGTTGCTCGCACAACACTATATCTCGATCGGTTGGTTCGACGCAGCTTCGGATTACGTTCAGGAGTTGGAGCGTGATGCACCAAGTGATCCAGAGGTACCAGTCTTGAACAGAATATTGCTGGCAAATAACGTCTCGGTACGTTCTTCCCAGGCAGCTCTTGAAGCCGATTGAGCGAAAAGCTAACGATGGGAAGAACTCCAACCAAGCCGTCGCATCCAGTGTGAGCTCAGAGACCGCAATGCCCAAAGTGTTGAACAGGCCAGCACGGAAGACAGCAATAGCTACGAGCAGCATGGCCACCAGCTCTGGCAACGGTTCCCGGACTGACCTGGTGGAAGGGTATCGCGGTCTGCGCCAGAAGACGAAGAGGCTGTTCGGTGTTCTATTGCATCTACAGGCTCAGCACAAGCAACATGGAACTCCACAGGCCGGGCTCTCGGTGAGGATCCAAGCCATCATTCAGGGACAGACTCCATCTGGAGCTGTAGCTGCCAGCCCGCCAGGCAAGCCCCAAGTCGTGGCGCGCGCAGTTCAAATGCATTCTGAGAAGGCTATGGAAATTGTCATCGCTGATCTTGAAGACAGCCTTGACTTCATGCGGGGTATGTTATATCCTTACAGTAATCCCAGGATCTCTTTCAATAAACGATGTATGCTTTTCTTTGAGCCACCCATTACGGACACGATATAACTGACGACGCACATAGGTCGTCCGTACGATATGAGTGATGACTCAGTTCGCGATGGACTAGTCAAGCGCATGCGCGATGTTGAAAAGGCATTGCCAGAAAGCCTTAAGACTTACTGCGAACTCGGCTTCATGCACATCGAACATGAGAACCTCAAGCGAAAATACGCCAACGACCAAACCATGCTCATGGAGGCTATAGCTGACATACCTCGCCCGGATTTCTACGTTACTGAAGACAATTATGCGTGGGATCTATCCGAGCTTGTCGAGGCTATCACGGCGAACGGCGGCGTAATGCGTAACCCATTGAGCAAGGACATGTTCACACAGAAGGACGTTCGCGGCATCTTGACGAGCCCACACGGAAATTCTCTGGCAGCGTTGCAAATTACGCAGAACGAGATGTCGCAGGGAGTGCGCCCTGAGACGATTGTCCGGATGGATAAGTTGGCGGACGTTATGCTAGCGGAACAAGATAGAACGGCCATGAAAAGTCGCAAGGAAATGGATGAATTTCAGGCATATGTCGCTACTTGTAAGTGGTTCGCCAATCCATGATATCTCGTGTTACACCACGCAGCTAACAACTTAACAGTACCCGAGCGTGAACAAAAGACCATAGAGTCGTTTAGATGTCCGGCTTTCGACCGTCATGCGGGCAAGGCTTATGACAGCACCATCGGACAGACTATACGCGACGCCAAGGCCACCGAACTATGTATTCACAAAGCGGGTGACTTCATCAAGCAAGCTGCAGCGTACTTAAAGGAGAAACGTGGCGCGGCTCGTGCGGTCTCGAAATCCCACAATAGTTGTGTGATTATGTGAACAGGCAATGTGAGCGCGATATACAAATTCACACGAACGGGAGGTACTGAGAAGATAGCTCCTTCCATTTGTTCTAGCTTTAGGTTTCACTATGTGACCAAGAGCGTTAACGCTTCGTGGAGGTCAAACAAATCAAGAATGCACGAACCCACAGCCGTCTAAGGGCCCGACGGGCAAGGTCTCATAGAGTCTTCAACAAGGGACGGTGCCCTATGTTCGATGCTCTGTTTTCCCGAAAGTGTCTTAGAATCAAACTTTTTTGTTTTTAAAGAAATCAAAAATAAAATACAATCACCCATAAATCAATGAAAATGCGCCTGACCTTCCACAAGGCCCCGAATTGCGCATATTCACCCTCACTTTCAATGCGCAATGACACAGTCCTCCGCACAGACAACCATTCTAGAAAATTCACCTTGTCTACTTAAGAACCTGCACCTAATCCCAATTCAAGACGAACAACTTCAGCCACCCTCGACCTCGCCATCAACTTCCAACGTCGTCGACTCACCACTAAATCGGCCCAGCACGCCATGATCTTCCTTCGCTTCCTCTTTCCCATACTTCTGCTCACAACTTCCGTTACCTCACGCAAGGGCTGGCAAACGACCTGGCCCACCCTCGAGACACAAGAGGGAACGCCGGCCCCCGTCCAGACTTCCGCTCCCCCGCGCATCGTGTACACGAAGCCCAAGTTCGAGCCGCTACCCGCCGTGCAGAACCTAAGTCGAGAGCTGTGCAAGCCGTGTGTGGACTTCATGACAAACTGCATCGGTAAGTACTACTTGAAATAGATGGTATGAATGATACATATGTGACTAACTATTGGGTTGATAGGAGAGCGACGCGCTGCTGGTGCTGTTGTCGGACCAGCTATGTTCAAGAACTGCTTGCGCGAGCTGTGCTTTGGGGATCCAGGGGATAGCATGAGAAGGTGCAAGGCAGGTGGTAGGTGTAGAGGCGCATATCGCTGTCCTGTCCAGGAGGATGTGTGGTTTAGGCATCCAGCGACTCCCAGTGACGAAAAGGAAGCCAGGGCTCGCGGTTTGGTGGCCGACCTGGTGTCCGATTTCTTGGCCCGGGAGCCTGAGTTATCAGATAGGCTACTGGGAGTTCAAGTCGTGAACATGTAGAGGAGCTCAAGACCAAGGATGATGTTCAAGATACCGGTCGCCGTTAGGAGATTGGATGGACACTGCCGTGGACGTGGATGGAATCAGGTTAAGTCACGAGCACATTTTCTAGTGTCATGAAAGGATAGATGGAATTATTGTATTCTTGACTAGATTTGAAAGTCAACTCCTTTTGTACTCAGCATCGAACGTGCAACAAGATCTTGCTTGAAGCTGCTGAATTGACAGGCGAACCAAGTCCCAATGGATCTATTCCCATGCCTGATCCATTTTGCGTATCAAGAAATTTGGTAGATGTCTACCTAGAATGGTCTGGACGACGTATCTTTGACATCCTTTCGAATTACATGCTGATTCATAGCAATCCATCGTGCAAATCAATATCGAAGGTTTGATTGAAACGGTGGAATCCGCGCCTATCAAGGCCAGTGTCTCGATGGATGCCTCGATTGATCTCGTAGCCATCTTCATCGTAGCCACACACTGGCTCACCGTAACTGGGGCATTCTGTGTGAAACCCGGCCCATTTGATCAAGCAGATGAAGCAAAATTCATAATCGCATGAGCGGCACCTCATATGATTGCAAAAGCCTTGTTCCATCTCAATCCACACGTGGCACGCTGGGCAAGCCTTTGTCCTTGCTCCCTCCGCGTACGGCGCCAACCACGAGGGCCGCTTCTCATTATGAGATTCAGAACATCGATGACCCTCCTTATACCATGCCGACTTGCAGTGCACACAGGTCCGCTCACTACATGAAGAACACTCACTCGTGAGGTCCGAACCTTGATCGTCATAGTTGCCAGGTGGTTGGAACCAGCCGCAAGACCAGCAGTAAACCCTTTTGATCGGATCCATGGCATACTGTTCGGACTTCCAATTGTAGATGAGCTGCAGCTTGCTAGGAATCAAGTGTCCGCATAGTTCGAGATCGATGGGTCCGCAGCGATTCGCAGGGAACATCTCCATGTTACTTTCTTCCTTTGTTGCGAGCTTTAAAGCTCGCATAAAGCACCGCATGCACATGAAATGCTCAGCACACGTACGGGCGCCCTCACTCAGCTCGAACTCGTCAAGGCACACCACGCACACGCAGTCACACATGACCTCGTCGCTATCCGTCCTAATGGAAAACGCTCCTATATTAGGTGACATTATCGGTTATCTGTTAGAGTTCTTAGAGAATTTGGATGTAGTTGGATCTGCGATGCTGGACTTGAAGGTTGTGTTGCTCGTTGAACTTGCGCCCACGTCGGAGTTAAGGGATGCTTATTTATCTTGACAATTTTGACCACTCAACGTGAATATAGGAACCAGTAGAAGAGTGCGAGCATTGTGCGAGAGCGTGTTCGATAATCCAGCATTGTGATGAGATCATGAGATCAGACCCTGAGTACTGTACAATGAAGATACCATTGCACTTCGAGGCCGGACCATATCGCAAAGTGACACAGACGACGACATGGAAATGAAACATTCGATTGCGTGATCTCATTGTAATACATCTAACTATACACGACAATTCTGAAAGGCAAAATCGGCCTTGGGCGCACACCACATTAGCCAAGCAACGACCCATCCATATCCTACAACCCTTTCAAAGGCTGCGACAACTGAAGGATTCGCCCACCACAGCGCGCTCTTCCGGTACTGCTTCCAATTGTACTGAACTAGACCCTCGAGTACAAACGACATCGGCTGTATGCACCAGAACACCATCGTGCCTCTGCCCCAAGCGCATTTTCCGCCATACAGCCATGTGACTGTCGCGTGCATGATAGCTGAGAGCACAAAGACGAGGCAGTTGTTGAGTATTCGAGAGAAAGATGTCCCTTGAGGGATGCGAAGCATCTTCGTGAACGTCGATGCGTGGAAGTTGAATGACTTGTACACGAGACGATGCCAGAAGTTGGCCCAAAAGCGGCGCATGGTGTAAGCCTCTGTCAAGGGCCCGAATAGCGGGGGCCATTCCCACGGTTGGTCGATGCCGGTTGCGATGAAGATGATAGCTAAGAAATCGTGGAAGGCAGACAAGGAGAGGACGTCAGGAATGAACTTGTTGGCGGCCAATAAGAGGCGTATTTGGAGTTCTCGTACTGTGACAGGCGATGCGGTAGGGTCGGCTGAGTTCATTTGCTGGAAGAGACGTCGCAGTATGCCTTCTTTTTCTGGGCTAAGGTCTGAGGGGACAAATCCGCCAACGGTCGCCGAAACTCTGTGTTCGAAGTAAAGAGACATGGCGAGGTAGTTCAGTGCTAGATACCCACAATGAATCGCTACAGCAGACCATTTTCCACGGGTTGCGAGACTATGACGCGATGCTGGAGCCTCGATCGGCTTATCTTTATAGGTGTCTTCCGAGGGTTTGGCGAAGACGATGGTGCTCTTCTGTTCAGGCCAGAGATACGGGTTCTCCCAAGCCAGCCCGACACCTCTTGCGTTGTAGGCGCGTTTCCATCCCGCTCTCCAAGATGTATCGAGCTCCTCGGACTTGTCCTTGGTTACCTGTGTCCACAAAATCAGTTTTATTCAAGGCCGATACAGACTAAACTCTGAACGTACGCTCACTCTACTTCCCGGCATGAAGCACAGTGCCACCATGTAGGAGAAGAGAATTATCACAAATCGTGAGTAAGTGTCATTAAAGTAGGAATCGGGAGAAAGGTTTGGCGATGTGTATAACGCTCCGCATGCTGGAGCTATCAGAAGAAGGAATCCAGTCCATCTGCTAAGTTCTGGTACGCAGCCTATAGCGATGCAAGTGGCACAAAACGAAAAGGCCCATGCAATGGGCTGCGCGCCTGAGGTTAACGTCCAGTCTGCTTCGTCGAACGCCATAGTGAAAGAATGTCAAGAATCGAAAATCAGAGTCAAAGGAGTGTCGAGGAATCAAACCCGCTAATTGTGTAAAAGAATGTCAAAGAATCAGAAGCCAGCCGTAAAGACCTGTCGGAGAAAAGAATCAAGGAATGTAAATGCTCTTGGTGGCCCAACCAGCGCGCCTCTGGAGAATATAATCATGATCTCCTCTGCAACGGACTTTTGATACATGGTGCCGTTCATGTTCGGACGTTAGTTGAGTGGGCGTTCATACCAACGTCCGTGTTCTACATCTAAGTCTTCGGACTCGAGGATTGATGCGCTTTGACATGCGCGCATGAGGGATACTTCCGGTACCTTAAGGCCTAGGAAGCCTGATCCGACCGTGCGCTAAGTGTAGACCAGTGCAGCGCTCCCCTATATTCGGAGTTGTAGGTGCAGCCACGACAGCCCTATCGTTTAATCTGATTTCGGGGCGGCCCTATGATTCGTAGTCCGCGTAGGCGAGGTTCCACTCTCGGGGCGCAGTTGGGGGCTCAAAAACAAATAGGCCTGGGAGTTCGGACTTATAAACTTAGCGCGCCCGACAAGTGGATCTTAGAGTGATCTACTCGTGCGAAAACACTGTGAAAGCCTCGTGCGCTTGCCTTCTTCGGGCTAGCATAGGGCTAGCATCTCTATGAATCCGACTCGGCAGGGCGTTTCAGGATAATGGCCTTCAACGCAGTGACATTTCTCGCACGACTGTAGCTAAGAATTCTTGTGCCAAGGCCTGGAGACATCGGAGAACTGCTTCGGACACTGTGCAAGTTCCCCATTATGGTGTAACGGTTATCTGGTCGAGCAGACGGAGTAGACCACCACCGGGGCCTGCATCGTGGAAGAGAGCAACAGCAGTATAAAGCATCTTCAATTTCTCTTCCAAAGTATCATCATCACATTCACTACCAATCCAACTTCCAGTCTACTCTTCACTTCACAGTCACTCTTTCTGCCCGGTTGCAGCCAGCTTCTAATCAACGCTCAAACTTCTTCACATCCCACAAACCAACCAACTCAATCAAAATGCAGTTCTTCGCCATCATCGCTATTGCCTTCGCCGCCACGGTTACCGCCTGCAAGGACGACAACATGTTCTGCGCTCCTGGCATGGGTGCTTGCCTCGACCCGAACGCTAACTGCGCTCGCTCCGTCGACACCACTGGCTCCAGGCTCGCCCGCGCTGTTGTCATCGACAACACTGAGGCCAAGATCAACGCTGACTCCGAATAAACGATTACACGAATGGTACGTCGTCTCCCCCGGCGCCTTCAGAAATACTCACTAATCCAGCAAACAGCTATAGAAACTCTTTAGATGGACGGCAATGCATTTTCGAGGAGTAGGATTGTGGGTAGCGCGGCATTTTGGGAATTTTTGAGTCGTTGATTGAACTTCATATTCATACAGTCATTACCTGAGATACATGTTCAATATAATTGGATTGCGTAGAACAAGCTTCTCGATGTTGCAATGAAAAGTGTGCTTTGCTTCCGCATTGACGGATGGCTTGCCTGATACCATACCTAGGTAGATATCTACCACAGGTACTACACCGACATGACTACCACAGCCTTGTTAGAGATCTTAGGCTTATCCTTAATTCTGCAGGGCTAAACGAAGATAAGCATGGACCTAGTGACAGTGATGGCGTCGCCACTACTTTTGGATTCTGATGTTAGACTGACCTAAGACTGACTTGGCCTTAGGGACACGAAGGAACAGCGGGCCGCATGGATATCCCGCGCACCAGTCTCTCGGATTGTCTTTGAGACCATCGAAATGCACGTCGCTCAACTGCGCATCATGGCTTACTTTGTCGCCAATGATTGAAATTGGATCATAGGTGCCGCCGCAGTTTCCTGGAGTAAAGAGGAGTACGCTCACTCCGGAAGCGAGTATTCGCAACCATGAAACAACACCGGGATCACTGAAAGTTCTATCTCAACAATATTTGAGCCAATTGCTGTACCATGGGCATTGTATCAAACGTTCGACCAGTGCGTCCCAACTGCACCGCGCAGATTTCAAGTCCTTCACCGTGATCTTCACCAGCGCTCGTAAAACTTCCCTCTGACTGTAGTGCACCCTTAAAACAGCTCGCGATGTATTTCGCAAGGCCGGCCGTCGCTATTCTCTTGAGCACGACCACTCTAGCCTGGAGTTGGAGTCCCTTCCAATGGTTCACAACCGGACCCAGCCTGTCCAACTCGACTTGGAATACCTCCTCAACCTCACAATCGAGCAACCCAAAGACAAATTGGCTTCCATTCTCATACAGAAAGACATGCGACACAGCCGCACTCTCGGTATTCATCCCGTCCAGCGTACCCCATCCAGCCCACGCGTTCAAGCACTATCTCCAGCAGCCAGTCTGCCGAGCTCCGCCCACCTTTACAAGCCTTGTCGCAAAGAACCGCTTCCAGGAGGACTATGAACGCTTCGCCTACTATTTCAATAAGAACGGCGCTCGTGTACCGAATGTCTGCCGTACGAGGTTTAAGAAGGTGACGAAGATGGGAAAGATTCCGAAGAGCTATGATAAGTACGTCCGCAGGGAGAGCAAGAAGTGCGGGAAGAAAGTTGGCAAGGTTCATCCTGGTGACGGTCAATCTCACCATGATGGGAAGGGGCAGCTGCCAGTGAGCGCGGCTGCTGGTTTTCGTGGGAGTGCGAGGTTATCTATTACAAGAAGGGCTATTGTTGGTGTTGCTATGGCGTACGGTTGGGGTCAGGCCATGCTCTAGTTGGGCGTGCTGGGTTGGAAGCGATCGATTGAATGGCATCACGGGGCCACAGGAAACCTAGGCTGATTGCACACGCTTTCTATTTAGCTAATTATTCTGTTTTGAAAGTCTACATATGGTTTTGAATCTCTATAGTGCATGTGGTGTCATGTAACGATCTTAGAATGTCAATGCTCTACACCCCTTCCAAAAAGAATTATTCAAACTCCACATGCAGGATTTATCTTAGTTCTATTGATGTATTACAAATCCTAATTACCTATCTTTATACTTGTGGAACTTTTTCGAATTCAATATTCTGAAGTTTGGAACATTTCCTCCTGATGATGGTGCGCCATTGTCCCAACGAGTACCCATCAACCGCGACTTCTTGGAAACCAATATTGCCTACCCACCATATTAGGCAAGAGGTAATATTGCCTCTTCAACAAACTCATAGCCCTAGTTATCACGTTCGCTTCTCATTCCTTTCCTCCTTCCATGACCAAACCCTCGACCTTTAACAAACTCCACAGATTCCACCGAACCATCTTCACTCACAACAAAATGTTCGCGCAAAGAATCATGCTATTTCTCTTCCCCCTTATCGCGGCCGTATACGGCACGCAAACCGCCTCACCTTCACTTCCCCCTTCCATTCCCTTCCCCACACCCTCAGAAAGCGCATGCCAAATCGCCGCCCACGCCCTCAAAGCCGTCTCCGCCACGCGTCCAACCCCCTACAGCAACTTCACAGCGTACATGGATGCGCACGACCCTTTCGTCCGGGGATGCACTTTCCCCTTCGAGGCTTCGCTGAATACCTCGTTGGCGTTCGAAGCGGCCTATTCTGAAGAAGCTGCGTGGTACGTCTAGTTCATTGATGCTATATGGTATCCTGGGGTAACTCAGACGGCTGACAAGCGCAGGTACAACGCCGCATACCCCACAACCTCCCAGCTCGTGCTTGCCTGCGAAGCTGAGGCGCCTGTCCTGGGCGAGCGCAACTGGCGGGAAATCGGACTCCGCGAAGGGTTGCCTGAGACTTGGAAGGTATGTACACCATCCCACTTTGTCCTATTTTCTTGATGTGGCTTCGTTTTCAGCCTGATTTTGTTTTGGGCATAAAGCTAATGGAGGCAGGACGTCACCGTCAGATTTCCGCCCTGTCACGGGGATGAGCATGAGGCCGAGAGTCAGCCCCAGCCTACGGGTGCAGACCGCCCTTCGCACAAAGATGGTCGTCCTGGTCATCGAAATGGGACTGCAGGCCATGATGTTCATTTCGAGAGCGGCGCGGGGAGTCTGCTCAAGAGCACCCCGTGGCGATGGATCTTTACCGCGCTTGGATTGTGGTGGTTCTGACTAGGGCTTCGAATAGTTCCAGAGAGAAGCAGAGGGCTATGAAGGGAACGCTCGTTCAAGATTTGGATGAAGAAGAGCAGGAGGACGAAGTCACGACGGAGAAAGGATCGCAAGACGAACGAGGCGAGGGGGTTGAATGCGATATTTCATGGGGTTTATCCGCGAACAGTAATGTAATCGGTACGTAAGTAGGAGGCAGAATGTTCATGCGTGAAATTTTGGCCATCTATAACGAAATATAATACAGCTAGTTTTCCGACTTAACTCCGCCGATGCTAAATGTTTCAAAGGGTATACAAATCCTATACAGTAATTGCTAAATGCGATGACTTCGCGATGCTTACACCGTGCCGCCAATCTCCTTTCTGACCCAGCTCTCCAGACCACCGAGCGCGATGATTTCCTGGACGTTGGGCGGCAGCTCACCGACCTTGATGCTCCACTTGTTGCCGTCGGGGCCTTCTTGCACGTTTACAGTGCTCCTTCGCACATCCCACTCGAGTGTCCAGCCCGTCCGCCTGGTCAGCTGCTTAGCGTGCGAAGGTTGTGCTTGGGCCGCTGGCGGCGGCGAGTCGAGCGACTCGCGGTTCTGGGAGGGCTCTTGCATGTTCTGCTGCGATGCAGCAGGTGCTGTAGAAGAGAAGACTTCGCGGAGGCGGTTGGCTAGCTTGGGTACCTCGACGCCCATGAGCGCGTTGTTAATGCTGTTACGGCTGAAGATGTTGCCGAAGCTGCCTGCGACGACGAGCGGGATGCCCTTGGCGAGGATGGCGGTTGCGGCCTGCTCACGACTGCTGCCGCATCCGAAATTGAAGCCTGAGACGAGGATGTCTCCTGCCTTTGCGGTGTTTCCGAATGTGGGATCGTAATTCTCCATGCAAACCTCTGCCATCTTTTCGCGACTCACATCGTCCTGATAGGTGTATTTGCCGGGGTAGATGCCATCGGTATTGATGTTGTCGGCATCACAGAAGACGATCTCACCGCTGATTTTCTCCGGAAAGCCAGGCAGAATCTCGGTCAAAGTCTCTGACTCGGATGCAGAGTCTGGAGGGTTGATAGACTGGGTCTCGACAGCAGTATTCTCGGCTGTCTCGATCTGTTCCTCTGCTTGCTTGATGGCCCTCTCGAGCATGTCTTCGATTGTCATCATGCGTTCCTCTTCCACAATGCCATCGCCCTCGCCGCGGCGCACACCTGCGTAGTCGGCGGGCTCTTCATACCACCCGGGGCCGGAGATCTTGCCGGCCAATGCACTCGCTGCAACGACTTCCGGGCTGGCAAGGTAGGCTTTAGCGTCGGGTGAGCCCATTCGGCCCTTGAAGTTACGGTTGCTGGCGCTGATGCCAACCTCGCCGGGTTCGAGCAAGCCAGTACCGAGACCAATGCAGGGTCCGCAGCCTGCGGGGAGCGGCTGTGCACCCGCTTCCAAGAGAGCCTGCCAATCACCTAGCTCTTCGGATGCCTTCTGCTCCGGAATGGATGCAGCTGCAATGTAGAAGTTCACATGAGATGGGAGCTTGGGGATCTTGCCACCGTTAGCAGCGGCTGCGTCCTTGAAAACTCTAGCGGCAGCATGCAAGTCGGACGCTCGCGAGTTGGTGCAGGAAACAAGATAAGCCTTGTTGACCTTGATGTCCTGAGCCTGTAGTTCAGCGAGCGGGGTGGCGACCTTGACAGAGTTGGGCCCAGACACGTAGGGAGAGAGTGTAGACAGGTCGAGGAAAAGCTCCTTGGCGTACACTGCTCCCTTGTCCGCAGCTAAAGCAGGTTGGAAAATATGACCAGCGTTTTGCCCGATGATCCCAGTTGAATTATACAGTTTGTCGATGCGCTCGTGTACGAATTGCTCCTGGTGATGATCTTTGTATTCGTTCTGAGCTCCAAACATGGCGGCATCGGTGGCCCGCGCCCTCAGCCAACCATGAAGAACCGAATCGATTGGGAACAGTCCTGTGAGTGCACCCCACTCGGTCGTCATGTTCGCGATGGTGAGACGCTCGTCCACGGGGATGGTTCGCAGGGTCTCGTCGCTACCGGTGAATTCAATGGCGTGGTTCAGCACCTCGTCCTTGTTGAAGAGTCCAGCGAGGGCAACAATGACATCTTTGCCCGTCACGCCATCTGGCAATGCTCCCCTTAGGTTGACCTTGGCGACGGGGGGAATCTGCCACCATGTCTTTCCGGTTGCCCAGATGCTCGCGGCATCTGTGCGCACAACTGGTGTTCCCAAGCATCCAATACCTCCATACATGTTGGAATGGCTGTCGGAAGCCACGGCGACTGTGCCTGGCCATGCATAGCCCTCCTCGACCATGATCTGATGACCAATGCCGCGTCCAGCTGGGTAGAAAACCACGTCCTGCTTCTTTGCAAACTCCTCGATTTGATTGTACTTCTTGAGGTTTTTTTCGGTCTTGTTCTGTACGTCGTGGTCGAGCGTCATGACGATCTGCTTCGGGTCATGGATCTTGGTCGCGCCAATGGACATGAACTTCAGAGCTACCGGCCATGAGTTGTCGTGTGTCATGCATTTGTGCGGCTGCAGGGTGACATAATCGCCAGACCTGAGCGTCTTGCCCTCTGCCACGCCAACTGCATACCGCTGTACGATCTTCTCGGTGAGCGTCTGTGGTACGCTCGTCTTCTGCTGGAAGGTCGAGAGGAAGCTAGCGGCGGGTCCTTCTTTTAGAGAGTGGAACACATCCGGTGATGACTCGAATTGCCGTCTGGTCGAGCAGAATGTGCGCTGAACAGCAATGGGACGAGATGACTGCGATATGACTCGGAGAGGAAAGCGCGTTCGACACTGTAAACAACATTAGCTAAGAGACGGAATGCCGTTGGGTACAAGATATCATACCAGCGCCTGTCCCCGGCACAGTGACCGCGCTGCTCGCATAGACATGGCCATTGCGACGTATATGGCAATTCACGATGGCGTCGTGGTGTTGATGCTTCCAATGCTTGCTCATCTTCCCCAAAATTTCTGGCTTGGCAACCTCGGGCCGATCTCGCACCAGTCATCCGGATTTCTCATGCTGCCATTGGATCAGCCTGCCCGCACTCAATCGCTTCACATAATACAAATCATATGCTGCACTCCCACGCAATTGATGTGGCCCGCGTGGGACGCGTCAATTTTCCTGCAGAATTGATTGCACTGCATTCCGTTGAGCAGAAGGCGACGCCGGCGCGGGCTTTGACCCAAGCCCGCGCAATCTTCATATGCTATGACTCTACCAGCACTACCTGGGTGACTCCGCTGAACTAACAACTTTTGGACCGGTGTACTTTGCGCCTCGACTCTCTGTCTCTGCTAACCAATCGACCTCAACTAACTGGCAGCAAGCCCTCCGTCGCCATGGTCAACCGTTCAGACGTGAACTACTTCGGTGCGGGGCCTGCACCCCTCCCCACCACGGTGCTGGAGCAGGCATCCCAGGTGCTTCTGAACTACAGGGACAAAGGTATCGGCCTCTGCGAGATTTCCCACCGGTCGCCCGAAGCGAACGAGATTCTGGCCGATGCGAAGCAGGCCCTCACTACGCTGCTCGATATTCCCGACGATTATGAGATCCTCTTCCTCCAGAGCGGCGGCAGCGGCGAGTTCAGTGCGACCGTGTACAACCTCGTCGCGATATGGGTCGAGAAGAAGCGCGCAAAGATTGCCGCAGAGGTCGGTGACGATCAAGAAGAGGTGCTCAAGCGGCTGCGAAAGGTCGTCGACGAGGAGCTGAAGCTCGACTATTTGGTCACCGGCTCGTGGTCGCTCAAGGCCTCGCAGGAAGCTGCACGTTTGATCGGCGCGCAACACGTCAACGTCGCCACGGATGCACGAAAGGCCAACGGTGGAAAGTTTGGCGTGATCCCGCCCGAAGACCAGTGGAGCCTCACACCTCGAACGTCGGGTGGTGGGCCAGCCCTAGCATACTTCTGCGACAACGAGACGGTCGATGGCGTGGAATTCCCCGCCTTTCCGAAGAGCCTCGAAGGTGACGATGCCCCTCTGGTCTGCGCAGACATGTCCTCCAACTTCATCTCGCGGAAGGTCGACGTGCGAAAGTATGCCGTCATCTTCGGCGGCGCCCAGAAGAACATCGGCAACACGGGTATTGCCATTGTGATAATTCGCAAGTCCTTGCTCCCGCCTCACTCCACACCGGCCTCGCCCGATCTGTTGAGGCAGCTCAACCTGTCTGTGGGTCCCATCGTGCTTGACTATCCCACCATTGCCAAGAACAATTCCCTCTACAACACACTACCCATCTTTGATGTGTGGGTCGCTGGCCAGGTCATGTCCGGCCTCGTCAACACGTATGGCACGAAGCGCATCGGAGGTCAACAAGAGATCTCGGATGAGAAGGCCCGCCTGATCTATGACACTCTTGACAAATACTCGGATGTTTACCGGGTAGTACCGGACAAGACGGTCCGCAGTAGAATGAACATCTGCTTCAGGGTCCACGGTGGAGACGCTGACAAGGAAAAAGCATTCCTTGCAGGTGCTGAGAAGTTGGGTCTGCTTGGACTCAAGGGCCACCGCAGTGTGGGAGGTATCCGGGCAAGCAATTGTAAGTGACACTATATTTCCTCAACTATTACCACTTCAACTTCGGCCTGGTACTTTCCAGCGGGAAGTACAGGTACTTGTCTATGCTATGTATGCGCCTAGACGTAAAGGTTACGCTACGCGTTCGCCGCGAAGCTTACAAGATCGTATGTGCCGATCTTAAGATTGCCCAGGGCGATCGCTCAAGGCATGCCAGCATGAACTCCTGCAGAGCCGAAGAAGGCAAAAGAACTAGCTAACTGTTTGTGCACTACAGACAATGCCGTGTCATTAGACGGCACGAAGAAGTTGGTAGCTTATCTTGAAGACTTCACGAAGTCATGAGGCAGAGACAATGCGCATGGTTGTGACGGCGCTTTTGCAGCTAGTCGACATGAAGAGGTAACCAGCCACCTGCAAGCACCACAGTGTAGCGGGCACTTCTCGGACAGTCTCGTTCAACATGACGCTCTCCGTTAGTCAACAAAACGTAGCCAATCCACTCCGTGCTGATCTCCACCAACCTCAAGTTATGCCCGCCATTCTCTAGACTCATCTAATTCTGCCAATATTCGCAGCCGTTATCAAGTGCATGATCGGTTGTTTGCGCTGAGGCACGTCGTACAGGATCTCCACCGCCGCAGTGGGCGAAGCTGGTGTTCTGGAAGAATTCCTCGCGTGGCTGCCCTCATGCGTGTGGACTGTTGGGGCCGGTAGGCGAGGTCGGACTGTGAGCCGCCTGCCCCAAAGGGTCTTTGGGTGAGACGTGGGACGCACCAAGCTGTCTTTTGGGTGCGGCCACCCTCTGCCCTCAAGGGCTGCTGTCTCCCGGCTTAGCGGTCGTATTATCGTCCACTATGACCTTGTTAGACTGCTGCAGCGACGGCGGTACGCAGGTGGCTTCTAGCTGCGTTGTCATCCGGGGCACCGCCGCCGTGAATGTCACCCCGCGGGTTAATCACAAACGCGTAATGACATCTGCCCAGAAAGAATCGCAGACAGTAATACCTCGACACTGATGCAATGTGACTCCAAAGAGAGCCAAAACCAACCTGCACGCTCCTGCTTTCTCCGTGACGACGGCGCTTTCGGGGTCGTCTGTCGTGGAGTCCTCGAGAGCGCCTGCAACCTGGGGGAGATCACGCTCGCGCGCGTGCTTCTTCTACTCTAGCTCTCTAGCTCAGTGCATACACCAATCGGAGCATTTGGCGTGCGCTTCTACGCCCATATAGGCTATGGATATGGTTTCCTATTCTCATGCATCCCCGGCTTGAGGACGCGCCGCATTGACATGCACCCAGTGTTGTGTTTCGCACATCCCTGAAGCGAGAGGCTGACACACACCTAAATCCAACAACGTCACAACGTCACCCCAAGCTCTTCCACCTCACCACAGCCGGCCAGCAGTCGTCTCGCACAGTCGATGGTTTCTCAAAGCGCCCGATAAAGATACTAAGACTCTAAATATGGAGTTACACTTGGAAACGAAACGGTGAAGATGTGAAGAAGCGCTGAGGTGTGACGGAGCGCCAATCAATCCATGACAGTATGGAGGAGATAGATGTGTAGATGTTACGGGCCGGTCAGTCCCCACCTCTCAACGGCTCGCAAGCTTGGATGGCAAATCCTCGAGCACAGCCAATCTCCACAGTGCGCGTCCTGTGGCTGCGTGAAAGGGTCCAGGACGATGGTCTACGAACGGGTCTCGCTGCACCCGCCTAGGCATCCTGGCACACGCGGGCTGCATGATGTTGAAACCTACCTCAAGCTAGCGTGCGTGCATACAACCTCTCGTAAGGCCCGATTGGGAGGGCGCCAATGCTCCCACACCCAGCGGAATGACAGACGCCTCAGGACTGCTGTCTCGAAACCCCGCGCCACTGGTCCGAGTCCAGGTTTCCACAAATACTGTTTGACGTCTCATCACTTACTCCTGGCTCCACGCCTTCATGCCTACGCTCTTTACCTTTCCTTTCTCACTGCTGGCAGGTTCAGGCACAACTTGCGACTGGAGCTGAACGGGTTACGATCTCTTGTTCAGCATCGGTCTGTTCTGCCTCCATGAACACGTGAATTTTTCCTTCTTTTCAGCCGCTGCTGGTTACCAGCGAGACGAACTATCTTCTTGTATTTTTCTCTGCGAGGAGCTGGAAAGATGGAAGGATGGGGTCTTCGACATCCGCACCTCGACGTGCGGTCGCATTTCAACATGACCCTCAATAGCTCAGCTGTCCGTGATAACCCGTGGACGAGCCAGAACGAAACCCGGACGTTGATTGGGAGCCTCAAGCTTGCTCAGGTCCAGACGCTGCGAACGATGCATCTGACCTTGGGCGCTTTCAGTCTGGCTTTGGCACTGTTAACGGTTCACCGGATTATCTCGGACGCAAAACGGGCAGCCGCGCTCCAGGCGCACTTGAGGAAAGTGTAGGTGGCGACATATATCGTTCGCAAATACCAAGCTGACGGTTTATAGACGATTCGCCGCTCTCCGGAACGTTCATCCCGCAGAGACATTCCCACTCGTACTGGCTACCGGTGCGGTTATACAACAAATTATATTTGTAGCAGTGCAGAGCACTTCTCTCAGTAGTGTTTTATCAAACCAATGTCGAGGACTGGCTATGATCACGTTGCCCGGTACGTACAATCAATCGCTGGAATCACCACTCGGCTGACAAGCACAGCGATCTTCCTCCTGGGTATAATAACTCTAGTTTTCGGTATCGATATGGCGATACGAGCCCTCAAAGCGGACCGATTCGCTCCCAAGGGAAAATGGACGACGACCATCTGTATCGGATTCGTTGCATTCCTGACGCTGATGATGTGGATGCCCACAGTAGCCTGGCCGATGTACAACCGATGCTTTGGGAGCCTTATCTGGTTCCCGATGCGCTACGAACTTCTTATGCTCGTTGTTCTAGTCATCCTGATCGGTCTGTTTCTGGCGCTGACGGCCATTATCAGCATTCAGTTGATGCGGACTTCGGACGTGGATCCAAACCAGCGAATTGCAGCTTCGCGAATGTGCTACTACTTGGTCATGTCAGCGTTGCTATACGTATGTCCAGCCTAAGACGAATGGATTGATGGATGCTAACGGAGGCTGCAGACATTGGTCCTACCCGTAGAAGTGCAAGCTCATCGACGAGACTTCAACAGCACCTATGCTACGTCGAGAATCGCCGAGGTTGCTTTGTTCTGCTCCGGCATTGTCATCGCATTCGTACATCTATTCCTCCGTGTCAACGCAACGCGCCTAGTCATCAAGCCGATGAGCGAGATGAACTCGCCTACGAAACAAAAGCGTCCGAAGCTTCGATTGTTCGGTCCCAGCGACCTCGAAATGAACATCAGTGGCCCGCTCGCACTGCAAGGTGGCCGTCGACCAGAAAGCAGACAAGGCCTCATTGACGTTGGTCCCGAGAAGAACCGATTCGATTTCGAGCCGGGTTACTTTGAGCGTTCGGAACGACCACTTACTCCGGCTTCGGCCCGATCCCAAGGTCCTATCGATCCCACCAAGTGGCCGCTCCCCCCGGACCCGGTCCAGACAGGATTCTTTGCAGAGCAAAAGGATGGCACCACTGGCCTGCATAGGCGCAACAAGTCCAACTACTCGCTCTTTCCAACACGGGCTGAGGAGGTTCCACGACTGCCTGCCACCGTTTACAGCCCACCAAGATCCGCAGGAGCTCCTGGTCGATTCTCTCAGCTTGCAATGCGCCGTCAATCTCGCAAGGGCTCCATTGCCGACACAAAGTCCGTCACTGATGTAGGAGAGGCATTTAGCTTTCTCGTGAAGCCGCCACCTCTATTCTCATCACGCCACAACCGCAACCAAAGCACCGACAGCAGCGCAACCGTGCAAATTGGTCTTCGCTTCTCCCTTGCACCGGCGATACTTGGCGCGGGGACATATAGCCAGGATCCACCACCTGTCCCTCCTCTACGCCGCGATGAAAGCGAGTCGAGCATTGAAACTCTCGATCTCCCCATCCAATCCCCTTCGACCAACACCACACCCTCCGAGCTCGAAGGCGAAACCCTACAAGCAGTCGCCTTTCCCCAGCCTCCTAAACCTACACTGGCCTCACCCGCCAAGCCCAGTCCCGGCAAGACTGCCGCTTTCCCAGTCCTCTCGCCCGCCACCTACCTCCAAGACCAGCGCCAGAAGATCCTCCCTCCAACCCCTCGATCTGCACTGCCCGGACCACCACCAACTGTTCAACCTCCCGTACCTCTACGAACTGGTCCCGGTCTCAGCGGCCTGAGGATGAACCCTATCTCCCCGGCCAGCACACTCTCCCCCACATCACCAGCCGCGCCGAGCATACAAGAAGGCCGCTCGAACTCCTTGCGGTCGACCACAAGTCCGTCGCCGACAGCACGAATCCCCCTCGGCGCCGGGACCATGGCGCGCAGTCCTCCCGCAAACGGCTGGATATGATGCCCTCCACCTAGCCCATCGCTTTTCGCACAGGGGAGTTTCGCTAGAGCGGGTCGGCGAAAGCCGTTGTACTACTAGTTCGTTTGTGTTCTTTCGCGCGCGTCTGGGGATGACAGGCAGCGCCAGGTAGACTTGGCACAAGGAGCCAACTCTGAGGCGTTCCGAGAGTTTCATCTTTCACCTGTTACAAGACCCCTGACAACATGCACGGACCCCACCATTCACATCACACATCACATACCAGCCCCGTCCTCACACTGATTTCTCATGTCACTGTCGATGCTCATGCCTTACGTTCCCTCTGACTTGCCCTTTTTACATCCTCTTCTTTTACCGTCTCGCTTATGCTTTGCTGCCAACGCAAATTTGCAAAAATTCCCTTAATATCAGATGAAGGAACGTGGCACTGGGTGCTTCTTACATAGTGGTGCGCGGAGTATGAGGGAAGAATGAGGGACGGACACTCGTGGATCCTGTATGTACGATGACGCACGAGGTGCGCTTCCCATCACTTGAGCGGAATGAACAGAATGATCAAACCCCTTCACATGACTCTACCGTCCATATTTGTGTTCATACGCGAGGAAATCACCATTGACAGCGACTCAGCATTGTAGCTCATGCCTTCCTTCCCACGACTCAAAGTCGTCTACCGCACTTGCAGCCTCATGCCGTCCTCGCATACTCCTGCAGCACCTCGAACCCGCCATCCCGTCTCGAGGCTCTCACCCGCAGACGGAGGCGCATGCATGGTACAGTCCGGTCCCTATGCCTCAGGCAGCTCCCGCTTGACACGTGCCGATCCCACACAGGCTTGCTCCGCAACGCACGTGCTGCTAACGTCCCGTCCCGCCTGGAATCCTCCGAGCCGTGTTGTCGTAACCGGTGGACCCCTTCGTGCAGATCGCGTTGCCGGACTTCGCTGACGCGTGTCGGGACGGCACGGGAGGGGTTAGCGAGGGGTCTGGTGCCGGAGGGACGTACCTCGTTACGAATCTTGGTGAAGGATCTCGGTAAAGGTGCGAGAGTTTTGGGATTGGAATCGAGGGCGTCGCTTCGTCGCTGATAAAGTAACGTTTGATACTGACTCTGGTTCAGCCTCGGACTTGGTGGTGTAGCTTGGTAGTGTCGCAGCTTGTTCATCGAGTTCGAGCGGTGTTTTTGACATAGACATTTTGAAAGAGCGTATATGTACCATAGTTAACAGCGCAGTTCCCTATGTGCGGCTTCCCGGCTCGCTCTTCGCCTCCATACTAGGTCATGTTACGATGAGTAGCTGGATTGGTATTATATCAATTCAACAGTGCGTTTGGAGCTTCTTGAGAGAAAATTCATTTTTACTTTGTCGGTCTTGAGCAATGAATCGCAGGCTGTGCAGGTTAACATCGCGTGCGCATCCTTTGATCTGGGACTGTGTACTAGATCCAATTAGCAGTGGTGCTATTTCCCACATCAAAAAAGTGACAGAGGATCGATACACACGGGGAAGGGCATCTTTCTGAAAGGCGTATCTTACGGGGAACTACGAGCGCGGAAACTTCTCGTTGCGTCAAGCGCAATCCCACACGAAGAGTGACTGAACGTAGGAGCATCTTAACCTGGCTTGTCAGTGATATTACTGTTGTTTTTCCTTACTATAAATACTCTTTGAGGTTTTTAGTATCGAGAAAATGGATATTCCGATCCTTGGGAAGGTACATTATGGGGCGCGGACAGTGTACTTGGCCCCAGATCTCAGCAGCGAGGCAAAGTTTGCCTTTTTTGCCTAAAATGATACACCGGTCATAAAATTATCTTAAAGTTTAATCAGGATAAGCTTACGGGTTGTGACTCCTTTGATACTGAGTTTTAAGACTTTCCTTCCAGTAGAGACAATTTGAAAGTTTGTCGCTATCATTGTCCCGTTTTGCACTCCTACCTTATAGAACCACACTTTACCAACGAATGCATGGGATCTATCACGAGTTCCGAAAGATTTTATGCTCTCCAAGACTATACGTTTTATGTCCCGCGGTATCAAGGCTCACATGTAAGCCAGCCGGTTTTAGCATTACGGCCCACAGATAGATTGCACGATATCCGCGATACAGTTCTTGGAATTTGCCTTGCGTACGAGTCTACCTATTGTAAGTGGGTATCTTGTTTTCTCCGCACCTTGACTTTGCTGTAATACGGTTTCCCGCCCCTTCTGTAACACTGCTTAGATTAAGCAGCTCTCCATCTCAGCCAATGTGAATTGACAACATGCCACCCACGCAACGTAACGGGTTCGTAAGCATACTTCTTATCGGGCGGGGTCTAGAAAGATGGCAGATCAGGCGCGATATTGTACCTGTTGCTGATCTCGTTGGTCAAATTCTACCATGGCTCTGAGGCATAGTTTGCTCACAGACCAAGATCGACGAGGAAACTTTGGGGCCCGAGACATCTATGCCGTACTCAATCCGATTCCGAGCGTCAGTGATTGGCTGAATAGATATGTGCGGCCACACTGACCAACCTACAGATATTTTCGACGCCGGTGATCTGTCGTGGGTAACATTGCGCATCATTGAAACTCCCAGCACTACCAGTCAGTAACGAGCCACGGTGAGCCTCTTTAGCGCAGTCAATATCGTGGCAGTCAGTCTGATTGCGTTTAGTGTATGCGATGCCGGCTATTGAAACACACCTCTATCCCACACTGGCATATCGCCAACAGCCTAATCCGCCTGCAAACACCATCAGTACCGATGACGGCTCCGGCTTCGGCACATCCACGTCCTCGGGCAGCAAATCATGGATCACATTCATTGTAGTTCCAGCTACTATACTCATCTTCTCTTTTATAATGATCATGATCTGGACGTGGAGGCATAGGAACGATCCAGTTTTCCCTGAAAATCACAAGAGCCGAGATGATCGGAAACTAGGAGAGAAGCCCGAAATGGACGGCCGAGATATCCGCTTCGAAGCTGGGCACCAACCACATGGATCAGAGATGGATACAGGTTTACGAGCCGAATTGCATGGATGTTTTGTGGCTCCACAGCTTCTTGAGAATACGACAGTGGCTGTGGAGGTGGGCTGCGGAATTGAGGGGCATGAGGTCGGTGCTAGATCAACACATTTGGAAGACGACAGAAGTTCACCAATCCTTAATTGCACTGCATCGACAGTCTCGGTAGGTTTTGCGACCTGTCCGGCTCATACACAGTCTGAATCGAAACATTCAAAAGAAGACGAGAATTGTTCTGCGATTGAAAATCAACAGCATATAGAGTAGCATGAATCAGTTAATGTGCACAGAGTGGCAATATGAGATGCCTTGGATTAACGATAGTAGTCTCCACCTTTAAGCTCTTCCCCATCCAACAGGCCTGGCATCAATAGGCCTTTCCCTTACTGGTCGCTCACCAACCTCACCTCTGCTAACGACCTTCTTCAATCGATGTCCAACATGCTTGGCGCTCTCTCCGTTCTTTCCATGGCGGTGGTGTCTATGGTACTGATTGCTGCCCTTGTGCCAGTACCACTCCCAATCGTCATCATCCTCATCACCAGACCAATCATCGTCGTCATCGCACCAGCAGTCATCGTCCTCGTCTGGGTCACATGGCTCCCAAGGGTCCTCAGTGGGCGTAGGAGTGTGTGGCCTGCTGGATGTGCGCGACGGACTGGTTAAGAACGTGCTTGGAGTGGGTCGAGATGAAGATGACGGTGGCGGCCGCGTAGGTCTCGAGGTCGGAGGTGGTGGTGGTGTGGGCCTAGACGTTGGTGGTAACGTGGATCTAGAGGTTGGCGACAGGGGAGGAGAAGGTCTCGATGTAGGGGGTAACGAAGGTGTAGGCCTTGATGTTGGTGGACCTGGCGGAGTAGGCATTGACGTTGGCTTGATGGGAGTTGTTGGCACAGGCCTAGACGATGAGACCGACGGAATGGACCTAGAAGACGAAGACAAGGGAGGCATTGGGCTCGGGAAGGAAATGGGTGGGATGGGTCGTGTTGTCGGGATAGGAGGTAACATTGTCGTGTTGAAGACTGGCGGCGAAGGTCTGGCCGTGGGAATGCTCAGCGACGGCAAGCTCAGAGTCGGAAGGCTCAATGTTGGGAGCGGCAATGATGATACCGAAGGGATAGGTCCGGAAGATACGGCAGGCGCTGGCCGCGAAGGCGAGATGGGGGCGTTAGGCCTCGATGTTGGAAACGGTGGCACAACAGTCGAATTGAGGACGGATGATGAGGGTATGACAGTGGGAAGGCTCAACGTTGGTAGGCTCAATGATGGCAGACTTGGCGTAGGAGTTCCGAACGTTGGTAATGGCCTAGATGACGAGACGGGGGGTAAAGGTCTAGTTGTCGGAAATGGCGGAACAACAGTTGTATTGAAGACAGGCGGCGAGGGCCTCACCGTGGGAACACTCAGTGAAGGCAGACTTAATGATGGCAAGCTCAGTGAAGGCAGACTCAACGTTGGCAAGCTCAGTGATGGTAGGCTCAATGATGGTAAGCTCAGTGATGGTAGACTCAACGATGGCAAGCTTAGCGTAGGCAGACTGAGCGTCGGAATTGGTCTAGAGGACGAGGTCGCCATCGATGGCGCCAGTGTTGAGTTGATCGCCGGCAGCGAAGGCCTCACCGTTGGAGCAGTGAGCGTTGGCAAGCTTGTTGAATTGAGGACCGGAGGTAGCTGTGGCGGTCTCAAGGTCGGCAGCGTCAATGTCGGCAGCGGTGCTCGAGATGTAACCGGTAGGGTTGCAGAAGGACGCGTGGTCGAGTTTAATGCTGGAGTTGTGGGAATACCAATCGGGACGCTGGATGATGGAAGTGACAAGCTCGGGGGCAATATCGGCGAGATCGAAGGCAAAGATGTTCGCGAGATGTTCACACTGGGTAGTGGAAGCGTCAATGAGGGCAGAGCCGTAGGTAGCGACAAAGATGGGAGCGACAATGACGGTAGCGATAGAGACGGCAACGATAGAGACGGCAACGATAAAGATGGTAACGATAAAGAAGGTAGCGATAAAGACGGTAGAGACAAGGTCGGCAGTGGCAATGTCGTTGGCCTCGAAGATAAATTAGATGTGGAAATCGAGCGCGAAACATTGACGCTGGACACCGGTGGTAGGGTCGGCCGCACAGTCGGAAGGGTGATGATTGGCGATGAAGTCACCGAAACCGTTGGTAGTGGAACCAAAGAGCTACTGGATGGGCCACCGAAGCTGAGGGAGCCAGAGGCAGAGTCGGTCGTCACACTCCCACCCGTCGTAGGACGGGGGATGCCGGAGGGAAGACTCCATGTAAGGTTTTGCGCTGCAGCTACGCTAAACAAGCCGAGCAACGTAAAAGAAGTTTCCACAAGCATGGTGGTCTGCAGCTCTGAAGTGGAACGACCACAAAACTAGTACGTACCTAATACGCTTCACCGATGTGCAACTCTAGATAGCTTTATACTGTCCTTCTTCTCAAAGAGCGCTTGATTGCCGATGAGGCGACTGCACTACTTCATTCTCGGCTTCGAACATCTAGCGTGATGCCGCGGGCCAAGGCGTCGAACAGGTGCTCTCGAACCTATGGCCCTGCGGCGTGCAGACTGCCTTTGCTCAGTTGGGCACGGGAGAATGCGTATATGACAGCATGCAGCGCTTTTGATGCTCCGATGGTAGCACAGCATCGTACAATGTGCTTTCCGATATGAAATTAAATGTTTGCCATGCTGTTTAGTGGCGCAAAATCTGGGGTTCGCGTAGCTGGTGCAGTGTAGATCCAACAGTCTAGCCTAATGATGAGGCTTCTAAGATCCTATGGCAGGAAAGAAGCGATTCCAGTTGCCGTGCGAATTAATTCTTCACAGACTATCGACGACAATGGAAGGCCCTGAAATGTTGACAGTGTCGATTTGCTCTACCATTGCGGCGATACAGCTGTCATTGCGCGAGACCGTCATTGTATCTTGACTCTCCACGGCCACTCGCCACTCACGCAGAAATGTATATAGGAACCGCGCAGAGCATCTGAGGTCAATATAAGCTTAGATTCCAGCCTCGCTAATCATATAACTTCCGACGATCCCATCCAGAAGTGGCCATCCATTCACCCACCTGCATTAGCCGAGGAGGGTGGCCAAGCCCGGTAGACAGGTACGTCCACGCCCCGGAGTATAACGGCATATTAATGAAGCAGCCCGTCGAATTCTGGTTGGTGCGGTGAAAAATAATTGCCGATCAACGCTGTTTCGAGTCGGAAACTTAGGCCGGTATGTGTGCATTTGCTGTGAATATGCGAAATCGGATCATCGGCCTCAAACCCCACAAAATCGATGAGTACCCATGACGGTTGAGGAAACACCATCCACACCTAGTGTCCCCGCGTTGCATTTCCCACCTTAGGCTGCGGCCACACATCTAGCACCATATCTGCACCAGTAAGCTCAAAGCAAGCTCTGTCCTGCTCGGGAACATCTAGTACTAGACAATACTCCCCCGCATACAGCACTGTATCACCCCTCTCGTTCACCCTTGCAAGGTTGCCAATCGTGAAGCCCAATTGCACCGGTCTTTCTTCTCCAGGTTTCACATTAGCCAAGCGTTTGTACGAGGCCAATTCTTTGATCGGGTACGGTTCAGGTCCCGCTTTCGTGGTCACAAAAGCAAGAGCAATGAAGTCAGAAGCTACATCGCCGCTGTTTCTGACTTGGACAACATGTGGGGTGAACGGACAGCGATCTTTGGGGGAAGAGAAGGAGCAACCGGCGAGAATCTGTGTGGTTGGGTAGGTGCGATTGGTGTACCGAGGGTCAAAACGTATGGTGAAATTCGTATAATGTAATGAAGAGCCGAATTCTTGGATTGCTTGAGAGTACCATTTGTACGTGCGGCCAGGGTTTTTGCTGCTGGGTCGGAGCGACATATCTGTCATTGGGACCTGCTCTGTGTAGTTCGCAGGGTATTGTGTGACAGGAAGACGGCCGGCTGGCGCTGTATTGCCCGTGATTATATCCAAAGCCGCTGGACCACCGTACATGCCTGGATAGCCAACCCAGAGTATGGAATTGATCTTCTCGTTCACCAGAAGTGGTGTGTTATCGATCGATGTTCCGAGTTGCACTACGATAATTTTCTTTCCTAATCCACTCAATTCACGGAGTATGGTTCGCTGTATCTCCGGCCATGCGATCGTAGTTCGGTCTTTGTCTTCAGTTTCAAAGGTTGTATCAATGCCGCCGAAGTAGAGGACAACATCGGAGTTCTGTGCCGCTTGGATCGCAGCACGATAGTTCCCAGTGCCGGAGGAGGGAGCGGTAGCATAATTCACCTGGAAGCCTGCATTCTGCACCGCCCAGAGCGGAGTTCGATAAACTGGCGGTTTACCATAGTAGTTGCCAAGCATGCGATCAGAAGTATCGTTGGCCCAGAATCCTATCACTGCGATGCTTTGGTTCTTTGCCAATCTGAGAGGAAGCGTTCCGTCATTCTTCAATAAAACCGTGCCTTCGGTTGCTGCTTGGAGAGCCAGTGTTTGCGCCTGCTCCGTATTCACGTACTCCCAACCGTAAGAACGCGGTCCCACAACATCGTCGCGGGAAACGGCAAAATAGTCTGCGCGAATCAGGCCTTCGTACTGCCGACGCAATGCTCGGTCAATAACCTCTTCGCTGACACGGGATTGATTGAAAGCCCCAACAACATCAGTAGTCCAGCCTCCAGCTTCACACACGTTATCGGTCCCAGCACTGAAGGCTTTCCCGGCAGCTTGAGCGGCTGTTTGGACCCATTTGTGATCGGCATATATGTTATGTACCGCGTTGCAGTCGCTCACAACGTAGTTGTTGTGCTTGGTCCAGTTCCAGTGGTCCCGAAGCACAGTCTGCATCAGATACTCGTTCGCACACGCCGGAGTACCATTTACGCTGTTGTAGCTACACATGATGGAAGCAACGTTTGAATCTCGAGCGCACTGCTTGAAAGGTGGCAAGTAATACTCGACCAAGTCCTGCATCGAGACAATCGCGTCGAAAGAATATCGTACCACACCGTTCCAGCGCTCGAGGTCGTACGCAGCGTAGTGCTTGCATGTTGCTAGGATCTGTCGCTTCTCCGTTGTATTGGGATTCTTGCCGGACCACTCCATGCCTTTGAGCAGCGCTTCTACGTACTTCGAAATCCTGAATGGGTCTTCACCGGGAGTTTCAAGACCACGACCCCATCGGGGATCCTTAAACGGATTGATATTTGGCGTCCAGAAATCCAAGCCAGCGCGTCCAGCGTTTGCGAATGCGCGAGCCTCCGTTCCTATCACGTGGCCTATAGCTTGCACTAAGCCATCATTGAACGCGGCAGAGATGGTGATGGGAAGTGGAAACGATGTCGCCGAAGAATAGTTCCCATGGTCAGCAAAGTGAACGCCTGGTGATCCAGCAACTCCGTGAAGAGCTTCACTCCACCAGTCGTATTTGGGAAGGCCGAGTCGCTCCGCACCTTGGCTGTGACTAAGCGAAGTCAGTGTCTTGTACTTGATCTGTTCGTTGCACACACTCCACAAGATTAGCCAGCTTCTCTTCGATGGTCATTGCAGAGACAAGTGCCTTCGCGCGCTGGGATGGATCCAGACCCATGCGGCAAACATCATTGCGAGCCAACGGGCCCGAGACACAATCTGGATATCTGTCACACGAAGCCAGAGATGCCAGTGCCAGGCCAATCGACATGAAAGGAATGTAGCCCATGTCGGAGTTTTCTTGTACCACGATAAAATGGTCTTGAGCTTAGCGATTTGTAATTGGAGAAAAAGGCCTGAATCTGAGCCGAGTGGAAGCTCCAAACATCGGACTAACGAGAGGTCCAGGGTATTCAAATATCGGAACGTATCCGGTGCTTCGGATGAGCCCATGCGCATATTGCGCTCTAAGTAGGCGATACGCATCAATGCAATATGCATAGATGCGTGAGGGGTAAGCGCTCAGATAGGCCATACTCAACGAGATGTATCGGTGCCTCGCCAAAGTTTCTCCGCCGTCTCTTTATGGTCTACGGTCAATTAATTATCAATGTTCCATTGGGTAGGTTACTTAGTACGCGTAATTTATCAGTTCAGTGTTCGATTTACGTATTCATGGCAATTCAACAGTAATTAGCCAATAGTAGAGTGATTATTCACACAACGTTCCGGAACAAATGCAGTAATTATGCCATCGAAGTCTGTGCCTGTGCTCACATAAGTGGCGCATGACCCGAGCATAAAGGAATAGGTCAGATCTAAAGCCTAGTAGAATAACCATTCACAGAAGTCTAGAGATTGTTTCGAAGCTCATCAACCAATTTCGACACGCTACCTTCTATCGCAGGAAGGAGGTCTTGCGCGAAAGCCTCGTCATGTGGGTGACTATCGGCTATTTGAGCAGTCGTTGCTTGAGCAGTCGTTACTTGAATGGATCCTCCGTAGTGAAGGTAATCTCCAACGGTGCACTTTGATAAAGTGGAGGGAAGATGAAATAAAAATTGCTCTGGCGTGGTCAGCTACTTCCTACATATTGCAAGAAAACACATGTACCTTGTGAAGTTCTTGCCTAGCATCGTAGATGTTTGGAATTAGTTCGGCCTTAACTGCTTTTTGAAAGTTTTGAGCAAATACATGTATGCGATGGCCGAGGCAGAAAATAGCAACATATATGTGGTGTACATCATTGCGCTGATACGACTTGGCTCGCTGCTACGGGGAAGAGGGTCACCGTAATAAGTAAGCTTGCTTGTACTACGACAGTCAGACTGGGCTCGAGTCAATTGGTCGCGCCAACCAAAGACGGACTGTGTACCTTGCGTTGTATACGCGCCGCAACCGCGCCGCAACCCACCATTCACTCAACCCCCTCTTCTACTACAGTCGGATCCTTCTCTCAGTACACATGAGCCACGGACTTGAAGATGACCATTCTAATGAGCTCGATTCTTGCAGCTGTGATTGCGCTCGCCATTCTCGTCATTCGCCGGCGTTATGAGACATCTTCGACTATGCGACAGTATCAGTGTGCTCCATCCCCAACGCATTGGTCGAAGGACATCTTCTTTGGTATGGACTTCACGTTCGAAATGCACTCCAATCTGGCAATGATGAAAAGGAACCACGATCGCTTTGGTCTTACTTATCAGTTGGACACCATCTTCGGAGATCCAGTCCTCAACACGATCGCAACCGAAAACTTACCCTTGATTCATTCCGACGGCAAGAACTATGGTATACAGCCCGTGAGGCTTCCAGGTATGGAGTACTTTTGTGGCCAAGGATTCTTAACCACAGATGGTCCGATTTGGCTACAGGCGAGGAGAATGTTGAGACCCTCCTTTGCGAAGCAGAATATTTCGCAATTGGATTTTCTGTCCAGGGAAACACGTAAATTAATAGAGAAACTTCCCACCGATGGTACAACCATAGACCTTCAGCCTCTATTGTTCATTACTGTAAGATCCATTCAAAATTGAAATTGTTCACGTCGCTCATGAATGCATAGTTCTTACACAGTTCCTTACATTTCTTGCTTGGGATCGATCCATCTGAGGAGACAGATCAAGCGCCGTGTACGCCCGAAGAATTTATTGAGAGCTTCCATACCGCAGTCTTTGGAACAGGCCTCCGAGTCATGCTGGGACGTTTCAAGAGCTTTGCGCCGAAGGCAGGGTATGTCGACGTATGCAGACGCGTCCATGAGTACATTGAGTACTACATCAGACAGGCTCTCACAGCCCCCTCACTGAAACAGACGCCTCAGGAGTACGATGAGCCACAAAAAGGCCAGCGCAGTATGGTTCAAGGCTTAGCAGCGCAGACAGATGACATGGACTTCATCCGGAGTCAGATTCTACAAGGCATGCTGGCTGCGCAGGAGACGATCTCGGTGCTGGTCTCCAATACCATGTTTCTAATGGCTCGACATCCGTCCGAATGGGCAGAGCTTCGGACGGAAGTCTTGAGCTACGGTGAAGATCTCTTCAACTTTCACAGATTGTCTGTTTTCAAGCCTCTTCAGAACATCTTAAACGAAGGTATGTTGATGTACCTATAACTGACAATGATTGTGAGCCTTACTTATGATGGATAGCTCTTCGGATTTACCCAGTGTTCCCAATGCTAGGTCGGACCTGCCTCCAAGATACTACGTTGCCTGTCGGAGGGGGCAAGAACCAAGATCAACCGATCTACGTTGCCAAGGGAACATTTGTTGTGACGAGCTATATTGCAATGCACATGAATGACAAGGTGTTTGGGAAGAGCCCAGAGCAGTTTCGACCGACCCGTTGGAACGAGATTCGCCCCTCGCAGTGGGAGTACATGCCGTTTGGAGGAGGCGAACGAGCCTGCCTTGGGAGAGAGAAAGTATTGGCCGAAGCGGCGTATGTTGTCGCCCGTTTGGCGCAGACCTTTACAAGGGTAGAGTCTCGGGACGATAGACCTTGGAAAGAAGTAGTCAGGATGACGGCGAAGAACGCGAACGGTTGCCAGGTTGGTTTGTTCAGAGGGTAAATGCCCATTTCCGTACCATCGTTTCCCCAGCTCGCAAACTGTGTAAAAGTTAGTCTTTCGCCCTGTTTTGCGCATCGGCGGGAAGGCTGACGCGTTCGATGCGTTGGGTCTAAGTTAAGTGATTAAAGCTACGCGATGAAAGTGCGATATAATAGCAAGCCTTTTCTATGCTCGATCGGCATCGTGGATCCATATGAGCTATCTAGCATCTCGTCCAAAATAACACGAAGTCATCGACTTCCGCAATGTCAGTTGGACGCAATGTTCAGTGACTTGATTGATGTGAACGTGGTTGGCGCGTCAATGATTCGTCTGTGAAGGTTGACGGTGCCAAGGCCGAGGTCCAAGGCGGCCCCTTCTCCACAGTCCCGCCAGCGGTAAACCACCACGGCAACGCGCTAGAAACGCGTCCATTTGCTATGTTACTGCCACTATACGGAGTTACATTCATAGGACTCGCAGCTGCGACGTGCTATGAGCCATCGTTTGCCCATCCTCCACCGGACTATGACCGCGACCATCCAATTCTAAAGGATGCCTTGACGCACCTCCACGACGTACTTACAATAGCCCTAGGTGATCCCAAATACAATTCGACGTCCATATCAGTCGAAGTTACCTCGTCAAAGGAATCGCTATGGGAATTCCACCATAGCGCGCGCGAACGTAATGCCTCTCGTCCCGACATACCACACGTTAACGGCAGCGCACTGTACCGCATTGCGAGCATCACCAAGACATTCACTGTGCTAGGCTTACTGCAGCAACATGCTGCAGGGAACCTCAGCCTCGACGACCCTGTAGAGAAATACATAACTGAATTGAATGGACCCCAGAATGGCACGTTGCCTTGGAAGGATATAACACTGCGGTCTCTAGCCAGCCAACTCAGTGGTATACCGCGCGAACGTAGGCTGTCAATATGGGCGACTCGTAGTATGAGAACCTGACGCGTGCAGTTGCTCAATCCGATCTCATCAATGAGGGAAATTTGCACATCAGCCCAGATGATTGGGGCCTGCCACCAGTTTCTAGAGAAGGCCTGATTACGTGCGACGAGTATTCGGAAAACTATCATGAACCATGTACCGCAAGCGGTAGGCAATGCAACTATCCTCGCTAGAGAAGAACACTAGCTGAACGAATGTAGACTTGATTAGATCCGTCAAATCTTACCATCCCGTATTCGCACCGAATCAGCAGTCTACCTACTCCAACATTGCGTTTGAATTAATCGCCCTTGTAATTGCGAATGTCACCAATCAGACATACGAGTCCTACATTGATGACGCCATATTTAAGCCGCTGGGTATGGGTAGAAGCACCTTCTCTGTCCCACCGGATAGTGAAGGCGTGATTCCGCTATGGCCGCATTATTGGGACGTCGATGAAGGCGTCCAAAATCCTACTGGCGGCATTTTCACCTCATCGAATGATCTGTCTAAGTTTCTGCGGCATGTCCTTACCAGGTACAACGGCATCACACACGCCCTCAATTGGATGCATCCCGTATCGCCATCGAAAGACTTGCATAGCTTCTACGGCATGCCGTGGGAGATCTTCCAGAGCGACCGCGTGCTGTCCAACTCACAACGCGCGATCAGATTCATCACCAAAGGTGGCGGTCTTCCAAGTTACACTTCTTTGGTAATCCTAATCCCTCAGTATGATCTCGGCATCTCTCTCCTCTTAGCCGGACCGCCCGACTTCTTCGCCACACTGCGAGAAACTGTAAGCATCGGATTGGCTCGCGCTGCTGAACAGATTGCCATTTCAACACTAGAGCAGGGCTACGCGGGCCGATATATCTCCGCCGATCCCAAGCTTAATTCGTCCTTAGTACTCGAAGCTGACCACCGTGGGCTGCTCGTGAAGGAATTCATATCCAACTCAACAGACGTACTGCAATCCGGCCTCCTTCGATATCTTGGTCGGCCAGAAGACAAGCCATGGTATTTGCTCCTGATACCTACTTTGTTGTACCGCGACGAAGAGAACCAGAAGGGCGAAATTTGGCGTTTGCACATCGCCACCGAACGACCCAGAGAAGAAACCGAGGTTTGGGACGATTTTTGCATAACGGATATCGAGGGGTTATTGTACGGCGGCATCCCTATCAATCAGGCCGTCATCTGGAAAGGGCCCTACGGGCTCGTCTACGATATAGATCTCGAAGGTTTCAGAGCTAGTATGGTTCGCATCTTCGCGCATGGTCACACTGCATCACATATTGAAGAGCATGAGCAGATGGAGTTGTGAAGCAAATGTCGTCTGATATGCCGACGATTTTACAAGGGCGCCTTCGAATACAACGCCACCTGCCATGACTCAGGCACTTGATCACAATCGCATTCCTTTATCATGTGCACCTAGCTTGCCATAGCCAAAGCGTTTGATGTACTAGTTGTACATATTTTACATTAGCCGAACGGCTTAGGCGGAGAGCCCCACATTCTTGACAACTTCAGCCGGTACACGCTGTCTGCATCTGTGGCGACTTGTTCAGCCAATTTCTCTTGGAAAGTATTTTTTTCGAACGCTTCGACGCATGATTCCTTCTTGTCTTGTCGAACACACATGAACTGTACTCGGATGCTAGTATACGATCGACTAGTACGATACTTTTCACGTAGTCCGATCCCTTGAAATGCGGACAAACGGCATCCTGAATCTAATGCCGGTCTTGGTTCGGCTACACACCAAACATGTGGCAAAGCGATTGCCAAATCTGAGCTCATATAAGAACCATCTTGAGTAGCCTCATATTAAACTCATTAAACAAGCGACCCACAAGCCTGTTCATCAAGGCTGTTACCCGTAGCTTGCATGCGGGGATGATTGCGCCTACATCTTACTGCTGTGGAGATTCCACGAGACTGTAACTGTACTGCGTCTCGGTCTTCGGTTTTTCAAGATGCGTTTCAGTACCGTAGCATTCGCGGTCTGCGCAGCCACCGTCAGCAGTGCGCCTACGCCTGAAAGTAACCTCGCGCAAATCCTGGACCTGTTGCCACGACAAGAAAACGTAACATGTCCTACGACGCCAAATCCCATGCCCAAAGCGGCCGACTTGCCCGCTGTGAAGACGATGCCTGATCCCTTCCTCTACCTCGACGGCAAGACGAAGGTCAAAAGCAAGGATGAGTGGTACCAATGCAGACAACCAGAGATCATGAAGCTCCTCCAAGAGTACCAGTACGGTTACTACCCCGATCATTCGCAAGAGACCGTCACGGCGACCCGCAGCGGAACGAAGCTAGATGTTACGATCGCTGCAGGAGGGAAGTCGGCGACTATCTCGGCGACGTTGAATCTGCCAAGTGGGAGCGGGCCGTTCCCAGTCGTGATTGCCATCGGTGGCATTGATAACAATAGCTACCTCAAAGCAGGTATTGCGGTGGTCACTTTTGACTACGGCAAGGTCGCCGCAGACAGCAACAGCAAGACTGGCAGCTTCTGGACGCTGTACAACGGGAAAGATATCGGTATGCCTCTCATCCCATTCCATATCGTCAGTATGATACAAGACTGACGCTCAACATCAGGTGTCCTAACAGCATGGGCGTGGGGATTCCACCGCGTCCTCGATGGCATCGAACTCAAAGTCCCAGAGATCGACGCGAAGAAGTCTGGCGTTACGGGATGCTCACGTCTGGGCAAAGCTGCGCTTGCTGCCGGCTTGTTCGATAAGCGCATAGCTGTCACGATGCCAATGTGCTCTGGCGTGCAGGGTGCCGGACCGTATAGATACAGCTTGAGCGGCCAGGGCGAGAACTTGGAGAACTCCAAATCTGGCGCAGGCTGGTGGACATCCTCCGGCATATCTCAATTCGTCAACCACGCCACCCAGCTCCCCTACGACGCGCACACTATCGTTGCGGCCATCGCCCCTCGTGCCGTTATCCTCGAGCAAGGCGCGTCAGACCAGTTCACAGACTCCAAGGGTACCGCCACCGTCACGTTCCCTGCCGCGAAAGCAGTTTACAGCTGGTTAGGCGTTGGAGACCAGCTGGGCATGAGTATTCCAAAGGGAGGTCATTGCGATATGGGCGGGTACGCGGATGTGCTACCTTTCGTACAAAAGGTGCTCCAGGGAAAGACAACGAGCAGGAACTATGATGACCTAGGCAGCTGGAAGGCTATGCCGGAGGCTTACCCTTGGGCGACGAGCTTGCCGGCAGGTAGGTAGACCCACAATATCGCACGCAAAGACTCAACCTGGTGAGGTCATTGCTTTTGGTGTTTCCTTTCTGGGGTGCTTCCGTTTCACTAGTCGCAACTTGCTGGTCTAATTTTACCAATGCATTCACCTCGGGGATCTCTCACCAAGCGGGGCTTCGGTCGCTACACTATATAAATCTAACTTTCATCGCACTCGAAACACGTGCACCCACCCACAGAAACGCTTTTACGTCTGAAGCCTCACCTCAACCGAGCTCGAAGTGTCTATATAGCACACCACTTCTAAGCTTCCTTTTGCAAAAGATTTGCACACGTCAAGAAAGCTCCGCGACTGACCCCTCTCACGGCGCAGAGTCAGACTCAACCTCTACGGTCTACCGCAGGAGCCCTTACCCCAATCTGTTCGAGGAAATTCCCATCAGATACCACTACCAGCTCCACATCTCAACGACTGCGCTTTCTCCCCAATCTCCCGAAAGATCTTACACCAAATCTCCGCTTTCATAATGTCACTGTCGATACCCAATCGCCAGCAGAAGCTTGCACGCTCTAATCATGCTCGCGAGCCACGTCGACCAAAGCACACTTCGAAGCGTCTGCAGCGCATGGTCAAACATGTGAAGCTCTCTGGAGTCGACTACTTTGAGGCGGTTGCAAAGACTACTGCAGAGGAGGATGCTCTACACTCTCAAGAGGAGGCCGGCGAGTATAAATGCGACCACTGTCAAGAAGACTTCCTCATCGATCATGGCCTCGTTTCATGTTGCGAAGTAGGTTTGGCCACTTGCGCCGCACACTTCCTATGCAATGTTTGCATCAACGCCGTGTTCGAGAAAGCGATGATGCCGGGCTGGCAGTATTTTCCTGCTCGTTGCTGCCCTTCTCGGGACAGCTGTCGCGGTATTGACATAGACTATTGTCTAGACATTCTCGATCGCAGTTATTGGGATCGGAGCACAGTCTCGCAGTATCAGGGGAAGCTGACAGAGTACTTCGTCATGACTTCAACCCCTGATCTCTATGTCCATTGTGCGGACTGTGGCAAATGGCTACGTCCTTCCTCCTTCAGGGATGCATTTATTTCTAGGGTGGCCAAGTCCCTGGTAGCCTGGTGCTTCGAATGTCGTACCTTGACCTGCGTGAGCTGCAAGTCGATTTGTGAGGGCCAACACCACCGATGCGATAGCTCCGAGGATCTGCCTGGCAAACCCAACTGGCTGCCTGAATATTCGACCAACTGTCGCATCAAGCAATGCCCCATGTGCCACATGTGGATCGAACTTCACGAGGCTTGCAACCACATGGCCTGTCAGCATTGCCACTGTCATTTCTGTTTTATCTGTATGATGGATTGGGACGAGGGCCACGACAGCTGCCCTCAGTATGGAGATCCCGCAGCAGGTTATGATGCGGATGGGTACGAGATGAACGATCGAGGCCTTCATCTATACACTGGCCTCGACCGATCCGGACGCAATCGTGTGGGCACAATAGTGGTCACCCAACAGTCGCAAAACGTTCTCCAAGGTGAAGCCGCAGCGTACGACGATCCCGATTACCAGGAGGACGAGGACGATTACGAAGAATACGGCGAGTTCGGATGCGATGATCAATATCATGACAGTGACGCCGAGAATGACGATGACAATGATCACGATCTCGCCCTTCAGCAAGATGAACAAGATCCACAGGGCGAAGAGAATGCCACCGAGGATGAGCAGGCAAATGGGATCGTCCAGTTTGAGGATACAGATCTTCCTGATAACCATGCTGAGAATACTATGGAGCTAACGAACGACATGATCGATCATGCCATTGTCACTATCGCTCATGACGAGGTTGAAGCGCTGGACGCAGTGCAACATGATGATCGGGAGAACATGTTTAGAGTATTGGCTTGGGATGAAGCACAGGAGGTTTATCCTGGTGCAGGTGGTCATGATGATCGGGAGAACATGTTTAGAGTATTGGCTTGGGATGAAGCACAGGAGGTTCATCCTGGTGCAAGTGGTCATGAGGAGCTAAGTGATTGGAGTGCATGGTGAGGAAGACTGAATTGACTTCAAACCGAAGGAAATGGAGAGCACGCAACTGAGGTTGAATGAGCTCGCAGATAACAGGTCGATGTCCAAATTCCTTTATAGCTTATGAAAAACGTGGTATTCACTGTTTACTTCTGGAAACACCTACGCGACAATCATTCTACAGAAGTGATTAAGTTATGAACGCCTTGGTTACCACACGTGACTACCAATCATAGCTGACAACGAGTCTATCTATCAAGCCTTGGGACTGCTTGCTTGGAATAACCAGCTGTCAGTAATATCGTTAATGATGGCTTGGAGACTTTCTCGTCTTCACATAGCTTTCGCTTTATTGAAACTCTCCTAATGTGTCTCAGTGTGACCTTCAAATAAGATTGACCCAGTCTCATTCACAATCCAATATTGTGTCAATCGCACTGTAGTGACCATCACACCGTTTCACATTAGGCGACTGTTGGTCTCAGATACGCTATTTATGTAAACCTCGCAAAGACCGAATGTTTCCCCTTTGTTTAATTGTTAGCTACTCACTTTCCCCAGGATCCACAGCGGTGTTCGGTTCAGTTTACATGGACCATGCGCAACAAAATCATTAACGCAGGGCACAATGTTTTGCTCTTTCACCCGCAAGCCCAAAAGTAGTCGAAACTTTTGTCAATACCGCGGACCGTCTCAAGATAACTCCACTCATAGTGAGCCGGACGTTGTGTGTATTCACCGAGATTCACTATATAACCTTGACATCTCCAGATAAGAGCGATGGAACCAATATCCATTCCTACATAGCTTTTTAAAGCGGGACCGTCTTCTAGATGCGTTCGAAACTCAACTTTCTTAAATACTCAGCTACAAACCCACCAAACCGTCTGTTGATCGGACGATTTCGACGATCTGATATGAACACCAGAACTTCCATTTCCTCCGATGAGGAGATTTACGAATGCCACATCTATGGACTGGATTATCCACTGAACGAAGGCGCCGTCACCTGCGCGGCGCATTTCTTCTGTGATGATCGCTTTATCTCCCAGTTCGAGGCCCTCGCAAAGCAATCTGGCTTCGAAGCCTTCCCTGCGAGGTGCTGCTTTGGAGAAGCGACGGAAACAACACTTCGCCGACATCTGGCGGAGGTCCTGCTGCCAATTGACGTGATTGCAACATATGCACAGAAAGAGGCCGCGTTTTATACTACGCCAGCTATGCGTATCTACTGCTCGGATTGTAGAGAGTGGCTCTCGCCGAACCGGTTCTACGACGAAGGCCCCTACAGCCTGGTCAAGTGTGACTGTGGCACTGTGACTTGTGTCGGATGTAAGGACCTTTGGCAAAAGAATCATCGCTGTGGTGACGGCGCTAGTGCGAAGCCTGCGTGGATGCCAGAGTATTCCGTAGATTTTCGCATCAAGAAATGTCCTGGACCATGCCGCATGTTTACTGAGCACAAAGAGGCGTGCAACCATATGACATGCCCGAATTGTACGCACCAGTGGTGCTGGGTCTGCCTTCTGCCTTGGAATTCCTTTCATCCTGGCGAGGATGACACGCCGGGCTGCCTTATGTATGGGGATCCAGAGTATGATGAAGAAGGCTATGAGAACAATCAACGTGGCCTTCACCGAGACACTGGCTTGAATAGGCAGGGCCGCAATCGTCATGGTGACCTCCCTCTTGGTGATCAGGTGTCATCTGCTACAGGGACCGCAGAATTTGCCTTCAATGGAGATCTATTCCAACTCGAAGGCCAGCACAATGGAGTCCAGGTCCAGGTCCAGCATCCAGATGGGCAAGATAACGAGGTCGAAAATCTCAGCCAGGACAATCAGCAGCACCCCAACGACCTGTGGAGCAACGCCCCGGCTGAAGAATGGATTACTGGATCTGGGTGCACCGACAACACTCGGTCTGAAGACGACGATGAGCAAGCTTTCGCGGTTGGTCCGACATTTTTGACATTCGAAGAAGTCGAGTGCGACCACGATTTTGATTTCGACTATCGAAGCGGATACTGCCGCTTCTGTGTGTGGGATGAGGCCGATAGTGAAAGCTACAAGTGTTCACAATGTGGTCTCCAGTCAAGTATGTCGTGCTTCGAGAACAAACTTCAGCCCCGTAGGTCTCTTGAGGCCCCGCCGGGATCCATTCGGCCAGTTCCTAAGGTTTTAATGGAGGACACTCTTGACTCTTCATGGTTTAACCAGGTCAGCGTAATTCAATGGGCCGAGGACGGCGAAGTGCCATATAAGGCTAGGAAACGTGCAACCTGGCGCGAACAGCCAGAGTGGCTGCACATCGACGAAAACCCTTTCCCCTACTTTGGCTTCGGCATCCAGGAGATGTTCCAACACTTAGAGTCAGAGATGCACCGTCAGAACGCGTACGTCGTGGTGGAAGATGTCGGTATCCCTGGACTATCGATGTCCTTCAACCAAAACAACAACTCTTTCGCAGCCTTATCCTGGGACGAGCAAGATAGCACAGGAAGTAATTATTGAGCACACGTTACGAACAAGAAATTGATTTCGCCAGCAAGCAGACACTTGCTGGAAAGTAAATAATAGAGAATGCCAAATGAGATCCGTAAGCCGTTTTCAAGATGTATTGCCGTATAGAGACCATTGCAGAACAGGTAATTTTGTAACCAAGACACTTAGCGTGGAAAGGCCTAGAGTGACGTTCGGAGGTATACCTGCTTATCCTGTGGAGGCTGAGTTGCGTGGGTGTGCCACAGTCAGACTGGTGAGCACGCGAGCCTTTCGGCGACACTCTGCGGTCCGTTCCTCTTTCCACAGCCGAGCAAGTAAATCGAACTGAAGTGGTCTAGGAGCGAATATAGGAGAAAGAGAACATACGTGTTATGTCACGTAACTCCCGAAGTCATGTGAACGAATCTTTAGAGGAAAAAAATCTTCGTCATGTGATACACTAGTCGGTCTTGCCTTGCCATTTCCACCATGCAAGTGAGTGGACGACAAGGGTTACTTAAACTCCTCAAGATAGAGGAGGAATGAGAAGCCGACAGTCAGCTACCAGGCCTCGCAAGAGATCATATATCGGGAGCATCTAGCAAAGTCATTAATGGAGATGCATGCAAACCTGAATCAGGACATGGATCAGCTTATACATGAAGCCAATGTTCAGAAGCTTGTGCTCTCATCCTGAACGCACGGCTGGCTCTGTAGGGCTGGCTCTGTAGGGCTGGCTCTGTAGAGCACGGCTGGCTCTGTAGGAGCATGGCGATTGGCAGCGGACCAGCCTTCTGGCACGGATGGTTCAGCGGACTGGGTGGGATTGGTGGAGTTGCGGCTGTCACTGGTGGTTAGTGCTTTGTCGGATTGTCATCCCCGCGGTCGTGCGGCCAAACTGCCGACCGTTTAGTGTTAGGGCGCCACATGCGGTGTGCGCTGCGCCCACAGCCTACCTTGGGCACCACCTGCGCCGCATCGAACCCGCGACCCCTTGCAGCAGCGTGCTGGCGGCCGTGCGGCCAAGCTCCCGACGGTTTAGAGCGACAGCATGCTTGACCAAAGATGACTTGATTTTTAAATCCACCGGATTGAGGGGCGCTCTTCTACCTTTGCTGTGAAATATAAGATGATCCCGCTTTCATTCCTTTCCCTCGGCACCTCTCCCTTCAATCTGCTTCGCTCATCTTCGTGGGCTTGCAAGCAAAGTCCTCGGACATACCTCACCATGCTTTTCAGTACACAAATTCATACCCGCGCCACCCAGAGTCTGCCTCCGTCGACAACATCATCAACTTTCATGGACCGGAGAGATATCCAAAACTCAGACAACACTACCACCCTTTTTGGTATTCTGGGTGTCATCATTGCGATTGTTGGTCTCGTTCTGGCAGCCCTCCAGCTGCGACACATGTATAAGCGACGGAATTACGGTGTGATTTTTGAGATGGCGTAAATCTGTAGAGACAATCGTTGGTGTGGTTTGAAGAAGGTGCGTCAAACGTGACAGACATAGGGATGACTCTCAGCGCAATGTCCGTAATCAAGCCCAGTAGCGGTGAGACGGACGATTCTCAAATATGCCCTGACAACTTCTGTAGATTAGGTTTCGATGGCGCAAGCAGCACATTTTACGATTAGACGGCAGTCGTGGAAAGGACTTCGCGAGGAATCACCTGGGCAAGGTAGCTGTCTCGACTTCATGAGTCTCATCGAAGTCGCCGGATCAACAAGTGAAATACTGTATACTTCCAGCTTTTAATAGTTGCTCAGTTTTCCGTGTGGATCCTTGCAGATGTATTGAGTAGCCGGCCATGCGTGCAACATGTCGTAGTAGTGTTCCAGGAATGAAAAATATACATCAGAAGATGCTCAGTCAGATTTAGCTCGAGTAGTAGTTTTGAGTGCAAAGCGCAGTTCCGCAGTTTCTGTGAACGAATGGCCGTGTATGAATAGGATAGTGTGCGTCGATGAACGTAGATGGTAACGTCGAAGAATGGTCTGAGAAACCCATCAGGGATATTGGTCTTGGCACGTCGATCATCCGAGGCTCAACGTCAAAGCTCCAAAATTTCCAGACACCACCGCATAGACACCACCATGTTCGCAACGACAAGTGCTAAAAGGTAGGAAATACACGATCTTCGAAATTGCGCTTACTGACTTGAAATAGTGTTGGCCGCGCCGAGCTTCGGTCGCCCGTGTCGTCACCGCGATCGAGTCCCGACCCTGAATTGGCCCAATTTCTCAAGTCCCGCATTCAGGACGAATTTATATTCACAAACCATGAGGACGACGCCGAAGGGTTGCGAGAAGATGCGGTGGCTAGCGACGAGGAAGCCGAACTCGTACTCTTTGCCGGACCGTCGCAGACCGCCGAATCGCACAAAATCCGACTCTCGTCCCCAGATGCGACTGGGGAGCCAGGTTTACTGGTGAAGAAGCCAAGAAGCTATTACTTCACAGATGAAATTACAAGTGAGAAGGAAGAAGAATATAAAGCAGCTGCGGTAACGGGAAGCGACGTGCTCAACATGGCGAAGCTGCCATGGCCTGGCTGTGCGCTGCCGTGGAAGGTGCACACGATCACGCCTGCCGGATTAAAGAAGAATGTTCTCGTTGGGCATCCTCCCACGCTAGTTGAAGTCGAGGACAAGAATAAACAGAGGACACGCAAGGGGAAGAAGAGCAGGATTGCTTTGCGGAAAAAGATGCAAGCTGCCGACGACAAACAAGCGGAGCAAGCGCGGATTGCTCAAGAAAAGGAGGAGGCAGAACGTGAGAAGCGTACAAGAAGGAATCGCGAGAAGAAGGTCAAGCGGAAGGCGCGAGAACAAGCAAAGAAGGAAGCTGCAGCTGGCCCGGAAGCCCCCACGCCTGCATCTCCCGGATCGAAGACCTGAACTCACTGGACTCATTAGATCTACGACCTGAACACCTTCCATCTCTATCAGCTTGCCAGACGGAGTTCGCGACTACAGGTGTGAATCAGCCGCTACTACAACCCATGACGAACGGTTGAATCTGTACTCATTCGGTAATACATTGACCTAACTAGCGGGGCTCTTACTTTTGGTTTGCTGGATACCATTTCCAAAGCTTCCGGTTTTTACCTGGCAGGAGAGGTTGAATCTTTCACGTGCACCCTGTGCTTGGGCCCTTTCAATTACTGGAGACGCCCGTTCTCTATCTATAAAAACGTCCTTTCTGAGCAAAAACTCCACTCTGCTCATTCAACATAACCTGGGACTGCAGCCCCAGCAGGGACGTCAAACATGGACATCAACTCCAACATGACCTTCAACGAACCTAGCGAGATGATGGACATCGAACAGCCTAGTATGGGTATACATGACGCGGACGATGCCCAGAAAACCACCCAAGAAGTTGCGTTCGACATGATCGACAGTGTTATGGGTACACCGGCTCCCGATGGTACCACAGACAAATACTCGACACCCCACGTCCTACTTACAAGACCTGTGTCGGACGAGACGCCAAAGTCTATTCCGGCTCAGGGTTTGGACTCGACGCACGCAGAGTACCCTGAGGTCACGGACATACCTTCTATTCAAGAGCTGTTCGCTTCATACGCTACAAGCTTTCCAGCGCCGTCCAAGATCGGTAAGTCCTCAAAGACTGTCTTCTGCTAGCCGAATGCTGATTATCAACCAGGAAATAAGGGTTTCGACTACGTCAAGTACTTCGACCCAGCCCGTATGACGAAGGTGCGAGCGAAGCACCAGCCCCGCCTTGATATAGCCAAGGAACTAGCCGCCACCTTGCTGGAACACTACTATCCCGAGGAACAAGGCTACCGTGTCGAGCCGGTTCAATTGCCTCTCTCACAGTTTGGTGGTTGGCGCACCTGGATCTACCCAGAAGACTGTTATGCAGCGACCAAGCGAAAGGCCGACAACTTGAAAGCGGGTTTGAAGAAGAACCCAAAGCCTGTGTATGAAACATGGGGCGGTAACATACAGGCGGATAAGTTCCATCGAATTCTGCCCGAACATATCGCCGGCTACGTTGTCCTGAGCGAGGTGCAATTTGAAGATGGGTCGACGGGTTGGGCGCAGCATACATACTTGGCTATCATGATGGACGACCTGGATACGTTCGAGCACTGGGTTCCCGAGAAGCTAATGCGCCCAGAGAAGAACTTCGTGTCCATGCCGCGCGCCGATGTTCTGAGCGATTCCATGGGTCGCCAGGCCGAAATCTCCCACGGATACGCCATTCTTATGTTGGGTCCGCGCTTCGAGTTCTACAACTACCAGGCGAAGCCAGCCTGGGAAGAGAAGCCCTGGGAACATTACCTTGGTCCGGATCCCGAGAATGATCCAGATCACGACCCTGATTCTGCGGCCGAGGACCAGACTTCATGTTTTTCGCACTTCGATGGCCGCGACGTCGACAACGACAGCTGGGTGGTGGATATCCGCTCAAAACCTCCCACAGAGACTGTGGCAGCAGTCGACAGGCTGTTCAAGAGCGTTGTCGGCCGCGACGTGGAGTACCGCGACGGCTACTCCCTCCCCGGGCCCAAGATCTAGGAGTCTGCCTCGAGTAGCCCATCACCAGTCGAATCACCGTGCTTCTTGCGACTAAAGCCTGCGAATCGTCGTAGAACATACCTCACATTCAAAAAGGACAAATGGAATGGGTACTGCCCCAGCAAATACTTGATGCAGCCTAGTTGCACTCTTACAATCCCCAGGAAGGTATGGAATGATCATGGCGGGCTTTGGAGGGATAATAATGGCCATTATCCGGAGGCTTTTACATCAAAGAGGGCAAGGCCTGCGTCTCGGATGGTGGCTTGGAACAGAAGAGCACGCAGAGGCACGGCATGTGGAAGGGTATGTTGCTCACCAGGATGTTGATGTGCTAGGAAGCCGGCATATCAGCCTTGCGTGGCTTTTGGTGAGCAATAGCATATTCCTTTTCTTCGAGTTTTCAATTAGCAGACATACAATACCGCCATGTGCCCATTTTCAGAACCACTCTTTTATTTTAGCAGTCAAGTGTACACTGCTGTTTCGAGCCTCAAGCCATCTGACCAAGTGCACGAGTACAGCTACATACTCATCTCAGAGCCACGGTAGTGTACAACAAGAGGCAAGAGGGAAAGACCTGAAAGCCACCGACCCGAATGGAAGTAACGAACCACAACGTTCATGAGCCTCCAAACTGCTTCATCGGCTTTTGGAGGTACAGTTTCCAGCCAGCCTGAGTGTGATGGAAGACAGCGGAGTAACAGCACAGCTCAACCCCAGCCGGCACCCGCCGTAGCGGCGCCAGACTGCCATCCGCCTCCATCTTGCACCGCCTGTCCCGTCTGCCAATCCTGTTTCTGTTGGCCACCCCATCCAGCACCCTGCATCTGCCCACCACCCTTTCCTCCCTGCTTCGACTTCTTCACCAACCCAGCCACATAGCAAAACGTCCCACTCGCCAACTTCTCCCCCACAAACTTGACCTTCTCCTCCACCCCCTCCGGCATCTTCCCCTTACACCCCTCCAACGCCCACGCACACGCCTTCGCAACCTCCCCAAACAGTTCCGTCTCCACCTTGTAGATCTTCGGGCCGTCCTTGTCCCGCCGTACCCGCTCCAGCACACCCATCATCGTCCCCTGTATCCACGCTGTCACTTTATCCACATCCCTTCCCTCGCGGGGAAGGAGGACGTAAAACGGCGACGAAGACGACGCGCGAAACGCACACGTGCGAAGGTTGAACGACACGGGCGCCGCGATGTAATGCTCCCCCGTGCTCTCCGCCGGCTTATCGCTCGGACAGAGAGGCAGGCGGGAGAACGCCGGAAGGGGATACCCCGGTACATGCGCGAACGGTGCGAAAGGGCTGTCTGCCATTTGTACGGCGTGGTGGATCTGGGGATCTGTGCCCGCGGCACGGCACAGCTCTTTTGTGTACGAGGAGGGGCTTATACAGGAGCAGGCCCAGCGGCGGGCGGTGGGGGCGGAGAGGTGCTCCTGTACCATGCGCACGGTGGAGGCGCCGTACGTGCTGTCGCTTGCGCCGCGAGCACGGAAGCAGAATGTGACGAGGGTGTCGAGGGCGGCATAGAAGTGCGGGCGGAGGACGGACGCGGGGAGGAACGTGTGGATGTAGTAGGCCCAGTAGTACATGTATGTTGCGAGGTACTCATATGTAATCAGTTGGCTAGCCGGGTCTACAAATACGACGGGGATATCGAGTCTCTTGGCATAATCTTCTAGTGTCTGGATATCAGACAGTTTGTTCGCTTTGCCGATGGGGGAGGGCTTGACACCGGAGGTGAGATCGAGGGCAGCGGTTATGCTGATGGCTGTAAGGGCAGAGCGGAGGTCTGAGGTGGTGTTGTCAATCCAGCTGATGAGGAGGGAGAGGGTTGGGCCGTGGTGCCAGACGAGTTGCTTGGTGGAGGGGCGCTGCTTCTTGAAGACGCGCTCGATGGCTGTGTTGATGCGTGTCACTGCTGCTTGGCTGTTACTTGTAGAGGTATAGTTGATGCCTCGAACGACGACGATGGCGTCGAATGCACAGACTGTGTCATTGAGATGCTTCTTGCCGTCAGACTTTGTCAAGGAGCGGACGAGCTCGCAGATGCGCTCGAAGCCATCTCTGCCTTTAGTCGCCGCAGCTGTTGATAATTAGCCCCCATGATCACGGGAAATGTAGGTTACACCTCAGAGGCAACATACCTTGCTCCGAAGAGATGACCACCATGGCTGGCCCTTTCCGTCGCTTCCCCTCATGCTTTTCCGCTTCAATCTGAAGCTTGACGATAACCTGCGTGAGCTGCAAGAAGTCATCTATATCGTCGCCGCTCTCCCAGACATGGAGCGCGTCAATGTCGCAGACCATTTCAATCGCCTTCTTCGACATGCTTTCAAAACCATCCTTGTGCTGCAGTGGAATATCCTTGACGCTTTTCATGAACTCAATCAGGTCCTTGCAGGAAGGGCCAGTGAACGAGTCGGTAGGCATTATGCCGGGCACAGATGGATGCCTGCGCTTGTGCCTAGATTCTCTATAAGTTATTGGCCGTCGGTAATGCGCTCTATGGATCCTTTTGGCTTACCGCGGATACTCGGACCTGTGTCGATGGTGACGATGGCGGTGATTCGACCGCTTCGGGGACTGTGGTTGCGGTGATGGCGCCGGAGCCGAGTGCCTGGGGCCTCTTTCCGGGCGAGAGAGAGGATGTTCCCACTGGAGTCGAGGATGCAACTGCTGAGGCGAAGCTAGTGGTTGCTGGAGAGGTTGTTGCAGTTCCGGCTGAGGGGGTGGAAGCTGTTGGTTGCCGCCGGTATAGTGACCGATCAGGCTCTTCAAATATTCCATTGTGGTAGCCGCGAATGACTAGGCGGCCCGATTGCTCCGGTGAGGTCTGATGCGTGTGACGCGTGGAGATATCCTCAGCGTGAAGGTTGACTGCTAGCAACATTCAACCAACGGCTTTGCATTGACGAAGACGGCAGCGAAGGGGTCGAAGGATGCAAACACCGGGTACAAAAAGCGGCTCGCGTTGTCAGTTTATGCGTCAGGGAAGTTGGATATCGAAGAAAGTCATGATTTGTTCGACGAGTGTGAAGTGATAAGTGAAGAGGTGAGCCTGTAAACAGTCGCGCTAGGCCCCAATTGTTGAGCCTTGTTACCTACGTCAACAGCAACGCCTTACGCCCACGTGCCCGCCCGGTGGCTGTAATATACCCAAATCATGCGAAGTGAAACTGAGCCTTGTGTGCAAGAAGGAGAATATGCTATAGCAAACGTGTGCAAGAATCCTACGAGCCAACACCCCCACCATGCTTCACTATATCCTCTTTGTCGAGCTTTTCGACTTTACGGCTGAGTAGTGTCCTTAATTCAGTGCTGATCACCCGGGCATCTTCATCGCCGACTGGTTGCTTGCCACTGTCAGTAGCAGACGTAGATGCCTTTGCATTCGAGTCTGATGGACCCGGTGATCCTTCGATAGGTTTTCGCTGCCGCGCCCCTGGTGCCGAAGGGAAGTTGCCTTTCTTATCGATGGTCTCTACTGTTCGCTGGAACCTTCGGTACAGCGACTCAGCGCGAACCAGAGTGGACTCAAGATCCATGGTGCCGGATAGTTCGTTCACTAGCAAGGTGTCAACAATCTACCACTACGCATACACATGCTGGAAATCCAGAAGTATACGGATTGGCTTACCATATTTTAGGACCTCATCAAAATGCTTGAGGTGAGCCATAATAACATCGCGATGCTTTTCGAGTATCGCGAGAGCGATAAAGATGTGGAAGTTGCTGCTAAGGTAGTCGGTCCAGAGCCCTTCCCAGAGTCGTAGAACGTCTGCCCATTCGAATTCTCGCTTGTACCACACAAGAAGCATCCGGAAGAAGAAAAAGAAGTTGGTAGAGTCGGCAGATTGGAGGTGCAGGTAGAGCTTGGGGTCCATGAGCTGCACCAGGTGGTCAAGTGTCATTAGTTGCTTGCGCATACCGGATTGATCGCGAAGGAAGTTGCGCTCCTGTCGACCGTCAGTATGAGCTAAAAGCTCAAGAATTGTAGGTCGAACTTACCATGCGCTCCATGAACCCCACAAAGCCCCAAAATGCGATGGCATCGTCCTGCATTACTGCGTATATGGGTGCCAGGAGGTCACTCATGCCTTGAACATAGCCCAAGTCTTTGTTGTACTCATTATAGGTGAGAAGCATGTCCTTCATCTGCTCCAAGTGAACATTCGTGCCGACGTCCGCGAACGGTGAGTCAGGGTCTGGATGTGGGATGTCCTCGCCCATAAAGATTGGAATTGTACGATCTGTTCGGTGTACATCCTTCTCTATAGTACGGACCCCATAGAATGGGACAAGTCAGCCAGAAGTGCTATGCGAGGGAATGATCAGGGTACGAACCTATCCTGTTCTTCTGCTCCTTCCACCATTCTTCAGCCTCTAGAGAACCATGTCCATCGACCATCTTCTCCCACCACGCGCCTTTGAGGCGAATGTATTCGTCTCGTTGACTGTTGAGGTTCGCACGTCGCTCTTCTTCTGAGCTATTCCAGTCGTATACCCCTAGGAGGAACAGCCACGCTTCTTTGCGAACGCCATCGTCAGGATGTAGGCCGCCATGGAAGATGCGCTCCTTAACTTCGTCGGGAGTGATTTGCAGCCGTCCGTGCCTATCAAAGAATCCCTTCCACTCTTCCAGAGTGACGGGTTTCCTCCGATCTGCCATTGACATACGATCCATGTCTAAAATCTCGAAGTCCCCGACGTCGCTCTCTTCCATTGCCAGGACGTCCTTGGCAGTCCATATTCTTTGGTTTCGATCGCGCTCGCTTTGCTCCGCGATTCCCATTGCCCACCTTGCCAGATACAGACGGGCGCTATCGAACTCGTCTTGCAAGGTCTGTACTTCGGGATTCTGAATGAGTCTTCGCACTTGCGGCGGGAGATTCTTATTCTCTGCAACGGCCTGTGCTGTCCTCCGTGTGAAAGTCGTGACTTGGCTCAGCTTCTCCAGAAAGTTCCACCTCGCCTCCTTCAACGCCTTTGTAACAGGGTCCATGCCGCCGTCTCTCTTGCCTTGGTCTTTCGAAGATGATGCGTCGCCTTGTTTGCCTTCATCCTTCTTTGCCTTGGGTGAACCAGGCGCATTCCGGCCGACTGCTCGCCTGTCCTCTTCTGTAGGCTCGATGAGGTATATACTATTATCAGCTCCAGACCGTTCCACGTTAACATATCTCTTCAGCCATCGTAGAACCTCGTCGCCGCCCCAGAACATGCCCCCGCCGTCGCCAAATGGGTCGAAGCTCTCTTTTGCGAGCTTCTTCCGCTGCATGATGGTAGATTGACATTCGCTATCGTGGAAGAACAGCGCCGGAAAGCTGTCGCCTGCCCGCGTGTTGACTACCACACTGCCAAACCACCATCCGATGCTTGGAGGGCGCACTAGTAGTGAGTAGATCTCGCTGACCGGAACAGCGAAGGCGTATGCGCCGATCGACGAGCCGTGCGAGGTGGTGGTAGGCGGCGGAGGGACGAGGTATGTCTGTCTCGGGGGAGAAGAGGTGTCGGATAGATCGACTTTTACGTAGGTGTCGTATGCGTCGCCGAGGGACGTTTCGGGCAGCCAGGCGAGCAACAAGGAGGATGCATGTTCGCTCTTGGACGAGGACGTGCTTGGGCGGGCATCTGTATCTTTGGTCGGAGACTTCTGCTGTACAAGCGCTATGAAGCCTGGGATGTTGTCTTTTGCGGAGGGTGTTGGATGTATGTAGACCTGTTGAGTGGGTCGTTAGTCGTGACGCCACCCGTCGGAGAGCCATGTAGCAAACGCACCTTGCTCTTAGTGTATAGCAGCTTCACTCCCCTTCCGCTCTCAGTGTGCCTAATAGTATTGTACTCGCCCTCCTCATCGTCGCTCAGGTCATAGAAGGATGCTGAGGGCGAGTGCGGGCTATGCGTGGAGGTTGGAGAAGCCATGCGGGGCACGGCGGCTACAAAAAACGTGTGATCTTCTACAGGTTTTCAAGAGGCAAGGAGCTGAGGTGGGTTGAATATAGATTTATTGTTAAGGGTATCTTTGGGCGAGGCTATAGGGAGCTGCGCCTCGGTGGAGTTGTTGCGGAGTAGCTGTGTAAGATGGCCATTCCTCAAGCGCCTGATGACGTCCCGCTGTGGCGGGGCAGGTGGCAGCTTGAGCCAACACCACGCGTCGAATCATCACCGCGCATGTGCCCAGGTGCCTGCGTGTTCACGGGATCCTTCGAACTTCAACTGCATATGTATTGTTTGAGCCCTACAAACACTCCTGCTCAACCATGCACCAGAAACTCCCAGACCCCTCTATATGCCACCGTTTCGCCGTACAGCCGTACCCTTTAAAACCAATGCCATACCCAGTCCAGATGCGCCGAAAGAATCCAAGATGCGCCGATGCTGAATGACAAGAAACGCTCAACGCATGCGTGGCCCGTTCGGCAGGCCAACGCGTCTCCTCTCAGGCTGCTGCGGTGGCGCACTGTTGTAGGACGGCCCATAGGGATCATCATTGCCGCCAGCCCACGGCGAGTTGGCCGACACGTTATAGTTGTTTTGCTGCCTCCCTCCACCTGAGTAGCCTCCGCTGCCGCGATCGTCAGGATATGGAGCGCGCCCTCCACCCTGTTGAGGACGGTCGTATGGACTGCGCATGCCGCCTGGAGGCGCTGGCGATGTTGAGGGACTGGGGTTCTGCGAAGACGATGCGCTCTGGGACTTGCCCGATCCCCACAACCGCGCCTTGAGTCTGTCCTGTGCCGAAGTCCCTGAACCGCCCGCCTGCGAGGGCGACTGCTCGCTGCGGAATGACAAGTTGCTCTGGTGGCTTCCAGCTCGTTGACTGGGCAGCGGTCTGCCCTGCACTTGCGGCTCCGGCGATAGATTGTTTCCTCTCAGCCCACCACCGCCTCGTCCCTGAGCCCGACGTAGCGACATTGGCTCCTGCTGCTGCGGGGCAGCTTGCGAAGGCGAGTCCCACAGATCACCGAGGCCTCCTCCACGGCCCATCATCTGCTGTTGCTGTCCCATCTGGCCGTAACCACGGCCTGCCGAAGAGACCATCTGCGCGGGCGCGGCCTGCGGAGCCTTTGGGTCGGGGGGCAGCCATTGCGGGAACGGCCTGCCTTTCTCTGTGTAGTAGGCGCGCAGCACGCGGGCAATGTGCGAGTCGTCTTCGGTGTCGCCGTCTGCTTCGTCGGAGAGGAGCTGACGCCGCAGCGTGTTGTACTTAGAGGTAGTAGTCGTGAGGAGGTTGTTGAGGTAGTTCGACATGTTGGTGGGTGGTGTTTGGGTACAGTGAGGCTTGCGCGCCTTGTCGACGCGGCTGGTTGGTTGTCGTGGTTCGCGGGGTGTCGCTCGATGGAAGTCGGAAGCTTGGGCTGCGGCTGCCAATTTCACGAGCGTTTGGGAGAGCCCGCAGAAGCGAGCGCCTTTCTACTCGACCACCAACGTGTTTCGTCTTATAACAACCGTTCTCCAAAGCAAATAACTCTAATTCGTGTCACAGCCCAGTTGGATCCTGGTCTAATCATTCATGAGCAGCTTGCCCGAATCTACAGAGCTCCTTACTACAACCCTCTCTACACCTTCGTCATAGCTTCAACGGCTAGCATAGAAGCTTCCGTATGCTAGCGTCGTATAGCGCAAGAGCCTTACTCGTAGTGAAATGAAACCATTGCGCGGTTGCATAAAAAGATATAATGCCAAGAGCACGAATCGAAGCACCCAAACGTACTGGCAGCAGTTCGATGTCACAGTGTGCCAGGAGTTCCTGATAGATGGGACGGGTCTCTGTTCCACCTACAGCATGCACTTTGCAGACCTCATTATCACTAGTATCTTCTCCAGCTCAGCGCCTACGATGGACAAATTTCAGTTTTCCTACTGGAACGGCAGCAACCCACTTCGCTCAAGCGGGGGCACTGGGTCCCGACCCTGCTGCACAGCCTGAGCGCCAGAAGCTTGTGGAGGTTCACGAGGTTCCAAGCGGAAAGTTTGAACAGTCTGAGGGATTGATACGTACAGCTCCAGAAAAGGGAAGCTAGAACATGTTGATTGCCATGGATTTCTGAGGTATACCGGAATGGGAAACTCTTACTGTGCTCCCAGACAGAAGGGTATGTAAAAGCGGGCGCGAAGATGGTCCTCGCTCATGCCATCCGCATCACTCGTCAACCACCTATAAGGGTCTTACACTATGGGATTGGGATATACCTCTGCGTCGTGGAGATACCAGATAGGTGAGGAAGTAAGTACCGTCTGAGCTATGGTCAACAGGCCGTTTTGAATCATGGTACATCCCTCAACAACTGTTTGCACCTACATAAAATCCTCATCTCTTTTACAGCACCTGCTCATCTCATTTACCGCACCTGCTATGCTTTACAGACACGCTACCGACGAGGAGAACTTTCTCCCTCCTCCACCATACATCGTTCAACAACCTCAGAATTCAACCATGAATTGTTCGATGATTCCTCTGACATGCACAGCGAACATGCCACCACCGGACGAACCCGCACCGCAGCCTCCACATGGCTATTTCCCGTCATCATATCACATCAACTTCGTCTTTTTCCTCCCACTGCTCGTGTTCGTGGTTGTGGTAGTCGCGGTTTGGTGGCGTTTGACTTTCTAAGCAAGTAGATATCGCTACGCCTGAGCAAGCCGTTCCAAGTGATCGTGATATTTTGAGATGCATGGGTCGTGGCGGTGCTATACGCGCCATATATTTTTCCTGTGTCTGCCGAGACGCTCAACTATGCCCGGGTTATGATGGCTATAACCACCGTGTTTGCGTTAATCACTTGGTGGGTTATCCCTGCGGAGAGGTAGTTGCTGAGCTAAAGTATGGAACAGACGCTGGATGCCGAGTTGAATGCTCAGAGGCAGAGAAAAGATAGGTTTCTGGAGGAGTGGCCTGTCCCAGGGTAGGCGATTTGGCATGACGAGCAGAAGACTGGATACGAGGACCTGAGTTACCCCCTTAGTCTACTGACCCCGGTGTAACCCTCAAGAGTAGCAGGGAGAGCCGAACTAGTGCTCGGATCGCGAAAGCGGCGAGCGGCAGCAGAGCGTCGAGGAGCAGTGATTGGCATATACCTGAGAAGATTGAGGTGCTTGTGAAAGGCAAGCAACGTTAGAGGAAGCTCCAAGCGTTGGGATCAAAATTCTAGTATTTGAACTGCTATAAGCCTTTCAACGACATAACCTTACCACGTCTACATCTTCGCAGCGCCAACTTTGCCCAGCACAAAAGCACCCCAGCCTTCTGCAAAGATCGTGCCATGTCCGTCCTCCACAGTACCCATAGTCTCAACCCACCGCCCTTTCTCTCTCACTAATTTCGCGCTAATCTTCAGTATACACGGTGTAGTTACCGCCTGTTTGTACTTGACGTTCAGCTCAGACGTCGCGCTCGTATTCTCGTAGTAATACGAGAGCAGCGTGCCCATAGCCTGGTCGAGCAACGAAGCAGTGACCCCGCCATGCAGACGACGTACTCCGCCGTCTATATCGCTGCCTATTGAAACCAGAATGATGAGTTCCGCCGTCTCTTGATCGGTAGGATCATGTGCTATGTCCTCTCTTGCCTGCTGACGCTTCAGCTCCATTTCATATTTGTCGCCATGGGGCACATCGTGTATCGGCGCACTTCCGGTAAAGATGATGGTCTCGTCGACCTCGCGCGAGTGGCCTTTGCCAGGCCGATACAGGGTCAAAAACGCGCGGATAGCGTTGTCTGAGAATAGGGTGCGTGTGAATAAGGTATTGGAGACACCTTTGCGCTTATCCGGTATGTGTCGCTTCGAAATGTGGGTGATGGTTGGGTCAGAGAGCAATTGATTGCACCATTCGTGTGCGGTGAAGTCTTCGATGTGCTCTCGAGGGACGGAGGTCATTGTGGCTCGTATGTGTGGTTCCGAACTGTGAAAGGTTCCATTAAAGCAGCATGACGGACAAGCTCACGTTTTGTGAGTTGTTAGTTCCCACAATCCATCGTGTTAGCGCTGCTGTCTGTACCGGCGACTCCCCAGTTGCGATGCGGAGGGGTACAAAGTTCCGAGGTTGAACGATGCCCGCGACCTTAGCGAGATAAGCAAAGCGTGCTGGATCGGCGGCGTCTTGCGTTCCGTGGACGCTGTATCACTGAAGGGTATTCTGATCTTGGTCTCGCCATCGTGTTTTCACTATGCTCGTCTCTTTTCTCTAAAGACGGACGTCGAATCTTCGGAGGGGAACTGCACGAATGCGGGATGGCCGCAAGTGGATTCTGCCACCGCCTCAGCCTCCTCTGACGTACCCGTTCTGCATCTCTCCGACGCGTACTGTAGGCCAAGTACGTGTCTCACTTGTCATCTTTTCGTCCTTCCTCTTTTTGTCGCGCCTTGCTACACCGTACCGCCGCTGATTACACAGTGGATAACCTTGGTGATTGTCACAATGAATTGCTTTTCTTGACTCGTATCTTCCTCTTCTTTCTTCCCTTACCATTCCCTTACCATTGATCATGTCCAATCGCCGGACTAAGCTCACCACAATCGCTCTCGGGGTAGCTTGTGCGCCGGTTCTGTGTTGCTGGATTGTTCTAGCCTCCTGTTGCTGTCCGCGTCGCCTACGACCACACGGCGAATCCGGGGACAAGCGTCGTTTCGAGAAACGGCAGGTTATGGCGCCGCGTCCGCTGCCCATTCGGCCTCCAGAGCGCGCTCTGACCCTAAGAAGCCATCCGAACGATGCTGAGGATGACGTGAAGCCACAAGCCCCTCGCGGCGTGGTTCGCGACCAGTCGACATCGCGACTGATGCAGCTTCCGCTTGAACTCCGGCAGATGATCTACCGCGCTGCAATTGGCGACTCCGTAATGCATATGGTGCTGAAGAAATACAAACTAGGCCACCGTCGCTGCGAAGCTTCTGATATTACCGATTGTCCGAAACAATATGAGTTCTTCAGCGCTGACAATATATGGTCACCACTGGCCGAACCCGCGGATGAACCACCTGCCACGGACGGCAATATCCTCCCATTACTACTGACCTGTCGACAGATGTAATTCCTACCCACTCTATATGAACTTAGCCCAACTGACAATCTCCCAGCTATTCCGAAGCAATAAAATTCCTCTATACTACCAATACCTTTGCCTTCTCGGACCTCGACTGCCTCCGCTACTTCTCCTCCACCATCCTCCCCCAACGTTGGTCCCTCGTCCAGAAAGTGGATATTGAATGGTGCATATCATGGCCCATCTACGACCCGCTCGCTCAGGCTCTCCTTATTTCCAGACCCGCGCTATACCCACCTCACGACGAGGCGACATGGGAAGGCACGTGGCATATCATATCGGAAATGCCCAGCCTGAAGTGGCTCAGAGTCAGGCTTATGTACTTCGATGGCTTTCGAGATTCGGGCTGCGAGGAGAAATTACTCGCACCGCTACGGCAGGTAATACGGCCAAAGAAGTTTGATGTGCACATGAATTGGACCGGGGAAGAGCTAAAGGATACACCGTTTCGTGCGATCAGGGCAGGGACGCGCGAGTCATTGTTCCCGGATAATGACTGGTTGTAAGTGATTCGCAAGGCCTGGGTCACTGCTTGAGGATCGAATATGCTGAGTGTTAATGGCCTGTGTACGAACCAGTCTGCAACACGAGAAGCTCCCCATACTTTTGGATGGTTCTGTAGTACGACATGATCTAAACTTGTATATCTTCGAATAATGAAAACGTATCAGAGTAAAATACAGCCGCTTTCCAACTTGACCGCCGTCAAGCTTTCACGTTTCACCAAAACTTTCAATTATGAAGCATACACCACGTTACAAAACCCCTTCGTCTTTGCCAACCCCCACTCTATCATTTTAGACGCTTCATCTGCGTGAACATTCATCGTTGAAGCGAGATCGGTCCCTGCATTAGGTTATTGGTGCACCTTCCTAGTTCGGGCTAGTGAGGATGATGTATCGCGACATCTAGGGCGCATGTCTACAAAACCTTAAGCGCAAAGTCACGTATCTCGAAACTTCCATGTGCGCCCTTCCTCTACTTGAGCGACAGTCATAGGGATCAATCAAAGGAATCAATCATATATCCAGCACATGCGGACACGTCTTCAAGTTCTACAAAATCTCAGACATTACCACCTCCGCGGCACACGACCAATATCATCTCGATTCACCAATTCACTTCCCACGACTTCTCGACCAAACTCTGAACTAAGGCCCAATTCAACCATGACCGACCAGAAGACAGGACCCCTCTATCACCGCGAAGGCCACCTCCACACGCACACCACAACCCTTTCATCCATCGCCCCCTCTCCTCCCTCCCCTCCACAACCCAACCCCTCTTCAAGCCACCCCCATCGAAAAAACCCTACATCCTCACCACCCCCTCCACAATCTTCCACGCCCAAGGCGGCGGCCAACCCTCAGACGTCGGCACAATAACCCTCACGAAACCCACGCCCGATGGAAACGATCCAAAATTCACCGTACACCAAGTGCGCAAGGTCGACCCCGCAATCCTGCACCTCGGGGCGTTCGATCCAGAGGAACCCACCTTCACAGAGCAAGAAGTCGGCCTAGAAGTCCGGCAAGACATCGACGTGCCCACGCGCGTGCTGCACAGCCGCCTACACACCGGGGGCCACGTCCTCGGGCTAGCAATCCACCTCCTCTCGCGGGCGGGCGAAGCTGGGCTGCCCAAAGACTTGAAAGACGGAAAGGCGAGTCACTACCCTGGCGCCGCGTTCGTGGAGAACATAGGTCTCATTCCTGGCGATGCAAAAGCGAGGATTCAGGAGAAGGTTGATGAGCTGGTGGGCCAGGATCTAGGGGTTGCGATTCATTTCTGGAGCGGGGAGGATGCGAGTCAAAAGTGTATTAGCGGTCTGGATGGCGCGGCTGTGGAAGCAGGCGAAGAAGTCCGCGTTGTTGATATCGGTGGGCTGGGGAGCTACCCGTGTGGCGGGACGCATGTTAAGACGCTGAAGGATTTGGGACGCGTAGTCGTGCGGAATATCAAGCGGCAGAAGGGGATCAGCAAGGTGAGCTATGAGGTTGTGGATGCTTGAATGGACTAGAGGGCTCAAAGCGTGAAAATGAAGCCAGTTAGGCTGGCGTGGCGTTTGTGGCGCGGCAGGGCGGATCACGACGCATTAAACGACATACGGAGCAGCCATGCACACATTTGGGGGAAGTCTTAATGTGTATTTTGGGGTTGGGGCGGGGGTATACACAAAGAAGGTGGCTTACCTAGTTGACCATTTCCTTCATGTCCATCGCCGCGCAACTGGTATCATATCATCCTGCACGTTCTTCCAAGTCTACCAAGAACGCCCACATTACTTCGCCTACTGTATGTATTCCGCCAACGCCTGCCTTGTCGCAGGGTCAAGTCTCTCCTGAACGAAGGTTACGATCTTGCCGTTGTGCCTCGTGTTCGCGTCCTTCAAGAACTGTCCAACCCACGTCTTTACGTCCGTGATCTCTGGGAATGGATCCTTGAGCGGCTTCTTGCATGTGTTGAGCGGAGTGAACCCGACACCAAAACCCAGTTCATCGACGTCTGCGTCTGCGATGAGATCGTCGCCTTTGTTCACCTTTGGCGGGTTAACCAGCAGCTCGATGAGTCGCTGAGTGGTCAAGTTCCAGCCCTTGGGATAACGTTCTACGAAGGCCTGTGAGTCTGTGAGGGTCTTAGTGAAGGAGACCACAGCGGTCTTTCGATCGATCGGGCGGGTCAGCTTTTGAGTCTCAGGAAGAATGATGGAGAGGTATATGCCCTTGAAGACACTGTTTAAAGTTAGTGAGAGTTACATCAACTACGATCGTAGAACTTACTCATGCTGGACTTGATCACTGATGGCGATGAAAAAGTCAGCGCCCATTCCTTCCCGAGCGGAGATGAAGTGGTAGAAGGCGATGAAACGCTGCGCGAAGTTCTCCGTCCTCATGCTCGATAGACGGGTGATCATAAGCTGAATGATGGTCGGGTAGTATTGTTGGAGAGCTGAGACAGGAATGACAGCGACAATCGTCTCCATGAGTTCAAATGCATACGTCTCGTTGGCCTTTGAGGAGACAAGCTTCTGGAAGATGCCGAGTATCGGTTCCAGCTGATTGTTGGCGACGATAGTTTGCGCGTCTCGCGATATGATCGCAGTGAGCAAACGGACCAATGCTGGGACATTGCCTCGTGCTTCCCAGACGCTGGGCTGTATGATGACTTGGGAGAGGCTTTGGTAGTAGGCAGAGAGGGCACCAGAAGGATTCGTTTCCAGCAACGCGGCCAGAAGCTGAAAGACGTACGGTGCGAACTCCTCGACATTGTCTGCCAAGATGGCTTGGAAAGGGTCGGCGAGCGTGGTTTCGAACAGCTGGCTGTGCGCGGGTGCTGCGAAACGAATCAAGGCACCGAGGGCCTCAAATAGGAAGTACTGGAAACGGGGGTTGCTGGGGTTGTGCCGTATGATCTTGAGGATGTTGACGAAGTAGGTCAGCACCAGCTCGTCAATAGGTAGCACACCATCCCGGATAAAGATCAGGACGCGCATCACGCATTTCATGAGGAACTCGTTCTCTTGAATCTTTTCGGGCGCCGAATCCTTGGTAATGAGCTTGAACAGATGCGAAAGTAGTTCCTTTGATGACCCAACCACCTGGTCTTTCGGAATGACCGAAGCTTTGGTGTTCTCATCGGTCAGGTATAGGGCACGCTCTACGGCAATGGCGGCATATGTGTGCACCACATAGTTGGAGTTTCCTAAATGGTTCACAAGCAGAGGGAAAGCAGCACGCCACAAATCGGGCGAAAGTTGGTTGCGGAAGTTGTACAAGAACTTCACGGAGTCTACCTTCAGGATCAGACTGACACTTTCTCCCTCCAAGTCAGATGCGATGTTGTTCTGGAAAAAGCTCAGGACGTCAACGTTGGGGTTGACACTCACGACACCCTTTCCAGCCGTCACGGTTCCCAGGGCAGCGATAGCGGAGAACAGGTACACAGCGGTGTCCTTGTGTTTCCAATTCTCCTGAGGATCCTTCGCATATTCTTGGAGGTAGCGGGTAATGTAATTCTGCGCCGTGCTGGTAACCAGGTCCTGGTAGCGCTGCATTAGAGTACGTAGGAAATTGGTCGCTGCCCGCCGTCTTGTGTCGTTATCTGAGCCCTCGAGATCTCTCCGGATAAACTCGATCGGCTCATCTTCGAAGAGTTCTACATCCGATTCCCGCAGAGTTAGGTTGGGTAGGATGATGTGTTCCATGATCTGGACGAGAACTTCCTGGTTGTTGAAGGACTCGGCATGCTGGGTGGATGCAACGCTCGTGAGGAACTGCAGCGCTTTGCTGACCAAGATGTCGTACTTGGTCTCTAGACCCACGGAACTGAGGAATTGCCATGTCGATTGGACGAACTGAGGTAGTTGCGCGCCAAAAACATCCTCGTACTTTTGCACGTAGAGCATCAATACTTCGAATATGCCCGCCCTTGTGTACTCCAAAACCCCGGACTCGTCGTCGCTATCCGTGTGTAGCGCAACGTTGTCGTACACGAGATATTTGTGCCAGAGCGATGAGATTCCGGCGATGTTGTCCTCAAAGACAGGAGGCAGGTCCTGACAAGAGAGGTCGTAGAAGAGCTTGACGATCAGATCGAGCTCGGTGAAGGCGCCCTTCAGGGCCTCGGGGTTGCTTTGCGAGTTCGTAATTATGGCGTCGACGTATTCGAGTTGCTTCAAAAACGGCTCGCAGAACTGGGTCAGGACGTGGTTGATTTCGGTGAAGAGGGCATCGGAACGGAAGAGCGGCCGCCATCGCTTGAAGATGGAGTGGGCCACGCGCAAAACACCGATGTTGACCGTCGTGTTGTCGGTCGTTAACCGCGAGACTAGGTCGGCGACCAATGTGTCCCACCGCTCGTAGAAATCGCTGTCTGCAATGGCACTAATGGCCTCGCCGAGCTGAGCCTGTAGATTTGGCGGCACGCTGACCATCAGACCGATCAGCTCGCGCTTGATGGAATCGACCTCGCCTGCCGGGAGTTGGTGTGCGCCATTCTCGTCAACCCAATGCCGCTTGATGTGGTTCTTGAAGTATAGAGCGCTCGCGAGCCGGACGGTAGGCGGGAACGATTCGCCGGCCACGATCTGGAGGAGGCTGAGCGAGAAGCCTGGCTTGATCTGTTCCTGTTGGATAGCAGCCTCGGCTGGTCAGGTTAGTAGGGTTCGTGAATTTTTGAGTGCCGTGGCATGGTTGCGCCACAAATTGTACAACACAAAGGCGGACAAACGAACGACAGCGCCGTGCCTGGACATTTGTTCTATACACCCTGCCGTTACGCAGGCTATTCAAATCACCAGCAAACGAGGCTCTTCTGCAGTCGCGAGCGCCCCCAAGATTGTATGAAATCGCTGTAACTCAAGCAACGGCGGGGTATCATCAAACTTACCTTGCTTGTTCTGGCGGGGGTCTAAGCTGGCCTCGAGCAGCTTGGACAGCGTTGGAATGTCGGTGGCCATGGTGAGAGCGGCGCACCCGGAAAGGTATGTGGTGGAGGGAAGAGGCGGGGGGACGAGGTGGTGATAATTCGGGCTTGTTTGCTTGGGGCGTGCAGCAAAACAGCGCGGCGGGCGGCAGCTGTAAGCGCGCGGATCACGGGGCGGCGCGTGCAGCTTCCCCAGATTTCATGATTTTCGGTCGCAGAACGCCATCGCCGCTGCCGTCCCGTCCCCATGACCCAGGCCGCTCTTTCTCCTCCCACGCCCCCCATTCTCCTCTTCCGCCACGCCCGTAAAAATGAGCACCCACCATGTCTGATCCTCCGCGCTCCCGCCGTCTGAATCACCACTCTTATCGCCCCCTCTCCCGCCGCCCACGGCTGTACAGCCCCGCCTGCCCGCCGCAACACACCCGCTTCGATGAGTGACTCCGGCTTGCAAACGTCACATTTCCACAGTTGCCACAGACAGCTGCTCGAGAACCCCGGTGGACGGCTGCCTAAACCCTCGCCTACACAACAGCGAGACCTATGTCTCCGCCGGCCGACGATGTCCCGCGCACGCCAGACCGTCGCTCCTCCTCCGCCGCGCTCTTCGGTGCCTTCCGCTCTCTGACGAGCGGCCGTCTGAAGAGCCCAACACCGCCACCCTCGGCCTCGTCGACCACCTACACCCCCGCTCGTTCGTCGTCGCTCGCCGAGACCTTAGCTAGTCCATCTACCTCCGCTGATGGCTCCCTCAAACGGATAAGCGAGCAAATTGTCCCCAAACATGCGCGGCCGGTGTTGGGAGGCCCTCCCGAGCTAGATGGCCTCGTCGAACAATTGGATAGGGCTCATCCATTCGCGGAGCGGGCGGTGGCAGTGGATAAGATCTGCAAGATCATGGAGGAGTACATCATCGAGAACGTGCTTGATCTGTGGTCCCGCGCCAGCGATATGCTTCTCCCAGAGCAGCCAGATGATGTGGCGGAGTCCGGGTACAGGCTCCTCAGACACTGCGTCGGCCTGCCTAAGCTTAATGCCCTCGAACGCAACGTTCTTTTCGACGCCGCTTGCCTGCGCAAGACCGACCGCAGCTTCGACAAGCGTCTTGATATCATTGCTGCTCTTACCAAGGGCGGTCGTCATGTTGAAGCCTGCGAGTCATCGGTGACCCATTTCGTTCTGGCTTCGTTTGATGCCGTCTACAAGCAAAGCGTTGATGCATACAAAGCGTCACGGAAGTCCAGCGGCAACAAGAAGAGTGGGGAACCGGTCCAAGAGCTGGAGAATCTGGCGCAGCTGTTTCAGTACACTATTGATATCTGCAAGTTCAATTCTAAAGTGTTCAGCGACGATGATTTGGAACATTTGCTGAATAAGGTCGTATCCATATGTCAAGAAACCAGTCGCCTACCAGACATCGAAAATGCCATTCGCTTATTCGACACTGTCATCACCTATGTTCACATCCCGAGTCGCTCCTTACGCCCGTTGCTCGAAGTTCTTTGCGCCGTCCACCGCCAACTAGACGATCTTCACAAGCAGACCTGGAATACACTCAGCAACCTCTTCAAATCCCACGTTGGGCAAGTCGCCGTAAATGCCCTCTTGCGCACGTTGAACGATGGTCCCGTTCGCAAGAACCGTGACTCTAGCGCATACAGAGGAACAATTCAGGTCCTACAGCAGCTTCTTCTCGAGAATGGACGCAATGGCCTCCCTATTGTTCCTATGTCATTGTTATTCCCTGCGTTGAAAGCCTCTATGCAAAATCCTCATAAGTCCCAGGAAGAGTATGTGCTGGATCTCATAGACGCCGTGCTATCGGATACTTCGTTGAAAGATCTGCTGCTCTCCGAGGTCGATTGGACCGAGTTGCTCGACATCATCCTTACGTGCGCCGAGCGAGGTGATCAGCGTCTGCGAGGTCAATCAGAGAAGACACTGGACGATGAAACTCCTAGGAGTGGTTCGGTTTCTCGCAACACTGTAACCAACGGAGCTGGTTCCGTTGTGTCCAATGGCGATGAGGCTGCCGATGTAATTTCGAATCTCGACTTGGCCGCTCCTGATCCCCGGGTGGAAACAATGTCTCGTCATTCTGAAGACCGCGTATTCAAGATTTTAAGCAAATTAGACGGCATAAGCGGAGATCTCGACTTCGTGCAGAAAGACGCTGTCATGGATCTCTTTATGCGTTTGGCGCACCGCCTTAGCGATTCCACGGCCGAGAACGTGATCCAGTATTACGTTGACGAACGTTATCTACACCCTTCGAATGGGAAGTGGCTTGAAGCTTCTCGCAGCATGGTATCTGGAATCATCAAAGACAGTAGCAGACCACGGTCACTTCGTATCCTGGCCATAAAAGCATTGCGGGAGACCTACAACACCGTCCAGGTCTTGTGTCCAAGCGACCTCGTTCTTCAATGCGGGACGCTTCTACTGAACAACATCGATAATGAGGAGGATGTTGCCGTTCTAAATGAATTAGTTGATTTTGCTGTCGACGTCGCCGATCGAGCCTCCTGGGACCATTTCCCAGACATAGTCGAGCTCCTGAAGAGACGCATTCAGCGGACTGCGGTGCTGCACAATTCTTCAGACAGTATCGCACACGCTCTGTCTGCCTCCTTTCAGCTGGAGAGCGACAGAGCATTGGGCACTTTATGCAATGTCATCGCCACGGGCTTCGTGCGCCTATTCATTCGGAGCGTACAGCACTTCCCCCGTAAGACGCGGCTTCTGTACGAGACCTTGCGCCATATCGCGGGCACCGACGGATACGAGAGTGATGCTCGCCTCACTGTCCTGCGCCTGCTCTGCCGTTTACGGGCAGATTCCACTCATGCGCTGTACATCAATCCGTCCTCGGAAGGCAAAAGCTTGGCAGCAGTTCTTTGCAGGACGGCAGAAACAGCCACGACCTCTGCAACGGAGAGCCATTCCGGTCAGACTCGACATGATGATGCATCACCATTCCGCGAGCAGCGAAGGGTTTCGGGTAGCCCACTTCCTTCCACCCACAAGTCCGTTACTCGCTACTCCAACGCCGCTGGACGTGTATCGAAGCCTGTACCACCTCTTTGGATGTATCCGGGGCCCAAAGGCCTCCCGGAAGAGCCATCCTCTGACGTTAGCCGAGTCGTTTTCTCTCATATCAATCCTGAATTCTACCCACTCAAAGACGACATCTTGGATATGGAGATCACCTTGTGGCTCGAACTTGCCATCTCCTTGTTACAAAAGTCACCGGACTGGGAGGTCTACAGCTATGTTCTTGTGCATCTGGGACCTCAATTATCCAATCAGTCACTTGTACGAAGCTGCATACCTCAGTTGAAGATGCTTCGGAACGTCATCTGTGAGCAGATACGCAATTCATCTTTTCAGGAACCTCCACCTCACACTCTCCTGAAGAAAGCGGATGTGGCCGTGTGTTTGTTCCATATCCTCACGGTATTGATCAGCTATCACGACTATTTCGAGAAGAGCGAAGAAGACGACCTGGTCAAAGTGTTCATTCACGGGATAACGAACTGGGATAGAACACCGAAATGGTGCATCCATGCGTTGTCGGTCTGCTGCCTCGAGCTGCCACTTTCTGTCAGCAAATCCTTGGATATAGTCGTCCAGAAGGTGTCGCAGATAGTCACGAAGCCTGCGACGGCCATTCACATTTTGGATCTCCTCACTTCCTTGGCACGCATGCCTGAATTGTACAAGAATTTCAGGGAAGACGAGTTCAAAATGGTTTTTGGGGTCAGCTTTAGGTACTTGCAGCATATCCGAGATCAACGCGAGCGAGCCGCTACCTCTGCCGCTCTACACAACAACCACCGGTCCTTGCGTCATAGTGGACCTTCTCGGGAAATCACGTCGTCTCCCGATGCTGCCGCGAAGCAAACGAAGCCCGTGGAGGATGACCTACCGCAATACCTATATTCTCTGGCTTACCATGTTATTGCATTCTGGTTTATGGGTCTAAAGATGGAGGATCGCCCGAAATTGATGCCTTGGATAGCACGAAGTCTTCGATTCACAGACGGCATGGGTCGACAAACGGAGTTAGAGGAGCAGGGCCAGGTCATCGTGGACATGATGAACTTAGTATGCTATTCAGATCGTGACGAGACAGTAGCAGAAGACAGCTTCGCCAAGCCGGGCGATGGGGAGGTGTGGAAAAAGTCTTGGATTGTCGGACACAGCTTAGTCACCATAGAGACGGCTGCGAGAACAGGAGTCTCCCAGATCATTAACAGAAGACCCGTAAGTACCTCGTTCACTGCTGCACGAATATATACTAACATAGTATAGTGTGCCACCCGCTGCCTCTCCGTGCGCCCCCTGCTGGCCCCACCTCCACGCCACCAAATTCCCCTGACTGTCGGCCTTGCTGCGGAAGCTTTCGACAGCTCTTCCTACATCGGCATTCTCCCAGATGACATCTTCCAAACTTTCTATGCCGCCCTGAATTCTGGCAACGATCCACCCATTGTTTTGCCAGACGATGACATGATCCGTCGCGCGATCGCTACCTTTGATAGGATCTCGGCTATTGACAGCTACAAAGTTGGCGTCATCTACATTGGCGATGGCCAGACAGACGAACGCGACATTTTCATGAACGACATTGGACCGCCGGCTTACACGTCTTTCCTCAGCGACCTAGGTACCTTGTGTCGTCTGAAGGGCGCAAAGTTCAACACCGGCGGCCTCGATACCCGAAATGACCAAGACGGCGAATTTACCTACTGTTGGCGTGATCGGTGCATCGAGCTTGTCTTCCATATTACGACCATGATGCCCACAGACCGCAACGACGAGATGACCTATCCCAACAAGAAACGACACATTGGCAATGACTTCGTCAACATCATCTACAACGATTCTGGGCTCCCGTACAATTTTGATACCTTCCCTTCGGCATTCAATTACGTTCACATCGTCATTTCTCCCGAGTCTCGAGCATCCTTTGTAGACCGCCGCCTCGATTCAGATCCCGAGGGCAAAGATCGATATTACAAGGTACAGGTCATGACCAAGCCTGGCTTCCCAAATATTTCGCCGGCAGCTGAAACCAAAATCCTGGCAGGAAAGCATCTTGCCGCTTACTGCCGCCTCATCGCTATCAATGCTTGCGTCTTCTCGGCCGTTTGGTTCATAAAAGACGGCGGCGAGTCCGTCTCCTCGTGGCGCAATCGCCTCCGCGAGATTCAGCGTTTGCGTGAACGATACGGCGCCTCTGACGCGCATGCCATTACGTCGCCATCGTCGCCCAACAACCAACAGCTTCAACAAGGCCTCTCAAGTCCACCATCGCGAGAGAATAACCTCGCCGGCCAGTTTAAGCGCACCAGCGTCGCCACCTACATAAGCGAGGGCACAAATCGAAGCAGCATTACGAGCGGCTCGCATGATGTTGCGCAATAAAAATCGGCATACTTCAGGGGTTCTTGGTGTTTTGTGGAAGCATTTACATATATACCCTTTATTTTTGACCTTTTGTTACACAAAAAATGGTGTCGGATGCGACGAGGTGTTGTATGAAAACTGCATTGCATGGCGCTGGAATTACGGGTAGGATAGGATTGGAAGGATAGGGAGGTGCTACACAAAAGTTCTTGCATGCCATGCTGTTGATCACGAAATCGTCATGTAGCGTCTGCAGTACCATCGTACAGGTCGTATTAATAATACAATCCTTGTCGAACACCCTGATAGTGTGAAAGAGATGCAAGGCCATGACGTGTACGACACAAACACAAGCTTTTTCAGTAGGAGCGATAAGCTACGGCGCAACTCTGCTTGAAGACGACAAGATTGAGGAGGTATTCGCAGCTGCCTATTCGGGCAAAAGCAGTGCCGTCTCTAGCGTGAGCAAACCCTGCGCCAATGCCATCATCAACGTCCACCCCAGTCCTCGGCATTGCGACGCTTTGTTCGAAGAGTGCAAGCGGTGTGATTGCAAAGTGATAGAGGTGATTGACTGTAAGCATTTTCCACGACTTCAGCCGTCCGACTAGATCCTTGGTGTGATGGAGCCTCCCAAGAACAAGAACGTGCACTTGAGCTACGTGCAACTTGCGCACCCGACAATAACGTCCTTCCGAAGCGATCAACGAGGCATGCGGAAACGCTGATAACCGGGTCCTCCACGAGCCAATGATCATTCTAGAGTTAGATGGAGATGCCTATTCGGGTTTCGTATCTTCCCCACACCCATTGCTCCAGGTAGATGGCACTGCCACGGGCGGGGAGAACGGCAGCAAATATCCTTTTGACGTAGTTCTGGATTGAGACAAGATGTCTTAGCCACTCGCTGCATCTATAAATCCTCCTCGCCCCAAGCCCTCGCATTCTTCCTCCTCTCCTCCCACCGCACCCTAGTGTCATCCCGCCTCCCACCATGACACGGCTCTCAACAGTACTAGCGCTGGCATGCGCGTCCTTCGGTGCGGCCCGTAAGCCCACGCTCGAGGAACGTGGCGTCCCTGTGGACCCTACAGGAGTGAGGACTATCACGTCGCCGCAGGGCGCACAGATCCGGTTCAAGCAGCCTGGCAAAGATGGCGGGATTTGCGAGACTACGCCGGGGGTAGATGATTACGCAGGGTATATCAGTCTAGATGAGACGACAAACATGTTCTTTTGGTTTTTCGAAGCCAGGACGAATCCAAGTGAAAAGCCACTGACTTTGTGGCTAAATGGTGGGCCGGGTTCGGATAGTTTGATTGGACTTTTGCAGGGTACGTCGGTTGGCTGTGAGGGCTGAAAAGAAGCTAATCAAGTGCAGAACATGGCCCTTGCAATGTCACGGAGGATTTGAAGACACAGCTTAATCCGTACTCCTGGAACGAGGAATCCAATATGCTCTATCTATCCCAACCAGTCGGCGTCGGGTTTTCCTACGAGACCACTCGAACGGATGCAGATGGCCGCTATTCTCTAGTCGACCCAGACAAAGCCAACACAACCCACGCTGCAGCCGTGGGTGCATGGCACATTCTGCAAGCCTTCCTGGATCTCTCGCCCCAGCTCGACCCCGACATTCAAAACTTCACCTTCAACCTCTGGACCGAAAGCTACGGCGGACACTACGGCCCTGGGTTCTACAATTACTTCTACCAGCAGAATGAAGCCATCAAGAACGGTTCAATGCAGGGTGTCGAGCTGTCAATGGACACCCTCGGTATAATCAACGGCATCATCGATGAAGAAATCCAGGCGCCGTACTACCCCGAGTTCGCTGTAAACAACACCTACGGCATCAAATCCATCAACGACACCATCTACAACTTCATGAAGACCGCATATTACATTCCTGACGGATGCAGAGACCAAATCCAACAATGCAAGGAAGCACTCAGAGAGGACGCCAGCAGCGACGACACGTACGTCTACTGCTCAATGGCAACCGACCTCTGCAGATCCATGGTCGAAGAACCGTACTACGCCTACGGCGGCCGCGGCGTGTACGACATCCGCCATCCATACGACGATCCCACGCCGCCGGATTACTTCATAGATTTCTTGAACCTGGCGAGCACGCAGGAGGCCCTGGGCGTGAACATCAACTACACGAGCGCCAGTTCGCGGAACGTGTCTTACGGATTCCAAACTACGGGCGATTTCGTGTACCCGCTTATCGACGACCTAGAAGAGATCCTCGAGTACGGCGTCCGCGTCGCGCTCATCTACGGCGACGCGGATTACATCTGCAACTGGTTCGGCGGCGAAGCCATCTCGCTGGCCGTCAACTACACGCACTCTGAATCCTTCCGCGCCGCGGGCTACACGCCGTTCGTCGTTAACGGCGTGGAGCACGGTGAGACGAGGGAATACGGGAACTTTTCGTTTACGAGGATATACGAGGCTGGTCACGAGATTCCTTACTATCAGCCTGAAGCCAGTTTGGAGATTTTCAAGAGGGTGCTGGAGGGCTTGGTGATTCCCGACGGGAGTATGGCTGTGACGGGGGATTATGCGACGAATGGGAGTGCTAAGGCGACGCATACGGAGGCGTTCGTGCCGTTACCGCCGACGAGTACGCCGAGTGCGAATGCGACGGCGTAGATGGTGGTGTTGAAGTAATATGCAATGTACAGGTATAATATAAGATGTAGTCTATTGCTACTCGATGATAATTGTTCTCTCACCTGCATCACTCAGCGAGATTAGTCCTTGCTTACCTCCACGACGGAACCTCCTCACTGCGTCACAGATTCCAATTCTAATTACGTACGTTACCTATGGGTCTCATGTTCCTTAGCAAATCATACCCAAGCCTAATCAATCCGACTCTTTGATACCTTTCCCCGGCAAGGTCTCTCTAGAGCAAAAGCTATTGCTTGCAACCACGGAATCGTACGGCCACCTAGATTCCCATGAAAGTCGTTGTCGTTCTCGCTTTTGTCCTCTAAAAGGAGTTGCTTCTCGTAGACTTTCCGCTCATGTGGAAATTCACAGACAATCCACATGCAGTCCCCTTGAATCGTCATATCTGCTTGGGCACGATGCGTGATTAGACCGCGTCGCGCGCGGCGTTGAGTAGCGTCTGCGCTTGCTTGGGAGGAGCCTTGAGGTAGGTAGGCTGGGCAGTATCCCTGGTCCTGGGCCCTGGAGGTTCTCTTTCGGCACAGTATCACGCGATGTTAGGCAAAGATGATTTTTTTCGGTCTTTTAGCGGTGATGTCTAGGATGGGACGGTTCTCTTTCGGCACTTTTTATCACTTGTTGAAAGTCAACGTTTGTGGGGATAGCTTCGATGCGACTTGTTGGTGTTTCGTTCAGTGCCCAAGTGGTGGTGGGGGCCGTGGATCGCGAAGGGGCTGCTTGCTAGCCCTGCGAGCTACGCTGAACCCTGGCAGGATTCCTCATGTGTTCAAGATGCGGTTTCATTGCCAAGGAGGGAAAGTGGCCTACAATGAGACCACTGATAGAGATCGCGATACGAGTAACGGGAGTGAGAGTAAGTTTGACGCTAGCAGGGAAAGGGAGAGCGTGTCTCTGATAGGTCGAAAGTCGTTCTTCTGGGGTCACACCCTACACTTGGCGGGCGCTTCCCGTCTCAAACATAGCCCCCTGCGTTGCGGCGCAGTCGAATGCCAGACTACTTATCTGGTTCAACCGATTGGAATTCAGATGGAAAGGAGCAAGTCCAACATCACACATTTACAGAGACATTGTCTAGTCACAATAACTGCACATTTGTTCTTGCGAAAATGGCCTTTCAATTGCCAGCTACATATTCAACCCCTCCTAAACCGAGCGGAGACCCGTCGTTCGTCGTGAATGTTCCGTCTAGAGAGACTTCATTCGCTTTTAAATCGTTTAAAGCCGGCACCGGCCGCTATACATCCACCGGCCGCCGGATTAAAGTCAAATTACCACGTTCAGCGAGACCATCTGCCACTCAGTGGACTTGGGATACGTCTGAAGAGGAAGAAGAAAGTCTACTTCATCCTCAGCGATCTCGCCATCAGAATCTTTCTCACTTCCTCCCTGAAGCCAAAGTGTTAACTGTCCCCGTCCCAAGCCCACATAGCGCAGTTGCAGCTGAAGGGAACGACAAAGAAGTCAAAGAAATGACCCAGGCAAATGTTACTGAGGAAGGTGAAACGACTGGCAAGAGGGACAATTCACCACCGACTTCGGCACCTACATCGCGACCGCCCTCATTCGGAAACGTATCGCCCATACATAACCACTACGTCCGCTTCTCAACCTAGAACCGGTACAGGATCGACTCTGAACTCCACTGCGGCTTATAATTTCAATTTCGAACTTACTCTCTCCGAAATTCCTACTCTCCCCGAAACTCCGCCAATGAGTCTTTCTAATAATTTATTGTTTGATGAGGTCTTCAAGATTCAAGAGTTAGACCGCAAAACTCATCGCTGCCGATGCCTTGACGCACAAGGCGCTCAGTGTAAATCCATGGTCCCAAGATGTCACAGTCTCGACATCAAACTCGTAGAGAATGCGCTTGGAGATAAGTATTTCCTTGGACTCAAGGAAATTCGAGATCTCGCGACGTACAATGTGTGTGACGCGCACACCAAGCAGTCAGCGGAGCTTGCAGAAGAATGGATACGGCTTGCAAAACTGACTAAGGCCGCGCGAAAGTTTTGGCTAAACCTGCAGAGATCTCTCTTAGAAGACCCCGATGCCTTGTCGTACTGGTGTGCGGACTTGGCTGTTGCTGAGGCTCGACGGACGTATTGGTTGGACCAGCCGAAGTCTCTCTCAGAGGCGTCTCAAGCGTTGTGGAAATCGTATGCCGAATTTGCGACTGCTGAGGTTCGACGGATACTTGCGCAAGATGAGATAACGGTGCGGGCTGAGAAAGAGAAGACCGCGCTCTATGACGAGTCGCAGAAGACAATAGTGTGGCTGCGGACGAAGATCGACAACATCGGGAGTGAGGTCCTTCCAGCCGAAGGACCCAACGAGCCATATAGAAGACTTACAGCGTATTTTGATGAGATCTTCTCTCTGGTAATGAAGATCAATGATCTCACAACTGAGAATTCTTCACTCAAAAAAGCCCGAGACTCAACTGAAGACGCATTCGCGAAAGAGAGGTCACGCAACCAGCGGGACCTTCAAGAGGCTAAAGGCCTCTATGGGGACTCTCAAAGAACCATCCAATCGCTTCGCAAGGACCTTTCCGCTTTGATTTCTAAGGTTTACCAATTGACGACCGAGAACTCTGCCCTCAAAGAAGGAAAAGAAGCAGCTGAAAACACTCTTACTACAGAGAGAGAACGCGGTCAACAGGACCTTCAAGATGCTAAAGGCCTCTATGAGGGCTCTCAAAGAACCGTTGAAGCACTACGCAAGCAGGCTGACGCTCTAAACTTGTGCATCGACGAGCTCACAACTAAAGAATCTTCCTTTAAGACCTCGCTAGATTCAGTACAGGATGCGCTGACCAAGGAGAAGTTACGCAACCGAGAGCTCGAGATCAGGCTCGAAGAGAGGATAGCGCTGGGCATCCAGACACAAGACACACCCGAGACAAAGCTCGAGAAGTACCTACGCGAGGAACTGGACAAATCCCAGCGTCAAGTTCTGCAGCAGCAGAAGGACTTCGAAAAGTTGCGGGACGACTATGTGCGACTTCAAATCACGAATGCGACTCTCGAGAGTCAGTTTGAACAGGTCAAAGCTGTCAAGGAAGAGCTTAACCGTACCTCTCAGAAAGAATGTCAAGAGCTTGCTGGAAGGAATTCTGATCTTTCGAACCAATTGCACCACACAAGGGCTCAGTTTGAGCAGCTGAAGGCCGGTTTGGCGGCTATGGAAAGGGGAAATGAGGGAGAGGCGGCAAAGGCAAAGTTCAGTCTACGAGACATCTACAGAAGGCCAAAGCATGAGCCTTCGAGGCTGCTCACACCGCCCACAGAATAGTGATGCTTTTGTAAGAGACACATATCTCAAGATTGTTTGTTGTAACGCTAATCCTTTGACCAGAAGGCAGCAGTCCGCGCGAGGAAATCTTTCGTAGTCATTATTTGGTACATGTAAAACATACCACAGATGTACAACAAGGGCATTCGCCTGCAGTTTCCAAGATTCCCCTCTCAGCTCCACACCTGTTCTTCTACCACGGCCTCGACTTGGTCGGAGTCTGTCCCAGCCCGGTCCCCGAGGATTATCTCGATAAAGACTTTGCTCGGTAAAGGCTTTGACCAGGAGTATCAACAGATACCCTGTAAAGGACCGACCAGGAAAAATGATACAGTGTCCCGAGACTCCCATCCAAGATCGCGCTCACGTGTGGCTGAATTTAACGACAATGATATCCAAGGTATGGCTGAAGCTTGCTTTGCAATAGGAATAATCACTATATCTAGAAAGATCCAGTGACGTCAGGCTAGATAGAACGCTTAAAAGCTATGCGTTGAAGGCAGTGGTTACAGACTTCTACAGAATGTTGCGTTTAAGAGCTACGTCAGAGCGTCTATACTCTGAAGTATTTCCGTGCTGCCTCATTTGCCAGTCACGTGCTGTATCAAGCCAATCAGACAAGCGCGATAGAGCTGTAAGGCCAATTAGAGTAGACAGGGTCATGTGACTGGCATAATCTAGGTAGCCCTCAAGTACGAAAAGTGCGCATGGTGACATGCATGGTAATCTCGCGCGAATCATGTAGTCCGCACATGGGAAACGCGGCACAGGCGCGCGGCTTGGCTCGTCAGGTGGCGCATGCAGGTTGGATGATTCTGTCACCAATTGGAGCCTCGTGACATGTCTTTGCGGCAAGTCCATTCCTTGTCGTGGGTGTGCGATTTTCTTGATTCGGGATGTCAAATGGCATTGTTGATATAAGATTCGATGAACGTCTACCGGTTGAACATGATTCAAGTTGGATTACGTCATTAGTGCACCCGTCCCGTTCACGGTCACCTTAGCCAGGAACCGCCGTCTTCAACCAACTCTGAGCAGCGACCAGCTCCCCGGGGACACCGAACGGTGACCGCACGTGCCGTCAAAGTCTGTGTAACCCGTTCACGCATCCGGCCACTCATGGCCCAGGCGGCCGTGTCCGAAGTTCGAAGTCCACAGCTTTGGCCACTTGCTCCTCGGAGCATCTCCAATCGTGTTCTTCTCTTGCTATCCTGCATCGAATTTCTTCACTTAGGCCTGGCACTACTGGTAGCATCGTGGGCCTCAAAGCCTAGAGGCATCACCTCGAGATCGCAAGCTCGAAAAAATTCTGGCAACGGAGTACGACGCAGGCGGATTTCCGTACATGTCGTCATGGATACACGTCCTCACAAAGCGATCCCATTCGTCTTGCCTTATCAAGTTGGGTCTTGCGCCGCGAATCTGCAAACCCCACAGCTCTTATTCGATCGCGTAGATGTTAGCGGCTCGTCGCATAGATCCTAGTGCGTGAGGTAGTCAGTAGCGCCTTCACAGTGCGCCTCTTACTGTTGGATATATTACCCTGGCGCGCCATGTGAAACCCTGCATTTGCCTGGCCCTTTGCATGCGCTCACCTCGCGTGTCCAGCTGTCGACTTTTTCTTTGTTTGGGACATGGCGACCAGCTCTTATAACGACCCTACGGTAGGGCTAGATGAGGCGCAGAAGCCTCCAATCGAGAAGACACGGTCCAAGGTCGATGTTCCAATTTACAATGATGTCGAGCGGGTGTCGTCGACGGACATCTCCTTCGGAGCGATTCTTAAGGGTACAGCCGCGAATCCTATGACCACATTCGAAAAGAAGGCTGCGCTCATCAACGTTGAGTTGGACAATTTTGGTATGGGAAGATACCAGATATGCATCTGGTTTCTCTGCGGTTTTGGATACTTTCTTGACCTTGCATGGTCTCAGGGCATTGGCCTGATCGCTACCGCCGTGTACCAGGAGATGGATGTCCCAGATGCGCGAACAGGAGACATCTGGTCGCTAGCCAATGCTGGACTTGCTATTGGGGCGCTGACGTTTGGCTTGTTGGTCGATGTTATCGGGAGAAAATGGGCGTTCAATTTGACCTGCTTGATCACTTCCGTTTTCGGACTTCTTATTGTAAGTCTCCGGTGGTGTGCATCGTTAAGCCCGACATGTAGCTGACTGTCTTTCAGGCTGCTCCAAAGTACAACTACGAAGCCGTGTGTGGAATTTATTTTCTCGCGTCTCTTGGATTGGGAGGCAACATTCCCATCGACGCTACCATCGCTCTGGAATTTCTTCCGCAGAGTCGCCGCAACCTGGTCGCCCTCTTGTCGCTTTGGCAACCCATTGGCGTTATTGCTGCGTCCGGCATAGCGTACGGCACTGCAGCCAAATGGCGCTGCGATGTTGATCTACCTTCGTGCAAGGCCGTTGGCGCGGGAGAGGCTTGCTGCACCGTTTCAAGCAACATGGGTTGGCGCTACGAGGTCATTATCCTCGGTTGCGTAACTCTATTCATCTTTTTCCTACGCTTCTTCGTGTTCAACTTTTACGAGTCGCCAAAGTTTTTGCTTAGCAGGGGCAGGGAGGCTGAAGCCATCGAAGTGCTGCACAAGATTGCGAAATTCAATCGCGCACTACCGCCAACCTTGACCTTGGACATGTTCGCGGCGATCGACGAAACAGACTCCAACGTCTCGGTTGTTCCTACCGGTGGCCCACAAACGCGAGCCCAGACCGCGAAGAACGTAGGCAGGGGTTTCGTCAAGGAGTTCGCGCGCTTGAAGGGAGTCTTCGCGAACAGACTACAGCTCTTCATCTTCATTCTTCTCGCTATCGCCTACATGGTAATACTACCCTTTCCATATCATCGAATCATGCTAATCTCACTCTCAGGGCGACTACTGGTCCTTCAATCTCGCCAGCTCCTTCCTGCCCATTATCCTCCTCCGGAACAACGTCTCAGACGGCCGAGGTTCCGTATCAGACACCTACCAGCAATACATCATCATCTACGCCCCCGGCATCATCGGAGCTCTCCTCGCCCTAGTCTCAGTGCAGATGCCGCTCGTCGGTCGCAAATGGTCGCTTGTCTTCTCCGCCGTCTGCCAGGGTCTCGCAATGGCCATGTACACCCAGGTCGAAAACACCGCAGGCTACGTGGGTCTCAATGCCCTCGAGTATATCATGCAGACCGTAAGAACCTCTGCCACGTTTTCCCCCTGCATAAGAATGTATTGTCCACTAACCCCCACCAGTATTTCAACGCCGTCCTGTACGCCTCTGCACCCGAACTCTTCGACACAAGCTACCGCGGTAGCGTCAGCGGCATGCTCTCCTGCCTCGGCCGCTTGTCGGGCATCGTCGCGCCGTTCGCGGGCGCGAGCTACCTTGCGGACAAGAGCTCGGGCATTTTGTGGTTGGGGGCGGGCGGGATTTGGCTCGCTGCGTTTGTGATGGTGTTTCTGCCGGTGGAGATGCGGAATAGGCAGATGTTTTAGGTGTGGTTTATAGGGTTTGAAATGTAGAAATGGAAAATTACTAGGGAGGTTACGATGATGAGTTGTGGCGTGTGGCTGTGTTGGTGTCACTATTTCTAATTTCGACGGAATGACTGAGTGATGATGTGTGAATGGAAAATTCTGGTTGGAAGACTCGGATTATGGCATGTATTTGTCGTGCATGCAAGAGACAGGTATGTGTTCGTCTCGCACAATGTGAAAGGTCTCGGTTCCTTGTACTGAAAGCCTAACGCATCAAGCGCAATGTTCAATGTCCGACCTGAACGCGAAGAGATAGCGCTTTGTACAGTTGACGACGAATGTACATGCCGTATGATAGCCTGACAACTCTCCCTTGCGTTGTTTCAGAGTATTATCAGGCGGAGGGTACTCTAAAAGAGGATAGGCGTCGTATAGACGGAAGTCCTTTCTAGCGTCACCAATCAGCAGCGCAAGCATGATCGATATCTAGGCGGCGCACGTATGTAGATAAGGGTATGGGAGATGTAGGAGGATAGAAGTGGGAAAGCGATGCAGAGGTTAACTGTGCTATTAGTACTAGTAAGCAGCCTCTTAGCAATTTAAAATTCTCCAAGCATAATTACTCAATAGTCTAACAAATTATACTACATTCATCCCCATAGATGCCGCCTAACAGAACGTGAGAAAAAAAAGAACTCCCTCTTGCTTCTGCTGGAAAGACTTTAGGTGCCAGCACCTCGGCTCATAATCATAACGCGCCACAATATTATGGCCATCCAGTCGATTGGACCTTCGCCCAAACTTCGCCTCCATTACCACAACAAGGGCGCGAAGGGGTTCGTATCCAAGCGGAAAGTCATCGCATTCCCCGCGAAGCCAACGTCTTCCTCCGCGATGTACAATTCATCCCTCTCCATCTCCTGCTCTAGAGCGTCGATCATCTCCTTGATCCCGAAGTCGAAATATAAGAATGGCTGTAGTTCAAACAGCGACTTCTCATACTGCTGGAACATCAGAGAGATGCTCCACACCGGTACTGCATCGGCCTCGTGCATGGCGCGCCAGAAAGCTTTCTTATGCGTCTTGAACGGCACCTCGCCCTTCTCCGCCCACTCGAGCACAGCGACCATGTTGGAGGCGTGCGGAACGTGGAACTCCAGGCGTCGCGTCCAGTCACTTCTACAGAAGTCGCACGCGATGACCCCGCAGGTGGAACACCTGAAGTGGAAGTACGGCATCGTGTAGTCGCAGACTGAGCATGAGTCACCGGTGTTGCGGTAGCTCCACGTATGTCCGCAGTCGATGCGCGCGGTCGTCAGGGAGTCGAATGAATGCTCAGCGAGAGGGAATGTGGTATCCAGTTGGTCGCGATACTCGCGTTCCGCTTCCTCTTCTGGATCGATGTGGACAATGGGTTCCGGCTGATAGATGGTGCCCCAGCCGTAAAGCTCACCCTGGTGTTCGCCCCAGCCGTACAGCTCACCCTGGTGTTCGTGATGGTCGGCATAGTCGTCGCCATCATTCGAGTCCCGGTCGCTGTCGTAGTCCCAATGATTAGGACCAATATTGCTATCCTGCGCGGCGAGGGGCTCTTCACCTTTCCGGTTCAGACCTTCTCGGTTGAGACCCGTATCGCGATGGAGCCCTCGCTCGGTGTTCTCGTACCCCTCATCGTCATACCCATCTTCAGGATCTCTATATACGGGGCAACCGTCAGCAGCGTGGAAGTCCTCCCAGGGCAGCAAGCAAATGAAGCACCATTCATAACGGCAGAATTGGCACGTCATATGGTTGCACGCTGACTCATGCTCGATGTACATGCGGCATCCAGGGCACTTCTTGATGCGGCAGTCGTCGGAGTACGGCGGTAGCCAGTCGGGCTTCGCGTCGGGGTCGTTCGGATCGGTGCAGCGGTGGTGCTCTTGCCATGCGCCTTTGCATCCCACGCACATGGTCGTTCCGCATGCGCAGGTGGCTAGGCTATACTGCCCCTTATCCTGAAAAGTTTTCGGTGGAAGCCAAGCTCGATAGTCCACGCAGTATAGCTTCAGAGCAGGCGGCGTGTAATACTCTTGCTCCTTTCGGCCGTAGGTCTCATTGACTTCATGTGGCAGGAGTTGCTGTACCAAGCGACGCCGAAGAATGATCGGGCCGCGACGGCTACCGGAGGCTTTCATACAGCACTTGACCGGGAAGATGCCGGAGACTGGATTCTCCGCTGCAAGCGTGAATGTCTGGACGACGCAGTCATTGCAGATGAAATGCTCTGCGCATGAGACTATACCGTCTTTCATGAGAAACTCCCCTGTGCAGATTGAGCAATCGTAAAGGGCGACGGCTTCTGGGTCTTCGGTCCCATTGCTCTCCTCTGCTCCATTGGCAGCTTCTGCCCTGCCAATCTCTTCCGAATTGTCAGCGTCCTGCGCCTGACGATCCTTCCCTGTCTTATATGGTTGAGCAGGTGTCTGTTTCTGCTGGCCGAAATCGCGTCTACGGCGAGGATGGCGACGGCGCTCTGCGTGCGGTGAATCCGTGCCGTGCATCGTACCGGACGATGGCAAAGGCGAGGGCTCGGTGCCTGGTTGCATATCCAGGTTTTTGTGGGGGTTCAGCGTTGCCCTTCAAGGGAGCGTTGGATCACAAGTAGAACTTTGAGTTAGGTACAGTTGCTCTGTTGTGATGGGGGACCGGTTCCGTACTGTGCCTAAGTTTCAGGGGCAACGCGGGTTGACTGGCTCTCGTGAAGCACGGAAGGGTTACGATCGCTTCTTTGGAAAGATGTGAAGGTAGGGTTGAGTTTTTGCTTTTGGGCTCGTGCTGTAGCTGATCGTTTTCTGGGATAATTTTGGAGCAGGTGGGCTTCCACCTTTTTAAACCAAATGCTGCGCCTATACAATGTCTCGTGCATTATGCACGAACACGGTCTTTCACCCCCAAATCCTCCAGACCACATTGTAAGTTTCCTTTCACTAAACAATGCTGCCCATCCCTGCTCAACCCCAGAAGACAGCGCGAGCAGACTCTGGTCTGCAATACGGCCTCCACCCGAAAAGGTCGTAACTACTCATCTTCTACGTCGCCACCTCATCACGCGTAGGGTATGAGCACATATCGATGTTATGCGTGTATTTAGCGGGGGTACTGGCTGCCTTTGCTGGGTAAATCGAGTCCTTTGAAGGCGTACGTACTTGAAGAAAGTGCTGGCTAGAAGGCTAACTGAACCAGAAAAACTAATTAGAAAAAGCTTATATAAAATGATTGAAACAATTAGCAGTAGCGCTAACATAAGAAAATAGACAGTAACGACAGTAAATGTCCCCCTTGGAGGTAAGGGAGGAATAGTAGGCAATCAAGAGACCTATGGGCGGAGTGAGGCGACGATAAAGGATAAGGGCGCTCGCAGGCACAGAGGGCCCTAATATACCTTATCTAGATGACGATCGCTGAACAAACAGCAAGCAGATGGGATTTGTTCTGACCACGCCGTAGAACCACACAATCTGAGATTGTCTCACCTTATCTGTTAGCGCAGACGGCACATTCAGCAGTACTACAAGGCCTTTTCAGTGGGTTGAATATCGTCGAATACGGAGACGCATCGTCTAATGTTCTCCAGGGACGATCCAGTCAAGTTATTGGAAGTAGAGTGCCAAGCTCATGCTAAGATTTGCTCAGCGTATGGCAGGGGCAGACACAATCTAATGCTTGCGGATGATCACCATGACGCCGGCGAAGTAGTGGAACACTCACAGATGGCACCACTGACATCAGGAACGCAAGCAGGCTCGAGGTGGAAAGCAACGTCGAAATCGAAAGCAACGTCGAAATGGAAGGTTAATACAAGCTCGAAGAAGCCGCAGGAAACGCCCGACAAGCATACTCATCGACCTGGGACTGGTCATCGACAGGGAATCACCATCGCGAGATTGAAGCTGTTCGAGGGGTTCCGGTTTTAAAAATTTGCTTTTCTCGTCATCGGGTTCTCATGCGGCCATGCTCGGTTTGCTAATAGGGCTGTTACAGGTGGAATAGATGCCTCTTACTCAAGGGAATCTCTATTAATATCTTGGAGCGAGGTCATACTTCGGGAATGGAAATATCCAAGCTTGAAAGCCTTGCTGGAAAAGACTAGAAATTGGGAAATTAAAGTCTTCCTCTGCATAAGTGACTGCAGGTCTGTCAGTTTTTAGTACTGGGCAACATCAGTATCTCTACCAGTTCTCAAAACCTTTAGCTATCGTGGATATTCTATCTTTGAGCCAAGATTGACATGCTCATAAGTAATTGACGACTGTTACTGAGCGTCCATCGCAGAAGCCCCAGCACGTACGTGCATCGACCACGTTGTCGGCAGGAACTTTCGAAACTCAGTCTGAACATGCCATTACAAAGGGTTCTAAACATTGTATGTAGCATTGGAAATGGGGCAAAGGAAACTAAAGCTTGTGCGTAGTTGTTGGCTGTCCTTCGAGGAATTTAAGTCACGCTAACCCGAAGTGGACAATTGCATCACGCCATCGGCTTAGTAAAGCCTAGCCACCTAACGGCGCCGATAAAATTATCACCAGCGCAAGTTCGCAACCCCTTGTGACGACGCTTCTTTGGGGTTTTGTGGGTGAAGCTTGCGGAGCGAATATCAGTTTTCGAAATCGTGATATTGTTGCCTAGATCTGGTACTTTCATACTCAACTGGCGCCCACTATCCTAAACAGTCGCCAAAATCGCTCGTGCCTGAGGAGCCTTTGTTTTTACCACACTTGAACTTACACTTCACGCACGACTCCGCCTCTCTATCCAAAACAATGGCAACTCTCCTTTGGACTTCTGGCGCGTGCCAAAAAGCAGCTTCCGCTGCCCATGTTCGGACATTCGCGTCGGTAGCGCCCGCCGTTTCTTCGTCTCGAAGTCACAAGGTAGTGGTGGTTGGCGGAGGCACAGCGGGAATGACAGTCAGCCACCAGCTCCTACGAACCGGAAAGTTTTCTCAAGATGATATTGCGATTGTCGACCCAGCCGAGTGGCATCACTACCAACCTGGATGGACCTTAGTAGGTGGAGGCTTGAAGAACAAGGAAGACCTGCGGCAACCTCTTACAAAGCTCGTCGATCCGAAGCTCAAGTTTTATAACGAGCAAGTGGGCGCATTTGCACCGGAAGAGAACCTCATTACGCTTAGCAACGGTGACAAAGTGAACTACGAGCAGCTGGTTGTTGCCCCTGGTATTAATGTCGATACTAGCACGATCAAGGGTCTGCCCGAGGCTTTGGCTGACCCAAAATCGCTAGTATCAACCATCTTCAAGTACGATACTTGCGACAAAGCTTCGAGGAACATCAAGGACTTCAAGAAGGGTAATGCCATTTTCACCCACCCAGCTGGAGCGATTAAGTGTGCAGGTGCTCCTCAAAAGATCATGTGGCTGGCTTCGGACCATTGGCAACGCACAGGCTCATACAACTACAAAGACCCTTCCTCATCATCCATCAACATCTCCTTCGCAACCGGCCTTCCTGTCATGTTCGGTGTACCCAAGTACAGCGCCACTCTGGAGGCGCTGCGCAAAGAGAGGGGCATTGAAGGTCTCTTCCAACACGATCTCGTCGAAATCAACGGTGACACTGCCATCTTCGCGCGTCCTGACGGCGGGGACAAAGTCACGAAGAGATTCGATCTACTACACGCAGTACCGAAGATGGGCCCATATCCCTTCGTTAAGAACAGCGCTCTCGCTGACCAAGCCGGCTACGTCGACGTCGATCAAGCAACGCTCCAACACAAGAAGTTCGCCAACGTCTGGTCCGCCGGCGATGCGTCTTCGCTTCCAACTTCTAAGACCGCCGCCGCGGTCACCGCTCAAGCTCCCGTTTTAGTTAGCAACATGCTACGAAGTATGAATGGACAGGAAGTCGAGACTGGCTATGACGGATATACGTCATGCCCGTTGTTGACTGAGTATGGCAAGGTGTTGCTGGCGGAGTTCAAGTACGGTGGTGTACCGAAGGAGACGTTCGGGAAGCTGTTCGATCAAGCCACTCCAAAGAGGGCTTTCTACTATCTAAAGAAGGATTTCTTCCCATGGGTGTACCAGAACCATATGGTCAAGGGTCGGTGGGGTGGACCGAAGGGCTTCATCCGGTGAAAAGGGCCAGGCAAATTCTAAACCCGTTTACGTCACTGGGAGATGACTTGTGCTAAATGAGCACAAAAAAGTAAGGATGTTTGATTAGGTTGGCAAAGGGAAGACGGGTGTAGAGAATGATAGTCGGTGCGTCTGTAAGATAAGACGATGTCAAAACTCGAAGAATCGAAATATGTCAAGACGCAAAAGTTCCCGTTTCCGTCGAGTCGTCTACACACCGTAGGAGTCATCACGATTATCTCTTCACCACCGTACGAAGTTCTTGAGCAACCCATGTATTTGGCGCTAATCCTGAATAGGGAAGCGCTGGTCTGGCAAATGCTCAATTGCTGCCTGAACAACGACCTTTTGACGTCGGCCCACTGCTCTCTATCTGCATGCACCAGAACGCCCTCTTTAAAATCACTCCTGTAGGCGCGCCAGTTGGCAGAAGCAGCATGTCTACCCTTCCAGCCGAAATAAAAGAAGAGATTCTCACTGCCCTGGTTGAATCCTGTGGCGACGAAGACCCCGCATACGTATGGACCCAGTTACGCAACCTCTCCCACTTCCAACGGCGCCGCATTGAGAACCGTTTCGAGAGCTTCTGGTTACCCAAGCTGTCAATTACGGTATACCACGGCGTATGGTACTCATTCGACTACGCTTATGTTGGCCCCCATGCGTCGTTGACTGAGGGTATCGCTACCTACAAACAAGTTCCGGGCCGGGACGGTGCTTTCAGTAAAGAAACGGAAGATCTTTTGAAGGCATCAACGTACGAGAGACTGAATGCCCCAAATCCAGAATTGATTTTGCGCTTTGGCGAAGGGTTTGGAGATACTGGTGAATTGAGAGGTGGTTATATTATCAATGACAGCGAGCTTCCGGGATTGGAAGCGAGCGAAGATGGCCTTGTTCTTCGTTTTGATTGGCGCGCGGCTCTAGACGCTCTCTTTCGAGAGGAAATGCTGCTTCGGAAGTTTCGCGATGAGATGGTATGTTCATCACACTCTCTTATCAAAATATTCGTTGCGTGGGACATTATGTGCATCAGACTGATTGTATGCAGATGGACGCTGCGATGCGTGACTCTCGGCAGCTTCCCTCTGTTCGGGACGACCCACGAGCTCAAAATAGGTACCTTATCAAGTGCTTATCGCTTGAGATCCAAATGGCGAGTCGTGCTGCGGTGCGACGCCATAGACGCGCTCGCGCGGATCTCAACGGGCCTTACGTGCCCATGTTCAAGCTGGCGTCCCAGAGGCTTCATTGCCAGAAGCCGGATGAGCCAACTCCGGCAACGTTAGAAAATCGAGTGTCTGACCCGGATATCTTTGAGATTGTGCAGAGCGAAGAAAGTGTGGTTTTATGTCTGCCGGAATGGCGTGAGTTGAACAATAATGCCCTTTTAGAGCTCTACGCAGAGGAGTTTGGCTGGTCTTCTTGTAAGTGGCACGACCGAAGGGATGACGTGGATTATCAGCAGGAACGAGCAAGTTTCTGGAAATCTAAGGATCAAAATGAAGTCCTAGATCTCAATAGGCTGAGGAACCGGCGGCGGTACGATCCTATGGACTGATATCTAGAGAAATTGTGACGACTTCTTCTTAGCCGCTCAAGACTATCATTGTCTTGTTACCCATTATCTGTATATACACCTGTCTATCTTGTTACCCCGTAGTACTTCTCTTATGAGAACAACTATGAGGAGTGCTGCGCGATCAATTTGGAAGAACAACGCCATCATATTCCCACTGCGTTGCGGCGTTCTTGCTTATCTTGAAGGACTGTATCGTCCCATTACTTTCTAGCCCTATAAATCGTGCCTCGTCTGGAGCAGCTACTAATGCACCCGCTGTGAAGTTGAACGTCGATGGAGCTTTTGCAAACTCAGGTGTGGAACTCCCCGTCCAGTTTCCTGTTTGATTGCTGTACTGATTCATAAGTAACTGACTCCCGTCACCGGCGGTGGACAGGAGTAGCAGGTCATTCGAAGTTGATGCTGAAGCTCCGGAAGCAGGGATGATAGCGGATGATAGTTGTAGTGGACTCCCATCGGAAGCTGTACGTGACGCCTCTACTCTCGTTCCTATGTCTAGGTCAGCCAGCGCACGGCGAAAGACACTCAAGTTATACTTACTAGGTCCTGCATCATACCATAACTTCTCTTGTAGCTCTGTCGGCGTCTGGAGATATAACTTCGGAATGAAGGTGATATTATCGCTCGAGCTTTGTGATCCGGTGGAAGTCATAGTGAGCCCTGTACCCATTTGTGGGTCTGTACCAGTCGCATCCTGCCGCTTTCCCCAGTCCTGTTGACTTATCAAAGCAAGCTCACCACCCGCCATCTGAAAGGTGATATGTATCCAATCATGCTCGCATTGACTTCCTTTGCAAGACATACTAAAAGCCGCAAGTTGCGAGTCGTTTGCTGCAGGATGTTTGACGCCCATGTTTGACAGACAACACGCATTCCAGCCCGTCTTTGCCGTTATTACATTTGTGTTCATTTGCTCAACCGTGTTTTGCTCTGAGAGATAGAAAAGTGCGATTGTGTTGAACTTTGGCCAGGGGTGAAGACGCACAGTGGCCGCGAGTGGTGTACCTGGTTTTGCTGGATTGAATTGTTTATCGTATGCATTATCCGCATCTATAGTTCCGCCGAGGGTCAGGTTGACCAGAGTCCACTCATTTGATTCTGATTCCCATATTGATGCCATCAAGTCATGTGTGACTGCTTGCCAAAAGACGGCACGGTAGTGGACGCCCGTGTCATCACCACTCGTCCAGTTTACGGCGCTGAGCTTCGATGTGCTGAGGACTTGCGAGCTATTTTCGCTTGGTTGATGATCTGGGTCATCCGTTGGCTTCTGTGTTTCTTCGGCCTGCTTCGAATGTCTTGAGCCCAAGATCCCCCCAGTGACGGCACCGATGATGACCACAAGGCCAATCAAAACGCTAAAAATGATGAGTCGCCGTCGTCGTCGCAAGTAATATATCTCTTTTCCATTGCCGACGGCGGCAGGTTTGACCGCTGGGTTCCCAGAAGACGGCCTTATGAGGGCCTGATCCGGAACTGCTTCCGGTAATGCATGTGGGTCAAGTGCTATAGGTGCGCTTGAATATTCAGGAACTTTGTACATCCACGTCTCTGAAACGTTCGTGTGGACCTCTAGATTGCTGAAGGATGAGCGGCGCTCTGATGCCGTTTCCGGCATTGTAGAATACACGTGTCTGCAGAACGAAAGAGAGAGCGTTATTCGAGGTAGGAAGAGAGGGAAAGCGTACAACGATCGAAGACGAGTTCAGTGCTGTTACTGTGTGAATAACTCCGGTCTCTGATAGCTGTAGACCGGCGTGCACTAAACTACTTTGAACTAGAAGCTAACCTCTTATTCAACATGCTGGGCTGTCGCATATTATGCGGCGACAAAACGTGCTTGCCAAGGTGCTACGGATTTCTATTGACATCCTCAATTCGCTATAATGGTAGCTGTCGCGTTGCCGAGTGACCCGCGCCGTCCCTTTGCGCATCATGTCCGGAAGGAAGACCTCTTGTTCGCACAGCCATGCATGAGGCATCCAATGCCCGCACCAATCCGAGACGTTTGCTGTCAATAGGTCAAAGCGGCCAAGGCACGCCTGTTTGAAAGAGGGGCCAATCTCCCAGGGAAGGTTAAGTGGCCTCTATTGGCCCGCACTAGGTTTGTGGGGGCTAGTAATCGCCCTCACGTACCACCACCAGCCTCTCCACAGCCACGACGGCTTCATTAAGATGCGCTCAGCTACAGACACTAAGGTAGCAATGCCACGGATGTCAAGAACACATGGTACATCCAAAGGATCAGAGCCCGCCTTTCAAATTACTGGTGCTTGCGAAAGTTGTCGACCTCTCTGACGATCGCGAATCAATCGCCATCTCGCCGGTCATGATCCTGTGGGAACTCGAGCAATGTCTAGTTCGGTACAGAACACTATGAATTGCACAAACCAGGGGGGGTCCATTTGAGAATCGACGGAGGCCGCAGGCGGACTTCCACCGATGTCACACGCTCTAAAATCTTCAGAATCGGCTTTTTGAGAGAGGCGAACTCGAAGTACTGATAGAGACGTGTATGCCTCTGGATTGGCTGTGGCGGTCAATCAGCCTGGTTGGTGCGGATATTATTTTGGGCCAATCGAAGAATAGCACTTGCAGTATCCTGTAAATTGGGCAGGGTACAAGTTACTTCGACAAGCATCGAGAGTTAGGATGACTAATTGGTGGTATGCCTTTATTGTGCATCGCGCGAATTGTATGAGTGGAGTCTTTCTTATTGAGTTCAGGTACTGCTGGACTAGCGATGCGCAGTTCCTTACGCGCTTGTGTCGGTTTGCAACATTGAGTGCGCGAGAATGTTGTTGAGATTTGCGTAAGCTATATCAGATATCTCTGCTCGCACAAGCGTACTTTGGAAGATTCTGAAAGTAAGTACTCCAGGATGTCGATCTTCTGTATGAAACGCCGTTGACGTGACCACGTAGCGGTACCGCATGAACATATAGGTAGGTGTACCAAATGACGTGCATACATGACACTGCATGGAATTAGATTACAGTGGGAGACATACACGACGGCTGAAAACTAAGTCACCGTTAGACCGACAGTGCAGCGCACCTGGGCATATTCGGCATCATGTCATGTTGCATAGGTAGGTATGGTAGAGCTCGGGTGATCATCGCACCGACAGGGCTGGCGGAAAAACAGACCCATGACAGGAGGATCACACGCCATCGTACCCCACAACTTCGCCATGCACCTTACCAAGTCGAAGCGCGACCGAACCAATGTTATCCTCACGATGTGGGGTCGTACAATTCGCCGAGTGCCGCTGAGGCTCCCCCGGGACTAGTCGTTCAATTCGGTACGCGGACCATCGTATTTGCAAGATTATGATCGCGATGACCGAGGCTTAGCATTTTATCTGCAGGTACATAAAACATGCATGGCGCGGCCAGAGCCTGTCTCGGTGCTTTGTTGGAAACTTCGAAAATGTGGAAGGTTGCGCTTGCCCTGGCGGGTGTATTCGAGCTCACGACTTCTGCAAATACTACCGTGAAGGTAAAATGGCTCGAGGGTGCACCGAAGGTGAACAGCGGCACGACATTTGGTCTTCCTTGGGCTCGTGGAGAACATCTCGCAAATGCTACCTCGTTTACGGCTTCATCGGGAGAACTCCAGTCCTGGGTAACAGCGTACTGGCCGGACGGAACCATCAAGTGGAGTGGACATGCAATACCTGCATCGGAAGGCACTGCTGATGGTTACCTGATCACCGCTTCTGGGCCTGGCAATAGTACCTATTCCCACATCAAGAGGCAAGCCGACGAATCATCGATAATCCAAGTCACGGAGTCGTCAGATGAGGTTGTGGTGAACACCGGGAAGATCATTGCGTCATTCTCCAGGACCGGAAACATTCTGGTGTCCTCGATCAGAACGTCCAGCGGCAAAACCGTTGCAAAGAACGGCCGCTTGATTCTGAAATCTCAGTCTGGGGTGGCTGAAGAGGGAGACTCAAGCGGAATCGACTACTTCAGCTTTTCCAGCAAAATCTACAATGCAACTGTCTCTGAGGAGGGCACGGTTCGCGCTCTGGTGACCGTTCAAGGCATTCATCAAGCCGAGTCTGGCTCTCACAAAGACTGGCTTCCATTCACCCTTCGATTCTACCTCTATGCCAACTCGGACGCCATCCGAACTGTACACACCATCGTGTACGACGGCGAAGCGAAGTCTGACTTCATCTCGGGGCTTGGAATTCGGTTTGATGTTCCACTTGCGGACGAGAAGTTGTTCGATCGCCACGTAAGGATTGCTGGGACCGATGGAGGCATCTTGCACGAGGCGGTGCAAGGAATCACAGGACTTCGTCGTGACCCTGGCGAAGCAGTACGTATGGCTCAGTATAATGGGGAGAAAACGCCAGGTAACAGCACTTGGGACACCAAAACCTCGACCCGTCTTCAGTGGGTTCCCACTTGGAACGACTATCGTCTCACACAGCTGTCCGCCGATGGTTTCAACATCAAGAAACGAACGAAAGAAGGACAGAGTTGGCTGAAGATTCCTGGAGGTACTCGTGCCGGCGGTTTAGCATATATTGGAGGCGCTACTGTTGGAGGACTGGCTATCGGTCTACGAGACTTCTGGAAGAAGTACCCTACGAGCCTCGACATCTCCAATGCGGCGACTGATGATACCTCAATAACAGTATGGCTCTACAGCCCCTCGGCCGAACCCATGGATTTGCGACCCTATCATGACGGTCTGGGCGAGGACACTTACGCAAAGCAACTCGATGCGTTAGAGATCACCTACGAAGATTATGAAGATCGCTACAATACTCCTTATGGAATCGCGCGGACCAACGAGATCTTCATCTACGCATTTGATAGTACGCCTTCCGCAGACACCCTTTCGGCACTGACAGATCACACGAACGAGCCACCAGTCCTTGTTGCAGAGTCGGAGTATATCAAGAAGACCAGAGCACTTGGCTCATATTGGAATGTCGCTGGCGCGGCATCTAACTCCTCAACTGAAGGACCTACCATTGAGTCGCATCTTGACTTCCTTATCCAGTTCTACAGAGACCAAATTGAGCAGCGCCGCTGGTATGGATTCTGGGACCATGGAGACATCATGCATGGCTATGATACCGATAGGCATCAGTGGAAGTATGACATCGGGGGCTATGCCTGGGACAACTCTGAACTCTCGCCGGACCTCTTCTTCTGGAATCAATTCCTCCGCACCGGACGCGCAGATGTGTATCGTCTTGCCGAAGCGCAAGTCCGTCACGGTGGAGAAGTCGACTCGTACCACCTGGGTAACTTCACTGGCTTGGGCACACGACACGGTGTTCAGCACTGGGGCGATAGCGCAAAGCAAGTGCGCATTTCCACACCAGTGTACCGCAAAACGTTCTTCTATCTGTCTGGTGGTGACGAGCGCACGGGCGATCTCGTGCACGAGGCTCTCAAGGCTGAACAGGCTTTCGTTCTTGTCGATGCTCGTCGTAAAGTACGAGATCCTAGCGTCATCTACAAGCCTGATCCCACTGCTCTGTATCTCAATTTCGGCACCGACTGGGCGGGTGTTGCAGCTGCTTACCTGCTTGAATGGGAGCGTCGCGGTCCGCGCTGGGAGGAAGCCCGCGATAAGCTTATTGAAACTGCAAAGACATACCCGAAGCTGAAGAACGGGTTCGTCACAGGAGAGGCCTTGTACAACTCGGAAGATGGATCGTGGGCACCTCCTCCAACGGATCCGAACAACAATGGGACCATCACCGTATCTCATCTATCCGCCGTGTTCGGCGTCCTGGAAACCCTTGATCAGCTTTTCGAACACTATCCGGAGATTTCGGAAGCGTTTGTGGACGCATGGCTCGATTACTGCTACTATTATGGTGCATCGAAAGCGGAGCAGGCAGCGCGATATGGCAAGGACTTCGGATCGCTCAACCTTCGACAAGGACATGCGCGCTTAACGGCATATGTGGCGAACAAGAGGAATAATGCGACGCTTGCACAGAGAGCGTGGAATGAATTCTTGAACGACAACAGTGCGGATGAACTGAGCCCTGACGATCCATGGGCGACAGTGAAGTTCAACGGAAGTGAAGTGTTGACGCCGGTGGATGAGGCTGATTGGATTACTACGAACGCGGCGGCACTGTATGGGCTTGGAGGTCTTGAATTACTTGCACTTACATAGTTGCCGTAGCACAATGACCTTACTCCAAACGTCATAAATAACGTAAGTCAATTGCGAAATTCGATGAAGGCGAGAAACATTTGACTTGCACACCATTTAACTGTTGAAAGCCGGTCTATGATTCGTAACACCCTTGTATGTCTTTCCGTTCTCTAAAACCTAACCCCGTGTGCCAGACGATACGAACAAGAAGAGGGAATCAGAGCCGCTACCAAAGGCATCGTCAAAGCACCGCAAATAGGCTCCAGCATGTAAGGGAATTCAAGAAGTGAGAAGGACGAGAGGCAAGTTTCCGTCTGCACCATATGGCATCAGCTGCCTGACGTCGCCAAAGACAACATATAATGTCGATATCCCTCTTGCCATTGAAACTCCTCCGTCTTCATGCAGGGTAGCGTGACTTGACAGCCGCCACATCACCCTTACTGATCTCGATGTTTAAGGGGAATGGTTCTTCTGAACCATCTGCATGGACATGGCTCATGGTTGCTTGATCCGGATTCCATGGCATATGAGACTTCCACACTTCGTCGTGGTAATTGCCCTCCGCATCTTTCCAATGCGCCATGGTGGGGTAGTGCATGATAGAATCCTGATCGTAAGGCCCAATGACTTTCATACCGGGACGATTCGTCACGTATTCGGTGAAGGCACAGCCCGCAAATACCGCTTTGTCATAATTCTCTCGCTTGCATAGGAAGTCTCGCAGCTTCGTCCTTCCATCCGGTTCGTTTTTGTAATGCTTGTATTCGTCGTTCATCAGAGCAAGGTCTATCACCCAATCCATATTCGGAAGGTTCTCGCAACGTAATTTGACCGGTGCGTCGGGATGCTGATGTGCGTGGCCCAGTCCGAGAACTTTAGAAAATGTCAGTCCAGATCTAGTGTACTAGGGTCTGTATCATACCATGTCCAAGCTCATGAGTGAACGCTTGAAGTTGCCCCGGAGACGCATTTATGCTGTCGCCTGGGGCCCTAGGTATCGCCTGTAGGTACATGTGGTTACGACCTGCTTCATTATTCTTTTCCTTGGGTCGAAATCCCGGCTTCGACGAGGTACCAGATGGCACTAGATGGATCGCCAAAGCATGCTCCCAACCTGGAACATTCCATGTTCCGGGATTGCTTGGGTCTCGGTAGTCGTCCTTGTAGCAGTTGACTTGCACCCACTGGAAAGTGACCAAATGACCGATTCCGTGGACTCGGTGGTCAACGTCGCCAGGGTCGCCACCGAGAGCTTTCATCCACGCTTGCATTGCCTGCCAGACGTGATGCTGAAGTTTTTCCTTTGCTTCCTGGTTGACGAAACAATACGGAATGGCGTGCAAGGGGACGCCGAAGTATGCGAATTGAGGGTCGGCCGGCCACTCTACTGCGTTCTGGCCATCGACCCACGTTGTGCGAGGCTTGATGAAATCTGGATGGCTACCGACAGGCACGTTCTTGCCGGAAACAACGCTGAGTGCGGAGGGATTTTGCAGGTTAACAGCAACAGCTGCGACAGGAGAAGCTAGCGCAAATACCGCGCAGGCGGCACTCAAAATCTTCATCGTAAGCGTGTAGCTGTTTCAGTAGAGTGATACCTGAGAATTCCGTAATGTTGCTGTGGGACACTTTAATTGACGGGTATGTTGGTTGAAGACCGCCGAGGCGAGTGACATTGAGTGCCGAGAGTACGCGGCGGGTTCTTTCGTAGTGTTTACGCAAAGTGCTTAGACCGAGCTACTGAGGTTGAGTTTGTAAGCGTGCCAGAGCCCGTGCAGTGCCGCAAAACGAAGGGCAGGGTAGGTGAATGGTAGTGAAGTGCGTTATCCCATCGATCTCTGCGGCCATTTTCTTGGCATGTTCCATCTCTTTGAGGGCTACTCACTCTAGACATTCATCAGCCCTCGTATGGTCTCCTTTATATGTGTTCTGAGAGGTATGGTCCCAGTCGAGTCCTCAGCCAAGAAACTATTTACCAGAGACACACCAGACCAGCTGACCTTGTACCAATTGCACAACAGTTACCAATGTGAGCCTCTTCGCATATACAAACACATGGAGCGAGGAGCGTTTTGTGAGGATCCCAAATCCATATTCCTTGTTTGCAGTCTCGAAGGAGGCAAAACCGTCCTGTTTTTGTTCTCAGCAATGCTATTGCTTGTGGAGAATTTTTTCTGGAGCGTGACCGCCCATGGATTGGATCTATGCTTCATTCCAAAAACAAGTCCAACCGATATGTTGTCTGCAATCGCTCGAATCCGAAATATCCCGACGGTTCTCTGGTGCATCCGGCTAACTCGATCCGGAACAGATCTGATGAAATAGGACCTTTCCATATCTTGTTCAGCCCGCGGATATGAGACCTCCGAAGAACTGGACAACCATGTGGCTTCCTAATTTTGTTGGTAGGGATGATCTCACGTATCTAGGTAAGGTATCTACAACTGACTATCCGGATAATAGTATCTAGCATTACAATTAGTGAGTACGGAGCTGAACAGGAGTAGGGTGTCTCGTGAGAGTATATCCAGAGCTGACCGTCATTGATAAGCCCCTTCATTGTTCAGCCCAGTGTCTAGGGTTGTTGGAACGGTAAGGGATGGATCCAAAGAGCGTGACGGCGAACTTCTACGTCGCATGCTTACCATCCAATGCGCACAGGCTGTTGGCGCAGATAAAGAAGTGGGCAGCATCGAAGTAGGTAAGAAGGCGAACTTCATCGTGGTTAACAAGGACTTGAGTTTGGTAGAGTTCGATGGAGCCCAAGTTTTGAGGACTATTTCGAAGGGGAGTGTGTTTGAGACGGTGTAGTTTAGTTGCGGAAGATGGATATGTATCGCTGGTTTGACTCTTCGATGCCAGTATGCCTCCTGTTTGCGGTGGGAGAGCCGCTAGCCGTGACTGGTGAACTCCGTCGTTTTGGCCGACAGGTATTCTAAAGACAGCATCCCTTCTGTTCGTCCACATCACCATCTCATAAGTTCTCCCTGACTGAGTTCACACAATAGGAGGGCATGAAGCTCTCACCGCGAGTTCTACATGCGAAACACCCAGCGTCGAGCCCGACTCGAGTATTCGATGTTCGGAGACACAAAGCCTTAATCTGGTATGCTGCACAACACGACCGTCTGCTCGTCTTCCACATGCAAAAGAAATAATACAACAAGCAGATATCGATAAGAACAGGATGTGTATCGGTGGTGAGGGTGTCCGTGCAAGGGAGCCTGCCCTACGCACAAGCACTTGGGCCGAAAGCTGGAGCTTGGTTCCCGACAGTTCATTTCAGCCACATATTCGAATAATCCCATCATGTAGTCGGTGTTCCAACCAATGTGCATGCGATTTGAATAAATGCCAAGCCATCATTCCGAGTGTGGCCATCTTCGCTTCCCCGCACTCCGAAGCTTAGCTTCGGGATAGATCTCCACCACGGCCCGTGTGTCACCCACACAGCTTTCATCACAGCACCATCAGCGCCAAGGAGCCTCACTGCGACCTGTAATCCGTTCGGAATACTGAAAACAGCATCAAAGATCAGTCATATGGAGAGCTGAATCGTGATAGCTGCAATGCGGGTTACCAGGCATATCCGCGTATGGACTGGAATGCATGGCGTGGAAAGCGCTGAGCCTGGTCTACGTCACTGCGTGAGCTATAAACGAGGACCGATGAACCAAGGTATAAGCGACAAACGAAAGATCATTCAGGGACATCAGCATAGAAGTGAACACTACGGCGAGGTCTCCGCTCGTCTACAGTTGTGCTTTTTAGACATACGTTGATTTTTGCTGACTGTGTCTCGTTCAAAAGGTCCAGAGTACCGCAGCTCGTTCGTCAGATCGGAAGGTTATCTGCACGTTCAACGAATGGCGGATGCCAAGCACCTGCTAGTGACCCGAACGACTGATCTCAACATTGAGCGGGCCGGTGGGGACAGTACCTGCCTCGAGCTAAATTTGTGGTTGCCAGCCATGAGCCAGATTAATGGTACAGGTCCGATGTTGTGATTGGACAAGGTTGCTTGTGTTACCTCAAATTGACAATTGGTTCGGTCCAGATGTCATCCCATGGCCGCCATGTCTCTTCCTGCAGCACGACATGAGAGCGAGGGCAGCTATGTAAACCATTTCCGGTTCCGACAAAGGGCCATGGAGACTTAACCGTGGACTATCGACATGGAACTCTATATAAAAGCCTGGCGCTGGCATTCCCTGGCAGACGTTCCTATTGTTAACTCGGTCTAATTTAAAGTGGCTTTCCGCCCTTTTCATATATCAACTATATCTTGCATGCCACGAAAGATCCTCGACTGATCGTTAACCCTCAATATGGCATTAAGAACACACCAAGAGGTTGACCTGGTGCCGGGCACTGAGGTTATGGACGCAGATGGCAGAGCGAAGAAAGCGTTGATTCCCGTACCTTCCAACGATCCTCGCGACCCCTTGAACTGGTCGAAGAAATGGAAGCGTAAGTCCCTTCATTACTGTCTCTTGGGATTGTTCTAATGTGTCCTAGTTATGGTGATGGCCAGCCAATGGCTCTTCACATGGATCTCAGTCACTGGCGCCCTGTCAATCGCACCGATGTTTCCTCTCCTTGGCCAAGAGTTCCATCTTAATAACTCACAGCTTGCATTCCTCACAGGAATCACAGTCATCACTCTTGGAGTTGCTGGTTTCGTCATTGTCCCCATGAGCAACATCTTCGGACGTCGAGCCGTCAGCTTGACCTTCGCGTTCTTCATCATGCTCACATGTATCTGGCAAGCATTGGCAACTTCGCACCGCAGTCTTCTTGCAGCACGTGCGTTGAACGGTGTTGTTTGTGCGACGAGCGAAACGATTCCGGTGCAGATGATTGCTGACGTATTCTTCCTTTACGAGCGTGGCGCCTGGACCGGGGTTTATTTCACTGGTTACTTCCTCGGCGCCTTCCTCGGTCCAGTCATGAGCGGATCCATTGCCGCCCACCATGGCTGGCAATCTTTCTTTTGGCTGGAAACCGGCTTGTCTGCGTTTTCGATTGTCCTAATCTTCTTCACCTTTCCAGAAACCAAATATCACCGCCAGAACACGAAAGGCTACACCGGCGTGACTACCCCTGACTCCAGTCAAAGTCAAGGGGCCATCATGAATGACCGCAGCGGACAGAATTCAGTTGAAAAAGCAGAATCACAGATCGTCAATCACCGCACCGAGAGCGAGTCTGCTCTGCCTCCTTTGGGCCGTGGCCGGCCATCGCGAGGACAGTTCATGCCGTTCAGAAAGCCAGATCCTCGTTGGAAGATGTTTGTAGTGCGCGATACCTGGACACCCGTTAAGGTATTCTTCAACCCCATCATCCTATGGGCTGGGTTGATGCTTGCGGGACCGGCGGATCTCGTTCTCTTCTTCAACATCAGCGAGTCTGTCATCTTCGCCGCGCCACCCTACCTTTTTAACCCGGAGAACGTCGGCTACACCAACTTTGCGTTTGTCATTGGCGCTCTGCTCGGTCTTGCCACTGCAGGTCCCTTCTCTGATTGGGTTGCCGCACGCGCTACACGCAAGAACAGCGGCATCCGTGAGCCCGAAATGCGTCTGCCGGCACTGTGGTTCTTCATGATCATCACTATCATGTCGGTTATTCTCGGTGGCATCGGATACCAACGACACTGGGGTTGGGGCCACATCGTGGTCTGGGGATACGGCTTTGCTGGCTTCGGTGTCACCACCGTACCCACGATTTCGATCACTTACGCCATTGATTGCTACAAGCCTATCTCAGGTGAGATCATGGTGGTTGCGACTGTGTTCAAGAACTTCATCGCTTTCTCGTACAGCTACTGGATCTTCGAATTAGCGCACACCAGCAAAAACGGCTGGATCACACCCGCCATGGTCATCTTTGCGTGCACAGTTGGTCCCGCATTGTTTGCCTTTCCGCTATACTACGGTTTAGGCAAGAAGATTCGCACATGGACTAGGAACTCGGATGTGCATCGCATGGAGCAGGTCATCTAAATTGCAGCGTAGGAGTTGTCAATGGCCATGCACAAGAGCATTAAATACACCATAGGTATATGAGATGTAATTTTGGGTTTCCACTTTGTTTTGATTGAGAGGGACAACAGTTTGTAGAACATAATACCTTTTTAATAAACGGGCTAATGCCCATCTCTTCAATACTAGAATCTCGTATGCACACTGGCCATCTCCCACGCTTATGCTAAGATAAGTGCCGGATCTAACGCAAGTTGAACTCTATGCCGTTAGCTCGGATTCTTCAGTCGGTGCGACTTCTTCAGTTCTTCTCTTCTCATCCCTATTCTGTAGCATTCGCAACAAGAAGGTCAAAGCTATCATCCCCACACCCATTGCCGATGCTCCAATGAATCCAGCTTTGTATCTTGGTGCATCGATCGTCCGCCACACCGCATTTGTCCACCATATGCGCATGATGTAACTGAACATATTTGACACCGCAATGACAAAGCCACGCATCTCATGATCGTGCGGTATCAGATCTGAATACCAAGCGAAGTACGGCCCTGGCACTCCAGCCCCGAAATACGTGAAGTAGTAAGCAACATACTTCAGAGTATCAGGCACCTTCCAAATGGCGATTATGATGGCGCCAAACAGCATTCCGGTTTGCATCACAATGATAGCGGGCCACCGCCGGCCTCCAAGTAGCGGCGAGTCCGAGAGCATTCCTGCGAGGATTTGCACCACGACACCGACAGCGACTTGGCCGGTGGGCCAGACATTTCTTTGGTATACTGAGTGCCCAGTTGACTTGAGCCATAGCGCATACGCAGGTTGTTCATTGGGAAAGCTCGTCTGCACGAAGAAGTAACCCAGTGGCAGAACCCATAATTGCCACTGTTTGGCGATGTGCAGTATCTTCTTCTTGTTCCAGGGATTATGTCCAAGAGGTTTTTGGCCTTCTTCGATGAGACGTGCGCACTGGCGCGCAGCTTCCTCCTTGGTGATGTAGAAGGCGCGCGTGGTTTCAGGGAAGTCGGGAATGAAGAAGTATCCGAGGAAGGCGATGGGAAGGGAGATGACGCCGCACACTATGAATAACCACTACGAGGGTCAGTATCGCATTATGATCCATTTCGGGCGTTAGACACACCTGCCAACCTTGTCTTCCCATGACACCATCCAAACCGCTGTATGCGCCCGCCTGGATGTAGCCACTGAACATGCTTGCAAGAGCTGCGGTGCAGTAAAACAAAGCGACTCGCTTTCCTCTTTCTGCTTTGGTGTACCAACTTCCAATCAGATACTAGTCGCAGGTCAACGATGCATTCAGTATCTCAGCATTGCGCCCAACTTACAATCATCACTGGAAAATATCCCGATTCACACAATCCGACGAGGAACCGAATAGCGTACAAGTGCGATGTTTTCGTCACAGACGATGAGCAGAAGGTTAAAACCGACCAGATGATCTCAAGCGTCGGTATTAGAATAGAAGGCCGGAGTCGGCTTGCTAGCATGACTGCAGGCATTTGACCAATCACATATCCCGCTGTGAAAACATTGGCAGTGTAGGTCAATTCGCTTCCATACATGTTCAGTGACTCTTTCATCTAACCCATGTTAGCAACCGCCGCTTGTCTACGAGCCGTATATGTGTGTGGAACCTACTCCAGAGACGTAAGCATTGTTGATGTTCGCTTGGTCGAGGTTCTTGCTGAAGTAGCCCAGACAAGCGCTACTGAGGAGGAAGAGGTCAAGCTTGAACAAAAACCATTTTTCTTCTTTGCTCTTATCCGGATCGTCCCAGACATGTCGTTGGATCGAGCGAAGAATCTGCTGCGGTCGGCTGTAAGTGCGAGGCGGTCCGGGAGTAGACGGTTCAAGCGATGGTGTGATGCTTGGAGACGATGCACCTTTGGAGTGTGTCACCTCAATTCTTGCTATCTCCTTTGAGGTCATTGTTGTGTATCGAATTCGTTGTCTCTGCCAGTTTTAGGGGTTCTGGGATATATGTATAGTCGCGTTTGCTTGCGAGAAAATTTCAAAGGCGTTCGGTCCCCCATCTAGACCCGGGGATACTAAGTAAGGGTAAACTCCTGGTCCTAAATAATACGCTGCTTCCGTGCTCAGGTAACTTAGGACTACACATGACGCCATTGGGGTCCATATTGCGTTTGGGTCTCGCTAGCACAGGTACACGGGTAGGAGTCCCGCTAAATCGCACGCAGTATCACCGACTTGGGACGCCATATCATCTCAGATTACCTTCACATTACGCACTAACTCACTGGATGTGTTAAAAAAAACCCTCTATGCGCTTTCGAAGGCTATAGACCATTTCCTAGAGCCTACACACTTGTTATCACCATCCTAATTCGTTACTAAGCTCTATGCATGCTTGGTTACGACTCATTAGTTCCCATGAACCTTGTGCATTGCTCGGAGCCCGGAACTATATCGTATTCCCACATGGTTCTGTTGTTCGATAGTGTTCGATGCGAGGTCGTTGTGGGACGGACCGATACGTGATGCGGGGAGCTTATTGCGCCATCTAAGCACGACATGCGAAACGCTTGATAGACAGAGTGGAGCTTATCTGTCACCAAGGCTATAAAACGCGTAATTGGACAGCTCAATTGCATTTGACACTTTTCAGACAGTTCAACATCTTGTGATGGGGTTCGCTTACTCGCAATATGCGACTAACGTGCACCTCAGTGGAGAGACTGGTATCGCGGGCTCAATCCCATACACTACAAGGCAGATTATTGGCATATCGGAGGATGTTCTTCGGCACTGTGCCGTAGCGCTTGAATGACGAAATCTGGGGTACATATAGCGACATATCATCGTTCGATGTTGAGCATACGAGTGCAGCTCTATTAGTAAACAGCTTGAGGAGCTAAGACTGACCCCCAATACTAATATAAGCACATCTTGTCTAAGAGGCCTGAGTCATTATCTAACTTCAAGTGAAACGACCAGCCTTATCAACCACCATGTCCACAACAACTGTCGAGACGACGAACGTACAGACCAATACTCAGAAGGACTATAGTCAATACGACTATGCGAACCTTGAGCCATACATTCATCCACCCGAGACGAGAGAAGATATCCCATGGTCAGAGCTCGTGACACTCGACCTCGAAGATTACAACCGTCCCGGTGGAAAAGAGCGTTTGGCTAAGCAGCTTGAACATGCCGTGCACCATGTCGGTTTTGTGAGTAGACGACCTCGAATCTGTAGGCTTGAAAATGTGTCGCCTTACTAACATACACGCAGTTCTACGTAAAGAACTTTGGCTTGAGTCCGGACCAGATTGACCAGCAGTTCACACTAGCAAAACACTTCTTCGAGCTACCAATCTCCGAGAAAGAAAAGTACGAAATCAACTACGCTGAAGCCGATTACAACGGCTGGCGCAGGCCAGGCCGATCGCTAGTCGCAGGTGCCAGGGACAACATCGAGATCTTCAATATCCCCAAGTTCATCGATGAATTCGAAGGGAAATACGATTACCCAGATCTGCTGAAAGCGCATCTCGGCGAGATTGAGACATTCCAACGTGCTCTCCACGCCAATGTGGTCATGCCCTTGTTACGACTCTTCGCAATCGTGTTGCAATTGCCTGATGAAGACTACCTGGTGAAGCAGCACACGTACGAGAAGAAGTCCGAAGATCACTTCCGCTACATGATCTACTATCCCCGAACAGATGAGGAGTGGGCTACTGCAAAGAACGGAGCAACTGGCGGCCATACCGACTTGGGCACTGTAACACTGCTTTTCCGGCAACCTGTTGCCGGGCTGCAAATCCTTGGTGACGATGGCAACTGGACCTCGGTGCAAGCTCAGCCTGGAACCATCACCGTCAATCTCGCAGACACCATCTCGCACCTTACGGGCGGTTGGCTGAAGTCATCCGTGCATCGCGTGGTTGCGCCACCGCAGGATCAGCGCGAGTTCAAGCGAACTGGGCTGCTATACTTCGCGCGTCCACACAACGATGCCAAGCTGCTGCCAATCACCGATTCACCGGTACTAGAGAAGGCAGGTGTCAAACCGAGGTTTGACAGGATTGTTACAATGGAAGAGTGGGTGAAAGCTAAGCAGACGTTGCAGCTCAACCCAGAGATAGCAGCGAAGAGGTGGGCAGAAAGGGGCGATGGCAAGGTGGAGGTACTGGCTGGCTTCCATGATCAGAAGTACAAAGAGTAGATTTAGACACGGATGCACCCATAATTGAAGTGGTTACTAGTCTTGCTAAATCGGTCACATTCTACTCATATCACCAACTGTATGTGTGCAGTACTATTTTTGAAGAAAAAGGCATATATTCAGTTGCTTCGTCGGACACCTGTCAAAATCCTCGTTGCACAACTTTGACGTGCTTACATCCGTTATGCTAGATATGTTTATAGTCATTTACAAGAATTGATGAACTTTTGCTCATCAGTGTACTGGAGACAGATACCCGCCGATCATCCCACCAAAACCGAATTGCATACAGATATCCGCCAGTGTACCTGCTGAGGTTTTACAAGACAAGAAGACCCAAGAGTCCAGCGGCCGCCATTTGAACGCTTCCTACGGGACCAGCTGCAATCGCAGCGCCATCGAATTGGCTAGACGTAGCTGCAGCGCTCTCGGCTGAGTCAGCGCTGGAGACAGTTCCCGTCGTCGAAGCGGTGCCAGTCGTCTCAGCAGTCTCAGCAGGTAGAGTAGTTGGCTCGGCCACACCAGAGGGACAATGCCAGTGGTCGCCGTGGGGCTCACAAGTAGCTGCAGTCGCCTCGTGGTCATGTTCATCTTCGTCGTGGTCCTCGCCGGTGGCTGTGGCAGCAGGAGGTGTCGTTGGCTCTGCGACGCCGGATGGGCAGTGCCAGTGGTCTCCGTGAGGTTCGCAAGCCGTAGCCGCAGCTTCAGTAGTTGAAGCGCTCGCCGAGACTGCAGTGGATACAGCGGCAGTGGCCGTCGCTGAGGCACCGGTCTCTGCAGATTCGGCAGGGGGCGTAGTAGGCTCTGCTACGCCTGAAGGACAGTGCCTAGAGTACCAGTCAATTTGGATCTCTTTCCAGAACTAGCTTTCCAACGAACATACCAGTGGTCTTCATGAGGCTCACAGGCAGCTCCAGTAGCCGAAACACTGTCTTGGGCAAGGACGACAGCAGCCGTAGCGAGAAAAAAGGTCAACAGCTTCATATTGGTGATTTGCCGGAGCGTTGCTGCCTGGGTAAAGTGTAGGAAACTGATTCGACAAGTGTTTCTTGTTTGACAAGGGCAGCTGTCAGCGGGATGCCCTTATGTAGGCTACACCTGCAGGTACGGTCCCGCGGGCCAAGAAAGCGGAATCGCTTGGCGATGGACATCGCGGTACTCAATTGCTCGGCGGAACGAGTAGATTCGACTTGAAAGCAGTACTTTCGGAAATTTCTTTACGAGCAAGTACACAATGACCAATCGGCCGTCGCGATGACCTTGGCAGTCGGTGCGGCGTGGGGTGGCGTCCTCGTGAAGCTGATATTTCTCTCGTTTACCTTCCTCTTCCATACGACTTCTCCCCGCAGGGCGTCATACTCAGGAGATGCTAAATGCGTTTCCTAGGTTCGCTGCCGAGTCTGCCGGAATACCTTGTTGTTCTTGTTGATTCATGGTCAAACTACGAACCAGAGCCAAGGATAAGGTGTCTCGGCCTTCCTTGCGATAATCAAGCTCATCGCGCAAGAAGCTTGATATCCTTGCGTGGACGCGGTTATAGGCGCGACAACCGATTACAGTCGCTGCTATAGTCGGGGTACAATCTGCACGAATTGCGCAGAGTTGCCACTTCCCCACTTCGATGGTGGCATATAGCACAGAAATTTTGCGAAGAGCCGTACTGTCAAGGTTAACATGGGAACCCACGAAGAAAGAAAGAATACTTACATATGTAGGTAGTCTCCTACGGTGGGAACCCCTTTTCGGTGGCACAAGAAGGGTGAAAGCAGCCGAAGACATTTGAAGTGCTCAATCAGTTCGGAGATTTGGGTAACGCAGCGCTTCCATTGTGCGCCATCGCCACCATGGACAAGAAAGTATCTCCACAGAAGGTCGAATCTACAGCCTTCATTCTCCCTCCAAATTCATGTAGGGACGTTAGCTGCGTGCCGACCCGGTACCCTGTCCCGGATCCAGCAGCAGCAATCCAAGCTTGCGGTGACTCAGCCATCCACAGCCCAGGTCGGCTGTCGAAAGGGAGTGATTCGAGCAGTAACCAGTTCGAACAATATCCGTGCTTCCATGCATTGAAACAACAAATAAGGACATAAGCCATGACGATCGTACGGCGTATGCTCTCTGCAAAAAGCCATTGTTGCCAAGGAGTTCTTGATTCCGATACATTTACACTCGCATTACTGAGCAGATGCTGAGCCCAGACTTCTGCAATCTTTAACCACGGTTCAGCTCTTTCCTGTTTAACAGGCTGTTCGGAGACAAGCAACGGTGCAGTAAAGACCAGGAGCGTTTGAAGGGCACTCAGGCCTTCTTCCAGAGATACTGTACTGATACCAATACCTACTAGAGCCGGAAGGTCGTAGGGTGACATGGGGCTGTCCATCGGGCTTCGAATCAGGGAGAGGTGCGATCGACCCATTCGCATCTGTAGCTTCGGATGAATGAAGACAGCGGGACGTAAAGACGTGACCAATTCTGGGACGTGCAAAAAACATTGCTGAATCAGTTCTTGGGCCTCTTTGTGTCCTGGTGGACAGAAGGCCGGGTCGAGATCATTGCCGAAGTGCTTGTTGTACGCTTCCGCTCGATCAAGAAGACAATATCCTGTGGTTTCGAAGCCTATACCCTTAAGTAGGAGGCTAGCGGAGCACTTGTTTTCCGCATCTTCACCACTAAGCGGCTGGAGGTCGTAGGTACACGTGAGGCCTTTCTGCACGCAACGTGCGCAACTAGGTAGCTGCACAGTGCAGTGACGTTTCGAGGCGGCACAACTGCGACACGATTTACGGAGCGTTGTCATGCTGTATCGATTGAGCAACGAGATGTTGCATGAGTGAAGATGCGGTGTGAGTGTGCCTAGGATTTGTCAGATGGGATAGCGCTGGCCATAGACCGCACTACGCGGGATGTGGCTAGCTCCTGTTCTGTTTCGGATGGATATAAATAGCTACATTCCCTCAGCATCTTTGCACCGAATTCCAAGGAGCATAGATCGACTCCTTTACCAATGCCTACCATCTCATTCGATGCGAGCATTCTTTATCATACAGTTATTGTTCCTTGAGACATCTATTTCATTCGCTCCTGATTGAGTGACCTCCCCTACAATCTTCCCTGATACCGAGCCTTTTAGGTTACGAAAAAGACAAGCATACCAACATGGACTTTCAATATTCTCATCTGCAGCATCTTTATCAATTCTTCCTTTGCCTTGGGTGTCGCGATTCCAGTAATCTGAATGTAGCGCCTGCGCGATGCAACGTTGTCTGTGCTCGTACGAGTCACATGCAGTTCTACGCCCTAATCAACTGAGTTTACGCAAGGCTTCAGTTGGACTCAGCGAGATTATAAATGCGATGAATTGACCACTGACATACGACACTATAGTTTTATAAGCTTTGCTGAAGAGAGGCAAAAGGTAGCAGCAACTGATCCGCGTCTCGCTTCACCCACTGCGGTTTAGCCGCCGACCCATCCATATCATCCCCACAAGCGGCGTAGACTACAACAAGACGCGATACTGTCCTCACATTGCCTCCCAGAAACCAGAACAAGATGTCCAATATCCGCCCATTTACGCTCTCCATATCCGATGCCCGCCTGCAGCACCTACAAGATAAACTCGCGCTTGCGACATTCCCGGACGAGCTCGAAGACGCGGGATGGGAACATGGCGCGCCGCTAGCCGACATCAAGCGCCTCGTCGAACACTGGCGAACGCAATACAACTGGCGTCGCCACGAAACCTCAATCAACAATCTTCCCAATTTCGAAACTACAATTGACATCGACGGCTTCGGATCCATCGACATTCACTTCGTCCACCAAATCTCCCCAAACGCAAATGCCATCCCCCTCCTCTTTGTGCACGGCTGGCCAGGGCACTTCCTCGAAGTGGAAAAACTGCTCCCCTTGTTCAGAGACAGCGAGAATAATGGCGGCCCAGCATTCCACGTCGTCGCGCCGTCACTGCCGAACTTCGGGTTTTCCGGGGTTGTGAAAAAGAAAGGCTTCGGCATGGCGCAGTACGCCGAGACGTGCCACAAGCTGATGCTCGCGCTGGGGTACACGCAGTACGTATCGCAGGGCGGCGACTGGGGCACATTCATCACGCGGACGATGGCGATGCTGTATCCTGAGTCTCTGAAAGCGACACATATTAATATGGTCGCGTGTGGACCGCCTCTCAAGAATCCCCTTGCCTTGCTCACGCTAGGATTTAAATATCTCACTGGTACTTTCAGCGCAGAAGAAAAAGCGGGCTTCGAGCGCACGCAGTGGTTCCAGAAGCACGGGTTTGGCTATTTCCAGCTGCAGAGCACGAAGCCGCAGACGGTGGGGTACGCTTTGAATGACAGTCCTGTTGCGCTGCTGGCGTGGATATATGAGAAGCTGCATGATTGGACAGACGATTATCCGTGGACGGATGACGAGATTCTCGATTGGATCAGCGTGTACTGGTTTAGTCGGGCTGGGCCTGCTGCTAGTGTGAGGATCTACTACGAGGCGGGGAAGGGAGAGTATACGAGTGAGAGGACGTACAAGACGTGGATACCGAATGTGAGGCTAGTAAGTCAAACGCGGTTTCGGAGGACACTTTACACCGGGCTAACGTACTGCGACTTTGTAGGGCTTGGGCTACTTCCCGAAAGAGCTTGCGTTGCTTCCTAAGAGCTGGGCGCACTCGCTGGGGCCAATTACATTTGTAGGAGAGCACAAAAGTGGCGGGCATTTTGCTGCCTTCGAGAACCCTAAGGGCATCGTGGGCGATATGAGGGTTATGTTCGGAAAGGGCGGAGGTGCATTTAGCGTGGTCGAGAATAAACATGGCTATTAGTATGTCCAAACTACACTTGGTCAGACAGAAAGCGGACTGTATGCGTGATATCTCATAGTTAGCGTCATATGACGATTATGAGTACAGCCTTCCACAAGAGAACAAAGGAACCCGTTGCCATTGTTGTCGACACCCTTTCGCAAGAACCTCCCCGCTTCCCTTTTCGAAAGTCAACACAATCGAACGCCATCACTATCGCCGCCTAGGGGTATCCGTCTCCCACGTGCAGCAATTCTTGACCGTGAACGGATGTCGGTATCGGTAACCTACTTCGGCAGGCGGGGCGTTTACCTCCCGGCCGGGACTGATTGGCAACATCAGGATCTCGGTATCGGTTGCAACGTATGTGTATATAAAGACGGAATGTTGCCGGTTCCCATGTGAGGAGCCGAGCGTATGGTCTGTTATTTACAGCCGCCTGTATTATTCCGTGGTTGTTGAGGACGTGGAATGATTTAGCATCACTGCAAGCAATAAGCTAACAACTATCCGATGATAATAGCGGTAGGGTTCGTCTTTGGCGAGACAAGTCGGATACTGACAGACATTTTTCGAAGGCTCGATGGGTCTTGTCCGGTTGTCCGGTTGTCAGACGTACGTGTATACATCAGCGGGCTAATTTGCTATTCAATATATTGCATTGACTGTATTTGAGCTTCAATGAAGAGATAAATTCGACTACGTACCCGCCCTTCGCGCGCAAAGTAAAGGTAGCATCCGCTTAGGGTTGACAGCCATTCCATACATTAACGCATGACTGCGGCTCGCTGTGATGACAGCGCCGGAATGCTTCCATGACCAAAGAGCCTCATAACCAAGCTTCTCGGGTTAGGGCTAGGCTTACCAACCTAACGGCCCTTTGTACTACCTTCTCAAAGGAGGTAGAACATTGTGCGCAGCTCACCTTTAGGTTGACGTGAGCGGCGCGTAGCTGTCTGGCCACATTTGTACGCCACGCCGATTACGGATACTTCCAGGAGAGTGGCTTGTGCAGAATATTCCGTATGACGCATCTACATGGTAAGCCTCAATGGAACAGTTGCCGTGATCGGTCGTGATCTTGTAAAAGCGATAAGGTTTTTGGTGATGATAGGGTGTGTCGACCTGATATGCGATCCAAATCTGGTCTACTTATGCTCAAAAACAAACATGGTTAGAATCATTCTCTGATGCGTACAGGCGTACATGACATGAAAATCTGGAAGTGAGATCACTGTATTCGCGAAGGCTCCTGTAGGCTTCTGTACGATGATGGACGAGCGCCACCGAAAGGCCGCGCTTTGATATATTGAGCACAGGCATTGAGTTCCCGTCTGGGGAGTCTGATAAACTCTTAGTATGTGTAGACGTGTGCATCATTGATTCCGCATGGCAATGTGAAGATATCGATCTTGATGCTGTTTGCGCTGAACGGCAGAGAGTTGTGACCGCAGTGGCGCAAAAGCCTTGTTGGAAACAGAAACTTTGTCTTTCCCTGACAGGCGGGCAGTTTCTCCACATCGTGGAAACTAATCCAGGGCGCCTCGTACCCTGAACCAACAAGTACGATTGTAGGTGTTGCCCCGAAACAGTGGTCGATGTTGACGCCATGACGGTCATGAGTACTGCTGCCATCGGGTGCTACTTGCAGTTTCGTACACAGACAAGTTTCGCGTGATGACACAGCGGCCAACATCTCGTGCCACGCAGCGTTTGTTCAGGCGACGACTCGGCGACCCCTGTGAAGCCGCGCGCTCGTTCGGCCCGTCCAGGTGACGAAATTGTTCATACCTTCGTGTTAAGATGAGAAGCAATGTGTCGACCAAATAACAAATTTGTCGCTCATCTTGGAATCTATGAGGATCACGAGGCATTATCTTAGCTGCCGCTTCACACGGTGCATCTCTCCACTCAACGACACGGTCACTAACTGGTCGCGGCAAGAGGTCCCGCCTTTCGGAGGAATGTTGACTCGTGGGCCGCGCTCCTGAGTACAAACGAGAAAGTCGAATTTAAGATAGAATTTTTAGATGAACACGTTCTGGGGTGCGTTTTCGCGCCCATTTTCGTCATGTGCCACCGCAGGCTCGGTAATGAGTGATGTTATTTTCTGTCGCGTGCGACGGGCCAGGATTGAGGAGGGGCAGCGCCACAACGGTCCTACCGGTAATGCTGCGTGTGAGGACCAGCTACGGGCACCTGGGGTGTGAATGTGTGCCTGACAAGTCAATGTCGCACGGCATGGTGCGTGCAAGCTCTCGAATTACGTGATGCGTGTGATGGTCCTGCGTCGGCGCGTGCCGGTGTCTAGACCGCGAGGCCTCATCGTGGTGCTCAAGGATGGGTCGGGGATGAGGCTGATGGTGAATGTCAAACATGGCCCAGGGGCCTTGTCGCGCACGAGCCAGCGCCTGCCTCGAACGCGGCAACGCCTTCCCAAACCCAGAGTCGATCCTTCCCCGCCGGCGGGACGACCAATCAGCAACGGGCCGCGCCAAATTAGCAGATCCCCTTCATCAAACGACGCTGCGTCGCCCGGATTTCATCACGGCGCTCTGCTCCTCGAATAGCAGGCTGACGTTCGCTTGCACCCTTCAGTGGGCGGCTGCTGATGCCGCTGCGGGGGCTGGAATTTGCCAGCTGGCAGCAGCGAGAGGGCGATGCGTAGGTTGTGTTCCAGTGTTTGTGCCTTGCAGAATGTAAACACGCACCATGGCAGCGAGTGAATTAAAAGCCCCGAGATGCCTGCACACTTCCCGCGCGCAATGAGATTGCCCCCCAGATCGACCAGGACCCCGACCAGGAAACAGGAAGCAGGAAGGCTGCAGGTGCATCCGCGAGATTGAGTGTGGCTGCCCTCTGTTTCACGTTTGCTCTTCCTCGCTTAATCTTAGACCCATTAAAACCACCTGCGCTCCCGGCCCCGTGGTGCTTCCCCATCCCTTTGATCTTCTCACTCTTTTGTTGATCAGCGATCTTCCTTTGTGTAGCTTGTCTACCAGGAACCCACACTCTTTTCAGCTATCTCACCACAGTCATTCCTTGGTTCCCAAGTGCGCCTAAGTCGCACCCGATTGCAACGTCCGCTCCACCACCACGTAAGCTCCTGCCATCCGTCTATCCCACATGTCTTGTGTTGCCTATAAAACACTTGTTGACTCTGTGCCCCCGTTTTCCATCTGTTTCCACGTCTGACTCCAGCAGTCCACCCCCATCGAGTCCAGCATCTACCCACTACGCAAACCGGAAACCATTCGAAATGCGTTCTTGCACTTCCATTCTCCTGGCTTCGGCCCTTGCCTTGGGCGCTGTCGCCAAGCCCCTCGCACTCGAGAAGCGTGTCATGGTTACTAAGATCGACCTCGACATCGTAACCGTCACCAAGTATGTCACTGCTGGCCAACCCGCAGAGACTCCCGTCAGCAAGGAGGACATCAGCTCTCACCACGGCGGCTACCAGACCCCCAAGGCTTCCTCGACTCCCGCTGCCACCAGCTCACGGACCCCGCCCAAGCCCTCGTTCCCTTCGAACGGTGGCTACAGCGCTGTTCCTGTCCCGAGCTCTACCAGCAAGTCGACACCCGCTCCCAAGCCTAGCACTAGCTCTTCGGTTTACGCGCCAGCGCCTGTGCCGAGCACTTCCTCTTCCGTCTATGTGGCTCCTTCCTCTTCCGCTTATGTGAAGCCAAGCACATCTTCGGCTCCCCAACAATACACCTCCACCACCCCGGCTGCTACTCCTTCCTCTACTCCCATCTACGGTGTAGAGCACAAGTCGGGCGATGACCAGGCCTACCTCTCCTCTGGTGTTGACTACCAGGACTCCGTTCTTTGGCACCACAACCGCGCCCGTGCCAACCACGGCGCATCCAACCTTGAGTGGAGCGATGACTGCGCGTCGGCCGCCAGCACCGCCGCTGCCTACTGCGACTTCACTCACCACGTCGTCGACGGCCAGGGTCAAAACCTCTTCACCGTCTCCGGTGACGCCTACAATGCCACTGCTGGTATCACTGAGTCCTGGTACAAGGCCGAAGCCGATATCTACGGTGCTTTCGGCGCTGCTCCCAACATGGACACCTTCCACGAGTGGGGTCACCTTACTCAGGTCCTCTGGAAGAAGACCACCCACGTCGGCTGCGTCACCATCGACTGCGGCTCCAAGATGACCATCGACGGTGCCTCCTCCGAGCTCAACCTCTACACCGTGTGCAACTACTCGCCGCCCGGCAACTACGAGGGCGAGTACGCCGACAACGTCGCTGCGCCCGTCAACTCTTACCAGGGTTACTCATGGGCCGACTAAGCGCCCCTCATGTCTTCGCTTCTTTCTACCTTCTTACCACTTCTTCTTTATCCGCTGCATATGATTTGGCGACTTCATGGCATGGCCATGCCGGGCTGCCGGTCAACATGAGTGACATTTTGCGTTGCATGAGCGGGGCTATGTTGTTGAGCATCTTCACTGTCTTTCTTGAGGAGAGCCGTCCGCCAGGAGGCCTGATCTGTGGTCGGTCAACGCGGGCTTTGGATTTGATTCCCTTGTATATACTTTGCGCCCTGGCCTAGGGCCTGCTACTGGGGCTGACTTGGTTCACTTCTTACCCCAACTGCAAATGCAATGATAGGAATCAAAGTTCGTACTGTGAGATTGCTCTGAATGATTGATGGGAATTAGTGACTCGTGTTGTGAAAGTAGCTAAAGCCATTTGATTGGTGGCGGTCTCGGAATGCGGGCAGCGCTGCCGTGGCGTATTGCGGTGCTTGCTCTCGCGTCAATTACTGTTGAGGGTCGGGACAATCTTGCGATAGGTGGTGTGGTGTTGCGATGTTGCAGCGCGCGGCCCGGGCCCGGCGCCGGAAATGGAACGGCAACGCTATTGCGGGATCCCGAGGTCCTCAACAATGAGTGCTGGCTGCGACGTAATGACGAAGTATAGTAGCATGGAGTTTGGGGGTAGGAAGACGTGACGTGAGTAGGCTGCTATATAGATGGAAGGCGACGGTGATTGCGATGTGCGCTGGGAGGTCGGATCTGGGAAGGTAACAACAGTGGTAAGGTGCTGCCCTGTGGCCCCGGGGGCCTGGTCGGCACGTGACAAAGCTCTCCCCGGGGCCAGGGCTCCCGCGGACGCACATGCACGAGGATGTCCCAAGGTTCTCTTACGGTACTTTTCTCACGTGCTTTTATGCAACCTTACGCTCTTGAGAATAGCATATCCTTGTCATAAGCAAAGCGCGGTACTTTTGGTCCCTCTATAATAGTCTATCGACCTATATCGTAAGGCTGCGTGCCCCGCACAATATATATCTCCGCGATGAGCGCGACACACCCCACCACCATGCTAATCGCGATAATGGGCAGATTCACGCGCGCAAAATCCAACCTGCTGACGCGGATGTGCTTGCGGGCGAGGATGTCGCGCCACAGCAGGCCGGCGAGGGAGGCGGAGAAGGCCGCGCTGAAGGCGCCGTAGTTGACGCCGAGGGCCATGCTGTAGACGGTGGCCCAGAAGGTGCGGTCGGAGATGGGCGGGGCGCCGGGCTGGGAGTGGATTACTTGCCAGGCTTGGATGACGCGGGAGAGGAGGATCGAGGTGCCGATGTTTGTGCCTGCGAACTATGGCGATTTTTTAGTAGGGGATCGGAGGGGAAAGTTGGAGGGGGAAACGTACGTTGCAGAGAACTACGGATAAGAAACCCATGCCGCCGACTGCGCCGACTGTGCCTGTCTTGCTCACCCAGTGATCCCAGCCGTAGGCGAATACCGAGACCCAGCCGTGGGAAACGAGCGCTTGGACGAGGACGAACATGCAGAAAGCAAAGGGTATGAGGGCGAGGGGGAGATGTGCGAGAACTGTGGTGGAGGTGGGGAATGTTTCTTGCAGCCATCGCCATGACTTGGCTGTGAGTGATGCTAGGGTTGTCCGAGTTTGCGGAGTTTCCTTTTTGCCCTTTTCAACGTTCACTGGAGCGTCGTCATCTTGTGGAGCGTCATCTTTTTGCTTTGCAGTCACCGCTGTTGCTTGCTGAGAAGGCTTTCCTTCCACAGGCTCCTTTTCGGCAATTGTGTCCGACTCAGATGGTTCCATAAGAGGTGATTCTTGAATGGTGTGTAATTCGCCCCTTCGCTTCTTTTCGGCATGACTGGTCTCCAGTTTTGCGCGACCCTGGCGGGCGATTTCACGCGTCTCCTTGCGATTGTACCATCCCAGGACCAGATCAAAGACGATAAGAACAAAAGCAGAAGGCACCGTGACCCAAAATACAGGATGCTCGCCACTCGACGGCGATGCAGCATTTAATGCTAACACAGCGATGAGCGTGACAGCCATGAGGATACCGCCAAACGCGGCGCCCTTCTTGTCCAGGAAGGGGTTCATGATCTCTTCTAGTGAGAGAAGTTGGCCAGTCTCGTCATTCATATGTTCGTCCTCCTGTTCTTCCAACGTTGCGCGGGCATTCGGAATATTGGGGTTGACGGGCTTCTTGTTTTTCACTTCCTCGGGCAGCTCATGCATCTTGATGGAAACTGGGATAAGCGACTCGTCTGCGAAGACGATGTACAGCAGGAAAGGAAAGAGGACAATGGCCGTGATGACCACCGGTACGATGATGTTGGCGGTATAGTTGATGAACTTGATGTTGAAGGCTCCAGCCAAGACCAGATTCGTCGGGTTCGAAGACACAAGGATGGCTGATGCCATGTTGGCAACAGTAAACTGGGTGTAAATCCAGGCTCGAGGGTGGAGGATGTTGCTTGATACGCGCGTCATGTAGGCGAGGAAGGCGGTGCCCGACAGAATTACGGGATCATTCCCGATAAAGGCAGTAAGAATGAAGAAGAAGGCGTAGAGGTAGAAGAAGAGGCGGTGTCCGACCTTGCCTCCCCATTTCAGCACTCTGAAGGCTAGATAGCGAATGAGTCCCGAGGCATCGATAGAAATAGCGATGTAGGCCAAGGAGAGGAAGAAGGCCATGATATCCAACGGCGAGATGTTGTTTGCACCAATAGTCCCATCATGCACCTCTTGTCGGCCGATGGCCAATATGGCCAGCAGAAATAGGTCGGCAATGAGCGGCGCAGTGACAAAGTTCATGGGGAACCTCTTCCATAGGAGCTTCGTCTCGCGGTTGCGCGAAGCGGCCTTGCGAGGGGCAATGACGCGCATGAAGGCAAGCGCATCAAGGACCCCATCTCGTACTACCACGGGTAGTGGCAAGGGGATGTGGAATGGGAAGAGGACGACGATGTTGGTAAGAACAAAGACGACGAGAGTGATGATGGAGCGCCATGAGCGGATGACGCTCGTGTCCAATGGATCGATGCCGCCATCGTCGCCAGATGTCATCTCGGGGTCGCGCTGGCCAGGCGCCTATGACAGGGCATCTACCTTCGTAATAAAGCGCAATTGTGATACTGGTGAATGGCTTGGAGTTCGTGTGCCGCGGTTCTTGGAATCTTGGGTGCGGGCTGCTGGCCTGAAATCTCACCGGTTTAACAATTTTAACAAGCCTGCGGTCAGTCCGTCGGGGTCTAGCGCGGCTGCCAACTCCACGTGTGGTTCGCTCCTACCCCCAGATCTGCAGCAGCGCAAACACAGCCTCAATGACGGCGTCCAGCGACGTCGCTAATTGCTGCCATTGTCGGCCTCGTCTTCCGGTCACTCTTTAGTTGCCTTCTTGCATGAGGCTCAAAGGCACCGTTGCTTCTTCTGCGCTGTCAGCCTTCCAACCGTCCCTCATGGACTCCTCCCCAGCCGTTCACTCTAGGTGCTATGCCGGCGTTCTTCCCCACGCCAGAACTGGTTGACCTTGCGATTCGTGCCCAAGCCAATGCGACAGTCGGCAATGGTTTGAAGGTCGTCTGCGCTTGGCCTGTCTCGGGCCAATATGGCCCTGGATCGCGCGTGCTGTATGTGCCACACAAGAGCCTCAACCCGCAAGCCGTTGCTCACAATATCCAGTTACTACGTCCTTGTGGCGGCGTGTGTGCTTGCGCGCAACATTGAGTGGCTCCGAAAGGCGTGCTTGGCCGCTGCGCTGCTTCTGCCCGCTGTCGGCTCGTTGCATGCACTCGTGCTCGCATCGCTGCACGTCAATGGTCCGCTTCAACCCCTAGCCCACCGTACGCCGTGCCTCAACCACTGATTTTGCAATCTAGGCGTCGTCGACATGGACATTTACGGAGCTTTCCAGGTGTGTTCCATAGCCATTCTAGCGGCTCCACTCACCGTTCGCTTGTCCAAAACCTACTTTTACGATCCCGGTCGGAATCTGATCTTTGTGTGGACTGGCCTCATATTGGCTGGCCTGCTCTCTCTGGCTGTCGAGTTCTATCGTGTTACCCCAATCGAATGTCCCACTCCAGTTCCAGGAGGCAAGCACTTCCCCTATGGAAACGAGACTTGCGGCTTGATATGCAGCGAGGATGACCCTACCGGTAGGAGTCCTTATTCTCCACTGCGCGCTGGTCCCGCCGCCAACATCGGCGTCATTCCTATACCAACCGTCTTGACCTTCAATACAGGCATGCTGGTTGCCACAGCATGTTGCGTCCCTGCCGTCGTCTCGTTGATGTTCACCTGGGACAAAATTCTGGCTCTTCACTGGAAGCGGCGATTCGGACATCATGAGCAAACTGAACGAAATAGAAGTATCGAGCCCATAGAAGGGACCAATGGTGCTACGGAAGCGCACATGGATGGTATAAATGGTGCCATTCGACGTGTGCTGAAAGTGATCGAGATTCCACTATTCAGCGCCGCAATACTTGCCATACTCATCACGGGAGAGATCAATTTTTTCAGCCATCAAGTTCGCTGGGAGACCGAGCCCATCGCTAGTGTTGGTCAATGGGGTCCTATTGCCGGTACAATCTTCGCTGCGCTTGGCTCTCTCTACGTCCTCCTTATGACTGGAGAGGAAGAAAAGCCTAGTACCCCGCACAGTGACAACGAGTGTACATGCCATTGTGGGAATCATCTCCAACGACAACCCACGTTCACGCTCGAGCAAGACACCGATGACTCTCCGAGTCAGATCAGCCTTGATGATAACGGCGCACCGATGCAACTTCGAAGATCTCACGAAACATTCATCACAGATAGCACTCATCCACGCAGATCCACGGACCCAGGGGGTCGTCGTAGAGTTGCTGAGATGCTGCAGAGAGCTGGCGATAAACTTGGGTCCGCCGCTCACAATAAATACGATGAGAGACACTACAACCATAGCAGAGCACGCGAGTTTCCAGAAATACCTGGCGAAAATTTGCGCAATCCTGAATTAAACGAACTGCAGAGGCAGTACAGCATCCGGAGAGATGTGGTCCTCCGCGAGGAGAAATCAAGAGCTGCTAGCCCTTCACCAAGCAACCTGACCTTTCCGGACCTTGATGCTAGCCCTACTGCCAGCCCAGTGCTTCAGCAGAACGAATTCTCTGAGAGCCCGGAAAGAATGCCAACACGACGCGACACACTTGAAATTCCTTCACCAACTCATAAAAGTTTTCCAGACTTAGAGCCAGGGCGGACTCCTGCTCGACGCGCTACACTTGAAGTACCTTCCCCTGCGAAGATAACATCATCTGAGACCGATCGCGGTCGAATCCCCGCACGACGGGCCACTCTTGAAGTGCCCTCACCCACACAATCGAGCCAGAATAGCGCGGATCGCGAGCGCCTTCCTGCGCGACGTGCCACTCTCGAAGTACCTCCAGCTACTCATTCGCCGGCATTATGACACCTACAACGCACTGCGAGCATCTCACTGCTGCATGGTTTCCTTTCGAAAGCTACAAATGCTTGTCATGTTAGCGGCATCGCCTTGAAATTCGATTCTATCTTCAGCGATCTAATTAAAATCATTAGAATATGCATATCCTGACCAAACAGACACGCAAAGCGTTCACTCGTTCTTACAATTTGTACCTGCATCCACTTCGCACTCACGAGTCTGAGTCATAATCTACCACCTACAGGAGGAGTGCGGCGCGATGCATGATAAGCGTTGGTGCATCCTTGGGAAAACCTGTCTTATCATTGTGCCCCGGGCGATGGAGGGCTCAATAAATTTATTCGAGATTTGGGAAGTGGAGTGGATTCTTAAATGTGCTGGGAGGCGAAGTGGGGGCTGAGGAGCGGTGAACTTGCTTCTACTTACGGACTAGTACACAGCCCCGCACGCATGGAAGTTGGAAGACTGACGCTTGCTCAGCCCGCACAGCCTCCAGGCTGCGATATGATAGATATGATATAACCACTACTGTGTAATGAACTATCGTTCATCCTCGAAGCATTCTTCTACGGCTCGTCCGCCTTCGTTTCGAGTTTTCATTACACGACCCCTCCCCATCCGCGAGCTCACCGCTCCTATCAGGATACGCCCACGCGACAAGAGTTGGAGATCTTCGAGGCCTAGCGCAGGCTAACACCGACTCTTATAATCTTATTCCCGTACTGGTTATTCGACCATGTCTACAGTTGTATCAGGAACCACAAAAGCCGGCGGCAAGCGGCATCGCGATCATGACCTGTGGCGATCCGCCTATAAGAAGCTGAAGCACGAACCGGATGGCAAGAAGATCCTCGAGAAATGCCACAAAACTATGCAAAAGGAGTCAGCCAAAAAAGGGATATCAATAGGCCACCTAGGCTCCAGCGATGGAAGGCAAAAACTGCTCAAACTCATCAATGCACATGCCGACTCCATGAAGTCGCATAGCGGGACGTACGACAAAGTTCTCTCGACAATATTAAAGACTAAAGATGTCGTCTCCACTGGTGCCGCCGCAAGTCCACCGGCTGCGATTGCGGTGGCGGGTATATTCATGGTGTTTTCCATACATCAGGATTACCTCAGGGAGGAACAAGCGATGTTAGACTGCGTCACACTAATCGCCCGAATCATTTGCCGCCGCGCAGTGGAACACAAAGAGTGCGAAAGCAGGCCACTTGAATCGAAGGAGTTGAAAGAGCTCCGGCAGCAATTGAAATGGAGCTATCTGGAAATGTACTTCAAGCTGTTATTGACAACCGCGAAGCTCGTTTACAAGCTGAGCATACCGCGCATGCAGCGCTGGGCCGACACCCTAGTCGGATGGACGGACTGGACAGCTGAGATAGCGAGCCTCGAAAAGGCGGAGCGCGAAATCGTTGATGATCTGGACGTTATTCATCACTATAAGACTAACCCAGCTGCACAAGCGTCACCTTACTGGCGGAAAGGACGCAACACATTGCACCAGAACGCGGCAATCGGAATCGAGAGTCGCGTCGCAGAGCTCATCGAGACCAATTCCTTTGACCCCAATGCAAAGACGACGGAAGAATGGACGGCGTTGAGCCTCGCAGCTGAAGGTGGGCATCTGAAATGCTGCCAGATTCTCCTCGAGGTCAGGGGCATAGACATAGAATCCCAGAACAAGGATGGGCGCACTGCATTGCACATAGCAGCAATGAAAGACCGCAATGAAGTTGTCAGGGCTTTGGTCAGGAAAGGCGCCAACCTGAATGTCAAGGACAAAGACCGCAAAACACCGCTCCATCTCGCTGCTGAAGCAGGCAGGCTAAGGGCCGTCGAGGTCCTCTGCAACGCTTCCGGCATCTCCCTCGATCTTTCCGACTCCAACGGCAGAACCGCTCTGCATCTCGCCAGCCTAAAGAAGAAAGCCCCAGTAGTCAAGCTTCTGTCCGACAAAGGCGCAAAGATCGACCGCAAAGACTCCAAAAAGCGCACCGCCTTCCTCGATGCTGCCGACGTCGGATCCACAGAGCTGCTCAAAACCCTCCAAGAATGCGGCGCAAACATCAACCAGCAAACACTGACCCACAAGTGGAGCGCACTCCACATGTGCGCCTCATACGGGCACTCAAAAGCCCTCCAAGCACTCCTGTCATTCCCAGATATAAATGTCGATATCCAGAACACCGACGAACGCACGCCGCTCCACGAAGCAGTCCTCAAGAATAGGACGAAAATCGCTCAGACACTCTGCAACAAAGGCGCCGCAGTCGACACGCGGGATAAGAAGAAACGCACACCTTTCCTCGACGCTGCGCACGCTGGAAACCTGGACATTATCAAAAAATTGAAGGCCAAGGGCGCAGATATCAACCAGGTGTCTGGGAGGAACAAGTGGAGTGCGCTGCATGAGGCGGCGCTTAAGGGGAAGATTGAGCTGGTGAGGTGGCTTGTTAATGAGGGGATTAAGACGGATTTGAGAGTCAGGAGTGGGACGAAGAAGGGGATGACTGCGAGGGAGATGGCGGAGCAGGGTGGGAAGGAGGAGGTGGGTGAGTTCTTGAGGATGTGTGAGGAGAGGGGATAGGATGGGTGTAGGAAGATGTCTAATACATACTCGGGCAAGACATAGAGAACTATGGATGGTTCCCGATAATCAGATTATTTCCAAATGCGTCAAAGCACACTGTCATATGTCGTATGAGAAATGCATCCAGAATGAAAGTCATAGCCAAGCTTTGGATGCCCAGTGTTCCTAGCAAGGATTTACACTGGTGTAGTCAGAATGGGACAAAGCTCGCCAACAGGGCGTAGCCTAGCACCTGTGAGGTTACAAGCCCGCTTAGCGGCGGTGAGCATCGCAACGACACAAAACCCTCCACATTACACATCTACCATAACGCGCACCATTTCAACTTCGCTTTTAGCCACACCACCTCTTCAGAAACCACTCGCTACAACCACCTTAGTAAGACCTAGCTACACCCAACAATGGCAGGCCCCTTCCCCACCGAACTCTGGGAGTCCATATTCGCCCACTTCGAATGCCCCATGCCCCCCGACAAATGGTGGTACTACGGCTCCCAATACGACGTCTCATCTCTCAAAGACCTCGCCTCCTTGGCCCTCGTATGCCGGGCGTTTCGTCCCATCGCACAGCACTTCATGTACGGCACCCTGCTAGCAGATGGCTTTCGCGATGACCAAAAGTGCAAACGGCTTCTTGCGCAGTCGATGGCGGAGAATCCGCGGTTGGGAGCGTACGTGAGGAGGGCGTGTATTAGCGACTGGGGGCACGGGTCGGCGAAGGGTGTCGATTTTGGGCGTGTGCTTGCGAGGGAGGATGTATCTGATAGAGCGAAGCGGTGGCTGGAGGTGATGATGATGGAGTACGCGGCGTTGGAGTGGAATGCGCAGTTGTTTGCGCTGATGCCGAATTTGGAGGTCGTGGATGTGTCTGTGTTTATGGATGCGGGGCATCTTGCGGGGTTGCTGAGTGGGAGGCGAGATGTTGAGAGGATGGTGCGGGCTGAGGCGGAGGTGAGACAGGAGATGGGGTATTTGTATGACGATGAGGAGGGGGAGATGGAGAAGAAGATCCCGACGATTCTCAGTGATGAGACGCTGGCGGAAAATGCGCTGCCCCAGCTCAAGGAGGTCCGCCTGAGACATGCAGACTGTACGGATGGCAGCCTCGGTATATCAGACATCGAAGCGATTCTGCTCCACCCCGGGCTTGAGCGACTCCATCTCCTCGGCTTCGACTGGACGTCGTTCGGCCTAGACAAAGCGAAATGGCCGCTATACCCCAACCCCACGCTCCAGATGCTCGACCTTCGAGAATGCCTCGTCGACGCCTACAGCCTGAGTAATATCTTCGCGCGCTTCCACAACCTGCACACTCTCCACATCATACTGGGCGATTCCCGCAGAGAATCCTCAAGCGGGCGTTACTCAAGAGAACAAGGCTCCTGGGACGTCAACCTCACCGACATAGGCACCCTCCTGCGTCGCCACGGCCAAAACCTCATTTCCTTCGAGCTCCACACACCAGAATACAACTCCTTCTCCCTCGCCGAAGGCCGCCTCGGTTCCCTCGCACCCATGACCTCCCTCCGACACCTCAAAATCGTCGAAAACGACCTCACAGGCCGCAGAACCCGAAGCTACGTCAGCGAGTCGTATGCCACGCTTCCGCTTGAAGATGTCCTGCCTGCAGGGCTCGAGACGCTGTATCTGCATTTCGATGACGAGTATTCTGAGCCTTGTCCGGCGGACGAACAGCTGTTTGAGATTCTCAAGCGGACGGTGAGCAGTGGTAGGTTTCCTGATTTGCGGGAGATCAAGGTGGAGAGGTATCTTAACGATCCCACGAAGAAGTTGGAGCCGGAGATTGAAGGGTGGAAGGTATGTGTGAATGAGGTGCATTTGTGGGGACGGCCGAGTTCGAGTGGGTGTATGCGGACGGTGATTGAACTTAGTCGGCTTGGAGATGAGTAATGCTGGAGTGCTGCTCGCTATGTGACATCAGCATGTGCGATTAGAGATTGAGAATTAGTGACTATGAGCCGAAATATGTAGATGGTGATATTCCATCTTGTTACGACTCCAGCGTCCGCTGCTCTGACGTTGTGCGTTGTCTTGTGAAGGATGAGCATTACGCAGCCCTCCAAGAACATTCCTCAATCTAGCCATATCTTATGTCCTTTCTCCGGATCGTATCCGCTAGCAATCCCGTGTCTCTTCGGGATTTTGATAAACGTGTCCCGGAAAACCTCGAAATCCGTACCATTGAACCGGAAAGCTCCTTTCCGGACAAAGTGCCCATTGCAAGATTCGGACGGCCCGTTATAATCGATCATCAATCCAACCCCAGTGTACGTCTTGACGGACTCTTCCTTTTTGCGCCCACGATTGCCTTCCGAATAGTCCAGACTCATAGCCAAGATGAGGATGAGAACGTGACCGGCATTATCAGGTTGAATATCAGGAGATGCCTTGATGACCCCGTATCCACCCTGACCACGGATCGGAAAAGTTGTTAAGGTCCAGTCCGATACTGAGGTCCTTTTCTGCAGGATCATCTTCCCGATGTGTCCCATAATCGGGATTGAAGGGCTTCTGAGCCGAGGTATGGGCGAGAGGTCATCTGCCTCGGGAGGCGCCTTGAGGGAGGATTGTGGATTATTCAGTCGCAGTTTCTCGATCTCTTCCACCCTGGCTTCGTATTGTTGCAACTGTTCAGCCCAAGTTCCTGGCCCCTGGGGGTGTTTGCGGGTCCCAATCAAATCAAAAGCAATTTCCTTCCCGTCATGGCCCACAACTTGATAATCTCTGATAGCGGCGAACCGATCTGGAACGACGATCTCGCCATGAATTGAGGCCCATGACCACGTTGGTGCATCGAGACCCTCTTGTCGTGTTGAGGGTTGACCATTGCCTTGTTGACAGCCAACAACATGCCATGCCAGCTGCTCTTCGAGATTGCGTTCCCACAGTCCGTCAGCGTACCTCTCCTTAAGAGCGCCAATAAGAAAGCGAACGAGACCCCAGATAGCAATGAGCTTATCTGGACCATACGTTAGTTGGCACATCGAGTAGTTGTGAACTGCGTTGCGCCAAAACTGCTCTAGAGAGCCGTCAACTACTGTTGGTAAAAAGACGTTGAGATCGGAAGAGTCTTGGAGCTTCCAGCGCCAGTATCTGTCATTACTGCCGGTATCCAATGGCTTTGGAAGACCATCGGGGAAGTTTTCACACGCGCTCATAGTAGCACAATCCCAGAAGACCTGGCTTCGACTGAAATGTATAATGCGCGGTGACAACAATCGTTCTGGGTGAGCCACATCAGTAAGGTACGCAATTGGAGTGCGACAATCCGACAGGGTCTCAGTCTAGAATGCTACCGCAAGTGGAGGGCTTTTAACAGACAGTGTAAAAGGTTCTGTGTTCATTGGCTCAATAGAGTGCTCACCTTGAAAAACCCATCCACGAGTATTGAGGCGGGTTTGGAGAATTTGTTCATCCCACAATGCTCTCGGAACGATGCGCCAGATGCCGTTTCCAAAGATCGTGGAGTTTGGACACCCTTGACATTCAGCATCGAATAATTTCTTTCCATCCCTGTGCCGAAAGATGCCGTCACGAGCATCGCTAGAATCACTAGCGGCGAGATTGACGAAGGAGCTTCGATAGACTTGGAGCATTAGTGAGGCTTCAAACTGAAAATCCCCTGCTGAGCCTTGTATTATGCACAGACCATCTACCCAGAGATATTGTACGCCGAGCATCCTTGTAGCTTTGATAGCGTCCTGGATAGTTCGTGCTAGGGAGCTAATGGCGACTCCTTCGTGCATGAATTGGTTTATGTTCTCTGCGAGCAGCGTGAGGTTTCTGCTACGACCCCAGCAGTAGCTTAGGGTGGTGTATTGGTTTCGGATGTTGGTGGTGCGGCTCTCGATCAACACTACGCGATCCTTGTGTTGGTTCAGATCAAGCAGCCGGGTCGGAATAAAGCCTTTGTCGGCTCGCCCCACACAATTGGGATGATTGCTGTCGCACTCATTGATCCAGTTCTTTATTGTCTGCTGGGCTTCTTCGGAGAACGTATGATTTCCAAATGGGCGCAGCGGCTGCATACGCTGAGGATCTGTATAAGCTGTGAGAATGCGCTACTTCTGTCTCCGAGGCATCATACCGCTCTGCTGGAAGAGAAAGAAAGTTCGCTCTGGCAAGTTCACGACAGTGTCGTCCGAAAGCCTCGTGGCAGACGTCACGTTGATAACCTGTCTGAATACCAATGCAGCGGAGACGTTTTCGGTGTCATCAATACGCTCAGGGCTGCGGATATTCCATCGATATAGGGGCCAACTCATGTTTTCTGGGTCCTTGGGTTTCTCTTGAAGGACATCATCGCGCAGTTGGACGCACAATGTGCAGCCATCCGCGGCAGATTGCTGCAGTGCGCCATAACTGTCATGGTGCATGCCCCATTTGAGGTCCGTTGTAATGATTTTACTATTGCAGAAATAGCAAAGCCTTTTTTCTACATTGGGTCGTGTCCGGTTCGACAAAGATACCCACTTGGTCAGTGGGACGTTCAAGATATATGGCCCTCGAGAATGATAGGACCCCAGCGAGTCGATCGTGGCACCGCGCTTGAAGGTTGTGTCGCCGTTACTCGGCGCTTGCGTCCAGCCCCGTCGCGGTCCCGTTCCTGCGACCAGGTCAACATCTTCCTCGGGCTCCGCGACGAAAGGTGTAGGATTGTCCATGGAGGGTGCATGAGCCGAGTTCAATGAAGAAATTGACGATGAGGATGAATAGATCAGATGCATCTTGAGGTGGGGTCCTCTAATCTAGGCAGGCACAGTTTCAGCCTCAGCCTCGCCTAAGCTTTCCACGGAAAAAGAAAGAACGCTGGACAGCCCGCTGACCTCTCGAGGGCTTCATGTTACATGGGAACAAATTGAATACAAGAAAGCGAACGAAGTAGATATCACATATGGGCTGGAGACTTTCTTGGGATGCATTGTCGCGTGATGTACCAGATTTTCGACCACAGTACTTGAAAGCACTGCTCCGGCTGGTGGTTACGAGACTAGGAGATGATTGTCTGTCGAGTCTTTCATTCAAAGATTTGCAATACACACATTGGTCTTGAACAAGATGCTGTGTTGATGCCTAAAGTGTCTAGTAGCTTCTATGTGGTGCAGTTAGTGGCTTGGCACTCGTCGTTGCTCGCGTTTGCGGGAAGCTGCGACTCACGACGAATTTCCAAAACCGTATACCCTCACACAACTCAGTCTCTCCTTTCAAAGCTTGTTCGTGAGAACATATCGCTTAAATCTTTCCATCTTCCTTCATCTAAACCAAGATCACCTCAACCATGGGCGCTGACGTCGTTGCGAACCCGCCGCCTGCTGCGTCTGGAGCGTCGAAGTCGAGCCGCAAGAAGCGTGCGAAGGCCGAAGCAACAGCAACCCCGACTCTGTCCACCACCGAGAAGACGACTTCTGAGCTTGGAGCCAACAGCTCTGACGCGGCAGGCAAAGCCAATGGCGGGGATGAGAATGCCTATGTCAAGGAGCTTCAGAAGTGAGTGGTTGACACAGGCCCATGTAGCCTGAGTTGCGGAAAGCGGCATATACTGATTTGAGTTCTCATAGGAATGTTCGCAACGTCAATAAGAAGCTGGTAAGTTTGCCAACGCCCCTCAGCCTTGCCTCGGCTCAGCTAATGATAACAATAGAATGCTATGAGCAAGGTCATTGAAGTCGTTGCCGCGAACCCCGACGTTCCGCTTGACGAGCTTGTCTCCACGCGCAAGATCAACGCCGACCAGAAAGCCCAGTATCAGAAAAAACCGGCCCTCGAAAGCCAGCTGGCACAGTTCGAGGAGCAACTCGCTACATACAAAAAGTTTGAGCAGGAGCTCCAAACTAAGGCAGCCCAGGAGAAGGAGATACTGCAGAAGGGGCACTCGGACGAGCTCGAGAAGCTGAGGGACACTCTGAAGGAGGAAGCTGCGCTGGAGGTCAAGAAGACCTTCCGAGATCAGTTCTTGACCCTGTCCCGCTTCCTTCGTGCTGCGGCTGCTCGACGCCAGCTTCCTGAAGATGACAGCAACGAACTCACCAAGGCTTTTGAGGGTGCACTTCTTCAAGTCTATGGCGGTGATCCTTCCGCGGTGGTCGCTGCGGAGAAGCTGATTGAGGGGTCACACGACAGCGTGCCCTCAACAGATGGCGAGCTCCTCAGCATCACCTGTGAGTTCTCTCAGCCAGAATTTCCCTCGAGTGAACGTACTGATTGAGATTAGACGCCCAGGTCAAGCAGGCCGCTCTCGACGAAGCTCCTTTCGCCGCTGAGGAGGCATGGGCAGACGATGTCGCACAATCTCAGCCAACGGCTCCTGAGACCGACTCAACAACGGTCATGTCCACAGATCCAACTGTCGCGAATGCAGGATTGACCGAAATTGAGTCAACAACGGGTGCAGTCAATGGCGGGTCAGAGGTGGGTGCACCGAGCGCCCCTGCTGCCTCAAGCGTAGATGCTGGCGCAGCGAACCAGGCGGGAGGAGACTGGGACAAGCCAGGCCCTGGCTCGGACGACCCTCTCGCGGAGTCATTCGAGATCATTCCTCGCGATCCTGCTGAGACCGAGACGCCGGCTGCGCCTGCCGCCGTCAATCTGACTCAGAGCTGGGCCGATGATACCCCTGAGACGGCTCCCGCAGCTCCCGCAGCTCCCGCAGCCGCGAACGATGGATTCCACGAGGTGCATCACAACCGTGGACGTGGACGCGGCGGACACCAAGGCGAGGGCCGCGGTGGTTTTGGTGGAAGGGGAAGGGGCGGCCCGCGTGGTGACTTCCGCGGACGGGGACGTGGACGCGGTCGCGGTGACGGCTTTCGCGGCGGTCCTCGAGGAGGTGGAGGCTTCCGCGGAAATCGGGGCGATGCGCCGCAGCAGCAAGGTTAGGTAGCACATGCCCCTTCTCTTCTTCGCACACTTTTGCATGATTGGAAACGGGGGTTTGGATGTTGGGTCCGCAATTTCGCTGTTTTACTACACTGGTGTACTGGCATGTTTGGAAGAATCTGTCTGAGCGGATCGCATGAAAAGAGGGCATCCTCAAGCATTACACAAAAGTGCATTGATGTTTATACAGCCTAGTCGGTCATCTTCACAGCATAGCATCGGAGCCTTGGGTTCTTGGGTTTCCTCGGGTTTTGGGCCATTTTGTAACATAGTGGCTACGGGATGCGGGTGCTCAAAATCAATGGACTTGTAACAACATGCGAACACGCAGTCTCACTTACGCCTCTGGTGATCGACAAAGTGTATGAAGACCGAGACTGCGCAGACCACGCGGAGGATGGAGCTCGGGCCGATCGACCTGCAGTATGACGACGCGGAGAATAGCGGTCAGGGGTGCATCGTTGGGCTGAGATAGGCGAGTGGAGATGCGGAAGCCAACGAGGCTACCCGCTCCTTTGTAGGAAGGACGCCGCATGGGGAAGCTGTCGTAGATCATAGGTGCAGATACACAGACGTTGTAGCCTCGTTCCATCACTACACAACCACATTCCTCGTTCCTGCGGTTCTGCCATCCTATACAGCGTGTGGTTGAGGCGTGCAACTTGAGAGCGGAAGATACCAACAGTGCGCGATAGTAGCTGAAGGCGCACCCTGAGGAAGTATTGCCGCGATGGAATTCGTGCAGAATCATCTATACTACGCGATGGCAACTAGCTCTGGCCTAAATCAAGCTCTCCAGTGCTTTTGCTTCCTCTGCCGGAGATGATGTTACGCCACATGACGACCGTCACTGAACATCATCTACGCAACCTTTGAACAACAACGCGTGCATTACTTCTCTGGATGATACTTGGCCATGGATATGTGCGCTGCACCCTAGTTTTCGCCTCTGAAATCGGAATTGTTGCTGTTTGGTCCAGCAAGTGGATTCGCAAAGCTGTGCGCTAGTGCGTTTACCCCAGACGTAAAACGGTGTTTTAGCACGCGCATCGCCTGCACAGCGCTCCCAAGACCACTGGCGCAAAGACATAATGTAGAAGGTATTCTTCGGCTGATAATATGATATGCGTTGTCCCTGAACCTGCTACAAATGCATGTCATCAACAGAGCACACCAGAATGTTAAGTTTGGAAAGTGTCCGATTCCTGGCATCCAGTGGAACATCCATTGTATGTACCTGGCATGCATGTCGTGGCTTGCATCAGATAAGATTGGGATCTAGAACGGGATGACGTGCGTGAGAACTGCAAACGTGTGTCGCAGTGTCCGCGGAAGAGCTACCCGCATCATTCGATCAGAACGAGCAACCACAGCATCCGCGTATAGTCCTATAGAACGCACTTCCTTTCTACTAACTCTAAGTGCTCACGGAAGCGTATATTTACCATCGGAGTATTCAGCTTGGGCCGAACCATGGGCTGATCTTCGTTCCACTGAGTTTTGCGCTAGCCGGTTAGGGCTGGAATTGGTCCGAGCGGCCCTCGCAGGCTCGCACCTCCTCAACCTGCACTTGCAGTCCAAAACCCTACCACTCGTCCATCCGCCCCTCGAACGCCCCCATACGACTTTCGTGAGATCCCACGAGCTTATGCGACGACCGTGAGCGAGTCGTTGGTGCTGTATTATACTGCACGACGCTGCGTGGCGACGACGGATGCCGCCCTCGCGAACGTGCGCAACGCCCGCCAGCCTCACCTACCTTTCGCATCGAGTCCACCCACGCCGCCTGTAGCAGTCTTCACCGCCCGCAATGGAGGCGCCTGCGCCTGCACCGGTGTCCGCACCCGCAGAGGTCGTACCGTCGGTCGAGAATCCCACCCACGACGATAAACATGAAGACCTCGCGAACAAACCTGCGTTGACTCCGCCTACGAGCGAAGACATGGACAAGCGGGACGAAAGGATGTCGTCGGAGCTGTCTGAACTAGACAGTGATGACGGCGAGGACATTGAGCCCGACCATTACTGGGACGGTGGAAAGATACCTGTGTTCAAGCCGGTACGTTGCATGCCTTCCATAGTATTGCTACGCTGCAAAAGAAGCTTGCGCTATCTGCGGCAAGCTACCAAATGTTTGCGCAAATCGACATTGGATTGCTGATAACTTGGTGCTGCAGACAATGGACCAGTTTCGCAACTTCAAACGGTTCATCGACAAGATCGACAAATACGGCATGAAATCTGGGATCGTCAAAGTCATCCCCCCAACCGAATGGTAAGCACATCCGCACTTCGAAGCTCGGCAAGCTCAACTCACTGACCATTGTTGTAGGCGCGACTCACTTCCCGATCTGTCCGAAGCCGTGAAGACGATCAAAGTCAAGAACCCAATTACGCAGGAGTTTGCTGGTCAGCATGGAATCTACACACAGGCGAATATCGAAAAGCAGCGATCATACAATCTGCCCGAATGGAAGGCAGTGACAGAGGAAGCTCATCACCAACCACCGGTCAGGCGGGGCGAGCGTCGGAGAGCTGCCGCTGAAGCCCCGTCGCGTAACCGCTCCACTAGAGCTCAGACCAACACCGCAAATGCCGATGGCGCCTCTCCTGCCCCGAAACGTGGACCTGGCCGACCACGACGTGGCCGCGCCGCTAAGAAAGAAGAGGTCGATGATGAGGACACTGCTTCGATTGATGTTCCACCGACGCCCAAGTCACCTGGCCCAGAGGAAGACAAGAAGACGTCGGTCAAGAAGATCAAGGAAGAAGAACTCGATGAGTCGCCCGTGCGATCACGTGGCCGTCAACCACGTGGTCGTCAACCAAGAGGCGATACGAAGAAGTCGACCGCATCCCGCCGAATGAACAATAGGACCGCAATGGCAGACTATGTCGATGAGGCTGCCTTCGAGGATTTCGACTACCATCTCGACAATGTTTCCGAATTCAGTGCTGATCGTTGCAAAGAACTGGAAGAGAACTATTGGAAGACCGTCAACTTCGGTCAGCCAATGTACGGAGCCGACATGCCTGGATCTCTATTCGACGAACGGACGACGAGCTGGAATGTCGCGAAGCTTCCGAATTTGCTCGACGTGCTTGGGACTAAAGTGCCCGGTGTCAATACCGCATACCTGTACCTGGGCATGTGGAAGGCAACCTTCGCATGGCATCTTGAAGATGTTGATTTGTACAGTATCAACTACATTCATTTCGGTGCTCCCAAGCAATGGTACAGTATCTCCCAGGCAGATGCTCGAAAGTTCGAGGCAGCGATGAAGCAGATATGGCCGAACGATGCGAAGAATTGCTCCCAATTCTTGCGCCACAAAACATATCTCATATCACCTGAGAAGCTTGAGAAAAATTTCGGCATCAAAGTGAACCGGTTGGTGCATTACGAGGGCGAGTTCGTCATCACGTATCCTTACGGTTACCACTCTGGCTACAACATCGGCTACAATTGCGCTGAATCAGTCAATTTCGCAAACGAATCATGGCTGAGTTATGGCAGAATTGCCAAGAAGTGCCTGTGCGAGTCAGACAGCGTTTGGGTCGATGTCAATGAGATTGAACGCAAGTTGCGCGGCGAACCGACACCCGAATACATTGAAGAGACAGATTCCGAGGGCGAAGATGAGATTGATCATCTACCAAGTCCTCCGCCGAGCGTTGCCGGGAAGGCCAGAAGCAAACCTGGCCGTAAACCTGCGGGTAACAAGCGCAAGAGGGGCAATAAGGAACCTGAAGAGGCGCCCAAACGGAAAGTGCGCCGTATTCGCATTCGCATCAAGGTGCCTGGTCGGGGAATGCCTTGCATCCTATGTCCTAATGATGTTGAGTACGACGAACTATTGCCCACAGACAATGGTATGAAGGCGCATCGCATCTGCGCAGATTACACTCCCGAAACGTACATTTTACAGAAGAACGGCGTGGAGACCATCTGCAACGTTGCCAACATTGGCAAAGACCGGCTGGAGCTCAAGTGCAATTACTGCCGATCGAAACGTGGAGCTGTCTTCCAGTGTTCGCAGAAGAAGTGCACCAGGGCTTTCCATGCTACTTGCGCGATGGCCGCCGGTGTCCAAGTCGATCTTGGGCCAATGCCTACTTTCGACGAAGAGGGTACCGAGTACTACTACGATGGTTACGACTTCCGATGCCGCTTCCACCGACCGAAGAAAAGGAACAACAAGACCGTGGATGTGGATTATTTGGAGAAAGACAAGTTCATTATGAACTATGCCAAGGGTCTCAAACCAAAGGACGCCATTCAATTCCAGTATGTTGGTGGGGAGATGTACCAGATTTATGGCGGTCTGGTGGTCGAGAACCGTCCTGGAGAGCAAGCTTTGCTCGTAGACGTTCTACCTGACGGTGACCGCGTTGAAGTTGAGTGGAAATACATCCTGAAGCTCGCTCCAGAAGACTCGCAGCGACCGAAGCCTTCTGCTAACGCCAAACCACTGCCGGATCATCTCAAAGAAAATGATGCCTCTCTCGACATCAGCAACCGCACGGATGGCGTTCCTGAGATGGGCGATCCGTTCCATGACCCCAACTCGGATCAGAAATGGGCCGAATTCAATACCGCCGAGGCCGTGATTCAGAAAGTCGCCAAAGTTGACTTTTCCAAGCCCAACCATGTGTGGTTTTATCTTGGGAAAAATTCAACTGAAGCTCGACCGCAGTATACGCACGACCTATCGAAACGTGTGCACAACCCCAAGAGCAATTTCTTGGACACAGTCAAACCTCCACCACCGGTCATTCCGCATTACCAATATCAGCAACGCTCTTATCCTGCGTCGTACCCCATCAAGCCTGCACCCGGTCCTACCTATGGTATTCCACCTCGAACGCCGACGCAGCAGCAGCAGCAGCAGCAGCAGCCTAAACCTTACCAGTACAAGCCGAAAGAGTCAATGATGCACACTTTCAGAGCTCCAGCGTACAATCCAGACACGCGTAAGAACCCCAATTCGCCTGTTGCGCATCAACCCAATGTTACGTACGACTATCGGGCTGCTGGTTCTCCCTATGGGCAATCAACCTACCATTCGAGCTATCACTCTTCACGACCATCACAGGGCGGCTACATACCTTATGCTCCACCACAATCGTATTCTACTAATGCGAAGTCGCCAACGACAAGCAAGCCGGCACCACTTACTGGTATGCATCAATACGCTCAGTCGGCTCCGTCATCAGCGCTACAGCCGAATCCATATCAACTACCTCCTTTGCCATATTCACAAAGCCAAGGACCGGTGCCACGTCCAGTCTACAGTCCACCTGCAGGCCGACCTGGCTCACAATCACAGCCATATCACGGTGGCGCGCCAGCTTCCCACACAATGAGTAACCCCACTGGGACCTCCAAACCTCCTATGTACGCCACAATGCATTCCTCCCTTTCCGCACAACCCCCTTCGTCGCAAGCTGAATATCTTGCCTACGTGACAAAATATCCCTATCTGAAAAACGCCTTCCTAAGGAGAGCAAAAACTTACATATCTCCTTATAGTCCAAACGGCGGGTTTACGCCCGAGTGGGCTCCCAAAGTATCCTCCGCTTCCAGCGGACCATTAAACATGATGCCGCCTATGCGACCGGGCCAGCCTAGCCCAGGCCTGGGTCTGAATTTCGGTGGAGCGATGTCGCCAAGTCTACCAATGCCGAGGCCGACCGCGCAGTTTCAGTCGCCAGATGCCTTCCGACAAGATCTGAACAAAGCACCTAGACCACTATCTGGGGCGCCAAAGTGGGAGACAATGCTCAAACATCTTGGGACTACGACTGGACAGCCCGCTCCATCAAACTCGACGACTTCGCACAGTCCTCTACCTGCCTTGGCTCCAGCTCCGGTTAGCAGGCCGGTGCCTGGCGGTACTCCTCTTGCCCCTACGCCCATGGCGCCGCAAACTCCAAGCACTTCGCAGCAGCCGACTAAGAGTGCGTCGCCTTTAGCCATCGATCCTGCTCTCCAGAGCCATACTCTACCATTGCCTCCACCGAGTGCAGTTTCGCACCCAACACCGACTCCACTTGGCGAAAAACCGAATACACCTCAGCGGCCAGACTACAGCCCCATTAGCGACAATGGGGAAACGAGACCAGTACCCTTGGGGGCGGCGCCGTCGAATGTAATGCCGCCGGCGCATACGGGCGAGACCTGGAGGTACAGTTAGTATAGACTGCGATCTAATTCGCAGACTTGGCGTTTGTCAAGGATGTCGTGGGTATTACGCGGCATTGGGCGTTATCGCGCTGACCGCCTCGCCGTATGGGTACGAGTAGAGGACATGCCTTCATGTAAGGATTAATGGTTTATGCGTATGACTATCATTTACAAGGCGCTTAGGCGTTTTTGCGAGGTTCGCTATCGGAGTTTAGGTCAGCATAAGGGATATATCGGACGGTGCATGAATGGAACGCCATAAAGGCGTAGGAATGTAGTATCAATGCATGGTTGTTCTGCTTGGTATTTTCACCTGGTGTTGTGTGCTTCTGCATTTGTTCACTAATTTTGTGTAACGACAGCTCTGGACAATCATATCCATCAGTGCCCATTGACCCCATTGGCAGCCTTTGCAACCTCCTTTCCCGTCATCTGATTCAGCTTGCCCTCCTCTCCCTTGAACTCCCCCCTCTCCGCCATCCTCTTCTGCCACGGCAACGCCTCCCTCGCCGGCACCGCAGGCCCTACCTCCCCGCCCTCCCTCCTCCTCTCCTTCCACTCATCCACCTCCCTCTTCTCAATGAAATTACCATGCAAGCCCAATCTCAGCTTGACTGGCAAATGCACCGCAGCAAGCGGTCCCTGCGCCAAATTCTGCGCATCAAAAATCAAAATATCGTTGCGCAGCACATCGAGATGGTTCAGCAAAGCCATGAGATACCCTTCGCCCTCGACTGTACTCCCTTCTCTGGGCACGAATATGGGCTCTTGAAATGTGCATGTGGGACCCGCCCACCACGTATCCTTTCTCCCCGTGTCCCACTCGTAGTGTCCGATGACGTTGAAGAGGCCACCAGCTGGAGGCCCGCACTTTGCGAAGTTGTACGGCTTGGACGCGTCGATGTTGCACTGCCAGAAGTGGTTGTATTTCTTGGTTAGCACGCGGTCGTCTATGCGGGAGAATTCGCCGTTTATGCCGTAGGTGCGGGCGGGCTGGACGCGTGTGTGGGTTGGGGTTTTGGGGTCGAAGACCCAGCGGTAGGTGTCGGAGACGAGCTTGTTGCGTTGGAGGAGGGTGGAGGGTGTGGGCGTGGGCGTGTCGGGTGGGAAGAAGAAGAAAACGTTGTCCGAGGCGACGGTTAGGTCGCAGACGATGTGGCCGTTTGAATCCTCGTAGCTGCCTGCTACGTGGCCGTGGAAACCTGCGTGTGTTAGAGAGAACTTTGATATGAGGTTCTGGGGATAGGTACCGTTGTCTGCACGGAGCCATACGATGTCTTCAGGCTTGCCGTTGCGGCGAGGTACAATTCCGTACCATTGGTCTTCGTTTGGATCCCATGCGAATTTGTTTCCACCCTTCTTTAGCCGCTCTTCGTTGACTTTTATAGGTGTCAGAGGCAGGATGAGATAGTTTTTCGTAAGCGCGCAGTCATGTATCATGCCGCAAAACGGCGCCTTGTACCAGCATTCTTCCGTCTTCTTCCCATCTTCATCAATCGTGTACACCACGATATCACAGCTCGCATCATGTCCATTGCCCCCAGCTTCGTACCCAAAGCAAACCATCTCTCCCGTATCCGGATCGAACTTTGGATGCGCAGTAAACGTCGGGGCCAACACTTGCCCATCGAAGTCATACCTCCCGATCGTCTCCAAAGTAGTCGGATCCATCGCAAACGGCGGCCCATCCTCCTTCGTCGCCAGCAGCACGCCCCTCCAAAAAATAATATTCGTATTCGACGCCGTCCTGATAATCCCCTTCACCATCTCATTATCCGTATACGGATTCCTATACTTTCCCAGCAGCGCTTTCCTGGCGGATCTCTCCGCCTTGAAGCGATCCGTGTGCACGAATCGCTGCTTGAAGTCTACATGCCCGTTCTCAAACTTGAATGCTGAGACTGAGCCATCGCCGTTGAAGTGGATGTCTTCTTCGAACAGAGGTGGGAATTGGTGGTCTGGCTGCACGCGGTAGAAGGTCCCGTTGATGTCTTTTGGGATTGTGCCTGAGGTTTCGCATTCGAAGATGTCGGCTTCCAAGCGCGAGGGCTTGTTGAAGCCTTGGAAGAATCCCGTGTCTGGGAATTTCACTTGGTCGCCGGAGTGGTTTCCTTCATGGTAGGCTGGGGGAGGTGGAGCTGCGAGCGAGAAGATGTGCGCCATGGTGGCTGGTAGTATTGGTGACGGTAGGATTCAAGTAATGTGTTAAATTTGCGAGCTAAATCTCTCGAAGTCACAGAAATGACAACCAGTTCATGTTGTCTTGTGACAGAACCCACGGCATGTCGGCCTACTGTAAGGCGTCCTCCAAAACCCGGGCGATGTGGGGAACAGGTAGCGCGCGGGGTAGCGAGTCATGAATGCGAATGTGTATGCCGGGTTTATAGAACCGATCAATAATGGCGCATGGCCCTGAAGTCGGTATGATGAAGCCGCGATGCTACGAGAGGATTTAGTGTACATGGTCGCTTAGCGCTGGGGTAGCGCGGCACATGGATGTAGACGCAGTGGGGATAGTTTACAGATTAGTCTACATGGTGTGCAGGGAATTGGGCGCCGAAGGAGGGACAAGCATACATCAGCGCACTCGTTCTGTAGCTTTGCTTTTGCAGTCTCGCGGTGTTTCGCTACACGTTGTATCTCTTCCCTCTCCCATCAGAACGACTTCTAGACACACAGACTAAGATGAGAGGCACCATAGCGGTCGAAGAGGCCATCATCGACCAGGCTGGCGTTGAAGCGCATTCATTCGCACAGTTCCAAAACCTTATGCGTCCGGGCAGCGACCCGACGACCGGACTCTCAGCACACGAAAAACGACTTCTTGACATACATGGCGAACGTCTGAAGAGCATGGACGAGCACGGCGTCGAGTACATGCTTCTTTCTTTGACATCACCAGGCGCGCAGGGAGAAGCAGATGCAGAAAAGGCAAAGGAACTAGCAAGGGTCGCAAACGACTATCTCGCTGGTGAAGTGAAGAAGAACCCCAAAAGATTCGGAGCATTAGCGGCACTCTCGATGCACAATGCCAAAGATGCAGCCGATGAGCTGAGAAGAGCTGTCACGGAATTGGGTATGTTTGGTGGATTAGTCAACGACTTCCAATCAAAGGGAGTGGAAGCGGAGGCGAAAGTATACTTCGACACGCCAGACTACGAACTATTTTGGCAAACGGTCCAGGAGCTTGATGTCCCGATATATTTCCATCCCCGATACGCAATACCGCAGGACTTGCAGGCTGGCACGAAATACGGCGATCGGAAGCATTTGCTCGGCGCAGGCGTGCAGTTCCATCTGGATCTGAGCTGGCATCTGTATGCGATATGTTCATCCGGTATTTTCGATCGATACCCGAAGATACAGATTGTTGCAGGGCATCTAGGCGAAGGGTGAGCAGTCGACCTAAACTTCTCCAAAGAATCAATATACTAACCTACCACAAGAGTACCCTTCAACCTATGGAGAGCCAGTCACTGGATCAACCATCCCTTCAAACGTGGATCACGACCAATGAAAGAGGACTACAGCTACTACTGGACACATAACGTCAATGTCACCACATCTGGTAATTATAACACCAGAGGCTTGAAGTTCTGTATAGAAGAGATAGGCCTCGACCGGTGCCTGTTTGCAATTGGTGCGTCACTGTTACTTATGTGTGGAAGAACATTACTGACCGTGTGAAAGATACACCCTACGAAACAGTGGAGGAGGGTCAGAATTGGTGGAAGTCGGTGGATTTGCCGGAAGATCAGAAGGAAGCAGTTGCTCGAAAGAACGCCATTAGATTGTTCAAGCTTCCACTTGAAGAGTAATCTGCTGTTGAGGCCATACGAGAGATGGCTTGGAACGGGTCAATAGCAATAGAGCCTGATGAACGATGTTAGACGGTCTTTCGTAGGCTGAAATGCATGATCTGACGCCGTTAGCGAATAATTCAAAGTCGGATGTTTGGTGGCCTGGATCAAGTCGTTATTCCCTGAGTTCGGATCAATCATGTTCTTGCATACAAGATCAATATGCACACATCGTGGATATCTTTCTGAATTGTAAACATGATGGACATCTTTCTCCACTGTGCAGTACGATTGGACTTTCACATGCGTAGATAATATATGAGGAGGCGACAGCTCTTGTAGCATGGCATTGTGTTATAGCTACTGCTCGGACTTTGGCGTGCTCAAGACTAAAGCCGGCGTACTCGATTTTGGATCTTCGCCGTATGGAGGCGCCCTCAGATCGTCTTCTGCCACCTGCTTCCCGGTTATGGGATGTGCGTAGTGGAAAGGGACGACGCGAGTGTCTGGCCAGAGCATGGGGTTCTCGCACAGCTCATTCGGCCCTGCAGGGTCTTCGGGATATGTCTTCGACATAAAAGGCACGTAGTTCGGCTTGGTATGCGACCAGCCCTTCTCGAATGTGCCGTGCCAGAACGGGAAGTACCTCAGCCTGAAGATCTTCCATATACCATCTTGTTTGATGTACTCGTTCTCGTATACCCCTCCTTCCCACCATTGCACTAGCCCACGGGGGTGCGTGTCCTTGATGCTCTCGTGCGTGCCGGCGGACATCATGCTACGGAAGCGGCCTTTGGCGCGGGTGCCGTCGGGAGTAATGTCTACGATGCCCTGAATCTGAGGATGGTCGAGGAGGAAGCCGTGCACTGGTCCATTGCGGCCGTTCACGAAGGCTTTCGAAAAGCGGCCGATGTACAGCCGCTCCACGCCCTCCTTGCCATTGTAGCGGCCACCGAGGAACTCTACGCAAGTGTCGGGATGGTCGGCGAAGAGGTCAGCGACCTGAGTGTATCAGTAAACTTGCAATTGTAGTCTTGCATTGAACTGCCGCACTCACCTCCCGGTACAGGCATTTGTCAAGATAGTAGCCGTAGGTGTACTGGAGCTTCCTGACGTCCTCCTGAGCTATTGGTCGATTAACCTCGGCTAGAATGTATGACTAATCATTTCGACCTACACTTCACCAGGGAAACCTCTTTTTGAAGCTGCTGAACCAACTGCTTGAGCTCTTCGATTTCGCTGCCCATTGTGATGTAACGGTCCGGAATGTAGTTTGAATACAAAGAGGATTGCAAGCTGACCTTCTTAAGCTGCTCCTTCGAAGCTGGACGTGTCGCATGCTACAACTACAACGCCCTCTTTTCCCATTCCGTCTCAAGCTCGCGGCTACGCTGAGCATCTATTGGACCGGCAATTAGATTACAGGCCACAGCCTCTTGTCCATAGCGGTCGTATATGACCGATGCCACAGTGCCCGTGGCGGGGTCAAGTGGTAGCGCGAAGCTGCAGGCACACCCCACTACGGTGTCCCGCGATGTGGGGTCCTGCTTCTAGCCCTTCAAACCTTCTCCCTCCAGTACCTCTTGCATTGGACCTACCAACTGATACTACGAGCCGGCGAGCACTGCCGCAGCCTCTAAGTAACAGTACCATTGCCGGCTTTGGAGCTTTGTCAGAACCTGGTATTTCTGCAAGCAACGTCCCCGGGAAAGTACTTCCATAGCTGCACCTCATTGACCTGATATTGACATTGCCCCTTTTCCGAACAACGTCCGATATACCAGCGTAAGCAAGATGGGGCTTCCTGAACAAATCGAGACTCGCCTTTTCATCAACGGGGAGGTTTGTGCCCATGTTTCTCTCAATCGACATACGCTGATTTACCTAGTTCGTAGAGTCTTCCGATGGCAAAACCTTCGATATCACCAATCCGGCTACACTGAAGCATGTAGCAAAGGTTCACGAAGCATCCGAAAAGGATACGGATCGAGCTGTTGCCTCAGCGAAGGCCGCTTTCCCATCATGGTCCGCTTTGTCGCCAGCCCAGCGAGCACCTTACTTCAAGAAGCTTGCTGCTCTGATTCGCGAAAACAATGACGAACTTGCTGCCCTTGAAGCTGCATCAATGGGGAAGCCTATTGGTTCCTTTTTCGATGGCTTTGCTGCGGCTGGAAAATTCGATCATTACGCGGAAGCCGGACATACTGTTCAAGGAACGACCAGTAAGTGCGCGTCCGGCTACCGATTGCTATGAGACCCATCAACGCTCACCTCGATTGTAGGTGTGCAAACCCCTGGGTTTCTGAATTTAACGTTACGCCAGCCGTACGGGGTTGTGGCTGCTATCATTCCTTGGAACGTTCCTCTTCTTTTCTTAGCAGGCAAGGTCGCACCTGCGCTTATCGTCGGTAACACAGTCGTTGTAAAGAGCAGCGAGAAGGCCCCTTTGACAGTAAGTCACTCGTACCCCACTCGTTCCCCGATACTCACATAGCCTAGTCCGCGAAGCTAGCCACTCTTGTCCAAAAAGCAGGGTTCCCTCCCGGTGTGTTCAACGTCATCACGGGTTTTGGTAACGTAGGTAATCCCAAGATGACTTTGTAAACTGTATACTCACAAGGAACCTGTTCTAGGTCAGCGGATCTATCCTAAGTCACCACATGGACGTTCGGGCTCTATCCTTCACTGGATCCGGACGGACGGGTAGGCTCATCCAAGCGGCCGCTGCAAAGTCAAATTTGAAGGCAGTGTATCTTGAATTAGGAGGTAAATCTCCGGCAGTCGTCTTCGAAGATGCCGATCTTGAGAAAGCTGTCCAGGACACTGCATACAGCGTCCAGTCGAACAGCGGACAGGTCTGCATGATGAACTCGCGCATATACGTGCAAGACACTGTCTTTGACAAGTATGTTGAACTCTTCAAGGGATATCTTACAAGCAAAGTAGCTGTGGGCGACCCGTTAGAGAAGGACATCAACCACGGCCCTCAGGCGGACGAAGCCCAGCACAAGACCGTCCTTCGTTACTTGGAGATGGGCAAACAGTCCGGCAACCTAGTAATTGGCGGTGCAGCGCCTTCAGACCGAGAAGGATACTACATCCAGCCTACAGTATTCACCAACACGCCGGAAGACGCCCAAATCATGAAAGAAGAAGTATTTGGGCCAGTGGTGAACATAAACACCTTCAAGACGGAAGAAGAAGTACTCGCAAAAGCGAATGACACTGAGTTTGGCCTGTACGCAGCGGTCTACACGAGGGACATCAGCCGTGCGTTACGATTTGCAAAGGGTCTGGAAGCTGGCACGATTGGCGTCAACTGCACGAGTCCTACGACCGCACTCAATGATGGGCCCTTTGGAGGCTACAAGTCGTCTGGCACGGGTAGAGAAGGAGAGCCGTTCTACTCACTGAGCAACTTTCTTGAAACAAAGTCGGTCGTCATTAAATTAGACTAGATGCTCAGCTTCCGCTATTTTTCCAGCAGCCTGGACCTATTGCGCTCAAGCGAGCTCCCCTTGTATGAAGAAGGAGTGTCTGTTCCTTCAGTATGCAGTATACTTTAGCGAGCGAAGCAGAGGTTCATCAGCAATTGCTAAGCAATGAAACTTTGATGAAACAAGTGCCATCTGCTTCGGTCGAGAGGCTATCCATTTGAGTATTAGCCTGATACCACGGACACGGCTCATGTCCACCGCCCCTGGCTAAGCGCCCCCACATTTATGAACAGCCCGGAATCCCCGCATTTTCCCCAACAGCATCCTTTTTGACGCCGGGCTGACTTTCCCTATCACCGTGTGACCTCCGCCGCTGGTTTCATTATCGAATAATATCAGGCGTACCGACCGATACGCGATACGGCGTCGGGCCCGATCGTCGCCCGAACATGGCCGAGGCTTCGGCTTCATCGGGCCATGTGCTGCAGCAGCCTATGCGAGGCCATGGCACCCACCGCGTGCATAGCAGCTGCGACAGGTGTCGGAGCAGGAAAACAAAGGTATACGAGGCGCCCTCTGACACGTATTGCCCAGACACTAACCGCACTAGTGCATCGATCCAGGTAAGCAGGGGTTTTGCTGTCGTCTTGTGCGAACGTGTGGGGGCTCATCGTACACCAGTTCCTGGGCCGTGTCGATACTGCGCGCGCACTGGTTCAGTATGCCAGATCGCGACGCCTCGCCGGAAGCGACCCTACTACCATGTCACCGAGGAAGAGTATCAGTGCTCCATGCGCATATTGGAGCACTTCTTTCCAGATCGCGAACTCAACCTAGTCTCGCTTAGGCAGATTGCCCAAGACGTCGTCGATGGAAGGCTTGTGGGGTCAGTGACAGAAGGTGAACCGATGGCACCCATCAGTGAGGAAACCACGCCGGATGAAGGGGAAGATGCTTTCCAGGACGAAAAGCCCGTGCTGGATTCGGTGAACGATCTTCATGAGCCACTGGGGACCATGATGAGAGACTCCACAGGTCGATATCGTACGTGAGTCAATATCTCAACCCAATGCGCCTACTAAGATACGGTAGGATACGTGGGTGCACACTCAGACATCGCCTTCAACGCAGCTGTCTGTTCAATGGGCAAAGAGGCAGAGATGCGGAAAAATCCCAACATCATCGGGCCTCCTAAGATCGGCCTCTATCCTCCGCCCCTACCAACCATGTCATCAACCGATTCTGGATCACCTGGCCGGTCGTTCTTCCTTCCACGCCGCGAGCTTTGCGATTACTACATCTCAAGATTTCTTGAGGATGTGCACTCTACACATTGGTTCTATTCGATCGAACAATTTCTGTATCGCGTGGAGACCACCTACACGGGGAAATCAGGAAAACTGAGTAATTCATGGATGTGTTCACTGTACGCAATTCTAGGACTAGGCGCCGCAAATTATGAAGAGCCAAGCGGACAGTCGCCGCTGCCAGCCGACTCCCCTGCTGCTTCCGACGAGAAGTCGTCGGAAGACTACATTGCTCTCGCGAAAGAGCTAATACCCGCAGTGTACGATGAGGCGGATATCGACAGTATCCGCGCGTTGGCTATCATGGTGAGTGCATACTTAGCTGGACTCTGAAAACGCTCAACAAGCGTGATATACACTGATGTATCCTTTTATGGGCCGCCCTCAGACTGGAACGTCCATTGTGGTTATGGGCTTTTATGATACAGTTTACCTGACTGACAATTTCAGAGCATTGCACTCGAAAACCTCTGTTCAAGAACAACCTCATACCTCTACATGGGCGCGAGCATTCAGATATCCTATTCGCTCGGACTCCACCGAGACTCGATAAATGGCTCTGGTGCCTCAATGGAACTTGAACAGAATCGCCGTATATGGTGGACTCTCTTCACGCTCGACCTGGAGATTGCGTCGAGAGGCGGAAGCCCAACCATGATCGACGACCGGTACCTCCGAATAACCACCCCTCTGCCGTCCGAGCAGGTAAACACTCCCTCGCTCCATATTTCCACATGTGCTGATGGCCCACAGGTCTTGTATCCCGGTTTGCACACGCCACTCTCCTGGCTCAGCACCTCCGTCTCTCTCTGCCGCCTGAAACGCGAAATCATTCAAGCAGTCTACACAGAGCGCTTCATGAACTCGCGCGCCATATCCTTCACCACCATCTCCAAGCTGCTCCTCTCGCTCCAAGGCTGGCAGCAACTCATGCCTCCACACCTCAAACATGACGTGCCGGCGCCTCCAACGCACAAGCGCGCCGTCGCCGTCCTGCATCTGCAGTACTGGAGCACCACCATTCTCTTATGTCGCCCGTTTCTCCTCTACCTCGTTTTGAGACACAGCACGCTTGAGCCCAGCAAAAAAGTTTGGTTCGAGCGCATGGGAAAGGCGACCATCGACGCCGCGCAAAAGAGCCTCGGCATCCTGCAGCAGATGGCGGCGGACAACACAATCTCGAGCCTCACCGCCTTTGACAGCACATGCCTCCTCCGCCTCGTCATGGTGTTTATCCTCGCATTTGCGCACACGAAGCAGCCGCAGTACCGCGGGCACATCGAGACGTCCATCTCGCTTATGAAGAGCCTCGAGCAGATCGGCTTCAGCAAGATGGTGGCGGAGGAGACGCCGATGCGGCTCGCGGATCTAGGCATTCCCATCGAGACGAAGGAAGGCAACACGAGTGTGTTATTAGATGATGATCTGATCGCCCAGCTGTGGGGAAATCTCGATCCGTACGTTGGTTCGCAGAACTTGCGCGGAAAGGGTACATATACTAATATAGTGATAGGAACTTCATGACGCCTCTGCAGACGCAGCAAAGCTTGGACCTAGCGTTTGACGACTCGAACTATTCGGATCTGAATTCCGAAATCATGCAGCTGACGAACCTGGACGATTCGATTGTCATCGACGCGTCGCAGGTGTATTCGAGTTTCGATTTTCGTTGAGGCAGTCTTGGGATGAACATGATCAGCCACCAAGCTTGGAGTTCGCGGACAGGCTATGGTTCGACTACCAAGGCAGCACTTGACATAGACAGCACTGGACAGCGCGGTTGCGCTTTGCTGAGGACGAGACCGAAAGCCTCGTAGCCCGCTTCGGGCCACAGAAGATTTCGCACTTCGCACTGTCATATATGATTGCATGACCTCACCAGGTGCTGTGCGTTACGCAGACTTTCAGGGGCCAGCAGATCTCCATAGAAATCAGCGACCGGGGAATGAGATTGCGAGTAAGGGGCATTGTAAATCGACCGTGTACATACTATAACAGCTAGTGCGTGAGAATGAAGCAGATACACGATCGCTTTGTGGAAACGCGTATTACAGTTCAAAATGGGTAAATACGTTTATACATGCGCAACTTTCCGGCTTAAACGGGGAAGGCGCATTTACGTAAGCAGCTCTATCCCTACTTGGCTGCTGCCTACAAACCTTCCTTTGCTTTTAACCCCACCAAGACACAAGAAATCCAAAGTCGTGGCGAGAGATTCCAACATGGCGCCTTCATTCTCGGCTCTTCCGGAGGAACTTATCACCTCTGTTATTTCACACGTCGAGGATGCTGGGGATCTGTTCAATTTGGCTCTTGCTACGAAACAGCTTAATCGCATTTCAACGGCTCACTTGTACCATCGCATCGCACTGGAGGTTGATGAAGATCGCCGCGCACTGGAGTTTGGTGAAGAGCGTAGCGAATACCGCAGCAACCAGGAGAGGCTCTATTCTCTGGTCATATCGTTACTAGGACACCCGGAACATGCAGCGCAGGTCCAGCATCTGCACATCCGCGGTCTATGGCCGGACCCGAACAGATGGAGGGACCGAAAAAAGAAACATATGGGCGCGTTGCATCCACTTTTAGACGAGCGAATCAAGTCATTTAAAGGAATTCCAATAACGGTCGGTGACAACACGTACGGCTGGGACACTGTGGAGGCATTCATTGTCGTCCTGTTCCATCTCGTACCCAATCTTCGCACCCTGAATACTAGCTTACCCGGGGATTCGGGCATTCACTGGAGGTGGTTCTTCCGACAAATGCCGTCGAGCGACTGCCCAAATAACCTGCAAGAAGTGGCGCTTGTGGAAAGTGGAGGGTACGGCCTCGCTCGTGATTCGTTCTTGAAATTGATACGGCTAAAGAGCCTTTTTTCTTACAACTCAAAGGATTTCGAGAAGTTCCAACTGGTTGACCCAACTCATCAGGACGACCGGAGGTACATGGACGATGCCATGACGTTGATATCTAAAGTGGTGAATCGAGCAAGGTCCAGAGAACATGCGGCGGAGCACATTGAAATTCTTGAAGCGTCTCGAAGTTTCTCATGTCTATCGCACTACATCCAAAGCTTCGCAGTAAGTACCAGATGGTATTTCTCCTTGCAATTGCTGACGTAGGCATCCCTGTGCCCAACAGGCTCTCCGGACCTTCGCCTTCGACTTTCGCAAAGAATTGGTCCCCGAGCACCGCTGCTTTTACAATGCTGTGGTTTTGTCCCTATGCGTCCATGCCGAAACTCTGACAGCGTTGCACCTTGGAGGAGCGTACAGTGCCTTCCACAACCTTGCACCTCCAATCAACTTCAGCGCGTTAACGAACTTGAAGCACCTCAGGACCCCTGTTCTTTTCTTCCTCGGATTTCCAATTTCCTCAAGTGCCACCTCCTTACCAGACCACCTCATGCGCGAACGATTTCCCCCTAGCCTCGAGAAGCTGGTCCTCTTGGTATACAAAGACGAGGAGCATCAAATCCTTTCGCAACTGAAGCATTACTTTGGAACCGATCCTCCAATCGTACCAAACCTACAGCATCTTGACATCCACTGCCATGCGCCTGAAGCGATGTACGCGTGGCTCCAAGATCCAGTCCAGCGACGCCACATCAACCTGCGCATCTTCCGCAAACTCAAGACTAATGACGAGGAGCTATTCATTACACCGTTCGTCAACACGGTCGAAGGCTTCCATCAAGAGATCTCCGAGGTCCAAATCAAGATAACGCCTCCTGTATCGAGATTGCAACTTGAGGATTTGATGCCCGTGGAAGAGTACGAGCCAGATGCTGAGGCCATTGTTCCCATTTTTGAAGAAGCGATTGGACACTACATGTCATAATAAGAGATCTCTGCGATAGGCAGAGAGCAGGAATGGTGGCACCTTCGGACAAGCGGACTGCGTTGGTAGGAGAAGGCTTCGTTGGTGCAGCACACGAAACATGACTCTGGATATAGCTTACGACTAATGAGTGGCTAGCGAAGCCCGTGTCATTAGATAGATCTACGTTTGTCCCCCGGCCAACGGCGTGTGTCGCACATGCGTGTTCCTAGAAAAACATTCCCCGCACTTTCTTTGCACCTGTATTCCGATATTCCAATGTCGCTTCAACATCCTGCGTAAGCTTTCTGATTGATCGTCCACTCACCTTTTTGTAATATATCAAATTGCGTGTCCCCGTACTTTCCCGTGGGTGAGCTACTCTATTCGTCCTTGTCTGCCGGAGGCTTGCAGATGAACGTGTGTGCACCGAACATCACGGACATCATGCAACAAGATCAAACAAGACGTCTCTACGCGAACTTTGGAGAGCAGTTCGACCTTTTGATTCGCTTTCTTTCGATATGTGATCATGTCGCCGCTCGCATCTCATGAAGCGCTTCTCAAATTCCTAGGTTCATTATCTCTAATTGCCTTCGTTTTGACGATAACTTCCATTCTACTATTGTGCGCGACGATTGGGCGATGAGTGAGACGTGATTGGTAGAGCAGGTGTCTGCAACAAGCGGAAAGATATCAGAAATGGCCGGCGTGAGAGGCGATAATGCGAGGGGCGGAGATGAAAAGTGCTATGACAGCTCGCACTTACAGGAAGTTTTCGACTCATCTTGCACTCAGGTGAAGACGAAGACGTTGCGTCAAGCATGCAGAGAAGTAAGGCACGATGAAGATGTCACGGATATGGGAGCAAAAAGGTAGCATGATGAAGTGACACTCTTTGCGAGTGATGGCATTGATGTCAACCAGTAGTACCAACCACCAAGGTACATGCGTCAGTGCAAGAATGTGAGACAACCAACCACCAAGACCAATGACCAAAGACCGACCACCAGACCCAAGATCATCCACCAGGCATGCGTTGCAGGTAGGCCAGGCGCGTAGCCCTCAGATTCCACACGGCCTGCAACGTAAGCCAACCACCAATATCGCGCACTCAGCATCGCGAAGCAGGACTAGACACTCGACCGCGGGCACCAACCTGTCCAGTCGTCAAGCGTTCAGTTGCAGGTAGGCCAGGCACGAAGCCCTCAAATTCCACACAGCCTGCAACGTACTAATCATGACAGTCGAACCTGATGTGCTTCCAAGACCGGCGGGCCATGACAATGGACACCTGTGAGGCAAAACAGTCACTGCTCCGATGTGTAGTGCGATCCACCTCTTGACCATGTTGTACCCACCCAAGCCATGCCGAAGAAGAGTGTTGATGAAGGATGATGATGAAGGATGATGAAGGATGATGAAGGATGTTGATGAAGGTTGATGAAGGATGATGAAGGTTGTTGAAGGTTGATGAAGGATGATGACCGAGTGAGGTAGACATCGACTGAGGTCAGTCAGCAAGAGTGAAACAAACCTGTTGAAGGACGTGCTGGACCATGGTATGTGTTGGATGTCTCACCCGAGAGAGTGAGTGAGTTTGGTATGAGCCGACATGATGTTGTGACTCAAGTGAGTGTGAGTCAAGGTAAGTTGGGTGAGCTGAAGTGGAGTGAAGGTCGATGCTCAAGGTGGGTACGTTGGAAGCTTAGAAGTGAATGAAGGATGAGACATATCGAGGGAAGATTGGGATGATGTCATGTCCTTGAGACTTGAAGAGGTCTCAAGTGGAGCTGAGAGCTCGGAAGGCTTGTGGAGTGAGAGTGGAGAGAAGAGGAGAAGGCCTGAGTTGGCCAAAAACTTCTTGATATACTCTTTGGGCGCCGCTAGCTCTGGCGCCACGTCAAGAGTCATGTGACTGCGACTGCCTCGCGCCCGATTAGGAAATAGTCGTCAGGTGAAGGAGAAGGTCGAGTTCTGGGAGCGACTGGAGCCGGTGGGCAACAGCACAACCAAGGAAACGGCGCCTTTTCGTGCAAGAATATGCGGAGAGTGCACTGAGCAGTACGAGAAAGGCGGAAATTCCTAGCATATCGCGCAGTAGCTGGGCAAGCGACAAAGGTCGATGATCTCGCAGTGGCGAAGCTCTGCGTCGTCATTACCGCCTTGCAATCTGGGATGACTTGAAGTCGACATAGAGTTCATTATCGCTGAGCAGGCGCGTCTAGAGCTGCCGCAGGTCGTTCCTTGTGAGCTTCTTCAATACTGGAGCGCGGTGCGCGGGTCAGAGAGACACTGGTCGCGACGAGCGGCACCAGTAAATCTTATCAGTACAAGAACTAGTATTGGAAGGAGAATAAGGCTCCGCTGGAGGCTGCAAACATGCGTCGACGCTCATGCTAGCAACGCCCGTGTTTGGCTACCACGAGCAGGCGCTGCTTCTGGCCGTCGCGTTCGCCTGGCTCACCGAAGACGAGCAGCAAGTCTATTGAAGATGATGGAGCAACTGCAGATAATCGAGAGTAGAGGGGTTTCAAGGCTCCGGGTGCGCGTAACTATTTGAGACAGCCTCGTCGAGCTCGCGGGCGCAGTAACTGGCGGCCTGTGGACAGTTATGCTGCTTCCAGTGACACCCACTTAACAAGAAGACTCCTGAAGAGCCCAGCACTCTGAGAGACAGCCCACAGCGTCTGTATGGACTAGGTTCAAGGGTCTGCTTCGCGGATCGTGAAGCGGGGCTTGCCACTGCCGACGGCGGTTGCGTCTCTCCTATCAGATTGCTCCTCAACACCTGGACCGAGCATATTTTAAGTTCTCCAGCGCTCAATAAGATACCAGGTGATGCTGCCAATGCAAGAGAGGTTGTGCCGGAAGGAGATCGCAGCTACGGCGCTGTGGCGCTGCGGCCTACTGACGCGCTCTACTCACAAACCCCACCACGAGAACAAACACTTCTGGCCGTAGCCGCGGACTGCGAACTGCTTTGGGGTTTTTAATGGCTCTGATGGCCGTCTAGACGTAGCAAAGACCTCGCGCCTGCCGCCAACACCATCATGGAGTTACGCACTTCAAATACCGCCCAAAAGCTAACCATAAATCGCTCGCGATTGTCCCCGACTCGACGCACCACGTTAATACCGAGAGCGCATCCGCCATGTCACCCTCCCGAGCCGTGTTTCACTGGACATCCCGCTTCGATCGAGAGGATATATTAAGCTACATGGGAGAGCATACCACAGACACGCGATCTGGGGAAGGAATGGCGACGATGCGGTTTGAAGCAAGCTAAAGAAAACCACAACGGGCTCCTTCTTTCTAGCCTTGAAGCAAGCCTAGGATACAAGAGACGCCGCTTTGGCCGACCTCACCGACCGCAAACACTGGTAGCGTCTATCATTTGCACCACGTCATACAAGCGATGGAGGGGAGAACGGTGACTCTCCAGGTTAACAATGCCAACCACTGACATCGTGAATCTCCACTCCAGCTGACGAGTCGATAGAGGCAGCACGAAGAGCCACCTTCGTATTCCTGGATCTGTTCTCTTTCTCCAGTGTCTCCTAGCCCGAAGCAGGCAATTGCAATATTTTCTGCAACTTGTTCGATTCCACTTTACAATCCCTATGAGCTGATCCTATGCCTCCGACTTCCACGCTCCAAATCTGACAGGGACTAGTCTTTACAAAACTCGCACTTCGAACGTCGAAATCTTAATCCAAGGATCAGCCTAATCGTGGCCCAGGCTTTTTCAGGGCCTACTGTGACCTGAGTTGGCTCAGAATAGTCTGCTCCAATGCCGTCGCATCATTGACCGTGAAAGATCTATTATGGTGACTACGCCGATAATGCGGTTTGTTGAAAAGTTCCTTGCCCAGAAACGCAACTTCCACCTTGGTATCTTTAGAGAAAACGACGGGTTTAGCGCTTGCCCCCACTTGTGTAATCTCTGTCCGATAAACTTTTGTGCTGATGCTCGACCATCCTCCCCAATCTATGACCAGTTTGAAAAGATCCAAGTTCCTGCAACGCGACGCTATCGCAGATAGCCGGTCCCAGTCGACGCGATGTATCAGAAGGAAAACATCAAAGCGCCGCACTTGCTCTGGAATACTATGTTTGGGAATGTATGCGAAGGTGTTCTGTTTGAAGAATACCTCTTTGGCGATGTGAGCTGTGTCTTGGGGCAAAGCGAGATGGAACAGCAGTGTTTCCGGCCAACGACTATATTCACAAAGCCGAAGATTCCTAAATGGAGGAACAGTGAACGTGCACTCGTCACCGATGCCCCGGGTTGAGACATAGTAGAACTGGTCAAAGTCCTTCTGTGGCCGATAGATTTTACCGAAGCTGAGGCTGAGCTCCAGAATATCCACCTTCAGCTTGTTGGGCAGTCTATTCCAATTTCTGCCAAAAGCTGGATACGTAAGAGGATAACAATAGAATCTCGCGTTTGACGGTGCGATGTGTGTGACTATCCTGCCGTCGTAGGGGACGATTACTCGAACTCGCGCTGAGTTGGCGATCCGAACATGATATGGTGTGGAACTCCGAATCCTGATTCTTTTACCTGGCTCTAATATCATTGGCGCATAAAGAGTACCGACGTCATAATCGGGGTGCGTGGATCTTTCGAGCGACATTGTTGAAGATTTTGAGCGCTGTTTCGTTGGGCACCAAGACGACAACGGATCTAGCATATTTATATCTGGATGTTGGGATTGTGATAGATCATGGGGCTAACTCAGCAAACTCCGTGTACAACAAGTGACAAACAATGACATCAATTGACTGTAACCTCTGACGCAGTTTTGCTTATCAATTTCTTGGAAGGAAACAACACTACTTAGGTTCACTTTCCAGGTTTGTGCGCTTCGGAGCATCTCGGACCTTCTTTCTCACCATGAGAAACATGCAAAGATTTACGTGCGGAGTGTCAAAGGCCTTGCGATACCAAGATGAAATACACTGATGTGAACATGCCGGTTTTTTTGTTGCCCAGCCTTGGTCAACGTATTTGATCCATTACATTGACAAGATACAAGTGGCTAACAGTTTCAACCAAGCTACTAATCTCTAATCATCATACTACTTCCCCTCCATGAGCAAAAATCCACTACATGCTATCATACCGGTTCTTTCTTGAAGTCATAATAATCTCAAAAGCCACAAAAACTCCGTATCTTAGACCTCCACTAATTAAACATCCGCTTTCCTGCGACCCAATTCTTCCCAGAACGATCGATGAACAGAAATTTGGTCATCATTAGTTGTTCCAAACTCCTATTCCTCTGAGGATAATGCCCAGTAAACTCTACTTTGAGCTTGAAACCTTTCGGGAAGTAAAGAACATCGCCCCTCGTTGCAGGAGGACTCATGAGAAGGTCCGCAAGACGCATCTTTCCATAGGGCTCGAGAGTACTCCAATCAAACGTCACATGCAGACGATTCACTCCGCTGAGACGCCCATGTGGGATTTTAGAAAGGAGTTTCCAATGTGTAGAATTTACCTGGAGAGTCAAGCGCAGGCTTCGCACGTGCATGGTGATGGAGTGGTGTGGGATCCAATCGAAAATACCGTATGAATAGGGAAACGCTGCAAACGTATTCTGTTTGCCAAAAACCTCTTCTGAAAATCCACCCATCTCGTCAGGCAGAGCAAGGTGATGGGATAGGATTGCTGGCCACTGACTGTTTTCACGGAGTCGTGTTTGTCCCGATTGGGGAACCAGATTCCATTTCGTGTCTGATCGCAGTTGTATTTCGTCGAAAGAGAGATTAAACTCAAGGACACGAATCTTCAACTCATTTGGTATCGATTTCCAATACATTCCGAATCCGGGGTATGTAAGCGGTTCGATGTAAAGTTTTGCATCAGGCGGAGCAGTGTATTTAGCCAATCCAGTGCTGGCGATAGTCATTGGTGACGAGCTACCGATTCGGATTTCATATGGACTGCGACTTCGTACCGAGATGGATCTATTCGGTTGAAGTACCATTGGTGTGTATAAGGTGATACAACCCCATTCGACATCACGGGGTGTGTTCGCGGTGGTGTCAGAGGGAGGAAGCTTCAGGCCGCTAGCCTCGTCCACCAAGTCAGAAATATTGAAGGACATTTTCGACTAATCGGAAAGGTTCGCAGTTGCCGTTTATGTTACAAAGAGCTGCAGGAGTTCATTCAGAGTCTATATTCTTAGAAATAGCAAGTATGACCGCTCTTGTGACCAAGTCAGCAACAGCGTCCGATGACTTGCGCAAATAGCAACAAATGTTTGTATCAAGATGGGGAAGCATGTGGCTCATGAAGCTTTGCTGGGACATTGCCGGGAAAGAATTAAGCATCTCAAGATCACGAAGCACGTTGAATCAGTTTTAATCGAGCTCCCAATAATGGCTAATAACGATCATCGCGGACCTCATTGCTTCATCCGGTAACTAGCACCCACACAAGCGCTATCCCGACGATCTGCATCTTATTACTACACGCCGCTTCAAAAAAAGCCTCATCTTGAATTACCTCAGCTCTGTCCTCCTCAACATACTCCCTCCCACTCCCATACTAACATCCATCCACACTTTCACCATCATAGATAGCAATCCCACGCTCCCTAACCTCACTATCGGCACTCTTCAATTTATCCATCTCCGCGTCCAGCGGCGAAGACGGATATTTGCCATACGAGGGAAAATCGTAGGACCCATAGCTATGGTAGCGGCCGTAGCTACTAGTTTGACGGGTAGGGAGAATAGGGAGGGCTGCAGCGGAGCAGAGGAGGAGGGCGAGCGGGGCGAAGGAGCAGATATGCATGACGGCTTGCTGATGAAGACAGAGAGTCGGGGTCGGTAGTGTGGTTGATGGAATGAAGACGGAGGTAGGCGGATGCGGGGGAGTCCCTTGCGTTTTGAGAAATAGATAAAATGGGTTGGGTCGGCGAAGGGAGGATTAAGTAAAGCTGTGGATTGTGGAATGGAGCACACGAGAGCGGGTAAAACGGGAGCTACATTGGGGTCCTAAAGTTAGTGACTTGGAAGGACAAGCGCAACGCAAGTCTGAATGTTGATTTACTTGTGTAGCCAATGGTGAAGCAAAGATAGAGCAGCGGTTTCCCGAAGCGCGTGTTGAGCGTAGCGTGGCATTTTCATGGCGCCTCCCTTGTGCCACAATGCGTCGCACTGACAGCTGTCGTCATGCTATAGACGGGTATGTACTCAATTCTGTGTGTCACCCTTAAGGGTGTCGAATCGTTCGAAGCGGAGGAGTACATTGCATCATGACCAAATGTGATGATTGATAATGGCGGGTTCTTGCATGGGTACACCGTGCCTCACGTCAACAAAACCACTGGTCCTTAGCCCAAGAGCAATTCAAGTCTAATGCGCACGTTGGGAATCCAGTCCCACAGTTTTCACATCGTCAGTCTTCCGCGTCGCCCAACATGTTCTTCCACCACCTCAATATCCCGATAGAGCCACCACCACCACCACCGCCAGACTCGGAAGATACAGAAAGGCTGCTCAAAGCCTCAGACCCCTCTGTGCACAGCAAGAAATGCCGGCGCAAGCGAGAGAGACAGGACCTTCGTGTGGGGCTCAAATCGTGCATTGTGACCAGCTGCGTTTGGCTCCTCGTATTCGTCGTGGTATTGAATAGTTGGGAGAGGCGAATATTGATCCAGGCGACGGATGAAGCTTGCATGGAGCACATCTCGTATTATTGTAGGGCGCGAAATTGAGGAGTATCGAAAAGAGATTTGAGCTGACGCAGGAAAGCACCGCTCATGAAAGAAGTAAAGCCGGAGTGGCAAGACGTTCGATTCAACGGCACGTTTCTGCACGAAAATGTATATCGGCAAGGTGCGGGTCCCCAGGTTGATGCCGCATGGGAGGCTCTTGGGGTAGACTGTGAGATCTCACCCATGTTCGCGTCGTAGGCACTGATAGAATATCAAGACAGGCCGATCGTTGTTCCGCTCAAGGAAGCATCTGAAACAGGGCTTCGTCCTGATCATGTGAGGATCGAAGAGGAGTACGGCGGCGGCTTTGTCGCGAACGTTGAGGGACTCCACCACTTGCATTGTTTAGTAAATTGTCCCTTGCGATGTCTGGCGATCGCTAATCATGAGCAGAACATCCTCCGCAAGTCCCTTCACTGGAACTACGATTACTACCTCGCGGAGGGAAAGCCACCCTTTTCGAATAGCGAAAATATCGTCCGGATCCACGTCACGCACTGTCTGGATATTCTCCGGCAGCAATTGATGTGCGTTCCCGACGTCGGAGTGCTTGGACAGGTGTGGTATAAGCTGGAAAGCATGCCGCAGCCGCAGCCGTTTGTCGACTTCAATACGGAGCATCGATGCCGAGACTTTGAGGGCGTGCGAGCGTGGGCGGAGAAACATCAGCTGCCGGAGGAGAAGGATGTGGATCTGGAGCATTTCTACAGGATGCCGGGGCCGGGAGCGATGATATACTCGAAGATACCGTAAGGCCCTAGCATGGATATTAATTTCGTCTTATTGATAGAGAGTGGAGCTCTTACCAGCCTCGACACCAAGGGCCATGCTTCTATAGGTCGTGTCTCCAGCTAGAATCAGTGGCCACTCTGTCTTAGTATCGCAAGCATGCCGCATGGTCTTGACGTCCCCGTCTCAATTCTGCCTGGGCTTCACTACCCCATCCTGCACAATATAGTACACCACCGTACTATCCGTATCCACTGTCGCCAGCACCACTCTCTTCGTCTCCCTCCACCTGCTCACCTTCCCCTTCTTCCCTTCACTGTCCACGTCTTCCTTCTCCGGTGGTACCTCACTAATCCCATCAAAAACCTCCGCCAGCCTCCTCAGCGTCCACTTCTCGCTCAATCTCGCCGGCAAGATCCACTCCCGCTCCGGCTCGGCCTTAACCTCTAATGCGCCCGTCTCGCCTTCTTTCTGTGCTTTGCGCGCTCGGTCGGCGTCTTTTAACAGCTCGATCTGCTCGTCGGGGTGGATATAGAGGCGGTTTGGGGGTAGGCCGGAGAGAAGTGGGCGCGGGAGGAGCGAACCGGTGAGCGGGGAGTGGGTGTGGATGTGTAGAGATGTCCAGTTGTGTTGGTATTGGAGGTTATGTTGTATTTGGAGGGCCAGTGAGTGGAGCGTGGGATCGTGAGTCTTTGTGGAAGTATCTTGCGCGATGAGGGATTGGATGGGCGCGGACGGAGGGGGCGCGATGTCTGTTTCTGTGCGCGCCATGGTGGGAGGAGGTTGCGTTTGGTGATCGTGCTAGGTTCGTGGTGTTTGGAAAGTTTTGGGGTGGGACGAGAAAGAGCAATCGATAAGGACTGACTCAGGACTCGCCAAGCACTGACCTCACCACTTTGTCTACGTGAGCTTCGTCTGTCCATTGTGCCTCCCTAATAGTGCTTGCAATTCATCTTGGAAAATTCTCCTTGACCTTCGCATCGGGTGCACTCAGGGTACTGATGATCTAATTCGGACGTGTGCGCGTACCTTCTGCGGCTCCCAAGCCATCTAGAACACCTGGTCACGTGCCGCCCATTCCACCTGCATCTTTGCGGATCAAGTGTTGCTGTCTGCTGAAACATGGTAGCTACAAACATGATATATTGTGTCCTTCAAGACTAAAAAATCAGAAACTCCTTGACCAGTATCCAGCATAGCATATCCCCCTCCTTCTACACATCTCCATCATTTCCTGTTACTTCCCTCCCAACCACACTAAACAGCCCACTCCTAATTCTACAATCAAAAGACCTCTCCCAACCGCTCCCATACGCCGTCCACTCCACCTTCTGATCATCACATTCAAAATCCCCATTCTCCCCACAACCGCCGAGAAGCCCCTGGCCATCATTCCCGCCCGTGCTCCACATCGCATGACACCCTTCTGTATACTCCCACTGGATGCGCGTCTTGTCTTTGTCCAGCGGATCCCATACTTTCATGTCGATGGTGTTAGGGAGATCCGGCGCTGTGATGGGGGAGCCGACGCCCTTGTTGCGGTCCTGGCCGTTGGAGTCGGTGAGGGTCCAGCTGAGGTACAGGGTTAGTGGTAACGACATTGGTTGGAGACGAGGGAGGAAGTGGACTTACTCGATTTCCCAGATGTCGCCGATGATTTGCTGGTGGATGTGCATTGTCCACCTGTCTGTGACCGGGGGCAGTGGTGTTGGCGAGGGAGGGGGTGGTGGAGGTTCCTCAGACGTTGAAGGAGGGTGTGGTGGTTCCTCGGATGTTGATGGTGGCGGAGGTGCTTCAACAGTCGTCGAAGAGACGACCGTTGCCATCGTTGTCAGCACGAGTGTCGCGGACGGACTCGCAGTCGCGTTTCCACCCTCTACTAAACCCGGATCGATCTTGCCCAGCATATCTTCGATAGCATCCGCCCCGTTCAAGATCGCCTGAGCATCCGCAAGCGGCCTGGGTCCGTCTGGGCTAAGGGAAGGTGCTAGCGTACAAGCCGGATTATCCTGTTTTGTGAGGATTTCAGACACGGTAGTGGGTGCCGCGTTGCAAGCGATGTCTTTGCGGCATACAGTCGTCGTACATGTTGTGGTCAGGGTCGTGTCGGGATTGGCAGTACTGGCGATGCAGGATGCGGTACACTGGTCTGCTGTCTTCGGTTCGTCACAGTCAAGCTCTGGAGGTACCGTGGGGCTAGGAGCCTGCGTGGGGTCTCCGCCTCCGCCACCTGTTTTTGTGGTATCGTTGCTACCTGTATTGCTAGGCTGAGGAGGGTTTGATGGATCGGGGTCAGGATCTGGAGTGGGGTTTGGGTTCGGATTAGGATTTGGATTAGGATTTGGATTAGGATTTGGATTAGGATTTGGATTAGGGTTGGGGTTCGGATCATCTGGACTGGGTGGATCATCCGGATTGGAAGGATCATCTGGATTGGAAGGGTCGTCCGGATTGGAAGGATCTGGGTTGCTTGGGTCTGGGTTGCTTGGGTCTGGGTTGCTTGGGTCTGGGTTGCTTGGGTCTGGGTTGCTTGGGTCTGGGTTGCTCGGATCTGGGTTGCTCGGATCTGGGTTGCTTGGGTCTGGGTTGCTTGGGTCTGGGTTGCTCGGATCTGGGTTGCTCGGATCTGGGTTGCTTGGATCTGGGTCGCTTGGATCTGGGTCGCTTGGATCTGGATTTGGTGACGGTCCAGGAGGTGTTAAAGTGATAGGTACTGGGATAACCACTCCACCCGCATCAGTTGAGCTCGATGTTGAGATTAGAGGGGTTGGGGTTGGGGTCCCTGGCGGAGGCATTGGGCTGGAAGGGCTGTCTGGTATTGGACCAGAGCTGGGATCCGGGCTTGGATTGTCTGGGCTTGGAGGATCTGGATTTTGAGGTGGGCCAGGAGGCGTCAGAGTGATAGGTACCGGTACAACTACCCCGCCAGCATCGGTCGAGCTTGACGTTGAGATGACAGGCGTGGGGGTTCCAGGTGGAGGATTTGGGCCTCCACTGGTGCCTGGTGGAGGTGCAACGACTTCAGTCGTACTCCTTGGTTGCGGACCGGGTGGTGTCACTGGAGGTCCAAGTAGTTGGTTCCGCCACCTACAAACTATAAGTCACGATACAGAGTTGAGGGGAAGTTCTTACCAATAGCCTTTCGGTTGTACGACTACACTGACAGTAGGAGTGATGAGCAGTGCACCGGTGTCGGTTTGGGTAATGGTGGTTTCGATGGTGGTTGTGGCGGAGAGCTCAGTCAAGTCCGTCCAAACGAATGGGATCAACGAAGAGGATATCCCATCTGAGCCAGTCATGGCGGTAGGTCGGGGAAGCGATGGTTCGGTCGCGTAGCACGACTCATCCGTGCAAACGAGCACATCGGCCGCTACAGAGAGCCCTGCATACAAAATGAAGAGCGGTAGCTTCATTTAGAGAAGCTCCAAGCGCCCGAGCTGATGGAAATGTGGCTCGCAGGGCAATAGCAAGATATAGTAGTTTTTAACTCAACGAGAAGCTGCAAATGGTTGAGGTGATGATTGTATCGTCGGGACGTGTAGAGATTATATAGCTTCCTCGCCACATTTACGCATATTACCCTTCCAAAATAATCAGACAACCTAAAACGTGGCTATGCTCCAAGGGAAAGAATGTGCTCAATTACTGTGGTCTCAAGACATTCATCACTTAATGGAGTCTTGATATAGATGGAGTTCCGGGTTTCCTGAGTTAGCGCCGCAAAAGCTCTTGGGCAAACATGTTTCAAATCCTACGAACAACGTCCATTGTACATTACGTCGATCATCCGAACAATGCCCATTGTATTTCTGGACAGACAACTTGAGACGAGTACGGCCGAACGTATAGCCGAACACGCAAGTAAGAATGCGGCGGCGCTGCTTCTCAGATGTTTTGGAGTATTTCTACTCGGTCACACCCGTAAGCTGACCGAAGTACAACGGGAAACAAAAGTTCCGAAAAGTCGACCAATTATCGTTGCCGGTAGCAGCCCCCATTTGGTGAGTCTACTTGCCCCACGCGGCGCGTGGGGCGGATACGCACGTGAGCTCTAGGCGCCGTGAGTATGCTCCCATTCTCGTGTTTGAAATCTGATGTGTAGGTGTCGTATTTGTGGTATGACGAGTGCCCGTCGTTGCGGCACACACGGGCGGATAGGTTGAGACTGAGGGCCTCGCCTTGGGAGATCTTATATCGGACCGAAGATGGAACAACATGTACTCACTTGTCATACCGGACGTGGTATCCGCAAGTTATTCTTGTTGTTCTTGTCTTGGACGGCGTCGAGTGGTGCTGAGCCTCAGTGAGAAGCATGAAGCATGAGAAGCGGTGGACATATAAATCTCTCAGTTCCAACCTGCTGCAAATATATTCTCACTCTTAGATTTCAGCTCGCTAGTCGCTTCTTGAGCTGCGTTAGCATCTTGTCCACAGTCAGATTATTAACATTGAACATGTTCTCTAAACCTGGACGGGTTCTCCTTCTTTTCCTCTCAGCAGGTGTGCTTCAAACCGATGCAATCCCGGACGACGGTGCCGAGAACTCTTTACTCGTAAGTGTAGATGTATAACAGCGAATCCTATATGCGCGGCTGATCACAACCTCTTTTAGCCGACCTTCACTCTCCTCGGCGGAAATGGAGGCTCAGAAACGGGACGATGCACTGGAACCGATCTTGACAATCTCAAAGCATCTTACGAAGATATGTGCCTGATGGCACGCTCAGCCAGCAACGAATTAGAGTTTCTTCTAAAACAGGCGGAAGTTACTGAAGGCGATGGGCCGCCCAGGCCGGACGATGACGCACAGGTGCCAGTTGATAATTGGAAGAGGTGGCAACGTATTCGTGAAACGTATTTTTCGCTGTTTGGCAGGGATCCTTTCGTGAAGAAGAATGACCCGCCGGGTGCGAAAAAGCCTGGGGAGACTATTCTTGGGCATGAAAGAACCGTGAAGAGTGAGTAGTGAGCTCTGAAGTGTGAACCACGAATTGGTCAAATATGCTAATGTATTCTTAGGCTTCTATAACCGCGTGGTCAATGAGTTTTGTAGCGGGCACAATGCTAACAGTCCTCTTCTGGTGTGCACCGATTCACACTATGAGTTCATCAAAGTAGGGACACGCGACCCCGGTGATGCGCAAGGACAGAACATCGAAGCTACGCGTAAGTATTCCCGATTCTTTTTCTGACACAAATCAAGTACTAACTATGTCCGAGATCCACAATGTACGAATGTTGGTGGAGTCTGGTATTCGCAGTATATGCCTACAGATCAACGATACGACGAACGTCCACCGCCGCAGGATCCTGAGGACGGGCCCATCTGTACGGATCCAAATCACCTAGCAGTCACGATTCCACTTCGGAATACGATATTCTTCTGCAAAGGCGTAAGGAAGCCTCTTCTTCAAGACCCGTCGTGGATGAACGCCACGTACTAATCTGTCCTACAGGGCCTGGATACAAACGTCCACAAAACCGTCACCCTCCAAGACCTGCGCAGCGGTATAAAACCAGCCAGTAGGCGGTACAAAAAGGTGGATCACGACATGTTTCTACAGTTGCTTACACTCGGTCGTGTAACGAAACTTGAGGATGTCAAGAGAGTTGGCGGTGAAATCATGCCTGTGACTTGGCTGCATGAGCTGCATCATCTCCTCACACGCAGTATGGAAAGCTCACTATGCCGCATTCACACGCGGCTCACTGAATTATGCACACGCTAACGCAGCTCTAGGTGACGACGAGGCTGCTGTCGACAAGGAGGGAACCCGTATCAGAACCACGGAGAACAAATACAACCCTGCTACAAACCAATATGAGGACCAGGAGGTTAATATGAAGGCTTACGGATATGATCTGTCGAGAGACCTCGCCCTTTATGGTGGCATATCTGCGATGGTAAATCCTGACAATTCGGCTTTCTTTGCACTGGCCATGTTTTTCAGTGAGTATGATTGGTCCAAAGGCTTTGCAATGCCGTTGAAAGATCACAAGGCGAAGAAAGATGACTAGGTGGTAGACAGTGGTGTATAGTAGCGCAGGATGTCCAGTGGCTCCTGAGTTGATCCTTTGGACGGTTCTTTGAATTTTGAGAATGGGAGTATTTCGTCAGATTCGTCTCACATAGTGCAACAGCTTTTACATCCTCTTCTGTCGGACTTCTGCGTCCTACGTCTTGCAGCCTCGATCTCGGCGTCTGGCCAGACCAATGGATAATTGGCTGCGAAATCCCTCAGTGCGAAGGTGCAATGTTCCACCCGTGCACCTGCACTTTCGAGCCTCGAAAAATGACCCACAACTTCTTGTCTCCACCAATCAGTCTCAATCTTCTTTCCATACTGCGCTATGCTCTCTAATTCGGGGTGCTTGAATCGAGCCATTGCCTCTTGGTTTGACCAGTAGACAAGGAGCACAAAATCATTGACATGATGTCCAAGATCGGGGTCGACCTTCTCCTGGTATGCATCCATGCCCAATGTCACCTCCTTTATATCTCCATGAGGACGATCCTTGCCACAGAGAATATCAGGAAGGAGCGATATACAATTCTGTCGCAACTTCGTCATTTCGGCCTCGATCGAATCATCGAGCGGACCATCTGAAGGAGCTTCAACAGTAAAGAAGTCGCAGTGTCGCTCGTACCAAGGGTAAGAACCGCAGAGTACCGGTTCATTACGATCCGGGCTCTGTAAGTGACGAATGCTGGGTGACGATGTCAGGAAAGGGAAAAGTGGTTCGATAGCCCGAGGCACTCCTTTCGCCTTCAACTCCGACAATGCCACTTGGGAGACTGAGTCTCTCTGGTTAGAGAGCAGTTTCCGTCCTACAAGAACCATGTCAGCCGGATTTGACAGAGTCGTCAGCCCCGCACGAACCTATCATGATGCACACTCTGTCCGGATCCGTCGTCTCATTGCCCCACATTATCCATTCGGGTCTTTCCTCTTTCTCAAGCTGGTTTAGGCAGTCTTTGAACAGATCATACAGGAACTCTGGGGGACCGCGCTCTGTGAATGGCGCTTTGAAGCCAAGCCTAATGATGGAAAACACGGACCAGATTCGGTCTGGTAGCGTTGGCTGAGGCATCGTATTGGGACTCTGCTGGGCAGTGCCTTGGTCAAAAGAGAACAGGTACGAAAGACGGGGCGTGGTGAAGGAGGGACTACATCAGACGCCACATCTAACTTGAGGCTTTTGAAGAGCCTCCGGTCCTTCTCATCGGCGCCTTTCGTCTGGGATGGTCTCACAACGATACATGTTCATAAGAATTGAGAGGGCATCCGGGGGCGTAGAAGATGGGCGGCTAATCCAGCTATTCATATCTTAGCGCGGATAGTCAGCACGGGGTATCCACACAACGGGGGCCATCTCTCCGCATTCCAGAGTTCTCTCCTAATCTCGGATCACATCAGCTTCATCTTGCAATGTGGAGACTCGTGCACCGACGTCATCGAGGTTGAGTCCGCGCTTACCCTTTACGGCTAGTGAGCATTGCACGCAGAGTCACGTGGATCTCGTTTCAAAACAGAGCACCATGTACGCCGGTCCAATAGAGCGCTTACTAACAGGAGCGCTGGTCCAATATCGACCGCAGCAACCGAGGACCCTCTGTTACTCCACATTCACGTTCCAGGCAGCTCGCTCACGCGGTGTGCCCAGTGACCGTCGATAGAATAGAATTGATTGCGAGCAGAGAGCACCTTCCCGCAGCAAACAACACATCACGTCTCTGGCAGCATATTGGCGTGGCGACACGAACTCAGCCGGTTTCATGTGCCCTCGACGATCTATAGCTGTCTTGAGCTGCGACGCTTTATTGGATGTGCTCGCCCTTTCTGGTGTGGAGCTGAGCCCTAGCAGGAAGGAGCCACGCCCGCTAAGCCTCACATGGCCACGAGAATCGAGCAGGCTACGTAAATGCAGAGGCGCGCGATGCACAAAGCGCCAGCGCGCATGAACTCAGGGCCTCTTCCTCCCTCTGCTTCTGTCTGCACTCGCACGCATTCAAAGTCTTCGACGTTTCTCCAAGTTCTGCGACTGCACACGATAATACATTCGTTTCCATCCAAAGTATCAAATCAGCACCATGTTCGCCCGACCTTTCGCTTGCGCCTTCCTTTTGCTTGCTGGTGTGACTGCACAGGACACTGCGCCAGTCTCGGTGACCAGCGGGGAGGTGACCAGCGAGGAGGGCTTCATGACCATTCAGACTATCCTGCCGAGCAGCGTCGCAACTGAGGGTGAGTCTACTTCGGCGTGCCTGGAGGTCTGCGTCGTTGAGCCTTGTACCCAATGTGCGCATTCGCGCCAGGCAGCTTCGATATCCTTTCTAACAAGGAATAGGCCCGTTGACCAACCCACTGCGCACCACGGAATCGATTCCTCAACTCACTTTCTGTGATGGCGTCTACACAAACACTCCTTGCGCATCGGCGACTGGACAGATGTCGATCCCACAGGGGGAGACACCTGAGCCTTCCTCCGCAAGCGCCAGCTCAACCAGTGTTATTTCTGTATCCGAGGGCTCGTCTTCTGCATCCCAAGGTTCCATTCGAAGCTCCTCTGGAAGCATAACCCGACCTGCCGCGACAAGTTCTGCATCTGGCTCCGTGCCCGAGTCGTCGACCACATCAACACCCGGCGCTGCTCCTTCGACGTTCAAGCGCGACGGAACTTTTGTATGGGTGGTAGCACTCTCAGGTCTTTCTGCCACACTGGGATTCGCCTGGACCCTGCTTTAATCGCTCTTTCACTGTCGTCGGCATCGTTCAAAGGCGTTGGATAACCGGTGTGGAAATTGATCATCTATAGGACATAAGACAAAATTGATAGTCGCATAATGTATATACACGAACAAAAACAAGATATCATGAACATGTACAAAGGCAATTTCCCGCGTGCCCCACGCCTCCATTTATTCCCCGGTAGCCTAACGACCCTACCCCAGCCTTGCATGTGCGACAGCCTGGGGCCCCTTTGATGGCTTTCCTGTTTGCGATTGTGCTGGCCTAGTTAAATTATTATCGTGGCATTTTGCCGGATGCATCAGTCTAGCAGAGCTTGTATCCAATCTTGAGGCCCAGGATGCTGCCCAGTTCAGCGCCACCGCCTGGAACGTCTAGGCTTGCGAATTGACATGCGCCGCGGCAAGGCCGAGCACTGCAGCTAGAGTCGCGTACTCGCGTAGCATGTACGGTCGTTTCCGACGGATACGCCGGGTCTTCAGTGTCCTATACACCAGCGCCGGCGCGCTTCACAGTCGCTCTTTCCTGCGACCGCATTCACAGCCATGGCCTCCTCAAACAATGACATACCAACACCAGTCCCGTTCCCTCGCCCCGATGCCACGCAGACCACGCCGCCGTCAACGAGCGCCACTCCGACAACACCCGTCGCAAAGCGGTCGCGCACGTCTACCAATGCGTCTACCAATTCAGTCACCAGTCGTATCCGTACCGCGAGTATAAAGGCTATGGAAGCTGCGCCACCGCCTGGCATGTGGGCAGCTACAGGCTCTGTGACCGCGAAAGCGCCTACGCTGGCAGAGATCAGGGGCGGTCACTTCGACGAGTCGGGCTGGAAGGAGGAGCCGCAGCGGATGAAGGCGGAACGAAGAGGAAGCAAGAACGAGATCAATGCGCGGTCTCTGCAAAGAACGGGCAGCAATCTGCAGGACCTCGTCGAGCATGGAAGCGAAGATCGACCGCCGGTGAACACTACGCAGACAAGTCCGTCTGATAAGCTCAAGTCGCAAGGCGCGCAGCAGTCTGTTGAGCCGTTCCCTACGTTGACGGAGGAAGATATGAATGCACATCTTCCGCAAGAGCAGGCTCCTCCCTACGACATATCACAAGCACCAAGCTACGAGGACGCTGCGAAGGAAGACTTGAAGGATGGGTCGAAGATCAGAGGAAAGGGCAAGTCGAGTAGTGACAAATCTAAAGAAGAGCCGCAGCATGTATGTTTGTTTCGAAACTCCTCTACTACAAATCTGACCATGCGACAGTACGCCAACGGCTATGTACCTCCACCAAAGCTACCATGGACAACCTCGACCGTCATCGGGCTGAAAGCCTTCTGGAAGTGGTTTCTCACAATTCCGGGCTTTCTCATCACACTGTACGGTTTGAACGTGGTGGCCTGGGGCGGCATGCTCTTCCTTCTCCTCTGCAACGCTGCACCCGCCATGTGCACCCCAACGTGCGACGACATCCAGTCTCCGCGACGAATATGGGTCGAGATCGACTCGCAAATCCTCAACGCACTTTTCTGCGTCACCGGCTTTGGGCTTGCGCCATGGAGGTTTCGCGACTTATTTTGGCTGGGATACTGGCGTCTCGGTGGCGCGACGCGCAAACAGATCGGCATGAGGAGGCTCGCAGGCATACATCGTGGATGGTTCCGCTTGCCTGGCTCGCAGGAGCTGCCGGAAGATGCGGACGCCTCGACTGTGAACCCGGATGATCCCGCTGTGCCGATACCCGTCTCGAAAATCCCCGATCCCCCGCCCACGGGTATGCGCGCGCCGCCTACCAAGGGCTGGAAGATGGACTTCGTGGTGTGGATGAACGTGTGGAACACTTTCTTCCAGGTCGTGCTGTGCTTTTACATGTATAACTACAACAGGTACGATCGCCCGTCATGGGCAACGGGCCTCTTCGTCGCGCTGGGCTGTGTTGTCGCAGGTGTAGGAGGCATCATGATGCACATCGAAGGCAAAGCTGTGAAGAAGGTCGAAGGCGTACCCATGCCTGAAGGTGGATACCAAGGTGTACCGGGAGATGCGGAAGCTCAGCCTCTCCAGACTGGCAGGTAGCGCCTTTTTCGCTGCAGTCATGATGATTTGTGCCTAGCCTCATGCTAGCAGCCAGCCTCTGTGGCAACTTTGATTGGCCCGGGAAGTTTCTTCCATGGCCTTGGTATGGTTCGCCTTTGTGCGAACGACGCCACCTCGAAGTTCTACACGTCTTGTTTGCTTCAGTATTCAGATACCCACATGCATATACCCGCGTTCTTTCTTACATCATTGTTCCAACAATGTCGCCTCGCTTTGACTCAGTGCTGGGATGCTTGTGAAAGGCTCGTGATGTATGGTTCGCTAGGCCTGCGCATCTGTAAGCGTGCAGGTCCTCGCCTACAATGGGCATGGGACTTCGGCACCCGGCAGGGAACCCACTTCAGCCAAGGCCCTCCGCTCAACCCAATTTGGTGCAAACAGTGCTCACAAGATCTCGTACACGACCTGATGACGTATCCGGGGGAGTGGCTATCCGCCGAAGCTGCGAGATGACTGCCTCGAGGTGGTTAATAAGGCGGCGAGTCCGCCTTGCCTTCTTTCGCCGACGATACCCTTCCGCTATATAATAATAGCCTTTCCATCCTAGATAATTCTTGTACACCTAATACTACATCGTGGAAGACTTGCATAAGAGATGGCAGCAGCAGAATACTACATGGGCACTGCGGCCGCGCAGCAGGTGCAAGGCCACAACAGACCGCACCCATATGAGCTACCAGGACAGCAACAGTTATACTCGCAGCCTCCAAACCAGCTCCAGCCTTACAACGACAAACCACCAACCTATTCGCCATATCCCAGCCAACATCCTCCTCAGCAACAGCAACAACCACCACAGATCTACCAGCCTCAACAATACCAACAACCACCACCCCAAGGCTATCCTCATCCCCAGCAGCCCTACCCACCGCCACCAGCATCATACTCGCCACGCCCTTCCACGCCGCAAATGAGACCACAGGGCTATCCTCAGCAGCAAACCGGCTACCTCGGCGTCCCCCTCCAGCCTTACCGCAGCCACTCCCAACCCGCCGCCCCCGCGTCCACTTCGCAGACCAAGACTCGCCCTCCAGCGACTCAGGCCGCTCCTACGCCTCAGACGACTCCTCCCCGCGCCGCCGCCACAAGCGACGGCATCACCACCACCACCGCTCGCATTCACACGCCGACCGCGACCGTCGAGACAGCTACGACGACTACTCCGACGACGAGCGCCTCCGCGCCGCGCATGCTAAGTCGCACAAGAGCCGCGACACTTTTCTGGGCGCAGGGGCGGGCGGGGTCATCGGCGACGCGATTTTCCCCGGTTTGGGGACCGTAGGGGGTTATTGCTCGGGGGTACGGGGAGGAAACATGCGAGTAAGAAAGATCGGAGTAAGGAGCGGAGTAGGAGTAGGAGTCATAGTGATGTTGGGGAGAGGGGAGGTATGAAGATGAGAGGGAGAGGGAGAGGTATGCGGTGGGGAGTGGGAGGAGGAGGGGAGAGGAGGCATAGGCGGAGGCATCATAGACATCATGGGGATAGAGAGGAGGGGTATGATGCGGAGGAGGAGAGACATCATGGGCGGAGGCACGGGGGAGTGGGTGGGATGAGGGAGTGCGACGTATAAGAAGGGGTTGGCTGTTCGGTAGGTTGAGGGAGGGAGAGTGAGCGAGACAGACAGCGATGGAGGGTGTAATGAGTAATGACAGTACGAATAGATGGCCCAGCGTGTATGTACCGAGTTAACATCATCAATCAAGTGCTTGAAACCTCACCCTCCTTTTTGAATGTCCTCGCGTACATGCCATTTCTTTTCTTCAGCCTTCTGTCCACGTCGCGCGTGGTGGCCCTATGTTCACAATTGCCCGGCAAACAAGAATCTATAAGTGAGATAGGGCGCTGTTGCATGCGGTCTGGCGGCATCTAAGCCTGTGCATCGGGCTTTCGCCCGCGCAGGCTGTACGGTGCAAGATGGGGCTGTGATAGACATCAACGTAGGGTGATCAGGCTCTCGAGATAGGCGGATGATATTGTGCTATACAAAAGTTCCGACCACCTCCCGCGGTACTGGGCATTAATTCCCTACATTTTCAGCCAGCCTGTGTACTATAGGAGGCTAGTTATTGGTCTCATTACTTTAGTGAGCTAATTTTAACAGCTTGGTGCCCTATTTTAACGTCTACCAGGCCCAAAAATATAGATTCAACAGATTCTAGCCTATAGTCAGCCTTCTATAGTACATAGGTTGGCTGAAAATATAGGAAAATGAATGCCTAGTACCGCGGAAGGTGGCTCGGAACTTTTCTATAGCACCGATATGTGGAGGGCGATGCGTGTGTGGATGGGAATGTGAACGATGCGTGTGTGCATAATAATGCGGGAGACGCAGATTGATAGAAGTGGGATGCTGTGACACGACCGGAGCTCTGCAAGATGATGAGTATGCATTCTGTATAGTATGAGGTATGGTGCTAGGTGGGCATGCTCCGCTAGGCTAAGTACATGCCAAGCCTACGCTCCTGCCACAGATGCCTAAAGTTGGGATTACAGAGTTAGTGTCATGTTGGCATTTTAGGGAAGTGGGTATGTAGGCGTTCTAGCCCGCTACTAATACCTGAAGATTTCAGACTTAGAGGCGTAAGGCCTAACGTGTCAGACAATCGCCCAGCCTGAACATCCACTTTGTACCCCGAGATTAGGTATTGTGGGCAGTAGCGCCTATAGAAGATGAAGTGATTTGGTAAGAGATTACTTCATCGCCCGTATAGATTAGCTGGTAGGAAGATATGTGTTTCAGATCACTTAGCTAGTGGAAGGGTCGTTCCACGGCTGAACACAGATTCTCCACGAACGTCCACGGGTTGCCTGTCGGCACGTGATAGAAGTGCCGAAAGCGAACACGTTGTGCGCAGCTTGCAAGTCAGCTTCTACACCGACTTACTTGGAGTGCCCGCGCATAACGCTCACTGCGCCTCGTCTGCCTTCTTTACGCCCCAAAAGATGGTGACTTCGGGGTCTATTTCGAGTGTAAGGCGTGCAATTACAGAGGGTGTTCTATTCGTTCGCTAAATCGTACGTGCATACAAGCAGTTTGTCGTATGACGTTCCTGACGATTTCCGCCAATTACCATACAATAGCGCTCTTTTTCATTGACTATTCAGCTGTAATAATCCGTGCACTACTCGGTCACGTTACTGAGCAGCCAATCAGAGGACTAGTTCGAGCTCGACGGGCGTCTTCTGATTGCCCAGGCGCAGTTCTCAACACGTGACTGAAAAGCATTAGGCCGCCCTGAGGTATGGCCGAATAGTCAATGGAACGCGGTCCTACGGTGAGAAAAGGTGTAACGACTCTGCTGTGGGCATTTGCCTTATTCCCTGAGGCGATAGAACTTCAGTTTTTATATGCTCTAATGAGAGCTCTTCAGACTTATCGTCTTCACCTCTTTCGACTCGAATCGCTCATTCCATAATTCTATTGTCGTACTATATTGCATAAGTTAGTAAAACTTTCCACGGATTCATCAAGCAGCCTATCTCAGCCACCGGGCTGTTCGCTCGTCCGGTTGCACTGGACCCATCCTCGAGCAGCAGTACCTAGATATGGCGCGACTAATCTCGGATACTTGGTTCGCTGAAACATTTTTTCTGTTATCTTCATGGGCAATTTTCGTCACAACTGTGGTCTTACTACAGCATTACGACCAAAAACCCGTATTCTCATGGTACAGCCTGGGACTGAATCCAATTATTTCGACACTTTCCACAGCCTCAAAATCGTCTCTTCTGTTCGCCATCTCCTCGTGCATCGGGCAGTGGACGTACATATTATTCTCACATGGTTCGGGGCCCATTGTTCACTTCGAGACGCACGACAGTGCCAGCCGAGGTCCTTGGGGCAGTATCGTACTGCTCTGGCGCTACCGGCAACGCTTGTACAGGTATGACCGTCGGTGGTGAAAATCGTTAGCATGCTGATGCTTGGATCAGGTCACCTCCTGCCCTAGGCGCTGCGTTGATCATTTTATCGCTTTTTGTAGACCCTTTCTTCCAGCAGATTATCGCTCTGGGTGAGCGACAAATAACGATGACCGGGAACGAAGTTTCAATTCCACGAGCGATTCGATATTCTAAAGGCCTGGGTGTGATTAGATTTGGTAGTGAGTAATTCGCGCATAACAGTCCTACAACAGCAAAAGCTGACACGCTTTCAGGAATTATAGACCCAAGAGAAGTACTTACTGATTACTCTATGCAAGCGGCAATTCGATCGGGCCTGGCAACTACAAATGAAACAGCTTTGGTAGGCGCGCGCTGTCCTTCAACAACTTGCTTATGGGAAAAATATACGACGCTAGCGGTATGCAGCGAATGCCTCGATATCACGAAGACTCTTGTCAAAGAGACAGTAAATTATGAGAGGCATACTCCTCAAGTCCTACAGTTAGTGGGTAACGACGGAGCTCTGGAGTTGCACTCAGGTCCTGTGGACTTTTATTATCTACCTAACGGTCTCTACATGGAACGCGAGCAGAAATTCAATTACCAGCTTGAAACGATCATCTCGAGCACATACAATGCATCGGATACCGTTAGCTTTCGGGACGAGTCGAAACTGTTATGGTCTGTCGCTACCATCAGATACCACAATGATACGGAGCCACGTTTCACTGCTTCGGAATGCGGCTTATCACTGTGCATGAGAGAGATAACTTCAAAATCAGTGGGTGGCGTTCTGGAAGAGCACTCTTCCGAGATCAACGCCTCCATAATACAGAGCTCGAACCTACCTCCAGCCGGATTCGAGAGTGGTGGGTTTAAGGACCCAGAAGCCGGTCATTTTGTGACAACAACGGGTTTCCCTAGACAGGGTAAGCTAATGCTCGATTGAAGTACTTGCTCCAACGATCGCTAACTGTACTACGTACCTCAGACCTCATATTCGAGGGGAACTTTAGTATGCCGCAAACGTCGATTAACAGCATCGGAAGAGAACTGCATTCACTGTTCTTTGAGGATGTAACTACACAGGAGTATGTCAATGTGGAAACCCACAATAATGGTACATTCCGTGGAGGTATCCCTCGCAGAGTGCCGACCGGGTACTACATCTCGATCGGGGATGGAGACGGTGCGAAATACAGACCTTCTCCAATGCAAGTACTCAACCCGGTTTCTGATCTCGTAACATTATTCGACAACGTGGCCGAAAGTATCACCATAAACCTCCGGCAGAATGACGAAACCGGTACCGTTGTGAACGGAACCAGTACTGTCGTTGTGTACAATATCCGATGGATATACATCATTCTACCGGCTGTATCTACTCTTGGCGGCACAGTCTTCTTGCTGCTATCTGTGTGGCATACACGTCGACTCGGCGCGCCGTTGTGGAAATCTAGCGCAGTGGCTATCCTGAAGTGCGGCGCAAGTCTGGAGGGCTTCGCCGAAGGCCAACACCGTGTCAGCGAGATAGATGCCCTGGCAAAAACCACCCCCTTTCAACTCGGCGGGACTACCTGTAAGTAGTTGCCGTATACCAATTTCTTCATCAACTGAATTTTTAGGCAAACCGCCAATGTCACCCTCGATGTTCGATCAACACACTAGCTATACACGAGAATCGTCGGCAAAGAGTTCTGGAGTGGGTGGATACCTTTCCGAGGCTAGGACGGATGAGGCATTTTTATTTGACGACACAGCGAGGCGGGATCAAGATAGATGAGTTGCTTTCGAACGTCGAGTATCCTACTTCCCAGAATCTACTTTACAGCCTTTCTTGCATTATCGTGCCATCTGCTCCGGTCCTCGTCCAATTGGGCGTCTGCATCAAAACAAAGAAAGTACAATAATCAAGTTCGCGTCGAGTGTACAGTAGGTAGGTAGGTAGGCAATAGATTTACGTCCAACTATGAGAATAGTTCCAGAAGCCTCCCATGGGGCAAAAGGAGGCGCCGAGGACCTCTGGTGAGGGCGTGTTTTGCGTAAGCTACTGCCAACCTAATGGGCAGCCCGTCTAGGCGTCCGTCCTTGAAAAGAAACTCGCAGAGTGTACAGTAGCAGTAGGTGAAAGGAGTGCTTTACTGCTTCTTGCTGATTTTCGCTCGAACTTCGGAAATTCGCTTTCCGAGCCAGGACCCTTCTTTCCACGATTTGTTATCTGCAAAGACAGTCAGCACTCTTTCAGTGCACTCGGGAATCTAGTACACGTACACTTCGTACTGATACCTTCCAGACTCTCTCCGCTTGTTTCATACACGAAAAGCAGAGACAAAATCCACAACACGACGTTCAAACCCCTACCGAAACAACGTGATTAGCACATGCGCAACGCGCAACACAATACGCTAGAGATCTTACCCGAATGCCATCCAGAAACCTCCTGTGTTTGCTGCTCTTGTCAAACCCTGTGGGATGCAAAAGCTGAGTATAGAGGCTAGGAAAAAATTGGTGAAGACCTTGTGGAAGATATCAGCTGTGGATTATGGAGATGAAAGAGATTTGGGTCATACTGCTAGACTCATTCCGAGCTCGCGCACCATCAATGGAAAGACTTCTGAGGAGATGACGAATGCTGCGGGGCCTTCGCCAATAGAAAAGAACTGTGTGAGGCATTAGCACGTTCTTCGGTATTGGGATTCAAGGAACATAGATCGGAGATGGCACTGGTCTAAGCTTATAACACCTGTGGACGAGTCCGCGAATGCTGGCCTAGGAAAAAGTGATGTTGATCGAGACAGGGCAACTTACGAATGTGAAGATAATTGTGAAAGCATAGAACAAATCTCGCCCCGCTTCTGGATCTCTGCCTCGAAGGAGGAGGCCCCCGCCACCTAGTAATAGACTGACCGCCATGAGAGGGAAAGTAACTTTTAGCAAAGCACGGCGACCTGCCCCGTCGATAAAGAAGAGCGGGATAAGCGTAGAGCTGACGGGAGGATTAGTCGCAAAGTCGCAGACAAACATGGTGCTGTACGTACAAGCAATTGACAATTCCAAAGTAGATGGAGAATTGCAGAGACCGTTCCGTATCTACAGACGATAGTTTGGGTAGGTTGGGTAAGTTGGCGTTCTCTGCCATTGCATTTGCAAACATTATGTTAGACATGAATGCAAGGATATTGATCTGCAAAGAATTAGTGGGCTAAAAAGACAGATCGATGGAGGTATAGTACACCGCATGCTTGCTGCGCTGCCATGACGAATTGACTGGCTCGTAAGGCACTATTACATATTGTCAAAGCAACTCACGAAGTGTTTCCACTACACGTTTCTTTCCGTATAGTGTTCCTTATGATGCACTCACCGCCGTATATGTTTGACTCGCCAGAGAAGTTTGATTCTTGTGGACAGACTTATATCTTTGAGCTTCACCGGGACGTAAACGCCACTGTGAGCACTCTCTCTACTTAGCGTAGTAGCTTCGAAGCTTTCCGTACGTTGTACCTCTTCAGTGGGAAAACTCCTTGGAGAATCGTCGCGCCTTGGCTGTAAAGTCGATCCGGAAGATGTGATTTGCGCATCAATAGCCCCGTCGCCCTGGGATTGTATGAATGAGCGTCGAGCTATGCCCTGCCGACCTTCAAGCGCTGAAGCACTAACACTTTGTAGCTCAGTACTTAGTTCGGTCTCACTTGTACTTCTTGTGTCGTTGGGATTATGATTCCTCTTTAGGTCCTCCAGGTATCTACTTTCTTCGGCTTCCAGCCGACGAAAGATCATGTACAACTCGCCGCAGGCAATCACAGGGCTTGGCAGCTGGTGCAATGTGATGAGCGCGGTAAGTGCCTCCTTATACCTGTTCTTCTTCAAAAGCCATCTTGGAGATTCTGCAGGTCTGTGAGTCAGTAAAAGGGGATCCTGTGCAGAGCGCCTAATGGACTCACCAACGCAAAACATTATCAGAGTCAAAAACAACAAAGCAGGTACACCAGAGATGCTGATCATGATTTTCCAGTTCGGCTTGCCCTGAGTGTAGCAGTATATGATATAATTTACAACACTTCCTGTTAGTATTCCGAAAGTATCGAAGAGCTGCCAGCACATAGACATTCGACCTGTTTGCCTCGTCAGTCTACGGTATTCGTTATCCTCTCATGGAGGCAAACTTGCCTCGAATAGCTTCTGGAGCTATCTCTGAGATGTAAATAGGAACCTAGAAGAGGCCGATCATTAGTGTCTCGAACAAGAGGACAGACAGGCACTCTTCTTACAACTGATGCCTTGGCACCCATTCTGCATCAGGTGTCAGTGTCAGGAACATCTCTGAAGCATCAATCACGATGAACCCACCCGACTCCCAGAGCTATTCGGCAACACATAAATCCAACCCTATATCATTAGTGACTGCACGATTGAGAACTATTTACTACGCACCAGTTCGTTACAAACAACGTGCCTACAATTGATTTAATTAACACATGAAAATCCCATCTCGTCATGTTACTGCGGGAGTGACTTACAGATGACTGGGATTAGGCTGAACCACCCCCCAAGGGCGATGGCCCAACGTCTCCCAAGGCCTGCATTAATCAAGGGATCTGTCAGTAGGCATCCCACGATAGCACCGATCAAGAATGGCGCTGCGTTCAGCCAGCCGAATATATTGATACCGAAATTGGTTTCAATCTTGACGTTAAGCTGGGTAGGCCAGGCGATGTTCGCACCTGTCATTGTATAAGTCGACCCCAGTACATGAGGAGCTCCTCCTACCGTTCATTGCTGATTGGTCCCAACCCCTGCACGTTTCAGTATAACAATATTCTCGCATAGTCGTCAGACATGAACACGTACTGTGTCATAGCTGCCAGACAGCAGGTGCAGAAAATCTGCCACTGCGCTCTGCTGAAGGTCTTTACATGGTCCCAAAGTAATTTATCCTCGGGACCATTGGGCTTCCCAACAAGCACACCCACCACAGCATCGCCAACGGCGAAGATCATCTGCTTCACAACGGCATCTGCATGATGTTCAACCGTGTACTCTGTTCTACACGCATACCATCGAAGGGACCTCTTTTGTCTAGAGGATAGTCCAGAGAGACGCTCTTGATGTTCATCGTAGCGCCGCTTCTCTTCTTCTGTGTGCTTCGAAGATTTATATTCGAATTCTCGAGCACCTTCCAGGTCATGGAATATAAGGGCACCTTTGACGAAATCGTCTTCGTCCACGATGTTGCCCAAACTATGACGCCGCCAGAACTCTTCGGCCTTCAACATCGCCACATCGAAGTCTTCTTGCGCTAGAGGATTATCGGTTCTGTTCAAATACAAGTAAGCTCAGTTGTATCAATCAGCGAGTTTCCCACGTACGGTACATCCAAATGCTCGTCTGAGCCTTCCATCGCTATATAGAGCTCGCACGAGCAGGATTGTTGTGCTTCAACTTCCTTCGTTAGGTTTTGGGGCAACGTCGGATGCTTTCGATTAGAACTGAACAAAGGCTGCGTGTGTGTGAGATCAGGAAATTGTCTAGGAGGCTGAGTGCATTCCCAGCAAAGCGGCAAAAATCGGAGGTAAGCTTCCGCCCCAAACATGAACTCATGGTTGCGGCCGCCATTTGCCAAGAAACCAATAGTGCGCAAGCCCGCTGAAGGACCAGCAAAGCGGCGAAGCGCGGCTCGTATGAGTTATTAGCCGATAAGATACGGCCAAATGCACCTATCACATGGCATCACAACTCCTATGATGACGAGGCACGGCTTTTCGTGTAACCACACCGCGTATAGTGGCTTAGGGGCCATCGATGTTGCTGACTGAGGCCTTAGACCATGCCGCAGAGCCTCAAAAGCAAATATCGACACAGGCAATAGGCACATTGTGATTGGATAAAATCGAGCAAAAGCTCGTTCGTTATAGCTGCAAGAAAAAGACAAATCCCAATCTATGAGCGACCATAGAGATGCGAACCTACACCTTATCTTCTGGAGACTTGTAGACTGTGGTATGGGAACTCCTGCCACGCAAAGGAAACTTTCGCAGCATGGTCCACCTCCAAACGACGACTGTGATCGTTGCCAGCGGCAAAGATACGCAGAAGAATATCCATATCTGAGGCGATACAAGAATCTTGTTAGTTGAAACGTCCATTTCGAAGAAACACATGCTCATGATTGTCTAGAACAAAAGGACATGTTAGTCGTGGTTTCATTGTATTGACTTCTGTAGGATACTCACTGCAACGAACGAAAACGGCAAATACACAAGTGTGAGAATCGTGATAACTCGTATACTAAGTGAATCACTCGCGCTAGCTTCGGCCAATCTGAAGAGCTGTCCATTTTGCTGTGCCGAGATGTCTTGGTTTTTGAGGTTGAGCGCATCTGACGTCTGTATTCGGATTCTGTCAGAGAATTGTAGGAGGTACTTGCAATTTTCAACATATGACAAAGATTCGTTGCGGAGATTGCATGTTGTTCTGGTAAGCTCTCCTTCGTCATCACTAGAACCCAAAGCCCCGACGGACTCTAGTGTATCAAGCACCAGGCCTAGGGCAGTAAAAGTCGAGCCAAGTGGTAACAGCTTCTGCTTCAAGCTGTTCGTTTGTCGTAGAGTCTCATGGCTGATGTCAAATTCTGAATCGAGATTGATTGTCATCACACGTCCTGACTAGATTTACCAACAATTAGTAGTTTCAACGATGGACACGGTTGTACATACCAATTCCCCCAAAGCCATCTCCATGTAGGTACAATATTGGCGCCAGTTTGCTAGATAGCAGGAGATGAGCACGGTATGCAAGTAGAGTGGGTTTACGGAGATCATTTTCCGCCCAGTGTCGCTCTGCAAGCATTCTGTGACTCTCAATTCACCTAAAGATGCAGGCATCGGGCTTAAAATGATCCAGATTGATTGTTTCGTTCTCAGATCCAATCGATGATATACACCTGTTTTTCGTATCTCCCACGGGTCACGCCCATCTGTCGTGCGAGCAAGAGGCCTTAACTCGGCGTATTTGTATACATAGCAGAGTTCTCCAGATTATCGTCAGGGATGTTGAATCGGACAAGACAAGTTTTACTGACCTAACAAGTCCTCTCCTTTGACTGTACGTACTGGCGAGCAGTATCCATCTTCGGTCCTCGTTACGCGTTTTGTGAAAGAGCTAACCAGATCTAGGAAAAAAGGTGTGGTGTGATAACGATCAATGATCGGCTGCAACAAGTCGATAGTCGTATCTAAAGCTGATCGTGGATTTTTCTGAGAGATGAAGCTTGAGTCCAGTGTATTAGCGATGAAATCCATGCATACTTTGATGGCGGCTTACAAGATGCGCTGGGTCAAAGTTGGCGCCTCAAGGCTGAGATGGCGGGTGAGTACTTCGGAGTCAGAGATGATAAGCTGTTCCGTCTCCGCATTGCCCCCTGCCTATGTCAGTGATCGTAATTCATATGAGTGGGTACTACCCACGAGAGCTAGACTTGTTAAGATCAACTACGTGGACATGACCGCCAGGTGGGACTACGGTACAGCCCTCTGGGATCTGATAAAGAGAAGCAGGTGAACAATCACCATGGAGTGGGTCTGTAAATTTCGCAAATGGTCCCATTCTCAGATAAATTGCCAACACGATCGCACATTCCGGCTGAAGCAACACAATGGGACATGGTGGTTATATGTTGGTTGAAGGCGGGGTAGGATGCGCCTCGTGGGCTCCTCACCGGCTAGTCTTCCAGGATGCCTTGACGCCCGCGTTCAAACTACTCCATCGCATACCTGTATCATGGTTATCGACCACATATTACCCAAGCCAGCTTCCTGTGACGTACTCGAGCTCATCCTTTATCAATTAGAAAATGTCAGCCTCAAACCTCACTAAGAACGCGGTCACCTACTTCTGTCAACTTCCGAGGAGCGCAATAGCTGTATATTCCAGCCGTATGCTGGTTATTACGTTGGCCTGATTGCTTACCGCCAAATCAGATTCCGAGCGATGCTCACCCTTATTTTGAAGTCTGCAATTCCCGGAAATTTCGTGCGCAATAGCTCCTCAAGCTTATCCTTCACAATGTAGCTTGAGCCCGTTGTAAACCGTTCCATGACCTTACAATGTAGACTTTAGGCTGCAAGATAGTAACGGGTAAGGTGAAGTGATTTTGCGACTACTTTCGTGACGTCGACTTTCAAGGACGCAGAGAGGGTCCTCCTTGATCCGAGTCAGTGCTGTTAAGTGAATGCGTAAGGAAAAGACTCATGACTGATGTGGCTGCTCAGTGCAGCCGGCGGGGCTCATGCAGCTGACCCCGCGGCTTCAGCTCCGCATGAGCCCGTACGGACAGCACAGCCTTGTACACGACGCCCTTGTAACCTTCCGCCGCGCAATAGCCAAGTAGATGCTAATATACGTTTAGTACTAGTACTACTTTGCACATCTTTCTAGAGCATCTACCGCTTGTGATCCGCCTAGAGAGGAAGTAAGCTCGGCCGCGTTGAAAACCGCTCATGTATGTCACGTATGAAAGCGATTCGAACCACCGAATCATAGCAAAGCTTAGTCTTACCTAATCATTCGGGCTGACAGACCCGTCGCTTATCCCAAGCGCGGCGCCCCTTTTGATATGACTCCTACGTCAGCGGTTGCGAGACCATATGGAAACGTAGCCTCAAGCTCCCGGGCCGGGTTAGCAACACCATAATTCCGTGCACTCGATACCATAAACTAGACAATATTCAACGCAAAAAAAGAAACGATACAGAAAGCTTTGTCTTCAAAGCTTGTTCGCTCCCCAGGCTGTATGGCTTTAATCGCCATACACCAGTAATCATTTCCGAATGCTCTGACTAGCTTCGAAGGGCTGTCATAAAACAGCGCGAACGCATCAACCCCTGGCTCATTAGTGCCCCACCAATACCTTGCACGTTGACCCACACCCATGGAACCAGATCTACGGTAGTCATGCTACACGTTGAGCCTACACCGTTTCAAAGAAAACAAAATGAACTGAAAGAACGATTAGATTGGGCAAAGCGAGAGGACTCGGGTCATTTCTACATACCTTTGGGTGAAGTGGAGCGGATCTTGAGTGAAAGCGCTTTGAGGTTGTTGATCCGATACTACGACCCTCAATGTAGTAGAGAAGATCTAAGCAACGCTGTCTGTCTGCTTCTTGAACGCCAACCGCATGACGATCTGGCGGCATACCGTTATCTTCGAGTGTTTGCAACACTGATCCACTGCGGAAACGAGACCTACATCGAGCGAGCGATTCAATATTTTTTGAGCCCCATTCGTGCCGAGCAACCAGAGTCGAAGATATGGAGGCCGCCGGAAGATGTTACTTTGCCAACAAACGACGCCGAAGATATAAAGGCTTTCTACAACAATCTGGGCATAGAGCGGCACGGGTTCTATGATCACTTTTTCGAGCGAAAGAAAAGGTTCTGTGCCTTAGTGCTGAAGGAGGGTGGCAGACATGAAGTCTCTCAGGATGTAATACTGCCGTTCTCGATCAATGACGATGACCTCCTCGGTGAAGGCGGTGCGGGTAAAGTTTTCAAAGTAAAAGTCGGGAAGCGTCATTGGGTGGATAAGTGGCTTTCGAACCCGGAAGACATGCTACTTGCCATCAAAAGGTTCAATCCCCCAACTACCGACAAACTGAAAGATCGATTCGAGAACGAGTTTCCGAATCTGATGAGATTGAAGCACGCTAGCATCAAGAGCGAGAACGTCATGTTGCCCTTAGCGAGTTTGAAACATGGACAGCAGCGTTATTTGATTTACGACCTGGCAGAAAACCATCTTGGAGACTACATGGCGCCCACAAATGCCAAATACGTCTTCACCAAGGAAAGCACAAAGACTGTCCTTAAGAATGCAACAGACCTGGTGGGAGCCCTAAAGTGGATTCACCAATATAAGCCTTATCACTCAGTATGGCATAACGACATCAAACCAGAGAATATCCTCATCCTCCGAGATAGCTCAAGAGAGATATGGAAGCTTGCGGACTTCGACCGGTCTCTTGCAAAAGCAACGCTCTCAGCGTCTGGAACTGAGCTCAGACCGAAAGACGAGCATTCATATCGCTCCCCAGACAGAAAACGTGGCAAACGAGGTGACGTCTGGTCCATGGCTTGCATGATCACACTTGTTTTATCATGGCTCGCCGACGGACCACATGGTATCGGAGAGTTCACTACGTTGAGGAACAATGGCAACCCGGAGGCTCCGGATGTTTTCTACGAATGGAACAACCCTGAGTCACAGAACTTGAACCCAGGGGTACAAAAGTGGCTGGTACTATTGTGTGGAAAAGCCAAGCAGATGGCCGAAAAGCCCCTGGAGAACGGCGAAGCAGACGATTTCAGCTCCAGGTACTCAAAATACGTCGAAAATGTCATTGGTTTTTTGAAAAGGCGGGCGTTTGTTGCGTGGGAAAGCCGTGCACATTCCGACGAGTTCTATACCTTCATGGACAAGGAATATTCTCAAATCCCGAATACAGACTTCATGGAACCCGAAACCGTCAAAGAAAGCGAAGAAATATCGCCGACGCGTATCGAGTCAACGTGGGATGAGTTCCAAACGGCTTCACGAGCCCTATCACCGCAGCCACAGAGAGCTTCACATGATTCTGAATCCCAACGCACGCTTGCTCTCAGAACAAGGAACCTATCGACATTAAGCACTCCAATATCAGCAAAAACAGCAACAACTGATCCTTTAACGGGGATAACTACAAGGGAATGCTCTCCGCTATGTTCCGCAATAGGCAGAAAAGTTCCACCCGACGAAATACCCACGGAGAGTGCCGCGTTGAATGATCCCTGCCCCAAATGTGGCGACATACCCATCCATAAAGCGATCAGAAAAGATTCGGAGGCATGGGTTCGCAAGCTCCTCGCCAATAAGAAAACTAAGCGCGAGCTCAAATGTGACAAAGGAGGAAGCTGTAACCCCCTGACACGCAGCGGCAAGGAAGGCAGACTATGGGCAGCGAAGCTTCTTATCGACGAAGGTTGCCGAGATATCGATTACAATGCCATAAAGAGTCATACTCTGAAAGACAAGATCAAGAAGTACATTAAGGACGTAGAGAAAGGCAGGAGGTAAGATCTTGACGATTAGGTAACTATACAGTTCTTCTTTTGACATGCCTCTGCTATTGAGGCTAATTATTACTTTCCCAAAGGTTCATCACCTCGTAAGACTGGTAGTCTTACTTTCTCTTTCGGTACTATACCCGTCCACCTGCATCAATGAGATCACGTGAATGCAAATCGTATCACACATCTGAACAACATTCAGCCGTGCTAGCCTCACCACATTGCCTTCTCCGCCTTTCAGCTTCCGTCTGTTTGAAATACAACTTTGACAACTTTTTGGAATCCTTATACAAGGGCAGTCAGCTACTAGGTCAGGTACCCATGCTTCCCGGATAAAATTGTATTCTAAGTGCTCTTCCTACATTAGAATCAGCAAGTCAGGGGCATTCTTCATTTTTCCTCGTTGGAGACCTTCCCGGCCTGTGTCGAACCTATTCAGCACCAAGTACAACACTCGGGTTATCGTAGACGCTGACCAACTGGAGTTAATACAGTAGAATCGTGCCGAGAACGACGTGTGTGAAACCACAGCAACCTGCCGCCACATCGAGCAGCACCGATCACTGGATTCTGGCTGTCCGTATCATATTCCTTTATACTATTTTTTGGCTTGGCGCATACTGTTATTTCTTTGCGAACCCATTGCGAATCCAAGAAAAGCGAGATCCTCTTTGGTTTTTGTACTCAGGGTGTCCACGTTCACTATCCTCCAGCAATCTCTCAACCGTCCGAGTCCTCAGCTTTGCCATCTCCTTTCAAAACCTATAAATCTTTCCGCAGCAATAATATGCACATTCGATGCTAGAGACGTCATCAGTATCGGTGACTAATTCCTCGACGTGATGAAGACAATCCCGCCAGCTGCCAACGCTATGAAATACCAAGTTAAGCTCACAAGTGCCGTGATCGGCTGGCTTTCTCATTCAAAGGTCAGTCTACGGATGATGCCCATACTGTCTAAACTCGCCAAAATACGTCCAGGGTCATGATATCCAAGATTTCAAGTACATCTAATCGCTAGCACCCCTGTACTGATGAGGAAGGCGAGGTAAGGCCGTTGCAACACTAGGTCCAATAGTAGAGAGGCGCGTCGGCGCAAGACCTAGCACGGCACCTCAACTTCAGCCCCTAGCTCAGGAAGAAAGCAAGGCTCATAAAGAAAGCAAGGCTCATAGAGAAAGCAAAGCTCATAGAGAAAGCAAGGCTCATCAAGAAAGCAAGGCTCATCAAGAAAGCAAGGCTCATAGAGAAAGCAAGGCTCATAGAGAAAGCAAGGCTCATCAAGAAAGCAAGGCTCGTATTAACAGCAGACCAAGCGCAACTAGGTAGCTTCGAGCAAGTCTCAAAGTGCAGATTACGTATTTGTATTCACGTTGGATGATGTTGTAGCTACCAGCCACAATATTATGTACATCTTATTAGTTTTACAAAAGCCAGGATTAGTAATTCTCTTCGTAGGGTCCTAAAAGTTCATAGGACTGGTATTAGATGCTCTCCTCACCCGAATAGTAAGAAAAGGGACCATTGAAAGTAGCATGGGTACAAAGCGCTTCTTGTGCCCGTGAGTGCAGGCTTCTCAACGTAGCTAGTAGTGAGCGATCTTGAGCAACTAGGCTAAGACAAACTACCTTCTTGTCCAATCTCAATACCGCTGTCTTGAGTTTGGGTGCGTCAAAAGGTAATCAGACATCGTTTTCTATCGTCACAAGCACCAATGAGATACAAATAACGCACTTCCACACGCCTGTCGTCAGTAGCACTTGCTATTCTGCGCGTACGGATTCTGCACGCATGCACATAACCCTAGTAGGAGAAACTGTCGACCGAAAGACATTTCCGCCACGGGCAAGCTCTGACTAACAAGGAGTGCTCAGAAACGACAGGCTACTTCTACGGTATTGTCTTTCATGTCGTAACCAATCCTCTGCGGATCAAATTTTTGAACGCCTTAGTCGTAAGAGCGAGGATAGTGGGAGAACACGGATGAAACGAATCCAACTAGAGGTTGTTACACCCTTTGGAATCGACGGCATAGTAGGCGTGACAAGTCGAGTCGTACTTTCTCTAAGTCTGAACGCGCTGTGAGAATTACGCTTACCAGATTAACATCGATACAGCTGCCATCGGACGATCATCCGGAAATGGGGATGGAGACGTCGAGCAAGACGAGACGGGTCTCTTGAAATTGGTGGGCATCATGAAAGATACAAACGAAGGTTTGGCAGATATAGCGGGCCTGGATATACAGAAAGAGGTCGAGCTCAATGCAAGGGACCAGGGAAGTCAAGCTTAATGAGCTCCCAACAAGAGTAGTTCTTGATTCGTTTGGTCGGACATGCATTGCGACTTTTGCTTCTCCAGTACTTTAGCGTTGGCACCAATTCCTTCAAAGTGAGAAACGTTCATGGGTCTTCCACACTCACGTGATGAGCAATTTCCTGAGGTCTCCCTGAGAATGAACTTCCAGTATGAAACTCATCAATGATTTACTCCTAGATTTGCCGGGATTACACCCTGTTCGAAATTGGGAACCGCATCCGCATGATGCTTCGTTGTAAAATCTGATTAAAAGCACGTGGATGCGGAGAAACCCGGCCATGCTCGACCTGAGTCTGCCGCGCATAGAAGACCACCTTCTTCCAGAATTGTTGGAGAACCCTCGGTGCCACGAGACCGAAGTGCGGGGAAACGTGGGTATATATAACGAAGGGCTCCAACCGTGGTACCGAAATGAGCAGTGAGTTTGAAGAAGCCCTCTCGTGCTACGATGCAATCAACAGGCACACCAGAAATCGGACGCGAACGGAGCGCAACCAAGAACACTTCGAGCGGCTCGAGTTGCATGTGGCAAGTCGTCGCTCCTTCCTGTTACGGCCTCTCAATGAATGTAGAGGCACAGCCAACGAGGCAACGAGGCGGATAGTGCCAGCACATGGCACTCGGAGCCAAAAGACACACCGTTCAGCAGCCTAAGCCGACATGCACCTGATCCGTTCAAGGGCAGCCTACCAAGATCTGCCCCAGCATCGCTGGCCGTTCCCGTGCTGTTCCGCATGGCAGATATTAACTCGGGCCATTATGCAGGCGACGTGCAGGCGCCTTGCAGCTGCGGACGAAGGGGCCAAAGCCTGGCGTACGCGGGCAGAACGTAGAATCGCTTCGATAGACAAGTGGTCAAGAAGCCGGCGGTTGTATGTAATATGCATAGATTTCAGCGCATTTGCACCGCAATCCTACAACAGCACCGACGTGTAAAGTCGTTGCGCAATAGGGCAACTTTCGTTGGACGATTCGCGAGTATTCTGGCTAAACCTGCCAGTCATGTGTGGAGATATTCGATGACCTGCAAAGGAGATGAGAGAGGAAGACCTTCCGACAAGGAAGGTCCATGAAAGGGTAATCTTCGTTCATGTAACCAGCACCAGGACGCACGTGCGGTCATCAAGAACCACATTGAACGTTGTGCGCGCGTTGCGTTCCGCCCGACAGCTGTTCCGTGGAGGCGATCGAATCAAAGAGCCTGTGCCATCCCAATAGAGTGGATAGCTAGCAGGAGACATGGGCATCGTCATCGCGTTCAAGCTGACTTGCGTTCTCGTCATTACTGTTTCCGAGTATCACGAGGGCAAGGAAAACATCAACAAGTCTTGCCAACAGGCGATCGGCATGATAAAGTGTGGCAGAAGCGGTGGGCGTGTTCGTAGGATATTGGTGTTGATGGAGTTCATATGCACGCGAGAGCTACGCGAAGTAGCAAGCAGCGGAGCCCCGCAAAGGAGCCAGTTCCCCGCTGGAGTCGCGAACCAATGCAGGCGCGTGACGTGCAACCTCTTTCCGCCACATATGAACGCATAAGGAAGTCCAGCAGCGTTAGAGCGTTGCGACGACTGTAGTCGCCAGGTCGCGGACTTGTCAAGCGCGTCGTGGCCGACGGCTTGGGTGCTTTGTCCTGTCTTAATAATACAATGCGGTCGCGAATCTGCAGGCATGGGCCATGTGGGGGGGATGCATCGACCATTGTGCGCGCTGTGGTTGGCCTGGGCCGAGGTGCCTGTCAGGCTATCCTCCACCTTTTCGCGGTCGCGAATCCTGCTGTGGCTATTACGAGGCCCTTCTGCAAGCCTTCTGCGGTGCCTTGTTCGTTTTGCGTGACAGTTCCGCGGGAGGTGGCGTCTGATGCTACACCAGTGCTGTCATAGTCATCCGTCTCACTTGCGCCCAGCAGAAGAGCTGACAGCTGTGTCCTTTCTGTGCGTGTCCTTGTGCTCTGAACGATTTTCGTCGCCGCCTGTGGACTAGCTAGACATCGGCCCTTTCAGACGTCGTTGTGGATTTGTGGGGAAGCCTCCGATACTTCTCCGGACGAACCGAGCCGCAACCGCAGTGCACGACCATCACATCCTGTGGGGAGGCTGACAAGAACCCCTTTGAGCCTCCTGAGGCCACACGACCGAGTAATCCTGTTGTATCTGGGTGTCTTCTTTCGATGTGAGGAGCGAAACAGCTCCGCGGCACAGAGACGCAGCGCGCGTCAAGGAAATGGGCGACCCCGGAACGACCGCGACGACGATGACTGCGCCGCAACATTCGCGATTGGCACACGACGACCCGCTGGCACTGCACGAGTACGGCCTTTCCGAGCTCCGAGAGTCGATGGCGTCCTTCTCCGACTATCCCATGGCGTTCGGACAAAACCAAGGCTTCGGCAACGGTTACGATCGATCGCCTACGAACATTCAGACGAGCCTGCCGAACCACCGGGGGAGTATTGTGGACATGGAGGAAGGAAACATGAGCGGGGGCAGCGCCCATCCACACAGGCTCAGCATTGACCTGGGCCGCGAAGGCAATCACACGAGCCCGGAAAGCGCGGCTGGATTGGGGATGCTGCTGGGGGACAACATGGACGACGGATCGCTGGCAATGAAGCTGGAAGACGGCATGCTGAGGGAGGGCGCGGATGGCATGAAAGACAAGGGCGACGGCGACCCTCCGGCGTGGAGCGAGATGAAGACGAAGGCAGGAAAGGAAAGGAAGAGGCTGCCGTTGGCGTGCATTGCGTGTCGGCGGAAGAAGATCCGGTGTTCGGGCGAGAAGCCGGCGTGCAAGCACTGTTTGAGAAGTCGCATCCCGTGTGTTTACAAGGTCACCACGAGAAAGGCGGCACCCAGGACCGACTACATGGCCATGCTCGACAAGCGGCTGCGGCGCATGGAGGATCGCGTCATCAAGCTCATCCCCAAAGAAAGCCTACCTTCGATCGCCGGCGTCGGGCGTTCCGTCGTCAAACCTGCGCTGCCAGGAGCGCCGCCGAAGACACCCACCGCGAACAAGAAACGAGGCGCCGAAGAAGCTTTCGGCAATGATCTGGACGAGTGGGCAAAGTCAAAGTCGGCCAATCCTGACGCCTCAGGCTCAGCCTCAAGGAACAAGGAATCGGACGATACCAGTCTGCTCACCGAGGGCCTTGAGAGTCTGCCACCGAAAGAGATCCAAGAGCATCTGGCCGAGGTCTACTTCGACTATGTCTACGGACAAAGCTACCCACTTCTGCACAAGCCTAGCTTTATGCGGCGACTCGCAAAAGGCGACGTGCCCCCCGTACTCATCTTGGCCATCTGCGCGATATCCGCGCGCTTCTCGACACATCCGCAGCTGCGATCGGAGCCTTGCTTTCTTCGCGGCGACAACTGGGGCGAGAAAGCGCGAGAGATAGCGCTCAAACGCTTCGACGCTCCCAACATCACCATCCTCATCGTCTATCTACTTCTCGGTTTACACGAATTTGGGACATGTCAAGGTGGAAGGAGTTGGATGTTTGGCGGCATGGCTCAGAGGATGGCGTATGCGCTGCAACTGCACAAGGAACTCGAGTACGATCCAAGCGTCACCGAAGCCGAACGCAAGCCCCTCAGTCTTACCGACCGCGAGATTCGACGGCGCACAATGTGGTCTTGTTTCCTTATGGATCGCTTCAACTCCTCCGGCACAGATCGACCGTTGTTCGTGCACGAGCAGTACATCGAGGTCCAGCTGCCTGTTAAAGAGCATTTGTACGTGCATGAGATACAAGCACCGACAGAAAACCTCGACGGCAACGTCCCGAACCCTGTAGCGGAGGACAGCGGACAGCTCTCAGACCCACGCGAGAATATGGGAGTCACCGCTTACACCATCCGGCTCGTGTGTATATGGGGAAAGCTCGTCAAATACATGAACCTGGGCGGAAAAGAACGCGAACCCGAGCCTATGTGGTCCGCCAAGTCCACCTTCCACAACATCAAGAAAGAGGCCAAGGAATTCAAGGAAGCTTTGCCAGAAATGCTGGTTTACAGCCCCGAAAACCTGAAGAGCCATGCAATAGGCCGAACCGCAAACTCTTACCTTTACCTACACATCCTCTACCAACAGATCATACTGTTCCTGCATCGATTCTCACTGCCTTCGCGGGCTGGCAGTCGACCACCGAAGGAGATGCCCCACGATTTCCTTACTGAATCTGCGCGCACCGCATTAGACGCGGCGAATCAGATATCTATTCTCATCAACGAAGCAATGGACCACAACGTGGTTGCGCCGTTCGCTGGCTACTCTGCTTTCTTTTCCTCTACCGTCCATGTCCACGGTGTATTTTCGAAGAATCCGAAGCTCGAAGCGCAATCGAAGAAGTATCTCGCATACAACGTCAAGTACCTAAGCAAGATGAAGAAGTACTGGGGCATGTTCCACTATATCGCGGAGAACCTAAAAGAGCTATACCGCCAACACGCAGATGCGCAGCTCAAAGGCCCAAGTGCTGCGGGCGATAAGAGCAAGGCCGTCATCTTCCAGTACGGTGACTGGTTCGACAGATATCCGCACGGCGTGTCCAAGACAGACTACGAAGACGCTGTCCAACCAAACACCAACGAGCCAGGCACCGATGCAGTACTCGGCCAAAAGAGCGACCTGCAAAGCGTAGAAGAATTCTTCGCCTCCCTATCACCACCAACCCGCGAGACCCAACGCAAGCAAGCCCGCAAAAACAAGTCGAAATCAGTCTCCAAATCTGACGCTCCCAACACGAACCACGCCTCCGCTGCCCAGCAAGCACAACACCGCGGCCACCCATTACACCCGACTCAACTCCACCAACAAATGGGCAATATCAATATCAACCCCCAAGACGCCATCGACGCCTTCGACCCCGCCTACTTCGCACAAGCAAGCGCCCAACAGTACATGCAAGACTACCCGCACGCGCCGCACAACCTCGCCCTGCTCAACACCTCGCCCACAAGCATGATCCACCCCGGCCAGCAAATGGACCTCTCGCCCTTCCCGGAACTCACGCCGCACCCTAGCAACGCCTCCTTCTGGGGGCTCGACCACTCGGGCATGGGCAACGGGTTCTTCGACCCCGGAAACGCCGGCTGGTTTCTGCCGTTCAATGTTGAGCCCCCCGTGCTTGGAGATGACGGCGGGATGTTCAGCGCTGAGGCGTTTAACTTTGGGCTTGGGGTCGGGACGCCCGTGGAGATGGGGATTAATGGAGGGGGACAGAGGCAGAGTGTGGGTCGGGCGCATGGGCCGTCCGGGCTGGACGGGTTGGATGGGTTGGATGGGGCGGGCAATAATATGGGAGGGCGCGGGGTGGTGGCTTTACGATGGCATGATTTGGAGTATATATACTTGAGGGACTTGTGGGTTGGAAGTTTGCTTGAGCGTTTGGTAAGCGGGTGTATGGGTTGGGCTGGGTGTATAGTAGGGTAGTGCGTTTCGGCTGATACCATCACTATTGTTATCTTTGTATATGCAAGACGTTGCTAGAGTTCAACATTTACGATGATCTTAGCGTGTGCGCTGGACTTGCGGTGCGTGAGCCATTTCTTTCCATTGATGTGCTACATGTGAGATATATGTCATGGGCCTCTGAGTATTCCTTCTCGTGGTGTGAAGTATATTTGACTCGTAGAAGAGAAGAGTATGAAGATTGAGCCGCTTGTGGTTGGTTCAGATTGCACCAGAGCTCATAAGGGTAAAGTTTTCAGTCTGATTAGCTAAGCTTTGCGTACTGAAATTGAAATCTGTACTTTTGCTTGTTGTCCTGCTTTGGTAGATCTGAGGGTAAGATGACATGTAGTTTGGTGAGATGCTAGAGGTGTCTTGCGCCGTGGGAAGAAGAGCGCTGTGCCAGAGTAAGCAGATGTGTACAGTAGTCTGGTGGCAATTGTTCTGCTTTTCTTTGCATCACTGGAGGATTAGCAGTTCGGTCAGTGTCTGGCGTCAGATCAACATATGAGGTATAATCCCATAAACACCGTCTTTCTTGAGGAACCAGAGGCGCTGAGGCGAAGTCTGTGTTATACACATAAACATAGTTGGTCAGTAGCATAATCAAACAATAGATGGTCTTTTAGCCTACATACGTTAGCATGGCGATGCCCTGATCTACAAAGATTGAATCGTGTGTAGCTACACGTAGACGAGTCGATAATTGCCGCGCATGCTTGTTCTAATCTGAGCTTATTATACAACCATAGTTTGCTACCTCTATTGTTTTCCATGACTACCTCCACACATCTTGTTGAAATAATGGCGTAGCTCGTTCGCAGGCTGCTTGCTCCAAGGATCGGATGTGCTTCATTGGAGCCAACGAGACAGTTGTTGGCGATTTACAGGCGCGAGCGAGAGACCTGCCTTGCAAACCCGCGAACTTCAAGTGATTGGCAGTATCATAAGCTATTTCACACGCTAAAACTTCCAGCCTACTGGTGAATGGACATTGTATGAGTTGTGAGCGTCCTGAGCTCCTTCCATACAAGGCTGCATTCACCCAACCTGGGAAGCTGCATCTTGAAGGAGCCAAGGCTCATCGCCCAAGCATAACCTGACCGCAGTCACCCGCTCGCGCTTCTCTACATCCACTGTTATCTCCTTATTCTTTTATTTTTGGCTATCATTCCATCGTTGACAGTATTCCGAGCCGCTTCGTTCAACATCTTTACTCGCCCGCGCCGCACGCACGTACGCCATCGCTCGCTTTAATACGCCGGCTTAACCCTCACTACGTTTCCTTGACGGCCAAGACTTTTTGAAGTTCCACGATCATAATGGGAGAACCATCCGGCAAGGCAGCGACAACACCTGACCTGTCTAAAGTTTGCCCGTTCGGAATCCTCAACGTACCAGCTGCCCTCGAAATGCACGCACTCCTACAACTTGGGACCAAGGAGATACATAAGCGTCTTCGAGAATGGCTAGCTGAAAGTTATCTGGACGGAAACATGCACCTGCTACAGACCGATGAGCCACTCGGGATAAGAATTCACAGTGTCGAAGACCTTGGTATGCTGGCTGGTGCCTACAACCTTGCACCGGATCTGCGACGGCCGAAATCATCGAGGCTGGACAACGAGCTTTATTTCTATGGACAAAAACCTGGAAGGGAGGCTGCCGTGGCTGCGGGTCAGTTTATGCAACAATACTTCAAGCCCGGAGCGACTCCTGCGAAATTATCAATGGCAAAAGAGCCGACGCCAAGAGAGCCATTCCCTACTATGGAGAAGGTGACGGCAGAAGAGGATGCCGTGGCTGCAGGTCGGTTTATACAGCAATACTTCAAGCTCGAAGAGATCCCTACGAAAGTTTCCACGGCAAAAGAGCCAACGCCAAAAGGACCAATGGGGAAAGATCTATTGCCTACTGTGGAGGAGGTGACGGAAGAATCGTCATTGGAAGACTGAGGCGCTCTAACATTGGGTTGTTGCGCGGTATATGGAGCAGGTGCATGCTATTGTATTCAGGCACTATTGGGTTTGGATATACTCGGTGTTCAATTACAATCACTATATCACTGTAGAACGTGCGATGTATGATAAGCAAGCCTTTTTTGACTTTCTGGTGCTTCCAATGACAGGATACCGCAACATCTCTGGGCATATGTGTATTGCTTGAGATTAGCGTTTTGGTATTCTACCCACGTTTCCATCGTATACGAGCAATCACAGCAACCGCCAAGGTGATTTGATGGCAGCTGTTCTCACACTATAAGGACAGGCTGATCGTTGGCTTGATTCTATGGAGAACAGTGAGTCCAAAGCGGACGCAATGGCGTGTCGAGGTCAGAGGCAACGAAGACGTGCGCACTCCAGCTATGGATGAAAGGTTTTCAAGAGGCCGTAGGATCCACACCAAGATCCAGAACATAGATTCGCTAAATTTCTACGAGTTAGTTGAAGTGGATGTAATGACCAGCACTGGTAGGGGAGAACTACGCCTTGACACTTCCTGTGGCGTCGCAATCGGTGCTGAGAAATACGCCCACAAGCACGTCCGCACCCTGCTTTCCAACCTTCTCCATCTCATAGCCTGGGTTTCGAAAGAAGCTTGCGCGATCGAAACGGTTTCGTCTAGCCATCGCCCAGACGACTGCAAATCTTGACGTTGGCTGACGACAGCTGGGACACTGCAGCGTTCCCTTGGCTGCAACAAGCGCGGAGCAGGCCACGCGCCCGGACGTGGACCCTCGACGTTGGTTGACGTAAAATTCTCTCTACAACAGCTCCACCACCGCACCTTTCACTGCTCAACGCAAAACAATAGAACAAGCTCTTATTCTGTGCCTTGTCGCCTTATAAGTCTGCGTCCACACTGCGCATTCGCCCTTCGCTCACGCTCGGCACGCGGGGAAAGCTTCCGCAAATATCTAAACCAACGTTTCCAGCGATTATCGCCCCTCTAACCAAGCCATTCGAGATGATAACACGCTCCTTGCATCGGCCTACGGGCCCAAGCGCTACGATGGGTGACTCTGTTCCGGGCTCCCACGTCGCGCCCTTGAACAAAGCTCGGAACACCCCACCACGCCGCCACTCCAGCAACCACAGCGCGACAATCGCAGCAGTCCCATACACCACCCCGACTACTACCATGAATATGCCGCCTGCTGAAGGTATGGTGGATCTGCAGACGTTGGCCAAGATCTTCGAGGTTCTCGACACAAGCCAGGTAGGTAACACTCACTTACATGTTATCTCACGAGTAAGACTGTCAGTCTTCGTAGCTCCTCAGCTACATAAAGCTTGAGTTTTCTATCTATTTTCTCCAGATGCCGAATATTCACGAGCTAACGAATGTAAAGCATGACGACGACAAGGACCTGGCGACCTGGATCAAGACAAACTACCTCCCCCGTGACTTCAACGGAGTCATCGATCAAGGTGGTGTAACTATCAACGGTACTGAAGCTTTCGCAAAGTTGTACAACGCTTACAAGCGCGTGCGCACACTCACCAATCGCGCCCAGGACAAGTGGCCGTAGGTTTTCCCAGACACCTAGCGGGTTCACATCGACTGACTTGAACAGGTTCTTCGACCGTAGGTGGAAGAGCATGACTTCAGCTCAGGTGACGAAGATGGCTACGAGCGAGCACGCCACGTCTTCTTCTGATGCCATGAATGGACTTCCACGCAAAGGTTCATCGGTGCCAGAGTGGATTGGAAACCGTAAGTTGATTCCTCATGAGAGTCATTGTTCTGATTAGGTAATAATCAATATACAATAGGTCCCGAAGCCACCGGGGGTCAATCTCAACCTAAACTACCATCTCCTGCTCTCAACCAGACAGCGGTAGACCAAACTCTCGCAACGGGTATGTTTGCTCTATTTCTTTCGACAACTATTGTTTAGCCCTGTTTCAATTCATAACTATTGCAATGATGAAGGTCAGCGACAGCTAACAATGAGAAGGAGGTATAGCACCAGAAGTGACTCAAAAGCCCACGAAATCAGTAGAAGGCCTGCCCACACCGACTTCGCCGTCCATGAAATCTTTCGCGACACAACCCCATCACGCGGAGGGCAACAAGGCGGCAAGCAATACGTCTTCCCGCTCATCCCCAACCTCAGGTACGTTCTCATTGGGCCTACAGGTTCATACTATGAGGCCAACTTGCTTTAACAAAAAATCCAAATGTTTAGGTTCTCATGTCTTTGATTAATCTACTAACGTGGTCCCAGTTCTTGCTGCAGAAGCTGCACCCGAGCACTCAAACCTCGATGATCTACCTGTGGTATGTAAACTGGCGCTGAATGAGAACCTACAAACGCTTATCACATCTAGTCATCTGGACAGAAGCGCAAGCGCGGTAACCCAGACTACGATGATAACGGACGGTTTGCTCGGGGCCACGGCAACCTGCGCGCAAATAAGCGCCTTCGTGGAGGCAAGGCCGGACGTGTACGGCGGAACATGTTAAGTCCAAGGGCGAGAGGGGGCTCGGACAGTCTCCTGAACGATCATACGCCGTCGACATTTGAGGACGATCGCAACGATAACGACAATGAGATGGCCGATGGACCTGTCAAGAAGCCCAAGGTAACCGCGCCGAGTCCCCGCGTGACTCGGCGGCAGACGCGTCTCTCTAAGGGAGGCGATGATGTGAGCACCTCCACCCAGGCTTTGTCCGCACAGGCTAGCCCGGAAGCCGCTGGTTCTCCGAAGCGTCGCGCAGACAGCGATACCACTACCCTCGACGAGAAAAACGTGAGTCCTTTATAAATCGATACCGTCAACGATAAACTTGCTAATCATAATCGGCTCGACTAGGTCACCGCTGCTGAAGTCCAAGGACGTGCAGCAACTCCCGACCACGAAGATACAATGGTTGCCGACAACGACAGCGCCACCACGGTACCCACCGACGCAGATCTCCTCAACATGGGCTTGACGCATTCTGAACGCCGCAACACTGCTGCTACCACCGCGAAGGATGACCAAGAGAGCAGCGAGCCTGACTCGACGGCAGACACCAAGAAGCAGGCTGCGGCACAAGATGATCAGTCGCAGGAGTCTGGAGTCAAGTACTTCGCTCGCGTGAGCACTGGCACTGCTTCCTTCGAAATTGCCCTCGACGAGGCCATCACAGGCAAGGACAAGGACCTTACAAGCGACCTACTTGGCTATGCTGCGTGGAGGGAGAAGAGCGGCGAGAACTCGAAGAGCATCTCATTCGACACGTGGCGCAGCATTTTCAGCTTTGGTCGCTAAGGAGAGGTGCGAGTGGCTGTATTTGCTAGAGTGATTGCGTTGGAAGGGGCATTATTCGTAGAGTTGTGGTTCTGGCAACTTCTTCGTGGACTATGGCGTGAGGGCTTGTTTCGGATCACTAGCGATATGGAGCCCGCATCGGGAGGCTTTCTACAATGAAGAGGTGACTCTCACTTTTTACTTGCTTATTCTCGGGCGCTTTGCGCTTTCTGCAGATTGGTGTCGGGGAACAATATGATCACGAGGCACCGTATCAGCTCCGTAGGTAATTCCAACCCCATGAAAATCGCCCTCGATCATATCCATTGAAATCCGACTTTTGACATGCTTGTGAACCCGTCCATGTCTGCCCTTCGGCCGCTCAATTTCGATCATGATGTTGAGAAGTCACTATGACTGACGTCCAGAAACGATGAGGCTAGACAAACTTGATATATTGCAAGCAGAGCCTGTTTTGATCTGCCAAGGATCTCGAAGATGTAGGCAAAGCCCTCGTGAAAGCGCAGATCGAAAGTTATTGAGGCGCATGGTGGCAGATGCATGCCTCCTACTGCGGAAGGGGCAGGCGCGCATTCTCTGCAGCTGGCCGACGCAACGAACAGTTTCGACGTGCAGCCATCGAAATCGCCAGACCCGATTGTTTTTGATATTCTACCGCCGTAGGGACGACGAGTTAGAAGCTCTTCACTGCATGCAACGGTCATCGTGTCACACGAGAAAACAGTGGGTACCCATCCCGATGCTTTGAAATGTTCCCTCTTCTGGAATCATTTCTACCGTGCATCAATCCACTGGTGCACATTGGCAGTGCGATCGTATTCAGCCTTGCGCCGACATGTCGGTTTCGCTGACGAGAGATTGCCCATGTCGGGATTTGATCGTACCCACGCACCAGGCAGCCGGGCTGTCACAACGCCCATCACACTGCATCCGCTTCTCGCTCCTCCCACCTCATCCTCAAAACAAATTCAGTCGGCGACCACCTACAATCATCCTGGCAGAAGAGATCACCTTCGTAACTACGGGATGTGGATAGAGGCTTACGCGCAATGCCTGTGAACGCTGGACAAGAGTGGTTAGTAGAGCAGCAGCGTCCGCGGATGAATGCCTCGGTAGCGCACCCGTGCGAATGGCGGAAGAAGTCCTGGAGACCCCAACTAGCATCCAATCGCTCGCCATGAGAGCGACATGCATTGCAACCTTGACAAGCCAGCTTTGCCGCAATTGAGCACAGAATGGGTCTTTGGCGGTCTGGACAGATGCCGTGCCGTGTGCTCGCCTTCGCTGGTCTCTTTGTACGAGGGCGCGAGAACCACAAGGTAAACTGGGTTTTGATGTGAGATATTGCTCGCAGGGCTAAGTACCCGTAATCTCCGTGGGCCATGGATCCACCTGCATGCGGGATAGCGAAGCCTCGCATGGCGGATCCAGTTGCACGACGCTCCCACGGCGCTGGGTCTCGCAGCACGTCTCTCCTTCATTGCATATCCTGGAATCTGTCGCCCGTGTCCCCTGCGTTCGACCTCAATACTTGCTGCGCGGTATACTACCCAGAGGATGAGGTGTTCGCTCGCTGTGACTGCGTTGTTGGGGGCGAGAAGTGGTGCGTCGCCACTGGCTGCAAGGGGTGCACCATCGGTCGATCTTGGATACGCTGTCTACGACGGAACTCAAGATAGCCAGAATGGCATCAACGCTTTCAAAGGGTATAAACTTATTCCATCGTGATTCCGGCTCCAAATACTGATGTTGAACATGCAGAATCCGATACGCGACCCCTCCTGTTGGGAACCTGCGATTTGCGGCGCCCCAACCACCCATAGTGAACAGAACTGCTTCCATTTCAGCGACCAGCGATGGTCCTGCTTGTCCACAAACTGGGGCGGGCAGCGAAACGCCTGCTGAATATGGCTTTACGTCTGCACTTGGCGACGAAGATTGTCTGTATCTGAATGTTTACGCACCCTCCAATGCGACCAACCTGCCAGTCTTCTTCTGGATACGTAAGTCAAACATGCCCGACAAACACAATCACTGTACTTACCAACCCTTGAGATGGCGGTGGATACGGCCTCTTTAGTGCTCAAGGTCTCGATCCTACTGAGTTTATGACGACAAATAATAATGGCTTCATTTCGGTGATCATCCAGTACCGTCTCGGCGCATTCGGATTCCTGTCTAGTGAAGATGTCGAGGCTGGAGGTGCTCTGAATGCCGGACTTTTGGACATGAACTTTGCCCTCCAATGGGTACAGAAACATATCAAATCGTTTGGTGGCGATCCTGCACGTGTGACGATTGCGGGTGAGAGCGCAGGTGGCGCCGCTGTCATGTATCAAGCCATGGCATATGGCGGCGCACAGAACGTATCCCTGTTCAATAATGTACGTTCCTAAAATTGCCATTCAAAGCACGTGCTAATACACATGTAGATCATTGCTGAAAGTCCGTGGGTGCCAGCGCAGCATGACTACAACGACGAAGAACCGACTCAAGCGTACGATGACTTTAGCGCAGCCGCCGGCTGCTCCAACGCGACAGATACATTGCAGTGCCTTCGCGACAGCGACAGCGAAGTACTCCAGAACGCCAGTGCTCGAGTATCTGAAGCCAGTGCTTTCGGTAGTTTCGCCTTCCTTCCCGTTACGGATGGCTCTTTCGTGAAAGACCTCCCCTCTACTCAGCTGGTGGCCAAGTCTCTGAGTGGGAAACGTATCCTCTCCGGCAATCTTGCGAACGAAGGCGTCCCCCTCAGTCCGCCCACCACCGTAACTCTTGAGGATTTCCGCGACTATGTGTCCTCCACCTTCCCATCCTTCTCTGCCGATGACAAAGCCGCTCTAGAAGACCTTTACTCCTACGAAGGCGATGACCAAGATGCAGACCCATCAGCGCCAGTCTACGATACCGATGGCACTTCTTCCGTCACTGCTGTCAATCAATCAACATTCGGCACTGGCCAGCAACAACGTGTGATCAATGTCTTCGCCGAATCTACTTTCGACTGTCCTTCCTACTGGCTAGCCTCCGCCTTCCCCCAGGCGTGGAAATATCAGTTCAGCGCTAACCCTGCGTATCACGGCTTCGATCTTCAGGCCCTGTGGTCTGGTACCAAAACGCCAGGCGCGTCTTTCAAGCACGCCTTCCGCAAGATCTGGGGCAACTTCATCGTGCAGGATGATCCAATCATCAGCGTGTCGGATGCCAAGGGTGGAGCCGCCAATTCGACTGTGCCGGAGGGTGCAGATGGACTTATTGAATGGCCAGTGTGGACCGATGAGTCGCCTGCGCTGCTGAACCTGAACACTACAGGCGGGAACGCGACGTACCACCCGGTAACCGAATATCTGAAGTATTACACATATTCGGATCCTGGAGTAGTGAATGTGTTCAATGTTGCAGATGCGGATGCATGGGAAGGTGGAAGAGGGGAAAGGTGCAAGTGGTGGCTTGAAAACGCCAAAAAGGTACCATACTAAATCAAAAGCGCTGCGAAATAGTTCCATAATGCTCTCCCAGATAGAACAAGCAATTGCGCATTATACTCTATGTCACAATTCGTGACCTCGGAACATTGGAACCCTCAACTTGTCACGTGGTTCTGTATGCGGTTAGTGCGATCCGAAAGCTCCTTTCCCCCTCCGTCGTGCATCTTCCCAGCCACCACCTAATGTCACCAACCTCCTCGGTCTACTGCGTTTCTTTCGCAGCCTGTGATAAAGTCCAGGTTGTTTACATCAAGCGCATGCCTTTGGTTCCTGGACTGCATCCCACCGTGCCCGAAAGGGCAGTCGATAAGACTGGCTCCGTTACACAGAGCAAACTGCAAATTGATCCAATCTAGAATACGAGGGGATTGTCAACAGAAGCGCCAAACATCAAAATGATCCTGATCTAGTGTGATGACAATGGCAGTTTCGATGCGGAGGCACTCAGTTTCGGATTTCATGTTCGCACCAAGGGATGCCATGAAGCGCTACCGGTACTCAGCAGCGCGATGTTGATTCTGCGTGGCGTTGTTGGGCCTGGGCTGATCGCGGAATCCGAAAGTTCGAAAGACAGTTATCTGCGTCGATTTGACAAATACATCGCTCGCACAGCGGGTGCTCATGTCGAAGGCTGGACATCTCCTCGGAACGTATGCTACGCTTTGTGAGGAACGGTCTGTAGCGAGGCGCCAGCCAACAGCAAGGTCAACAGACGCTGTGTGCGGCTGCGCGTTGGTTCCCAGCGATCAATTGACGAACAGCGTGGCCAGCGACGACCTCAACTTTCCACACGTCAGCAAAGTCTCTTCAACCACCCCCTTCAGCTGCGATTACGCAGTGTGTCGATAACCACCACTAGCATGCGCCAGCGTGAGGAGGGTATGCAGGGATGCCAACACTAGCTCAGCCATCAGACGGCGAGGATACGAAACCCTGCATGTCAGTTCAATCGCCGAAGCGCCGGCTGTCATGAAGTTGCACATGTACTTCAGATCTACTCCGTAATTCGTCGAGACAAACATGCACGCATCTGGAGGCTTTTCTGGGCGCCCTGGCGACTCGACGCCAGTGTCATACAGAAAATGTTCCGGCCGTAGGTGAGGGCTCCTCGAGGGCCTAGACTGGAAAAGGGAAGTGCCGTCGTCGCATATGCATACAATTGCTGGCTTGTTGCTTTTTTAAGCTCGGCCGATCTGCCCTGCAGCTCGACTTCAATATCAACCGCGGCATATTAACTGGACATCTCGCTGACCCCTCCCTTGTTACTCTCCATAACATATAGCCACTTTGCTACAGGCTGCTCGCCTGCAACTATACTTACTCCTTCCACCGAACTATCCTCTACTGAACCTGCGCAAATGATGTAAAGCACTGCTAGCGCGCCAGCCTTCACGACGCCACTTACCTACGCTCGAACTCGGTGTTCGCAGTCGCAGCATGAGCCATGTCAGCCTTTACGCCAGAGGAGCTGGCGTACCTCGAAGCGCATAGGGATGATACAAGAGTACACGAGATTCACTGGGTATATAGTACACCTATCGCTTTCGGGGTCCTTTCGACGGCATTGAGGCTTTGGGCTAAAAGTGCGGGTCGAAACGGTATCACGTTAGACGACTGGCTGATTGTGGTCGCGACAGTATGTGCCCACAACGACTCTGTTGATATAAGCTAATAGCACTTAGATATGTCTAGTCGGTGAATGCGCAGCCGGTTTGGGCTATGGTAAGGGCTTTTCAGGGAGACACACTTACTTGAAAACTGACTATACTAGGCCCTCCTCACGGTATGGGAAGACATGTCATTGTCGTATCTCCACATGACCAATCCATGGTCCGCAAGGGCGACTACGTCTTCAGCCACTTTTACGACTGCGCGCTTGTCTTCGTAAAGCTAGGAATACTGGCCTTTTACCATCGAGTTTTCGTCGTTCCGCTGTTTCGCAAAATCGTGACCGCAACTGCAATTTTCGTCATTGCATGGGGAATCGGCATAACCGTTACGTTGGCTCTAGCATGCCGACCTATCGAAGCATTCTGGGATGCGTCCGTCAAGGGCGACTGTCTCAATCTGGTCCACTTCACCTACTTTACGAACATCACGAACATGGTCACCGATGTATGGATATTCCTAATGCCTGTACCCGTCATATGGCATCTGCAATTGCAGACCAAGAAGAAACTCTTGCTCTGCTTCATCTTCTCGATAGGCATAGCGTATGTATCTCCCAGACTGTTCATACTAACGCGATGGCCGGTACTAATCCGCGCATGTAGAACTTGCATCGTTTCCGCAATTCGCCTCACCGTTGTTCTCGGTCACGGCTACGCTGACTTCACATGGAGCTACGTTCCACTCGGCGCTTACTCTGCTTTCGAACCCCTCGGAGGCATCCTCTGTACGAACCTACCTATCATCTGGCACATGTGGCGCAAACACCGAAAATCAGAAGCCCTCTTACCGGGTTCTTCGCTCTTCAAATCGAAACACTCGTCGGCCGCAACACCTAGCTCACGTGAATCGCGCCGCAGTCGCATCGCTCGATCTCTCGGGCTTAGCAACGTGGACCAGACCGGTACCGATAGCCAAGCTCGAACAATACTTGCCGCAGAGGAAGGGCAGCCCACCTTTGAGGAGATCAGTCCGACTAATCCCGAACGAGCGCTCTACTTTGGGAAAGTGGAAAGGATACAGACGCTGGAACGGGAGATGTCGGAAGCGAGCAACGAAGCAGATCCGAACTCCAAGAAAACGAGGAGCTCCAGCGAAACGGGAGCGTCGCGTGGGCCCAAACATGCTAATATGAAGAAGAACGTATGGGAGGTCAGGAAGAAGTGAACATCCTCACCAAATACGCTTTTTCTTGCCTGATAGCGGCGCACTGCTATCGCATCACGCTCGGCGCCATCCCCCGCCGAATTTTTCTTTTCTTTTCTCACAATATACCCGGGATTCACGAGCATCTGCATCAAGGCGCACTATGGTTGGAGTTTTCAGGACCAAACTGGGCCTAATTATGTTTTAATGATTCACGGACACTGTACGGCGGTTGGACTCCTACGAAATTTGGAAGATGAAGGCACCTTGAATCAACGATTGTACTACCATCACGATACTATATAATTCAAACAATCATATATCACATGCGCATTATTCCCTTCACACCGAACGCTCCGTCGATTACGCCGCCTGGGCCTTCGCGCTAGAGGCGCCAACACACTGTGGCGATCGTCTTCCCTTTTCGGATGGGGCTGCATCGTGTATGTCAGCCACTTACGCATCCCTCGGCAATTAGCTTCGCGTTCAATTGTTTTTTGCAGCGCACGACGCTATCGCGGGAATGTTCGGCTTTAAAACGAATATGAGACGCGCTCGGCATCTGTCATGAATGCTCTTGGTGTTCATCCCAAGGCCCAGCCAGGAAGTGTGCGGGTAGTAGCTACATGGTAAGTGCATTCATAGTGAATGCATGTTTCTAACGGCGTGCACAAATCCTGGCGAGTTCTATAATATTCCATATCTTATTACGAAGGCTTCATACGTCTTCTAGTCTCCGAAGCTTCAAGCGGTAATGTGGTCTTGTTTCGAATACGTACCTGGTGACTATTCAAAAAGAAAATAAACCCTGCCCTAGATATTGCATCGTATAGAGAAGCGGAGGCATATGATCGTAGCTTTAATTGCACTCAGGTCTCACATTACGGGAAAGTAGATGGTTTGATCAGTTCTATTACCACGCTTACGGATTTGCTACATGAGATATCGGTCGCTTAAGTTCGGGTGGTCTCAGTCGGTAGCATACATTCTCTTCAACAGCCTTGAGGTCATGCATAGTAAAGGTGGAGGAGGCTACCCAACGATACTACCTACGTGAAAATACACACACAGGATCTTGGTGTCATTCAAGGCTTATCTTGGCCGTATCCTCCGAACCTGATCTTGCAATAGGACATCCAGCCCCGTCGAGGACTTCGAATGCGACATCAGCCATGCAACAATGAACATGGCATCTGATCCCCTTGATTGTTACATTATTCGAACTACCCCCAAAGGAAAGTGACTCAGACTGAAGCATCAAGTCACATCGATGCGTTCACTGAGATAGTATCTATTTCACATCCGTCAGCCATTCTCGTTGCCACCATGAAACCTTAACCAAGCTGTTCGTGTCTCGAAATCCAGCTACTGGAGAGGCACTCCACCAGTCTCACCACCATCTTCCGCTTCGCAATTTCCGATGCCGCCTATCGAGGCCGAAGCCGACCCGGTGATGTTGGAGTGCTCCGAGTTAAATGATACAACCTACGCTATCGCCAGCATTAGACAGCAAGTGAGCAACAAGTTTTTGGCTGCACAATGCCTGCAATTGCTGAATAAGCATACTGCAGGAGTTAATGACACCTTCGTGGAGGCACGTGTGAGCTTGAAATATCCGTGCCATTAAACATTTTGTGCGGTCGTGTTGTATCATTTGGTAAGGATGCCTAGGATGTGCGGTACAGTTTGATGCCATGGTTCAGTTGGAGGTTGCGCTAAATCAACTTTATCCCATGGACCGGCCTTCACGAGATATGATTCAGTGTCTCTGCACAATTCACAGCCTCCAAGTGCAACAGGCCAGAATATGTTGACGAATGCTGTATTTTCGTGGTCAATTTTGATCCCTCATACTCGTTGACATCGATTCGTACCTTGGTATAGCTTCATGAACACACCATCACCACTTCGAACATGCTCGTAAAGATACCATCGCCCACCCTTCTTGAGATATCCATAGAGGTCAGTGATGTTCTTCTCTGGTTCGGGTATGCTGCATAAGCAGAGTATGGAGACTATGCAGTCCACACTGCCTTTCTCAATGGTTTTACCATTGATCTTGACTTTATTGACTTCTTCTATCCCCACTGGAAGGACCTCGTACACCCCGTCCAGGCCTATTTCTTGGACTCTCTTGGATAGTGCAGCGTGTGAGTCGGGGTTCGGCTCGACACCATACACTTTTTGGATGCCACCACTGACACCTTGAGATCTAGCGCCAGGCTTGTCAATGGGTACCTTCGCCTTGTCGTAGAGATCTATCCAGTAGCCGCGACCAGGTCCTATATCAAGGATTACGCCACCCACCGGAGGTGCCATCGGTTTGTCTGTGATCTGCGCATCTTGCATCCGTCCTTCCAGAAGAGCTGTGATACGGTCTCCATTGCCTGCTCTTAACTGAGGCCCAAACCATAGCCAAAACGCACTGAACCATGCATCTTGTAGCTTTGACCACGAGAATAAGATCCCATACTCGCCAGCCCTGTACAAACGCAATATTGTGCTACACAAAAAAGGTAGCGTAGAGGACATGAAACGCCATGGATCGAGAAGGGACCAGAAGATCTCGCTGAGCCCAGCAAAGTTCACCATAATGCAGGGCGAATGAGTCGAAATACGGAGAGACGTTGATGATGAGGATAGAAGACGGCCGTTGCAGTTTCAAGTCGCTTTTCATTTAGCGAGCCGCTGGCGCGAATTAGGTCCGAAATGTCTCCTTTGGGCAACTAGTTCCGGACGTGGAAGCGTGCGCTACCCGCGTCATCGGAAACCCGCTTTTGCCAGTATATGCTGTTACAATGTTTCAGACACACCGGACATAGGCCGTGAGGATTATGTCACATACGTATTGAAATGCTGCAGCCGCGCGTTGAAAGCTGCATGCTTATAATGTGTATATTGGATAGGCAAAGCAGGGCGAGGCTGAACCATCGTCAAAAGTCCTGGCGTGGAATCAAATTCCGCAGTTGTGACAACTCACAATGTCTGAGCCTCAAAGCTTGTTTCCTTGTTTTCAATGCATTGTGCGATTTCATATCGAACTCCAAGTATCCTCCCCTCTACTGAAAATCTCATCGTGTGTTAACAATACTGTATTGACACGATGCGCTGGTGTAGATAAAACAACCGCATCTGCGTAGGCCCTCTACTTATCCTGGAAGTTAGGTCATCGAGCATTACAAACGCCAAAAGTACGATAGTTCTGTGGATTCTCGAACATGGTGTTCGACGAGCAAGCCCAGGTCCCAGTGGAAGTGCCTTCGCACCCAAATAGCCCTCGTTATCGTTTCGAGATCGCAGAGAAGTTGAATGATAACTCAGGACAGAACAATGCCGGCATTCTTCTTGTTGGTGACACTACAACCGGCAAGTACTGTGTTGAGAAACGGCTCAAATCGTCCGACGTTGGTAATGGCCGTGCTGAGCGCGAGATTCACATACTCTCGCAGCTTAATGGACATCCCAACGTTGTACAGTTGATAGACTTCGAGCTGATCAACAATCCCAAACTGCAGGAGTGTGACCTTAGCGCAACGACCTGGATGGAGTACTGCGAATGGGGGAATTTGAATCACACGATTGACTATCTCAGGGCAAACAACGAGAGGATGGTCGAGCCACTTCTTTGGCACGTTCTCGAGAGTCTAGCTGAGGCAGTGAGGCACTTGCAACAGGGTCCTAAGGACTGCGACCATGGTACATGGAACATGGTATATCACCGCGATATCTCCCTTTCCAACATCTTTCTCAAGTCAGATCCAGGTTCTCAACTTCCTCGGGTGGTTCTCGGCGACTTCGGACTCTCAACCACGAACGCCCATATCAAGCTCGGTTATAACGATCGGTGGATAAGCTCCACATTCGAGAAGTATTTTGCGCCTCCGGAATTCCCCGTTTATTATCCAGAGTCAGACATATACCAGATTGGGGCGGTATTGTATTGCTTGATGTACGGACAATACACGCCTTATGTCGGAGCCGCACCACGCTTGAATAAAGGCCAGCGCGGTTGGCTAGAACACAATATCTGGGTGCGCGAACTTCAATCTAGCCAACCCTATTCGGATGATCTAGTCAGCATAGTGAGTGCTTGTCTGCGAGGAGACGTGTCTTCTAGATGCAACACTGATCAGCTGCTGCGGATGCTTGGAAAATTTTGACATGTAGAATGAATGAACTAGTTGAGCGACATCTGAAACCCCCCTTGTCTCCCAAAATCAATCGTGCCCTGCCTAGATCTTAACAGTGCACTTCGTTCCTTTTAGCGTTTTAACCATGAGTTATGATATGGATTCAATTACCAAGATAATCATCACATCCAAAACAAGAATAGCAAATATCAGTTTCTAGAAGGTCTTGATTCTTCATCTGCAGATTATTTCACTTGAGACCTCCAACCTACATTGACCTGGCACTGCAATCTGCTAGACTTCCTACTATCATAGCTTCATTGTGTCCAATCGCACACTATCTCCTCCTTCACCTCAACCAGGCTTTCAAACGCTTGCGACCGTTCATTAATCCGTCCTTCTGACACCATCGTTTGTATTATGGAGGCTAGAATCCCTGCAGTTGGTCTCTGGGCCGCTTCTTTGGATAAACACCATGTCATAAGTTCTTCCAACCCTCGTGAGGTCTGTCGCCCGTGGGTGCCCTGTCCAACGAAGAAGTTGGCGAGGCATTCTGTTGGGTCGCTATCGCACATAAGCAAACACAATACCACAAGGCCGACTTGATAGATATCGCATGCTGCTTGTGCTTCGCAACCTTCCGGAGGCATAAAACTAAGATTCCCCGGAAAAAGTTTTCCTAGCGACAGCTGTCCCAGATCCTCTTCAATCGCTGCGCAACCGAGGTCTCCAAGCTTAACTTTCGGGTATGCATTCTTGGTTGCACTCGATTGTAGAAAGACATTGGTGAGCGTAATGTCCCGATGCACTATCCCTTGACTGTGACAAGACCGCACTGCCGCAGCAAGGCATCCAAAGACATGCCACAGGAATGCTTCAGGAAGATACAAAGCAAGGCTCGCGTAGCTGTCCACGAGTTGAGCCAAAGTCCCTCTGTCGCACAGTTCTGTCACCATCCACGGAATATCATGGGGATGCCGGGATCCGTCGTACGAGTCCAACAAACGCAGAATATCTGCATGGCCTCGGTCACTATATCGATTTAGTTCTTTTAAAAGACAGATCTCCCGCGCCGCGTGACCCGGGTAGCAGATATCCGGCGAAAGCATCTTCAAGACACACAGCTTCCCTGACGAAATCTCCCGGACTTGTTTGATCCCTCGGTGGAAGGAGCCATGGGAAATGTGGAAGGCATGATGTGAGAGTGATGGAAGGATCGACCAACGACGGCTAAAGATGGAGCCCGGCTCGAACTTGCGGCCGGCTCGCTGCCTGATGCATATCTCTTCGAGCATGTAGAGGTAATACCTGGGTCTCAGGTCTGAATGCACATCAGGTTGGGTATACACAGAACCAGGTGGCGATAGACTGAACTGTGAGGATAGAACGTCGAAGATGAGAAGCAAACGATTCCACAGCATAGCATGCTAAGCGACGCTTAAATGTAGTCAGTCGTCGATGAAGGTAGCCGGTGACAGTCCCTGTTAGCCGCTTGACAGGGGAGGATGTTGGTATTTTCCGATTACATCTCGCATCGTCGGATTGAACCTGCGAGACCGTGAAAGCGGATTTTCAGCCACCACATACATTCGATATCAAATATCAAGCTTTATCAAGAGCGCTCAGACATATCAGGCTCCGTGATCCATGATATCCAATCTAGAGATACATGTTCGTGGAATTCAACAGTTCGGGGACTTATATCCGCACTAATGCAACGCTAGTATCGCGACAGGATGATCCACGTTGCCGACGCTGAGGTGAGGTTAATTGGCGAGTTGAATATCTACGCGATAGGCGTTGTTAGAGTCCTTCAAGCACGATCAACCGTTATTGTAGAAGTAAAATCTGCTTGATGTTGCGAGAGGCATATGAGAGGTGATCCACGTCAAAAAGACCAAGGAAGCCCTGGAGGGCGCGACTAAGGCGTGCGATTGACGATAAGCTCGCATTGGTACGCACACAGGCTGTCAAGAAAAGGCATACATTGGCTATAGTGTAGAATTTCGTATCCGTAGGTGTTCGTCCGCCAGATCGGGAAGAGCTAGGAAGAGATGAACGGCGCTTGTGGCGCTAGTGGCGCTAGTGTGATTACATAAGTGGTAAATGGCGAAATTGTCTCGAGACACGACGCGTCAACTTTCCATCGTTGATACTCTATAGGCACTTTGCGCACCCTCATCTTAGATCGTTGAAACTTCGTTGCCGTTCTGTGCGCCCTCATATTTTACTCCCCATTGAGTCGGGTCCGACATGCTATGTTCATTCGGTCTGCTATCCGTGTCACTTCAGCCACGCGATGCCGAAAGATCGACAGCCATGTACAAATTCGTTGCATAAACTTATATACGCACACAACAGGTGCGACTGGGTTTTCGGCGAAACCCGTGCGTATGTTTGAGTGGGAACGTTTTGACTTGGAGTCACCGAATGGACCGCCCCGGATACGAATTCACAACAATGAAGCGACTAAGTTCAGACATAACAAGCACCAACGCCTACCAGAATCTGTACTAGACAAGTGGTTCACGCTCTGCGACAACGCAGTCGATCTGGTTTCACCCGGCCGAGCGCTCATCCGCATTGATAAAACATCTGAAGATCTGCCTGGTCAATTCTATGTTGCCTCCATAGTCAATGAAAAGGAGGGTCAGGACCCGACCAAGCAGCGTATAATGCCGAAAGAGGTTCACATAAAATTACCTACGGTGGATGCCAGAACCTACTGGATGTGGATGCGACGAGCTTATGCCTCTTTAAATGCGGGTGAGATTGTCCAAGTTCACTGCCATGTGCATGACAACGTGCACTATCGAAATCCGCGCGAGGTCCATACCGCCATGTTCCAGAATCCGCAACTCTGGCCTGCAGCTATCTTGCGGGCCATGCCAGAAGGAACGGGTCTGCTGATGCCACCATGGAGTGACGGGAACGAAGTTGTGTGGTCGATGACTCGTTGGCCGCAGTTGACACAGATCCGGATCAATGGTTACTACGGCAAACTGAGAAGCAGACTCAACGATCCTTGGCTCAAGGATCTCCCTCCACGAGCTGAGGCATCTGCCTTCCTCGACGCAAAAGACACGCCGACCTTCATGAGCAACGAGGTTACCACCCTGGCGCATGCGATGGATACTGTATTTGATTACCAGGTCCAAGTTGTGAGAAGAGCAATGATGGGAGACAGGAAGTACTCTGCAGAGGGGAGAGAATTTGAAAGCAACCTGGCTGAACTTGCAGCTGCCCTCAAGAAAACACGACTTCCCTTCCAAAGCCGTAAAAGAGATCCAGAATTCCAAGAAATCATGTGGAGGTTCGATCAAGCACTAAAACATTCCTCTGCGAAGCTGAGCAGACGCTAGGAGATATGTATACTTCTGTAAGATTAAGAATAGAGGAAGCAACAGTTCAATCCTAATCAGACATCTGAAGACGTACCAAATACAGTTTCCAATTCTTGAGGCTTTGTTCCACCTATGCTGAGTTGTGTTTACGCTCACAAGGGCCTGAATCCACATCCCTCTTCCAAATCATCTGTACTGACAAACCAGAATCACAACAACAGCAACAGATCAAGCCAAGCCAAGCCATTCGTCGTATCTCAGTCTATCCAAAGCAGTCTATAACATATCCACCGCGAAACGAACCCCCACTCCCTTCCTCGTCCCAGCTCCCAGAGCTTCCCCTCAACCGCCTCCCCACTCCACCCATCTACACCGCAGCACTCCCATCCAAAGCCGTCACATTCAACGGCCCCCACCTCTCCGCAAAAGGATCATAACTCGCATTCCCCCACCTCGTATACTCACTAACATCCGCCACCCACCTGCTCACCTCCTCCCCATAAACACTACTCAAGAACGCATACGACACGTCCACGCCCGCACTCACCCCGCTGCTGCTCCACACATTGCCGTCCTGGACCCACCGCGCGTGCGGCACGTACGACACGTTGGAGCCAAAGGACGTCGCCCACGCCCAGGCCTTCTTGTTCGTGGTCGCGCGGCGGTTATCGAGGACGCCTGCGCGCGCGACGATGGTGGAGCCCGTGCAGACGGAGATGAGGTGCTTGAGGGAGGGGTAGACGGTGCGGACGAAGGAGATTTCGGCGGAGACGTCCTTGCGGGTGCCGCCGCCTCCAGGGACGAGCAGCACATCCAGAGGACCAGGAATGTTGCTGCTAGTGTGGCAGGTGCTGTTTGTGGAGCTTTCACCAACGTTTGTGAAGTTTGTGGCGGCGGCTTGGAGGTATTCGTCTATAGTGATGGTGGGGGGAAGGGCCATGCCGAAGTCCATGCCTGGCATGGGCGGGTTGGTTGTTGAGGGGGTGGAATTGACGCTGATGATGGAGAGGTGCATGGGGCCGGTTAGGTTTTGGAAGGCCATGGCGAGGCCTTGGAAGACGTCCATTGGGCCGAACATGTCGATGGGCGTGATGGAGGGGGTGAGGAGGATGCCGTAGTGAGTTGGGACCGCAGAGGTGTTCGCGAGCACCGGCCTTTCCTGCGCTAGAGCTGCCATTGGGAAGGCTGCCAGCAGCGAAGTGTAGGGTGTTGTGCGCATGACGTTGGTTGGTTGTTATTATTGGATAGATCCAATGCTGATGTCAATAATGAGATAATGAAGTGAAGCAAGCCCAGCTCGTGTGATGCGCGTAAAATAGAGTGAGGATGTGAGTGGATGTCTTACACGATAGTGTGAGCAACCTCTAGTGCATCTTTATACAGCCCGCAAGAATATGAGGTGCTGAGATTCCTCTACAGTTCGCGACACCGCCAAGTCCGACTCCAAGCAACCCATTTCGCAATACCTATTGCAAGCACCGTAGCGCACGCAGGATGTTTACAAACCGCGCGAAGTTGCGCACCAACCCTTCGTCTGTTGCGGTGTCATTGGTGGATCGTTTCTCTGCATAGATTACAGGCAGGGCGTAAACGCAAGACACGATCGGTTAACTACCTGTCCACGAGGCCGAGCATGTTTGCGGGTAATACTCGTGCGAAAGACGCGCGGGAGCCCGCTACCGCCTTTGTATACAATGCTTGGTGTTCGACTATCGCCGGTGATTGTCGGAGGCCCAACGGCTTCCAGGCGCACGGTTCCCCCGGCGAATTGTTTCGAAACCGGTGTTAAGGCTACAGATGGCAAGTGGAAGGGAATTCGTAGGGCTGGCAGCACTGCCGGAAGACTTTGCAATGCAGTGCTGAGAGATGCGCTGCCCATGCTGATAGCTACGCCTGCGCAAAATCACGGTGATCCTGGAACACGGCCGTTGTTTCATATTTTCCGAATTCATTTGCTATTACTTCGCTAACATAGGTATCCTACAAGACCGTTATACTCGAGTCGTCTTCTCGTCGAGACATAATTTTGGTCTTTGTATGTTTACAAACTGGCTCCTGCTTCCGCCCTATACGATGAGACCCTCAGCTCTCTCATGCTGCGGCGCCAGAGGGGCACCCTGCTCGGCCTTGCTCCAGCTCCTTCCACCGGGACCAACGTGCAGGCGGTCTGTGTCGACAAGACCATCGCGCTGCAGCGACTCGGGAGTCCATTTTGCGCTGGTGATGGGGTTGACGTGAAGCACGTACATGGTGTCGATCTCTTCCAGCGAGCGGCCCTTGGTCTCGATCATGAAGAAGTAGGTGATGACGGCGAGGGCGGCACAGCAAGCTCCGAAGACCAGGCCGTAGAAGTAGTCGATGTTGTTGGTGATCATGGTGCTGAAGAACGAGATCAGGAAGTTGAAGAGCCAGTTTGAGGCCGTAGCGAGACCCATGCAGGTAGCGCGGTAGCGGGCGGGATACAATTCACCGACGATGGCCCAGACGAGCGGTCCCCAGGTGGTGGCGAAGGCTGCGATGAACAGGCAAGTGAAGACAATCATGATGTTACCAGCCTGCGGGGTGCTCGTTGGGTTGTTGTGGTCGAGCTGGTAGTGTCCGACGAAGGCGTAGATGAAGAGGCAGACGAACATCCAGAGGGCACCGGCGATCATGGCCTTCCTCCTGCCCACATTCTCAACGATCCACAGACCGACAATGGTAGCGGCGACGTTCACAGTACCCAGAATGATGGAGGTGACGTCTAGTGCACGTTAGCATGCCTCGCGCAAGGATTGAATAGCGGGGGTACATACAGCTGTTATCAAGACCTGTCGCAGAGAAGATGGTCGTGCCGTAGTAGAAGAAGTAGTTGGCGCCCGTCAACTGCTGACCGGCCTGCAGGACCATACCAAGGATTGTACGGTAGAGCATACGAGGACCAGTGAAGATCTCGTGCCATGGGTGGTCACCGCCGGCCGACTCCGCGTCGAGCTTCTCCTGGATCTCCTTGATCTCAGCATCAATGAAGGCCGAGTTCTCAGCTACACCGTTCAGGCGGGCCATGTTGCGGCGGGCTTCCTCGATGCGGCCCTTGCGGTATGCGTAACGGGGGGACTCCGGGAGGAGAAGAATGGTAGATCCCAAAATGATAGCCCACAGCGCTGACAAGCCATTAGGAATTCGCCATTGCGCGCTGTTGTGGTACTCGGCTGAGGTTCCATAGTTGACCATGTACGCGGTCCAGATACCCAGTGTGATGAGCAACTGGTATGAGGAGACGGTAGCGCCACGAATACGCTTAGGGATCGACTCGGACTGGTACATAGGCACAACGGTGGACAGAGCTCCAATACCGAGACCGGCAGTGAAACGGCCCATGGCGAATTGCACCCAAACATCCTTGCTCGTGATTTCAATAATCACACCGACAATGTACCAGAAGGCGGATCCGGAGATGGTGAGGCGGCGACCAAAGTTATCGGCGAGAGGCGCAGAGCCCAAGCAGCCAAACAGAGTACCAATACTGATTTCGCATTAGTGATGTTCACTAGGTGAAAGGGGTTGTAGCAGCGCACCAAAGTAGACCAACGATAGTTCCCTGTCGCACGGCTGAGAACTCTCCGTTCTCGCCGAATCTTTCGATGAAGTCTGTCATTGCCAGGAAACCAGAGATTTGACCGGATTCGTAACCAAACATGAAACCACCAATACTAGCAACAGCTCCGAGGATGACTGCGATGATCGGAACCCTTCCTTGAGGCTCTTCTACATCGTGGTGCGAGTGCCTCCTGGGCGGCGTCTGGGCAGGAGTTGTCATGTTCGAAGTGTTCTTCTCTGCCACCTCTTCGGTGGGCTTTCTGTTGAAAAAACGCATGATGCGAATGTTGCGCAGGTATCAGGCAAGATGTTATTAAAATAATGTAGTCGATAGCAAAGATGCTGTGAGGTAGAGGATTCAATGAACCATTCACTGGGGAAGAGATGAAAGCATGGGGAATGGAGAAGAAATACTTGGGGTTTTGTTGACGAAGTGCCGCTTTCGGTTTCCCATGGCACCTGAGCATGGGTCGACCGGCGGCTGTACCGTGATTCGGCCGATGAACAGTGGAACTTGCCATCATTGCAGGCTGCGTGACACTAGCAATTTTCTCACGATGGTAAATCACTCGCTCGAGCTCGAGCCCGGCGTCCGGCGTTCTTCGAAACAGTGGAGTTGGTAAGCCAAGATGTGGAAGACGGCGGGCAGGCCATGGTATTTCAATCAACGCCGGGGAAGCTGGTGCTATCTTTGAGACTCATAGGCACTGTCCCACTGCTGCAAATTCTGGTCTGACACAGTGGAGTTTCGCTCCATTGTTGTTATCTCTGTTGCGGTCAAAATAGATACAGCCGATCTTGACCGAGCAAACTATCGGAAAGAGGTCGGAGGTCGGGAGATGTGCCATGAGGCTCTGCGGGACGTTCCTCGGCTGGACCGTTTTTTGCATATCCTTGTCCACTGGCGATCGAGAATTTTCGCTTTCGTTTTCCGAAAGCGGGTCTCAGTGGGTCATGATGGGAGCGTTTGTGAGGCTCTTAGATTGGGTCCTTTTGTTGGCGCAATAGCCCGTCTCGCTACCAAGGCTCGGCACGCAGCCGGCGACGTTGAGCGCTGATGTTTGAGGATGTGTATACCAGTGAACAGGCTGCAGGACCGTTCAACAGTCGAACTGCAAGCTTCGGACTGCGCGCAGAATGTTACCGCGCTTGTCGATGTGGTGTGATGCTGTTATCGATCCTTGGCCGGACTGGGCTAGCTTGGAATCTAAAAGCGGGCCGACCGATCCCGGAATTCTCCCGCTATGGCCACAGCTCGGCGCTCACGGCGCGCGTCATCAGTTGGCGTGATGGAGCCATGAAACGATGCTAAAGAATGCAACACTCGGAAGGTTCTGCAAAGATCGTGAGAGCGCAGAATCAGCAAGCTTGGTGCCGCCCCTTCCGCCTTCCGAGCTGTCTCCTTACCACGTTACTGCCACGTTGGTGCCACGTGAGGTCATGAGAAGATTGGCCACCGCATTCGCCTGCGTACGATCACTCGACCAACACTTGAACCTTCACATCATTCTTCGCATCATTCCCTGAATATGAGAATTTTTGGCCTGCGTGGCTGTATTGGTACTAGCCGTCTCATGGACCCACTTGGAATGCGCCACTTCCCTACCCGCAGAGCCGCACTATCACGGACATAAGCCAACTGCAGACTTTCTTCACGGCAATAATCCATAATTCCTCACAGCAAGGCGTCATTCGTGTATGAACCTCGTGTTGTCAGAGAAGCCTTCATTGCAAACAATTCAACTCCAGACTTCAATATTTGAGAACGAAATAGCAAACCCTCGCTTTGTTATCTACCATTGACAGTAGCTCGGTGGCCTGTGAAGCTTATTCAGGGGTCCAAGTCGCCAATGTCTTAAAGAACCTGTTTCTGGCCGAGAGAGGGGCCGATCTTAGGCTGGTGTCGCTTCCGTTGTTCTGTCCACTTACACCGCAAGTCCTGGCCGAGCGGGCATGGCATTAGACCATACATCAGTGTCTGGGTTAGAGGGTTGGCAGAACCTGGTCGAGCTCTTAGTGTTAGGTGTTCTTGTTCGTACATCTCCGCCACTGGTTAGACATCTAAGGACTGGGCGAAGGTTTGGCAGAGAAGCTGCGCCTCTGTTAGCATGACCGGTTTCGCCTACGCTTAGGTCTGCTTACTCGAAAAGTGGGCTAGATTGATCTCGACGACAGCTGCGATGGCCTGGGGAGTGTTGATCCACCAAACCTCTTGTGAGGTAGTATTAAGTTGAGTGGCTAGAACCAGCTGTACCAGCGACGCGATGCACACCCTTTGATCGTTAGCAAGGCATCAATAGCAAGACCTCGGTTGTACACTTACAATATACCGGAGCTAAACATTGCTGCAAGCGCTATCCTCTCCCCTTTTGCCCTGTTGAGCCTTCGGAGCTCATACCAAGGTAGCGCAACGATGCATATCTCCAGGGCAAGGTGAACTGCCTGTAGTCGGCCGGAGTTAGCGAATTCGTCCACCGTCACTCCACCATCCGGTTACTCACTGTGGAGAAGTCAGCATATGTAACTAGCGCCAACATTGTCTGTAGTCTACCTGTAGAACCATAGAAAAACTGGGCCATATCAACCCGACAATCCCCCGGACCCTTGCGGTTCCAGAAACGCGAAATCGGGTGGCACACGACCAGTATAACGACATACTATTGGACATCAGCCGTGGAGACCCAAAGGCGTGGTATACCCCATCAGCTTACTCGCGCGAACATCCACCACACAACGCAGCCTGCCAATAGCAGGATCCAGTACTGTGTTATGGATTTGCCGAACAGACGCCAGTATAGGGCTAGTGCTGTCATCTTGGAGAGTCCCATGGCCGTGGTGTAGAGCCACATGTCAGGATACAGGAGGAGAAAGTAGTCGTGGGTCATGCGGTCGTAGTCGATTTCGCCGTGGTGGTTGTGCTGGGCTATGTCTGCGCAGTGGAGGCCGAGGCCGAACTTTAGCTCTGTATGCGTTAGATCTTGAGTTACTCGTGCAGTGGAACGAGCGTACTGATCAAGTAGAGAATGTTGAACGCGGTAACGAAGAGCTGTCAGAGTTAGCATGGCACCATCAGCTTTCGAGAGTTCTGGAGCATACGAATGCAGCCGCGGAGACCCAATCTCCGGTGATAAACGGCACACCATTCCATCTTCTGGAAAAGAATCTCAAAATGAAGGCGATAAGAGCAGCTGAGTAGGTGATGGATATTGCAGCTCCGACGTTAGGTTGTAAGGTTTCCATTATGCAAAAGTGCTGAACGCCAGAAAACCTGCAAAGTGGATGGGGAATACTTCCAACAGTACATCGATAGAGTGCGGCGGCATCGGGTGTTATGCGTTGTGCGAGTGCGAATAGGAATTGTAAAAGGTGCGAGTCAAAGTGTCACAGCCCTTTGGCATGATGGTCAGGGCATGTAGAAGAGCTTTGTGTGAATATTGTTGCATACTGCAACACGTCGCAGCGTCCTTTGTGATATGAAAGCAACTTCACTCGCACTTGTCACCCACCAGCTATCAAGAAGCGTTCCAAACTGGGAAGCAGTATCCGCGTGTATGCTTCCAGACATGGTCCCTAGGTTCCCGCAGTGATCCCGCTATACCGCAGACTTCTGCCCACACCGTTTGAGCTACTCGCAAGCGACCTAATCGGAAAGTTGATGAGAAAGGATAAACTAGACGTGAGAGTTGATCCTGAGCTGTTGATTGGTGCACCCCCAGTCCAGGTCAACCGGGGTGGGAAAAAGTCCATGGTACGAAGTCTTCTCGAGCTTCCTGCGCACATCCTGGCTTTCAAGATCTCGTCCGGAACATATAGTCAAACGTGTCCTTGACCTGCGCTACTACGCCTTGAAACACCGCTTTGAGGAACGCAACGTCATCGAGCGTTTTGAAACGACAGTCGAAGTCACAGCTGAGACATCTGCGGACTGCGTCTGCGTAATTACCTCCGGCATCGTCGCGAAGCTCTTCCACAAGCCTGTTTGCGGTAGCAAGCTCTGTGATAAGGTCTGTCTGTACATCGCCTGTCCCTGATAGCCCGTCCTCTGGTTTATGGTATTCGGATAATGGCTTTCCGAACCAAAGCTCGATGAGCACAATGCCCAGTGCATAAAGGGCCTGATTTCGAATGATCAATTTCATGAGAGGTGGAAGAGAAGCAGCGCGTGCTTGATTTTCGCCTACAGCGTTCTGCAGTACGAATGGATCAGTGTAGGCGGTGTTGCCCGATCTTTCGATGAAGAGGATATCTGAGTTTCTCCAATTGTCTGCGAGCCAGGGAGTTTGATGTAATTGCAGCACGCTGGAAGCTAGAGTGACTGCCAGTCGTATACGATAGCGGCGAGAGAAGCGTGGATCCGTGAGCACGCTCGGAAGATCCCGGATTGACCAACTCTCAGTATCTCGTGGCGGGCTCTTGGAAGGGTAGATGAGTATACTATGCTTTTTTTTTGCGTATTCGTTCACTAGGAGAGACAGACATATCTCCCTCTGTGGCGGCTGTAATGTGCTAATGGTCGCACATAGACTCTGGATGGGCTGCATGTTGCGGGTTGGTCCCAAAGCTGCTTGGACAGCGGTCTTGGCTTGTTTCGCGAATCGAACGCCTTTGGCGCCAGCAGCCAAGGTTTTTGGGTTTCCAGGCGAGGGTTCACTGCGAATAGTAACCTGAACATCTACTTCCTCCCAGTTCCATGGTTTCTTGGTGGGCGGGATCGGGTTGTTGCTCGTTAGACTGTGGTGATCATAGCGGAAAACCACATGAAAAGGCTCCTGGACAGACTCATCTTCGTCACTTTCTTCGTTCTGAATCTGATCCATACGGTGCTCTAGGCGCAGATGAACGCCATGGTCGGCATGGCATGGGCACTGCCACCCAGACTCTAACGCGTAGTGAACTCCTTGAGCATGCTCCTTTATTACATCAAACCTGGGCATTGGAGGACGATACGGATTTTCTGAAGTCTGTAGACCTTCTAAAGAGATTGTCTGTGTTGTCATGCGGTTAAGTGATGAATTAGCCCGACGTAAACAACTCATCAGGTCGTCATAGTCGGCCTTCTTCAGACTGAAATCCAAACGCTTGTAGTACTTTCTGAAGTTTGCTTCATCCTTGAATTTTTGTTTCCCATCTGGATCCAGCTTTAACCGTTGCTTAAACATATCGGTCGTTTTCCGTAGTTCATCGATGGTGGCGATGTACGAGTCATAACTTGTGCCAAGACGCTTGTGCAGCTTGTCGTTGAACTGACCGTCCTTCCAGCGACTGCCTCCAGGATCGGCCAGGAATTCTGACATATCACTCTGTTTTAATATGCCTACCTATGATATCACTGATGAGCGGAGAGTCGATGGAACGTCCTGGGTTGACTCACTAGCAGTAGGTGCAACGAGTTCTCGCATATCGTTTTCTCCGTCCGAAGCTCGACAAGGAGACTTTGAAATTGCTGTCGGTATTTGAGACATCGCCTATTCACTGCTTTAGACACCCCTTTGCAGTGAGCACGATTATGGTCACGTACCGCGAGACTGCAATGCCTTTCGCGTAGAACTCCATTGACGCTAGGATCAGTGGGATCGCTCCCAGAACGAGGCCTGCAACCTCTATTCCCGACATCTCAAACGTTAAGAAGACTATCTCCGCCTTGAGATACCCTACGGCATGCTAGATGGAATAAAAAAGGAGTTGGGTGATGATGATGAGGTGACTATGCGTGTGAGAGGCAACCAGGCTGAGGGCTAAAGTTGAGATGGCAGGCACGTTGGGTTCGTTCGTTAGGTTCATGGTGCGGGGCTCGTTCAGCCTCATCGCATCGGGCATCATGATCGCTACCGCAAAAGCCCATCACCTTGCCTCATTATCGACTCCTGAACAACCTCTATGTCGCGCAGCTAGTTCTCGATGGCTACACCTCCTGCCATTCACCTGCGCGTGCACGATGTTGGTGGTGTTTTCGTCCGCCTCACGCAGGCACTAGGTCACTCCCCGCAGCACGCAGGTCAAATCGGATCACACAACATCGAGGACGAGTTTGACCGTTTCAAAATCTGGGCTGGCAATATTGCCGCCCACCGCAAAGGACGAAGATCTCTCGAGTATCGTTTACGAGATGCTGCTCATTTACAAGACGAGATTAACGGTTTGCTAACCACCCTGGAACAGTCACTCAAACATGGTATACGCTCATAGGATCCTACACGCTGCTTATATGCTTACTTTTGAAGCCATCGCTGTCGTAAAGGGCGAGAAAACACCTTGGGATGTTCTGGAAGACAGCGACAACGATTCGGAATTAAGCAGTAATGCGTCCAGCGCCGGAGAAGACACCGAACTCAAACAGTTGTGTGGTAGCATACAGTCTTCGGTCACATGTCTATTCAGACTTTCGATGGCCATACGAGATCCTGCGCCGGACGATCGTCTACAAAAGACCATCACTGTCGATAAGTCTTACTTCGAAGATTACGACATATTGCACGCCAAAACCAAGTTCCCTGATTGCGCCGAATATCTGACCGAACGACTTGGACGAGCTATCTCGGGACGACGGCAATACTTTAGTTATCGGGAGCTTCATCATCAAAAACTTGCGAAGAAGGCCGAGCTGATCGGACTAGAGCAGCCTCGCACCGAACATACATCCAATAGTACTGAGGCTTCACCCCTTCCGGTATCTCATAGCTTAAACATTCTTGACGAGGACGACACTTTATCCCAGACGTCTTATGCGACATCGGTGAATGCAACCATCCGCGTGCCCCCACTGCCGAAGGAAGCTCGCGAACACGAGCATTTTGAATGTCCATTATGTTTCATGATCGTTTCTGATCACACTAAAGCTGCTTGGAAGTACGTGAACGTCAATTGTGGATGAAGACTGAGGCTGACAGTGCAGGCAACATGTTTACCGAGACCTCCATCCCTATTCGTGCACCATCGAGCAGTGCGCCATGGCAGATCATCTCTACGCGTCGCGTAATGCTTGGTTTCAACACGAACTTCAGGCTCATAGATCTTCGTGGCAATGCGTAGCAGGGTGCGATGCACTGTATATGAAAGAGTGCGATTTTGAGGCCCATGTCGCAGAACGACACCCGGGCCTCGCCTCGCCACCTATGCTTATCGCACTGAAGCGGACATCTCGAAGAGCGGCTGACACAACTGCGAAAATCAATTGCCCGTTATGTGGCGTGCTGATGTCCGTCATGGCCCTCAAAAGGCATGTTGGGAGACATCAAGAGCAGCTAGCTCTTTTTGCTCTACCACCCAATCTGGAGGAGACTGATGGAGATGTAAAGGATGATGGTACCAATTCTTCCGATGCCGCCGTTAACGTCGACGAATGGCGAGACGCAGATATGTCAGATTCTGGCGATTCAGATAGTGTTGATCCGTCATCCACAGCCGGGACGACAGAACACGTCCAGCCACGAATGATATCATGTCTTAATTGCCACGATTGGCGGGTGCATGAGGAACACGAGAGATATTGCCCCAGGTGTGGATCAGAAGACATTGCCCCTGCGAGCGCTCGATGGACGAAGATCGACAGGAGGTTCGTGAATCCGCAAGCGCTTGAGGAAGCACGGGAGCAATTCGAAGAACGTGAAGACTGTTGCATTGTTCTGCGCGTATTGACTCAAGAAGAAATTCAGAAGCTGGCTGACCGTACAAAAGAGATCCGCGAAGCTAGACAGGTAAACTTATGATCACATCGTAAGGCCATTGCACTGACGAAGAGATGATAGGCAGAGTGCGAAGGCTATAACCAGCGCTGGATCCCCAAGCCCATCGAAAACTGGCCGCCCCATCTAAGAGGGATGACCAAGTCAGCAGAGGCAGCGAGGGTGATAGTAAAGGCAGCCCAGGCAGCTCGAGAGGAAGCTGAGAAGAAGGCGGCTAAGGAAGCAGAAGACACGAAAGCTGCACACAAGAAAGCACTCGAAGAAGCCAAGAAAGCCCAGGAGGAGCTTGAGGAAACTAAGAAACTGCTAGAGAGGCTGCAAAGTTGAAGTCGTCAGATGCACCGAAACCTCCGAATAAATTCATGGATCTAGCATAGACTCGCGAAGGGGACATGGGAAAGCAACTCGAGGCAGGCAGACCGATTCGGCAGTTCCAGTATGTACTAGAGAGCCCGCTGCTTACTGCGGATGGCGATGGCGACGTGGAAGTCACGTCGTCTCAAAGCGCGGGAGTCTATACGAGCGCGATCTTCCCTTCTGGCGCCGCAACATGAAGAAGTATAACGTCGAAGTTCGTGAACCCTCGGAACGTGACCATAAGTAGCACAGAGATACTGGGTACTACCCGTAGGCCATAACGTTGGGAGAAAACGTCACCCGTAGTTCATGAACTGGGACTGCCTTGTGGAATTGGATAAGATCATACCTCAGGTCATAACGGAATGGATGGCTAGACAATTAGTGCTGCATCTGAGCTCAAGAGAAGCCCTCACGCTTATCCAACGTCGCAGAATCTCAATGACTCAACCAAGTAAGACAATTGTGTAGCCTGGGTGCAGTGATCCGACGTTGATTTCGACACTGTCCAACACCGCTAGAGCGATACATCTGGAAGACATGAAGCCTAGTATCGTCGCATACGCGGGACTGTAGCCCAGGAGCAATCGACAACTCGTCTACTACATACGATATGCCATGTTTCACACAAGATCGACAACGCGAAGGAGCTTGAGTTCGCCTAGGCAGACTCATCATTGTGCTTTGTGACGGGAATGCTGCGGCTAGCTAAGCGCAACCAATGCTTTAGGTAAGTGATCGCCTACTTCATATGCAACTACTTTGTATATTGACCTCATAAGGGAAGAGTCAACTAGTGTTCGATACGGCTGTACATTCAGAGCGTGTTTAAGCGGCCTAACTACTCGGTCACGACACCTCATCACTTATGGCGTTGTGCACGGTACAGGCGGCGTTCAGCGCTGCAAACGCGCGAGGCAAGAGACCCATCCATGGCTGCCCCTTCATCGTTTGCATCGAAACTGTTTGAAGACCGCCTCTGCTGGCAGCATCTATACTCTGGCGATATTGCATGTCATGTGTCACGACTGGGGCCGAACTTGACATAGCCTGTGGTCTGTGCGACATGATCTACACCGTATTGGGGCGAAGCGATGCATAGCCGCCTCCCCTTTACTACACAGCCTCACGGTTCATTGCAGACACGAAACAACACCAGCCCAGTACCCTTTGCACCGAGTACACACTAAATGAAGAATCCACTTCCTGCAGACAGTGGTACCCAATGAGGACAGGCTTCAGTGTCGCCAAACATTCCCACATCTAGTTGCAGCCCAGTACCCGCGTTGTGACCCCGCGATGTCTGGGCAGCCTTTCAGGCGTGCACTCGAAGCCAACTCCGGGTCGGCATCTTTATAACTTTCGGATGCTGCCATGCGGCTATTCGCATTCGTTGTACATAGATCTGGCGTTTGTCTTTCGTTGACTACCATTATTGGGTAAAGCTGTCTAGCAACGACACAATCTGTTGCTGATAGCTTCGTACGCTGTATAGCCCAACATCGAACTCATCGTGTTTATCGTTGTGCGCCTAGGAGATTGTTACTCGCACTTCTTTTTCCTTCAAGCTTGGCGGGCATACGCTGCTGCCTTGTAGCCCACACTCCAACCGCACTTCTTCTGAGACCTACGATGGTAGGAAAGCCAATATGAGTCTCTTAATTCGGCAAATTTGGGCTTTGGTCCGCAAGAATTTGCTCATCATATGTTTACGACGGCCCATCTCGACCTTCATCCGCGCGTTGGCAATCCCTCTTGTCGTGGTCCTCGTTCTGTCCTACACAAAAGAATTCTTTGCGTCACCACTGAAATATGGGATTTCATCCCCGCACACTGTGAGTAGCTGTACACCAATTGCGATACTGCACTTCTGCTGACCCTGTCCAGATACGCTCGCTCAAGGACGGCCTAGCAGCGAGCGATGGCCGTGACGTCGTCGGCTTCGTCAGCAATGGAATGCAAGGCGATGTCTCCGAATTGATTGATGCGCTGTCGAAAACGATTAATGATGCTGGAAAAACTGCTAAGCGATACGATACTACCCGGCAGCTCACACAAGATTGTGTCCCGAACGGAGTTGACGATGGTCCGAAGTGTTATGGAGGTGTAGTCTTTCTCGCTTCACCAGATCAGGGAACCAACCAGAGCGCGAAAGGAACCTGGAACTACACGATTCGCGGCGATTCCACTGGTGGGTTCACAGACGTGACGCAAGATAATAACAACGCAGAGGTGTATCTCATACCGTTACAACGCGCTGTGGACGAAGAGATTGTAGCACGCTCGAGGTCTGGCCAAGATGGATCGTTCTCGCAAACTCAAACGGTTGTATACACTTCGCAGAATCAGGAGTCTCTGGACGACTCGCGAACGAGCAATTTCTTAGCGCTCTGCATCTACGCTTTCGGCACGCTGTATACCTTCACCCTCATTGGCATCGTCTACCATATGACATCCTTCGTCTCTCATGAAAGGGAGCTTGGTATGTCTGGGCTCATCGACGCTATGATCCCAGGTGGTTCCAATATCCGAGGCCGACTTGCGCGTCAGATTGCGACCTATATCTCTTTCGCCATTGTCTACTTCCCGAGCTGGATAGCTGTAGGCGTGGTCGTCTCCGAGCTGGCTTTCCCGAAAACCTCGCAGGGCATTCCCGTTGGCTTTACAATCTTTGCTGGGCTGGCATTGACATCCTTCTCCCTGTTTGGAGCCTCATTCTTCAAGAAATCCCAGCTTAGCGGCTCGATCCTGGTGGTCATTGCACTAGTTTTCGCTATTCTACCTCAGACCCTCTATCAGCAGACGAAGGTTGCCTGCGGTATTATGAGCTTCATCTTTCCCTCGGCAACGTACACCTACCTCATCACAGGCGCTGCGGTTTTCGAATCATACGATGTGAAGATGCAGATGTGGAATCAACCGCCAGAAGAAGCGGAGGTCCCCACCAGCTATCGTCTGAACATTGGCATCCATTGGGTGTTCCTAGCTGTGCAGATTATAGTGTACCCGATCCTAGCGTTTCTCGTCGAACACATACAGTTCTCCACGGCATCACCATACAGGACCTTCGTACCCCCATCGCACGAGCAGGCTCCGACCGTTACGTTGACGTCGTTTTCCAAGACATACAAAGCGGGTTTCTTTTCGCGCATCTTCAAGCGCGGGAAAGATGTACGCGCTGTCGTCGACATGAGCCTTAGCGCGTATCGAGGGCAGTTACTTTGCTTGCTTGGGCCAAACGGCAGCGGCAAAAGTACTACTATGAACTGCATTGCGGGACAACACAAAGTAACGTCTGGGAGTGTCGCAATCGATCCGAGCGGAGGCTTAGGCTACGCACCTCAGAACAACGTCATCTGGCCGGATCTGACAGTCGAAGAGCATATTCGCATCTTTAGTGATCTCAAATGCATCTCCAATGTCAACGAAGAGATTGTCTCGGAACTCGTCCGTATGTGCGACCTGCAGAAGAAGCTGCCGTCAAAAGCGAAGACACTGTCTGGTGGTCAGAAGCGAAAGCTCCAGCTAGCTATGATGTTTGCTGGAGGGTCTGCTGTCTGTTGCGTCGACGAGGTGTCCACAGGTCTCGATCCCATCTCGCGTCGGAGAATCTGGGAAATCCTTTTAGCGGAGCGCCACAGACGGACAATCATTATGACTACTCATTTTCTGGACGAAGCCGACTATCTCAGCGACAATATTGTAATCATGTACAAGGGCACTTTGAAGGCCGAGGGTACGGCTGCGGCGTTGAAGAACCAGTACGGACGCGGATTTACGATCAAGTTGCCAGAGAATATCGACGTCAACATACCTTTGTCAGGTACGATCGAGAAAGAAACATCTAGACATCAGGTGGTGTTCAGAGTGGCGACGGCTGCATTGGTGACCGAGCTTGTCGAGCATCTCGAAGCGAAGGGTATTCGCGACTATCAAATCTCTGGGCCCACAATGGAAGAACTGTTCCTGAAGGCGACTGGCGACACCATCATGTCGACTGAAAGCAGTCCCAAAAAGGAAAAACAGGCAGTCACTGCAGATAAAGCAGACAAGGTAGACGAGGAAGACGAAGTGGGGCTTGTAAAAGCTGCTACCGGACATTACGAGCTCAAGGATGGTCGACCTATCTCCGTCATCAAGCAATGGTACCTGCTCGTTGGAAAAAGGTTCCGCATTCTTCGGCGCCGCTACGTTCCCTATTTCGTGGCTGTCGCGTTCGCCATCGTTGGCGCCGGCGTTGCCCCTCTTCTTATCAAGAGTTTCAAGGTACCCATGAAATGCCCGACACCAGCAGACCTCGTCAGCGACTACAGGGGTTCTTATCGAAACGATCTTGTCACCTCGTATTCCCCTCGCATTATGTTCGGTCCTCCAGACAAGCTGAACGAGACGCGCTTGGCTCAAGTAGCGGATGTGTACTCTCACAACACGACGGGAACGAAAGACTGCGATTCTACCGGGACACGTTATTGTCCTGATTACGGATTCCACAACACGACTCAGCTTAAGGATTCGTTGGTGATGGTCAACTCGTACGATGAGTTTCTCAAGAAGATACAGGCCTACCAGGACTACAACTCAGCATCTTACACGAGTTATTCTTATGATTATTCTTCATATACCGATATTAAGATCGATGGCGGAATATGGATGGGCAATGACGGAGCCATCGTCGCCGCCAACGTGCAGGCATCTGATGACGTCTTAATCATGCTGAACTTTCTCGACAACATCGTTACCGGAGTGCCTATCTCGGCAGGCTACTCGCCGTTTCCGACGGAACAGCCACCAGAGATATACGACTACCGACCACTGATTTTCATCGTGTATTATGGTTTGATCATGGCTGCTTACCCGGCGTTCTTCGCGCTTTATCCTACCAACGAGCGCATCTCTAATGTGAGGTCGATGCAGTACTCGAATGGGATTCGGCCGCTTCCACTTTGGCTGTCGCATCTCGCGTTTGATGGCATCTTCGTTGTTGTGATTAGCTCGGTGGCTACTGGCTTGCTCTCGGCCTCTACCCCGGTTTGGTTTGGCCTTGGGTATATCTGGCTCATTTTAGTTCTGTATGGCCTGTCTGCGACGCTACTTTCCTATGTTATCTCCATGTTCGCCAAGTCTGCGGTGACAGCCTGGTTTAGTAAGTGAGCCCCTAGGTCTGAAAATACACACATGCTAACACGGTGATAGTGATTGCGCTTGGACAAGTGATCTTCTACTTCGCCTACCTCGGCGGCTTGATCGGTGTCCAATCTTCATTCCCCTACGCGAAGATGGAAGGAGTCTTCAACAGCCTCTTCTTCGGCCTCGGTATAATTTCTCCAGCCGTGTGTCTCGAAAGAGCGCTCATGATCGGAATGACTCAATTTGCCGCGCTCTGCAACGGGCACAGCGCCGGCTCGATCTACCTCTACGGCGGACCCATCCTCTACCTCGTCCTTCAAGGAGCCATCCTATTCACCATCCTACTCTGGTGGGACAGCTCCTTCAAGCTCCCTTCCTTCGGCAGACGCCGCGCCGCCCACGACCCCGAAGCAACAGAGATGTACTCCAAAGACCTAATGACCGAACGCAAGCGCCTCAACGCCTCCAACTGCGATCTCCGCATAGAATCCGTCTCCAGAACTTTCGGCAAGAACAACGCCGTAGACAACGTCACGTTTGGCGTCCAATCCTCTGAAATGTTCGCGCTGCTCGGTCCCAACGGCGCAGGAAAGAGCACCATCATATCAATGATCCGCGGCGACCTCAGGCCCTCGACTTCCGATTCTGCCATCACCATCGCAGGCCACTCCATCCTCTCTGCCCCCGTCGCCGCACGTGCAAACTTAGGTGTATGCCCGCAATTCGACTCCGCCGATGTGCTCACCGTCACCGAAACCCTCCGCTTCTTCGCGCGCATCCGCGGCGTCTCCGACATAGCGCACAACGTCGCGACCGTGATTTCCGCCTGCGGCCTCTCCGCCTGGGCCGACCAACTAGCACAGAAACTCTCGGGCGGCACAAAGCGCAAGCTAAGTCTTGCCGTCGCGCTGGTAGGCAACCCCCGCGTACTCGTTCTCGACGAGCCATCTTCCGCGCTCGACGCGAATGCTAAGCGCAACATGTGGCGCTGTCTCCAAAGCACCGGGAAGGGCCGCGCGGTGGTGCTAACGACGCATTCGATGGAGGAGGCGGATGCGCTGGCGGACAGGATTGGGATTGTGTCGTCGAGAATGCTGGCGCTGGGGGAGCGGGAAGACCTCAAGCGAAGGGCAGGAGACTCCTTCCACATCCATCTCGTCGCGCGGTCTGCGCCGCGGACTACAGATGAGGAATTGCAGCGGATGAAGGACTGGATTGCGGGGACATTTGCAAACGCGAAGGTTAGTCGGGAGACGCAGGGTGGGCAGGTTCGCTTCGAGGTTCCTGCGGAGGGGAGATCGTTGGGGGGTTTGATCCAGATGCTTGAGAGGGTGAAGGACGAGCTGGGCGTGGAGTTTTACAGCGTGGGGAAGGCGACGCTGGATGAGGTGTTTGAGAATATTGTGAAGAGGTATGGGGAGTATACTGAGAAGTGAGGTGTTTCTCTTAATTTGTAGCGTTCTGGGTTGTTGGATATACCACTAGGGGAACGAACTATGCGCATCAATCGGAAAGAACAAATTTAACTCATGACTACCACCAGTCTCTTCCGTGCTACGTAAAAAGAGAAAAGGAGATGGAAAGTATCTCGAACGTCTGTGTGACAGGCTTTGAACAAAGGTCTGCCGACTCGTAAGGAGTCGCTCGTAGGAAGTCGGTCAAGGAGGAACTGGTCAGGATGTTATTTTGGATGGCAGCGGTATTTCGACTTGACACAGAACATACAAAGTTCAAACCCCAACCTCTTCACAATATTTCCCAGCCTATCACCTCCCTATCGGCACTCTACAACCCACAGCAACCTTTTGCCCCACCGCTATATCTCGCTATAATACAGTGTACACATCGAACATAGAAATAAATGATTTTGCCAAATTAGCACACAAACCCTCCCTAAGGATATCCGCTCCACGCAACATCAGAGAAGAACCGAATAATAACAAGAAATACACTACACCCCGCTCTTCACCCTCGCATAGAGCCAAACTTAATAAGGCACCCTCTTCACACTGCCTCCGAATCCCTCATCATCATCCCCACCAACATCAATACTATCCAAAAACGCCCCGAAATCCGGCTTCTTCATCTTCGCACTTCCATTCATGCCTGACGGAGCCCTCCCTCTCGACGCACTCCTCTCCTTCACACTCTTCCCCGCACTCGTCCTCACACTCCGACTCTTCCGCATGTCAATGGTTCCGTTCGCGTTCCCGCCTGGCGCCGTCTTCGGCCGGTCTGCCGCAGGTGCAGGGCTGACACTCTTGTCGCGCAAGGAGTCGGGTATAGGCGGGACAGGTGGTACAGCATCGCGTGAGTACGCGCGGGCGCGGGAAGTCTGAGCGTGCGTTGGTGAGCCCGGCGAGCCGGGTGCGCCAGAGGTTGAAGGAGGCCGGGACGCCGTAGTTGGTGTGTGCGTCGCGGCAGGGGTGGAAGGGGACTGTATAGGCTGAGATGCGTTGTGGTCTGCTGTGATAAAGGAGGCGTCCGAGAGGCTGTGGACGCTAACCAGAGACTCCGAGGCTGAAGAGTCGACGGAGGAGGTGTGGTTGCGGTGGCTGGGGACGCGTGTGGAGTAGGAGGTGCGTGGTGCTGAGCCGGAAAGCACGCGTTTGAGATCGTCGACGCGCACGGTGGAGTGGACGGAGGAGTTGCTGCCGGGTGTTCGTGAGGGGCTGTGATTTCGGTGGGGAGAAGCTACGCGTCCGACAAGGCCGTACGCCATGGAAGGAGGCCGACTGTGGGCGCGTCGAGGAGATGGTACAGGAGAGTTTGCAGCGCTGTCAAGATTGCCGTTAGGGATAGAGACGCCGAGGTAGTTGTTTTTCTGTGCTGAAGTTGCGGTTCGCGAGCCTGTCATTGAAGCTGACGAAGCGTCCTTGGTGTTTGTTGCAAGACAAGCCTCTCTACTCCAGTCGGCAAGCAGGTCTTCTTTAACCTTGTAAGATAGTAGGAGTGGAGGTGCGAGGGTCGCAGGCGCAGTCATTGCTATTGACATAGAGCGAACCGGTGAAGCAGTCATCGCCATTGAGCGGTCGCGACCGGGTGAGCCGGGTGGACTAGATGGAGGCGAGCGTAGAGAATCGGCATAACCATCGGCAATCTTGTCGACAAGCGCATCGCGGTTATCAAACGGCTTGAGAGCTTCGGTTTGGACAAGGTCAGCCGGCAGCTTGACTGGTTCAGAATGTGGCGTTTCGATTCGGTCCACAGGTAATGGTGGGACGCGGATACTCTTGACCCACAAGCCCTTCTCGTTTCGCCTAGAAATCTCAGAGTGGATTATCCTGCCGACCGTGGAGGTCTCGAAGTCCAAAGCTATGCTGACTGTCCACAAGTAGCCATGGACCAGACTGCCTATTCGCACTTTTGCCCCTGGGTTTTCAATGGTCGAGATGTCCTCTTGTAATCGTAGAATCATAGGTAAGCCCGTCCGGATAGCGTTGACGCCCAATTTGTTGACCAGAGTGGTGAGCAGCAGGTGAAGCAACAACAAGTCCGGTTCTGAGTCGACGAACTGGAGCGCGTTCTCGTAAATTGCAAGGTGCAATAGAGCAAGGAAGGTGGTCTTCCCTCTACGAGGAGACTTTTCTCGTTGCGATGCGTTGGAGACAGCGCGTCTTGCAAGCGCACCTTGGTTCTCCTTCTCCTTCTTGCGATAATCATCAACAAACTTCAGGTCCTCCTTTTTCTTCTCAAGCGTCAACCAAGTCACCAATGCGTCAACATAGCTCTTGCGAACCTGTCCGCTGGGATCGCGTAACATCCATTGTGTACCCTCCCAAGCTCTCACGCTCACCGAGCGTCGGGAAACAGAGGATGATGAGCCATCGGGTCTCCGGGTGTTTGCGGTTTCGATGATGTTCTTCACAGTTTCCAAGGCCGTCAAACGAGCCGTCTCAAATGAGAAGAACCGATCTACCCCCGGCGGTCGCTCTTTGAGGTTTGCTGAGTCCGCGACCGACTTGACAGCGCCAGAGGGATCCTCTATCGCCTCCACAGCCGACACGCCAGCCATAGGCGATGGCTTCAACCGACTCAATATCGCCGCGACCATGTCCGAAATCTGATCGGTGTAGTACACATGCACTGCCAGGCTAGCCATGCACTGCTTAACGATGTTGAGCAGCTGTAACCGGAACTGCGACGGCTCCTTGACAACTTCCATGACCACACCTTCGAGATTCCCGGAAGCTTTGGGGGTTGCGGCGTCCTTTTCAAAGACCGAAGTGTTCTGTTGGTGGTGCGGCAATACTGAGGTTCCAGGTCCGCCGAGTTGTAAAAGTAATAGGGTGTGAGAGATTAAACCAACTAATACGTCCATTACGCTGAGTCCGATGAAGTTGATAGTCGAGCCGAGGAGATGATTAATAACGGTCGCGAGCACGAGCTGCCGTTCGAGGTCGTCTTCCACGATCGGGCTGCGCACGAGCACTTCCACGGTGCAGACCAGAATCGCATATCTATCCTGAACAGGCGCCCACGAACAGATCTTCGACATGAGAGTGGTCGCCCAGTTCCCTACTCCATCCTCTTTCAAGTGTTCCTGTGGCTTCACATGGGTTCCGATAAATTTGAGGACGGCGGAGGTCGCAAGGCGCAGCTGTCCGCGGTTGACGCCCAGGAAGATGTGCCGCAGTGCTTCCAATGCGATCACGCCAACCTCCTCTTCTGCGATTTTGTCCGCCTCCTCGGTAGTCCCTGATGCAGCAACCGGATCGGCTTCTTCCTCGTCTGTCCGTACGGTGGATATGCTCTGCCGCCGCCTCTGCTGCTCAACTTTCTCATGCTCCTCCTTCTCATTCTCGCGGCTCTCGAGGCGGCGCAAGTACTCCCCGGTTTCGGAATATACGTTCAACAGAATGACGGGTATTATGACTGCGAGCTGGCGCCCAGTCTCTGATCCGAGCGATTCCGAGGACGCGACTGCCTTGAGCGCCTGCAGCCCCGACTTGCGAAAGCGGATCGCGACGGGCCAGCTAATGGGAGCCTTGCCTGCTTTTATAGCCTCCTTGGAAGCGAATTCGGCGTACAGCTGCACGATCTCCTCGTACTGGCTGATGTAGTCCTGGTCTGCGGCGAGGCTAGCCGGGTCTTGGTGCGCGCAGAGGGCTTCGAACGTAGGCACCGACTCCTCAACCATAGCGACATCGTTCGACTTGAGAATAGTCCTGAGACTCCTCAACACGGCGGCGGCGAAGAGAGGCAGGTCGCGGGGGCATTTCTCGATGAGAGCCTTGAGGATCTGCAGGGTGACCTGCACATTCCTGTACGATGGCTGTCAGTACTTTCTCCGGGTGGCGTAATTGGGTCAATGTCAAGGAGAAGAATGCAATTTACCCCGTGCGGACCTTCCAGACGTCTGCCGTGGTGCGCTTGTCGAGAAAGTCGCCCACCTTCTGCAGCTTGCTACGTCGCGTGCTCGCATAGTACAACAGGTAGCTCAGCTCCGACGAATTGGCCTTGACTTCGACATTGTTCTTGGTGAACTTGGGGTAGCACTTGCGCACTAGCACCTGATGCTTTGGCCGGCACGCCTGTTTCGCGGCGTTCATTTGACTCTATGTGGTGGGTCGTGGGCGGCGCTGTCGCTGGCGGGCAGGGCGAGCACTCGACGAGGCGCTATCGAGCAGCCGCTGTCGCAATCAGGCTTGGGAGCGCGACTATGGCGGGAGAGGGGCATGCGGTTCTCGGAAACCCTGCGTCTGTGTGCAAAGATAAAGGGTCCAGGGGCGCGGGCGTGCGGGAATGTAGGGGTCGAGGTCTCGGGCTTATGCTCTCGTCTCCATGGAGATGTGGTCTCTCAGGTGCTGGCACTTCAGGCTTCAGCCCTGCGCTGCTGCCAAGCCCACACACCCTGCAATAAGTCGTCATCGTCCAAACACCTTCCCAATCACCGTCGTACCGGAACGGCGTTGCTCCCGAATCCCGGTGCCCTTGGACTCGTCCGTCGAAACCTTGTTTGCGGCCTTTCGAAAGTACCGATGCTGTGCCGCGTGAACTCGACACCGCACCGCGTTCGTCAGCACGCCGATTTCAAACTGTAAAAAGCACGTCGCCAGCACGACATTTATCCACTTGAGGACTGCTTTGGTCTGACTCTTATATCATCAATCAGCATAATGTTGCGTATTAATGCTACAGCGTCTTAGCACCCCGAGCGTGTAAACCGCCCACTATGTTACAGTGCGCCCAAAAGACGCGTGTTGTACAGTTCGGAGTACATGTCATCCATACAAACGCCGAGCAAAACTACGTGCAAGGGTATCTCGCGGTTTCCGCACTTGAAAATGAGAAGAGCACTCCGTTGCACATCCCACATCTGTTCAACATCTTCTTTTCCGTCTTCCAACCTCCTTCTGTCTCTCAACCTTCAACCTTCTTCTCCCTGTTCTCTAGCTTTAACCTCTGTTTTCTGCTCCAGCTTGGCTGCCCTCTTCTCCTTGTTTTTTATAGCCCTGATCTCTTTCTGCAATGACTTGTCTGTTATTCGGATTTCGTCCTTTTCGCGGAATATCGAAGATACTGAAACGTTTCTGTCACCTCCCGTAGTCCACTCAGCCCGTCGTGCTCCCCTCTCCTCGGGAAAGGGTTGAAGATAATCGGCGCCCCAGCGTGGGCGCTGCTTGGTCATCGTTGTGGGAGCCTTTCCCCACGCCTCTGCACGAGCCTGTCTCGGAATACCAAGATCAAGAGAGTATTGTGCATCGCCCTGTTCTATGAGCTTAGGACGGGTTGCCTTGGGGAGTTGTTTTATCCTTTTTTTCATCCATGGCTAGTATAACCGCTCGCTTCACGTTGAACAAGCGTTTCGTCAGGTCCATTTTCCCCAGCCTGTCACCTTCCAGTTCAGGTCCAATCACGAACTGTAAGTGTATGCCATCGGTAACTGGCTGTACGAGGTATCTTGATTTCGCAGGCATGCTCTTGAGAATAAAATCCGGGCGAAGGTGGGGAAAGTGCCCGCAGGCGTAATCGAGACTGTCTTTCGGCTGGCTCACTATTCTTGCAGCCTTCTTCTCCGTGACGTGGCGTATTAGTATATCAAACTCAATCGGACTCCCAAGTGTGATAAGTTGATAAGCCTTGTCTATCATGTGCGCAAAATGATCCATTGGAGAATGGAGCAGGAGGTGGACTTCCCGCAGAGCCCGCAGGTGTGCGATCTCCACTTGGTTACCCCTTGCCTTCAATGGCTTCTTGGTGTCGACTTTGGCTTGTGCTCTCGTGCTGTATGCGTCAAATATGACATAATCTCTATATCTTCGGGCGGTTCGTAGTTTCTCTAGTTCAACATGATCCGAGGGTGCGTGGCTCTTCGGCACAGTGGATGCGAGCCTTAGAAACTTCCCAGGCTCTATGTAATCATCGTAGACTTGCTGCAGCGTGAGGCTTTCCGCAACTATCTTTTTGACTGGATGCCCGTCTTCATCCTTGACGAATTCAACAATGTTTATCTTGTGGTCTGACGCAGCCCGATCGGGTACATCATAGCGGTCAAATTTGAGCACTTTGTGCATGCCAAGTATCGTCTTCGCCCTGGCCGTCTTGTATAGATGTAGCGAGCGACATTGCGGCGGCGAGGGCGGGTGGACGAGAGGCGGGCGGCGTGTGATCCAACGCAGCGACCGCAAGGAAATCCGGAGCGGCGGTGACAATAGGGGCACGAACGTCGCCGTGAGGTGTACGGTCGGCGGCATCAAAGAGTATGAGCGGAGGAGCAGTACATAAGATTTTCATGCAGTGTATGCTGCAGGAAATGTGTGGCAGGCATATGGAAACATTGGAAAGGTTCCATCCCCGTCAATTTAGCGCGAGCCGAGGCGCGCAGGCGCGTTCAGCCCTGTCGCGTGCGCACTCGGACCAACACTAAGACGTCGCATCTCAGGCACGGGTTTATCGTGATGTCATCTTAAGCGACTTCAGGTTGGAAGTTGTTCATGGCTCGGAAAAATTATATTAAGTACTAATACAGCTCCTAAGAAAAACATTGTCTCTATCACTGCGTCCACACAGGCGCACTCAGTGTCATGAACGTGTCCTCACGTTCGGCGCCCTGTAAATCTGGTCCAGGAGGAAAGGGAATATTCCAATCGATCCATGGACTTGGGTCGAAGACATCTAGATTGGGCCAGGATGGTGGAGCCCCCGGATCATGAACATTACCTCGCGGGCTTACGGGTGCCGTTGGTGGTACTGGATTCGCAGTCAAGTGCTCCAGGTTAGGGTCAAAGCTGGAATGATGTTGGGGAAGACGTTGGGCAAGACCGTTGTCAATAGTATCAATAGGGTTCATGATGGCCGACGTACGTCGAGAGGGCGGTAGTGATGATGGGTGGTCGCCAGGCGGCGCGCAGAACGACTCCAAAAGATCACTCTCGCATCGACGAATAATGCTAGCTACTTGACGCAGTAGTCTTTGCTCGACTGGCCCAGGCTCCCGTTCAGCTGTTGCGAAGAGCTCTTGCCGCACACGTTCAAGTAATTCGCGGCGGAAACGGCGCGATTCTTCGGTAGGCGAGTCACTGTCATAGTCTGTTATTCTGTCAGCAGGTCAAATAAAGAGCTGATGTGCGCCTCGAAACATACATGGTGAAGGGATGTCCGCAACTGCTACTTCCGGAAATAGCAACTGATATGCATCCCTCCATTTGTCTTCTTCCATCCTCAGCGCTGGAGACCTCTTCTTCAGGTTTTCAAAAGTCCTTCGATCGATGCCATCCATGGGTTGTGGTGTTGAAACCTGGCAAGGATTACCACGCAGATGACTTGAGAGTTCAGCGTCCGAGTCGAACATCGCATAGCAACGGAAACAAAATATGGGCTGCGCATGCGAGCGGTAAAGATGTTCCTTCATCCGGTGTACAGTCGGCCATCCAGGACCACCACATGTGCGTTTGTGGCGGTAGCGATTAGGGTCGTGTTTGAAGAACGGACACGCAAAGCGGGGTCCGGTCTCTGAGTCCTCGGTGGTGGTGGTAACTGACACTCGACGCCTTTTGGCATCGTCCTCGTCAGGGTCATCGGGTGGAAGACTTTCGTCCGAACGTGCTTTGCGCTTGCCGTTGGATGCTTGAGAAGAACGGCTGCCACGCGAAACGTTGGCACCGCCTTGCGTTCGAGATGTGTGACCCCCGGCGCACTGCATGCATGCAGCATAGCCGAGGTTGACTTCGATCTTCCTCATGATGAGTTCGATCGTTTTCAGTGTTGCCTTCGGTAGCGTGCTAGATGCGGCACTGTTGCCGTGCTCGTCATCGCTATTGTCATCAGTGTTGGAATACATGTCGCAGCTTCCAGTAGAGTCCAATGATGCAATCGAAAGATTCCTTTCCTTTGGCCGATCGTGTGGATGGAGGTTGTCCTTCACCCAAATCTCGATGTTTTCGTTGCGCGAAGACTCTTTAGTTGACTGCTTGAATCCTGCTGTACAGTAGTTACGGGTCACGTCTGCTGGAGTCTCGATAAGCGTCGGATTACTCGTGAATTCGATCCTGGGGGTTGAAGCAATTTCCTGGGTCGTCTTGTGCTTCTTTGCTTGAATAGGGTTTAATGTCGTGACAGCCAACCGTTTCGTCCTGGATAATGCGACTTCCTTCACATCGAACAGTGCTGACGAGTCATAGGTGAAGTCAGACGATGTATGAGGTACTACGTGTCGATGTTAACATATGCTTCATGTCGATGTTGTAGACTCACTATGCGGGCTAACAAAATCAAGTGGAGACAATGAGATGTCTGGGTCACTAATGTATCCCGAGTCCTGGGTTCTCGATGAGCTCAGAGAGTCTCTTCTAGGACACTCTTGCGCGATCCTGAGCTTCGGCAGCGGCGCCTGCCTGTACGAAACTTCGCTCCAAGTTACAGCCTCCATTGCGCAAATGCTCAGATTGCAAGATTCGTCTGTAAGTCACATAAGAAGCAGAGCGTGCGTGGCAATAGCGGCCGAAAGTTTGTGAGCAATAGTGTGCGAATGTGTCTGGTGATATGTCTGCCTGAAGGATGCCGAACGATGCCTGCAACTGCGCATTCGCGCAAACGCATGTATCGTCAGCGTCTGGCTAGCACCGCCGACACCGAACTGCCAGACGATCGCCACGACATCTCGGAGACGCGGAGCTGAGCCCACGAGCAACGGGAACGGCCCTCGGTGGCTGTGAAAATGCGGGTGTTCCAAACCGGTGAGCTGTGCACTGTGGGAAACGCTGGGCTAGCTTGCATGGGGTAATCGTGCTGCATCACAACGCCTTGTTTATCACGGGTGGTGGGGGATCGTCGTGCGCTGACTTGATGTCTATTCTTACCGCTGGGCTGCATTGGAGCTGGACCATGGCCGGTTTGCGCATTGTTGTTGAAGCTGTGACTGAGCATGACGACCGATTAAGGAAGGCTCGGCCGAGGTGGTCGCAACATGTACCACGACATGATGCATTTTGGCCCCAATTGCCAAATCGTTAGCAGATTGCTGTGCCAACCACGTAACTGAGGTAGTGCTAGATATGAAAATTCTAGAATTCGGGATTTGGCATGAATTTGGGTATACGATCACATCTTCATAGCTACATTAAGACTCCGCAGCGCTCTTCCTTCCTTTCCTCTTCCTCTTCTTCTTGCGTTCACCGTCATGGATGTTCCCATCCTCTGCCTCCGTGTCACCAATAACAGCTCCCTCGTCCTCTTTGAGTATTGTTTCGAACCCTCCCTTCGGTCCTTCAGAATCACCAAACGTTTCCTGCCTCCACTGCCTAAGCCTGGCTTTCTTGCTGAGCTGCTTCTTGTCTTTCTTCTTCTTCGCAGGGTCTCGGAACGCGGCGAGCTTCTTGAGGCCAGCGAACTCGTTAAGCTGTTTATCGCTAGCAAGGAGAATATCGCGCGGTGTCATGCCAAAAGTGGTGGGTGAGGTTTCGCGGTAGCGGAAGCCCTTTGGTGCTTTGGATGACGACGCTGCGAGAGCGGTCTCATATTGTAGGCTGTCGTTGACGAGGTTCTCGATGAGGCGACGATCACGGCGCGCGGCGCTCTTTGCATCCGCGCGCTCCTGCTTGTGCTGTTTCGACGACTTCTTCGATGTTGATGCTTCCTCGTCGTCTTCGTCATCATCAACATCCATCTCATCCACACCACCGTCAGCGTTCTCATCGTCAGTCAGGGTAAATTGTTGTTGCTCCTCGTCATCGTCCTTGAAATCCGGGATGAGATCCTTGATGTCGATGTCGTCGTCGAACTTTGGCTTCTTCGTTTTCTTTTTCTTGTCCACACCTTCATCCTCGTCATCACTTCTCGCGAAAGCATCATCGTCCTCGTAGTACGCGTCGCCAAAGCGCCTCTGCATCTCCTTATCCCACTGATCATCAGACCAATCAGCTTCTAAAACATCTCTCCACTCATCGACCTTGAAGTCTCTACCCTTAAGCCCTCCTGTTTGACGGATCTTTTGGACTTTTTGCTCCATCTCATCGATCTTAAGTTTCCGTAACCGAGCAAGGTCTTCCTCTTTCTCCCGTCTCTCAGCTTCCCGCTTCGCGCGTGCAGCCTCGCGGGCTTTCGCTCGGCCACTCTTCCCATCTCGACGGACTGTAGTTTTCGCAACAGCGTCACGAGCGTATGTGACAAGCTTCTCGTTTGCGCCAGTGGTGTCCTCAAAGTACATGTTGTATGAGTTTTCCCACTCTTCGGCCGCAGCATCCTCGTCCTCATCGTCGGATTCGAGCGGCTGAAAGCGGGATTCGCCCTTGGGTACCCACGCGCGGGATGCCATAAAGTTGGAGAGGAAGGCCTCAGGATCCTTTTCGGCGTTCTCGACATCCTCTACAGTAATCTTGACACGCTTCTCGGGTGCAGGCTCGGTCCTAGATTTTGCCACCAAAAAATCATCATCTTCGTCGTCCTCATCTATAGCTTTGAGCTCCTTAACGAGATTCTGACGTGCATCTTCCTGCTCTTGTGCGTACGTCGGTTGCGGTGTATCCTCCTCGTCGCCAAGCGTTCCTTCGAGCAAGTTCTTGGTGTGGTATTGCTTCAGCGTCATAGAAGGTCCCTTGTCGGTGGCATCGTCTGCATTGGAGGCACCCTCCTCTTTCGCCTTGAAAAAGTTCACGCTCGAATCGTATATGCGCGGATCCTTGGCACGAAGCGCTGCGAGGGTGGCAGAGATTTCCTGATCCAGGTCTTCGGTGACGAGTTCGCCGGCGTCATCCTCCTCTACGCCTTCTTGAGAGTCTTCCGAGTCCTCGCCCTCAGCCTGAAGTGCTCTGCCTTTGCCGTACTTTTCCTCCACTGCGAGCAATTAGCGCTTTGACCATATAATTGCTGATGTAAATCACATACACCTATGCTGCTCCTCTCGCTTTTTGTTGTGCTCAAAGCGGCGCGCATAGTCCTCGTTGATCTTCAGCGACACGCCGCCATCGTCGCCGTTCGCTTCGTCGTCGCTGTCGTCAAGCAGCTTCGTCTTCTTCGCAGGGTGAGTCTTGGAAGTTTCAGTGTCTTCGGCGAGCTCGCGCTTCACGCCGTTGGTCGGCTGCTTGCTCCTGCTTCTACCCATGGTGTGTGTAATGTCTTACTCGAGGCTTGAGAATTTGTGTTGCAGCGGAAGGGTCGACCCACTAAAAAATGAAGGCGCCAAGATTTCGAGTTCGGGGCGGAGAAACTGCAACCGGGCAGCGGGCTGACGTCGATTGGCGACAGGCATGGGGATGCTTGGGGGCGGCAAGAACACCTCATAACAGTAAGCCCTCAGCGCCAAAGGAGGCACGAAATATACATTCCCGCGCCTGCCACTATGTTCTGTAGCCCCAATGCATCATAACATACCTCTTCGCTGCGCATTCTACTATCCAATACACACCCACGATAAAGACTGAACACCATGGCCGAGGGCGCCGCAGCACCGCCTGTGCTGGAGCCCGTCGCAAACCCAGTTGCTCTCATGTATGTCCAGATACTCTGCTTCGCAATACAACACTGACTTCAGAAGCCCTGTGGTGATCAAAGAAGCCGCTCTCGACTCTCCCACCTTCCGCGCAACGGCAGTGCATTTTAGCGATCAGATCGACCTGATCGAAAGATGGCTCAGCACCTACCTGACCGCCGTCTCGAAGCTCGCGAACGAAATGAACAACATGCAGGCACTTGTAGACGCGTATGTGCAGGCGTCTCATCCCCCACTACAACTCTCCGAGGCGGTGCTCGATCACGACTACACTGTATTGGCCCTGAAGCGCTTCGGTGAAGGGGCACGCGAGTTCTGGAACACCACGCTGCGGGGCATGAAGCGGGCCGAGACGACTGTGTGTGAGCCCGTCCGCGCTTTTCTGAACAATGACCTGCGAATGCTCAAGGAAGCACGGAGAAATCTCGACACCACGCAGCGCACATTCGACGGGGCTATTGCACGGTATGCTGGACAGGCTAAAACTAAGGAGCCCTCGTCGCTGCGAGAAGATGCATTCCAGTTGCATGAGGCAAGGAAGGACTATCTCAAAGCGAGCATGAACTTTTGTGTTCTGGCGCCCCAAGTGAGATCGACGTTGGACAGGATACTCGTCAAGGTTGTCAATGAGCAATGGCGCGACATGAAGTCTGCGCGCGAGAGTTCGGTGAAATCTTTTGCATCGTGGAACTCCGACATCGACCGCGTGCGGGGCTGGAGTAAAGAGATGGAGGATGGCGAACGCGTCTTCAAGCGAGAGCTTCATCTGGCGAGGCAACAAGTCGAGAGCAGCGCTGAGGTTGCTGCACGACCATCGCGAGAATTAGACACGTATGCAGCTTCTACCGTCCCATACATAGGCACCCAAGCACCTTCCTCCGCCAATCTCGCCTCTCCTGCGAAGCCGGATCCCACCAACGAGAAAGCAGAAAAACAGGGCTGGCTGTTTCAGCGTACCATCACAGGGAAGCCGGCGAGGACGTATTGGGTACGTCGGTGGTTCTTTGTCAAGCACGGCATCTTCGGCTGGCTGACACAAGGCACGCGGTCTGGTGCTGTGGAGGAATCTGAAAAAATTGGCGTACTGTTGTGCGGTATCCGTCCAGCGTTTCAAGAAGAGCGACGCTTCTGTTTCGAAGTCAAGACCAAGGATACCACTATATTGCTCCAAGCCGAAACACAAGCCGACCTCACCGAGTGGATCTCTTCATTCGAAGTGGCTAAGCGAAAAGCGCTCGAGGATACGTCCAAGGACTCTGGCGCACTTGGTTCTATCGACGCTGCCTTCTCCATCAGTCCGCCTGTGGCCCCCGAGTTTGCTGCCAAGACCTCAGAAGGCCATGCTGTTCATTCTAGCGAAGATGCTGGAGTAATCGAACGTACCGAATCGCTCGCAATTCCCGGTTCTGACAGCCTGGCCGCTCGTGGAAGCTTCGATGTCACAAAGCGTGCTACAGGCTTTGAACGAGAAGATGGTAGTCGCCGAGACCATGCCGCACGGATTATGGAAAAGCTCGATTTGACCCGTAAATCTACTGTAGGGCCCCAGCTAAGTGGAAGCAATCCCTCTTCCGCTTCTGGTGGCATTGCTAGCCTAATCTCTGCAAGTCTCGCGTCTGCAAGTCATAACATTGTACAGGTTGGACAGATAGCGGCTCCTGCGCCAGGTCTACCAGACACTCGCCTCGTGATGGGCCAGACCCTACCGTTCAGCAGTTTGGCTCCTTCGACGCTTGCCAATCCGCCCGCGCCCACAAATTTAAGCAAAGCTGCCGTCGCTGTCAGCGGTGAACGCGGCTTGGGTATTGGAAAATCAGGCAACATGCCGGGAGGGTTGATGGCAAACTTATGGGGCTCGGTCAACTGGGGCTACGTCAATCGACTTATGCGCGAAGACGAACCAGAAGTGCGCGATCGTAGCATGTCGGATCCTCCCAGCCCGGTGCGCCCATCTCTTGAGCTCGACGCTTTCACCAAATCGGGCAATGGTCCATCGGCAGACCCTTCACCAGGTCCTACTTCCCCAGCAAATGCTGCGCATCGCAAGACCATGAGTCTTGGGAGCCAAACGACTATACAGCAGCGTCCAAAAGTGGTTACAGAAGACTTTCCGAACTACTATCCTCTTGCTTTACGATTGCAAGACGCGCAATTCCGTATGTTATTTCCGACTGTACCTCGGGCAGAAAAGGTGGTGCTCGTCTTTCGCGCAGTTTGGAATATGACCGATCAGCAAGAGTTTCCTGGTCGAATTTACGTCACAGCGAAAGACATCTACTTCTATAGTAACCACTTAGGTCTAGTACTGATCACTGGAGTCAGCATGGGGTCTATCGATGAAGTAACAGCAGCGCCAGGAAAGGACTGCGACTTCCTTTTCTTGCACTTCAAGTCTGGCACGCGAGAAGACGGTGCTACTCGAATCACGATCAAGACTTTCCTCGAGCCACTTAAGCTGCTGCTTCGACGCCTAAACTTTTTAGTCCGCAACGCCACTACCGAAGAGCACGGTCTAGAAGAGATCATGAAACGACTTATCAAGATGGAGGCTAGCGAAGATAACTCACCTAGTGCGGACAGCTGGGAGGAAGTGCCTTCACATACACCCATGGATCCTGGTTATGGGAAGGACCTCAAAACCAGCCTGCGCATAGATGGCAACCTCTTCGGACCTTCAGGCGTCAATCGAAATCCCAGCAAGTTCAAGCTCCCATCACAACCTGTTCACTTCGCGCCTCAAGGAATGACACAGGTTGCAATAGAGAAAGAGTACGAGATCAGCGCCAAGGGGCTCTTTCACATCCTGTTCGGTGACAAGAGCGCCGTCTTTCAGATGCTGTATCGAGAGCGGCTTGCCCAACGCGTCGTGCAGGGACCGTGGACGAAGATCGATCAAGGTTCCCAACGTCGCGATTTTGAATACGAGGTTCTTCAACCTGGTAAGACCGGGGCTGTTATCATCAATGACTATCAAGTCATCGAGGTCCTGAATGATCACCTCTGTTACGTTGTCGCTGACAGGAAGACACCGTGGTATCTACCCGGCCACGACCGGTTCATACTGTTGAGTAAGATCGTTGTAACTCACGTTTCGAAATCTCGCTGCAAGCTCGCGATCCATACGAAGATCGATTGGTCACAGAATCCACGCTTCGCCAAAAAACTTATCGAACGACAAGGTCTTCAGGATCTGGAACTCGAAGCGCAAGATTTACTAGATGTTGTCAACGACCAAGTCGCCCGACTAGGGCATAACAGGAACACCGGTAAGGTTACAAATATCTTCGGTCAGATTGGTGTTGCCACCCAAGCTGTCCAAGTCACTGCCCAAGATATTCCACCGCCTAATCGGCCACGTAAATTCAAGCTGCGACCGCAAACAACGGGCTCATTCGTTGCCCAATTCATCGGCAACATCATTGTCAGCATCTTCTCAACGCTGATGAGCTGGATACTAGCAGTCTTTGCGGGACTGGGCAAGGTTGTTTCTGCACACAAGCTACTTGTCCTTCTACTAATAGTCAGTGGTGGCGCAAACTTCATCCACACATCTCGGGACTCGTGGCAGTGGTGGAACGAGCGCAACGCTGCGAACTTCATGTCGAGATTGGGTGTCGGACCTACTACCGTCATGTCGCGATCGGTGTATCTCCGTGATCTCGAAGAATCCTTTGCTACCGCGAATGAGACGGCCATGGCACTGCACCTACCTGCCGATGCAGCGTCGAACAAATGGTACGTTCCTCTTCGCTAATACTCATTCTTGTCGCCGGTTCTGACATACGAGCAGCCACCAAACTTTCACATCCCTCCTCACAGATCCCAGTGCCAACCCATCGACACCAATCTCACCATCAATCCACGCACCGCGCCGTCTCCACCGCACACGCCAGAATCTGGGGTCTCATCGACATGATCTACTTGTTGCGCTCCGTGTAGTCAACCGCATCGAGAAGGAAGTCGTCGAAGCGGAGTACGAGAACTGGCTGCTTGACGAGACGCATAAATGCGAGCGCGTAGGCACCATGCTAGGCAAGGAAGGCAAGAAGGGGAAGAAAGAGGTGGAAGCTTGGGTGAAAGGCTATTGTGGGGATTGCGAGCGGGCGCTGGGTGGTGTCAGGGAGGGAAGAGGCTTGATATAAGATATAGGGATTGGGCTGGGAGTAAAATAAGGATTATGAGGTTTGGGTATATACCGTAGAGGAGTTGGGTACGAGCTGTGTTATTTTAGCGGGCATGTCGCATGAGCGGGCGCTTTGGGTAATGTTGTATGAGAGATGCATAGCGAGGTCGCGTTTGGATGGGTTGAAGGTATGTACCAGTATTAATTGGTTCGAGTATAGCCAGACTTTCGTGTCATAATGTATATGATCTGTGTTCCAAGGTCCGCCAGTAGGTTCCAATGGATATGGCCTGCCTAGCTTGTTTCGAGATCATCAACTCTCGATAAGATCGAGTCGTTCGCGAATAATTTTTCAATACTACGACGGGAACTTGTCGAGGTAGAACTCAGTCGATAATGCGAGGTGTCTTGTTACGTTCCATGCCGCATTGACATCTGTCGAGGTCACTGATCGTCGCCATGGTGTCGCCTTGTCAAATCCGCATGTGCAACAGTAAAAATGGGTATCAATTGCCTCCATCGAAAATGCTACACGGCAATAGTTTAGTACGCCGACCCATGCAATATTAAGGCTGAAATCCCGCAATACGCTCCGACTTCCCTCTTACAGCTTATCTCCGCCCTTCACGATATCACCCTCAACCTCCTCCTCCATAACCTTGATCTCATGGCTCCCCTCCAACTCGCTCAAGATAATCCACGTCGGCACAACGCACAGCAACGTGACCCCAAAGTTCAGCCCAATGCTCACGAAATGGTTCGCATTACCCTCAGATTGCATGGCCCAGGCAACCGTCTGACCCAGCGCCTCCACCCCGCGCAGAATACCCGTGTGGTGCGAAAGATTGGAAAGATCCGTCGCATACTGGCCAACCAGCCAGTACAGGAACTGCTGGAACGCCTGACCGCCAAACTGCCAGAAGAAGACGAGCGCGTACGACTTCCCGAAGCCGCCTGTGAACCAGTCGTGCACAGGCGGCTCAGCCATGTTGTAGAACTCGTTCTGCAGGACAGACGCCCATATCCAGGTGCCCACCAGGATGGTAACGATTGAGACGAAAGCGATGCGACCCCGAGTCTTGATGTGCACCCTCTGGTTGTCCAGCAGAAACGCGATGAGGAACGAGCTGAAGATTCCCGCAAAGTTAGTGAAGAAACTGGAGAAGGCGCGCGCGCGGACGGTGAAGTATGTGGTGAGCCACGTGCTCATGAAGCCGTTGTAGAAGTAGCTGATGAAGAAGGCCGGGAGGAGGAGCAGGATGCGGCGGCTGATGAGGAGGCGGCCGACGGCTTTGAACTCTGCGGCCCAGGTGGGCGCCATGGAGGTTACGACTGCGGTGCCGTCTTTGCGCCAGACCTTGCGCGCGGGGGAGAGGCAGAGAGCTATGGGAAGGCCAAGGCACATGATGACGATGAAGACGATATAGGTGGAGGAGGAAACGGAGCCAGCGGTTTTGCGGTTCGCGTTCAGTCCTAGGTTGATGGCGCCTCCTACGATGGGACCTGCGGCTTTGGCGGTCTGCCATACTGCGAGGTAGAAGGCTCTATCGCCGGGAGACGGATATCCGATGATGATTGCTGCTTCGGCGGCCCAGAAGAAACCAGCTGAGATGCCACACAGTGCAGAGCCAAACAGCATGAACCAGGTCGTCGAGTGTATGTTGTTAGTATACAATCCGGCGCCGTAAAGAGGATAACCGATTGCTCCGAGCGCGAGTCCGTACTTGAGGCCGATGCGGTTGTTGATGGCGCCTGCAGCCACGCACACAATGGCGAAGAGACCGTAGACCAGGGCGTTGGCGGCCGATACGGCGTACGGCTCTGCTGCTCCTCCTGCACCGAGTCCGCCCAGGGCATCCCACATGCCCGGCGCCGTGAAAGAAACACCGCATGCGACGACGATCTGGAAGGGAACCGAGCGGAATATTGAATGCGACTTGACGGGGCCCGTGGGCTCATCGATGACGGACGACATGGCGGCGGGGAACAATACTGAGTTAACCCAGGATACACTTCAGTAACTTTCTCTTCCTCGCCAAGTCTTAACCAGGACAAAGTGATGTTCGAGCAACTGGCAGTAGCTACCACGGGTTCCTGCCACTTTCTTCAAACTCCCAAGAAATGCGTGGAAAAGAACGACCACAACGGGGCTGAAGAAGGATGGACTTCGACATCTTGGCGAGTACGCGCATTTAAAGCGCTACGCGGTACCCTTGTTTACGTGGTGTTTGAAAATTTGATGCTCGTTGCGAGCATTCGAAATCCCGCTAAGGGATCACGACATCGGCGCTACATGACTAGGGTAGGCAGAGTTCTTCAGCCCTACGACCAGACACTTGCAAATGCTCGCGGGACCCTGCCGGGCTGTAATTAAGCTACTCCGAAGTCGGCGAGAGGCTCGCACCTTGGTGAAGGATTGTTCGTGGACCGGAAGAGCGTATATCATCTAAGACAACGCAACTTTTAAGCTGTGCAGCGCGGATTCACGTGATATTGAATGCACTGTGGTTGCGACTATACTGTGTAAGTCCTAGTAATGGGACCTCTGAAGTCGACATAACACTACGTTCTAAAGCTTAGAGATAAATCTTGAGTGAGAAGAGGCTAAGCCTCACACTCAAGATTTATCTCTAAGCTTTAGAACGTAGTGACCATAGGTAAGGTAATTATAGCCTTATCCCGAACAGCCTCCACTGCTTATAGTTCTGGCTGCAACCACAGTACCTGAGAGGGGCGCTAAACAGAAAGCCGAACGGCCATCCAGACCCTGTCGAACACGCTAGGAAGTATCCGCGTTCTGCACATCGGCCCTTGCTGGAGTGAGGCTACCATCGGTCTAGGAACTCAGAACAGATGTCACTTGTAAGACAACAAGTCAATGTTCCGGCGGAACGTAGGTTGATTAAACTATGCGCCAAGCGGCCGTTTTACAGCCAACCTTGCAACGATACATACCTATAGTAGGTAATCCATATATGCTGCTCGTGACTTTCTGGCTTGTTCGTTTTCGCTGCATGCTTTTTTTAATCCGATTTGGTGTTGTGCTATACAAAAGTTCCTCCGCCACCTGTCCATGGCTCAGGGTATGCTTTCCACATCTCTCAGCCAGTTTCTGTATTATGGGAGGCTGATTATTGGCTGCTTCACTTTTTGGTAGCTCAGTGCCCTATTTGAACGTAAAAATGTAGATGCAATAAAATTTAGCTAATAGGTGGAAATGGGTACCAAGAGCGGAGGAAAGATGGCGGAGGAAAGGTAGCGGTAGCGGAGGAAAGGTGGCGGAGGAACTTTTGATCACATTCTCAATCACACTATGGCAAAGCTCTCTTCCTTTCGATGCATTCGCATCTGGCCGAATTCGGCAATATTCTCGACCCATGATCCAGGGTCATGTTTGAAGATCTTGTCCGCGAATCTCTTCAGGGAACGGCATGTTTCAAACTAGCATCGTAGCGGTAAACGTATGCCCACAACGAGAAAGGCGCATAATTGATTATAAGAATCCACAATCTGTTCGCGGCGTTCGCGTGTAGCCTTCCGCAAAGCTTAAATTGCTTTGCAATGTAGGACTCTTGATAGCGCATCATCCCTCGACTATGGCTAAGATTATTTCCGTGTAGCTGTAGATCATTAGGGGTCTATAGAAAGCTTAGCAATGCCTACTTCTCCAGGCTTCAGTAGCTTCTACTCCTATCCCAACTGACTTACATTCTTCTGTTCAAATTTGATTAGATATATTCGTTTCTTTCCGTCTTGCGTGTCAAGATGCCTTCTTACAACACTAAAGCCATCCTCACCTGGTCTCTTTCTTTTGCGCCTTTTGCTCTTAGCGCTGCGCTTCCCGTCAAGCGAGCTATCTCCTCTGTCGTCTCTGGTACTCCGATCGGTTTTGCGGCGGGTGCCACTGGTGGAGGTGATGCAACCCCTGTCTATCCCACCAACATCGACGACTTGAAGAAGTACCTTACCTCCTCGGATCCACAGGTCATTGTCATTGATGGCGAGTACAACTTTGCCGGCTCTGAGGGCAGTCAGACCGAGGCAGCCTGTAACGATTACTCCTGCACGCCCGACGACGGCGGTCAAGCGCTCTTGAACACTCTCAATGCCTGCGCCAGCTCAACTTACAACGTCGAACTCGACAAGGCGGCGACCGAGGGCATCCAGGTACAGTCTGACAAAACGCTCGTCGGCAAGAACGGCGCGACTCTAAATGGTGCGTCTACCCTACCTCTCCTTACCACTACAACCCCAGCAACATCAACTAACACAATGGGAATCCAGGCAAGGGTCTCCGCATGGTCGGCGTCTCCAACATCATAGTCCAAAATCTCAAAATCACCAACCTCAACCCCAAATACGTCTGGGGCGGCGACGCCTTCACCCTCTCCGACACCTCAGACATCTGGATCGACCACGTTGAAACCTCCTTGACGGGCCGCCAGCATTACTCCTTCGGGGTCGATCCAAACCACTACGTCACCATCTCTAACTCTTTCGTCAACGGCGAGACAACCCAGTCCGCTACTTGTGACGGCCACACATACTGGGGCGAGGAAATGGTCGGCACAGACGATAGCATTACATGGTACGCAAACCACGTATACATGACTTCCGGTCGCAGCCCAGCCCTCAGCGGCAGCACCCTACTGCACGCCGTCAACAACGTCTTTGAGGACAATACCGGGCATCTAATCGAGGGCGGGGGCACCGGTGCGCGCGGTATCTTCGAGGGAAATGTGTTCAAGAGCATCACGACGACACTCGACAGCGGATACGCGGGGAAGTTATTCGGCGCGACGTCCGCGAATGCAGCGGAGTGCAGCGCTGCGTTGGGCCGGAGCTGCGAGGCGAATACGTTTAGCAGTGCGCCGGCGCTTGATAGGGCGGATATAGACTTCTTTGGAGATTATAAGGGGTTTACTATTGTGAAGGCTGCGTCTGCGGATAGTATCGCGAGTTCGGTGCCCAAGAGCGCTGGTGCGACCTTGTAAGACAGCCTGGAGTCGGTCGCGCGTGGGAGAGGCAAGTCTACTTTCTCTTGTACATTCTTTCAATCGGACATACCATATCTGATTTGCCTTGTTGGCATTCGACCGTCATTTCAGTTTTGCTCTAACTTGTGTCGAACTGACTATCCTGCGATGGGAAGCAAAGTTCTTCCCCCTCCTCCTACGGCTCTGGAACCTTTCCGCAATGTTTACGCCAATGTGTGTGTTATAGGAGGCTGATCGTTGGCGAAAGTATGTTGAAACTTTATTTCTGGGTCCTAGTAGACGTTAAACGGGGCACCAATCTGTGAAACGGTACCATTATTAGCCGCCTATCGGCTAGAAAGTTGTGGAAAAAGTATTCAGACCCGTAGGAGGTGGAGGATGAGCATGAGCTTTTGTGATCAACTATACCGCCATGATCGCATGGAGTGAGCACGAGCTGAGCTGTGCAGGAAAAGCGTTGGAGGCGTTGCGCTGCAGAGCATCCGCCACTGAAGATGGCAGGGTCGCCCAGATTGAGATACTGCTGTCAGTCGATAAGTACAACAAAAAGTCGAGAGATGTGCTAGGAGCAACGAAGGCGGTGTTGTGGTATAGGACGTCATCTCTTGCGAGTCAGGTTGCACGGCACTCGGCCCTGCCTTTTTTGGGTATTGACAGTACGCTACCAATCCTGAACCACTCCCCAACCCCATCTTAGGGTACCCAATGAATGATCAGAGCGAAGAGCACAGCCGTGGTCGCTGCGATGATACCTAGCGTCTCGGCATAGAGGGCACCACAGGGTCCGTACCGCCCCATCCCGAGCAACTGAGGTACTCCTCAACATCTCACCTACAGCGACCAATCTCGCCTCTCATACGATCAGTTTGTAGCCTCACCTCGATTGGCTCACTGCGGGTTTCCCCGCGCACAACCCTGCCCTTGCATGCAGATCCAAATTGTGGGGTATCGGCAGATTAACATCGCCTAGAAGCGACCAGGCCCTGCCCAATGAACAGCGACACCTCTGCTGCTGACCGTTGACAAGTCTCAAACGCATATGCACCTAGCCTTATATATGCCAGGAATGGAGGATGATTTATCAGGGTAAAGTGGAGGATCGTTCTCGAAGATAACCGTACATAAGGTGAGGGGCATCGCACAGGGTCCAACCCAAACTGTTTTGGACGATTGGTTTGTTCCATCTTGGGATTCAAAAGGAGGTTCGGTTTGAGAATCGACAACAAGTGCATCATGACGCTGGGCATTGTGGAGCCTAAGACAAGCGCGCAGCCGCCCGGGACAGAGTACTTGCTTGATACGGCGCAGACGAGCAGGGAGCATCAGTATGAGCATTCGCACTTCAAGCATGGGAAGGGAAAGGTTGGGTTCTAAGAGCATTTGTCCAGTCTAGCACATTGACAATTCACCAGAAACAAGAGATTGTCCTGATCCCGCAACCATCCGACGATCCGAACGACCCGCTCGTGAGCGCTTCGATCACTGCGCAAAACGTGACTAACATGTTCAGCTCTGGCCGACATGGAAACGCGAAGTTGCTTTCGTTGTTCTGTTCTTCAACAGCATAATCTTTGCCGCTTGTCCAGGGCCAATGATAGCCCCTGCAACCGTCGCGTTAGCCACGCAACTTGAAGTGCCGGTTAAGAAGATCGCACAGCTCTCTGGCTACCAGCTTCTGATGGTCGGTGCACTTGGGTATGTTGTGTGTGCCCTGATATTGTTCAAAGCCTAACCAGCAATCATTGTACAGTCCTATCGTATCCGTTCTAGCGGAGAAATATGGTAAACGGCCTCAATTTCTCTTCGCCGGTCTCTTTGGTGCACTCGGCACTGGCATTTGCATCGGAGGGTTCGACCAATCCAGCCTTTCCAAATCATACACCGTTCTCCTTGCAGGACGCATGATACAAGGCTTAGGCACAACAGCCTATGAGTCGCTCACCGTAGCAGCAATCGGCGACATGTTCTTCTTGCACAAACGGGGTATACGTACTTCCTTGCTTGTTCTGACGACAGCATGCCTCGCTTCCTTTGTAGCCATATGCTCAGGACACATATTCGAGGTGCTTGGAGCGCGTAATTTGTTTGTTATTCTGCTACCATTGCAACTTTTTGGGTTTATCTGTTCGTTCCTGTTTATTCCAGAAACTCAATTCCGGCGGAATGAGTCGAGGGGCGGTACCGTGACGGAGCACGAAGGACTTGCGGTTGAAGAAAAGCCCGAGGCGAGCACACAATCTATCACACAAGAGCCCGCAGCGACAGCACTTCCTACCGTTCCAAAACGTACCTTTATTCAGGACCTGCGCTTGACGTCCGGCGTCTACAACCACGACAGCATCTTCAAGCTCTTAGGCCGCATCTTCTTTCATTTGCTGAATCCAGCTATCGTATGGATTACGTTAGTGGCAGCCATCTTGATTGTATGCAAGACTTCTTTTTCGGTTCAACGATCCTGCTCCTTTCAGGTACTCTCTGCATGACACTGAGCTAACACGCAACAAGTCCTTCTTCGTAGGCACAGCCTACACCCTCGCGCAAATCTTCACCCCTCCACCATACAACCTCACCGTCAGCCAGAATGGGTACTTTTTCACGGGTGCACTGATCGGTGGCATCCTCGGCGTGATATCCGGGCCGTTATGCGACTTCTCCGCCAAAACCCTCTCACGACGGAACAACGGCGTTTACGAAGCCGAATTCCGCATTCCAGTCAATATCCTTGCTGTGACTATGCTCTCCATCGGCTGGTTCACCTTCATGTGGGCGCTGGAACATCCCGCGATGAGGGGCGGCGTGTATCTCTGCTCGTTCTGCTATGGCGCGGTGTGCTTTGGGACGAGTGTCGCGGGGACGTCTACGGGGCTTTATATCCTGTCAGTTCACCCACGCCCTTTGTTTCTATCCTCCTTCCTTTCTTCAAGGTTTTATAGACATATGCTGATCCTCGTAATAGCGACGCCTTCCGCCCCTACGCTACCGAGATCTTCATCCTGCAGATGATGATTAAGAACTTTCTTTTCTACGCTTTCTCGACGTTCATCAATGAGTTTGCGGCGGAGCGTGGGCCGGCGCATATGTGCAAGGTTTGGGGTATAATCACGATTTGTGGGTTTGTGACTTGTGTGCCTATGTGTAAGTGCTTTAGTCGTGTCAAGGAAGATATGACGCTGACGAAATGCAGATGTCTTTGGGAAGGTGAATCGTTCGTGGGTACATCGCATGTCTGGAAAGTATTTGGGAGATAAGTGAGCGGTGGAGGGATGTCGTGATGCTGTTGATCGTAAATTGAAGCTTGAAATATACCATGGAAAGCACATAAACTTGGTAAATTACATTTTTTTAGCCTCCGAGCACTAGGAAGATCTGAAAGACAAATAGTTGATATGAAGATTGTTGATGGAGGAGCGTAGGTACGCGCTCGATGTCATCGCTAAATTTAGGCAACGAGCCACCACGCCGTGGTCCAAGCTTGTGGCTTTCGGACTTCAGCGTCGATCTTCAACGTCTCCTTTCTCCAGGCACCATCAAGTCGAGACTGACACAAATAATATTCCTTTGCGATGCCTCGTCTGAAGCCTTTTCGTGCGTGCAGACTGCTGTTCTACATATGGCTTCTCACGGTTGCTTTCTGGTCGCTGCTGCCTTCATCGAAGATACCATATGCCCAGGAGCAACTACACATTGAGAAAACGCTCAAGGCAGGCCTTCCATTGACAATCGTCGACGGCTATCCGATGACGTACGGCCAAGATGAAGGAGTCGCTCACATCATCTATGAGTTTGGACTTTTCCAGGACCCCACGCCACAGAACGGAGTGGAGCTGCTACTAAAGAACGAACCAATCAACTTGACAGGCCTAATGAAAAGGTCGGAAGCATACCACTTCTCGAAGATCAAAAACGATGCTGTTCGAACACCCTTCTTCGACACGACACGATTTGGGCTCGCAATCTCCTCGGTCGATGACCATGTAGACTGCGTGGTGTGCCTTCCATGGTTCGACCGGAGCGACAAGGCACTGCTCACACAGCAGATGCAAGACTATAGAGAAACTATCGAAGTCCGCCTGACTGTGGATGAGCGCGGTGTGGTGGAGGTCTGGCCGAGCTCAATCGTTGAGCAAACTCTTGCAGAGCTGGAAAAGGTTCGGCAGAAGCCAGAAGCTGCAGATTATGAGGAGGGCCAATTACTTGAAGAAGCATTGCAATATTTGCGGGCATCCGGCCATCCTATCATCCAGCTAGAAGGCGGAGACATGACGAAGCTGGAAGAAATCTCCGTGCCCTACGTACGAGGCAACCTACCTTCGAAAACCTACCACATCCGGAAGGCAATGTTGGCGCGCCTTGGACCTGTATTGCGAATTGCCCTATTTCCCCTTCGTCTTGTTGTCCGTCTATTATCCATCGTGCCGCAGGCCCTGTTGCTTCTTTTGCTTGAAGGCGGGCTTGCGTGCGCTGGAATAATGCTATCGGCCTGGCTGCGGGCAGGACGACCTGATTTTCGGCAATGGACTCGCACATTTTGGATGACGAGATGGATTCCTTTCAGATCGAACAAGCCAAAACGTTTATGGGGTCCCGCAGGACCTGTTGAGTCGAAGCGCACGGAGCGCAGCGGATGGTCAGCGGGTGGTGTAGTGGGTCTCCAAAGGCCGAAGACTGTCAGGCTTGGACGAGGCATGGATGCGGTGGTATGATGAGCGAAAGCATTTTATCGCATTGCTCCACTTCGGGAGATGGCAAGGCCGCGGATGCCAGGCGCACGATTGTCGAATTATCGTTGTGCTGTGCAGCGATCTATCACATGTTTTGCGGGTAGGCTTAGGCATCTTTGTGCACCCTTCCCAACCGCCTGTTCGCGTTTGGTAGCGAGCGCAGCGCGTCCATTCCTCCGCTTTCAGCGTAACCATGGTATTACAACCACGTCTTTTCAACAGGAAACGCAACAAATCCTGCAAATATGCCAAGCGACGCGGCCTCCCGGCACTCCAAATTACTGGCAAGATGTTGATTATCGAGTACCGTCTCACCCGAGATACACAAGATACAATGCGTCCCTTCGAGCGAGCTTGGCTCGCTGCTGTATCGACTGCGGGCACCAAACGAGGAGCGCCTTGCCCGCTCGAATCCGAGCCAAAGCGACGGCGGACAAGCACACACGTGAGCGGGCCTGCGCACGCAGAGGAAATGGAACTGGACGAAAGTAATCTGCAACAGAGCGATACTGCGGAAGAGCAAGTCATGGAAATGGACCAAGCCTCTTGAATTGTCCGGCCTGTGTCCCGATCAGAAAGAACGCACATTGAAGCCATGCGCCGCTCTAGGTAAGCTTGAGGCTACGGAGATGGTAGCGGCAACCAAGCGGTGTCCACTAGGTTCGAAGAGAGTCCGATACGGCTCCGCATCGTATTGCGGCAGCCCGTTGGGCCTTCAGAATAATAGACACAAGAGGCAGAGCGCAGGCGGCGAAAGCGGTTGGGGCTTACAGATGTAATCGGGCGCATCGGGACAACGCAGCCCTCGAAATTCAACGGAAACGGCACTCCTGAACCAATCCGGATACTACCTTCATACTGAGCCTTTCCCACAGGCTGTAAGGTACAACGCGACATCGACAGATTTGCGTTCCTTGTCTAACGGCAGGTATCGCTGAAATCCTGAGAATAGGGCACCATTTTCAGGAGTTTACCACCCCTAGGAAGACGGTGCGAAAGGAGCCAGTCTTGCGGATGAGATATCGCTACAAACGTCGATGCTGGCTTCCTTCGTTTCATCTTCAACATCAACATTCACCTCACTACATTCGCACCGTCGTTACAACTCTCGTCGTATCGCCACACTCTATCGGTCGCTTAATCCTTCGCATCGAGAAACGTGCTTCCTTAAAACATGGGTTTCTACAAGCGGTTCAATGGGCGATGCCGCAACGGCCGCGACGCGCTCAAGCGCCGTTATTCCGTCGCACATTCACCTCCGGTGCCCGAAGAACCACTGCTACTACCAAAGATACCTGAGTCCGCATCAGAATTTGGACAAAGAACCATGTCCGAAATCGACAACATCTACACGGGGATGCTGAGTCCGCCGCTACCTAGGACGTCCATATGTAGCTCTGGATCTTCCGTATTGGGGCTACGCAGCGGAAGTCCAAGCATTTGGGGAGCATTCAGCAGGTTTCGCATACCGTGGGCACGGAAAGATTTTGGACCAAGGGTTCGTCGCTAATTTTGACGAGGCCAGGTTGCAGAAGTAAAGATCAGCGGGATAAGATTGGACATCGAAGACGTTGTAGATTGTGAATTGGAAGGAATCTGGAAACAGCTGAGCGAATTTAACGACAGTTGTTGGAAAAGTCCAACTCAGCCGGAAGTATGCAGATGGATACGGATTATTACGAATAAGATTAACACTGCTGAGGTGAACCGGAGGACTCAAAATGGCAATTAGGCAAGGGCGGTCGTTCTTAGCTTTAGTTGGTTCGACACAATGCTGAATATATACTGGCCGTCTTCCATAACCCAGGTGCGCTGCTAGATAACACGCCCTCTGAACACAAGACTACTGGGTAAATGAATGCTATAACAATTTTGCTTGTCTTGTCTTTGCTCGTCTCACACAAGACCGGCAATGAACTATCTCACGCTGGTCCTCCTACCCACGGCGACCAAATCATAGCCACTGCTTGTTACCAAAATGCGAGATAAAGTCGCCAGCACTGCCCTCTAGACTAGCCTCCACAATAACCGGCCGCATAAGTGACACGCTCTCCTCCGGCGTAATCGGGCCCCTAAAATCCGGCGCATACTTCGGCGCCAACTCGCCGAAGAACGCTCCGAGTCTCTGAAGCTGTTCCGGAGTCGCTGATACCAACCAAGTTAGCATAACAATTATGTATACAGATGCACAGCGATCGCCCTTACCCTCATTATTCTGTCCCACATCCACACTCCCCGGCGCAAGCCCCAAGAACAGAATCCCCTCTTTCTTAAACTGCGCGCTGAACTTCGCGATTACCATGTTGAGCGCGGCTTTACTGGTTGAGTAGAGCGGGGCGAGCGTCACGTCCCAGTTGCGCGTGAGCTCGATGTCGGAGTAGCCGCTCGTGATGGCGATTACTTTCTTAGTGTGGCCTTTTTGAATGAGCGGGAGAAAGAGGTTGAAGAGGTGGATGTTTGCGATGACGTTGACTTCGAAGAGGGCGCGGAGTTCCTTCGTGACTTGGTCGGGCTGGGTTGCGCTGTGGGGTCTTAGTCGTGACGAAGGTTAGGGAGGATGGGACTTACAGGTCGCCGATGCCGTCGTATTGGTCGAAGGGGGTGATGAGGCCGGCGTTGGCGATGAGGTAGTCTAGGGCTCCGCCGGTGATCTTGGTGGTTTCAGAGACAGCTTTCTATTGCGAAAAGTCAGTGATCATCCCTGAGTTGATAATGAGACTTCTCACTTGTAGAGCGTTGTAGTCTGTGACATCCGCCGCGATGATGTGGATGTTGGTTCGGCCTCTCAGATCTGGGTCTTCTGACACCTTCTTCTCGGTGGCCTGCTTATTGCGGACGAGTCCGATTACGGTGTTGTTTGAGTCGCCAGAATACTGGCGAAGGAATTCATACTGTGCAAATTAGCAAGTCGTTTTCAAGGAGGCAGCGCTGGGCCGTACTCCGATTCCTCTGGAAACTCCGGTGATGACGTATGAAGGCATGTTTGTGAGAGTTGCCGAAATTTTGAGTTCTCAATGCAGGTTGTGTGATGATGCTCAAGGAAGACCTAGTTCTTATATACTCTGGTCGTCTTGCTTCTCACAAAGAGGCCTCGTGCTGATGTCCGATCATCATCGGAATCGCAGTTTCTCGAAACTCTTTGCTCCATTTCGTCCGTGGGAATAACGTTATCACCAGTGCTTCAGCGGATGATTGTACTCCGATTACTTCATACTTGCCGCCTCTGAGGACGTCCGATTATCACCGGACCCACAGCGATGTCTTCAGTCCACTATCTCCAAGTTCGTCCCAGAAAATGCACTCGGACAGATGCAAATGTTCGACAAGCCCTTGACTACTTCTTAATTGCTATATCCTCGCACATGAAGCCGCAAGCCGGCATGACTGTTGTTCCATCGCAGGGGAACGGATCCTTTAGTGGAACCAATGGAATGCGAGGACTACAAAGCCACTTGCGACTAGTCTACTCTTGCTTACTCGAGAGTTGCCTAAAAAATGATCTACAGCTCGACCTGCATAATAAGCGCCACGGCGACTTTCCTTTCTTGAGCTCTGCCTGTCAGCCTCGCGTCTAATGTCAACCGCAGTTGCCCAAATCCTCTGATTTCACTCACCTTGCAGCTACATTCGATTTACTTATGCGGGATTGACATTAGATAGAGCAAGCGCCAATAAGAGGGATGACAAATCCAAGGACAGAGACGGTTGGTAACCTGCATGCCGCTCTAACATGCACACGATCTCAAAGCTCGAAGCCGGACACGGAAAGACGCGGCCTGAAACTCTCATGGCCGTATGGTAGCCAACATAGACGCGCGATCGTAAGCAACGTTCCGGCAGGCAACGATGCCGTCCGTGTCCGTGATATTCTCCACACTTCGAGTGAAGACATTCAGAGGCATAGCCATTTCACAAAGGGTTCTTCCGAGAAAGGTGCGCTGGTAGTTTAAACTTGCTACCGAGTCAGAAGACTGACATCCTTTAGAGCCTGTATGGTGGGTATTGGAGTTAAAAATACCAATGGTTGCTGCGGTGAAGGTGGAAGTGGAGAACCAAGATCGGTTCCAGTATTGTAAGTCTCGTCGGCGTTTTGCAAAGTCATGTAGCCCAAGCCCAGATCCGACCATAGCCCGATCCAGTGTCTACTTCAGCCTTGCATATGTTGTATCTGCATGACTTCGATCGCAGGCTTCCGTTTCATTAAGCCTACTGGTGCTTGGCAATGGGAGACTGACAGATGCAGTCCAGCACACCGCATCAAAAGCACTTGACATTCTTGGCCATGACCCTACAGCGTTAGGAAACGTGCTGATCAGGATTTCTCTGGCTAGCAACACGAGCTCTGCCAAGGCAGTGCGCGAATGCATTCTGGCATACTCCGCACTTCATCGCCACAGCATCCATGCGCAAGCCATGGAGAGCAAGATCGCTGGTCTGAATGCTCTGAAAGCTGCAGGAATTACAGCAGAAGCAGATCACGCGACCGATAAAATAGAAGCAATCCAGCATGTTGCCGCGGGAATGCTGTTGCTCTCTTTCGAGGTGAGCTTTAGCTTGTACATGGTCGTTGCACCGAGAGACCAAATTGACCATATCCGGTAGGTCCACCTATCGGTTTGCACATCGGATGATTGGACGAAATATCTATGCGGTGTCAAAAATGTCATCCGGGCGGCCAGTCTAGACAGGCTCGATAAAGATGAAGACCTGACGATTCTGCTCGACTGGGTATACTACCACGATGTCCTTGCACGATTCAGTCTGCGTCATTGGTACAGACAACATGGGAAACCAGCGTTGAATCTTATCACAGTCTCGTGCACATCGGTGGAGGCATCCACTCATGTGACGGAGTGGATTGATCAAGTGAGAACTAACCCACTGCTAACTGCTTAGATGATCGCTAATCGAAGACATTCTTAGGCTATGCGAAGAACTTCTGCCTCCTCAAAAATCGTTGACCTACTCTCAGAACTTTCCGATGCGGTGCCACGACCACTATGTGGGCTCACCCCGGCTGAACACGATGAACTAAAGCGCTTCCTCGAGATACTCGAGTGGAGAATCAGGAATGTGAAATCTCCCGCGTCGACCTACGAAGACGAAGCAGCCAACTTGAAGTTCGAACTGCTTAAGCTGGCCATGCTTGTGTATCTCAACAGAGTGACCTGGAACCAGCTCAGACAAACATTCAGCGTCCGAACGCAGATTGAGAGGGCTTTCGAAATACTGATGCAGCTTGAAACGTGCGAACGGCAATTTCCCATCTTTATCTTTGGCTGCGAAGCCCAAAGCGACGCACAGCGGACCATCGTTCTGGATGCCATTTCCAGGACCGAAAACTCAGTATGCTCTCGTTCGCTGAACCATGTACGGCTGTTACTGCAGGCCATCTGGGCGCAGGAAGATTTGGCTGAGGGCAAAACGAATTATTGGAACAAAGTGAGCTATGTAATAAGTTGTTGTATGACGCTGCCTTCTTTTGCTTAGGTTACGAAATTATATTACACCGCTATTATTCTGTCGCGAACTCCATAATGCATTGACAAAGATTGCTACCCGACGGTTACACTGGTGCACTCAACGAGACTTCAGTGCTTCTTGATCCCCTTTACCCGGATGTGATTGGTCACCACGCAAACAAAGTAAACCAAGCATATGGTCGGTATCATCCACGCCGAAGCCAGGTAGTTCTCCTCCAGTGGTTCATTCAGTTTCAACGTCGCAACGAGGCATAAGCCGACACCGAAAATGAAGTTCACACAAAGGCGGACGTACGAGGAGACGCGACGTTGTGAAGCTGGCAGCGACAAGTAACCCAGAACCGAAATGATGATAAGCGCGAAGCCACCCTGTTGTATGTCAGCATATGCATTTGCCATCGGGAAGGAGGTCAACTTACCGCAATGAAAACATACATAAACACCAGCTGGAACACCCCCCAGATATTCATAGAACAGTTCCATGAAGTCCGTTTGCTTCTTCTCCCCAAGAGAGGCCTTCTTCTTCGGGACCGTTACGCTGAAGCCATCGAAGAGCGTCTTTGTCGCCGCAGCTACAAGATCGTTGACACCCGCCGTGAAGTCGTTAAACGCTGTGGCGTTGTTTGAATCTTCGAGAAGGTAGTCGTACGCATCCGCGATCGAGTAGATTGCATTGTCGGCGGTGTATTGTTCTTTGGTAGCGTCTACGCCCTTAGGGACACAGCAATATACGAAGCTGTATGCTGTATAACTCAAGTCGTGGGCTAGCTCACTACCATTTGTGTAATTGCCCGCCCCATCGAGGACATTCCCGAAGGTAGTGTACATCCCGAGCAGCGCTTGAACGAGTTGCGCCCAGACAATGAGCAGACTGACACCCTGCAAGACCAGGACAAGCACAACGTGCAGCGGAAAGTGAACAAAAGACCAGAGCTGTTGCTTGATGCTGCCGAAGTGTTCTTCCTGCATGCGGTCAAAGTACAGCATGTACAAGAAGTAGATGATGAGGACCGCAGCGATGATCTGTCCGACGACCGCAGCTGTCCAGAGAAACTCGTTCTTGACGATCTTGCTGATGGATTTGCATACCACGATGATGCCTTCGCCGAGGATGATGAGTGTCAGGAGCGACATGCGCTGCACCATGTGCGTGCCCTTGAAGCTGATCACCCGGAAATAGCACGATACGGCGACCGTGGTCAGCGTCTCGCTCAGCGCAATGATGTACCACGCGATGTAGACATTGCTCTTCTGCGGTAGCACTAAGCCTTCGAGATCGAGCTTTTCCTTCGGAAAAGCCGGCGTGAGTGCACCATACAGGATAGCGGCAAGTAGCGTCGAAGCCATGATGATGCTCAGCGGGATGACCGTCTTCTTGTATTTCCTCACATAGAGCAGAGTGACCGCGTATTGCGTGAACAGCGTGATACGCGAGACCATCAGGATCAGACCGAATGCTTTGTAAATCTTGTAGTCGTCAATTTCTTGTCCTGGCTTCCACTGTGGACCGATGACGGCGAAGCCTACCATCACGCCAAAGTGTATTGCCTTAGCCACGCGCTCGAATACGCTGTCCGTCGAGAACCGTACGTCGTAAAGCGAGACTTGGTACCATGTTAGCCATAGCAGCGAGAAGAAACCGACGTATGCTGTAAGCGTGTTGTAGTCGTTGATCTCGAGCATCGATGTGAAGGTAGTCAAGTTGGCGACGAAGAAGAGATCGTAGAAAAGCTCAGATGTAGTTGCTTCTGCATGACGATGGAATGCAGGGTTGTCATGAAGAGAGCAGTCTGCGTTGCCGAAGGGCACTTGTGTTGTATTGTACGATGTATCTTGAACGGGTTTGTGGGCTTCGACGTCGGATGAGTGGGTCGATGGGGTGTGGTAGTGAATCTGGGCAGGTTTGGCGGTATGTTCGTTCAACGGGGAGGCGAATAGCCCGAGAGGGTGTCTTTCCTCATGGTGGTGCTCTTCGTGGCCCATCTTGGACTCCGGTAGCTGCGAGTAGGACGACTGAAGACGGAGAGATAAACGACAACGAGGATTTTGACCACAACAGTGATCATAAGACTAGAGACCCGGCGTCCTAGGATAATAAGAAGCTTAAAGCAATGTGCAGCTCGTTAGTACCGGAACGTCAGTATGCCCTGGATTGCTGTTATATACGCTCCGTCGGCTCTCCTAATGTCGACATAGATGGGGTCGGAATAACACAGCCCAAACTCACCGTATTCAATGGTACACAACATACAGACGCTCTTCACACATTTCCTCGATTTAGAAAATCCAGCCTGCAGTGCCATTGCATCAAGTCGAGCTGGAGCGTTCCTTTTTGCAGCCTGGTCCACCCGCCTCAAGCCACCGTCCAAATATTCTCCGCCTGTTGGAAGCTCATTGGGCAAACGCAAGTTTGATCTCCGTGCCTGAGGCTACCTAGGTAACATGAAAAGCCCATGCCCCAGATTGGGGATACTTCAAACAACATGGGCGCGAATCAGTGAGTTGTTCTAGCCAGCCATGTGTCGACGGATTCGCCTAGCACACCCACTAGTCCCTAGCACAGCCTGATGAGGACCCCGCTGATCTTGGCGAAGGCTCAGATTAGAGCAACGTGCAGACTGAGCCTCGTGCTCGGGCAGTAATAAGCTTCAGGATTGGATCACTGAGATCTTAATGTTAAATCGTCTGGACCGTTGGTGTGGGTCACGAGATGATCTTCGGACACGGCTGAAGGTCGAGTGGGGGCTGAGTTTGTGATTTGTGTTGGCGGTGGAGATGAAGATGTAACACGACATTGAAGAGAACTGCGTACATGCAGAGCTGGACTGGTATAACGAGCCGTATGAAGATGGCAAGAATTCGTAGAGGTTTTCAGAGTAAGAAGGCGCCACTTTTGGCATTTATCGAACAAAAGCAATGTAGAAAACCTGTACACGCACCGTCGCTAACCGACTCGACATACGGAAGATGCCGTATCTGCGGCCCCTTCGCAACTTTGTAGGGCGTTTCATGTTATAGTCTTCCTCTTTGGGTGTATGGGCATCGTTCATCCCGCCTAACCGCTTCCGGCGAAGGGTACCTAGCGGTCGTTCACCGGAAAAACAATAGTAGGATAGACTACAACCCATGGGCCCCATTCAAATTTCGTACCTTCGTCAAACCAATTAGATTTATTAAGTTCCATCTCCCCTGAACTCACTTCTTCACTCCCGGCGGCGGTGGCGCTCCGGGAGCCGCACTCGCCGCCATCGATCCAGCATTCTCACGCTTCTTCCCAGCTCCCGTTCTGCCGGAAGGCAGCCCACCAGAAACTGCGCCTGTGAAGTTGCTTCCTGTGCTGGAGTCCTAGAACGATGAGCCTCGCTCTGTCTCGAATTCCTCATCTCCCGGGTGCCGGACTCATCACAAATGAAGTGCTTACCGGAGCAGTTCCACCACCCGTAGCGCTCTTCATCCCCCCGCTTGAAGTAGTACCCGTATTATCAGGCGGCGCAGGGGCGCCAGGAGTGACAATTGCCTATGTGTCACCAGCCATGATGATGATTCGATCTATGGAGATATATATTTGGGAAGACCTGCGCCTATGGGCGGTTGCTCTGAAATGTAGGTCGAGTAGGAATTTCATCGTGGGGTATCTAGTTAAACAATCGAGGTGGTATCTAAAGGTTATGAATTCAGTGGCGATACACATCGGTAGGGCTAGAGTAGCGGGGTACATGTTCTTTTCCTCGGGTACTCCATAGGTGCTTGATGGGGAGTTTGAGAAGCTACAGCGAGATGTAGCTTGTTAAGCTGAACCGAAGTCGAGATTTCTGTTAGGACAAGATGTAGGCACAGCTGTCGGTCCTTTGGCCAGTTCAAATACGCGTTCCATCCAATTGAGCACTTGGCCAGGTCCACTCTAAGCTCCCTATCGGCTGAAGTCTGAGCAGATTTACGATTAGACGCGCCTGCAGCTTGTAGATAGATATTCGTGTCAAAATACCGTGGACGGGCAGCGGAGGGTACTCGGATCCACAATTGTCGGATCCCCGCATGTGGCTGCACTTCTACACGCGTAGAAGAGAAGTAGTGGATAAAGCTGCACAGTGGGGAATGTTTCAGCTCATGCATGATCTCGGTTGGCCTGACGCACTGCGAGTGGTAAGCATCCACTGCGGGCCAGTAGTCAAGTATGGCACAGATCATACAAGGAAGAAGATTGGGCAGTGTACGTTATATCGTTAGGAAGCACAACGTGCAATGATGATGGTATTCGCTTTAACTATCCTGCGCATTCAGCTCGTTCTGAATCCGCATCGCCTCTTGTTCCCAGAAATCAGCTATCTGCTCCGCGCCGCGTGCTCCGCCGAATTGAGCCTCTCCATTCGCCATGTCACCTTCAACCATGTCCATCAACCGGTTGTAGCAGCCCTTGTTCTTCGGATTGCCGAAATGGCCGTAAGGGTTCTCCGGAGGGAGCCACGCGCCGCACAAGTAGCAGAAATGCGATTTACATTGGAAGCATGTCATGTGGTTGCATCCGAACGACTTCTGGCAAGGGACGGAGCAAGTAGGGCATGGCGAGGTGTTGCGCATGATGTAGTTGAGCGAAGCTTGGTCCTCTTCCGTAAGTTGATTCTTGTCGCGCGGTTCGCATCGGACAAAGTCACCGTGCCATGAGGCTAGACAGACCTTGCAGAAGGCAAGGGTGCAGTCTTCGCAGACAGCTAGGCGATCCATTCCCGAAGTGCCTACCCTCCGCTTCTCAGGTCCAGATGGTGCTTGTTGTTCTTCTAAGATTGTCTCCACGGCTTCTTCTGCATCGGAATCTGAATCGTCCATTTCGCGTACGTCTTGGATCTTGGGATACTTGTCCGTTCGCATGGCACCTTGACACCATGATCGTGGGCAATAGATGATCGTCGGATCGGCTTCAATCTTCTTCTTCCGCTTTATCTTAGCATACCGTTCTACTGCTTGTAAGGACAACGGAATCTGTAGAAGCTCTTTCGGCGATAGGAGACGCTCCTTCTTCTTTCCATTCGGCATAAGTTTCCCGCAGTCTGTTGACATGCACTTTACGTTGTTGACATCCCCTTCTGCAATGCAATTATTGAGGTAGTCCTGGAGGCATTGAACGCAGAAGACATGGTTGCACCGCTCCATACGGTAGCATACCGAGCCCTTCTTCGGTTCTAGACAGACTTCGCAGTCAAACGTCTCCTTGTCGAATAGTTCCCGCTTCATGTGCTTGCTGTACTGTAAGAGCTCGTCCTTTAGGCTGTCCGGGAGGGTGAGCTCAGACAACCCGAACGTCGTCCCGGCCGCCTCCTGTAGATAGCTGACGTATGCAAACAGCATCTGCCCACCACTGTACTCTTCCCATAATGAATGCGCCTCTTTCACCAGCTTGTCTACAGTTTCAGATGGCAGCCATGATGGCGAAGCAGAAAGCTTGACATTCGGCGGGGCTTCAGCGGGGTACTCGATAGGAAGATCGATTTCGAGGCGGAGAGGCGGTAGGTATGCCACTTTGTGTACCTCTTGCGCGGGCTCGAAGGTGATGGACAGCGGCGTGGTGGGTGCTACCAGGAGTTCTACATATGCAGCGAATGGCTCATCAAGAACTAGCTCCGGGTAAATGGACTGCAGCGTTTCGAGCTCCTCGGTGCGCTCATCGTCGCCAGCGGTCGCCATATGCCACGGTGCGGTGCCAGTTCTATGATTGATATCGGCCCCTGTCCTTCTTATCTTCAGATTACGCACAGTCCTCAATGCCTTGACTCTGTGTTATATCCTAGAAAGTTCGGGAGGCGAAAGCTGGAGGCGGCGCGCGTAGGTAGATGCGGACTTAGTAGTGGGGAGAGATATCAGGTGTCGGGTGATGATAGACTTTGTCTGGTGACGGGCGCCTCAACAATCCAGCAAACGGCAGTGACAAGAGCGCGCATTCTGACTCACGTTAAAGAATGACTTTATGAAGGTGAAGGGCGGTGGTGAAGGCTAGACTCGTCTCCTCACTTCCGCCACCTTAACGCCGTGCCAAGCTTCCAGGAACCCTGCCGAAGTACCGTCATCACTCAACTTTCCCTGAGCTTGAGCATTCACCAATATCAACCGATGGAAAACCCGCCGCTCGCGTCACTGTCTTTGACGCATGTACATTATGTATGTATAAGTCTTTTAGAAGAAGTCTAAGGCATTTTCTGACTTGTGGCAGAACCCCGCAGACCGCATCTCGTACCTCTGCGCATGGCTCGCGCTCGTACCCCAAGGGCTCTGCGTGATATACGCGACCCTGATATGGAGCAACCGCGAGATCGAGATCATGCTGATGTTCGCGGGGCAGATGGCATGTGAAGCCTTCAATTGGATTTTAAAACGCTTGATCAAGGAGGAGCGCCCGCGGGGTACATTCACTCCACATCCTGCAAATCAACACTAGAACATGATCGCTAATACAACACAGAAATGCACGGCAAAGGCTATGGTATGCCTTCTTCGCACGCCCAATTCGTCGTCTTCTTTTCCGTCACGTTGACCCTCTTCCTTCTCTTCCGCCACGTCCCCCACCCGACCGAAACGCATACGCCTTTCTCCTTCTTCCAGCGCTTTATTCTTTCGGTGCTTGCACTGATTTCGGCTGCGGCTGTTGCTGTGAGCCGGATATACTTGAATTACCACACTCCGAAGCAGGTCCTGGTTGGGTGTCTCGCAGGTGCTGTATGCGCTGTGGTGTGGTTCGGCATCACGACGTACCTGCGAAAATCTGGGTGGGTGGAGTGGATATTGGAAACGGAATTGGCACGCCTCTTTAGGGTGCGGGACCTGGTAATACAGGAGGATCTGGTGGATTCGGGCTGGGCACGCTGGGTCGAGAGAAGACGTAAACGGCAGCCAACATTACAGGTGCAAGCCAAGAAAACAAGGTAAACGGCTGTCGATCCAGTAAAACAAATACACTTGCAGACGCCGTTTGCACAGACATGTACACGCATGCAATCCATCGATTACACCCGCGACAACTACTTCAATAAAGCTTTCGCACATCGAGTTCTCGCCTCTAAATCTTACGCCTTCTGAATATTTGAAAAGCCTTTTCGGCCGATTGAACGTTACTAAACTAATTCTAGGTGCTCCATACGAGGGCGGCGATCTGGAAATGCGAATGCTACAGCGTACGCTGCGAAAGAAGTGCAAGGTGGAATGGCTGTTACGAGCCCGCCCTGAATGGACGATTTTTGCACCAATGCCACAATGCACAAACACAATCCGGCAAATCCCAGGGATATCAGCATGTATCTGCGACAATTAACACAAATTAACGAACAAGCAGCACCAACCCACAATTTGTTATACGTCACCCTCCGGTACTGGAGGGTAAGGTACATCAAGGCGAACATTGACCAGGCACCGAGGACACTGCAAGATATGTCAGCTACAAATAGCATGTACGAAGATGATGACCTACCCCCATGCGAGAACAGCTTCCACTGCTGCGTCGTTTCGCAACATGAAATACAACACGCTCGTGATACCCATTAACGGGCCTACAAGACTTCTTGCGGCGCCCATCAAATATCCTCCACAGAGCAATAGCATCCCAGTCAATGTTCCAATGGCCATCGTCGGTACCTGATGAATCTCGTATACGTCAGGCGCAGAGAAAACCCTACCCAGCACTAAGTGATCATCCATGGCCGCCGCTGGTGCGATCAACATAGCGCAGGTCAGAGCGGCGATACACGTCGACGCTGGACCGCCTTCGAGACCGCGGATTGTTCTCAGGACCAACTCCATGGTTATCCCGCTGAGGTTCGATCTTGGCAGCGTTCCCTCTTCCTGGTGACCGGCAACAGCGTCATCTTCAGGCTCGTCCAGCAGCAATTCACCGGCTGCTTGCATGTCATCTCTCGCCTTGATCATGGCCCTCTTCCGCAATTCGAACTCTTTCATAGCATTGTCCATACACATATCCATCAACGTCATGTGCATGAACAGCTTGTAAGTAGACTCATGGATCGATGACTCTAACTTCGAAAAGTCCTTCTCATACAGAACTACATCATCCGAATCAGTACAGTCTCACGGATAGAGGACACTGACTCACTAGACGACATGTTGAATGGTGGCTGTTAGTCTCCACGGAAAATCCAAGCGAGCTTGCGTATTCGATCGTTGAGAGCGAAAATTTGCGGTACCGCACGAATTGCTGAAGGACGGAGCTTTTTGGGGAGCCGTGTGGCATGTCTCGCATGGCCTTCCCGCGGCATCTAGGGAAGGCGAGATCAGAGTCAAGGTGACCTAGGTACCAGTGAACACGGGTCCCATACGAACGATCAGCGCGTTGCGATTTCCTATGAGATCGTCTCGCGGATACCATTCGTCAAGAAATACGAATACCGCTCCATGGCGTTCTCGGCTTCGTAAAACATGCAAGGCTGAGGCATACCAAGGCAACAACGCATGCAGTGCGACGCCGCGTGACGTCGGTCTCACCGGTAAAGTGCGTTACCTCGCTCATCAGGGCGTTATCGAGTAGGCATGTACATCTACGTTGCGGCACTTCTACGTCCAGAATCCCGAACTATGGTCGTGATCCCTCTCCAACTCGATTACAGTGACTATGCCGCATACATTCCACATTGGTAGCCAGTGCGATGCCTTCGATGAAAGGGCGCAGGCTGTTAGCTTAGAAGGCGCACTCCGGTAAGTCCGCACTCGTCGTGGCAACTTCCAAGTGCTTATTGCGTGCAGTTCTGTGAGCGAATATTTGCCGTGGATCAACTCGAAGGCAGGCATCAATTCTTCGGCACTCCAATCTTGCGGCAACATCGACAAGAGCAGGAACAGCAGTGTCCATGATGTCGACATTGGCAGAGCGATTGCAGAAATGAAAACTAGTGAGGTCGATTCTTACAAGAAGACTCTTGTTGCTTGGAAGGACGAGCGCTGTTCTGGCGCTGTTCATCTCGTCAAGAAGTGGCATCTACACTTTTTAGATGCCATAAGCGCATTGTTCTCGCAGCGTATGGACAATGCTCTCGGTGACGGCGATCTTGAACCTTTCCACCACCCAAGGGTTACCCCACAGCAGGCCTCTTACACCTCCGGCGTCCCAATCGACCCTCACAAGCCACGTTTACCACGCATAAGGATTGCCATAACGTCCATCTGTTTCCTCGCCGCCGCAGCAGCAACCTTCTACGAGTCCTCAACACGCGATCCATCTAGTCTGCACCCTCTTGCCAGGCAGAAAAGCGACCGGGTACCGCACGATCTAGCTTCGCTGGACGTCCTACAGAAGTTCACAGATACTTTTGCTCCTCTGTTTGTATTTACAGCCGCCACATCGATAATTTATCACCTAAACGCACATCATAATTACCAGGATTATTTTGTGCTGAGCGGAGTCTTTCTTGGGGTATTTGCAGGCATGGCGATATACCGTGATTTGCAGGATGCGATGCTGAAGGTGGTGCCTTGGACAATGCTTGAGGGATTCGCAATGAGTATAAGTGTCCACGAGATCTTGGAAAGGCGCAGAAGGGTATCAATGCCGGAGAAGTTAGTTGCGTAAGCAGGGTGAGAGGTTAGTCGGTAGTGGATGGGAATATATGAGAATGAATAATGCTCCTTTCCTGAAGTCTTCTTCTCTGTTGTGTTGTCTGCCAGGGTAGTTCGAGCAAGTGAGGTGTGTAGCTGCTCTTTCTCCGAGCCTGTCGCAGCTACGTGGAGCACAGAGAGGAGTGGGACCACAATGTTAAGGAACACAGACAGGACGGAATACGCAAATGGACCGTTCTCCGGAGTATGATGCTCCAATGCTCCCCTTAATGGTCAGTTGTCCTCTTAGCGTATGATTGATTGCCAATTGCACGTGATCTGGAAAATCCTTTAAATCGGAGGGGCCTGCAGCTACAGCCGAGTACGTTATCTCGGCCCATCGTTAGACGGACAATGGGGATAACTCGTGCATCATAGCGATTGTAGAAAGTTATGTCCCAACGAGAATATATATCTTGAAATATGATCAGTAAGAATTCTTCGGTACCGTGCCTTTTGTGTCCCGACCTCGCCCTCCAAGTCAGCCCATGCACTACGCTCCTAATGGCGATTCGCGACGCTTTGCATTCTGTACTCTGCCTGATTCGCCCGTCTCTGGTCCAATGTGCGGCGAGAACGCTTCCACGCAGACCCTGATCCCGTCACCGTCAAGCTTCTGAAAAGGAATTGTCCTGGTATCTCGACGGGAAGAAAAAAGCGACGCTGTATGCCGCAAACGATGCGCAAGGTGGGATGACAGTAACGAGTCCATTTTGAAGCGAGGATCGTTGTAACAGTGCGACGATGCACATGCAGATCGAAGCGAGAGCGAGACTCAAGAATATGTACCTGCAGTCCGTCAGAACATGGTCTTCTAGGGTCTAGGTCTCCGCTTACAGCTTGTGGTTGCTCACTCGATGGCACTGCAGCATAAAGTACGTCAAGCCAAAGAACAACCAGGCACCAAACATCCTACTAACATCAGCATAGTCTTTCAAACGGTTTATTGTTTGACGTAAATCCACGCTAACCTGGGATCAATGGCTGAATCGTTGCGCATCATCAGCCACAGCATGCTTGAGATGCCCATAAGCGGTCCAAGTAGGCTATTCGAGACTGTGAACGCGAAACCGCCAATCAGAAGGCAACATGTAACGAAGAAGCCCTGCCTCGCTTGCACTTGGCTAACGAAGGACTGATGCCTGATTGGACCAAGTGCGTAGTCATTATCATAACCAGCCGCTTGTTGTATAAGTGTGGCACAAAAAAGGCGGACGAACAGATATGTCCACCGAGAAGGCAACCTCACGTGATGGCGACCCTTGACCGAAGAACGAAAACGCGGATTCATAGTGCCTCGAGGACGTTTATGTGATCTTGTAGAGGATATATGCTGTATTATTTGCCGGATGCTTGTAGGGAATGGTTACCATAGGTAGTTCTGAAGAAGCTCGAAGCGAACAAGAAGGACGAAGTAGACGTGTTATAAAGCCGTGGTTGGGGTGCGCGGCTCGAGTGGTTCGCAATCAGGCGGACCAGGTTCGCGCAAATCGACCGGGGTGTCTATTACTTTCCAGAAGTAATAGAGGCAACTGGTCCGTGCTGTGAAGGGCGTCCATAAATGGAATCCCGGCATGCGTCTGCATGTTCGCCGTGACAGGCATCGACCGCTCACGAACCACCACCAAAGCTGATTTGCAGGCCGCATCTCGTTGGTTCCCCATAGCCTCCGTAAGCCAGGATGTCTCCGGCTTGATTTGCTCGCAGACGTGCACATCATCATCTGGAAGGTGGCTGATGCGTGCTAGGAAGATCTATTACATGCTATTGGACCAACTCGTTAGCGGACCTTCCCGTCCACCGGTGTAAAACCACAGAGAGTGATCAGTCTATCAGTGCGCTTACCTAGGTAGGCTTTTCAGGTTCCCCCGGCTCGCCAAGGTGTATCACGTGTCGGGGGTAGCCGATCGGGCCTGCAGGGATTAGTACCCTCCGTTCTCCTTTGTGCCTTGCTTTGCGCTCACATCATTTCGTCATCCTCACGATATCGTGAGAGCCTCTCTCTTCGTGTAGTACGCGGATTATTATGTAGATGTAGGATTCCTTACTAAAGCTTGCTCTGGCTCCTCGCTGCATCCTAGATTGATGGAATACTTGGAAACGGATTCGCCAGCAAAAGTGAGACGCACTACTGATGCCATAATAATACTGCATCATATTTTGACGGTACCCGTTAGACATTCTAGGTAATCAGTTGAGTAGGCTTGCTACGAGTCGGTTTTTTTTGTTCGAAAGCACAGCTGGGATGATTTCCCCACTGATATTGGATGCTCAATCCAGAGTAGATTTGGGGATGTCGCTTTTCTTCCGCAAGCACAGTTGGAGCAAGCTCATCACTAACATCGAATGCTAAATTTAAGTAGCATGCGCCACACCTGTGGCATCGATCAACTTGGCGCTGCAACGACTTGCTCCCTCGGGCGTGCAAATCCATGTTCCAGAAGGTGAGGGAGCTGCTGGTAAACGCCGTTTATCTCTACAGGTTAACAGCATCGTCGCAATGCCAAAATAAGTCAAGCTTCTCGTTTCCTTGCTTCATACGCCCAGTGTTCGCAGACTTTGAAGAACAAGCACGGAGAGCAGCCAGCAAACGCACCATGGGCTTGTAACAACTTGCCGTGCAATGTAAGAGATAATTCGCTCAGACATCAGTCTTGCAGATGGCTTGTGCACGTCGGCTTCGCATGATGGCGTAGCCCGGGTTTATTGTAGGGGAAATAAAACCTTACTGAACGTGTCTTCGTGGGGCTGTGAGATGATGGTTTCCGGTGGACACTAGACTGGAGTTGGCAGCGATCTCGAAGGAATTCCGCATGTACCAGGATGATCTCCGGTGGGCACTAGGCTGGAGTCGGTAGCGATCTCAACTGCAGTTCGACGTAGACTGAAACAGGCAAGGCACTGCTGCGCTCAACTGCACCACCCTGTCCTTGCAGGTTCCCAGCGTCAGCTTTGGCGCCCACCGGAGACCAAAGTGTTCCTTTGAGATCGCTACCAACTCCAGCCTAGTGCCACCGAACATCATCCTGGGCATGTCCTGCTTGGCTGGGCTTACACGGTAATATATTACAGTCCCACTGCATCCACTTAGGGCACATCTCAAGTTGCGCATTCAGACAGTGTTCTTGCACCTGGCGTAATTGAGAATACATAGCGAAGATGGAACATCCGGCGGTACTGGAAATATCTCAGAAAATTGTCCCCAACTAGGGTAAGCAGGTTGCCTTTCACGACTCGTCATTTTGTCGGTACTACATCTATTTCCTTTCCCATCCTCTATCCGCAACACTTGGCAGTATAGTTGCTGACCTCAAGCTTTGGATAGGCCCTCTAGAGCCTATCGCAGTTCCTCCGATCTTTCAGCCCACGTGACCGTTCTGTTCTTCACAGCCGTGGGTGTTTCTTACCATTGTCTTAGTCCTCTTCGACTTCGTCGCCACTCTCAAAGATCCCTTCATCTTCTTCCAGCTCAAAAAGTATGTCATCAAGGGTCTCATCCACCTCTATTGTATCCTTCAGATCAACTTCTTCCTCTTCCTCTTCCTCTTCCTTCACCTCGACTTCCTCTTCCTCCGACTCACTGGATGATTGTTCATCCGTGAACCCCTTCTCAGGACGTCCAGCTTTCTCCGCAGCTTTAATCTGCTTCTGGCGATAGATCGGCAGATCCAGAACATCAAAAGTATCCTTCATAGCGTTGCGAATCTGATACTCCAACTGCGGATACTGAGCACCATAATCCTTGAAGGAACAACCTCCCATAGCTTCATGAAGAAAAAAAGCTTCCTCCCTGTGCAGGGCAATCTTACTGGGACGCGGGTCTATAATCAAACCATTCAAGCGACGGATCTGATTCGGGATATTCAAAGGCTTCCCGTCGTAATTCTTGTCCCCCATCCGCAGCGACTTTTCGTAACGTTTATCCGCCAATCCAGCAGTACGACCTCCCTTCTTCTTCGCCCTACCCTTATGCTTATCGATGCGCTCGATGGGGATGTTCTCCGCCTCCGCCTTGCGCACTTTTGCTTTGAGCTCTTCGACTTCTTTTCTAGCCTCGTCTCCGGCTTCAGTGTCGGCGCGGATCTTGTAGCATCCGATTACTGTGCCGTCGATTTCTTCAACGACGATGCCTGAACCGCGGTAGTGCCCTACACCCGTTGTCTCGTAGTAGAGTAGACTCGCGGGCTGTTTGGGGTAGGAGGATGGCTCGTCGATCTCGCAGTACTCGGTGTTGATCCAGGGGATGAACCACCATGTTTCGGGGATGGGGTCTTCGCGGAAGCGTATGTCTTCGAAGAACCAGCCGATGGGCTCTGGTTTCCTGCACGCTGTGAGAAACGGTGTCTGAAGTCAGGGGTCCGTGACTCAACTTACCTCGGGTAGAGCGGTTCCGGGGCGGGTGGTGAAGACATCTTACGTGCGAGTTCAAATGCTGTGGTCCTCACTCTGTCTGCGATGGCGACACTGTTGGATGTATCGCCTTATAAAGGTCGGTACTGATGCGGATTGTGGTTGAGAGCAGCACGTGGACGAGTGAAGTGCTTGTGGAAAAGCCTCAGCAGAGCACGAGGACTCTGTAGTCATAAATTTGATTCTACAGCGCCAAGACCACGGGAGTGAAAGTCCATGCTCTTTCTCTTCCTTATGCAGCGCACACAGGAAAGACAGAGTCTCATTCGCGATGATCCATATCTCCATAGGTTGCAAACTTTAGCGCACGTGAGAAACAACTTTGGAGCCACCACAAACTTACAATCACTTGTGGGGTTCTTTCCTGACCAGGCACTAGTTTTGATGTACTCATTACGAAGGAGCCGTCTTCGACGGCTGTGGGCTAGCGGCCCGCTTGCATACCTCCTGTACGTTCTAGCGCAGCGTGCTTCTACGCACAGGAGAATCCTAATAATGTACTATCATCACTGGAGTGCATTCAAGATCAAAAGGCTCAGATATACATACTCGAACATCGATTCTATTACATCCTACAAGCGCTCGTGCGCGTCTAATCTCAACCTTGAAACGCTCTAACCTAAACCCCAAAAACGCCAAAGAAAAATTATTTATATCTTTGAGCTGCGCGCCAGCCACGTCGTGCGAGATAGGAGATGGGTATATGGGTTTTTGCTGCGCGCCAGCCACGTCGTGCGACAAAGGAAATGGGTTTGTGTGGGTTTAGGGAGCGCGCCTCCAACGTCGGTGTCGTCAGACATGATAAGGAAAGACAAGTGCTTAGGAACGCAGGTACAACGCTGGTATCGGTCTATAACAAATTACCCCAAGGAAACTTTTGAATATAAGTCTGGGAGAGAGCGCGAGTCGGAAAAGTGTGTCGACGTCGTGATAGAGCTGTTGTGTACACAGCAAGAATGAGTTACAATTACTCGGCCTTCTTGCTCGCCTTGGTACGCAGTTTCATGAGCAGGTACACCAACGCATAACCTGACAACACAAAGATGACACAAATGCCAGCGTCGCGCCAGCCATAGACGTATTCGCCTAGGTTGACAGTGGCGAGGTAGTCCTTGCCAACAGTGTACTGGCAAACCTTGCACTGGCTCGTGGCATCTGGGTTGACGAGGTTGTTGCTCGCGCCAGGCCCTTGAAGCCACGCTGCGAGGTACTCTCCGCAAGTCTGGTTGGAAGGCGGATCGAAGCGCGCAAATTCCGTTTCCGTGCACTCAACCTTCCAGTCGAAGTCGGAGAACACGAGAAGCGAGCCCATCATGTAGTTGAAGGGATTCAGGTAGTACAACCAGTATTTCCAGAATGGTTGGATCTGGGCGTAGGGAACCAGGACACCGCAGAAGGAGACGAGAGTACCGATAAGTAAGGGATTGACGAGCGAGGCGAAGACGGCGTTTGGTGCATACGCGGCGACGAACTGGCCTATGCCGGTATAGATGAATTGATACATCAGCATGACGAAGAAGGTTGCACCAGCTTTGTTGGAGTCGGTCGGCAGTCCAGCCGTGTAGTAGAAGCAGACGAAATAGAAAATCGCGCAGATAACAAGGTAAGGAAGTTCAGACACAACGAGGCCTGTGACGAACGGGCTCCAGTGGTACATCTTCGATTTGCGTTCGCGGGCTTCGTAGATATCGCGACGTTCGATGAAGAGGGGCTGTAGTTGCGCGATGACACCAGGTGCAACGAATATGTAATTGAATAGAGCGAACAGGATGAGTTGTTGATCATGGACCGTGTTTCCAATCTTCCAGAAAGAGAAACCAACGAAGAGCGCCACACCAATGTGCAGAGCAAACTTGTTATTGACGTAGTCAATGTTGCGGTACAAGCTAACGTTAGATCTGTGAGTGACGATCTTAGTCTGTGTCCAGATAGTGGTAGCAAACTCATTGCCATCATCTTTGGTTCCAGGTGGCTTGTTAGCGGCGTCGGTAATGATGTCTTCCAGGTCATGATGCATGCGAGCAGCCTCGGGCGAATCTAGCCAAATCTTATTCCAGTCTTGCGAAGACTTGCTACCAGAGACCACATCAATCATATGCTCAGCAGGGTTGGCACCTGCAGGGCAAGGCATTCCATGGCGGCCGAAATAATCTTTGATCGTTTTCGCATTGTCGCCAATGTCACCGAAATAGACAGTCTTGCCACCTTTCGCCAGCAAGAGCAGTGTATCAAACTGGGCAAAGAGCTGGGCAGAAGGTTGATGGATAGTGACGAGGACTGCTTGACCAACATCAGCGAGTTTTCGGAGGAATCGGACGGTATTGTATGCTGCTTGTCCGTCAAGACCACTAGTTGGCTCGTCGAGGAAGATTAGGATGGAAGGCTTCGAAACTAGCTCCACGCCGATAGTGACACGCTTCCTCTGCTCAACGGAAAGACCAGCGCCGAGCCTGCCAATAAGGGTATGCTCAATGTCATGAAGCTCAAGTAGGTCAATGATGGTATCCACGTATGCCAGCTTCTCAGCGTCCGGTGTTTCTCGGCTTTGGCGAAGAAGTGCCGAAAATTCAAGGGCTTCCCTCACAGTGGCAAAAGGCTCGTGTACGTCAAGCTGTTCACAGTAACCAGCGGAGCGTTGGAAAGATACCGGGAGTGGACGACCATCAACCAAAATCTCTCCATGGATCGTGCCTTCAGTCTTGCGCTGAGCAAGCACATCCAGTAGAGTTGTTTTTCCAGCGCCAGAGGATCCCATGAGAGCGCCAAGCATGCCTGGTTTCACATACCCATGGACGTTATCGAGCAAAGTACGGTCTCCCGATGGCGTCTTCACAACGTAGGACAGGTTCCGCCACGTGAAAACTGATGTGTTTCGCATAAGCGATCCTTCAACATCATCCTGGGTAGCGTCGGCGCTATTGTTACCGACAGCCGTAGCCCGAGGAGACTTCTCATTGACTTGAGCTTCTTCATCAGCTGGAGCGGTGATCTGGGCCGGGACCTTCTTAGCGGTCTCGCGAGGGATGAGAAGGGCACCGGAAGAACCTGCGGTGTCATCCCATCGTTGGGTGAAAAAGATTGTGAGGCCGACATATAACACCCACCAAGCGAACAGGATGCCGACATTGCGCCAAATGTGAGATGGCTGGTATGAAAGACTAGCAAGATAGTCCTCCCCAGACACTGAAGTGGCGCCTAGAGCAGCTCCACCGACACCAGCGCAAGACTGGTGAGCAGGATCGAGGTACTGAGGAAGATAGTTTGGAATGAGATTGTTGACTGCACAAGGTATGGTCGTTTCCTTGAACTCATTGGCCATCACTGCTTCGAAACCGTAAGAGAGAGGGTCGATCCAGTAGATCCAGACGAACCAGGGGTGCATTGCAGGTTTCGCGATCTGATACCCAATATAAAGGATAAGTGCGGTCAGCGAAAAGCCAGAGACTTTAGAAGCAGCATCAAAATTCGGGAAGGCAGCGCCAATCATACGGAAGAACGCTGTCATGGTGAACGTAGTCAAGTAGACGATGAACCAACAAGTGAAGAAAGCCGCCGCGGTCGCTTTCAGCGCAGTCATCCAGTACAGGATGATTATAAACACAGTGACTTGGAAAAATAGAATTGGGACATCTGCTGTGATCTGAGCGATACAGAAAGCGGCAGGGTTGTAGAAGGCGAAGTTCTTGTGCTTCGCGAGAATGGGTCGACCAGCAAACGCATCGGTGACCTCAGACATGGCCATCAAGGCGTTGTATAACAATCCCAGGAAAAGCGAACCACCCTTCACAAATAGGCCAGCTGAATTTGAGGGAGCATTGTAGAACAGAGAGCCGGCGATGAGGGCCTGAACAATAGTGGAGCCTTGCTTGATGAAGAAGGTTGCCTTGTCTCCCCAGAGGATTTGGTATTGTCGAATGACGCAAGCTTTGATTTGATCCTGGAACGAGACAGTCATGGGTGATGATTTCGGGAGGCGAGGCGATCGGTCGAGCGTGATTGCCTCGCAGAAATTATGTGTGTTACTCTTTGCTTCCTCAGTTGCGGGATAGTTCAATTCGTGATCCATGGTGGCCTTGATGTCAGTCTGGCGATATGCCAGCTCCAGTTCTCCGGCGTTGCGCGGAAAACGTGATTCGAAGTCGGGGTGGATCTGTCGCTCACTCGGCACAGTGACACCCGTCAAGTAATCAGCGACATTAGCACCTTCGCCACAGACAAAGCCTTGAGACTCCATAAAAGGCCGAGCCTGTTCACGTGGTCCGTAGTAGACTTGTTTGCCTTCGTCGAGGACAAGAACCTTATCGAAAAGATCGTATATGCCATTTCCAGCTTGATATAGCGTGACGATTGTAGCAATGCCTAGTTCGTCAGTCAAGCATCGGAGCGCTCTTGTGTACTCCAAAGCGGTGGAAGCATCTAAACCGCGTGTCGAGTTGTCCCAACACACAACGCTTGCTCTGTTGGCAATTGTCTCGATGATTGAGACTCTCTTCCTCTCACCACCGGACACACCCCGGACATAAGCATCGCCGACTTTCGTGTCCTCGGTATGCGAGATACCCATGGAGTCCATCAGGAAGGTTTTGAACTTCTTTCGGAAGTCCTCAGCATTCTCGGCATCTTTTGGTAGGTGTTGTGGAATATTGAGGCGGGTCGCAAAGTCCATGGTCTTTCCTACAGTGAGCGTAGGGAAGAAAAGCTCTTCCTCGGTATTGATGACGATGGATCCGCGATATTGCTTTGCTTGTTTAGCATCTAGAGTGCCCCAGTGCACGTCGCCTTCGATTTCTGCATAACTGTTGCTAATGTTAGCTGCGTCTGTTTGAGGTTTGATTTTGGTGTTCGTATGTACCCCTTGCGTTTGTTCGCCAGCATCTTCAACAACGTGGTGCAACCGCTACCTGGCCTTCCTAGAACAAGCAACATCTCTCCAGGCTTCACGCAACCCGAACTTCCGTCCAAGATGGTCCTCAGGCCTGGTTTATGGCGTCCTTCCCTTATCTGTTGTGGTATATTGAACTGGCTGAGCATATTCTCCTGCAGCAAGGCGTCCGAAGGTACCACCTTCACTGTCAACCCTTTCCAGCTCACGCCCAACTTTCGTCCGTTTGCTGGATCGTTGAGCGGAATTTTCTTCACGAATGGGGCGAGTTTCCAATCTTCAACCTTAGTCTTGACGGAATCGTCGTCTTCAACGCTGCCTTCAGCATCGTCCCAGATCCGGTCGGCATCTTCACGATCTGAAACCTGCGATTTACCGGAGAAGGTGCGCGATAACCTCCGCATCAGGTCCTCGCCTGTGCCTGAGGGGATGCCACCAGCTGAGGAAATCCCAATACTGGAACTGCGTCGCGTCATGGTGTACGCTGAACGTAGTGATTGGAAAATGAAGGTTGGTACAAAGTTACACACAGGACGAACGTAGGGGAAGCGAAGGACAAAAGCACCTCATCGGGGTCCGCACGATCCGATCCGAGAACTTGTCGGATTGATAACGGTCGAATATTCTTAATCGGTCGAATCTTTTTAGCGGTCCGACTCTTCCACAACGTTGTCCCTGGGCCTTCAGCTCCTCGTACTAAATCGTACATGGCTTCGTACGAGACAGGGTTGGTTGATACAGGCACTAGCGCGAGATTTGTGTGGATCGGATGGGTATCCAGTGGAGGAACAACCCTCCGATTCGGATTTTTCGGTGCCACGGATGCCAAGCGTCCCGGGTTCCGCCCCCTTCCTCGTCTTGGTGTCTCGGTCTTCGGGGCGCAACGCATCTTTTTGTCGCTTGCTGACGTAGTCGTCGAAGGTTGAAGGTAGGAAACATTCTGAAGTGTTTTAGGCACGGTCTGGCCCGTTCGATGACAGAACGTGGTTGTGGGTCTCGCCAAAATCTCATCCGCGTCCCGAAAAGCAGCCTCAACACCAGCAAATCTTAGATGCACCAACAACCTCCACACAGTTCTTCTAGCTCATTCCATGACATCCTACCTTCATCAATTCTTCGCTAAAACCAGGAACTTGTACTGTGTGGGAAGAGACTTACCTACTACCTAGGTACCATCCATGGCATTCAGACCGGCATGATCGCCAAGGGTCTTGTTCAGAGACCACGTACTGGAGCCGCGAATGAAGGGTAGAGTGCCGACAGACGACGGTCCTCGTCGTCCTTTTCCTAGCCCGCAGGCAATGGTGTCTCCACAGCATACGTCGCTATAATGAGTATAGCTGCTGCTCTTTGCACTGTGGAATCGGTAGTAGGTCCACCAGACAGCAGAAGTCTTTTGGCCTGGCACAAGAACGTTTTTGAAAAGAAAAGCATGAGTATGTGGAGCCGAAGACGAGCTGATGGTGCGTTTGTTGCAAGTCACGATCATCTCCACACGTTCACGCTGGTGTCACGCCACTACCCTGTTCAATACTAGCGTCGATTATCTAGGTTCACGTGGGCGCGGGGAAACCTGGAGCCGCTGCCCGCCAATTGCCCCCTTGCGCACAACTCAACAGCCGCCGCCCGCGTCAAGTCACCACGCGCCTCTCCACGTTCAAGATGTTGGTTTTTCCTGACGAGGATGGCGACAAAAGTGCGGACTCTCAACATGACCGCCTTGGCGTCCTTCCGGATGAGCTCCTATTGCAGGTCTTCGAGACGCTCGCAAAGCTCGGCACGCGGAAAGACCTCTGCAACGTGTCACGACTGAGCAAGAGGTACCATCGCCTGAGCGACGCAACACTGTACAAGCAGGTGCTATTCCAGACTCCGGAGCTACACCTCACCTTCAGCGAATCGCTCGGTCGCCGCCCTCGTCGTGGATCAGCTATCAATGAAGTCACCTTGGCGTACCCGGCATCAGAGCTCTCGCAATTGGCGCTCGGTGCCCACGTACATGGTTCCCATATTCATCCTTCCCGATTCGACGGCTTGTCACGCACGCTTTCCATAATGTCGAACTTAGAAAAGCTTGACATTGCCGTTCCGAGCGTTCTCTTGCACGGCGTTGGTTCCCTATTTAACGGTCCTTTCGATCTATCATGTCTCAAGTCATGCAAACTATTCTATCAATGTCCCAATGATGAGTACTGGGACCTTCGCGAAAACATACATATATTTGCGCATCCTGAACTCGAAGAGCTGACCCTTCGGCGTGCCAGATTTGACGAGCAAGGTTTCAATTTCCTAGAGCGACCTCACGAAACAGCCTTGAAGAAGCTACATCTAATCGAATGCGACATCAATGACGACGGCTTGAGTGATATCCTCGAGCTCCCCGAAGCACTTGAAGAGTTTGTGATGACTCATCAGGAAGAGCCAGAGCCGGAGCTCGAAGAGAGCTCCGACAGTGTTGCCGATTACATTCAAGCTCTCAGATCACAAAGCGAGTCCTTGCAAAGCATCACGATCGACTCTCCATCCATGACAAGTCGAAAAGTGTTGAGGATGAGGGAGTTCGGCACTGTCAAGACCCTGCGCTTGAACTGGGACTACCAATTGTTCGCCAAGTCATCGAAGAAGCCGCGCCTACACTCCGTCGGCTTACCTCCCGAATTGGAAATGCTGGAATTCTTCAATGAGCTCGGTACTGATGCGGAAGTCAATGATCTCTTGCTTGCTTTGATCGAGAGCAAGAGTATCGTTGCGAGACATTGGAAAACTATGGTTGTGGTTGAGGGCGATGACGCTATTCTTAGACAAGTCAAGGCTGCCTGCAAAGAGAACGGTCTGCAGTTGGATATTATTGGTGCTTTTGATGAAACAGATTCCGAGAATGATGGAAGTATAGGGTCTGATGGCGGGGACGACAAAGATACTGATGATGATTCCGAGTAGACCGCTCATGGTTATAGACAGACCGATGAGACGCGAAACAGATACGCAAAACGATATACGAAACGATACACGATAATGTAGACTAGATTCGATTATACAAGCAAGAACTGTTTGAAATTCATACTTCAAAAACCTATCTCTCTGTTCCGCTTTCCCGTCACCTCCTCACGATAGCAACAAGGCGACGATACTCGCACCGCCCAACACAACGGATAGGACCCCGCCTGGCGCGATTCGAGTACCTGCCCCCGGCGCTGTCGTGCTGCTCGGCGTGCCACTATTCGAGGATGCAGGCATAGCCGTCGAGGTCGGGCCACCACCAGTACTGATCGTCGTTCTACTTTCATCGCCCTCCTTCCACCTGAGTATCACAGCAGGATGATCCAAGGCGAACTCCAAAGTGGTTTCTCTAGCGAGCGTCGTCACCGTCGCGCTTACGAATTCTCCATACCCACCAGTGCTACAATGCACGAACCCAGACACCGGCAACTTTGACCCCGATGTGAGCCTGCACAATGGACCATCTGTTGACCGTGTCTGGAGAACGAGCTGACTGCGTTCCGTCAGTCCCTCCTCGTCGTAATACGCAAGGGACAGAGGAATTACCTAGGACAGCACACAATTTCCGTCTCTCCACTATCAACAGACGACGTCGCAGTCGTCCACGCAGACGGACACACATTTGCCGTCGAAAAGTACCCGACGGACAACTGCCAGAAGTTGTCCTTGTCTGCTGAAGCGCTCAATGGGACGGGGTAGCAGTCGGTATTGTAATTGTACGCATAAATGTCTGGACGAGCGGCGCCGGTCTTGAAACACGTCCCATCGTCGCCTCCCAACCCGTCATACCAATTTCCTCCCCTGTCCACCGTTCGGAGATGCGGATAGGATAGACATGTTGAGGAGGGTGTGAAGGTCGTGGTTAGAGGGCCGTAGTTGGTGGATGTGGTGGGCCAGGAGACGCCGCCTAGCCACGAGCCGTCGCCCATTGTGGCCAACTCTTGTTTGTGCTGAGTACGTTTGTGCTGATATGTGTCTGAGGTTCTATTACGACTTCTGAGGTCGTTTGCGTTAATCGACGATTTTGAGGCTGTTTTTCCGGGCTCAAAACTAGGAAGATGTCTGCGCCTTTAAACAAGTTGTAGGTAGTACGCGTGAGCGTTCGTTCCTCGTATGAATGGGGCAGAGTTCGGCATGTTCAGTGACGATCGTTCTCATGTTATTGGATGGTTGGTGAGGCCTCCCAAGCCCAAAATAGTACGTTGTTAGCTCCACAAGGCCACCAATGTCAATAAGGCTGATGCAGCTAGTACGTATAAGGCTAGCTGTATCGGAGATGTCGATCGGCCTCCGCATGTTGGCATGTCATTGGTAACGTCTTGATACATTTTCATGTACAGTGGTTGTGACTCCGATCAGAGCGGCGTGGGTGTATATATGGCTTGGCACTCCGAGTGTTCATACACACGAGTTCGATTGAGGTAACGAAATTGAAATCAGGATTCGGGAACGTGGGATATCAAAAGCCTCTCATACTCAGAACTCGAAATCCAAATGCTAGACGCCCTCTTTACGGCATACGCATCATACAGACACTCTAGGCCCTAATGTCCATCGATCTCTTGGAAGGTCGGAATGGTGCCTGTTGAGATTTCAGAAAGCTAGCTGCATTGGAAGAAAGATTTCATTACTTCGGATGATCCTAGACGTCCTCGCAGGTGGCATTCTCACCAGTCCCAACCGGCAAAAACATCTTATACGCTGCTTTCAGCTCTCGGAACCTCGCGCAGGCCTGACCAGACACGCGTACTTTATCTGGATACAGTTGCGAAACGTCTGGCCATACCCTGTCAGCAACCGCCTTTTCCCCAGCCTCTTGCAATTCAACAGGGTGCAGCCCTTCCACCATTCTGTCCACAATCTCCTTGTATCCATGTTCCCGCGCTTGACGAACAATCAGCGCCCATACATGCCTGGCCTTAGTCCAGTCCTTTTTAGTGAGTATTTCCTTGATCTTGTGTTCCCCGAAAGCGGCACATGCATCTACTACGACGCACTCCCAGAAGAAATCTCGATAGGCAGGATGATCTGCGAAGTCGAGCAGTGTGCTGATAACATGCAGGTCGCCTGCAATTGCAACGTTCTTGATCTGGGTTGACCTAAGAGGGTGTACGTAGCGTAAATCGGCGCCTCGGGAGAGACAAAGCCTCAGAAGACGTGGTTTGCGCAACGAAACTGCTTGTCGGGCCAGACGCCCGAAAGAGCGCGGCTCCCGGCGTACAGGAGGGGGCGCTGTTGAATCGAGAAGCCATTCTATGGCTTTGTCCCAATCACTAACTACAGCAAACACGAAGGTTGTGAGTCGTGTATTTCTTGGTGACCTATGACTGAAGCCTTCCCAATCGGGTTCCCACCACGGACCTAGGAACTGAAACCAGTTATTGGTGTTGTGTACGTAGGTTTTGGCGAATTCATCGAGGAGGGAAGAACGCGTGTACATAACTGACGTCGTTGTGCTAAGCAGAGTCTGAGACGTGAGAAACAGAATGTCATCAACCACATCGTGGATATGGGCGACAAAGTCTGAGCAGGGCCGGGAAGGCACATCGCCAATATGTTCTCGAGCTACGCGGACCTTGAAGCTTTCAGTGGACGATCGGTATCGCTTCCTGCGAGTGAGTATATCAATGTTGTAGCGCGCGAGGTATTTGAAGACATGTCGATCAAAGAAGCCTGGATGTGGGATCAGTACGATTACTACTAGTGCACATCTGTGTCTGCGGGAGGAGGCTCACGGTTAACGAGACGGAGACGAAGGCCTGTCTTGGCGTCTGAAGACAATGCTGCAGCATAGCGTAGGATATCTTGTACTAGGGGAAGCGGTAATTCGAGAAGTTGCATGTTGAATGGAACAACGTCTAACATCAACTGGGGATGTGTTTGGTGGTTTTCTAAGGACCAAGTTGAACAGGCTCTAGATTGCTGCGCCACACTCCACCCGTGGGGCATCCTTCACAAAGGCAGTAGTCTGCGATCCATGCGCGAGGCTTGACTCAACTGTCACGTGTACTATAGTTTTCAGTACCACAGAAAGAAATAGATGAGGCCTGGCGGTAGCTGAGTCATGATGTCGTGTCTATAATTTTGTCTATGTGGAGTCTTCGCTCCGCTGCTGCACCAAACCACCCAAGATCTCTAAAAAAGCGTCTTACAAGAATCGAAGAAATCAGAAGCAACCTCTATCACGAGCCGCATCCAGTTTGACCCCTCCCTGTGTTCTTAGCCTGACTCTCAAAATTCGCCCCCACCCAGGAGCCGATCCGTGTCCTCCGCCCCACCTCCGCCACTAGCTCCACCCTGAGCCCCATGATAGCTTGTATCCACTGCTAGATCTCCGCCCACATGCCTCGTCCTTCTCTCCCTGCCCTGCAGCATCTTGCCCTTGAGCTGTCGTCCTAACCCACACACCCACATGCTCACGCGTGATTGGAAATCCTTTCCCCGCTTCGTCAAACGCAACAGAAGCGGGATGATAAAGCACAAGCACCCGACTGCCAGCTGCGTTGCCTGATCCCAATCGCTCAGATTCGCAGCTGAACGCGGCGCAGTGGGGCTATCGGGGTCGTAGCGCCAACGGCGAGGCGTAAACAAATATATGATAGAGATGGTGAGAGTACCGATGACGATCGAGTGCGTGGCCCAGCGCTCGTAGCGCCAGTAGTAGATAGCGGAGAGTGGGGCAGCAATGAAAGTGAGGAACGGGACGCCGCAGAGGAGGAGCCGGGAGAGAAGGTTGCCATGTTGGATGTTATAGGCAAGCATGGCGATGGTGAGAAAGAGCTCCAGGGCGAGCCAGGTAGCGGTTTGGAGGGATGGAGTCCAGAAGCGGATGGTCTGGCGGAAGCGGAGGGAGCGGAGGCTTTGAGAATGGGAGAGCAAGGGTGTGAAGAGAAGTGGAACTTGGTGTCCTGCGGCATGCTCGGTATCCGTGAACGAATGGATCGCATCCGGAGCGTCGAATAGATCCTCGCCGTGGTTGATGGATGATGCCGCGGACGAAAGAGGTGAAGGTGAAGCAAGACCATTGACGGGTACACCTTCTAATTCCACAGGCTCGACCCCCGCAGGTAGGGTCTTAAGCTTACACACAAGCCTTTGCAACAGGTAGTGCGCGTCGACGATCCACCCGATCATTGTAACTCGATCTGCGGCATCGAACTTCGGCTGTGTGTACTGCGAAGGATGTGCGACACCATACAGCAAGGCGACTCCAGCAGCGGCGGCGTAGGAAATGACGAGTATCATTGAGGCAAACCTCAGTGAGAACACCTCATCGGAAGTGCTGATCATTCCGGACTCGCAGACGAGGGCAATAGCGTTGAGAAGCCAGGCGTAGTATGCGCCGGGCGCGAACCAGCCGGAAACACCGGACGTCTCTGGAGGAGGCTGGAAGGAGGTTCGAGCTTCCCATTGTCGGCGGGTGATGTCCACAACAGCGGCGAAGACCAGCACGGATAAAGGAGGTATGATTTCGTTACCGGCGAGAGAGACAAAGACCTCTGGGGCTTGTCCGGCATGGTGTTGGATAATGTTGAGGCATTCGAAGAGAGCGTCGACGCAGTTGGCGGTGCGGTCGTGAATGTTGATGTGAAACAGCATGTTGGGCTACATGAAAAATGATTGGTAGCAGAGAGTGACTGAATGAAGTAGGATAAAGATCCTGCTCATGAGTGAAGGTGAAGGAATGATGTTGTCTTTGGGAAAGAGCCGGGCGGTGCTACCATTATATGCCCATTCAGTGCAGAGCATTGTCGCTGTGCGTGTGGATGGTCGGACGAGAGTCCGCAGTCGTTCACCGGGATCCTGCTGCTAGCGCAGCGGCGGTAGATCTCCCAACTATGGCAGACGAAGATCTTCCACGTGGAGGCGCTGCGGATGGCTTCATGCCAATGCAGTCAGCGAAAAATTCAAGTCGTAACCCGTCATAGCAAACTTAGGGGAGATGAAGTCTTGACGGCAATTGCCTTGATCGGCTTGCACAAGATCCGGGTACACCACCTAAATCTCGGTTATCAAACTTTTACAACTGCAGATCGGCGTTTCGCCCAGTAGTCTATACATTTCGTGCCGACGTATGGTACATTTTGAGACGTGAAACGGGAACCCGACATCGTGGGCAAGCTTCGACGCCACTGAATTACCGCTTGTTGCCTATTGGGTGCCACATTTGCAATCGATTGAACCAGCTGACTGGAAATAGCAATCCGCCACACAGTTCTCGTAGTGTGGAGTGGGTCCTATGCGATGTTCCGGGGGCTAAAAATGAATCGAGTGTGCCCCTGCGTTAGTAACTGCCGGATGCTCCCTGGGACGCACGCCGCAAACGAATGTTCGACGACCGACACAAGCGAGCGCTTTCCGGCTGCCTGCGCCTTGGGTTGCTGCTCGGATCTCCCACGGTGCCTTTTGGGAAGCACTGGCCTCTCATAGACTAGAACACCATACCAGTTCCTCTCCAGGCACACTTAGACGTAGCAGTGCCACGTAAACAGGGCGTATGTGTTTGGCTGACTTTATCGTTGAGTGCTTGACCGAGCTGTTTTTGCTTGGAAAAGACTCAGGGGTGACTCGCGCATCTGCATGTACGAATTAAGGCCGAGTGAACAAATGCGTCATCGCATCGCATCGTCATGCTGGCAACTGCACCATCACCAGGGGGCGTTGAGCGGGATGGAATTTCGATTTCCTTCTCAGCAAGCCACTTGGACGTTCCAATAAGCACGGCAACGACGCGACGCCGTCGTTGCGGGCGGATCGCATGCGCTAGGATAGGCGAGCTATCGATACCCGTGCTCCGGATAGCACCTGTATACCCTCGATTCAGGGCCATCGCAATGTTGGCTATAGAAAAATGCCCTAAAAGTGTTGAGCGTCCATGCGTCCTAGTGAAAGTCGAATGGCTGTTTCAGCGTTGCTGCTCTGCGCCCGTAAATAACTGCGGCCTGTCGGGACAAGTGTTGTTTGCATACCGTAGGCCCGATTGTGATTAGTGCCGAACGTCCCCTTCTGCTTCTCTGCCAAACACGTACGCAAAGGGTCGGACTGATCACGGTCAATCAGCGCTCAGCTAGTCTGCATACAAGATGTCTTCGCAACGTGCTCCTATTCGAGGTTGGTGTCAATCTCCTGCTTCTCACAGTATTTTTCTTTCTTTTCCGTGACGTACTTGAGTGTAGTGGCAACTAGTGAAATGTGTACGTCGGCGAAAAAAAGCCCCCATCTCCCCAAATTTGTGTCGGGGCCCACCAGCTTCCACGCGTTGTAGATGTCTGACTCTCGGTGGTGCTAATTCCGCCTCACACATGGGAAATCTCGTCCTGCAGGTGCGATTCACGCATCCATGAAAGCGCTCATCGACAGCGTGTTTCGCCGGGCGCGCCTCCGCTGGAAACGCTTCTAGGCTGGCAATCAAAGCGGTCACTGCGTTCGAAAGAGGCCGCCAACACTGCCCAAAATTTGGTTCAGTGTTGCATACGTGCGTGTGGTGCAGGTGGCACGCTTCCTCGACCAAGTATGCGTCAAGCGTCACCGACGGTCAGCAACGCCTCAGCGCGACCATGGACCTGGCATCAGTCTTACATCTGTAAGGCTAGTCATACAAGCGTCAGGCAGTTCGGCCGCTGTACAGACCATATGCATTGATGGTAATTGGGATCCCATTGTACACCAGCATGTGCGATGGAATACCGGTAAGTGGGATACAGGCGTGGCACAGCATCTCCATTGTACCTACGCAACCCAATGCGTTAACATTCTGACCTTTGGATAACACATCGACGAGTAATACAGAGGACAATTAAAGTCGCTGAAAAGACTCTTGGAGCTCACTGGGCTCCCGCAATTTGGAACACATTGTACTAGGCGTTGAGTCGCAATGAAGTTTTCGAAGCATCCTTCTATTCTCTATGTACTCGATCGCGAGCTTTCCTCCGTGTTAACCTTCATGTTGCTATCGCTCCATGGTGCTCGTGCGATATGAGGTCCGGCGTAAAGAGAAGCTGAGTCATCTAGCCTCGGCTCAAATCGGAGCGTGTCGAACCTACAATGATTCCGAATCGGCGAAAACACTTGAACACAAACATCTATAACCATGGTCACTCCGCGGTTGCCGTTCCTATGGCCTATGCTTTTTAAACCGCCGAAAGCGTGCCGCACACGAGCACCGAATGCAACGCGACGCACTGCAGCCAGACGTAACTTCGCGGCGACGTCGCGCCCCCGACAAGAGACCATCTCAAAGCGCTATGGTACAGCACAAGAGCCCGCGGCGCATCTGCGAGACCAAGAGACGCAGCCGGATGCTGACGAGGAGGCTAAAACGTCACCGGAGCCCGAGCCCATAGAAGAAGAGGAAGAGGAGGAGTCGCTCCCGCCAACGATGCCCTCTACTGAAGCGAAGAGCGCAGACGCCGACTTGCCAGACGAAGCGGCACCTCCACCTCTCGAGCCACCAAAACCACCCGATGCAAAGCCCCTCGATACAGTATTACACATGCCCTCTCCGCAGGAAGAGCAAGAGCGCAAGCCTCCGCACCTGAAAACCCCACCCTACGTGCACCACTTCGACACCTACAGCCTCGTTAAGGACCTTACAAAATCAGGCTTTACGCAGGATCAGTCCGTCACTGTGATGAAGGCAGTGCGCGGCATATTAACAGATAACATGGAGCTAGCACGAGACGGCCTGGTCAGCAAGTCGAACGTGGAGAACGAGACGTATTTGTTTCGGGCGGCGTGTAGCGAGCTGCGGACCGAGGTGGGAAACACGAGGAAAGCTGAAGTGGAGAGGATGAGGAGTGAGAGGAATCAGTTGCAGCATGAGGTGGATATCCTGAGTCAGAGGATGGGGCAGGACACGAGCCAATTGAAAGATGAGCTGAAGGGGCTGTTTGATGATCGGAAGATGGCAGTGAGGAATGAACAGAGGCATATGGAGTCTCAGGTATGACTTCCAAATCTATCGTTTGAAATCAGACTGCTAACAAAAGTGCAGATCCAAAAATTGGGCTACAAAATCACAGTGGAGCTGAATTCAGATGCGCGCAGCGAGGTCGAGGGTCTGAGATGGATTCTCACCCGGAGAGCGGCCACCGCAATCGGCATATCCGCCTTTCTACTCTTCACGTGCTTGCGTTTCATGAGCTACTCGAGCCACCAACCGGAGCAGAAGAAGAAAGAGGACACCCCGCCGGAGACTTCAGATAACTCACCAGCTACAGGCAAGCCCACGTTGGGCAGAGACGAGCCTATGGGCGGCGAGCTGCTCACGACCGAAGGCGGCGTCTCCCTCGCATAGACGCAATGATACCCTTATTTGTCTCAAACACATGTACTTTTCTCTTCGATCTCACATCTACAGCTTATGCTTCTTCTCCCCACTCGCAATCTTCCTAAACTCCTCCTGCGGCACCCCCTTAATAAACCGATCGAGCCCCGCAAACACCTCCGTCACACCCTGCTTATCCAGCGTCTCCATCTCCGGCTTCCGAATCAGTGCCTTGATCTTCACCAAACTCTCCCTGTTCAAATGCGCGCCCAACCTATCGTCAACCTCCTTCAGCACCTCCGCTAGAAACTCCTCAGACTTGTCTTTGCCCCCGACGTCCACAACCTTATTCACAAACCCCGTAGACACCATATCCTCAATGCCAATCCTCTTACTCATGATCAGCGCCTCGTTCGCCTTGCTTATCCCCAGCCTCCTAACGAACCCCACAGACGCATTTCCCTCGGCGACTAATCCCAGCGAGGAGAAAGGTGTGAGAAGGAAAGAGTGTGGCGCCGCGTAGATAAAGTCCGAGAAGGCGATCAGCGCAGCGGATAACCCCACGGCGGGACCATTCAGCGCGGTGACGAGGATCTTAGGATGCGTGTAAAAAGCGTGCGTAATGTGAAGATTATTCGCGACGAAGTTCTTGAGCCAGTGGAGGCGGGTGGACTCGTTTCCTGTGGAGGATGCGCCGATGGAGACGTCGGCGCCGCTGGTGCACGTTAGTATACTGCCAAGGTTACAAAATGAGAGGGATGGGGATGGGACGCACGCTGAGAAATAACGTCCTTTGCCCGTAAGCACAGTGATGTATATGTCGTCGCGGTCGGCGATCTCGCGGAGGGCTACGGCGAGCTGGAAGTAGGCGTCTTGGTTTAGTGCGTTGAGCTTTTGAGGTTGGTTTAGTGTTATGATGGCGATGCCGTTGGGGTTGTAGTCGACGAGGATGGGGGCGTCTGCCATTGTGGTAGAGGGTTATGTGAGTCTGGTATGGTGGAGAGGTGAAATGAGTGTTGGTGTGGATGCGTAATGAGCGTGGGGAAATCTGGGGAATATGCTACGCCGCATGACATCCGCTGAGAGTCGTGCAGGAGCCGAGGTAGGATGGGGTGGGTGCGGAGGTATGATGCTGGTGATTGGTCAATGGGGGGAGGTCAGTAATCATGGGTGTTGGTGAGCTATGCTTAATGTGGTATGCCATCGTCTTGCACCTTCGTTGCTCAGACTGATGTAGTCATTGGCGAACTTGGAATTGGGGATCGCGTGCGTGAAGGTCAACGCGGGGAAGATTGTTGATAAGATCAAATAAAGGAAGTTGGCGAGGTATCTCCGGATAATCTCCGGACCATCTCCATCGCAAACTCACCTCACCTCGCACCACCATCACAACCACCCTCCCCCTCCCACCGTATCCTCCTGCATACCCACAAACCCAAAATGGCGGGTCCCAACCTCGAAGTCTTCAAAGTACCTCCCACTTCCCCTGCCTTCCGTCCTTTCCCAGCTTACACTCGTAGTTCGGCATGTACATCATGTTCCCAATCGGCATCATGTACTACTTCGGAACGAACCTGGACGGCAAATTCTCGGTTCCAGATTTCTGGCCAAAGCCCGAGCAGACGCATCGAATACCGTATGATCGGGAGGACATCAAGGCGGAGCTGGAGCGGTTGAAGGCGAGGAATGCGGAGATGAAGAAGCTCAGAGAGCGGAGAGAGATGGAGGAGGCGTTGAGGGAGGGGCGGAACATCTAAGTTGGCGTGATCTCGTGCGGAAAAGTTGGAAAGGCGCGCCGGGAACAGGAAGAGATGAAAGCAATGGAGAAAGATATCACATTTGAGCATGGGAGGCGTTTTGGACACATGCAGAAGATAATGGTGGATTTTGTACAGTATTGTACAGTATTGTGTACATGTATATGGACATGAAGGCAGATCTATCGCCAAAGCTAATTCCCCGGCATTATATGGCAGTCTTGCTCGCCAGCTCTTCCCACAAGCCCTCATCTATTGACCCTTTGGCCCAGTTCAAGTATACGCCCTGGATACCCTGCACCTCTTGTATCTTGTCCACAAACTCCCCTAGCTGCCCTGCCGCTTCCGCGTCATCAAGCGGCACCATCGTATCTTCATTAGGATCATATACGATCTCCGCCTCCGCGACTTCCATATCCATTGACTTTGCGACTGTCTGTGCGATTCCTTTCGTGGTGGCGGGGTCCGTAAAGAGCAACACTCGGCCGTCGTCCAGCTCCTGAACATCTTCTGCGCCGGCTTCAATTGCAGCTTCCAGCACCTCATCGGCACCCACGCCTTCCTTCTGGTGCAGTATTATCCTACCCTTCTTCTCAAACATGTATCCTACAGTCGAAACGGTGCCCCCTGCCTCCTTGATTATCAAACGCAAGTCCGCAAGCGTGCGCAACTTGTTGTCTGTCTGCGCCTCGATGATCGCTGCGACAGATGCAGGCAGCATGGCCTCGAGCATGATCGACTCGAGCGCAGCTCCTGTCGTGGATAGACCCTGGCCACGCGCTATCGCTGCTTCAATGGAAGCCTTGGGAACTTGGCTTTTCTTCGCGGTATTGAGGGCGAGGGCAAGGCGCGGGTTCATGTTTGGATCGGGTCCATTATTCTTTACGGCGTTGGTGATGTCGTTGGTTAGAAGAGCACGTTGCTTGCTCTTTCCGGCGTCAGCCTTGGCTTTATCATGCTTTATCGTCGCCCATTTCCTACATTATGTTAGTAAAATGCCGATTGAAAGCGTGGGTTTAACATACGAATGACCTGAAAACGCAGCGGGTGAGCTGCTGAAGCATCGCGCCTGCTCAAAGCGAGCGATTCTGGGTGCCCGACGGCAGGCGCATTGCGCAAAAGCATCGAGTGACAATGATGGGCTTACTAGCCGTCTAAAAGGAGCGGGCATTGGTGTCAATGAGCGGATAGTACTGCGCTGCTGGGGTCTCTGCGAATTTCTGATGACATTTACCTACCCTTGGCGAGGTCGGGGGTCCAGCGAGGCACCTCCGCTTGAACTCCGCACACCGCAACCCCCGCGAACCGACACGCGCTCACACGCCATGCCCGTCGCATACGTAGCATCCACTTGAGTTCCTTCCTGATAGCCTCAGGGCGCTTCCAGCATAATGGCGACCCAAGAGGCCGAGCCCGCACCCACTAACGGGGCCACGTCGTCGAATCCAGAGCTCGACATCAAGAAGCTGCACGCGCTTCCCTCAGAGCAGCAAGAGCTCTACCTCCTGACCTTTTCGTCCGATCTTGCGCGCCATGTCGCTTCGCTTGACGCCGACGGTGCATCTGCCCACCAAATTTACATAAAGAAGGAGCTGTTACAGATCATCAATCTCTCTTCGCCGCCCCCCACTCGAGTTATACGGGAGAACCTTGGGAGAGCATTCCATGGCATATTCGACAAAGGAGATAGAAAGCTGCTCTTTGAGTCCATCAACGAGCTAGTGAGCATACTCAATGGTGCCGGAAAGACGGAGAAGGACATCAGGGCAAAGCATGCGGCAGCCTACTGCCTGGGCGCTGTGTTCGAGGCTGCAGGGGATAGCGCGATCGGACTGCATCCTGGAGCAGTGGGATCGTTGTTGCGCCTCGTAAAGGTTGCGCAAACTCACACTGGATTAAGAGCGACGGTGTTGAAGGCAGCGGGAAAGGTATTCAAGGGAGTGGGACGTCATGCCGAAGAACCCATTGCAAGAGATGCATGGAAGCAGGGCCGTGCCTTGTCTGCTGGCGATAAATCTGCTTTTGTGCAGACGAGCGCTTGCTATCTTCTGGAACAACTGATTCGGCATACACCCTTCTTCGACAATTCCACCGATTTCGATAAGCTGCAGAATGCCATCTGGAAGACCATCGATAGCCCATCGGCGTCTGTGAGACATTCGGCGGCATCTTGCATCAGTTCGTCACTGGTAAAGAATTATTCGGAGTCGGCACCGGTAGAAATGACTCTGGTGCGGTCCAGAACCTGGAAAAAGAGCAAGAAACCAACTGATATAGATGGGGATGAGGACATTATCGAGCGCCCAGATTCACCAGCACCGAAGAAATCCGCTGCAAGGCTATCGTTCAACGTACCGGCCCTCCTCAAGCAACTGTCGAATCAGTACTGCCGACCAGCGACAAGCAGCAGAGCAAGAGCTGGCATCATGCATTGCTACTTAAAGGCATTGCGAGGATTGGGCGAGCACGTGGTCGAGACAAAGTATGCGGACATTGCGCGCCACTTCTTCCTCGATATCCTCAGCAGTCCGACCATCGTTCAAAACCGGTATCGCACACTCAGCACTAGAAGATATGTCGCTGTCATTCTTGAGACTGTCGTTGGCCGCGAAATGCTCGGAGAGTCAGGCCAATTGAACGCGGCGCGCTTCCTCGTCAATGATATCCTCAAAGACTACCCACAAGTGCTCAAGGAAAGGCCCGAACCCTCGAAACAGACGTTGATCGGCGCTCTCAGCACACTCTCTTCATTGTTTGATAGTCTTGGCTCAGCAACCAACGTCATTGCCGATTCTTGTCGTGACGCGCTACTTCAGGTGCTGCAGCATCATAGTTACACGGTCCAGGTGTATGCATCGTCTTGCTTGCGTTCATTCGTTTTGGCATGTCCGCTGCAACTTCTACCTTCCGTCACTATTTGTATGAACAGCGTCAACAGGGAGCTCGGGCTGTTAGCAGGTCCGCGACAAGCACCTAGGAGATGCGTTGGTCTCGCAAATGGGCTCTCCGCTGTACTGAGTACCTCTACATCGCAGCCGCTCCATGGATCCGTCGATGTCAACTCGCGAGTACTGTCACAAGCTACGTCCCTGCTGAAGTCGAGTAGCAACTCCGACCTGCGGATATCGGCTACTCAGATTCAAGTTGCCTGGATATTGATAGGGGGGCTGATGACGTTGGGTCCCAACTTCGTCAAGATCCACTTATCACAGCTCTTGCTGCTCTGGAAGAACGCGCTACCAAAACCGCTGAACAAAGACAATATGGTACAGCGGAACGTGCTCGAGCTGAGCTTCCTGGCTCACATACGCGAGTGCGCGCTCGGCTCAGTATTGACATTCCTGGAATTCAACAGCAGACTACTTACGTTGGATGTGACAAAGAGACTGGCAGCGATGCTGCAAAACACGACAATGTTTTTGAACACACTGCCCAGCAAGAAGACCACCGACATTGTCTCGGAGCGACTGTCGCCAGTCCTCCAGCTACACGACTTCGATCTTATGGTGCGAAGAAGAGTCTTGCAGTGTTATACAAAGTTGGTTGACCTGAGTCCTGCTGGCAGCAGTGAAGTCCTCCTTCAAACAAATCTACTCCCTTTCGCGGTTGCGGCCTTCGCCGATCCTGATCATTACACGCCGAGCTCTCTAGGCATTGCTATTGCGAGTTCTGCTGGCAGTTTTGAGAGCATATGGGACGTTGCGGACAACTACGGCTTTGGTGTGACCGGATTGGTCAAAGGCTATGATATCGAGCCCCTACCAGGCGAGCATGAGCCCGAAAATCAGCATCATTGGGTTACAAGACACGGCCCTGAAGCTATCATCGATCGCACGGTATGTGTTGTGGGGCTCGCCTCGATTGAACATTCTCTAACATTGTAGCAGCTTCTTTCGCCCATTTGCAGTGCTCGCGAGCACGACTCAATATCTTTATACATTCGAAAGGTCAATGACCCCTTCAACCTACCTAACCCGCCCGCAACCGAGGTTGTAAACTCTGCTCTGCAGCTCTTTGCGATATGCCTCCCTCTTCAAACTCCCAAGATTCAGGAAAGCATCCTCGAACAGATAACATCGTTTCTATCGGCTGGCAGCTTACAGAGAGATGTACATCGAAAATCCGCCATGATGGTAAATATCGCATATGCCCTTCTCGGTGCTTTGAAGGTGGCTGTAAAGGAGACGCGTTCCGCTTCTGGTGATCTGAAAGGCTCAGCTGTCGAGAAGGTCATTCAGGAGCTTCTGCACGTAAGTGGCACACTCGGTGCTGCGTTCTCTGCTAACAATGGCAGTTGTTTATCGTTCTGCCCGATCCTTACGTACGCAACGTTGCAGGAGAGGCTTTGGGCCGCTTATGCAACAGTTCTGGTAACGCTCTTACCACGACTGAGGTCAAATATCTGGTAGACCAGATCGTAGCAAATCGCGAACCGAACGCACGATCTGGATATGCGGTTGCACTGGGCTGCATACACTCTCAACTTGGAGGCATGGCTGCTGGATACCATCTGAAGAATATCCTTGGGATACTAATGTCGCTTGGGAACGATCCACATCCCGTTGTACATTTTTGGGCTTTGGAAAGCCTGTCCAAGGTTGCCGACTCTGCGGGCCTTACTTTCTCCAGCTACGTCACCAGCACGCTCGGTATGCTCGCACAATTGTACGGCTCGGACACGCACAATGCCGAATCGGCCAATCTCGCCAATTCAAACCTCGAACTGGACCTGCCGACTCCAGCCGTCATCGCACGCTGTATAGACAGCACAATTAATGTTCTTGGTCCAGACCTCCAAGACATGTCCAAAGCACGAGACATGGTGATGACGCTGATTGGGCTCTTCAAGGCTGAGTCCGATGTCCTCATCACTATCGAGAGTTTGAAGTGCCAGGAGCATCTTTCTCTATACGCGCCAGGTCACATTCAGTTTTCTCAGTATATTGGACAGCTGCAACAGGCGGTCGAAAGCAATGCCACACAGATACGTGACATGGCCGTCGATGGTTTACATAATCTGATGCGGAGAGATACGGAAGAGGTCATACGGTCAGGCAACCCAGGGCTTGAGGACCAGCTCTGGCACGTTCTCGACAGAGATCCCGAACACGAGGTCGTGCGAAACATCATCCGTAATTGGCTGCACCAGACCGGACTTACCGACACGGCTACCTGGGTTCAAAGATGCCATTCCGTGCTGACCAAAACGAAGAAAGTGACTGAAGCAGAAGAAAAAGTGGACACTAAACCGAAAGGCGGCCAAACTGACTTGCAGGATGAAGAAGTCGCTGGCTTTGCTGCCGCAGCTAATGCACCAGGTGAAGATGGGACCGCTACACAGAGTAGCCAGGAGTTGTTGAAGTGGCAGGTTCGGACATTCGGCATGGACTGCTTGAGCGAGCTCTTGGCTATGGTGAGCAAGGAGGCGGCGTTCCGAGAAGAAGCACCTTGTGTGTTGGCACTGCAGAAGCGAATAGCAGATGTCGTTCGCATCGCATTCTCGGCATCTACTGCGGGAGTTGTGCAGCTGCGGATACGTGGGTTGAAGATCATCGACCAAGTCCTCAAGGTATGTTCGCTCCGCTGTATCTCGGGAAGGTGCTGACAGAGGTTCTACAGCTATTTGGTAAGACGCCAGACCCTGACTTCCCGGAAGCAACTCTACTCGAGCAGTATCAGGCGCAGATCGGATCTGCGTTGACGCCTGCTTTTGCGGCAGACTCGTCGCCGGAGCTTGCGGCAGAAGCTGTCAATGTGTGTGCAACCTTCATTGCGACGGGTATCGTGACAGATGTCGATCGTATGGGACGTATACTCAAGCTTCTCGTGTCGGCGCTCGAAAACTTCTCCAGTGAGTCCATCAATCTAATTATATATGTAAACATCTGACATCCTCAAGGTGAAACGGAAGCCGCCACCATTGGTGATCTCAAAGGCCTCAGTTCAAACGCAGCAGTCATGGTTAAGATGTCAGTGTTCTCCGCATGGGCGGAGCTCCAGATTGCTAGCGCAGAGCAGAAGTACCTAGTCGACGTTCTAAAGCCTCACATTGCTCGCTTGACTCCGCTTTGGCTCGCCTCGCTCCGGGAGTACGCTCGTCTGAGGTTCGAACCTGATATCTCATCGATGGGCTCCGCATCACTGTCTGGCAGCTTGGACACAATTTATGCTGCTCTGAATAGGGAAACACTGCTCAAGGTATGAGACTCAGCCATTTTATGTGCCCAATCTCACAAGTACAGTTTTACCAAGAGTCATGGCTCAACCTCGTCGATGCGATCGCAAGTCTGATCGATGAAGACAGCGAGTTCGTCTTCGACGCGCTAGATGGCAAGACCGAGTTTGACGAGCAATCATCGACGCCCAGCAAGAACCCTGATCACATCAACTATCGCGATGAACCTGTAGCATTCTTCTTCGTGCTTTTCGGTCTAGCGTTTGAGGCACTAGCAGGCCGCCCAGGGGACCTGCAAGCTTCTAAAGAGCAAATATTGGAAATTCTCCAGGCATTGAAGAAGATCCTCCGTCCATCGGTCTCCGGTCATGCTATATACCAAGAGGTGGTGTTCTCGGAAACGATGGACATGCTTGACCGTCTAGTCCTTACGGAAGGGCTGCAAGTTCAAACGGTGATTGTGGAGATCGCGAGAAACCTCTGTCTGGGCCACCCGTCAGCTAAGAGAGCTCACAGGTACGTGTTTCATACTTCATCCATTCGTAACCTGCTGACTGATCAATAGTGCTCTTGATGGCGACGAGCATCTGTCTGATGATATTGAGCAATTGTTCGAACTCACCAGGATTATGGTGCTTGTCCTTACCGGCCTCGTTCCCAGCCTTGACGACGGCAAGAGCGGCGGTATGCTTTCCCCCCGTTTATATGCCACTGAACTTGCTAACAGTTTCCACAGCCCGTCACAGTCTCAATGAGGAAGCGGTTGCCCTTCTCACCACTGCCCTCTCGGCCCTCGTCGATGCAGCTCGCGTGTTCCCTTCCATCATCAAAACAGATCTTCACGCCTGCATACTCCACATTTTCGCCACCATACTGGGCACCGGCTCCTGTCAGGCCACAGTCATCCCGAAGTCTCTTCCCATTCTCAAACGCTTCGTCACAAGCATCTCGCAAGTTGCGGATCCCGGCTCAAACACTAGCACGCAGCTTCGCGCGACCCTCGTACGCTTCCTACAGACGCTTAAGCGCGCGCAGAACCGGGACTTCGACGCCGCCCTCGCTTGCGAGAAGAACACAATACTTACCACGACCATACTACTCAGCTCAGCAGCGTCGGCATTCACAGCCGATGACCCGCTGATCAAGCGCTTCATCGAAGAACTCTTCGACTGTCTAGGCAACAGAATGACCAGTAAAGTTGCCGCAGGATGCTGTCGCTCCCTGCTACTCTTACCAAAGAAAACGCCCGTCGAGACATCCATCGCAGCCCAGGTCCTCCCCCAGGTCCTTACTTTCCTTGTTAACCCATCCGACCTCGAAGGGCTTGACGAGTCCCGCTCCACCCTCGCGCAGACCCTCGTGGCATTTATATCTACCCTGCCGTCACCCACGCAGCGTGTCGTCGCCTCTAAACTTATCATCCCTGCATTACTCGCTAGAGTGAAGAAAGAGCCTAAAGCTAGTGCGGAAACGGCAGGGAGGTTGCTTGAACTCGCGGGCGCGGATCAAGCTAGTTTCAGGGAGGTTGTAGGTGCGCTGGGGGCTGAGGAGAGGGAGTTCTTGCAAAGGGTGCTGCAGAGTGGGCAGGGGCAGAAGAGGGAGGTGAGGGAGGAGAGCGGGGAGCCGAGTATTGCGTTGAAGATGAACTTTGGGTAGGGTGTAGGGGCCTTCGGGCTGAATTGAAATGTTAATGTTGTTTGAAAGTGGGATCTGTGTGAGTGTGTGACCTTCATGGCTTGGTGCGAGAACGGTAGCCTGAGGCACAAAGTTGCACGAGTGAGGGGGAGCGTTGCGACTGCCCAAACAGGTTCACTCACATGCAGCTACCTGCTCTTAGGCTGTATGCCTTGCAACATGTACCAGCTAATTTTAATGGTCAACTGATCCTCTGTGGACCTAGCCACCTGCAACTCAATTCTTCAAGCACATCGCTGCTTCATTTCTGCATTTCCATCGATGGCTGCCGGTTCCCACGACGAGACTTTGGTTCCGTTAGACACAAATCGAGACCAGAAACAACCTTACCACTACGAGCCTCTTGATCGTTCGAAGACGCAAGTACGGCTTTTGAGATTTCGACAACCGACGAATGACGACACACATGAGCCGTCGTGCGACATCTACATCTTTGACCTCGAATCTGCCCCTGAATACCATGCTCTCTCGTATACTTGGGGTTCGCCACTCCCGGTCCATACCCTTTCCGTAAACAATGGTTATCTGACCATCAGGCACAACCTATTCAAGTTCTGTGAAGAATTCCGCCGCGGTGGATATTCCATTGGTCAACTAGGGGCTCACAACAGCAAAAGGCCCGTCAAACACGGTAACGGGACGGTTCACTTTTGGATCGATCAGCTTTGTATTGACCAGGCCAATACCCTTGAGCGCAATCGCCAGGTCAACATTATGTCACAGATCTATTCAAGAGCTGCGAGTACAGTTATATGGTTACATGAAGAAGGCCACTTCGTGGTGCCGCCTCGCTTCCACGAATTGGTTTCCGACCGTGATTCTCTGTTCGCACGGGATATTCTCAAAAATTTCACGCGGCAAATTATAAACCACACATATTTTTCCCGGCTGTGGATTATCCAGGAGATAGTGCTGGCCAAAGAAGTACAGATCCTATTGGAAGGCGGTCTGTGGCTTCCCTGGTATAATTTACAAGGCCATGTCGTTTTCGTTCCCGGGCTCCCGGGGATTATGTCCCAATTAGATGAAAGCCGCGGGGAACCGCGAGCTGTTCTTATAGGAGCTCTCAGCTTCGCTCGAAGAAAACGTGGAGATTATCTGGTACAAGACGCAAGCAGTTCGGTCCTGCCCTTTTGTCGGAATGACTGTAGTGATCCAAGGGACAAAGTCTATGGGCTCTTGGGCCTTGTGGCTGAAGACTTTCGAATCGAGGTCGATTACAAGAAGTCGGTGTATCAGGTCCTCATCGATGTACTCGGAATGGTATCGCGCCTACCTCGTGCTATCGGAACTCCACACGACTCTCGCACTGAACTTTTAACGATCTTGGGTTCAGAATTTGGACTAAGTCATGTTCAACATAACGGCTGGGTGAACCTCTTCAGGACGGTCCTGAGGAATAACGATGCCAGACGGCTGAGATATGGCCCAACCCTGGACGAGCCTTATTTCGATGTTTATGCTGGAAGCCTACGCCGGCCTATAGAACGCTTCGAATTTGAGACCACCTCATCGTTGAACCTTTCGCCCTTCAAGTGCCAGGCGGATACTATTGATTGCTGGTGGTATGAATTTGATGAAGAGCGGTATGCTTTCCCGTGCTTGTCACTTCCTGCGCTTGGACAAGTACGCACGATCTATCACACGAAGCCCGACAATCCGAAAGTGTTCTACACAATGGAGGAAATAGACAGTGATTGAGAGTATCCTTCCTTCTTCATCGATCCCGCTCCTCCTCACTCTCGCTGTCCGAGCAGAAGGAAGCGTCATCTAGATTCCTAATTAAGAGCCAGACGGGCCTGGATAACTGTGGTCAATAGCAGGCTCCATTGGCCTTCTCGCCGATCTAGGTAATGATTGTGTATTTTTTTGAAGTTAGTAGGCAGTCGTGGGAGTGACCAAGGCATTTATGGAGATGCAGAATACATCGGCGCTATGGGAATGTACCCGCCACTAGTCTACAAATGATCTCCATTCAATGGGATTGATCGCAGTGGGCATGGTACGAGTAAATTCAGCTCAGCCAAAGCACACATGGAATCGAAATCTCATCAGAGTAAATCAAAAGGCTGACTTTCCAGCAGAAGCCCCTTGTTCAACCCGAGGCCCCAGAGCTGCACGTAATACCCGGATTCGAATTATCAATATTCGCACACAAATACTTCGCGGTCCCACTCGCCGCCTTGACCGACCATCCCGAGAAATAAACATCGCACGTTCCCCCCGCAGGACAGTTAATATTCGCAATCGTGGGCGCGTACTTAGAGCTCGTAGTCCCCTTGAAGTTCTTAAAGTACACATCCGTAATCTGTGCAGTCGAGGGATTCGTCGAACAGTACGACGCATCTTCGTTATAGCAGGACTGGATCTGCGCCGCATAATCGCTCGATGTAACGGTTACGCCGTCGTACGTCACGTTCTTTACAACGGCGCTGCCGTACGAAGAACCTCCTGGATAGACTTTGATACCCACGGCTTTGGTCGCGCCCTCCATGATGGCATTAGTCACGTAGATGTTGGAGACTGTATCGGTTTTCCCTGCGCTACCGCCGAGCGAACCGACAGAGAGGCCGTGCGAGCCTTTGCAGTGGATAGTGTCGACGGTGACGTAGTCTGCACCGGGCTTGAAAGCCACGCAGTCATCTGTGTTGGAGATAGTGATGTTCTTGAGGGTGGTGTACGTCGCGGGACCGACATCAATACCGTCGGTGTTTTTGGCGGGGTTGCTGGACTTAGATTCCGCAGTGAGGTAGAGGCTCTCATATGAGATATGCGAACTATCTCCATTATTGGTTATGAAGAACGCTAATCCTCAGATAAGCACACATACCTCAAAAAGACCCAAATCATGGCAGATAGAGAGGAACTTACAAGGCGGGTTCTTAAACCGCAGGTTCGAAACTGCGATATTCGTCGACTTCCCCGCTATGTTCAACAACTTCGGCCTCTTATAGCTCGAATCACTCGCAAACTTATCGTAGCTCGCTTGGCCATTTCCATCGATGACACCGGTGCCTGTCAAGCTGCGGATCTTCGCGCCCGTAATACCACTGACAGAAATAATCGCACCCACGCCGTTCCAGAAGGCCGTGTCATCTGAAGCTTTCAAGGTGCCTTCGACTTGGAAATCGCAGTTGGCGCAGCCTGTAAAGTCGAGCGTGCTGCGGATCATGTAGGTTTTCCCAGCGGGGATGATGATGGTGCCGCCGGAGCCGCAGGATTTGAAGGCTGCTTCGATGGCGGGGACGTCGTCAGTGGATGCACTGCCTGCGGAGGTGGGAGTGCAGGTTGCGCGTTTGGTAAGGGTGTCTATGCTGCGACCGAAGAGGGAGTGGTCTGGTACGGATGCGGCTACTGCCACACTGGACAGTAAGCTGAAGAAAGAGATAGCGTGAAGCATCTTGTATGTATCTCCCAAGCTGTCTTGGACAAGCCCTTTCCAAGTCAATGTTGTCTTTATACATTTTCCTCAAATTCTGATGTTCAGTGGATCCGCAGGCTGTAAAAACACTGGAGGCCGACTACTGGTGGAATTGCTTAATTAACCGGGTTGCCGGTATCTGGGGCCCCGGACAGGGATGAACGGCTTTTGCTAGGATATTGTAGGGTTGAACTAGTGCAAGCCTTGAATAGCTTTATTACTCTTGGGGGAAAGGCAAGTGATGGGAAATACTGACGGCTAATCATGTAGTAGCGCACTCTCTAGGATCGTCCATCGTAGGTTTAAGCGTGTCGAAGCAATCTTGATCTCCGTTAGTCACCACCGAGTGACTCCGTATTGGCTACTGCCCGCTCACATGATAATGCTAGAAGGACGTAAAATTTCCCGGTGCAATGTAGCGGAGGTATTATTCCAGCCCGGGTTGCAAACAATAGCGCGGCCAGCGAGACACATGCTCCGGTTTTGATCAACCAAACACTGATAAAGAATCGTCGAACAGCGCGATTTAGGAGGCCAAGATCTCCGTGAGGTTCTCAGTCAACATGAAAGTTTCCAATTGCCTCAACATCCTTGCGGCCTTGGGCCTTGCTTCAGCGTCTCCTCTCGAGAAACGCGCGAGCCGCACAAGCCCTCCAAGTGGATGTAAGGTTGTGCGAGGATCCGGGACACTGTCTGGCGAGTACTCGACTTTGGGTGCCGCAATAACTGCTCTGGGAACATCGTCGACAGCCTCAGCATGCATCTTCATCTACAGCGGTACATACACTGAACAAGTCGTCGTTCAGTACAAGGGCGCACTCACCATCTACGGCTACACTACAGAGTAAGGCAATTTCGTTTTAGACAGGTTACCGCGATGTGTAACTGACGATAGAAAGCACTGGTTCCTACAAGAGCAATGCTGTAACAATAACCCACAAGCTTTCCAGTCCAGATGCAGGCTCGCTCGACGCCTCAGCCACACTCAACGTCAAGTCCGCATCCTTTGCACTATATAATGTCAACGTAGCAAACACCTATGGCCAAGGTGCCCAAGCTGTAGCTCTCGCCGCCAACGGCAACAAACAAGGCTACTACGGCGTCTCCTTCAAAGGCTACCAAGACACTCTCTACGCAAAGTCCGGCGACCAGTACTACTCCAACTGCTACATGGAAGGCGCCGTAGACTACATCTTTGGCGACGCTAGTGCCTGGTTCGGAGAATGCACCATTGCCAGCAACGGCGGTGGAGCCATCACTGCGACTTCGCGAGAGACGAGCAGTGACACGGCGTGGTACGTTTTCGATCACAGCACGATTACTGCTGCGTCTGGCGCTAGTGTAAAGGGCACGGTATACCTTGGTCGTCCGTGGCGCGTCCTCTCGCGCGTTATGTACCAGAACAGCGTTCTCACCAATGTCGTTAACGCTAAGGGTTGGACGGAGATGGCTGATGGAGCTACACCGTAAGTTTCCATACAAGTACGATCGGTAGGAGAGCTTGTTGACAAAAGCAGGCTGTACTACGAGTACAATAACTCGGGTGATGGCGCGAGCACTTCGGGCAGGAAGTACCTGTCCGCATCGAGCGCTGCGGTTACCAAGGCCCAGATCTGGCCTAACTCGGGAACAGATTGGATCGATAAGTCATACTAGGAATGTTCATGCTTTTGCAGCTGTAACAGGGGCACAATTCAAATCTTCTAGCAGTAAATAGTTCCTACAGTCAACACCATCTGCATTTGTATTCGCGAAAAGTATAACGCGTCTTCAGCCGGCAGTGTTCTTTCTGAAGCTGTCGCCAAATTTCCTTCCACTATAGCAAGCTTGTCCAATATGTTCTGCCGGAAGATCTACCTAGGCTACTCGAAACTGCGACAATCAAATTGCCTAAATACATGAGCCCATCAGACTAGTCATACAGACTTCAGTGAAAGATACAGCAAATCTCTTTTCACGAGTCTGTGTCTCACACCAGATATAAGCAGCACCGAAGAGTTTTAACGCATCCAAGAGTAAACCAATATAATAGGGTGGCACCACGATGACAGCAACACCTTTCACGCTGAGAGCTTTTTGAGAAAGCATCATCTTCCATACATCATTTGGAGCAATGAATTCAGTTGATCAAATGACAAGGACCCATTCGTGGAATGATATCGGTCATCATGTTGGCCGTTCAAGTAACAGTGCATGGAGGTGCTGATCTTGTTCAAAAAGACTTGGCGAGAGACAAGGATATAATATTTCATACTTCTTTTTGTTGAACACTTCAGAAGATGAGTGCATGCCTGAGCGCAATGCTGCTTTTAGTCCTGTCAAGCAAAAGAACATGACCTACTGGCTTGTTAGGCTATAGTACAGGAAGCCAAGGGATAGACACCATAGGAAAATCTTTGGGTCCATTCAGCTAGTTTCGCTCGATGTACTTTATAAAGCTGCAAACGGAAGACTCTTCTCTCCAAGTGTCTGTTTTGCCAACCTTTTGGCATAGGAGCCGAGGAAAGGACAAAATTCTCACAGATAATCATCCACTAAGGTTCCAGAACAAGGGCCATATCATAACGATGCTGAGACTTTGGTGTAGACGGTAAGGGAGGAACACAGATATCTGGTTTGCTTGGCGTTGAGAAGTCAGAGCCAGAACAGCATAGGCTGGTCTCATGGTCTCTTCGAGATATTTGAGTCAACTTAAAACCAGTTAAACTTGTCCATCGCGCTATAGCAACAGCACGCTCCTCCGGCATCATCCAGCAAAGCAAACCCTTTGGTTCAGATGCCGAGCCACACGAACACCATACCTCCATATCGTACGACTTTGCAGTGTGGTGAAAAGACCACATAGACAATGAGTGTCGATCTTTGGAACATCAGCAGAAGACCACATGACTTCCAGGAAGTCATTATTCGAGCTACAGAAACGCACCATATGGTCTAATTCTGCAGCCCTTGGTCCAGGCACCAGTTCAAAAAAACCGGTCGGATTCCTGTAAAGCTGTAGCTTGAACATTCTTTCCCCCCATGCGATCTTTGCGCCAGCACTTTGCTGAAAGGTGAGGTCAAAACGCAGCATGCCTTCATCCCCATTGTTAGGCGAGACCATGGCACTCAGGGCAGTACATCTTGAGAAATGCGTAGAAGAGCGCCACATAGTCCTTTGTGTATGGCTCTTTTGGAAATCTGAGGCCAACACGGCATTCGAACGCTTTTTGGCCGTTTGCGGAGAAATAATGGGAAATTGAGAGATTGAAGTGTTCCGTACAGCTGCAGCCGAAACAAGAGCCTCTCCGTAGGATCATCTCATCTAGATATTAGTGCAGTGGGCGAGAACAGAACGGGGCATCACTCGTCAGGCTAGTTGCTTTGAAGTCCAGAAACATGATTTGATGGTGTTCGGATCGCTAGAGGCACCGTATGAGCGTTTCGGAATGACCTTTAAGGGAGGCTAGAAGCAACACATCATTGTTGTTCCATGAGGTTTTGAAGAGAATTCCTCAGAATCTTTTTGTGAGACGAGACGTGGGTAAAGAGGTTTCTTAACAGACGCAATGTATGGTAGCACACGAAGGGCAGACAACATCAAATGCTTCTCGTTTTCTTTTGGACCAAGAGCACCACATGCCTTCGCATTCTTCCAATTTTTAATAACGCCAGGACACCACCACACATGAAAGCACATGATGTTGGGTTTGTTGAAAGTACTGGAGTTGAACATACGATGAGTACGAATAGCACTTTCGAGGGAGTCCGGAATAAGAACACATATAAGAGCTTTGTGATGTCTTGGAGACACCGGTGGCTCCACATTTTTCAGGATCTTTAAGTGATCTCAGACGCACCAGAAGCACATTTTGGGGATTTCCAGTATGTTTTGGTAATTCGTTCTTGTGCCGTAGCAGAAAGGTCTGTCAAGGTTCGCGAATTGACACTTGTAGTACCGCTGTCGAAGGGCAGGTCACGCCATGTTGCAATCAGAGCAAAGGTTTTCGAGTCCAGGAGGGAAAGCACATGACGAAGAAACGAGTAGTTCTGGAGACGCCAGCGCCCACCATGTAAAGTGATGGCATGCCATCTGTGGAAAGAGCGAAAGGCACAACATTTTCTGGTGTGTTTCACGATTTGAGAGCCACCAAGAGCAGCACATATGACAGCGACATGCTAGTTTTTAGACACCAGAGGAAGCACATGGATGTTGGTGTTGATATTCTCAGTTAACAACCTCAGCCCAGAAGCGTGTGAGAACAAACAACGTGTGGAATGCACCAACTTAAATACTGCAGAGCACACCCTCACGTGACAAAGAGCTGAGGTCTTCTAAATCCAGGAAGGACACTGCATATGGGCAAGGTGTGTTCGATTTTGGAAAAGGCAGCAGCTCCATATGATTGCAATGTACCAGTCTGTTCGTAGCGACACAAGCTGGACACCACTTCACCGATTTGCGATTTTATTTATAAAGAGTCCAGAAGTGCTTCATGCATTGACGTGCTATTTGTTTTGCAAGACACAGGGAGACGCACATCGCTAGTGTCTTCTATCTTTTTAGTGAGCCACACCCGGTGTCAAAGCGTACAGAAGAGCTCTGGAAATCGCGGATGATCCATGGAAGTTATGTACGAGGCCGAGGGCAGGCAGGACACACCATTTGTTGACGTAGCCTTTGTTTGGAGTCCGGAAGGGTCCCCACACATACGATTGTGTCGCTTCTTTTTGAATGCCAGGAGAAGCGAATCGGAGTTGGATGCATGTGTGTGGAGAGGCCGGAACGACACCACATAGGTATTTGGTATCGTCTTCTCTAGACACAGGAGCGCACACCATGGTTTGATGTGTAGCTTGTCTCTGGAGGCGCAAGGAGCAGCACACCGCTATTTTGCGTGATGTTCGGTATAGCTCCCTCAGAGCAGCATCGTAGACCAGATGTTATATTTTGTGGATGGTCCACGGATGTTGTGCCCAAGACGAAGCGTAGAGCGCATGCTCAGAGTGTTTAGTGGTTTTGAGCGTCCAGGGAGGTCTCCACATCCAACACTTCTTGTCCGCTTTCTGGAGACGCCGGGAGCACCGCATGGGTTCTGCATGAAGTGTTTTGAAAAGACACCAAGAGCACCGCATACCACGGCAGGTTGGTCACTTTTGGAGCACCAAGCGGAGCACATCGCCTCAGATTGTGTAATGTTTTAGTGAGCCACCTTCGGGGTAATCATGTGGGGAGTACATCCAGGTTGCAGACAATTCAAGTATATTTAGCAAGAGGCGAGGGGCAGAACTCATGATTGAGTCCATGCTGCGTTTCACGAGTCCAAGACGGGGTCCACATGAAGAGGTCCATGTTGTACTTCGGAGACGCCGCGAGCACGACATTTCCTGCTTGGATGTGGGATTGTGGAGACAACGGAGGGGACCGCATGGTAGTATCGGTTTTCCCTCTCGAGAGACGAGAAACATATAGGGTCCTCATGTATGCTTTTAGTGAGGCAACCTCCATTCTTTGGGGCAGAGGAAATTTCGATTCCCAACGGCTATAACACAGGAAGAAGAGGCCAAGACGCCATATATCTGATTACGTATCTCTTGGAGTCCAGGAAGCGGCACCTCATACGTGGTCAATGTCCTCTTTTTCGAGTTCTGGACCGGCAAAGCAAACACGAATGTTGAATGCGCTCTAGGTCTTAGAGACGCCAGGAGCGTCTCCACATGGACCGTTGCTGCGATCAGTTTTTGAGACACACCAGGCGCAACACATCGCCATGGGGAATTCCGGTATGTTGACGCGAGGGAAGAATATGACTGGATTTGAAAAAGGGTTTTGAAGTGGAAACCTCACTCCAACATGAAAAAGATGTCTCTCACCTTGAAAGCTTCCTTGACAATGAACAGGAGGCGAAGGGCAAGACACGCCATAGTACGAATGTCTTACGCTTTTGGAGTCCGAGAAAAGCACCACATGGAAAATTCCGAATAGGTCTTTGACCTCCGCGAACACCAGACCGGGTCCGCATGATGTTCGAAGAACAGTTTTTGAGACACCGGAGGCACACCACATACATATCCTGATACAGGCTTTTAAGAGTGCGAGAAGAGCAGACCATGTTCTCTTTTTTCAGATGGTTTTGAGGCAGGCAAATCACCACATGTGTGTTGGTAGAATGTGTTTTTAAACAGCAGGAAAGACCCACACCAGACTGGTCAAAGTGTGTTTTCGGAGACGTCGGAAGAGCACCACATGAGTCCATTATTGGATTGTTTTGTAGAACCCAAGCGCACCATAGAACGTATCCACGAAGGTTTTGGAAAAAGCAGCCAGACGCCTCATCGGTTGATAGCACCACCTTTTTGTTCTCGCGGACAAACCAGGAGCCCGACCTCATGCATTGGTCATTGTGAATCTTGAAAGTCGCCGGAAGAGCAACACATATACTGTGTGTCTCACAATTTTGAAGAAGCAGGAGAGCACCACATAGCCTTTTCGATGTTTTTCTTAGAGTCCAGGAGGACACCACATGGGTGTACAGGCGTCTTATTTTGAAGACACCAGGACCACGACGACCATTATCTTCTTCGATATTCTTTTTTGTGGAAGGCAAGGCACCACATAGCGTGCCTTCTCACCCTTTTTCGAGACCCCAAGAGCAGCACATGGTGCTTTTTGAATGTGGATTTAGAATCGCAAAAGAGACCACAAGTCCAGCCATGACTTCAATTTCTTATAGCTTCGGGAGCGGCCGCACCCACATCGCTGCGTCCCGTAGCACCTTTTCGACACACCAAGAGCAGCGCCATATAGGTTTTCACGTTTTTGTTTTTGAGACACAAAGTCCAGGCGCGCCACATATAGCGCTGGTAGGGATCGTTTTTGGAGACGCCAGAAGAGCAGCACATCGAAAGCTACCTTTCGATTTTCGAAGACGCCAGAAGGGCACCCCATGTGGTCAAATATGTCTGCTTTAGGGACACCAGGACCAGCACATTCAATCGATATCTTTGGATTTTAGTGAGGCGAACCTCAGTGCAGAAGTGTGAAGAAGAAAAGGTCAGGTTGAGGAATAATGAGGGGGTTTATATAGACAGCGGGAGGGCGACGGGAGATAGGATGGACGGAGTGCCAGTGGTGCGCATCATCACTAAAGTACTGTTTCGTCACACTTAGCACAGTCCCAAAGCCACCCACAGGCGAAGACTACCACAACAATGTCATAATTTTACTCATCTACTGCCCCTTCTATCCAACGCACAACAGCTCACTTGAGCCAAGATCCCCGCACATCATACATCTACTTCCTCTTCCTCCCCTCGCCCTTCTTCTGGCTCCCCGTCGCCTTCTCCGCCTTCTCCGCCTCCACCTTCTTAACCTTCTCCTCATCCGGCACCTTCAACTCCCGATCCCCACCCGCCGGCGCCTTAAGCGGCTGATTCGCCTTCTTCTCCTCCTCCTCCTCGTCATCGCCTCCCTGCCCAAACTCATTCACACGCGAGTGATCCACCTTATAAACCCACGTCTGGTAGAGATACACGAAGAAAATGACATCATCACGCAGCGTCGCGAGACGGTGCAGGGTAGGCATCTTGATCGTGAAAGCGAAAAGGTCGTCGATGAAGGTGTTGAGGAACTTGTACGTCATGGCGCGGCCAGGCATATGGGCGACGGATTTGAGGCGGTAGTTGATGTATAGGGAGGGTACCATCATGAGAAAGCCGTAGGCGTAGACGGAGCCGACGAGCGTCGTGATGATGAAGGAGTACCATGATTTGTGCGTGTCGTAGATGAGGGAGTAGACGGCGTAGGCGGCGAGGAGAGGGATGGCGACCCAGGTGAGGTACTTGAAGGCGATTTCGTCGTACTCTTCGGTCTTCTTCTCTGTCTCGGAGAGGACGTGTTTGTCTTCGAAGACGATGCTGTAGGGAAGGAGGGAACCTTCGGGTGTGGGGCGCACGCGCACGTTGACAGTCTTGGTGATCTTCCAGGCTTCGATAGCGATGCCCATGCCTTGGCCGAAGAGGATCATCCAGGAGGTGTTTTCGTTGTTGTCGATGAGGTATAGGAAGATGATGGACTGCATGAAGACATTTGCGAGGATGGTGCGGACGGACGTGCCGATGTTGTCTTTCTTCTTGCGCCAGTGCTGGACGTCGTTCTTGAAGGCGAGCATTTCGAAGATCATGTGAAAGACTGACACTACGGCGGTAATGGCGAGCAGATAGGAGTTGCTGTCGATGAGAATCTCCTTGAACATCTCCATCTCCGATCCGTCTCCTCCGCCAGCAACAGGCTGACCGTTCGCAGCCGCAGCTTGGTTGGCACGGATGTTTGCTTCCATGGAGGCGTAGATGTTGAATTTCCAGTTGGCGAGATTGTTCAGCTTGACGTTCAAAGGTAATGTTTTAACCTGTGGAGAGTATGTAATCAGTGTACGTTCAGCAAGCATAACACGTTCCGAGACTCACCGTGTCGTTCAATTCGATCATATCCTTCTTCAGCTGCCAAAATGTGTTCGTAAACACTACGGGGTAGTACCACCCATTCTGGCCGGTAGCATCCCTCGAGCCCGTCTGATCAAGCTGGACGAACTCCCTCACACCTGCGTGCATCGTGGGATAGTTGATTACACCGGTATCTGGAATCATGCTGATCGTAAAGTTGGAGTGGTAATAACTCGCAACAACCTTGGGCGCGTTCTTCTCCTCCTCGCTCACCGAAGTATCCGGCATGTCGGACAGCAAGTTCCTCGTCTTGCGGGTGGTCTTCTTGGGCTGGAACTGTGTCAACGGCCGAATCGTATGGTAGGCTTTCGTCTTGTCATATGCCGGACTTGTAGGGTCGAGGGGGCTGCCGGTCTGAGCGACATAGAAGTGCGCGAAGAGGGTGGCATTGCGCTGGACCTCGGCGGGCACCTTGAACTCAGTCTCAATCACCCTGTTCTCCTTGTAGTCACCGAACTTGAAGCCCTTCTCATCGATCAACAACGTGTCCTGGGGCAGCTGCTTGAACGGCGGCATGGCGATGGACGGCGAAATGTACAGGTTGATGTCAACCTCTGTTCCCACAGGCCACATGGGCGCGACATTCTGCGGGATGACGCTGCGGATCGCGCCATCGTTGAATTGACTCGGGCGGTTCTCAAAGGCTGGGATGGAGACTTTCGTGTTGGGGACGACAGCACCGCTCGTCGCGGGGTCTGCGGCGCCGGTGGCAGGTGTCTGGCCAAAGAACTGCTTCGTCGCAAACTGGATGAGAAGAAAGATGCCCACACTCTGGACCAGCGTCTTCACAATCTGTTCGGGAAGCGTCAGCAATATTGTTCCACTGAACTCCACATGCAGCGGGGAGAGCTGACGGCCACAGCGGCCGCGGAAGCATACGTACCCCTCCAGAGCCTTGTTGCTCTTCCTGGCGGCGTTGCTCAGGCATGACTCTGACTCTGCTCTAACGTCGCAGTAGAAAGGCGGTCAGGCAATGGGAGTCACAGTATAAGGGACACAGCGGAGAGCGGCGGTTTTCTCTCGACCGCGGCTGGATTGCGATATCGCCAAGGGTCTGCATCCGCATAGCGTTAGAACGGACGCGGGACGACTGCGACTGGGGAAGCTTCGCGGCCAGCGATCCATGCCACGCCCTGCATCTACGCTTTAGGCAAGTTGTTGATCTCAGAGTTTGGTTTTCCTGTACGACGGCCTCAGCACTTATGACTTAATCTTGACGCTATAAGGATCTTTGTTTGCTTCCTTGCCTCACACTCCTTTTGACCATTTCTTCTGCCTCCGTTCCTTCTGGACTTGAAAATACCCCGCCATCGGCCTTCTTTCTCCCCGCCATCCTTCGCCACAACCTCACAGTACACAAACCACAACCACACCCACACCCATTCGAGCCACCACCCACCATGACAAACACCTCGGAGCAGCCCCAACCCGTCGTCTGCGTCTTCTGCGGCGCCTCCAGCGGCACCTCCCCCGCACACCTCGAAGCCGCCCGCGCCCTCGCCCACGCGCTCCACAAGGCAAACATCAAGCTCGTCTACGGCGGCGGCACCGTCGGCCTCATGGGCGAAGTCGCCCGCACTCTCGTCTCCCTCTCCGGCCCCTCCTCCGTCCACGGCATCATCCCCGCGCCCCTCGTAAAATACGAACAAAACCACGACCCCTCCGACCCTCTCGCGCACAAGATCGACGAAGCTATATACGGAAAGACTACCGTTGTGAAAGACATGCACACGCGCAAGCATATGATGGCGCAGGAAGTCATTCAAGGTGGACCGGGCGGCGGCTTTGTCGCGCTGTCAGGTGGGTATGGCACGTTGGAGGAACTTATGGAAGTCACGACGTGGAATCAGCTGGGGATACACGATATGCCGGTTGTGGTATTCAACGTGGACGGATACTGGACGGGGCTGCTCGAATGGGTCAAGAATGCTGTGACGAGTGGGTTTATTGGGCCGGGAAATGCGGGGATCTTGGTGGAGGCTTTGAGCGCGGACGAGGTAGTGACGCAGTTGAAAGAGTATACCAATGCGGAGGGGAGGTTCAATTTGACTTGGGATCAGCAATGAGGTATCGATTAATGACGACGGAGGAAGCATTGAGGAAGGATATGCCAGCAGGGAATAACTCAAGAGAGGTAATGCGAGCATACAATCGACTCTGGTCATAGGACTTGGAGCAGATAGGAAGCATCCAAGACGACGATAGGCTGCTGTATAGCATAGCGCCCAGGAGGAACGGAAATTCCATCGGGCATACATGGGACATGCAATAGATCTAGACAGGCATTGCATATGCACGCAATTAAGATTCAACAAATATAATGAACCTGCAGATCAAATTCTGAATGTCATCAACGTATTGCTTGTGTATTATCGTACTATCTCAGCTCATCTGTACTTGAGGCCGATGAATCCACTACTTGTACATGCACTAATTTCTACAATGACCCTTGAAGGGTGGAGGGCACGCTACATCATGCCCTAAGCCGCCGCGGAAATTTCCACAGCGCCTTGCAATGCAGTAGATGCTGATCAAAACCGCCCCTACAATACTCTGAATGACCTGACGGAGGATCAAAGCCGCCGTCGAAGAACGCCTGCACGCCTACGGGCATGCTGATGGAATGATTCTTTATGGAAATAATGGTGAAATGCGATCATTTCGCTATCCCATCTGGAAGGGAAGCTGGAAGCCGAAGCCAGGCACGGAGGGAGGTACAGCAACGCCTTGCTCCGCGCGTGGCGAGATATGGCGCGTATCGTGTCTAGCAGGGCGTTGTTCGGCGCGGCGAAAGCCATTGTTGTTATCCTCAAGGCCACCGCCGCCTCGTCCTCCCCGGAAGCCACCACGGGCTCGGCCGCCCTCGGGAGGTACTCGTCTACTAATAGCTGTGCAAGTGTTAGACGGAGATGCAAAGAAACTGTTTCCGGTGTGTCACATGTATAATGCAGCCACGGGTAGGAAGTAGGGTGTGAAAATGGGCAACTCACCTTTCGACGACACGCCAGCGCCGATCTCGATATCAGGCTCTTCGATGACCATGCCCTCTTCGAGAGGGACACCGCCAGTACCACCATATTCAGCAGTCAATACCCATTTACGGTCGGCATCGGTCAGTCGGGAGATCGGGATCACGCTAACGCCGGTATTATAGTCGCTGCAGTCCCTGGGGCCAAAACCTACACCCCATCGTGTCTGTGTCTATGGTCAGCCAAGTCCAAATTTGTAGGTGCTGTCGGCATGTGGTTCATCCAACACAGTTCAAATTGATACCCGAGTAGTTGATAGACTTACCTGGCGAGCCTTTGCCAATGCGTTCGGATCCTGAGTGCTGTCCATACCAGCCTTTGCTGCGAGCGCATCCGGACGAGTCAGCATCTTGACGAAAGCATGGCGTTTCTCCTGGTTGACAATACAGCTCTGCACTTTGCCGAATTGACTGAATATGCTTCGGATTTCCGACTCAGTCCCAGTAGCACCACCTATGAAGAGTGTACGGCTATAAACCTTGATATGGTCACGGGGAAGTGTGCGGTCCCAGTCTATGAATTTGGGCGACCCATTCTGGTACGCCTTCGAGTTGTCGCCACCACTACCTCGTCTAGGCGGAGGTGTACGTTGACGGTATTCATTATGATCATTACGACCACCGCGATTCCTACCTCGACCACGGCCACGATCACCACGATCTTGGCGGTTCACTGCGTTCCCTTCAGGGCCTGCATTTGGATCGTAAACTCCATATGTCGGACTATCGCGCCGTGCTGGGGGTGATCTACGTGGAGACTGGCGACGTCGATTGAAATCAGGTGAGCGGCTACGATCCCTGAGTCTACTGCCATTCTGTTCAAAGCGATCTGGCTGTGCACCATTTTGTATTTGAGGCGCTTGCATGGTAATTGCAGGCTGCGATGGCGGGACGGCAAGGCCACCATTTTGAGCCGCAGCCAACATGTTCAGTACTTGCAATCCTTGTTCTTGGCTGATGGTACCGGCCTGCATAGCTTGTAGTATCTGACCTGCCATTTCAGTGACACCGCCGGGCTGTGCTGCATTACCATTAGGTTGTACATTGTTCACCACATGTGCCGGAGGGGGCGGCGGCGGTGCGAATCCTGGTGGTGGCGGAGGGAACGCCGCATTCTGAGGGAACGGCAGCGAGGGTGCAGCTATAGACATAGGGTTAGTCGGATTATTTTGTTGCGGCGCGAGGCCAGCCAAGACAGCGAGTAGAGCGCTTGGGTCTTGAGGTGGCACTGTTGCTGGTGGTGCTGCGGCAGCGATAGGAGGCGGGTTAGTCGGGGGATTCGTGTGATGTGATGCCTGGAGGTTCTTGGATGGGCTAGCTGTAGCTGTAAAAGCGCCTGCAAAGTTTGTGGTCAGCATACGCAGACGCGGGTCCAGGGAGAATCCAGCGTGGATCTTACTGGCTTTTGGGCTGCTAAATTGTTGTTTGAAGCCGGCGAGCATATCCTTTGGGAATGTCTGCCCACGCTCCCAGATCTCAACAAGCTTCAAGATCTTCTCTTTCTGACTGTCCGGTGCTGATTGAGAGAGATCGGTCATGATTAGAGGCAAGATATCGGTGATCTTCTGTACGCCTGAAGCAAAGGTACCGGGAGCGGCACTGCGAGAAACGGCTTGTCCAGTCTTTTTCGCACGATCCAACCATTGACGGACCACGGAATCTACCACGTATAGGACTCCGAGCTTGTGGGTGGCGGGGCTATTCTTGAATTGCTGAGCGATTTTCTGGACGATGAGGACATCGGACTACGCAAGCACAAGATCAGTATAAACTCAATCAAGGAGAATACGAGGCTTCATCTACGCTGTGGTACCCCAGGGTATGCAAGCAAAGAGTCTCGTGTATGAGGATCGATGCCGGGTCTGGTCCTCAATCTTCGTACAATCCAACACTGGGTGACGCATCCTGAGGTAACACATGTCGCTCAAAGGTTTATCCTGTCGCATACCTGTACGTTGTCCACACTCTTCTGCGTTATCTCCTTGATCTTGGTAGCTGTTACGCCGGGGGGCTTCAACGCCTGCAGTGACTGTAGAAGCGCCTCGAGCTCCTCCATCGCAGCCATGACGGCAGGCTGCGCTCGAACCCGGATGAGCTCTAGAGTGATACAGAGTATGAGACTAGGTCAGGATCGATGAGAGATGTAAGAAATCCTCCGGCAGTGACAAAAGAAGAGCGCGAGTGAAGGCGCGGTGTTTGTAGATCCGAAAGAGAGAGGTCTAGATGGCACGCGGTGGTGGGTTGCGGAAGCACCAGGCGGGGTTCAAGCTTCAATGCAGGTGGTCAACAGTAGCGCCTTTGCGCTGTCCTCGAAAGATGAGCTGGCGGCTGCCGTTTTTACCTACACACGCGGCGAGGGAAAGAGCAGACGCGCGATCAAATGCACGGTGGCGGGAGTTGCTACAGCGGATAGAATATTGTCGATGGGTGAGAGAAGTTGAGCAGTGCTGCACAGACGGCCTTGTGCTAAACGACTGCAGGTGTGCCCGTTATAAGGTGAGGGGAGAAGAGCTGCTGGCCTGCTGGCACGAGTGAGTCGCAGAATCGGCAAGGGCACCCTGGCGCCACTTACCTAAGCCGACATGCACGTGATCAGAGCCGACCGGTGGACGGTTGAAGAAAATCCCGCGAAGCAATCTACGGGCGCGAAAGACGGCAACAGAGTTTTCGTGACCTGGGGTGCCCAATGGTAATTCTAGGACAACGACAACGTGTTCGAATGCTCGTAGTGAGCAATTGCGTCTGAATATTGCACTGCATTGTACACATTCCCTATTGCATTTGGGCCATTGGATCAAGACTTCACGTTGAACTCAGCTATATGCAAGATTTGCACACCATGATGCTAGTGATATAGACAAGGCTGCGTGCCTGCGCAAGTGACCGACGTGGCGCATGTCGATGGACTCTACTGTGTATGGTCTCGGGTCTGAAGCAGCGGTGCCCGCTCTCCGAGAGATGGCCGTGCATGGGTGCCGGTCGTTCAACGACAGAATGACGCTTAGCTCGTAGTGGTGGGTCGCGTCCAAGCTCAGGTCTCATCGCAGCTCATCCATTGCGACTATTTTTTTCCTCCGCTGCTCCTCCACTCCTTTCCTCCATCCCCATCATCTGGCTAGTCTTGGACCTGCATTACACAATGGCCTCTACTCTGCGATTGAGCACTCGCGCCCTGCGCGCTGTGCCCTCCACTCCTCTGCGGTCCTCCGCCTTCACTGGCTTCCGCAACTACTCGACCGGCAAGACCCAGGTCCGCACCTTCCGCCAATGCCATCGGAACTGTCGCTAATCCATTGCTTGCAGTCCCTCAAGGAGACCTTCGCCGCCAAGCTCCCCGGCGAGATCGAGAAGATCAAGAAGCTTCGCAAGTACGCGCTTCCGGTCCCAAAATCCTTATCGCAACTCTGACATCAGATTCTAGGGAGCACGGCAACAAGGTTGTCGGTGAGGTCACTCTCGACCAGGTGTATGGCGGTGCCCGTGGCATCAAGTCCCTCGTCTGGGAGGGTTCCGTCCTCGATTCCGAGGAGGGTATCCGCTTCCGCGGCAAGACCGTATGTCATCCGCTGCGCCGGACAGAATCAATGAATAACACGAGATAGATCCCCGAGTGCCAGGACGTCCTTCCCAAGGCGCCCGGTGGTCAGGAGCCCCTTCCCGAGGGTCTTTTCTGGCTCCTCTTGACCGGCGAGGTTCCCTCCGAGCAGCAGGTCCGCGACCTATCTGCCGACTGGGCTGCCCGTTCCGATGTTCCCAAGTTCGTCGAGGAGCTCATCGACCGCTGCCCCAACGACCTCCACCCCATGGCTCAGTTCTCTCTCGCCGTCACTGCTCTCGAGCACGAGTCCAACTTCGCCAAGGCCTATGCCAAGGGCATGAAGAAGACCGAGTACTGGGAGCACACCTTCGAGGACTCCATGAACCTCATCGCCAAGCTTCCCACCATCGCCTCCAAGATCTACCGCAATGTCTACAAGGATGGACGCGTTGCCGAAATCCAGAAGGACAAGGACTACTCTTACAACTTGGCCAACCAGCTCGGCTTCGCTGACAACAAGGACTTCGTTGAGCTGATGCGTCTTTACCTCACCATCCACACTGACCACGAGGGTGGCAACGTGTCCGCCCATACCACCCACTTGGTCGGTTCCGCTCTAAGCTCCCCTTACCTCTCCCTGGCTGCCGGTCTTAACGGTCTTGCTGGTCCTCTCCACGGATTGGCCAACCAGGAAGTGCTCGTCTGGCTCCAGAAGATGAAGAAGGCTATCGGCAACGACATCTCCGACGAGTCGATCAAGGACTACCTCTGGTCTACCCTCAAGGCCGGCCAGGTCGTCCCCGGATACGGCCACGCTGTCCTCCGCAAGACCGACCCCCGCTACGTCTCACAGCGCGAGTTCGCCCAGAAGCACCTGCCCGACGACCCCATGTTCAAGCTCGTCAGCCAGGTCTACAAGATCGCCCCTGGCGTCCTCACCGAGCACGGCAAGACCAAGAACCCCTACCCCAACGTCGACGCTCACTCCGGTGTCCTCCTCCAGTACTACGGCCTCACCGAGCAGAGCTACTACACCGTCCTCTTCGGTGTGTCCCGCGCTCTTGGTGTCCTTCCCCAGCTCATTATCGACCGTGCCGTCGGCGCCCCTATCGAGCGCCCCAAGTCCTTCAGCACTGAGGCCTATGCCAAGCTCGTTGGCGCTACCTTGTAAGCTTGTTTGGATGATGTGGGAAGGAATAATAGACAATTCGGAAAGGTGGCTCAAGACTGAGAAGACTTTCTGTGTACCAATTGTATAGGGTGTAAGGATAGTATGGGCCGCGCGTTTTGGTGTATTAGCATGCATCGAGTTTCATTTACCTGATGATATCCGGGCTGTAGAAGTATCTTCTAAAATATCACGCTTGGAAAGTTCACAATTCGTTTGCAATGCTTGTGGGACAATGACAGCACTGAAATTGTATTCTGAGTTCGGACGGCAATACACCGATGGTTAATAGCCGCGGTGTTTGGCTTGGAACACCGCCCAAGCCGGCTACATGTGAACCGTGGAATCTGCATTTTACAGGGTCCAGGTACAAAACAATGCCAACGCCCCTATTCTCAAAGTTTCTATTCTCAAAGTTTGAATGCTTTCTATTCTGCTAAACATAGCGCATATCCACAACAGAGCCGCAAAGTCCAAGCTTCGTACCCGATGTCCTTCCCGCGGGAAGCAAAGCGGTCGCACCGCTGTGGCTCACTGCTTACGCCTCAGCTCAGCACCGAGCTCTCCGGAATAATGATTCGCAATGCGCAACTCGCAGACAAATGTCCAACGCAGCCAACACCATTGCCCGAAGCCGGAGATTATCGGTGTGTTGTGGTTATGACAGTCAGGCGTAGGCGCGGCTGTTGAGCTCTGGCCCGATGCCTTGGGGAGCCGCTACTAGCCCATCATTCTGTAGGCGGCGCACTGTTGAGAAGAGCGGGTCACTGTTAGGGGAAGACAATGAGCAGCTGTGAATGTGTCGCAATTGAAGCAATAAATACATGTCGGCCGTGATGATTGATTGCCGCGCATGTCGGAACATTCCGTAGACTCACATGTCAGAAAAGCTGCATTGGGGCATTTACTGCAGCGAAAGCTGGAGTACTCCGCGTCCGCGAAGCACATGGGCTTGGCACATGGCATCGAGCTCCCGCGAGTCGCCCAGCACCGCCCGGACCCTTTGCGAGCGCTAGGGTACGTTGTTCCTTTCCCGCGGCTTTTACCCTTCTTCTTTTTGTCTCGCACGCATTCAGCTTTCCTGACATCTTTCCCAAGTCACTCTTACCCCCCGTGATCCTCTCTTCAGCGAACGACGCGCCCTTCTGCCTCGGTCCGGCCCTAATCGACAACTACTCCCAGAGATGAGCGACGCTGCGACAGTTGCTGGCTTGCCAGGTGCGCCGCCGAAGCTTGAGAAGAAGCCGGTCAAGTTCAGCAATCTGCTGTGTAAGTTTGCTTTCGAGGAAGTTGTGCAGAGTGAATTGAAGCTGATCGGCGCATTTGGAATGCAGTGGGTGCGGGATTGAACTTGTTTGAGTAAGTTGGCAACGATGCGCCCAACCACTGTGAAGTGATCGCTGACCGATGTTTACAGAGTCACAACTCTGGGGCAGCCACTCGAGGTGGTGAAGACGAGTAAGCAAGCTCACAGCACGCTTGTCGCGCGGGACAGTGATTAACAGTATTCAGCAATGGCCGCGAACAGAGCCGATGGCATGGCAGGAGCTATTGGCCGTATCTGGGCGCGTGGTGGTGTTTTTGGGTGTAAGTCTTCCCGGCCGGATACACTCGAGATGCGAGAACGGATGTGCCATGCGCTACAGGAAGCGACGAAACGACACAAGCTAACAAGCCGATCACAGTTTACCAAGGTCTCATCCCGTGGGCCTGGATCGAAGCGTCTACGAAGGGCGCTGTCCTCCTCTTCGTCGCCTCCGAGGCCGAGTTCTACGCCAAGTCGTTCGGCGCCAACAACTTCGTCTCGGGTATCTCCGGTGGTATGGTCGGTGGTCTGGCGCAAGCTTACGCGACTATGGGCTTCTGTACTTGCATGAAGACGGTCGAGATCACCAAACACAAGGTCGCAGCCTCTGGTGTAAAACCTCCGGGCACCATGGAGACGTTCATGAACATCTACCGTACGGAGGGTATTCGTGGCATTAACAAGGGCGTAAACGCGGTCGCGGTCCGCCAGGTCACCAACTGGGGTTCCCGTTTTGGTCTGTCCCGTATGGCTGAGACTGGTATTCGCAGAGTCACCGGCAAGGAGACGGGCGAGAAGCTCAGCGTTATGGAGAAGATCACCGCGTCCGCTCTTGGTGGTGGTCTCAGCGCGTGGAACCAGCCTATCGAGGTCATTCGTGTTGAGATGCAGTCGAAGAAGGAGGACCCCAACCGTCCCAAGAACTTGACTGTCGGAAAAGCTGCGAAATACATCTACTCGCAGAACGGTCTGAAGGGACTGTACCGTGGTGTTACCCCTCGTATCGGTCTCGGTATCTGGCAGACGGTCTGCATGGTTGCTTTGGGCGACGTGTAAGTGCCGATTCAATCTCTCTACATCAACTACCACTAATATCTTCACAGTGCCAAGGAAGCTGTCGAGAAGCTCACAGGCGACAAGGTCACGGCTAAGCACTAAACGGCGTTCGATTTTTGCTTATGTATCGACCTTGTAATCTGTTGTCTGTCTATCTGGGGTTAGTGGGTTTGCAACGAATGTGACATTATTAGGATGCTTCGCAACTATGCATTTGTGCCGGTGTTTGCCGCTGCATAGACTTGGAATTCGGGCCTGGGAAAGCGAATCATATTGGTAGACTTGCATAATGCTATGAGCAATCAACTTCAAGTTTCTGATAAGACCACTTCCACGCTATGTTTGTCTTCGTGAAAATATGCTGCCAGCCTGCCATATGCACACCCTAGCTACCAACGTTCGAGTACGAGTGGAGCAGTCATCTCAAAGCCCATTGGCCCGAGCTCCTCCCACCAAACGTCACCTGAACTCCTACCACCCGCATCGGGCTCTAGCACCTGCTATCCAACCACATCAATCGTTGCATAGCTGCTTTTGCTCTCAGACTACACCATTGCACTTGCGCAAAAACCGCGAGATGCCGGCGCCATGTATAAGCCTATCTCATGCGTCCAAACAGGCATGCAAGATGGGTACCAAAGGGTAAGCATACCACGACCACGTGAACTCTGAAAGAGATAGCTTTAGGCTCTGAATCCGCCACCTTGCTCACATTATACATTCCGCTCGTTCCAATATACGAACTCCGCTGGCGTTCTTCGACAGTGAATATTCATGCTGATTTGACCACTCTAGTTTCCCACGCCCTCCCCACCGGTAATCAAGCACTGGCGCTGCGATCTCACTGCTCTCTCTTCCGTATACAATCTCTACTTTGTGGCCTGCAATGATGAGATTCATGTTTACTCTCCTGGTTTTCCTTCTCAGAGCGTTGGGGAACCTGTCAGGGTGTTGCCTGTTCCTGGCTCGGGGGCGCCGACGATGCCGGGCATTGATATTAGCGATCCGCATTCTGTGACGAGGTTGTGTGTGGCGTATTTGGGGCTGGAGGAGGTGTTGCTTGTGACGTGTGATGATGGGGATGTGGTGGGGTGGAGGGTGGGGGAGATTGTGAGTGTTTGAGTTTCGTTCTGTTCGTTCTGTTCGTTCTGTTCGTTCTGTTCGTTCTGTTCGTTCTGTTCGTTCTGTTCGTTCTGTTCGTTCTGTGTGCCTCCGGTGGTCATGTTCAAGGACCGTTTGGGGGAATTTGCGGCAGCGCTTGGGAAAAGAACTGCATGCAGTATGCGGTTGAATGTACTGACTTGCTCAGCACCGTGCCATTGTCAGCCAACGAGACTCTCCGGACGAAGACGATGAAATGGTCGCGACAGAAGACATTCGATGTTTTGAGCATCGCAATGTCGGTTGCAGTGCTTGGGGTCTTGCCGTCCATCGGGACGCGCGATTAATAGCGATTAGTGCGAACACGCACCTAGTCAGAGTTATAGCGTACGGTCTGTCGCAACCGGAGGATTCAGTGGATAGCCAGAACGATTTTCCGTTTCCTCGGCATCAGAACCGATCCATTATATTACGTGTAAGTCGAAAGCTATGGGAAGGACCGCGATTTGCACTTAGAATCGCGCAAAGTCAGAGACGATTCATTGTTGATCAAGTTCTGGGCTGATGCTTGTCCTTTGCAGGCTCAAACTAATATACCTGCTGTATCGTTCGATAACACTGGTGGGGATCCAACTGGTGAGCTGTCCTCTATGTATTGAAGATGTCCAGCGTACTTGACGATCGTATTGAATCCTTTAGCTGATGTAGATCTCATTGTCTAGGCAAATGGCTCTCTAGCAGCAGCATCGATGGACTTACTCACCTGTGGGACCTCAGTAGGCCGACACAGCCTGCCAGAGTGATAGCAGTGGGACATTGTGCAAGTGTATCTCTGGCACCAGACTTGGTAAGCACGCCATACAGTCCTGTGGTCGCAGGTTGTTAATCACCGCAGCGTGTTCTTCTGGGATACACTATCGAGGGACCGTCTGTACGAACAACCAGACCGGCACTGTATGGATTTAGTACATAAGCTTACAGCAGCCAGATGCCGGAGTCCTGTAAATGCCTCAATCGGAATTCAGTGCCCCATGCAGCCTGGGCAGCTATGTTCATAGACCCTTGGTCGTGTCATAGTGTCGACTCGCTTGCGGATGCATGCGGTGTCGAAGTGCAGTCGCATCGACGAATGGCATATCGCGATCCTTGTTTCTGGGATATCACAGAGGAAAAAGCTCGATTTGCTTCAAGTAGAAGAACCCCTACCTGGCATGTCGGTCCAGCAGCAATGACGCCAGCAGCAATGACGCTTGTACCACCGATTCCTACAGGAGAAGCTGAGGATGAACATCAGAGTGCCGGCAGTGAAGCCTCAAGTCAATTGTCGATGGAGAGTGATTCTGAGGGCGCGATCGTAAACACTGCAACACAAGAATTGGTCGACGCGGTCGAGCAGGCCATGGCCGAAGCACCACAAGGCCAACCAACGCAAAACGAGGAAGAAGAAGAATATTCACTTGGAATTGACCTCTTCGCAGATTTCCCCCCACCTCAAGTCTCGTTGCCCCCTCCCTCACCGCATCCTGATCTTCCACCGCTTCCACAGATCACGGCACCTCCTGAAGTTTCACCCAATGAAGAAGCTCAGAGCGATGACGAAGACGGTGCGTCAACCTCGGACGAGGATGCGGATGAATTACAACTCGAGATATTGAAGAAGCCTTATTGTGCCTTTATCACTTCAAATCACTACAAAGAGCATTCACCTAAGGTAAGTTACTACCAATGTACACGCAAAGAAATCGAAGTCCCGTGATACTCACTCTTGAGACGACCCAAACTACGTCGTCTACGCGTATAATCCCCTTCCAACCTACCTAACGTAGGCCATATGTCACAAACCCAGACGAAGTCCACGCGTGGTTTCCGCATCTCACTAACAACGCGACGACAAACTACGCTAATGCTCCTTCAGCCATCCACCGCCCAACGTCCCCGGCCCTTGCTCATCGTCACAAAAGAGGAAATCTACCTCTTCCAGAGCCCCTCGGCCCATCGTTGACGACCACCCCCTCCCTCCCCATCCTCACAATGCGCAACCCCTCTACCCTCCACAGTCCTACCGCCACCACGCCGGCGGCACTTGGGCCCACCCGTAAGCGTCTACCACCGGCAGTGCTTCACCGCACAGATACCCGAGCTCGGCGTCTTCATTGTTGGCTCGCCGGCCGGCCGTGTCGGTATCTTCCGTCTGACGAGGACGCTGTATAGACATCGAGATAACGAGCCTGCTACGGACTTGTTTGGCTTCCGGCTTGATCACTTGTTGCCGTTGAAGAAGAAGAGGGAGGGGGAGTATGTCGTTGATGATGAGTGGGGAGGCAGTTGGTGGGGATTGCGGTGGGGCCGGTGCAGGGATGTTTGATGCTGGGGGATGAGGGAGTGGTGACGGATGGGGGCGGGGTGGGGGTAAGAGGAGGTGGAGGTTGATGATGTATTATCATGATCATACGGTGTATAGTTATGAGCTTGGGAAGTATAGTGAGGAGGGGGAGGTACGGTTGGATGAGTTGGTTGTATAGGGTGAGTGATGAAGGGGGACATTTTGAGGCTGGGAGTATAGCATGTATGGACCGAGGCTTCCACGAACCTAAGGTCTCCAGAAAATGTGCTGTCCTATTGGTAGAACCACCAGTCGCGCCAGATCACATTCATACGATTATGCGATGAGAGCGTTGCCAAAGTATATGTGCTTCACTCATCAATAAAAGCCTCTTCTTCTAGCGTCAGGCCTACCAAAGATAAACTCACATCCCATAGCTCCTTCTGCTTCTGCCGGTCTCTCGATTCTCTTCCGCTTTGCTCAAGTTTGTGGCCGTTGCAAACCATAGCTTTTGCAGTGTCAGAGCCTCCCCCGGTTTTTAGATCAAGTCCTACCCGTACAATATCATTCGCCGAACGCTCGGGACTCCGTAACAGCGAATTGGAAAACAACCTCTCCGAAATCGGTGTCAGAAGCGTAACAACTTTCTCAACCGCAAACGTGCATAGGAGATTCTGCTCCCGCATAATTTCAGTCGCGCCAATAAAACCCGGATCCACAGCCAAAATCGCAATATTCTTATATTCAACACTCCGATCCAAACGCTCCTGCAGCGAGTGCATGAACATCATAAGACACATCTTACTTCTAGCGTATCTTGCAAACCCAGCTTTCGTACTGTTCCTCCGCGGGACAGGAGGATGCGCCAGCATCTTGGAGTCTAACCACAATCGCCGAGGAAGAGGAAGTAGCTTCGCACGAAGACACGTCGGATCGTGCGTAAAGCTAGTCATGAAGACTACTCTGCAGTTCCTCGAATCCATAGCCGGAAGCAGCGCGTTAACCAGTAAGAAATTCGCCAAGTAGTTTATCTGGAAAACCCTTTCATATCCGTCGTGCGTGAACTTTGGCCGGAAGCGGGACATCATTCCTGCGTTGCAGATGAGGGCTGTGATGGGCTTGAGGCGGCCGGTTGAGACGTAGATGCGGAGGGAGGTTGCGAAGGTGCGTACGCAGTCTAGGCTTTCTAGGTCGAGATGCCAGATGCGGAATCTGGGGTCTTTTCCAAGGGAGTCGCGGAGGGCTTGGGTTTTCGCGCTTTCGAGGGAACGGACTGCTAGGATTGTTGTGAAGGGGTGGTTTAGCTGTTTGATGCGGTGGAGGATGGCTCTTCCTAGGCCGCCGGTGGGTCCTGTGATGATGATTGTGCCTTCCATTTTTGTTTGCTTAACACATCCATGGGATAAGTGGTTACTTCAACTGTTATATTTAGTGTGTCACGGCTCTTTCGTCTTGTGTTATGCTCAGTCTGCCAAGGAAGCCTTTCGGACAGCTGTGAGTTCGGATATGTAAAGCACCGGTACATAGGTAGGTAAGTAAAAATCGCATATGATGCAGGTGAAAGCCTGTGCTCGACAGGCCCACAACGTGCCGTGCTGTGCCGCACTCACCAATTGGAGAGTCACGTCGAGCATTACAAACGTAAAGAAGCGCGTGAAAGCGTCATGTGGGCTGACTACTTAGGTACCAAGGTTGTGAAGGCTCCCTCTCACCAAGAATAAATCCTTACTAGATAATACATCCATGCTACAGGTACTTCGCCGGCTTGGGTAGGTGATACAAAGGCTGAGTTGCAGCCTGGGCGATGGGGCGTAGCGCCTGCGTTACAATATCAGCCTGCATCCGAGGCAGGGGTATCCGAACCCCCGGGTGCACGCCACCCCTTGTCAGTTGATAGTGGGGACACCTGCGAGCGCGCAAGCCAACCCGCTCGCACATTGAAGCTCCCCTGATGAGCTACGTTGTTCACCTCTCTCGTCCGGTCGATCAAGTCAACGGCAGTAAGCAATTTGAAAGATGGTCTTCGAGTTCAGCATGACGCGTGGGCTTGTCACCCTCGCGGTTGGGCTGCTGAGCTTGTTCTTTGTGAAGCTTTATCAGGCTCGCAGCTTCTTCAGACGGCTTCAGAGGCAAGGCTTAGTAGGTGCAAACTAGACAATCCCTAAATCAAATCGCTAAACGAAACGCAACCAGCCAATGCCACCGCACCACTGGCTCCTCGGTCATCTTCCGCTGGCTGCGGAAGTCACAAGAAACCTTGCACCTGACGCAGCTGGTGGATACATCGCAGATCAGGTCCGCCAGAAGTACCCAGAGCTCAACACTGCCTTCTATCTCGATGTCTGGCCATTCAGCCGTCCTGTGCTAGCTATACTGAACCCAGAGATGATGCATCAGCTCACTCAACAAGGGAAGGAGGTAAAGTTGTGACTCGTTCAGGAGATGGATAGATACCAAGCTAATCACTTCCCTGCTCTAGGTACCCAAAGACCCCGGTTTGAGGACATTCTTGCAACCATTGACTGGCAAAGAAGATTTGGTCACTATGGAAGGCGCTACTTGGAAACGCTGGAGAAGCATATTCAATCCAGGATTTAGCGTGAATCATATAACCTCCTTGATTCCTGGAATGATAGACAAGGTGCTCGTCTTTAAGCATATACTAGCCGAGCAAGCCCAGCGCGGCGAGGCGTTTCTCCTCGAGCATTTGACGCTAAACCTCACTATCGATATCATTGGGGGTGCAGTTATGTGAGTGGCAAAGTTGCAGCGATATCGTGTAGTACTAACGTTATCTCTATCAAGGGACCATGAATTCCAAAGCCAGACTCGATACAACAGCATGACCGCCGCTCTCCGCAGGCAGTTGAAGTGGTGTACTATGGGAATTGAAATGAACCCACTTGACAACCTCAAGAACTTTATCCGACCTTTCGTACACATGTACAATACAAGGATTATGAACAGCTATCTTACCTACGAGTTGGAGGAACGTTACAGTTCTGTTCTGGATCAGCAGCACATTCCTGGAAAATCTGTAATTGATCTCGCGATGAAAGCATATCTCGACGAGAACCCCGGGTCCACTGGCATTCCTGCCCCTTTCAAATCGGCTGCCATGGCACAGATAAAGCTTTTCGTATTTGCGGGCCACGATACTACCTCTACTGCGACGGTTTTCACCTTCCATCTCCTGTCAAAGCATCCGGAAGTATTGCAGAAAGTTCGCGAAGAACATGATGCCGTGCTTGGACCTGTCTCGAACGTGCCGTCGCTTTTGGCGTCGAAGCCACAGCTCTTGAACCAGCTTACATACACCTTGGCAGCCATCAAAGAAGCACTCAGAATCTACCCAACGGTGTCAACTATCCGAAGCGGTCAGCGAGACCTGCATCTCGTCAGTCCCAATGGACATAGTTTTCCCACAGAGAGCTGCATGATCTGGGGAGATCATTACAGCAACCACCACAATCCACACGTCTGGAATCGACCGGAAGATTATCTGCCGGAGCGTTGGCTTTGCACAGAAGAAGATAGTCTTTATCCACCTAAACACGCTTGGAGGCCATTCGAAAGGGGCCCTCGTAATTGTATTGGGCAGGAGCTGGCTCTTACGGAGATTAAGCTCATTCTTGCATTGACTATCCGGGAGTTCGATGTCGCTGATGCGTATGCAGAATTTGACACGGCGAGAGGGAATACTGGAAATATGAAGGTCAATGGGCAGAGGGCGTACATGGTCCGTATTGGAGGCGGGGGGCATCCGGCCAATGGCTATCCATGTAGGGTGCGCTGCTTAGAGTGAGGGGTGTTGGTTTGAGAAGATGCAGCTGGTTCATGAACTAGTGCTCTATTCCATCTACATGTCTACAAACAACTATCAATGCCAAGGTGAACAGGAAGAACTCAATATGAACACGGCATGGCCAAGTGAACCTACTACTTTGAGATGCTGCAAAGAACCACTTATGTCTCGGCTAGACGTTGGGACCGCCCCTCTGCTCACTCACACTCGAATAATCCATGGACCTCTCTTCATCCATGGTATCGTATATTCTTGTTCTTCCATTCGCATCGATGAATGTTCTCATACCTGTCATGGTACCATGTGGAATGTCATCCTTCAGGAAACCATCACCTCTCTTCTGCATCTCCACAGATGTAGTTTTACCAGTTGTCTTGGTGATGATATTCCATACCGCAGCATGTCCTTTGTTGTACCATCTGAATGAAGTAATCGTCTTATTCACGTGGCGGTCCTTCGACTTCGATACGTAAAGAGCACGAAACGCTGAGACAGCGACAAGTGATAACCCGATTTCTGCTGCGATAACGATGAAGTAGGTTTCCCAGATTGAGTCGAGCTTGCCTCGCCACTTGAGGCCGGCAATCCGCGCAATAGTAATGATGACCATGACTATGGTCAAGCAGAGTGTGAAAGCGAGCGCCAACTTCTGCTTCCAGGTGATGCGAATTTTCCAGATCAGGACCACGGGAATCACTAAGACTACCCTGTTGTCAGTCGCTATATAACGACATGCACACCACAGACTCACTGAATATGTCGCCGATAATATCAAGGGCCATCTGTGATATCGAAAAGCTGAGCGCCAGCTTGAGTCCACTTCCTTGCACGCATTGCACTGTATGAGTGTTAGCAGATAACTTTATGAAGAAAACTCAATCACGTACTACTCTGGAAGACCTTCTCAGGACCGAAGTAAGGACATGTCACATAATACGTCGTAGTTCCATAGACAATGACCGCTGCATTGAACACAAGCGAGAACCACCAGAAGATGTTCATCGCAGGCATTTGGCGAATCAACTTCTTGAAGAAAGCCAAGAAGCAAATCTTGACGCAACCCATGCTGAGCCACATGAGCATCAGAGCGACAGCTGACATCGTGCGATAATGGGCGATTCGATTGAGCAGGTTTGGGATCTCCATAGGGTTGATCGTGGCAATGCCTGACCCAAAGACAAAGTTCTCTGATTCATACATTGTATCTATGACTGTGAAAAGGAGTGTCATGCCTACGATGAGGCAGCAGAGGCCGAAGATGAGGAACCCATCGTCCCATCCTATCTCGCGCTGTATGCAAAACCGGATGTAGCAACGGAAGACTACTGTGATGAGGCAGATTCCCAGAAAGGCCGACGAGGATCCCTACTAACGTTAGCTAATCGTCGGTCTTTGATTTTCTGGAGTACATACAACGAATGCCGCCTTTGAAATTCTGCCCGTTGTCGTCTCCATTATGTAACAAAGGAGATAGATTTGTGATGGTGATGAAGTCGTAACTAGGTGCACGGAAATCAGAGCAAGGTGTCACTTCAAGGGCGTCTGATCAGACGATAGAGCTACAGCGAATACATTTAACCGCTGGAGCAGCGCAGGTATGATACGATCTGACATGCAGCAATTGCTTCTGGAAGGTAGTGAGCCCAGATGACTATTCAGATAATTGGGGGGCCATTTTCGTATTCACTTGCAGCGTACGCAAGGCAAACATTGCGCCTCTTTGGCTGCATATAAGCGAACGCCTTGGGTCCCGAAGTAGCGAGACTGCGACACACGATAGCACGGCGCATGACCTGCCACCCAATGAATAACCTCACTACAAATTACCTACATAAGAGGCCCCCAGATCTGCTCTCGGCAATATTTCGCCGGTAGGATGCGGGCCGAGGCGGAGTGCTCGTGTCTGTGAGGATAACGTCCGCCTCTGCAGCCACCCGTCGGATCTTTGTAATTATTGGGAAGTCCGAAGCCTTTTGAGGCTGCTTCATATGATAGTGCTACAAAGTTCCGGCGTAATAGGTGCAGGTGATCCCCCAGCCCCAATCTTCGGTTGGCGTGTGGGTACTGCATTTGCTATCGACCTCAAGGCTCGTACAACCGGGGAAGTCAGTATTCTGCACGTACTATGGAAGATCTAGAAATAACCAAGGGCATCCGTAAAGCAACGAAAGTCCTGTCAACATCAGCACACCATCAAGACGTGCATCAGACGAGGCAGATCGGGCTGACCATGGAGGAATAGACGCGCTCCATCTACAGAGGGCTGAACCAAGGTTCAACATGAGCGAAGGATACTAATATGGGCTTTACGTGAGAGCTGTCCGATATGTCCAGCTCATGCAAATCTCTCCATCATGTCAAGTTGGTCTGCGCCATTCTACCTGTTAACAGATCTTTCAGCAAACCAACTTGATCATCACTTGCGAGAGATCCTCGTCTTCCTGTTGCTTGGAGTTTTTCTTTTCGCACCCGCCTTCTTTTTTGATTATTTCGCCCTGCCGAAAGGCTATTCGGGAATACGGAATGAGCAACTGTCGCCCAAAGATCGATGGGCTTTCGACTTGTCGAACTATTCGGCTTATACCTTGATTGAACCAGAGGAACGAATTACTGGGGTTGAAGAGATCGCAGCATGATGTTTGCCACAATGTTTGAGAGGATGCAGAGCAAGGTGCGATCTCGAGGCTTGCTTCATAGGTACTCTGAGAAACTGACACACACAGGGCTTCATTTGGAGTCTAGCGGTGATCTTGGAAGGGAACATTGTTTATTTGGCCGTTCATCTGAATCCACACTGTACTACGCATAGAGTAAATGAGAGGAAACCGACGTAGTCGAGCTAGGACATGTTGGATGGACAGAAACCCTCAAACTGATATTGTACATAAATATGTGCACATCATCATAATACAATCGGTTTATGACATGTTCCTCGTTTGTGTTACCGGTAGTTGGTACAGGAGATCACGTAAGAGTGTACATAAAGCGCAGCCTTGGGGGCTGAAGCTCGGAATGCACAGTTTTGGTTTAGTCACAAGCATACGTTGCGTGGCAGTGAGCGCTGAATTTGGCCGATATTCAACCCCTGCAGGGACCAGGGTTTCTGAAGGCTCCCTCTGCCACTAATGCAATGCTACCACTCACCTCGCTAAGGCTGGAACGCACATACTCACCAGTTTTTGTGGGGATATCGTGATAAACAGGTCTTGGTATGATACGGATCAATAAACCCCGGCTTGGCTATCCTGGCATGCATGAAGGCAGCCATGAACCCATACTCTATGTGTGGCACTTGAACCCCGAGTGGGTGTGGGGCTAGTTAGGTAGCAGTTCAAATTACAAAGTTGCCTTATTGCATGCCGTATGTCCAAAAACCGATGCATGTGGCTGCCCTTGTGCTGGTGATCTCTGATAGACGAGACAAGGCGAAGCAGCTGAGCCGTTGCCTTCAGAGGAACGAATGAGACTGATCAGCCCAGAACTTGCGATTGCCTCCATTGAGCATGATGCAAGCGGGTCTCCCACCTGCCTTGGCTATGAGGTCGGCTGTGTATTCAAAGGAGACCTTGTTTCGCAGTTTGTGTAGAAGTATATCTGTGGACTGGTGCACTAGTTGCTCTGCCAAACATAATTCTTTGTAAAGATGGACACGAAGCAATCATTCGAAAGTGTCCAAATGACAGTCATTTCGTCATTTGGCAGCGGCCTGTTGAACAGAACCAACTTCATAGGCTCAGAGTACCCTCGCCCTGCGCTAACACTGTGGAGTTTACCAATTCCGATCCTCGTCGCTTGTGCAGTCGGTCTCTGCGTCTGCACCACATATCTCGAAACTTGGGTGTCATTCAAGTCTAAGAGACAAACAAATAACACCGGAGAGGTTCCTCGACCTGTTCCGTACGCTCTGCCCTTTGTGGGCAAGGCAGTAAGCTTCGTGTTCAGTCCCTCGAAGTGTGTTATATCTGCCACGTAAGCACAAATCCTTGCTATATTCACTGGAGAACTTTCCAATATTGTTGTAGTAGGATCGCGGGCCCAAGCACAGCGTACGGCCTGAAATTGCTCGGTTCCACTTTATACTTCATCTCAGGACGCAGCAACATTGCCAAGACCCGCAAATATCCCGATATCATTACAGATGCAGGAGTTCAGGCATTTTGCCTCACCCGAGTCTTTGGCATGGCACAAAAGGCCGTCGACATGTACAACAAGGACGACTCCAGCTTCTATCCAAAGCCAATCGGGACGAGTGCGGTCAAGCCTAACAATCGTATAGACTATCACACCCACGCCAACTTTCTCAAGATGCTCAATGGAGAAGGTTTGAATAATCTTTTCAAAAGATGGCATGTGTCGTTCTGTCGCCGACTTGAAGCTTTGCAGATCGGGACAGGGTGGATCGGGGGGCAGGACCTGGAAGACTTTTGGACGATGCATCTTACGGCCGCGCTAAATGAAGCTATGTCAGGGCCGGTACTCGAGCGTGTGAATGCTAATTTCACTCGCGACTTCGTAGACTATCTGCCGTACGTCCATAAGCTAATGATGGGCCTGCCAAAGTGGACCATGCCTCGAGCGTATGCGTTGAGAGATAGCCTCATCCGAGACGTCAAGACCTGGCACAACCTGGCGAGAGAGAATTTCCATCAGTCGGAGGTAGAAAAAGATGGCGGGGCTGATCGTTGGTGGGGCCTAGCAACTATGCGCGAAAGACAGGAAATCTTGAAGGAGGTTGATGATTGGGATCAAGACTCCATTGCCTGTTCTGACTTTGGTCTTCTCTGGGGGTAAGTCGTCCGTCTTTAACAAATCCAGATCCACATTGATAACACGCTTAGCGCCAACGTCAACGTGCACACCGCTGCCATATGGATGATAATCGAAATCTTTCGGGATCCAGACTTACTGATACGGGTCCGATCAGAGCTTGATACAATGACAGAATCGCCGGAGAACCACTGTCGCTGGATCGAAAAGCTCATGGAGCTTCCACTGCTGCAGTCTATATACGCAGAAGTATTAAGACTACGGGTAGATGTCCAAACTGTGTTTCGCAATAATCTTGACGACATTCGTGTCAATGAATGGGTTTTCCCCAAGAAGAGTCTACTTCTCGTCCCTACAAGACCAGCGCATAGGGATGAAGACTACTGGAACACTCGGCACGGGAGATACCCCCTGGATCGGTTCTGGTCGGACAGATTTCTCGCTTATGCTGGCGATGCTGAAAGCGGTCCATCTAAACACAACAACCGTCGACAGGAAACCATCAAACACGAACTTGTAATTAGCAAGGCCAAACCCAAGTTCATCACTGCTGGCACCTCAGACTCATGGATCCCTTACGGAGTAGGTGATCGTGCTTGTCCTGGGAGATTCTTTGCACAGCGCGAGATTGTGGCATTCTGTGCAATCATGGTTCAGAATTTTGAGATTGAACTTCCATCTTTGAGCACGGAAGAACATGTGCTGAACAATGATGTGTTCTATGGCTTGGGTGTTCAGCGGCCCAAAGCAGTCATGCCGTTTCGGATTCGACGATTGCAACGCCCGCAATGAACGACTCTGTCCGGATCCCCCTCACTAGAGATGTAGGACGTTGGGAATGAAGACGCGAAGCAAATGGTTTTGTGTTGTATGGAGTTAGTGAGAGAGCGATTCAAGCGCGAAAATGATTGGGTAGATACCGAGCCTTTGATGACGTAGCCGATAACGTATAGAACTATATGTGATTCACACGTGATGCACGCGTTGGACGTTTTGGTATGGGTCACGCAGATGGTGCCCGAGTGGCCCGCTCTTTCGATGCCCCAATGCCACCCATGTTGTGTAACCTTACTGGCGTGACACATACGACGGCCTGACACCTGATCCCTGGGCTAGGCGGTACTGTGCTGCAGCTACTTCGATTCGGTCCTCCCTTTGGATCTTCGTTTGCCTGTTCACCAGCAGCCTCATGCGGCCTTGCTGTCGCTTTCTCTCAGCAGGGATCCTAAATTGCTAGGCATCTGTGCCCAGCACTTGGGTATCGACCATTTCATCAGTACCCTTGCCTCCCCTCACTTCTGGCCCCCGGTGGTAACGCCTGGTTTACATATATTCACGAGCGGCGCAGTGCATTCGGCACATAATCGGAGCAGGTTGGAGCAAGTGTGTGAGTTCGTGCAATAGCTGACTATGGCGCTTCCCTCACCGTTCGTCGGCGCCCTCGTCGTGGGTTTTGTGACAGCTATCTACACTTTCTCTATCAAGCTCTACCGTGCTCGCATGCTCCTCATAAATCGGCGTCGGCAGGGACTCGTAAGTTCTTTTCCGTTTCAAACCACGGTGGAGATGATCGACTGACCCACCACAGCCTACAGCGCCAAACCACTCATTTCTCTTTGGCCATTTGCTCTACCTGAAGAGCGTACTCGATCGTCATCCAAAAGATGCACATTACCAATTTGGGTTCGCCGCAATTGCTCGGGAGAAGTTTGCTAGTGAAGGTGCCTTCTATATGGACCTGTGGCCAATGAGTGGCCTATTCCTTACCGTGACTTCGCCGAAAGTCGCGACTGAGATCACGCAAACCAATCCAAAACTCACGTCCGATCGTCCTCAGCTCCTTCGCAGATTCTTAAAGCCCATCACTGGCGGTCTTACAATTTTTGACCTCGACGAAAAAGACTGGAAGCCATGGCGAGCAGTGTTCAACAAGGGATTTCACAGCGAGCGTATGTATGGTCTTGTACCTAACATGGTCGAGGAGGTCCAAGTCTTTGCCGGAGCCTTGCGTGATCACGCAGCTAGGGATCAGCTTTGCTTCTTGGACCCGATTACTTTACGCTTCACCATTGACATGATTGGGCGCTCTATTATGAATACTTCATTGCACGCACAAACCGGCTTCAACGATCTCGCAGACGGCATGCTCAGCCAGATCCGCTGGCACAATCCCAACGCTGAAATCAACCCGTTCAGCCACTTCAATTTCGTGCGCGCATTCGTGCACTGGAAGAACCGTCGGCAGATGGACAGGTATATCGGAGCTGAACTTGACAGGAGATTTCAAGAGTACAAGAGCAATGCTGAGAGTAGCGCATCCAAGTCGGTCATAGATCTTGCGCTACAAGAATACCTCAAAGGATCCGAGAAACTCCCCGACAAGCTAGACCCCAGCTTCCGCGCTTTTGCAATCCGTCAGATCAAGCTGTTCATCTTCGCGGGGTACGACTCAACCGGGAGTACTATCTGCTATTGCTTCCATCTTCTATCGCAACATCCGAAGGCACGTTCTCCGTCACTCTCAGACGTCCTGTAGCTTACCTGCTGACCTACCCAGATCCTCCAAACTCTGCGTGAAGAACACGACAAAGTACTAGGCTCTAACCCAGCGGCCGCAGCCTCCCGACTCGCGGTAGAGCCTCGCATCATAAACAACCTACCCTACACCCTTGCCGTGATCAAAGAAGTGCTACGGCTCTTCCCACCTGCTGGCACTACGCGTGCGGGCAAGCCTGGTGTCAGCGTTACAGACGACGCCGGAAACGCGCTTCCCACCGATGACGCCATCCTCTGGATTCTGCACGTGGAAATGCACAACTCGCCGAATTACTGGGTCCGAGCTGACGAGTTCTTGCCAGAACGCTGGTTGGCGTCACCGGATGATGAACTGTACCCTGCGCCTGGTGCGTGGCGGCCCTTTGAGCTGGGGCCGAGGAACTGTATTGGTCAAGCGTTGGTGTTGATTGAGCTGAGGGTCATACTTGCTTGCCTGGTTAGGGAGTTCGATATTGTGCCGGCGTACGATGAGTGGGATAGGCGGCATCCGACGGAAGGAGTGAAGTTGCTCCGTGGGAATCGTGCGTATCAGGTAGAGCAAGGGGCAGCTCATCCTGTAAATGGGTATCCTTGTTGGGTCACGATAGCTGAGAGGTGATGTGTTTGTGGAGCGCGAGTGGAGAGGATGGGTTATAAGTGTGATTTAGCTTTCGGCGTCGTTCGTATTCCAAAAGGGCGGCGGTGGGGCTGAGCACACTACAAGACCACAACACTTCCGCATGGTGAACAATGGAGCACAACCAACCAAACAAATCACATAAGACTTGATTCAAGCGCTCATTTACGACACGCAACGGCTGACAAATACAATTCGTGATAGCGAGCATGCAGAAACAACGCCCTTGTGACATCGAATACCAAACTAACAACCAAATCGCCACGCAACCCACCTCCCAACCCGCCATCCGCGAAATCCGCGCATCCTACAACACGGAATCCATCACCGTCTACCAAGCCTACAACTCGACCATCGCCTCCGCAGCAGTCACTGCCCAGAAACTATCTGCCTCTCCGCTGTACAAGCCTGGCCGCACAACATGGATCAAGCCCTCATGGTGCTGGATGATGTACCGCAGCGGCTACTCGTACAAAGACGCTAACCAATCGTGCATCCTCGCGCTCAAAATGAAGCACGAGCATTTCGCAACGCTGTTGAGGAGTGCCCTCGTCGCGGGTGATCCGCGTGCCGCTAAAGAGGGCGGCGCGACTGTTGTGCAGTGGGATCCCGAGCGGGGGGCGAGACTGGAGAAGTTGGGGTGGAGGAGTATTCAGATTGGGATTAGGGGCGAGGTAAGGGAGAGGTGGATTGAGGAGTGGATTGGGAGTATTGAGGATGTTACTGAGGTTGCGAGGGGGATGAAAAAGAAGGTGGATGAGGATGCAGATGTTGGGGTTAAGGAGCTTGTTAGGACGGGGCTCGTGCCGGAGGAGAGGTTGTATGCTGTTGAGAGGGGGATTGTGGAGAGGCTTGGGATGAGTGGGTAGGGTTGGCGATGGGTTTAGTGAGCCGCGAAGGTGGTGCACGGAATCTTGTATACCTTTGGTAGTATCTGCGATGTTGTTGTACAGAAGTAGCATACACGCACGAACTCGCTTATAGGAAATTGGAACGAAAAAGTGTGGAAACAGATGAACGAAGGTTAAAGCGCGATATCATAGACCATTGAATATAGTTTGACCGCACTCGAGAGCCTAAGGCCTCATTGCATGCCGAACAATTACTCCAAAATGGTGTCGAATGTCCAAAATCTGGCATGGGGTGATGATAATCACATCTGAGTCCGAATGCAGCAAAGATTAGCCAGTACCTTCTATGACAATGGCCTTGAGGTCTATTAGTGACCCATTTGCGGACCAAGCTCCAAGAAGGCACATGAAACTCGTTCGCGCCACCTTTGAGTGTATGCAACTATCCTGTGGTAGTGTAAAGAGAACAGACAGATCGCAGCGAAGTACCTTTATATACCAACGCACCGTGTGAGCGTCCATGAGAGGACGCCAAAAGCCACTGTATGCGCCAACAGAAAAGTTACGCGGAATTTATAATACAAGTGGGCGACGATGATCTTCATCATCAAGGAAGCATAAGGTTCGTTCAAGACATGTAGGTGCGAAAGTGAGCTTTCAAAGGCCCAGGCCCGAGCCCCGCAGACATAAGCGCTGCTTCCACGCAGCTTTGATCCAGCGCTTCAGCGCAACAGCGCATGCGCCATTCTGATGATTTTTTTGGTCTCCGTGCCACAGGTGGAGGTTGTGTGAAGAGAAGACGGAAAGGATACAGAAGCGTTTTTTTATACCTGTGGTTCGATCGGTCGTACATGAGATGCACGCTCAGCGATTTCATGTCCATGTGGTGAGTGCACCAGCAGATATCGTGGGCAGACTGGGAAATGCGAGAAAATGGACCTCATGGCTCAAGACTACGGCGAAGATTTCGTGATCTAGTACGATAGTGATGCTTGTCGTCACCATCAAGCTAGTTGCATGGCTGTGATATTCCCTCAACTCATGAATCACGCTCCATTAAGAAATGGGCGAGGTCGTTTTGAATGTAGGGTTTCGGGGTCGTCTCTTTTGAGAGGCTGACACCAGAATCTCCGCAGCACTTCAAGAGAAATTTTCATCCGCCTTTCAGCGTCCGCAAGACTGCCACATGGCTCGCTCTTGATGTTTGTTTAGCAACTCAAACTGTTAAAACTGTGGAAAGAAGATCTTTCGCCGGAAAACCCAGGCCTTTCATAGACTGTCAGACCGCACGGTCCAGAGGGGTTATCTTTGAAGAGGCTGATTCAAGAATCTCCGCAGCACTTCATAATAGGCTTGCACTTGTATTTTTAGCGTCCACCAGAGCGCCACATGCATCGGTATGGCTGTCGTTTTAGCAACTCCAGGCTATTGGTATCGTGTGAAGGACATCTTTCACAGAAAACCCCAGGATTTTTAGAGACTGCCAGACCATGCAGTTCGTAGTGGTCCCTTAAGAGGCTAACACAGTAATCTCCGCAGCACAGCACTCCATGTATTGTCCATGATCGAATTTTAAGCGTCCACCAGACCGCCACATGGTGGTAGTCCTTATCATTTGTTGGCGACCACCAGACCCCCACATTGCAGAGCTGCTGAATTGTTCTAGTAACTCAAACTAGTAGAATCCCGTAAAGAACATCCTTCGCAGAAATTTCGAGGTCTTTTACACACGTTCAGACAGCGCTATACTGCATCGAGACTTTGCAGCAATAGGGCATCAGATAGGTTTGCGATAAGATGAGCATGATTTCCACCATTACTCATCAATGATAAGCACGGTATCAAAAGATCATGAAATTCTCCATGCTTTCCGCGGAGGTACTTGTAACAAGCTACTCCATACCCACCCCCATACGAGGGGATGTTGAAGTTTCGAGTGCGGCGCGGGCTTCCGGAGCACATGCCTCCAGGGTGTGGGCGTTTTAGTGCTCACGAAAGCCACATTGAGTAGCAATTCGTCCACTTTTAGTGTCCAGTCTTGGAAGTTGTGGTGTGAAGAAGAAAGGTTTCGGAGTCAGAGAGTGGGTTTTTATAGACGCGTTGGTGGATGGATACCACTTCGGATGGTTTGACCGTGTGGATACAAGCACTGAAGATGTTCTCAGTCGGAAGAGTTAATTGATTGGTTAGTTCTCAGCTAGTGGGCCATGTGAGCGGTTCGTTGGCACATCGATGTGTGAGGTTGAAGTAGTATGGTCATGAACAACTTAATCGTCCTTGAGAGGCAACGGATATGACTAGCACCATCAGTGCATGGTGTTAAGAAACCGCGCAAAATTGGTGGAGACCGCAGCATTGCACACTTCGGAATACTCTCAGTTAGCTCGGCTGCGCCAGGCATCCCATGAGAAGGTGGTCTAAGCCTTTCAAAGTGCCGCAACCTTCCAAACCCCATAGCGCTGAGGGGACGGGGTTTTCGGAGTTCACGAGACGACACACATGGGGTGGTTCAAAATCGCTTTTCATTCCCAGCAAGACACATGAGAGCGTGAAGAAGAGAACGACCTGGCGTCGGAAAATGGGTTTATATAGGCGCATGATCTCCATCGTCTGTTGGTGGTAGAAAGGTCCGTCAAACATGATTTTCCAGGGAAGATGCTTCGAGTTACACCATTGTCACTCGTTTCAAGCTTCCATGGCAGTTGAGCTTTGTTGTTTTGGAGAGCAAAAAACGTCCAGACCACATATACGTCTTGTTCGTCCGATTTTAAAGCTCACCGAAACGCAACATACTTGCGGACTTGCACGGTTTTAGTCTCCAATCTTGGAGGTTGCGGTGTGAAGAAGGAAAGATGCTGGTAGATTGACGTGGTTTATATAGACAAATCTGCTTTCTGGACTATTCCGGATAGGGTGGGGATTCGGGCTATGCTATTTGAGGGATTGTTGGACCGGCGCTTACCTCCTGTAGGAAATGTCTCAAGAAGCACTCCATAGATAGTGTCACTTGGAAAAGAACGAGATGAGCGACGCGATTTGATTGGAGTAGATTCTACGTGGATATAAAAGTTTATTGCTGGAACTGTCGTAGTGATGAGGCTGTGGGTGTGTGTGAATCATAATTAGCAGATTAAACGCACTTTGAGCTCGCAAGTTCAAGCGGGAAGTCGTTGAGGAAGACCCGCAAGCTGGTGTTGTGTATGTCTTGATTGACTCTGTGTATTTAGGTCGGCTTGTGCTTGCAATTTATTGTTTTCTCGAGGTAGAAGGGCGGTCCCTCCTTTGACTGACCTGATCGCTTTTTGCGAACATCTTGTCAGCATGTTCGATGCTCACACGCCACATCCAATGATCCTATTGAACGCACTGCTTGGACTGTAGCCGTGTTCGCGTAGCATCGTAAGTCCGTCAGACGCACACTGTAGCGGTGTCTACTCCCCAGTCTTGACCCAGCGGAAGCGCACCGTGCACCTCGAACGTGTTTGAGTAAAGACACGACCCCAAACGAAGGCTGGTACGCTTCACCGAAATTTGCACGTTGTACGTCAAGTGCGGAAATGTGTGCTGCAAGCGCTGCTGTAGTGGCATCAGGGACGGACATTGGTAGCACATGTGCATCCGGAGTTTGAGTTTCCTGATAGCCGAAGTGTCTGCTGAACGAAAACGATTGACCAGATGCAGTTGTTTACACGCCAGGCATGCGTGCCGGCAGGTGGATCCATTGATGGCTGTGAACCAGTCCATCTCTGTGCATGGACAAGGTTCGTAGAATGTCTTATTGCGGCAGCGCTCCGCAGCTTTGACAACTGGCTGATATCGGTCAGGGTCCAGAAAGACGGTATCGACACCAGGATTGGAGAAGAGAATGAGGGACGGCAGTTCGTTTTGGAACCGGATTTTTATAGGTGTAAACACCTTCAAGGCTTCGTGACGAGCTTCGCGGTTGACGTGAAGAAGGGTAGGTGGAGGTTCTTTGGTCATGTAGGCAGGGACTTGAAGTTGCTTGACGATCGCTGGGCGGGAGGTTATTACGTCGGCCAGGGCATGATTCCAAATCTTGATGCGAAGCTCGGGAGGAAGTCTTTGGAATATGGGGAACATGTCGAACCGAAGGGACTCACCATCGCTGGCGGTGCCATGACCTGGTAGACTTAGACTCGGTACGTCTGTTCGAGGTCTCTTGAAGCTTCTGGTGGAGGACATCTTGTGTGCTTATTAGCGTTGAAAAGAGCGTACACTAGATATGGGAGGTGTAGATGATCTGTTATTCAGGAAAGGGGTGAAGAAGACTTACATGTTAAAAAAGGATCACCTTACCTTGGTGGAAATAATCTCAACACCCATAGTACTAGCAAAGGAATATCCGGATCCACGATTCTCCTAAGTCGTGATGACTATGAAGTGGAGCATCACACGTGCGGTTCGAGCCAAAGTAGGAAGGGCTGACATGTTTGTATTGTAGCCAGGATTGTATCTCTCTTGGTGAAACATCGTGACAACGTAGACTCAATGTTTGATCACGGACCATTGCAGCTTCTGGAGGGCGCCACATCTTGTGCCGCAGAGAACGCCGATTAAAACGAGCTCACGTAGGCTGAAAGACATTTCGTTGCGTTCCTCCCCTTTTTTGGGTAGTCGTTAGCAAACAAACCAAAAAAGAGATCGACTCAACTAGAAGCCTCTCGAAGGCCTGCACATTCGGGAGCCATGGTACCGGATATGGAACTACACATCGCTTGTACAATACGCACTGCCAAACCAAGTGAGCCGGCTTCTTCATTGTGAAAGGAACAATGAACGAAGATCCATCATAGCAGGATCTCGGTCCTACAGGAGCGTTTCAGTCGTAGTCGTAGATTTTCTGGATGCAGGCTTGCTTTGCCACCGGGAGCGTTGACAAGAACATTTATATGAGACCACATCAAAAAAGGAATTCGATTAAGTAGTTCGACCAAGGTCAGCAGTACTCGGATAAAGGGCCGTTTCGTGGGGGGGTGACGCGAGCCATGGTACTGCCAGGGAATGGCAGGTTCATCGCCCACTCTTACCTTATAAGCTATCGAAGGAAAAATCTTTGAATTCAATTTTCACTTTCACCCTGGACGAGCTTTTCGTAAGAAGACACTGGTGATAGGATCGGCTCAGTTGTGAAGGCACCAATACCACGTGACCATGCCGACTGTCACGGACCTTTCTCGCTTCACCTGTGATGACGCACCCTACTTACGCCAATAGCGCTTAATGTTATCGCAGCTCACTTCTTCATCACTGAGGACTACATGATTGGCAACGACCCTACCGGTAACGCTTGGCAATACTTGGTAGACCGCCTGCTGCCAGTCATAGAAGATCGCGATGCTCATGATGCGTCTGCCCTAATCTAAATCCAAGACATTGTGCGCCTATCAGCCTTCTAGGATCCTTCTTTTCCCTTCTTCCCAGTAGCATTTTAATATTATCGTTAACCATGTGAGATTGCCTTGCAGCCTTACTTCACCGGACTCGCAGCTTTCCCCCGCACCTGTACTCCCATGACGCTTCACACCAACAGTTCTTTCTCATAACAAATATTGCTTGAACTGTACACAATTTTCATCCCACTCAAACCCAATAATATAAGTCAAGAACAACTCGCTCACTGGTGCCCGGCTACCATCAACGACCCAACGACCTCAGCTTCTTTTACCCCGCTCGCGTGCATCTGTTGACGCAGCCGCAGCTCATTTCTTCAGAGACACAACCCTCTGCTTCCCTCCAACCGCCTCTCCAACCGCCTCCGCGATAAGCCTATTCAACTCCGTTGCATACTCGCGCTGGTTCCGCCAATATCTTCCCGAAGCCTGCAAAAACACCAAGTCTCGCAGTAAGACCACGCACCGTCACGTGGATGTCACTCGACCATGTCCGATGATATCAGCGAACCATTTTCGGAGGACTATATTGAGTCTCTTGCTTCCACGCTTTGCAAAGAGTGTGATCGACTCCTTCAACATGCTGCGTCCATGCGCGAGGACCCTGCCGTCGAAGAACTGAAACTAGAACGACTTTGGGGCGAAATCCGGCAAAGTGCTAAGCAGTGCCGTTTGTGCCGGTATTCTTTACGTACGAGGATTCACTCTCGATGGGCAGACGAAGACAGCATCACGATTTCAATGTCTCCAGAAGACTACAACCAATCAATCTCCAGTGGGAAGGTCTGTTATCAGTTATCGGTCTTTTCGAAATTGAGTGGCGGAGGAAGTAGATCAGTTCCATTCTATCCGGTTCGTGAAAAGAAATCGCCAACACCACAATTTCTGACAGATTATGAATATGCTCCAAGAACAGACGCCCCTTCGGTCGCTCAATTAGTCAGACGATGGTATAACCAGTGTATCTCTAAACATACGCAATGTGATCATCCTGAAAATAAGTACCAACCACCCAGACTTCTGGAGGTTAAAAGTGGTAGCTTTCGTTTGGTCATTCCAAATGAGCCTGGATTAAGTTACCTTTACGCAACGCTCAGCCACTGCTGGGGATCTAACAGTCACTTCCTCAAGCTCTCATCAAGCAATATCGACGCTCTTATGCAGTGGACCCCAGTAGAGAACCTTCCAACGTCTTTTCAGGATGCTGTACGTCTCTGTTATCGCATAGGTATCCACTACCTGTGGATTGATAGCCTCTGTATAATTCAAGAGGGAAGGGGCAGTGAAACAGACTGGTCAGATCATGTTTCCAGGATGTCCGCAATTTATTCAAATGGGGCTCTTAATATCGCTGCCAGTTGTTCTTCCGGACCATGGGACGGTTTACACACCTTACGAGATCCGGGGATGGTTAAACCCGCCATTATAAGAGGCGGACATGGCTACGGTCTATCTGAAGATATTTACTGGATCGGAGGTGAGGAAAGTATCACCGCAGGTGTGTTGTTTTCACCTTTGAATCTCCGTGGCTGGGTGTTCCAGGAGCGGCTACTTTCCCCTCTGGTTGTTCATTTCGAATCAGAGCAAGTATTCTGGGAATGCAACAGTGGAGAAATGTGCGAAACATATCCATGCGGCGGAAATTCACACAAGTCGCGCTATTCAAGTCTAACTGAATTCACCCTTCCGACTAAAACAAGTCAATGCGGAAATATTATCGAAAAGTATTCTCGATGCAAGCTTTCGTTCCCAGATAAGGGTGAGTTATAACCTCATCATCATGTTTCCAAATCTAATTAGAGATATTCTCAGATAAGCTTGCTGCCTTCGCTGGAGTTGCCCGAAAAGTCTCGCAATATTATGATGACAAATATTATGCCGGCCTGTTTCAGAGCAGCCTTCCCAGAGATCTGTTTTGGTATAATGCCAATAAAATTGACAAGGTCACCGAGGTGAATGAAAAACGACCAAATACTGGTATTCTACTCGATGATCGACATGGCTGCCCATCTTGGAGCTGGGCCAAGATAGATGCACCAATCTGCTATTACACACCCTCTGGACCGCATCTTATGACAATACGAGATGTGCAGATAATGCTTGTGGATTCAAGCAGTCACTATGGCCCTGTAAGTGGTGGGTATGTGCTTCTACGAGGATTTCTGCTAGATTGGGACTGGGACGTGATAGCTGGAACAGAACCTCCAAACTGCCATTTTGATACAGAGATTGTAGCTTGCATAGACCCGCAGGATCTCAGGATCCTTCCATTCGGGTTCGTCCTAACAAATAATTCCCCTGCCAAAAGCATTATTATGGTTTCTCTCATTCTACAAAAGCTGGATGGGAAGCCTCGAGAAGAATACAACAGAGTTGGGTTGCTGAGGTTTACTTGGGTTACAAGAGATAGAAGCCCTCTCGCCAAGTCAGAAGAAGGGGATGATGATCCAAAAGCAAACACATGGCTGTTAAAAGCTAGCGAGGAGTTTCAGGAAGAGTGGGATGCAGGAGTATACAAGCATGACAAAGTTTATATCGATGATGCATGGAGGTCAAAGGTGGTCAGTGCGTTTCAGGAAGAGTTCAGAGCAAGAGGAAAAGGAGAGCAGGACATTTGCATAGTCTAGCGATATGAGTCCGCAAGCCGGGGTCTCATCAATCACGACTTCATTCCCAGTACAATTTCAACAACCTGTCCTAATTGAATCTTCTTTCGTGAGAAGCATACCACACATTCAATGAAACGCCGTATCGAACATCGTGGAAAAGTTTTCCAATCAAGCTCTCTGTTGGGCTAAATCTTTATGGGCCGATTAGAACCGGTGATAGTAACACCAAGGAAATATACCACTCTAGGCGTAGGTCTATAGAATGGCTTAATTAGTCTTTTAAAGACGTTTATACGGTAAGTCGCTTACCCTAAATCTTTTGACAGTACTAGCTAGCTTCCGACATTGCTGGCGTGTGCTGGCTGTGAATTTCTGGTGACTTTTGGACCTCGGCAGCAGCTAGGCTCGAACGGCCGCAGCACCACCACTACCAAATGTTTCACCGGCGCAACTGCCCTCTGTCTAATTGCCCAAGTTCGGCGCTTGCCACGCAACAGGCCAAGGGGAGGGTGACGGGAGGTATACCCGGAGTACGGGAGCGACGTCGTCGGCTGTGGTTATCTGTGCAGCTCGAACTTGCTCGCCCCGAATTGGAATCACTTGCACCATGTCATAACAGACACTGAACATCGCTCTCAGATTCTTCACCTCTTCTCCATGATGCTCTTCAGGTCCTTCACAAGACTCAGTTGCGCCGTCCGCCTTCGCGCAAGCCTTATATCTGTCCAGTGCTTCAAGAAACAGGGGTATATTACCTTTCCGCCATCCACATGTGCCGATTGCGCTTGCGCCCGCGCCCTCGCCCTCGTGAATCGGCGGGCCTATGGAAATGGTGCTAGCGGACCTAGGCTTTTCGGTTGGCTCTTGTAGAGGTGTTGAAACTTGTTTCTGTTGTCATTTAGTCGAAAGAGGGTGTCTTGACAAACCCTGGCTGTTCTGATCCCTTAGCGTTTAATTGCCCTGCCATACTGTGGGTAGCTATAGCTGGGTCTGGGTCGGTTACGGTAGGGTCTAATATGCAGATCAGAATAGAAGGATTATTAAGCACATTATAACATTTTTGTGCAATTGTTAGTGCAGAAGCGCCTTTGGTGCAAGATCATGTCTACGAGAGCGCTACAGTACTGTAATAATTTGCAGACTTGGGCCTTTGTAATTGGTATGAATTTGCAAACAGGCCACGGCTTGCCTCAATGACACACCCTGTGGACATCCAGTGTATACCTCATGAAATGTTCTTTCCCATGCAAACAAGAAGGGTGACGGCAATGGAGATTGCATCTGCTGAAAGGAAGGATGCTGAGCTGAGGCTTGGCCGGAACCACCTCGGGACCATAGAACGGCTCATCAGTTGTTACGGTGCCGTTACTTTGAAGATGTTGATTATCGCCATAGTGACGATGGCGATGGCGATGATGACTATTATGATATCGACGATGATAGTGACTATTGGAGAAGAGCGGGAGATTGAATAGACTGACATCACATTATCAGTGCTTTGCGCAAAGAATGTGCCACCTTCTATAGCGCTAGAATAAGAAATTTATAAGTTTTTAGCTAATATAGTTACTATAAGGAGTAAATTATTAGCTTATCTACTATAGTATACTTATTTTAATAGTTTAATACTCTATTTTAGGCTCTACTGTACCTAAAAGATAAATTTAATAAAATCTAGCTAATATTTTACTCCTTATAGTTACTATATTAGTTGAACTTCTAATTCTAGCGCTGTGGGAGGTGGCACATTCTTTTTGAAAATGATAATAATAGGCTTGATAACGCTAGGGAGCACATCCAAGCAGTTGCGCTTGACATGGTGTTGGATTTGCGAGGTAGTAGGCACTGCCTGGTGCGCAATGGACCCGTCTCTGAGCTGGAAGCTCCTGTGCAAGAACATGCACGACCAGAAAACAGACAGCAATACAATCGTTCATCACAACCTCCGATCGACACTGTTTACGCTGTTACATTTTGACTATTACAACCAAATAGCGCGGCGTACATAACACCTCAGGCCGTCATTAATGAACTTTGAGATTCTCAGCCCGAATACTTCACTAGCAGCGACGTCCGTGAGACTCGTGTCTTTGGCTCCTACTACCCCGAGACGTCCGACCGCTCCTACAGTCAGGTTGCCCAGGCTGTCACCCGTCTCTACGGCGCCGGTGTCCGCCAGCTCAACAAGCGCGGCGAGCCCGTTGACGAGAAGACCGGCCAGTATCTTGGCCGCCCTATGAAGGAAGGTGACTACCACCACGATCTCGACATCACCGCCGACAAGTTCGCCATGGATGGATCCTGCACCGTTCACTGCTTCATTGGCAGCTCTGGCAACAGCACCTCCAACTCCCCGCCCCGTAAGTACTACCCTCGATACCATACACATTGATTGAATTCAACGCGAGCCAAGTTGATTGGCGTGTTCTATCTGCAACGAGATGACGTCTCGCTTCGCCGAGCGCGCACGCAGGCAGCCATTGCAGCAGGATTCGGGCGGACTGAGGTATGTTTCCGAAGCTCATTTTGCCTGGAGGTGCCTACATGTTATAGAGCCTCGATTCCGCGATGCGTGGATCGGGCGCAAACTATAGTTCAATTGTGTACAGACACCGACGCTGGGTCGAAAGTTTCGCTCAGAGCTGGCTGAGTGATCATATTGAGGCATTTGAGGACGAGATCCTTAGACAGCAGCCAGCCAATGCAGAGTCTTTATTGAACACGCTCTCGGACCTCAAGAACAAGATCAGCGACATGACGATTCCGGAGGACTGAGTGGTCCTCGTCTCCAGAAAGAGTGTTATAGCCAGCACAATGTTCGCTCAACCATGCGTTATGCTCCGCGCACTTCTCTCCTCATTGCAAAACTTCTCGTGCCCAAGACTCCATTACTGAGTCGTAACACTCCCTGAAAGACGTTAAGCCCGCCATAGCAGGGGTGTTACCAATGGAATCACGTGCCCATGACTGCCATGTAACAATATACGCTAATTTCTGGTCCAATATAAGTACCTCTCCGCTCCCCCTTGAACTACTTCTCCACCACTAACTCCTCCCCACCATATTTCCACCCCCCCGAACGCACCGACACCAAACCGTATGTTGAGATGTCTCCGACGATACAGTGCTCTGCACGCAAGATATCCAAGGAGTAATTTACTAGAAACCACTTTTACTTCCAGCTTCCACAATCGCGCTTTCACCTCTCACTCCACACCCGCCAAGAACCCAACTTTCACTCGCTCATCCACGATGTCGTCCAACGCCACCGCGCAAGGAGAAACCGCACCACCACGCCTACCACTCCCCGGCAACCCCCTTGGCACCATCCGCGCCTCCCTGCACTCCCACCATCTCCCCAAATGGGGCCTCCTAATTTATTGCTGCGACTATCGCTGCGACGCCACCTGGGACTCCTTCATGGCCACACTGCACTGGAACGTGACCGACGCGCTCTCGCTCCTCAAAGCCACTGATCTCGCGGCCTCGCTGGACATGCGCGTCTGGTCCGATCAATCAGCGCTCGACGGCGCAAGCGTAGACCGCGTGCGCGACGCGTTCAAAGCGTGGGTTGATAGCACGGAAGCGAAAGAGGAAACGAAAGATGCGCCGCTTGACTGGGGTGGCGCGGATTATCCAAGATATACGTACTGCGTGCATGTTGATGCTGATGCGGTGGATTCGGTTGTGAGGAGGGCGCCGCAGCCGCAGAGGTTTGATGGGGAGAAGGTGGGGTATGTTAATCTTGTGAGGCTTGATATGAGAGAGATCACAGATGGTGGTGAGGATAGAGAGGAGGAGGAGGAGGAGGAGGATAATGGTGGGAAGGGGAATGTTGTCAGGGCTCCTGTGTCCAGGCTTTTTGGTCCGGAGACGTATGGGGAACTGTATGATCTAGCGGCGTTTGATCGGATGAGGAGGGATTGAAGATGTGGTTATGCTGTGTAAAGCCTGATAAATTGTTCCTTTCGGCTATATTAGTGAGCTTCCTCGAAGCTTAGCTTAGATTTCGTTGACCCTTGGTCGCTCAATATCTACCTTTCCCCTGGTGCCTCTCGTAATTCTACGTAAGCAGACGCAGTGTGAACGCCAATGCCCATGCCGATGCTCCAAATCCTTATTATCATCCCTTGTAAAGGCTCCAAGCCGTTGCCGATCTAATTCAATTCGTCTAGTCGTTATCGCCATCTAATGACATCTATCTCTTTCCCTTCTTCTTTCCCTTTGCACCAGACACGCTCTTCAATGCAGCGTGCTTCGGATTGTCCTGCAAATGCTGATGCAGTCGCGATTTGGATGGGAAAGCAGCATCGCAGCCTAGACACTTATCGTTGAGACCTCCATCTTCGCTTTGGGCATCGGCTTGCTTTGCTGCACGCTTTGCCCGCTTCTGGGCAGTTTTGCCTAGCTTTGGTACTTGTGCGGATGCGTCCTCCCATACTCAATCCAAGCTTTTTTCGTGCTATTATAGTACCGTTAAGTTGAAGCTATAACTGGACGCACTTCTTGGCAGTATCTTTGCTGGCGTAGCTGCGTTACACTGGTCCCACAGGATACGGCTAACAAAGCTCTTCGACTTAGAGCCATATTGACTAGAGTAAAGATACAGAAGGTACCGAAGATCGAGGAGAGACCAGTAAAGGATCGAAATTAGGTGCGGACGGGCAGTTACCTCCCCTGCTTTCGCCTTGCTTTCCTTCCTAGTCTACGGCGGCTGAGCTGATAGCTTTGCAACCACTTATCATCCCTAGGCTTATTTGCCTCACTTCGTCGAAACCCGAATATGAAATTACTTAGCATTTACCAGGGGTTGTTAAATCGAAAGGTGAAAGTCAAAAACGGAAACATACTTAACAAAATACGGTTGTAAAATCTAGGCTGGAAAAGTATCAAGGCGCTGGGCTAGTCACGAGCGCCCACAGGCCTATAGGCTGGCCCTATGGTACACTCCAACAAGAGCTTCATAAAAGTGCGATGGACTCCAACAAGAGTCTCATACTTATCTTCTTGAAGTGTACCTGAGCTCTAGCATTCAGGCACTAGTCGTTCTCGCCTGCATTGCACAGCGTGGAGCTGGGAGCGACTTCAGTCTCCTTCGGGGGCCTGATCGGGGCAATTTTTGCTGGTCGAACACACCTTTTCATTGTTGCTGAGCCGATGGCGAGGCACGAGGAAGAGTTCTGCGTGCTATGCCTTCAACACACATCTTACGTGATCCTGATCACTTGACGGCGGTTCGTAGAAAGAATAACGAGGGTATGCCGAAAGAGCGTATGCGCGTGTCGCGTGTCCTAGCCAATGTGAGTTGTGTGTAGCTTCGCATAGCTGCCGTCCAGGCTGAGAGGTTTCTTTATTGCTATCTGCCATTTATACGTGCCAGTGTCTAGTATTATCGGGACCAGCTGAAGTTCTTACACGTTCGTGACGCCGGTCGTCGCGTCTACCTATTTCACCTGCAGCTGCTACGCGTTCATATCTGTCCACATGTACGAAGCCCTGCCGTGTGCCTCCCCCAAGACTGGCAACAGCCTCTCGATGCTCTATTCTAGGGCTGATGCCCAATGCTACGCTGCGCCGCCGCGACAGTGACCTGGCGTCGCTGTGATGGCCCGCGTACTACCTCCGCTGTAACCCTGGGAAGCTCTTCGACGCCGACGGAAGCCTGGCTTTCTACGGAGGTAGATTGTGATTGAATCTCCTCGCGATGGCCGATGTAGTTGTGCTCAAGTCTTTGGACGACCGCCCACTCACTCCAGTACCGTGTTGCCTTCAATTTCCTGAATGTCCGTCTCGTAGTGGATCTCAGGATGTGCATTCCACGTCTGGCCTCGTCAACTGCTTGCCTAAACGAGAGGGCAAGAACTTGTTCAAGGAGTTCTTGCGCTCTTCGCATCCTCGCCCCCAAGCTGCTTGCCCTCTACCTGCTCTCCATCTGTTCCGCCTAGTCCTTCAACGTCCGCCTCACTTGTCCCTTCGGCACCGCCCTCCTTCCCCTCCGCCAACGCTCTATACTTCCTCCTCTTCTTCTTATCCGCACTACTTTTCTTCTTACTAGCCTCCCTCGCCTTAATCGCCGTCCTCGCCTGATCCCCCAGCTCAAGCTCTTCAATCCTCTCCCCCAGTATCTTCCGTGCGTTCTTGCGGTTCAGGCTCCGGGAGCGCGTGTCCTGGTACTTCACGACGATGCCCGTCGGCAGGTGCTTGAGCTGCACGGCGGAAGAGGTCTTGTTGATCTTCTGGCCGCCCGGGCCGCTGCCTTTGAGGAAGTTCTCTTCGATTTCGGAGTCGAGGATTACACGGCGGGGTGGGAGCTGTTTTGCGAAGAGGATGGGGGCGGTCGTGAAGGGCCGGATGGAGGTAAGGAAGCGGAGGGCGAGGCGTGGGAGGGTTGTTGGAAGGGCCATTGGGAGGTGGTTAGGGTTGGAGACGGTATGGAGAGGATTTCATGGTAGCATTATGCGTAGAGAGGTCATATGTAGCTTGTCTGCGAGAATTGCATCTTTCGCCATCGCCATATGCCGCTGGCGAGTCGCTGGCGTTTCGTTCGGAGCGATGGCGCCAGGAACCCCCGATTCGGAGCAGGCTAATTTCTCCGGCTCCTCCGCACGCCGTCGCCCGTTGGCCCCTTCATCATTCCACCAGCTGCTCGCGCCGCGAAAACAAATCTTCCACGCCCCATTGCTCCAGAATTAAGACTGGAGACGTACTACCCATACTACCCGAAGTCCATTGGAGCATGCTAGACTCTGCCTCCGCGTCCACCATCGTCCTCCTCTCCGCCGCCTCCGCGCTCCTCCTCGCCGCAATGCTATACCCAACCTCACTCCTCCGCTGGCTCCAGCGCAAGCGGTACCAATACGAAGTCACATTCTCCCTGTACATGTTGACGTCAACCGAGAAGTTTATTCTGAGTACGTCTCGCACCCTTATTTCCCATCCCTTCTCCCAGACACGCGAGCCGGATCGGCCTCGGGTGGAAACAACCAACTGTTGTGGAACAAGATGTATAGATGGAAAGCTGACTGGGACATACAGATTCCCTCCTCTTCCTCCTCCTCTCGCTCTTCATAATAGCCGCCTCGCTCTACCTCCCCGAGCACATCGCCTTCATGGCGAACCGCATGTTCTACTACTTCTCGGGCGACTCGTCGCACTTTACCTCGCAAGCAGCGCCGAAGCACGAGTTCGCGACGGCCGCAGTCACACAATTGCTTAGTAACAACGAGGCGTTACGAGGAGGGCCGGCGGCGGGACATGGGCATGAGTTGTAGTCATGGGAGTTGTTGGGTTATGCATTTCAGGAAAGGCAGAGGATAGAAGGAGTGCTATCCGGTGTGAAAGAGGCGTGTCCGTCCGTGGTCACGGCGACTGCATGTCCCGATACGTGGAGACATTTGAAGCCGAAGCCGTGCGAAAACACGGCAGTAGCATTGAAGCGGGCGCTTGGAGTGCTCCCACATACGTGAGCGTGGATACCCTTGCACCCGATACACCACAAGGGCGTTATCACACCCGCAAGAAAGGCGTTGGGCCATTCGGACCGTTGTTGTATCACAAAATACCTGCCTCATAAGGCACATTACTTAATGTTAATGATTCACCACCATGTAACCACCATGCACATTGCCCGCCTGTCCACGTCCCCCTGGCCGAGGCTGCAATGCCGCTGCATGTGCATGTATGTGCATATACACGTGCATGGACATCGTGTTGGCCAGCGCGCAGATGGAAGCATTCTGGAAACCTACTAGAAGGCGGCTAAAGAAGGGCCTGCCCTGCTTCGTTCGCTTGGGGCCTTGTTTCATGCGACCTAACATCATCTATATGAAATCGATACCTTGAAGAAAGGCTGGGACCAGGTTTTCGGGCGGCCAGACGGCATAATTCGATGGCGGGCGTGTCGGGCTAGATGGGTGCGGACATCAGCGGTGGTAGGTATCTGCGTCACAGCACGATGAGCAGGCCTCTGCAGGATCGGAGATGTACGGGGAAAAGATCTTGTATATGGTACGGGGATAAGAATATCTTGTATATGTATGCTGCACGGCATAGTGCTGCGGGAAATGTATCGTACAAAATGTTCGAATATGCACAGGGCAAGTAATCGGACCGCCATAGTGAGACAACAGAATCAAGTAAGAAGTGAAGCGCGACGTAACAAAATACAGCGAACTGTAACAATATCTAAAAAAAGTAATACCGGGTACTCGAGTCCATCGAGGAAAGTCAAGCAAACTCGTCAATAGCTGGAGGAAGAAATTCCCATGGTGTCAACCGTATACAACCTAGGATCTTGGAAGTGAAGGCTGGGCGTCATCACTTCTCAAACAGCACACGCACAGCGTTGGTAAGAGCGGCCGTCGAGTAGTCATTGAGCGTGACTAGAGTAGGGAAGTCCTTCAAACCATACTCATGTGTTTGCCTCGCCGTGCCATTTGACACAAGTAGAACGACCACAGGCACACCGGCTAGGGATTTGGTTTCCGCTACCCTCTTCATCACGTCCTGCGCGAATCGAGTCTGCCGCTCATAGGCCTTTGGATCGTAACTGAGAACGTTCTGCGAGGAACATATCACAACGACGATGGCTCCACTAGCAGGCAGAAAATCGGCATGTGTCTCGGTCATGCCGTGGTCGAGACGGTAAGGCACGTGACGCACCTGTCGTGGAAATGCTCGTCCCAAAGGTTCGAAAGGGTCCATATCTCTTGCCAAAGATGTACTAGGGGGATGAGGTACGAAGGGCGTAAACATCGTGATAACTTCCGCTTCGTTGAGATGTCGCAATCTGGTGACTGCGTGCGATGAGTCCCGGACGAGTGTTGGGTCCCCTGCCGTGGGAGCACTTTGGAGAAGTGCGGTGAGATTTGATGTTCTAGGTGCGGGCGAAGGCATCTTGCGGTGGTGTTTCGGATGTAGATGTGGTGATGGCAAGTAAGTTCTGATCCTGCAATCGCCCATTATGGTCTTGGAACTAGTGCTTTTATGGTTGGTGGTGTAGTGGGCCTAAAACGTTCCCTTCGGTGATAGCGCGACGTTTTGGGAAGGACAAAGGCCCGTGAGTGAACTGCTTCAACTCGATGACTCCGAGGCGGCCGGGCAGTAACAACGAATAACGATTTTTTTTTGTTGCCTGTCCTGAATACAGTGGCGTATTGTATAAGCCGTGCCCAAACCTCGGCCACTTTAGAAATGGTTTCCGGGCTTCCGGATGCGGTATCGATAGACTTGGAGTGTTTCGAGTAATGGCTTCAAGATTGATGCTCAATGTTGAGCTTTGGACCGTTCAATTAGCTCTCAACAATTACGAGCACGGTGAAAGATCTGAGAGCGTATCAGACTCGGGGTGATAAAGAGAACCAAAAGTATTCTGTTCACAGACATCAGCCTCAATGGTGAAGGAGGGGGCGAAGTTGATGTATTAATGCTGGCGGATCGCCAACTGGACCGTGAGAGTACTGCGATATCCGCGATCTGTGACATTAATTAAGCAACACGTCTTCCGAATATACTGCCAATAATGCATCGGAGTGATGCTCAGGGTGCTACGGCATGAGTGAAAGGAAGAGGTAGCACGAAGTCGAGGCACATATGTATCCGCGTGCTGGTAAAAAGCAACACTGCACGGACAGGCCAGTAGGGCGACACAGCTGCAGGGCGAGTCGTTCGAAGGCCCGAAGTACCGCTGACGCACGGCATGATGCCTCGATGTGGCTTGGTTGCACACAGGATCAGAGTGCAGTGGGCCAGTGTGCGTCTATTGATGACTTGCTAGACGTTGGGTAGCAGAGGTATTTGGCGGCCGACGACTAGGCAGCAGGCGGAGAGAGTGGCGAGCCGCTCCTTCACATGCTACGCAATAATCCAGAATGGATTATTGGAACAAGGACAGGCCGATGAAGACGGAAGCTTGTAATTTGGCGTGATGGCGCACAGCAGCCATCCTCCTGACCGAGTCGACCCAGGACCGACGAGCCTCTTGGCCGACAGGCAGCGGAAAGAGCAGCGAGTCACCCCAGGCTCGGGCGACGAACAATCCAGTCGAGGCACTGCCGCGGCCAGCAACCGGGGCGGCGAGGGCTGAGGTAAAGGCTTCGCTATACGTCTGGTATCGTTGATATGTACGATACGCGGGGTTCATGGACGCTTCTGGTCCGCTGTGCAGAAACGTTACGACTTGTTGGCCAGCTTACGAGGCGGGACAGCCACTCAGGGCGCGCCAGCCGGCGGACCATCAATCGATGCGTGCTGTGTAACGTTGTAATTGTGCGCTTCGTGGCAGAAGTCGGCGAAGGGCGAAAGTTAGATGGCGCCCCCAGTGACCCAGGGCATATGCGGGTGACTGCTGCAGCCAGATTGCGCGCGCAATTGGGCGCCGTAACGAGCCTCAGCCGAGGCCGCGCGCTACGAGTAGACATGCCTGCCAGGAGTTGCCAACGGGCGCGAAGAGAATCTGCGGCGGGCGCTGCATTGACGTTGGGATATTTTGGTGGTTTGACAATGCGGGCAGACGTCCGGTGAGGCACGACCTCACACAGAACGTGGGCGGCGCGGTCGTGCCTTCTTCGAGCAGCCTCATGCTGACTGATGAGCCCGAAGAGGGAAGGCGCGATCTGCGATGTAAACAGTAGGGCTACGCGACCACCAACGAGCACTCTTCAACGGCTGACCGCCCATCTTACTGCGTGCATGGAAGGAAGCCGGCGTGATGCCCTCTATAACCGACCGTATGACAGCTTTTGCTCCTCAGCCGCCCACCGCTAATGCTTCGGCAGAAGAACGGCCCGCCAGCTTGCACGACGCGCTAGAAGCATTGGAGAGAGGTTTGCATGGCCTCGTGCAACTTGATCTGCTGCTAACCAGGGATACAGCTTCCAACACTCCCGCAAAGCAGCGATCAGTCAAGACCTCTAGCGTTGTCGATGTCGTTTGCCGTCAAGCCTTTGACGTGGGACTAGACCAAGACTCCCTCAGGACCGTGGTACAGATCGTGTCAGTCAAGACCGAGCTGGATCAGACAAGTGTTACCACACTCATCAAAAATCTCTATCCTGCTCAGCGCGTACCATCGGACGTCGTGATCACCATTGTGGGTGCTCTCGGACAAGGCAAAGGCAAGCCCACCCCTGGCTCTCAGAATGGCTTCGTCAAGTGGCTCATCACCGTCCACGAGATCATTGAGGATCCTAGCACTCTGTCGCGTCTGTACGGTGTGTTGTTCGGGCTACTCGATTCGATCAGCATCAGGTGGGCATCGGTCAAGTCCGAACTCTGCTCCAATTGCTAAGCTGATCAGAACATCCTTGTGTCATCTGCTCTCTTTGATAACGCTCCGAAAGCACGTGAAACCTTTCAGAATCGAGCAACTGTACGTGGACGCATGGCTCGTTGCGATCGTCTGTCCGCTGCGGCTACTGACATGATCTCAGACTGGAGCTCGCCCGTGGTCTTGGTAACGAGCCTGTTCTTCAAGGCCTTCTCCGCGTTTACAAGGATTACTACCCCGACATCATCCTCGGGAGTACGTCCGCCGGCCGAAACTCATTTCCCCCAGTAAGTCACGACTGCCGTGCTGTGTCACACTTGTATACAACCGCGCAATCGCTAAGTTAAAAGGCACCCGATGCCGAATGGCGAACAAGGATCCTGGCGATACAAGAGCGGGCTATTACAGAAGAAGACTCCGCTTTTGAGCAACGGAATGGCTTCAAGGTTGCGAGGAGAGGGCGAGCCAGAGTCAAGACTTCAGCTATACCAGACGTCCATACTTTCCATGCGAACGAGGCAAGTGACATAAACTTCGGGTGTCGAACTCCGCTTATGAGTGTAATAGACCTCAGTAACACTTGAGGGGATCGACAACGTGGAGGACTTTGTTGAGAAGCTGGAGAGGATCGAGGCCCCAGGGCAGATGGTCTCTTTCCTTACCGATCCACTTCTGCAGAAATACGTGGAGCTGAGTGACTCACCGATCATTGTGCAACGAATCCAACTATGGCTGTCGATGTGCCTCGAAGATCAATACAACGCAATCAAAGAGGGTGTGGTTGATATGCGGTACTTGTCCGACATACTCAATGGCTTGCTTAAGCATGCACAGTATACGAAGGTACGTCCGATATCGCTCGCGCACGCAGAGACGGCACTCACTACCATTAGAAACTATTACCGATTGTTCAGACATTTCTGAAAGAGTACCTGCTTATTTGGGACGGCCTGCAGAATGTTGACACGATTCTTAACCTACTATCCTATTCTCCAATACAGTCTTTCGCAGGCAAGTTGCGTCTATCTCCGCTCGATTTCGTACGACCTGACCCTTTATAGATGCACGTGTAACCTTCCTGCAGCCGCTCGAGCGTTCTCTCCTTGCTCACGATGTACAAGCATGCGAACGTCTTTTCGGATTCTACACCTCGCTTTTTCGACAATGGTCGAATCAGGCATCTCCGCAACCCTCTCGTTCCACTTCGTCCCTCGCACACTCTGATCAGCGCGCTCTATACGATCTTGCGGCACATGTTGCAACTCTCTCTCTATCGCTCCTTCTCTCACTGCCATCGAACTCCTCCATAAGCATCATTACATCTGCCATCCTGACTTTCTACGAACAGCTTTCAACCTCGTCGAAACCCCACCACATTCCCATCATCCTACCTCCGAATTCGCTTATATACCTCCTCACCCTGTCATCCAGCACAACAGAATTTGCCCGCATAACCGGCATCATCGCAAACTATAGACACGCATTCAGCGCCCACCCCGCTCCAGTACTGAAATACTATCCAGAGGAGACGACCAATTCCTTCAACACCGCCCTGCGCGATGTCTACAACCTGCTCTGGATGTCGCGCGCCCTCGACGTCGCCCCTCCGAAGTCGATGGGTCTATACTGCGACCCCGAGCTGCGCGACACTCTGCACGCTTACCTCACCGAGCTCGACCATGAGTACAGCATCCAGGCCGCGTTCAACATATCCAACAATCCGGTGCTCGCGTCAATGTCTCTGGCCGCCTGGCTTGCGCTTGAGAATGAAGAGATCGAGAAAGAAGGCTATGACCCTGACGCGATAACGCGACATGAGGGCCCCGTGAGCCAGCGCAAGCTGGAGATGTTACGAGCGAGCGGGGGCGTGGATGTCGAGTGGGACGCGTACAGAGTGCGCGTGCTGAAGTGGATGGAGGAGAGGGGATTGAAGGGTCCAAAGGATTTTATGTTTAGTGCTTCGAATCAGTTGAGGGTGAAGTTTCCCGAGCAGGCATGAAGATGATGATGGTGGTGGAGTTGCGGCGTGGAGAAGTTGCTTTCTACCAGTCTTGATGATGGAGATCACCATCGTAGTGCTAGAGATGGACGTCAGACTTGCTATATAAATACCCATATTTTCTTCCATCTAAGTTTTTCTACCACACTACAATCCTGCGCATGCAGACTAAAAGCGACCACCAATCTCTTCATGTCTTTCTTGTTGGTGTCCAAAATCTATGACGCCACAGATATGTTGCGCGCCTCCGGACTCTGACATCAAAAGGCAGACAAGGATAAGGCCATGTCCTTTCAAAACATATCTTATGATCATTGTCCCAGAGAGTAGCAATCTCCAGCATGGTCTTGGGGATGTCAGACTCGGCATATAAATACCCGCATTTCCCTCCCTCCGAGTGTTTCTTCCACACTACACTCCTGCGTATGCAGACTAAAGTTCCTACCACTTAATCATATGTCGTTTCGTTGGGGTTCAAAGGCTACAATCTCGACGATATGTTGGGGCGCCTCTGGGCTCTCGCACCAACAACCAAAATATGGCTGCTGTTTCCTCATGCGCTTTTTTGGTGTCCAAAATCTACGACGAAGCGCTCATGTTCGGCCGCCTCCGTCCTCTCGCACCAAAAGCAGGAAGGCGTATAACCATGTTTCTTCCAAGCAAGTTCTACCATGATTGTTCCAGCAAGCTACTTCCGTCGGACTCCAAACGCTCATCGAAGATCGCCATGTCCGCCGTGGAAGCTAGTACCAAACCCTCATGCGGCGCGATCAGCGTGCGGAACGTGTATAAAAAGGCCTTCGAGGCCTTCTCTTGCTCTTTACACTACTTCCGCTGGGCACTAAAAGTATCTACCCTGGGAGTTCATGGGGCGGCGGGTCTAAAAATAAGTACACTGGAAGCGCCTGAGGGGGTGGGTCCAGAAAAGAAAAAGAAGAGTTGCATGTCTCTGCTGGAGGTGGCGGTGTCTAAAGTTCCTAATCGCAGAGGCACATTGGGTGCGTCCTGGCGTCTCCCCGTCTTCCCAGGCAGGTTGTGGACGTCAAGTGACTGATAGCGTGATGAATTTTATCATCATAGACGCAATAGCTGAAGTCCGTCGTGTATAAATAGGGCTTGAAGGCCTTGTCTTCTTCTCTACACGGCTTTTGCTGGACAACAAAAGTATCTACCCTGGGAGTTCATGGGTGGCGGGTCTAAAATTTACGGCGATGCCCACATGTCTCTGCTGGAGGTGGTGGTGGCTAAAAAATGGTTTAACAACGGCAGATGAGCGGTGGCCTGGCGTCTGTTTGTTTCCACAGGCTCACTGCGGGCCTTTTGGTTATAGAAGGTGTCATAAAAATCAACATCGCTGACGTGATGGCCGACGTTCTGCGTGTATAAATAACGCTCTGAATCCTGGTATTCTTCTCTACGATTCCCTTGCCGGGGTCTAAAAGTATCTACCCTGGGAGTTCATGGGCAGCGGGTCTAAAACACAACAAGATTGGTCTCATGTCTCTGCTGGAGCTGTTTGGTCACTAAATTTCTCATCGCAAAAGGACATAGGCGGTGTTCTGGCATCTGTACATTTACACTGGCTCGTTGTGAATCTTAAGGGAGTGGAGAGCGTGATAAAGTTCACCATCATGGACACGATGGCTAAAGTCTCTCGTGATGGCTTTCGATGCGCCGGCGAGAAGCGGTATAAATACCCCGTTGAAACGCTTCTTATACCTTACATAACTTCTCTCCGCTGGAGGTCTCAAAGCTTGTGGACAAGGTACATGTGCTCCCTCTCTGGGTCCAACCTCTTGAGCATGTGGTCCATGTCCTCCTTGACTAAAACCTTCGACAAGAAGCCCATGTCCTCTCCTTGGGCAACGTTGGCCTCAAGTCAATGTCCTCTGAAGCTATGAACGGACTGCTCACAGGTGCCCGGTTCCTGGGTCAAGATTGCAAGCAGCTTCCGTGCCTTGACGGGGTGATGCTGGTGCACTTCATCGCTCAAGCCCGTGCCACTAAGGAGCTAGGCGTGTATAAATACTTGTACTTGCAGCGACGATGCTTTTCTTTACACTACACGCCGTCGGGTGTCTAAAAACTTCCGCCGCGCCGTCTTATGTGCTTGCCGGGACTAAAACCATTGCAGCAACACATCATGTGCTCTCGGTGAATCTGACTAAAAGCCGAAACACAAGGAACTATGTGTTCCGTTGGCTGGGACTAAAAAAGAATACATTCACATACATGGGCGTCGCGTGGGGGTGGAAAACGATACGAGCTTCCAGTTCTATGGCGCGTGCAACTTTCTAGTTCTCCTAGTCGTTTTGTACTTGATTCAAGAAAAGAAGGTGGGCAGCATCATCACTGCATGATGTCAACCTGTTCCTCAAAGTCTTGATGCAAAGGACTGGAAGTGTATAAAAAGCCCTTGTTGCTCCGCTTGTTCCACTTTCCACTCCACCTTCGGGTTCCTAAAAACAGCTCTTTGTGCACTTTTGTGTGCGTTTTGTGACTAAAAGCAGATGCACGAGAAGCTATGTGCTTTTGGGGATGACTAAAACTAAGAGGATAAGCACGAATGTGCTCTTCTTGGCTGTGCGCTACAAAGCCAAAAAAATGAATGGACTGTTGGCTTACGAAAAGTCTTGGTTCTAAAATATGCCTAGTGCAAAGGATAGTGTAGATCCTTAAGTCTTCGTCGCAGTCACGTTTCTGTCTTCTCAACTCCGAGACGGCGTTGGAAAGTATAACTTCCCCTCATCGGATATCTGCTCTACCACTCAGACCACTTCCCATACTCCACTAAAAGAAAAGAAGTGAGCCGCCATGTCTTGCTTGGACTGAGACTCTACACGAAGAGTTCCATGTGTTGCTCCTGGGGTGAACAAAAATTTTCTCGGGCACCCTTTCACGTGCTCCGCCTGTAGGTAGCTCCAAAACTGCACCACGCACTGTCATGAGCCGCGTTACTTGTCTCTTGAGTACTGTCAACCAGGCCGCCAGAGCCGCTGCGGTAATGATATGTCCATTAGAAAAGAACGATAATTCGCACGATGATCCTTCGATAGTCACGCACCAAAACCACCCACAGATCGGACCGGGACAGAGATATAAATACTCATTGAGATTTCTCGTCTTCAATTACACACTCATTAAACCCTCCTGTGCCTAAGAAGGAGCGTGAAGCATTCATGTGCTTCTGGGGGTGACTAAAAGTAATAAGCTGCTTTGCTTCGAGCCATGTGCTCTGACTAGAGGTGACCAAAACCATACATCAAACTCGCCATGGGCCTCTTGCTCCCTTGCGCCTGCATTATCTCGAAGTCATCCAGTCGCGTCGTGGGCAATCGAAGCAAACGAGGATGCTCTCTATTATCGATCTACATTCACAGATTAAAATCGTCATTCTCCCTTGGTGAGACGTTCGATTGTGTATGAATAGCACTCGTCAGTGTGCTTCTCCTATCACAAACAACACAACTTCAGTTTCTTCTCTGAAATCTTGTAGGACACCGAAGATGTATGGAGGGGACCAAAGGCGGCGACCTTACAAGCCTATGTGCTCCGCCTGTGGAGGCCAAAACACCGACCTCAAGCGTTCATGACCTGCGCCCTCGGTCACTTCTGCGCTTTCTTTCCAAGTCCTAGATCTTTGAGTGGCCAAGGTGCCTAAGCCATGATACTCATCATCACCAGAGTTAGTTGAAAGCGATGATTTACCCACTCGTTCACTAAGAAGCCGGAGAAGTATAAAATACCCTGGAAACGACGACTACACTACCGCACACACGTCACCTTTGGAGTGTTTAAAACTGAAACAGCCTCTCACCATGGGCTCGTGGCCAAGACTAAAAGCTAAACTGCCCGCGTTTTATGTTCTCTGTTCCAAATCCACGAAATGGTAATGGCGACCCATAAATGATCCGTTCGCTTGTCCGTCTGCGGATATTTACCCAACTTTATGAGCCTGCAGCCAATGTAGAACCATGATGATACTCGCCACTATCTTCCGAAACCGCAGCAAATTTTGCCTCTCGGAGCAAGAATTTGAGCTATAAATACCCCTCGAACTTCTTCTTTTGATTTTCTACGCACCACAGAGCATTGCTCGCTGCAATACGAACCATGAATACTTCATGTAGTTCTTGGTTCTAAAATTCATCCAGACTCCAAGGAATGTTTTCTCCCTGGAAGCAACCACAAACTCAATTCTCAAGATGTCATGGCTTGCTCTCTTGTCCTTGTTTGTTGTTTTGCCTAGTCTCCGCGTGCTCACTGTGGTGATTAAGTGTGAAACGACCATGCTCACCAGTGTCGTTCGATGGTACCGCCCGGCACCTATCCAAATTTGAACAGAGGCCGACCCAGAACTATAAATACCCACACAGCCAGCTCTTACTATTCCCCACACATCACTGGTCCTTCTGATTAAAATCTGATATCTAGGAACGTACGTGGTTGCTGGGTCTAAAAGCCGCATTCCGAAACGTTCATGTGCTTGCTGTGAGCTGTCTAAAAATGAACTTGCAATGGTGATATGTGCTTGGACTGCTCTGCATCTAAGTAGACTATAACATTGCTGTGCATCCCATCTCATGTCCTGGTGGGAGGCCCTTGAGCGAGTATAAATGGCTCTGCTCTATCAACAGTTCGACTTTTTACACACACCACGAGATCCGCTCATCAAAAGAATAACATTTTGCCTTTCATGTTTTTCTGGGTCTGAAAGCAATCGAAAATTCTGTCATGTGCCTGCTGTGAAGTATAAAAAGCAACTTCGGGAAACAAATGTTTGCGGCGGACGCTTGGAGTGTGTGTGGCTGTAACATTTCTTCCATCGATCTGGATGTTAGGGGACCCCAAGAAAGCTACGCGAGACCTGAGATGTACAACGTATACGCCTCGCCATCGCACCTTGTGCCTCACAAAGCACTGAGCTTTGCTCAGCTGAACCAGCTGAAAATACCTTTTATGGATATCATGTGACTAAAGTCAGAATGGAGTATGAACATGTCTCGCCGCGGGGTGGTTCAAAAAAGTGTGGCGCGGCTGCTCATGTGAGTGTTTTGGTGAGCGTGGAGTCCGCCTCGATGCAGTGTCAGTGGTGCATCTTATGGTTATCTATGGCAGGTGCTTAGAAGAGCATAAATACAACTATCAATAACAACTTATCTTCTTGCATTGTAGTGGGCATGTGCTCGCCAAAACCAACGATCAATATGAACTATGTAGCTCTTGAACTTCACAGTCCAGGGCTAGCTTCATTATGTCGTCGCCAGAATCGATGGTTCTGGGACTAAAAGTGCACAGGAGCAGGCCATGTGCTTGCTGTGAGGTGGTCAAAAAGCATCTTCCCTTTCCCCCATGTCCGCTTTGGAATGTGTGCAGCTTGCATCAAATATCACTCTTTCCTCCTCGCACGATACTGAGATGTACTCACTAAAACCTGAAACTCGCAATGTGAAGGCATTCTCAAAGCTAATAACGGCAACATGCATGGGCTTGTTGCGAGGCCGTCGTAAAGACAAAATTCGCCATACTATGTCGGCGTGCCCTTGTAAGGTTCTAAACATTTATACACTCGTTACGCAGTAGTCTCGCTCTCGTCCGATGAGATAATGCAAGGGGCAGCAATCCCCTTCATTATGCCTCCCTTTGTTCACACAGTACGCAAGAGTGCTCACTAAGAGCTGCAAGCTTGTGTTGTGATTAAGTTCTCAAACAAAAATTCTCTGGAGCTATTTCCGTGTGCCTGTGTTAGGCTCTGAGTACATATACGATATTGAACAATTCATCTCGAGGCTGTTTGAAGCCGACACTAAGAGACATAAATACCGCTCCCTCTCCCCTGCTCCCTCTTCTTCACACAACACTCAAAAGTGCTCACTAAAAGACACAAACTCGCAATGTCTATGGGTTTCTCAAGAAGCACGATATGCATACAACATGCTTGTTATGAGGGGGTCACAAAGGCAATACTACTATGTCGGATGTTTGCGTGCCGTTGTGAGGCTCAGAGTATATGCACTCTGTTGAACTCTTTATGCCGAAGTTGACCAAAGCCGACACTAAGAAACATAAATACCCCTCCGTCTTCCTTCATACTCTTCACACACCGCTGGGCTTCTGTCTCAAACCGCATACATACAAACACCGCTGGGCTTCTGTCTCAAACCGCATACATACAAACACATGTGGTTGTTGGGTCTAACAACAAGCCACGGGAATGGAATTTCCTTGCTGCGAGGTCGACCAAAAAGACGTCCACCGCATGTGGTTCTTGGTTCTAAAAACGCTTTGCAAGACATGCTCTGTGCCTTTCCGAGTCTGTCCGAATCGATGAGCGACATGAGTAATGTCTGCGTTGGAAGCCGCGAAATCTACACAGCTTTACCACAATGCTGCTATGTGTCACAGTATGACCCTCGTTCTCTCGACGACGGGGATCCCAGTGTATCGCCGTGAGCCACATCATGCAAGTCGACACCTGCAACACAGAAATGCCGCAAAATAGTCACCGTGTCCAATCATTCAAGATCATCTCCGTCATTGCAACGACCTCACCAGTCATGCGGTAGAGAAAGGGCATATAACCCCCCTCTTCCTACCGAAGAATTTGCTTCTTCACGCTACAGCCTACTAGGCCTTGCTAAGAAAATCCCTACGTATTTTTGGCCATGTGTGGTCCTCGGGTCCAAAAACTTTCTACGGGAGGTATTGAGTGCCTGGTACGAGGGAGACTAAAACACCAACACCAACACCACATGTTTGTAGTGGGAGCCCGATAATCACATGACTTCACCCAAAGGCCGCGGTGTGAAATGGTCAGCATCACTGATCAGCAACATCATCATTTCTGCGCAATGATGAGATTTCTAAGCGTTCAGTGGTAAAAGGTATATAAGCCCCAAATGCTGCGGTACAGATTTTTTTCTTCACAGTACAATCTACCTCACCTGGCCCTAAACGAAGAGACGTTCATGCGATGCGGTGCCTGGGTCTAAAAGCGCTCTACAACTGGTGTGATGTGCTGGTGCGAGGACGACCAAAATCACCTCCACCAACACCATGTCTGCGTTGGAAGCCTCGAATATAACACGTATTTTAACCACCCCTAGTTTCATATCGTAGTTTGAGATGCTCAGAATCACCATCATTCATCTTCATCATCTCCACAATTGTAGCGGCCTTACCAGTTATGCTGTGGGAGGAGGTATATAAACCCCTCTTCCCACGGTACAATCTTTCTTCTTCACACTACAACTCCCATGGTTGGGAACCAAATTTTAAGAACTGGAGGCCGATGTGGTCCTCGGGACAAAAGCCTGGAAGCCTACAGACGATGGAGCGGTTGATTGGTGTTGCGGTAGTTCATGGCTGACCACAATGTTGAACGTCTATCATTTTGTCCTGATTACCATCACTGACTGTTGGAAGTCATCATCTCCGCGCAATGACGAGCTTTCCAAGCGTGTAGTAGGGAAAGGTATATAAACCCCTCTTCCCACCGTACGATCTTTCTTCTCTACACTACACCTCCCAGAGATGGGAACTAAAAGCGTGTCTACGACCGAAATATGTGGTCCTTGGAACCAAACCCCACTATACATCAATTATGGGACGCTTCTTTGGCGTTGCTATAATTCACGACTGCATGCGGTGTGAAGAAATTCTGATATGGCCACAGTACGACTGCGTGACGATGGCGTTCAGCATGGTTAGCATCACCATTGTTCAACGTCATCGTCTCTGCGTGACGATGGCGTTCAGCATGGTTAGCATCACCATTGTTCAACGTCATCGTCTCCGCGTTCGTAGAGACCTTATGTGGGGGAGAGAGGTATATAAACCTCCCCTCCCCACAGAAATGCTTTAATTCTTCACACTACAGTTCGTGGAGCCTTGCTCTACAATCAATACGCCCATTAACGCATGTAGTGCTTGAGTCTACAACCAACGATATGAACAAGCTATGGGAGGGACGCTCGGTGCGATGACAGCTCTCTATGCTTGTGCCCTGGAGGCACCATTTTGGCGAAACCCTCACTACGTGATGACAATGTCCAGCGTCAATCAGTGGGAATGGTTAGCATCGCCATTATTCAACATCATATCCTCTGATTAGTTACTATTATCGTTTGCGAAAAGAATGCCCCCACCCGACTATGGTACAGATGCCCAACCTTTATTAATTGTATGATATATTCACTCTATTACTGGCTAGATCTTGTTGAATGCTAGCTAGATCTTATTGAATAGCTAGATCTAGTTGTGGTAGACGTTAAATTAGGGCACCAAGCTATTAAAATAGGAGTACCAACCCATTTTAACTGATAGTTGAGTAGATATATACCATAGGTAATCAAAATAGGGAGCTGTACCATGGTAGGGTGGTGGCATTCTTTTCGCAAAGCACCGATAAGCGCACCATAAAGAAAGGTATATAAACCCCCTTCCCACAGTACAATCTTTCTTCTTCACACTACAAGTCACTGAGCATTGCTCTAAAAGCATCTAACACAACCTCCATGCGGTGCTAGGGTCTAAAAATCCAACAAGCCTGGCCAATGGGACTTTCGGAGCGTTGGCAGCTCTCTATGCTTATGACCTGAGGAGAAGGTTTTGGTGGAACTCGTACTGCGTGGTGATGATTTTCAACATCTTCAGTGTGGGATAGTCACCGCCACTAAGCGTTAAAAATCATCATATAAGTCGTGGTGTCTTAGTAAGCTTGCAGTACAGAAAGGGTATATAAACCCCTCTTCCCACGGTATATTCTTTCTTCTTCACACTACAGGTCACTGAGCACTGCTCCAAAAACAGAAGGTACGCCACCCATGTGGTGCTTGGGTCTAAAATCGTGGTGGCTACATGACATAGGACGCTCGGAGCGTTAGCAGCTTTCCATGTTTGTGCTTTAAAGGGATCGTTTTGGCGGAGTCCTTATTGCGTGATGATGCTGGTCACCATCTCTCACCATCTCTCACCTTCTCCCACCGCGAGGGCAGGGGAGAGCCTACGGATTGTCCAAATACCGTAGCCTATCCGGATTATCCACGAATTACCCTTGTACTCAACATCACATCCCGTCGAACGGGAGGGAGGATTCGCAGCCCAACGCTGTCTGCGATCGTCGCCGTTGATGCCCGGCTGCAATCAACAGCTGTAGATCGTGCTGTTTCGGGAAGTTCTGCGTGTACAGACATTGGTCGCGCAGCAAGAATAGCCCAGTGCTGCATTCCCACGTCGAGATAGCACAGCACACAGCACACCTTTCTCCACCCACAACCCAGCTCCGTACACCGTTGAAAACATTCAATCATCCCTATTTGCATTACACACTTCACATGAACCCCACACACATAACCATGCCCAATAGCTACAATAAAATAACACCACTAATGCACACCCGCCAGCATATAATTTAGCTTAATTAACCCCAATAGCCTGCGGCATCCAAAACACCATCTTCGGATCCCAAGCACTCTTCAACCCCTCCAACCTCCCATACACCTCACTCCCATAGTACAGCTCATGCGCCTCCTCCGCAGTATAACTCGGATCCACATAGTTCAAGTACGCCCCAAAATGCGTTTCCGGCTGCGCCTCGATAATAACATCGTTGATACCATTAATATACTCCAGCGTCGTAGGCATCGTCCCGTAGTTTTGAAACACCCACAGACTGTCGCGATCGTTGTACGCCGCGAAGGAGGTGTCTTTGGTGTTGATTGCGGAGCCGGGGCCGCCGTACAGGTTTATGATTACGAAGTAGGCGTATGGCGCGGGGGTGCTTATGTAGTCCCAGAATGCGTTCAATGTGGTTTCGGTGAGGCCGCCGGAGGATTCGGGGACGGTGAGGGATTTGGCGAAGAAGGTGTCGTGTTCGTCGTAGCCGGTTAGGGGCTCGGCGATGGTGGTCTTGTCGGACATGAGGATTAGGTAGGGGATCCAGGCGTATTCTTGGACGACGATTTTGGTGGGTAGGGCGGTGCCGCGGAGGAATTCGGGGAGGATGGTGCCTGGGGTCGTTAGTAAGACTCGGATAAGGTGGAAGTTTGAGGGGGGCATTGTGATTGTGCGAGTTGGAAATGTGATTTAGGGGGTTGTATTGTGGCTGTGGGAATCGGTTGTAGGGGCTGGGCACGTGATTGACGGGTATGAAATGTGACTGCGGGAGTTGCGATGTGATTGCGGGAGTGGCTGTGATGCAGACATAATTTTCGGCAGGAAATATTGACTTACTGTTGAACTCCTTATCAGTGCCGAAGAAAGTACCGCCCAAGTTGTAAGTAGCGTTGCCATCCAGATAGATACCGTACGAAATACGGTTATCCACAACGGAAGCATTCAGCGAGAACGTCTGAATATGCAAGAAAGTATCTGTGAACGCCTTCTTGTCCTTGAACAGAGTGTCGCCCCACTGGAACTGGAAGTAGGTGAGAACCTCGGGAGCAGCTTCAGTGCGGAGGTAGAAGTAAGTGACGACACCGAAGGATTCAGCGGCGCCACGGAGAGCCCAGAAAAGATCCGTGTTCTCGGTTGCAGTCGCGTGGAGCAACTTTCCGTCGGCAGTGACTACATCGAGGCCGACGATGTGGTCGAGAGCGATACCCCAGTTACGGGATGTATGGCCGTAACCACCGTGGGTGAAGTGGCCACCGATTCCAACGCCAGGGCAGGTACCGTGAGAGATTGCTCGCTTGCCTTGGTCGTAGACGCCCTGGGCGAGGTTACCAAGACGGACACCACCGCCAACCTTGGCGATGTTGGTGGTGTTGTCCAGGACAATGCTGTTGAGGGGCTGGAGGTCGATTACTGTATACTGTCAATATTTCGAACTTACGTACATGCTTGGAACTTACCCATCGAGCCGTTCTTGCCACCACTGCTGAAGCTGGCGTAGGAGTGACCTCCCGACTTGGCCTGGACCTTGAGGCCACACTGAGATGCGCAGATGACCGCATCCTGAACATGCTTGTTAGTCTCCGGAAGCACAATTGCAGCCGGTTTGTACTGAAGACGCAAGTTGAAGGGCTCGGCAAGTTCGTCGTAATCAGCATCGCCGGGGTAGCTAGCCGGAATTTTCTTTCCCTTCAAGCAGGCATCAGCAGCCTTGTTGGGAGCGGCGGCGGCATGGCCCGCTGCCAGCAACCCTGCAGTGAGGGTGCAGAGGAACTTCATATTAGCTAAAATAGAAGATCCTTGATGTGATGTCGTGCTTGTTCGAGGAGTCCCTAACGAGTGTCGACTTGAAGGGAGACTCGGCAAGTGAAGAGCAAGACGGCAATGGGCGGGACGAATGATTTATACGCTGAGGATGCCTGACCGTTGTACCTGCTGCTCAGGTTCAGCAATGGCGGAGGCGAATCCCTGCATCCTTCTAAGCCGAATTGGAGGATCATGGTGGGTGAACGAACGGCAGGGGTGGCGTCGCCCCCACTTGCTGATTGGGCGTCCATGGGCTACCAAGATAGAGGTGCGTGAGCGTAATTTGAGCCTACGAAGGGTCGAGCGTAGATGGATTCTACCCTAGCTAAACGACGTGAATGAGGCTACTGCCAACAGTGCGTCTACACTCGCGCGAAATCCTAGGGAAGAGCATGCATGAGAGACATGCTGTCGGGCTTTCCGACGTGTACATATCATGGGGTAACACAGCGTATTTAACATGATATACACAGTCTGCAGTGAAGCGGCGCAGAGGGTCTTCTGAGCGCTGACGCCGTCAGTATGCATGAGCTGGGGACAGAGTCGACCCTGCATCTGCAGGCTTACATCAACCTTCGCCATGTGGAGGACAAGCGTATTCACAGTCTCAGTGAACGCCCAATCCTACTCTTACACGGCACCTCCCCCCGCAAGTGATGGCGCGCATTGCCCGCGAACAAATCATGTGCCTACCCGACCCCTACGCACGCAGCTCCATGCATTCGTGGCTTCGCCCACGTGCCGCAAATAAGCCTCCTATACCGGGGACCTGGATAGCACACCATGTCATTGGCTGACGCAGGTACGCATTGCACCCTGGCCAATATCACGCCTGACGATGATTGCAGGCGTCGTCTCGCTGTACCACCCCCGGATGTGCTTTTCGCGATATCGTCCCGGGCATAATGTGAAATTGCATATGTATCATGCACTCCAAGGTGGGACAGATTGCGGATGCAGCGGAGATAATCCGTGGTATCTCTTCGTCCTCGATGCGCTGTCGTGCGGCGGGCGAGGAAGAGGGAGGGAGTGTGGACGCCCAAGCGACCCGTTTCTCCACGCCCCGCCGTTTCCAAGCCACTCCGGTCGCTGCCGGAAGCGCATCCACGAACCTTCTCCACGCCACCTGAGCCCTAATGTAACGACGCTCTCTCCAGCCTAGTCGAACGTGACCATCTTCTCGAAGAGACACAGTCTCAGCTCCCACGCTGCGCGCTAGGGTGTTCCCACGGGCGCGGACGCGAACAAGGTCACTTGCTAATTCGGGCCACCCGGCAAAACCGCCGCCCGAGCCTCAGGCCCAGCTCAGGCCTTTGACGACTTCAGGCCCCAGGATGACGCCGCAGAAGGCTGTGGTGCTCGGGCCGCCCACCCTATACATGTTTTGAGTATACCGATGTTGCTGCGGGTGGCGTCGAGGCTCGGCGATATGCCTCTTCGAGAAGGTTTCGTGTAACTGCAGGGCACGTCTTCGTCGTAGCATTCGCTTCGCTTGAGGATTTACGTTGCAATAAGAGGATCGCGAAGGAAGAAGCGGAGAAGCTGCCGAGGAAGAACTCGTATCATTGTTCGCTTTAACGCTACATGGACATCGCACATGCAGCAGTATTATACATTCAGTCCACATTCTGTCAAAACACTGCGACATCGGGCGTAGTGGCGCCTAGATGCTTCGTATGTGCGCTAACATTACCTCTTCCAAGACATTGCCTTCCGAACCTCCATCGCCGCTTCGATAAGATGCAAGCCATGGTTGCAACACCACGTCGCCGACTTCTCAAGGCTGCATGAACCCGTCGCCGGCATCGCGCTGGTATTCCGTCTCCACAGAAAAGCTACCCTCGAGGGCTTCGTACTGTCTCAAAGCTTGTACGCCGTGCACTTGATAGCCCCGAGCAGGGCTCAATGTCGTAGTTTTGCCTTGAGCAGCACGTTTAGCATTTGAAGGGTAATAGCCACCATTGCCAATACACTTGGAGGAATCCTTCCACTGCGCATTGGCAGCAGCTTTCCAGATGGCCGCCGCGTTCACCGTCATCTCCGCTGTGTAGTAGAGGCGGCAGTTCGCTTCCTCATACTTGAACTGGAGCGCAATACCCGATTCATCACCCAGGCGCACGGCGTCACGGACATTAATGCCGTCGGCATAGGAGCGGCCCACCGCTTTGCCAACGTCGTACTCTTTCAGTGCAGAAGTTCGGAGCGTGTTATTGAGCTGCTTGGCCTGCGCCGCGTACGTCTGGATGAAACCCCATTGGAAGATGTTGGCGCCTTTGACGCCGCCGACGGCCTGGATCTTGTTCGCGTTGCTTCGACCGCCCATTGCAATGGTCTTCACACCACCTTGTTGGGTCATCAACTCCGCAAAGATAGAACAAGTCGACGCACAGTATCCGTCGGTGACAAGGACAATATCCTCTGGCTTCCATCGAGTAAGGTTGGAAAAGCCCGTGACGTTGATGCCAGCCTGATAAGGGATGTAGATGTCAGTGAGATTCCAACGAGAGAGCGCCGTGTAATATTCTGTTCCTGTCAGCGGTGAGAAGCAGATACACGCAAAAAATCACGTACGTCCGTTCACTGAGATCGGTCCAACTTTCTGTGACCACGACTCGAAAGGCTTCCCATCAACGGTCGTGTCCGTATGGTAGTCGAAGTAACTAGACTGTACAGCTCTCAAAGTACTGTTCCTCAGCCCAGCTTCTCGAGGGTATTGAGAGGCTACTCCACTGAAAGCCTGGCCAACGAGATCGACAGCTTCATTATAGCGGAAGCGGTTGGCACCGTACGGATCCAATGCTGGGAATAACTGCTTGAACAGATCGCTAGTAAGTGGTCAGTACCAATGATCCGTTCTCAGCATGGCAAACTCACTATCCCTGCAGGATCGTGCCGCCTCCATTCGCCTGCACGTCAATAACAAGTTTGGTCTTTCCTTCACTCCATGCCTTCTCCAAGAACTTCTGTGAAGCAGCCTGGAAAGGGGCTTCAGCAAATGAAGAGCTAATAAAGCTCGGCACTTGGAGTACCGCCACATCCTCGTATCCAGTCCCGTCGATATAGAAACCATTGATGAGGTTGGAGGGACCGGCTACGACCGGCGCCGGATAACCAGGTGGCGCTATGGCTTGGGTTGATGGAATGGTGTCTCGAGAGACCGGAGTGATCAAGTTAGGGCGAACAGATGGGACGGTTGAGCCTTCGTCATAAATGATTTTCCTCCTCAGATCCTCGCCCGAGGTGACGTTTGCGAAGCTGAGTAATGTTCGGGCAGTGTTCGCAATGGTAAGGGTTGTGCCGTTGGCAAATTCGAGGGTAGTGTTCGCTCCAGGCGGCGCAAAACGACCGCGGCCTCCACCAGAGAATCCTCCCGTGCCAGATCCGGCAGACTGCAGACTAATTTGCGCAAGATTGTAAAACAAGTTGTTGTACAGAGCATCGCGGTCCTGGAGAGAACCTTGTTGGCTCAGCTCCTCCAAAAATTCGGGGGGCCGCGCGGTCGTCAATCTTAACGATAGCCGATGGTGTATAAGAGATGTTCTTGAATTGCAAGCCCAGAACATCAGAGTAGGCAAACACAGCGGGGAGCTTGCTACCGTCCTCAGATACGGAAACCAATGGAAGAGGGCGGCTGAAGGTGAAAATCTGTCCGACGACATCTAGGATGTAGGCGAAATGACCATCGTGAGCAGCTCCCACCAACTTATACAGCTCCCAGCCGAAGCCGTATTCACTCGCAATAGACCCGTCGTCGACGCGAGCAGATATATCATCCAGTCCGGCGAGAAGGTCGACAGGCGGCTGGACCTTCTCGACGTACTCAGTGGGTGGATCTTTGAGCACGTCAAGTGTGCTTTGCCAGTTGAAAAAGAGCGGAAGGTCGAAAAGAATAGCTTTTGCCGACGTAACGTTAAGCGGCATGCTGAACAAACAGTCGTAGGCAATGTCTGCAGGGACTGCCGTGGGCTTCGGGCCATTCTTATCGTAGTCGTACAAGATGACTGAAACTTTGGCACACGGTGGAAGTGAAGCGGTGGGTGTTCCTTGCCGGCGATTGAGGCTATCAACGGGCGCCACAGGGGAGGAAGCTGCGAGCGCGGTCAGGCCCAAAAGGGCAACCGTGATTCGGGGCCACATAGCGGATGTGGCACTTGTTGACGGCTGTCAAGCACGCAACAGGACAACGAGAAACGAGTGTAGGTAGTGATCGAAGGGATATCGTAAAGAGCGAGGATAACGAACGATGATGAACGGAAGTTGGGTCTGAAGTGAGTGTCGCCGAGGAGTAATTTACTCGACAAGAAGAGGTCCAAGTGAAGAGGATGGTGCGGTGGCCTGCAATCACATGCGCAAACGGAGAGCACGTCCCAATCGTATGGACTGTCGTTCAGCAGAGCAACGCCTCAATTGGCGATGGCACAAGCAGTAGGGTACCTACCAGCCGCAATCGACCACGCTGAGGGACTGCCTCTTTATGGCAATGGGAAAGACGAGTTTGGAGCTGGGCAACGGCTCTAGTGACGGCCGCCAAACGGTCCACAACCGTACAGATACATTGATAAGGTGCCGGTACCTGCATAATTTCGGGTAGCCGTATTCGAGCAACAGCAGCCTGTAGGCAGTTCACCCGACAACGAGCACGCGTGGACAGGACGCTAATCGCTGCAGGAACAGCGTGGTCATCAAGATGTGCATGCAAGACATTACCAACGAGGTTCCAATAGGCGGGTACAATGTCCAAGAGGTACAGCGGAAGAGCTGTAGCTTGTACGACGTTAGATACGGGTAACGCAGCTGCGCAGTCGTGGTGTCACGCATCCCGTGGCTCGTGCAGGACTTCGAAGCATCGCAGCATGTTGATCTTCGAGGTCGCGGAACCACACGGTAAGCATGTATCCTGCAATTGATTGTGGATGGGAAGAAGTAGGGTGGTCATTGAAATTGCAAACGGCCATGACGATGGAGGATGTCGAGTTACGGGTCTGACGGGTGCCAACAGCTCCCGGGCGCTTGTTTCACCCAATCTGCTGCAGATCATCCGCTAGCTTGTGCTCACATCTTCGCCCAACAACGTTTGGTCGTGCAAATATATCTCGAGACTCGAATCACAGAACACAGGCACATCGCTCTATTACCGCATGTACCTGATGAAACGCAGCACCCGCGTCTTAGATTTATTTGACAGCAATCGCATTCAATATCCCGATTGGGTTTTGAAAACTCGATCACAATCTCTTCGTGGACGGCAATGCCATTTCAAAATTGAGCAAGTTTTCGGAATTCGGAGCATTGTTAGAAAGTCCACGGGACCCGTCGACGTATCAGATCCCATACACACCGCCCTGATGGACGAAACGTGCAAACTGAGCACGGCAGCAAGACTTCCTCCTTGCTTCGATACCAAGCCAGCAGCCAGGCACCGCAAGGATCTGGCTAGTTAGAACAATTCTTAGCATACTTGTTACCGTGCCGACTGACCCGCTCCACTGGAACGTCCCGTAGAGCGAGCTCCTCGAGGCACAGTGATCCACTTTGCACGAGTCTGTGCTACTGTCCGCTTTGCGCAGGTTTCAGGGGTTGAGTTCAGGTACTATCAGGCTTTGTCTTTTCTCTCCTAAGGATTTGTTAGAATCAAACCTCCGATAGTCGTGGCACACATTGTCTACACAATCCGGTGCCAATAAGCTTCTCTACCTCATTGCACGCTTCAAATACGTCCTTGGACCATTTAAGCCAAACACTGAATGTGATACAAAGCTTCAAGAAATGGACCTGACTCGCCTTTTCTCTTCTGTCACATCCAGGATAATCCTCGTCCCAGTGGCACACCTGATTAGCACAATCACGGACATTACGTACGCATCGCTCCTACCACGCTTCCCGCACGCAGCTTACCGCAAAACCTTGCAACCCGTTATCACGCTACAGATGTGACATTTCACTTCGCACTATCTTTCCTACTCCAGAGCACCTCACGCTACAATATATCTGAGGGAAAGTAGCTATTCGTTCCTCTCCGCACACGTCTCCCGTCATCACAGTATACACCATATATCGAACGCTTTGTTCCCGCTACACTGACAATCTGCCTCGCCGCGAATCACCTTTGCACCCGACAAACACCGCCCTTCCCACCACTTGCCACGACTCCAACCTTGAACGAAATCGGCATTGCCACTACGTCCCCCAATGCACAGCTCTACGTACAAGCACATTCCACCACACACATGTCTTTACCTTTCTTCTCCGTGCCCCAAAAAGCCACCTCGGTCGACGTCCTCGCACACACGTAACACTTGCACACCCTGTCCCAGCTCACCAATCATTGACCATACACAGCCAAAAGACAAAATATAACAGCGATGCGATACGATACGATACTCCCTGTTCTACAACAATACGTACAAGCGCTCGCAAGGTAACAACCCCCAGCAAAAAGCAACCCTAGACCGTGACTGTGCGCTCTACCCATCACACGCGTGCTTCCCATCCACCCACAGCCACCGCACAAACACAAACGACACAACAGCAGCCTTCTTCCCCCTCCCTGACCTCCCTCTTCCTTCAACGCACCAACTCAATGTGCTCCAGCAGCGTTTCCACCACCGCCTGCGCCGTCCCATTATGCCTCACGCGATCATGCTCCGCCTGAATAGCGCGATACTGTTGCACGTTAGCCTACATCCCCCCTTTATAAAGGAAAAAAAAGGTACATACCTTGAACCCAAAATTCAAACAGAGCGCAACCGCCAAGCCCACAGCTACCACGAGCGGCCCCACCATATTATCAAAGTCCTTGCCGCTGCGCTCGGTGATGAGTCTCCTCCTCCACATGTAGATGCCATAGCCCCAGAGCAGCGTAAACAACGCCACGCATGTGTACACGACGGCTAGGATGCGCGCCACGTTGTTGGCTTCGCCGGCGGCGTTGTACAAGCCGAGGGAGAGCGAAGCGAGCAGCACGGAGACGTGCTGCCACTTGATGAAGGTGCGCTGGTTGGCGAGCCAGACTTTTGCTTCGACGCGGACGGGGCCCTGGTCTTTGATCCAGATGCCGGGGTGTCTGATGCCTGGGGGGAGCTTGACCTGCTGCTGGGAGGATTCCTTGCGGCGGGCGTATTTGGAGGTGGAGAAGGAGGGGAAGAGCGAGGAGAAGCCTGCGCTGCGGTTGCCAGGTACGACGGTCGTGCCGTCTTCGTCGCTGTCGACGTCTTCGTTTGTAGGCTTGGGCTGTTCGACGACGAGGGGCGAGGGCTTCACGGGGGCGCTGGGCTTGCGGAAGGATGTGCCTGCTGCGGCGGCGGGCGAGCCGGCGGGGGAGATGACTGAGGGACGGTAGCTGGGGCTTGCGCGGGCGCCGAAGAGACTACCGACGGCGAAGTCGTCCTCGGCGGCTTTCTGCTTTTTCTTCTGTTCTTCTTCGAAAGCGGCTTCGGGTTCGCGCTTGATGTCCGTTTCGACCTCGCTGAGCCAGAAGGGGAATGTGTTGACCTGGTCTTCAAACAGCTTGGCTACACCCTGCACGAACTTGGAGAAGCGTGGAGCCTCCTTGACCAAGTGAGAGTTGATCAGGTCCTCGATCCACTCATATTTCTTCATGCCCTTGACCTTGATCTCGAGTATTGCGTGAGGGAAGTCGTATCGCTCGCCCTTCCTGAGCTCCTTAAATGGATACTCCATCTGGCGGTCATCAATATCCCGCCTATGCCAGTCATCAGGATCACGGCACGGACGGTCCAGGTCCAGAGAATCCTCGCGAATAAGCGCCAGGTTCGTATCCAGAGACACCCGCACGCGATTATCGCCTGGAATCTGAAACGCAGTGCGAGTGTAGTTTGCGCGCAAGACTGGCTGCAGATCTTTCTCCTTGATGAAGTTGGAGATATCGTCTACGGTCTTCTTAAACTCGTTGACCTCCTGCTCGTCCTGAATACTGCGAGCTTCCATCTTCTGGATCTGCTTCTCCATGTGGTACTTGCCGGTGATGAACGGCTGGATGTACTTCTCTTTGATCGCGAAACGCTGTTCCTCAGCTGCGTCTCCCTCCCTCATCTCTTTCTTTTCGAGGAAGATGTTAGGTTCCTCGGCAAGCTGCCCATACCATCGAAGACGAAGCGAGGCGGCGTTGGGGACACCGTTGACCTTGTCCGTATATAGCGGGAAGTCCTGATTGTCGAAATATATGGAGGTAATGGTGGGATCGCGCTGGGTGCCTTCGGCGATCTTCGAGGTCTGCGGGTTGTACACGAGGACGGGGAGACGGCGGAGGATTACGGTCTTGACTTCGAGTAGATTTTCCTTGTGGACCCAGACTGCGCTGTGTTAGCTAGTGAACATACAATAAAAATAGGTTTCCTACATTTGTAGGAGGTAAAGTCCTCTGAGCTCGTAGCGTTCTCTGCAAATGACAACGCCTCCTGCGGCTTGCCATCCAAGCTCTGGCGCACGAAGCTATACATGGCCGAGAGCCGGTACAGTAGCGAGCTCTGATCTTCCGTATAGATTGGCTTTTCGGTGAGGCGCGCGTTGATGAACGGCCTCAGACGGTACGACCTCCCACGCAGCTTGTCATGCTTCTTCGTCGCCTTGATCACCGCCGTGTAGTTGATGCGCCCATATTTCTCTAGCTCCTTGACCTCCTTCGTGATCCCATCTAGCTCCTTAAGAACCTCCTCGAGAATCTTCTTCCTCTCGGCAGGCGACACATTCGACTTGTTGTCCTTGGACGAAGACGCCGCCTCGCCGTTGTTCTTGCTCTCCTCCGCCTTGATGCCAATGGCCAATGGCTCGAGTTTCTTCTCGCAAGCCGTCGTACGCTCCTTCAGCTTGTTCTGGACGTCTTGCTTAAAGTTATACACCTTCTCCAGCTGCACGTTGGCAAGCTCCTCGGTGAAATCCGTGACATCGTCCGAGGTCCACGGCTTGTCTTCATCGTGCTCGCGGAGCAGGTTCTTGAGCTTGTCATAGTCGATGTACTGGTCTTTCCACGGCGGGTAGATGCTCTTGCGGAGGGTGGCGCCGAACTTCATGGTGAATCAACCCTATGCGCGCGGGCAAGCGGTTGGTGGAGCTATCGGAAGCTATCGAGAGAAGCAATTGACGGGAGCTTGGCAACCAAGCAAAGAAGCTAGCGAATGGTAAGGGTACAATTAATCCAAGCAAAAGTCAGCAGCCTGTATGTAGGAATAGCATGCATATCAATCCTTCACCTCACAGTGCTGCTGCAGCAGAGATTTGTTTGATGCGCAACCTGCGGGGAAGCTCTTTCTTAGCCCTGGTTCGCGACAGCCAATGACTGAGCACGTGGGCGCCTGCTCCCGTCGTCATTGCGAGCACGGGCTCCCATCCGATGCCAAAAGCTATCCCACGCATCCCACGCGCTCGAGGATGATGCAATGAATAGTAAAGATGTGGTAGAGTACTTGAAATAGAGATGTGACCTAACAGACCTTGTTGATTGATGGCAAGCATGAGGCACCGTATCGCTTCACGACATGCTACTCAGAGACCGATCACATGCTACCCTTGTACCCAAACTATCGACAGACAAGGATGGAGCTTTCACGGATCCACCATAAGTTTCGACAATCAATGCACTCACTGATTCCTGAGAAACACAAAGCACTCAATTCTTTGGCACAATATTGTAGTCGATACATTGCAACTCTTTTCATTGCTCATCACCGGGATATCATCCTCTCCGTTAACTATACAGTCCGACGCAAATCCACGCGCCCATCACGCAACCATACTTGTACAGAGCGCCGCAAAAAAGGACTGCCAAAGACCCAAGTCCCCCCGTCCTTTCGCTGAAAAACAATATCATGTCGTAGAAACTGATGCTCCAAAGTTAGGGAGCTTTTTCAAAATCCTCAATAAACCGCTTCAGAGCGTCTGGCGGTGTCGGCCAGAAGGTATAAGAGCCACTGGGTGAGTTGCCCACCAAGGTAGGAAACTGATTTCCCAGGCCATTGGTAAGAATGCCGGTCCCGCCAATGGACCGCTGTTGCCATCCGCAAATGGCCTGGCACTGATGGGCCGACTAAGCCTGCTGTTCACCGAACTGGCCGCCGCGAGGAGCACCGCGACCGCCTCGGAAGCCACCACCGAAGCCACGGCCGCGTCCCCTGCCTCGACCACGTCCGCGACCACGGTATCCGCCCCGGTAGCCATCGACACTGCCTTGGCCGAAGGTTTCCATATTCTTGGCCCTCTCTTGCGTCCTGAACTGCTGGCCACGATTGGTAGCTGAGTCCTCACGGTCCTTGAGTTCGCTCGAGATGTTGTCGAAGAAGCTTGATGACTTGTTGTACGCCGCAGGAGGAATGACGACGTTGTCATTGCTGGGTTCAGCAGCGTGGCCGTTCGTCGCAACTTCAGCGGTGGGAGCAGAAGTCACGCCCTCACCAAGTGGTGAGCCTGTCGCAATGGCCTCCTTGACTGAATCCATCTTGTTGAATTTGGCGTTGGCGGATGCGAAATCGAAGTCTGTCGTTGGAATGTCCAGCTTCGCATGATGAGCACCACCTCGGCCACCGCGACCTCCTCGGCTGCCTCCACGGTGACCAGGCCCGCCCCTTCGAGCCTGCTCATCTCGCATATCATCTATCCGCTGCTGGAGATTCGCGTTCATGGGCTGCGCTCCAGGTTGTGCCGGAGCCTTCCCAACCTCGAGTTTCGCCATAGCTGCTGCTACGGCAGCAGTCGCAGCCTGAGTGGCGTTGTGGTAGTTTTGAGCGGGGTTAGCACTTGACTGACCAGGTTGTACTGCGGCAGCGGCGGCGACAGGTTGAGCTTGGGGCGCAACGTTCCTCTGACCAGGGCTGACAAGAGGCACGGCAGGGGCGATGCGGCCGCTCTTGGGTCCAGTTGGGGCAGCCTTTGGTGCTCCAGCGGCCTGTGTAGGTGGAGCCAGGGCAGCGGCAACGGGTGGTTTTGAGTCAACAGGAGGAGGCGGAGGCTGCTTCGCTGCAGCAGTGGGTGCAGAAGTAGCTTCTGAAGCTTTTGCGTTGGGTTTCTGCTGTGTAGGCTTCGTGGCACCATCCGCCTCCGCAACCTTGGGTTGAGCATTCGGCTTCTCGTCCCTGTTTACGGGAGGACCAGACGACGCGCCCTTGGGGCCAGACGGAGGCTGGTTCTGGTTCTGATTCTGTTGAGGTCCTGGCTGCCCAGGTGGGCCAATGGGGCCTTGTCCAGGGAAAGGCCCGGGAGGCCCATTGAACTGGCCTGGAGGGCCCTGCCATCCTGGTGGTGGCACTCCATAACCATACGGGCCCGGCATGCCGAATCCTCCTGGGCCTCCTGGAGGAAATGGCCCTGGCGGACCGCCAGGAAAGCCACCTGGGGGTCCGAACCTATTACCGTACGGCGGTGGCGGGTGTCCAAAAGGTGGGTAACCACCTGGAGGGAACTGGCCTGGAGGGGGAGGAGGGAAGTTCTGGTTTGGTGGCTGTGGACGCTGATCAGGCTGAGAGCCTTCTTGCCGCTGAGTAGCCTGTTCATCGCAACATGCCATGTTAGCGCAGCTCGTGAACAAATAGCTTCAACAGTCAAAGGTATTGAGTGGTGCTCAGAAGGAAGGCAACGGAAATCTCCACACGGTTTTGCGCTCTCGGAGGTTAAAAGTGTTTACATCCGAAAATATTTAATCATTGTGCTCTTGGGGTGGGAACATAGGCGTGACTTACTCCGATGATGGCGGGGTCTTGTGGCATGGCAGGCTCCTCTTTGGGCGTCTCCTCGATGCGCAGGTCCTTCACGTCGCTACCACGGAACACAATTTGCTCGTAGACCGCGTCTGAAGGCCCGAACTCTTCGGCGCCGCCACGACGACCCTCAGTGCCGAATGATCGCACATTGTCGAGCGAGACGGTCGATTGTTCTGAGTTGATGTTGACGAGCGTGCCGACATACCTAGGCTACTCAGCAATTGCGCGAAGCTCGCTCAATGGGTGCGAGCATACCGGATGTCGCTCTTCGAGATGAGCGATATGCGAGCACTGCGCAATGCGTGTCAGTAGAAGCTCCAATTGATGGCGTGGCTAAGACGTACCCGATGTACTCAGACATGATGGCGGCGTGTGTATCGTGCTCAAAACGAGTTAAATAAGTATCGCTTGAGTTGAGAAGAAGAAAAGGGGAATGAAAAGCACGTAGTCGGGAAGGACGAGGCGAGGGTGAAGGGCGGGAGGAGAGATGATGAGGTTTGTGTGGGTGAGCGAAGAGAACCGCGTGCAGCTTCGCCAAAGACAGCTCCGGCTCCACTTCGGCCCAAGCGCATCATCAAAAGGCCCGGAGCCATGCTTCTCTCACCCAACCTCCATGCCTGACCTTTACCTGGAGTCATGAGCGTCGCCGCAGCAGATGGGCTGAACGACATCTACGAGTCGCTGGAGCAGTACAATTGGGACGATGATGCCGAGTTTCAGTCCGGTCTGAATGCCATTCTGGGCAACAATAGCTCGCCCGAGCAGGCGTCTGAATTGGCACTGCGGGCGCGATGCTTTTACTATGCTAGGTATGTCCTTCAACTTCAGAATACTTTCACATATACTAATAGATCCAGGAAATACAACATCAACGTCGACTTCGACGCCTACAAAGCATACCGCAGCTCGCGGGGCCGCCCCGCTCTCGTGCCCAACGGCGCACAAGCTCCTCCTACTACTTCCAGCACCGATGATGCAGGCGGTATTCTCCCTGTAGCTTCCGCGAATGCGAATGAACCTCCGGCGCCGTACCCTACCTCCTTCGCGCACATCGTAGAGCTGGTGACGACTGGGCAGCCAATTCCAGGCATCAAGGAGATACCCGATACGCTCCTCACCGGACAGTCCTCGGAAGCTACGAAGTCGAAACGAAGGAAACCATGGGAGAAGGACGAGTCCACCACAAGTGGCGAAGCTGCTGCTGAGGCTACGACGACGAGTTGATGATACGTAACGATTATGACTATGGTAAATATGGTTAGAACGGCATGCATAGCGCTAGGAGAAAGTTTTCACGGCGGTCAAGGATATAACTAAGACATATCGGCTGCAGCTCTCCTCGCGTAATCATGAACAGCGGCGACGCAGTTGAGAAGTTTGATTTAGACTTCCCATTGAACCGTGAGTTGCCCTAGGGTATAGCATCCTATTTGTCACTTGGCAACCGTTCTTCGTCGGCAACCCCAACGCGAGACACCCCCTAGTGAAAGGATCTCAGGCTGGTATGAGTTACACGCCTGCACCGCCCAACGTAAGACCCTAGCACGGATGTCAAATTGCAATTCTGCCCTTCAATGGCTGTAGTTGTGCCGCTTTAGAAGTGCTTATATCGAAACACGTCTTGCTCGGCGACGAGGCTGCTCCCGGCCTGGCTCTCTTCGTGGGTCAGGCTTGGAGTGGCGACGTGGACATGTCCGAAAGAATCAATCGATGGGCGGATTATCCGACGTGAGAGCTTTGCAGGTCAATGTCTCTCTTGGAAGCTGTGTATCCTTTGATAAGAAACGTGTCGCACATTATATGATGATGGGGAACTTCGGCTGTCGAGAGACTTCACATCTTCGAAGACCATACACTGGGGTTACTGCAGTAGTCTTGGGAACATGTCAAATATGTAGTAACGCTGCCGCATTCCAAAGCATATATACCAGCAATCCAACAAAACCATCCTCTCCAGCGCCATCGGGTATCAAAAGCCGCTCACGAAAATGCAAACAAGCCCAAAAGCCAATGCCGAAGCACCCAAACACCCGTCCCCCACCTTCCTTACTTCTACAAAACCGCCTCCAGCACCTTCTCCCTCAACGCCCTCGCCTCCTCGTCCTTCTCCCAAAGCCTCCTCTGCGTCTCTAAGAATCTTGCCTTCCACCCCGCCGCCGTAGTAGGCGTTTGGTCCTGCGCCTGCCTCTGTTCTCCCGTGCCCGCCTCACGTCCGCTCCCAGTGCTTGCAGCAGCCAATCCCTTCGCCGCCCACTCCCCGACCAACCCTCCAAAACTAACATTGAAGAACACATCAAACGTCTCACGGATGGTTCCCGTTCCGCTTTCAGGGACATCCTCATCATCCTCATCAATCGGACTCTCGTACCCATCGCCACCGACGCGAAATCTCACACATTCCACTCTTCGCACGCCGCCGGTTGGGCCACCGGATCCCAGGCCGACGGCGGATGTTAGGCCGAGACAGCTGCTCATCGCTATGCTGAGGAGCTGGTCGGACATGGTTTTCGAGCTTGAGGGGGTCGGGGTGGAGGACTTGGAGAGGAGAGGGGACAGGATGGCGGAGGCGAGGATCTTGGCTTCGGTGCCGGAGAGGCGTTTGCGGCGGCCGGTGAGGGAGCACGGATGAGTTCTGCGACGAGGGCGCGTTTGAGAGACTCCGGGGAGGGAGGGAGGGAAGGTGGTGTGGTGGGTTGGGGTTGGCTTCGGGGAGAGAGCTGGGCGGGTGATGACGTTGGCTGTTGGTGGTGGGATTGCTCGGTTGAGTGGTCGTAGAGAGGTCCTGATGATTGGGTTACGGAGTTTGTCGTTGCGACGTCGTTCTCCTGCCCGTTTACGAGTACCGTGGGTGTGACGAGCCGTACTGGGTTTCCAACATTTGGGGGCACCTGCAGGCTCAGTCTGTGACCTCTCTGTGACGCGTTTGGGATCTGCGAGTCCATGTTCGTAGGTGAAACAGCTGACGCTGGTGTTGGAGGGAACCTGAAGTGGTGCTCTGCAGCTGGAGGGTCCGAATGTGCTCTTTCCACTATTGGTGTGAGGTTTCCTGGGTTCCTGTTCACATCTATCGTGGGTCCTTCCTTGGTCTTGGGATTGGCAGGAAAGGTGACAAATGGCCCGTCACGCACAGATCGATTACTCGGCGGTCTGCCACGAAGCTTCCCAGTCGAAGAAGAGTTATTGCTTGGCCATGCTGAAGAAACAGCAGGTCCGTGACGTCGTCGTGCCCGTTTCGAGCTCGACGGCGTAATCGCTGATTGAGGTTCATCGAAGAAGTCTGGATGAGCTGAGTGTGGCGTGACAGCAGAAAGGGGGTGCGGTGTTGTTGGATTATCCTGCGTATTCAACCGCCATCGAAGTTGTTGTCCGGACATGGGCGAAGCCGAATAGGGCGTCAAGTTTTTGTTCGGGTTCATCCGGCCAGGTGCTGATGCTGCAGTCATGGCAGAGGATGGTGTAATAGTGGATGCCGTCCAGGGGTCATGTGTCCCAAGGAATCCTTCCATACTATCGGGATGAGCACTGCTTGGATATGCAGACTGAGGTTGCAATACGTTGCCAAAGGGTATAGACGTGTCTAGCTGAGGGCGTTTTGGTGCAGGTGAATGGTCGATCATGTCCGTGTCGTCTTCGCCTTCATCAGCTTTCCGACGTCCCCGCTTCGGACGGAACTTGGGGTCAAGAGCTCTGATAGCCAGGTCCTCTTCCAAGGGTACTCCATCGCGGCCAATCTCCGGAAAAGGGTTGTGAGGAGGTGGTATTTGTAGATAGTAAGGATGTTGTTTACCCAACATGTATTCGAAGAATGCATCAATATGCATCGCGCGCATCCATCGCTAAAATCGTTAGTATCTCAATGAGGTGTAAGTAATAGGAAAAAAAGACACGCGAACAGAGTACAGATAATGAGGTTGTCAACAGAGGCCACCTGACGTAGCCATACAGGAGGATTGCTCACCCCGCATTGGGATGTCTTGGACCAACAACTCCAGGGGACGAAAGCGTATTAGTACATGAAGCAGGTGCATGAATACACTAAGCGACATATTCGGTTCCCGTATTCGGATACTTTTGGGCCGCGATTTTCATTTGCAGTCTTGGTTGGTCATACGTTTCTCGAATGCAGACACGAGGTTACCGCAGATGGTTGCAAATGTCGGAAACCAAACATTGTCCGAAAGCTGTTCGCATGATTCAAAGGCCAAGAGCCATCAGATGCAAAGTGCAAATGAAGGCTGTGCGGAAACATGCGACCTGACACCATTGTAGGGAACAGGAGTTCTGGGACTGTATGAAGATGAAAAAAAAAGTCTATCTCACCTTCAAACGAACAGAGTATTGCTGCACTTTTTGCGTGCTCTGTCCCTTGTCTGTATCCGGTCGTTCTACACCTAGGTCGAGCGCCAATTGTGTCCACGTCTTGATCTCCCCCGAATCGAACTTCCGTATCAACTCAAAGAGCGCCCAAGTGCTGAACGATTTGCCATCGCTTTTTGGAGGGGTCCGAAACAGTCGCGTCAACTCCGATGTGTCTATGGTCGTCGGGAAGTTTGGATTGCAATACAAGATGAACGTCGCATAGGCTTGGTCAAGCGTATCGTCTGAGACATCGCGGGAAGGAGGTGGACGATCGGTTGGAACGTAGTGTGTAGTCACCTGCTTTGACTGACTAGCTGGGGATATTGCTGAGAAGCGCGGCGAGGCATTGGACGGCGTTGAGGGTGTCTGCGAAGTGCGCGACATGTCTCCATAGAAGCTGTGTGCGAGGTGACCGCTGCCCATGGAGGCATTATCAGGCTGCAAAAGGTGGTTTGGCGGGGCGGAGTGGTGGACGGATGACATGGGAGGATGTCCATTACGGTTCGCGGCAGCACTTTGTTCAAGGCCTGGGTCGATTGTTGGTAGCTAAGCGGTGGTACATCAGCGAAGTTCACCGGCACAACGGGAGACATAGTGCACATACGGCAGGATGGCGGAAGGGCGAAAACGCCGGGCTACCATGGGTTTGATGTTCAAAATGGCCGTGGGACGAGAGATGTAAGTTATGCTCCGCTTCTTCACCGAAGTCTACTTGCATGGTGCCGGATGAAACAGCTACAATCTGCAAGCGGGTCTGCGAGCCATGAGCGCTCCGAGATCAGTGAGTCGAGTCAGGCGCAATTCACCACGCCGCTACCGATAGGCTATGGATGCGGGTTTCTGAGCTGCACGGCCGCCGACAGGTATCTACAGAGCGGCTGTCCAGCGTGTTGGCGACGCGCGCGCCAGGTGGCGGGTCGTCGCGGCCAGCGCGGACAACTGGGAGAAGCGCGCGGCGCTGTCGCTGAAAGCGATCCTCGTAGAAGGCGGCGTGCGTGCGTGAAGATGTTCGCGACGCGTGCTGGAAATGCGACAAAGTTCGGGCTGTGGTCGTGATAATTAGCGGTCGTTCCTCCCGCTTCTTTGGGCATTTAGCCCACTTATGTTGCCTTAGAGCAGCCAAGGCATCGCGTACTATCTTTGGCGGTCTCGTTTCAGCCGCAACAGCCAAAACGCCCTAATGCGCGACTGTGTGCCATTCGCTGAAGTAGGCATCAGCTGGTCACTGTACGGAGACCCCAGGGTTGCAGTCATGGACCAGGTCCCGAGAGCTTAGGAGTCATTGATCGAGGTTCTATGTAAGGAAGGCCCACTATAATATACAAGTAAACCAACAGTGAAGGTCTCCCAAAGCTTTGCGTTTCAGGTTGCATGAATAGAAAGCCTTCTCGCATGGATCAAGCGAATTTAACGCGAAACTGACTGCATCTTGAAAAGCTCGTAAGGAAGAGGTCCCACTGCTTGTTGGAATCATCGAATATCATTGCTGAATTGTGGAACAGTGCAGGGCCTGACTGTGTTGGGTCTGCTAACATGCATCCTTCTCGGAAGAAAGACGCTTCATATTCCCGGAGACATGAGAATAAAAGTGATAGCGATTAGATGATATTTGTGCATGATTTGTTGGTTGGCAGAGAGAACATATCAGGGTCAAAGTCAGCCCGCGACACGTACAACACATGTAGCGTACATGACCTTACGGATTCGCAGGGTTGAGGTCATCATAGTGCTATGAGTACCATTATGAAATAGCAATGCAGAACCTTCCAAGTTAAATAGAAAATGAGAGTTCAGATAGCCACCCCGCTGGCCATGTTCGTGCCATAATCTCCCGGCAAGGTTCATACCACCGAGGGATGAAGAACAACCATATTATCCCTTTCCTCCACTCTCCATGCGTCCATATGATATTTCCATCGAGTACCAAGCCTTTCCCCAATTCGAAGACAGCCATAGCAGACCGTATCGGTCTCTAATATTGATCCAGGATCAGAGCATCAGGCATTTCCTGTGCGGCCGACGCTAACGGGCGGGCGGCTACACATGGATTACCTGCTCCATCAGTCCACTTCTCGCTCAAATAACAGTAACCTGGCCTTTCGTGTCCGTTCATGTCTGCCATTGGGCACTTTTCCTCTCCCGAATATGATGTCGCGCCAAAAAACCTGACGTTAGATCCATGGCAGATGAGATGCCTCAATACCTCAGTGGCCAAGTTATGCATAATTTGTTGTTGTTCTACTGTTCCGTAGGAGGAGGAACTCGCGGCGTAACCGATTATGGGTATATTCAACATCCGAAGCGTTCTCAGTTTCGGAAGCTTGGCCAATTCTTGCTGCGATGTATTTAGAACCATGAATTCCATGAACTCAACGTTGGGACCACGAATGAAATTACTTTGACTTACTAGAACAGAAACTAAGCCAGCACCTACAAGACAAGGATCATGGTCCTCCAGATGGAAAGAATGACCAAGGTCACGCCAGTGGCCCATATCACAAGGACCGAGGCATATCCCGATTTCTTGCAGCCTCAAGCAGTTCCGGAAGATATCGATAATGTGCGAGTTGTATTGTAGCTGGTAGGCGTTCTTCACATATCCGAGAAATAGCACTTCCAAGGTATCCGCATGATGTATGATACCTTCCTCCGGTATCAGCTCCTGCAGACGTATGTCGATTCCAAATACCCGAAGTCCTTGGAAAGACTGCAGAAAGGAATCCAGCGCTTTCAGGAAGGGAAAAGGCTTCTCCCTGTCCCATATGTAGCGCACGTTGAATACTTCTAGGCTCGAGCCGCTGCGAGAGAACGCTGTCGTCAGAGCGGAAAGGAATGGCACCGTTCTCATAAGACCGACGCATAATTAGTTAATCGAGCAGCACAATTGCTTTGTGAAAGCGCTTACCAAAACAACCTGATATATACAACTCTCTCAGTGTTGACATGTTGACCTCTAGAAGCAATGCTGCTGAGGAAGTTCCAAGGCACAAATCAACGAGCTTCAAGTGAGTAAGCAGAAGCGGTGAAGAGGGACTGAGGCGAAGTGGCAATGCGGAGATGATATTGGCCCCATCATAATAATTTGGGACGTGGTGTTGACAGATAGTCAAGCTGGCCACACGAGGACACTTGGCGAGAAGATATCGGAAAGGCTCATAAGAAGTGATGGACGTATCGTCGGACCGAATGTAGGTGGCTAGCGTTGTGATATTCTCCAGCGAAGAACTGCTCCATGAATTCATCATCTTGGAGAGCATACTGACTCGGTCTACTGCATTAGGAGGCTCAAGAAGCAGAGGTGCTTTTAGTATCTCTAAACGGCTGCGTGGTAACAACGGTGAGTAAAGATAATTAAAGTATCGCTTTGAAGCAACTTACCATTGCTGCTCGAGTAGCAACGTCAGATTGCACGGCTTGATGGCATATGCCGAGAATTCTTTCAGCCGGTCTCGCGGGAGGCATTTCAACAAGAGGACCAACGCCCTCTCGGGATATTCCCTGTTCCACCCCCTTGCTCCGAGATAAAAACGTCGGACATGCGGTAGAATTCCGTTTCCAGGATCGAGTAAAGTAGCCAGACGACGAAGAGTGGTTTCCTTTAGGTCAACAGCGAGGTATTCCCACAAGATTGGCGCCATCAGGTGTGCCCACTCTTTGCTGACCATACAGGCACGCTTCTGGTCCCGAGTAGGCCGCACCTAGAAAAAATCAGGTCTTCGCGGTCCTCGAACGATGAATCTGAGCGACATTACGACAAAGAGAAGGGCTGACTTACGAAAGCGAACACGTTGAGCTTGATCTCGGTGGGCAGGCTACTGAAACCTACCATGACGGGCGAGACCGGTATATTCGTAAGGTCCTTTTGCGTCGTGGGAACAGTCGCGCTGAGAGGTTGTGGTTATTGAGCGGAGTGGTGAAGCCGCGTGCAGTGATACGTCGTGATTGAGGTTCAGTCTCTTGGCGCGGTTTGTTTGTTTGTGGCGGGCGCGCTCGCGGTCGCACACATCAGCACGTGACATTGTGCAGGTCCAGGGCCTGTGAATGAACGCCAGTATCTTGAACACAAGTCTGGGTATGCCGAGAAGGCAGCCGAATCGTGTTGTAATTACATTGCTCGTCGATATGCAATGGCATGGCTCTATTCGAGGAGCTGCTGTTAGTCATAGGCGTACATGATCATGTGTTCTGTCGGAGGTGGTACACGTTAGGAAATAACAAAGCCTCCTTTCTCTGCGAAAGTTAATCTACGTTACTTGATTTCTTTTACCCAACTGACAAGCTTGAATACAAGCCTGGATGGCTCTCGTGTCAACATGAATGTCCGCGATGCGCTTGCTTGACAGACATTTATGAGTCGGATCATATATAGCTCAGTCTAGGACAACTCATGCTATTGTGAGTTGCTGAGGTTGTGGCACGATAGCGTACGACGTTCACATTTACGCGAGACCTCGGGGAGCATCGGTCGGGCAGAAGAGCCTAACTTGGTTGGGCTTAGCTCATAAATTTCTAGGATGTGAGCTGATTCGGGAACCCTAGATCCGAATTCCGCGAACTCCTTTTCTACCTGCGATATCGCCATGCAATCTTCAACCCATCTGACTGTTCAGCCAATGTTGCAGGCGTGAAATCTGTCTGCAACATCGAAAGCTCTACGGCATTGCGATTGTCGTCTCCTTCAGCGCTCATACATAATTTGTTGTTCTCAGTCGAAAATCGCGTGGAAAAGCCAAACACGATCACATAAGCAAACAGCGCGAGCCGCCACCATGGACGTCGCCCTGGAGTTTCTCGATCCCCTCGTTCTGGACAATGCGTACGCATGGGCTCTACCAAACAAAACCATCGGCGTTCAGTCTGGCAATGACACCTCATTTCACGACTTTCCGACCGCACAAACGACTACTTCGCTCTGGGCGCGGGACAACATCTACCGCCAAATTGTATCGATCCTGGTGTTAACTCAGCTGGGCGCGAGCCTGCTGTACTTTGTTTTCAGTGCCTTTTCATACTTCCTTATCTTTGACAGGAGACTCGAATATCATCCTCGATTTCTGAAGAACCAGGTGCGCCAAGAGATCAAGTCGTCTATGTGGGCGGTCCCATTCATCAACATCCTCACTCTGCCGATTTTCTTGTCCGAGGTTCGGGGGCACAGCCTGCTCTACTCAAAGGCGAGCGATTTTGGTTGGACTTGGATGCTGGTCTCGACGATTTTGTACATGGCTTTCAACGATATTGCCATCTACTGGATTCATCGCTTGGAGCACCATCCTTCTGTGTACAAGTACATTCACAAGCCGCACCACAAATGGATTGGTAAGTCAGACTCCTCAGATGCTAATCATTACTGCCGTTCCAAGGGTTGGAGTACAGTGTGTTACCCCAGGCTTGGCAATGCAGCGGTCGATTCCACTCCCACTTTTAGACTAGTAATATACAGTGCTAACCGTGCCAAAGTGCCAACACCATGGGCTGCCTTGGCCTTCCACCCCCTTGATGGATTTGTACAGTCTCTACCGTACCAGTAAGTGGCCTCCAGACATAGTTCACCTTGTTTTGGACTCCCATCATACTTTGAAAGAGGCGGCACAGAACTCATCCACAGTCAAAAATACTGACTCAGCACAGCGTCTTCCCCTTCATCTGCCCCATCCAAAGACACCTCTACATGATCCTCTTCGTGGCCGTACAAATCTGGACCATCTTCATCCACGACGGCGACATGATCTCCGGACATTGGACCGAAAAATGGCTAAACAGCCCTGCGCACCACACATTGCATCACATGTACTTCACGGTCAACTACGGCCAGTACTTCACCTGGGCCGACAGCTACTTTGGATCGCATCGCGCGCCACAACCCGAACTCGACCCTCTCCATGACGCCCTGAAAGTTCTGCGAGCCAAGGGCCTTGTCGACGAGAACGACAACCTCATCAAGAAGTCAAAAGCGGAATAAGCAGTCGACGTGGGTGGACCCGTTGTCTTGACGAGTCCTCACGCTTTGTACGATCCGGTTCGGCTTCGCATTTTGTTTCATAGATTTCTCTTCTTGCCTTCGTTGGCCTGGGGTACTTTTGCATCAACGCAATTTTTGCAGACCCCAACTTTTACGGACGCATGGACTCTTGACGACGCTTTCCGGCGCGAGGCCGGACCATTGCATATGACGACAAGCCTTATTGTACATAGGGAGCTAGGCTGGCAGCGATGCTGGCATCGTTTCACGGAGTATATAAGATTGTACGAGTCTGTTGAAAACCGAGTAAAGGGACTACGAATTCTATAATGTTTAATTGCAGACTATTTTTTTTCGTGCAATATTCCGACGTATAGACGCGATTCGATGGTAAGTCCTGTCATCACTGACGCTGGTAGAGCGCAACGCAATCACATTGCCACCTCCTACAAGCACATCATCTCGAAAACCGATTCCCTTCACTGTAAAGCAAAACCACAATCGCTAAAGAATCGGTGCCTCTTCGCTGCCCTAACGTACTGTGTACTGTGTAGACGACAAACGTTCCAGCCTCACCACCACGCCCCCGCCCTGCCGATCCCTTCCCGCCCACCGTCTCTCCAGCATTCACCCCATCCGTCTACCCCCGTCCGCCACCCACTCTCCCGGACCCCAAACCCGCAGCCTGCATGAACAGAACCACCGCCACTCCCTCCCTAAGCGCCTTACCCGCTTCTTGCTCACGCGCGTTCGGATACAGATGTACGACCGCAGGACTTATGAGCGCAAGGCTCACTCACACCGCTGCTACCCACGGTGGACATCTATCGATTAGTTACGGAGTAGGAGATCACGTCAGCAGGAGGGTCCGGAGGGGAGGGGAGGGGAATCGATGAACAGCGCCACTGCCGCGCACAGGCACGCAGGACAGGTCCCGCTTCGCACTGGAGGTGGATGCAGTGCAGTGCAGCGCAGTGGAGTCTGCACGTAAGCCTGGCGCGCCACCTCATCACTCCCCGATGCACGTCTCCAGCGGATATTACCATCAGCACCTCCAACCATGCGGAACAAGCACAGTACCCACGGCGCGTGTGCTCTGGGCAAGTAGAATACATACCAAGGGCTATGGCTATGGCTATGCAAATATCGAATCCGGAGGCGGTGCGTGGCATGGCATACAGTATCCGCGTTAGCGAGGTCCGTAGAAGACGCACTGAGATGGACATGCAGAGCACCGCAGACGGCGGGTCCTGCGCACGCACTCGCACGCACGCACGCACGCGTAGTCTACACACATACCCGTACATCTCAGAGATGCTCCGCGGGCGGCACGCAAATGCAGGGAAGATTGTACGACACACACAAAGGCGGCAGATGGGGGCATGGGCGCGTCCAAACACGCGTTCAGGCGATGAAACGCGAGCGAGAGTTAGATATCGCTTCGTCCCGCCGCACGCATGTGATGGTGTTGGCCTCCACTTGGGGTGCGGCGTGGATGACTACTCGGGCAGGTAGGTACCGTACTTCGCGAGCCATCTCTCCCGCTGCAAATCTCGCGGTGCACAAATTCCCCGTCCGTTGTGCCCGTCCACGGGGCAGGACAATCTCGCTCTGCGATCCCACGGACGGACTTCACAATGCGCCTGCGCCAGCGCCCCTCCTGTCCGTCGTCCTTTCGCTTCGCTTGCGCGCTGGCCCATGCACCCACCGTTTCACCCTACCGGCGATCCGTTTCATCGCGCTCTGCACACTCGCGTTGGCCATGCCCCATCAGATGAGTCCTGCCAAGCTAGAGGAGCGAGCAGTAAAGCGGCACGGAACACAGGCGCGAAGATCAGTAGATCCACGCCTCGGCAAAGGCATAGCAAGTTTGAAAGTCGAACATCTTCATTCTCTCTCTCTCAGGGTGATCCCGATCCTCACTTCAGGGGACGCAGTTCCCCATGCACCTCCTCCCCAACCTAGCACTAGCCATCCCCAGTACCCCCACCTCACTCCCAATCCACCAGACTAGACAAAAGGAACAAGTAACGCCGCCCTAGAAAGAGATAAGTTGCGTATAAACAGGCAACCATCCAACGAAGTAAAACAGGTAGCGAAAGCGTATGAAAAAGGTATTGGGTGAAGAAAGATTACGACCATGTGTAGCGTTGCGAAACAGAACCATCTCACCGTGAGACCGCGTACGTTTCAGCAAAAGACAAACACATCCAACCATGACAGTACCAAACACGTCGTATCCACGTGAACATCAACAAGCCAGTCCGTTTCCTCCTTTGTCTGCACTGTCAAAAGTCGACGCCGGAGAAAGCTGACAAAAGTAAACTTCTCCAAATCGAAAATGGTAAATGGGGAATCCGAGAAAGATAACCGCTGCGAGCCCTATTAATTGCCGGCGCTTTTAGGGGTGGTATCCGAAGGAAATAAGATGCGCGCGTGCGAAGGTTGCGAGAATAGTGAACCATAGAGGAATATCAAGTAGACCGCTGGTTTGGCGAGCAAATGGAAAGAGATTCGAAGTGCCGTAAAAACAATACGAGACGTAGTAAGCGAGTGCCGTGTCCGTGGACGTCGATAACCATGAAAACTCCATGCGCGCCGTAGTGATGCCGAAACAGCTTTCACATTCAAAAGAAATCACCGTAATGAGCCGAAGCCAGGTGTCACGAATGAAACAGGTCCCAAGCCCTCGCGCAGAGGGAGATGAACTCTTCCTTCTTCCTTTGCTGGGTCTCCGGGGAGTCGCGAGGTTCGCCAAAAGGCCCAGGGCGTGTCTGTTGTCGGCCTAGTGGAGGGGTTCCCATATCGCGCTCGTACTCGTCTCGGCCTCGTCTCCTGCCGCTACCGCTGCGGTGCAGATGATCGGCGCTGGGTGGTGGGTAGGCGTGAGAAGCGTTCTTGCCTGGCATGGGCGACGGGGGCGTCGGGGGCTGGTGGCCGCCATAGTGAACAATGCGGGGCAGAAGATCCTCACGGCCGCCGGAAAGGGTCTGGACAGCTTCCTCGGCGGACTTGTACTCTCGAGGGCGGGTATTAAGCGGCAATTGCTGATGATGCGGTGGTGGGAATCCCGGAGATGGGAGAGGTGGTTGTACGTTGGAGTGGGACGATGTACCAGGGCTGTTGGTGTACATGCCACGACCAGTTCCAAGCGGCTCCGGGAAGACATCTGCGATGGGTGGCAGTCTGTTGCTCGTCTGCTGTGCGGGGACATGGTGGATGTGTGAAGTTTGGGACAGATTCGAGGGACCGTTGGCGAGTTGGCGGGACGGCGGCAAGTTGGTGCGTAGTCCAGTGAAGGACTGGTTGATAGGTGCAGACTGGATTACTCGCTCGTTTGCGAACTGAGAATGCGAAGGAGGGGCGATGGAAAGACCAGGCGGGGGACCTTTCCTCTTGGGCGTCTTCAATGGTCGTCCGAATGGGCTCATATCTTGCTGACGAGGGTCGTCGTCGGGTGGTCCGCCTTTTCCGCCGGTCTTGTTGCGTGCTTCTATGATCTGCCTCTGCCTCTCTCTTACATCCATGCTCCTTTGAAGCTGCTCACGCATCGAAGGGTCGTTGGTGTGGAAGCCCGGAGACAGGCAAGCGATGCCGACACCGTGCAAGTCTTTACCGGTCGACAGACCCGCAGGTCGTGCTGTGAGGGCGCCGGAAGAGTGGACGACGTGCGAGTTAGAGAGGTTCAGGCGGCTGGGGCGGTGCCGCGAGTTGGGCATGTCGGGCGATGAGGGTTCCTTCTTCACGACGATCTTGGGTGCGGGGCCGCGTGACCTGTATGAGGAGGCACGGTTAGAGAAGCCACCATGGGCGGGAGGAGACATGGAGGTGTTGGGTGGTGTGAGCGGAGCGGTCGTGGGACTGATGGAAGAGGAGGGTTGGCGCAGAGAAGATGAGGAACGAGATGAGTAGTTCGAAGACATACGAAAGAGGTGAACGCTTTCCCTCGGCTCTCTGGGGCGCGGCGCTGGAGCCATCACTGGAGGAGGTAGGTGAAGCATTGTCTGCAACCCACTGAGAGCTCTTGGAGTTGGGCGTCACGGTGTGTGGAGAGATGGTGCTGGGCGCGATGGCAGCATATACTCTCGCTGGCCCCGGCTCGAGCACAGGCGCATGTGGAGCGGCCACAGGGGTCTGAGCAACAGCGGTCGTCATGGTGCTGTCGTAGGGGAAGGGGCTCGTGTGAAAGAATAGATGAGAAGGAGTGTCGCAGAGTGCTTGGGGGGCCGTCCCGCTACACCAAAGGTATGAAGAGCGGAGGTGCTAAGCCGCGTTGGCGAGGGTGTAACTCGGGGCGTCTGCGAGCAAACGGCGGGCGACTCTTGCGAAGGCGCAGCAGTGCGGCTCAAGCGTGGAGCGCGAGCAGTTAAGAGAGGATCGCAAGAAGGCCGACAGTCGAGGAGATGCGCGAGGCGGCGTGGATGATAAATTTGGCACGTTGCGCACGGATTTGAGTGGCAGGAGCGACCCATGCATGGAAGGCGCGACTGGCTGGGGTATCGCCGCTTTACACTGGTGCCGAGCGCGCCTTCCACTCAGCGCCAGCCGTGACTGCCAAAGATGCCGCCCTCCAAGCAACAGGTGAGTGATTCGCACATGCACACAGCCAATAGTGCACGCGTGGCCAATCACAGCGCGCCCCAGCGTTTCACGCGCCGAAAGCGGTCCTGAGCTCGGAGCCCTTCGAAACACGCCAAATTGCGTGGACCGCCGTTCATGGCCGCGAAGGTTTCACCCCCAACACGCCAGTCGAACAAAACCCAACCGTCCAGCAGCCTCGTCCCCGCCCAAGCAACCAACACTGTCAGGCTGCCTCTGGTGAAGTGCTTCCAGGGTTTTGAGCCTTTCAGCCGCCATTCCACGTGGTGCGCCGCGCCGACTCATCGCACGTCTGAGCGCCTGTCCGCGGGATCGCCGCTATCGTCCAACGCGGAATCGATTCGCCAGGGCGGATTGCGCACTTCCTCTTCCGTCCCAGGCTAGCAGGTAGCACCTTCGCAAGAAGCGCGAGATAGAGTGCTGGGGTTCAGTGTGCTAGACGCCTATCCTCCTGGCTCCTCTCTATACCTCACCTATACCTCCACACCTCCTCCCGCCCATCACGCGCCAATTTTCCTGAGACAGTCCATCTCCGACTAGCACTTCCTCTCCAGACCGCCTCTTTAAACTGCCTGCAGGGTTGCGGAACGTAGACTTCTTCACTTGTGCCTCACCACCTTCCTCGCCCGAGCTCGGCTTCGCTTTGCCTGCGTTGCTCCAGACTTCTAGGCGATGTTCTGGAACCGGTGCCTAGAGTTCCTGCAGCACACCCTCCCATTGTTGCGCTTCGGAAACGCTGGCGACGACAAAATTTCCTATCCTATTGCTTGCTTATGCGCACACTACGACGGACCCCGTCGCTTGAAACATCATGCGTCCGACCGTCAGCTTGACCGCCCGCGACGTGTGACAGGCCAACCATGGCCGGACTTTGTCGCGCAAGGGCATCCCTCTATCCATTCTGTCTCTGTGCTTTACGAGCACTTCCTTTGTTGACAATTACATGTTCTTAACACGCCCGTTATGCTTTCGCTTCTGCCGTCTGTCCGTTTCTTCCTCCATTTACCCTCGACCCGGGCAATAATCGTCAGGTACAGCCTCCATCTAGCCCGTACCCAACTGGGCCAAACCCTCGGGCCAGAACTGGATAATTTGACTGCAGAGAAAACGTCTTGACGAATGGTGTTTGTCGATCAGCCAACCGAGGGATCGGGACAAGACCAATCGGCCTACCATGCCAATATACCATGTCTCGGAGCATCTGCCTTTTGCGCAAAATCCTAGGGCTGGACGGTAGCATCGCAGCAAGACGGATACTTTTGTGGCGAACCCCACTACCACATGCGAATGCGTAAAGTGACCTCTACAGTAGCAGTGCTGTACTTCGCCCACGGCGCTGGATGCCTGTCAAAACCTTCAACCTTGCCATGTCAACCCCATCCACATCCTTGCGCCCCACCCATCCGCTCTTTCGGATACGCCACGAACGACCTCGAGTGCTCCCGGCCACAACATCGATAGCGCGACGCGAAATGACTTGCCCCGTTGTGAAGGACGAGTAAACTATATTATCGCCCGTTCATTTCGCGTGCGCAGCGCTTCGAGCGAAGCCAGCATCCTAGTCCCGCGTCGACATGGCTTTCCCGACAATCTGCTCATCGCAATATACTTGCTGGTCCCTCACGTTGAGCTGCAAGATAGACAGCCCCTCTATATGAGAAGCATAGAACCACGGCGCACAAGATCTCCGCTGCAGGGTCTCATCTACGTGCGACATGCTCAAAGTTACTTCTAACCTCAACCTAGGTTCAACTCAATTCAATGCAATGCATCTATCCTGCCGCTTTCCTTTCCTTTCCTCCACGCTGGTGCCTCTTCCCGCGCGTCGTTGTCTCTGCACTGCACTGCATTGCATCTACCCGCACCACACACACCCCGTCTAACCCCATCCAGCCTCGCCCAGTCAGTTCCCGCACACGGGTGCAAGTCGCCTTGTCTTGTACAACACAACTACTCGACCACCATGCCGTCCCACCCCTCGCAGCGCACACTGTGCATTCGCACACTGCGCCGTCCCCATGCAGCTAAGGCGGTACGTGTGCTTGTCTCGTTCGGTGCGTCGCACAAATACTTGCGCGTGTCCCCCGCAGTTGCACGCGGCGGGCAACGCTCATGCAGGGGGCTGCTTTGGGTGCGGCGTGCAGGTGGGCTCCCGAGTAGCTCGTCTAGTGTAGGTGCGCTGGCACGGTGGTAGGGGATGGGATGGGATGGGGTGAGTCAGCATGGAGGAAGGGGAGTCGTCGTGGTGGTGGTGTGCGATTGGGATGCGACGAGGTGCCAGGTTTGTATTGTTCGTTCGTGGAGTAGTCTTTGGTGTCATCGCGTGGTTTGCCTCGTGTCGTGTGGTCGAGAGACTTGGCCTGGCAGAAGGTACGCTGAGGCTTGCTCTACGTCGAGCTCCCCGACGAAAGTGGTGGGATCATAAGCGCAATTGATTATGGTAAAAGCGAGGCGGCGCGGTTGTTGGTCTGCTGAACCGTTATGAGAACAACTGCATCCAGACATCATCTTTCTAGCAAATCGAGCGTGCCTGTAATTTCCAGGAGGTATGTTACTCTCCAAGTCGAGCAGTGCAGCGCCTCTTCCAGGTGTTTTCACTGAGGCCTTTGAGGATTCGTAATATTCGTGAGCCGTCTATGTATACGTGGAGGTGCCCACTTGTCGCGATAGGGCTGTTCAGCAGATCATAAAGGATTGTGGCGTCTTTTGCGAGAACGTAATCATCTGCTCAGAGGATCTCTTGAAGCCCTGGAGAGTTCATCGTCAGCCAACGACCCTTTGCCACGCTCAGCGTGCAACCATCACCAAGGATCTATCAAACAGTCCATCGTCAGCCAACGACCCTTTGACATGCTCAGCGTGTACCTATCCAAGAAGCTCACCATCGAAAGCACCTTCATGCTCCAGGTTATATACCTTGTAGAAAATCCCAAGACAAGCTCCTACATTCATCTCCCCGTAGCGCAAGGGCTCATGTTGGTTTAATTCGCTATCCGTGCAAGATACTTCTATGTCAAGGCAATGCGTTTTCGACCCCATGTGTGAAAAACCTAGAATCTATGCGGCATGTCAGCATCATTTGGTTAGAGCTCTACACTATTTGAGACTCGTGCACTTCTTCCTGCTTGTGAGACCAGCGCATAGAAACAATTGCAATCGAGATTTACTCCAAACACGACATCAAAAGGCCTATAAAATGTTAAGTAGCCTACGCTGATTCTGATAGAGCTGCATCTATCGCAGTCTCACTCAAGGGCCACTAACTTGATTGAGGCCAGGATTTCATGCATCGGCGGTGGGGTGGTTGTGCGAGCAGATTTGGACTCTATCGACGGCAGTGCTGATGCATAGTACTCGAATTAGTGGTCACGAAATTTCATGGTTCAGCTTCAAATGTTAGAACGCGGATGGGGTGGGTTGCATATTTTCGGGAGTGTGTATGAAGACGCTATTGAATCGTCGTCGTGAAGTGCATCGATCGCCATAATCGTTCTTGTGGCGGTTGTCCCTCCTGCCCATGAAGAGTTCTCCCGCTTATCTTTGATTGGAAGGTCTAGGTCGCCCACCGACGCTCATCAGGAGGATTTGTTGAGTCACCTGGTATGGAGCCATTTAGGCCAAAGTAATGGTAGGATATGCATCGCCCCACCTTGGTATCTCAGCACCAAGAATTGCTTCCTGAAGCTTGATGAAGCCAATACGGCGATAGCGGCAAGATTCCTGAACACCCAACGTATCCGGAATGATAAGAAGACTTGGATACGAGGCAACGATGGCGTCTCGTCCCATCAACAGTGCGAAGACCGGAAGGCTTTGGAGTGTTTCGTGGCTGATCGTATAATCTAGGAGACCGTAGTGGAGTTGTTGGCTGGACTTGGTAACGAAGGCAAAATATCCATTGTTCTCTCTTATACGCTCGGGATCACCCACTGGGTCCCTAGTGACGCTAATGGGAACCAACGGTGCCTGGATCGCTATTTCCCCATCGTCCACTTCGCCGTATGGGTTCAAGCCACTGACGCGAACGCTGCTAGAGATTATGGAGGCGAGTCGCATGAACTGTGACAAGTCCAGCTGACGATAGCGCTCAAACGATCTTTGGTAGCCATCGGCAGCTGCCCACGACCAGGACGGGGCACGATACTGTACAGGTGGCCAGGTAGTATTGTAGCAACCCGTCCAGAGGAGGTCCGCGAACAACGTGTCTTCCCAAAGTCCGGCGAGGTACTTATCCCCGAGAATCTGCTCAAACTTTGCCGCAAGACCAGACATCGCAGGAAGCTTGTCGGCGCTTTTTGTTAACCTCCGACTGCTGTAACCTTCCACAAGTTCGTCCCAAAAGCCCCGTATAGTGCGGGTTTTGGACTGTCCCGGATCTATGGCAAAGAGGCGCCCTTCCATACAGACGTCATCCTCACTCAAAAAGCTCTCCTTGCACTCAAAATACATTTGGTCTTTCCCGTAAAACAAGCAAGGTGCGACCGCTTAACACTCGTTCTTGAAAGCACCATCCGCGGTCGCTGATTGGATCTTCTCGCATAAGAAGAGCTGTCTTCCCGTCCGTTTCGTTCTCCACTGGTAGTGGGAACACGCTGAGTTTGCCGCGTCTGTGGCTATATGCCGTGTAGTCAAAGGTAGCGTAGTTCGGAGGTGATCTAGCAGTGAAACACCCCTCTGTATTATCACTGGCCCCAGCTGCGGAGATGGTCAAGTAAGAATTGGCATATACGGAGCCCATCTGCGCAGCCTCCCGTTGCCAATCTTGCACGTCGTCTTGTATGATGCATAGTGCCTCAATCCATATGTAGCGAATGCCCATTTTCCTTGTGATAACGAAAGCATCTTGCCTTGTCTTTGGGAAACTTTCGAACCGTATTCCCGCCCGGTGAATTTTGTAGCGGGCGGTCGTCGTAGTCAGCTGCTGTGATTTTCTCCAGACGTAACTAAGTGCTGTATAGAGGCCGCGCGTACTATTGGTTTCCTAGAGTTTTATAACGTCGGACGGAGGTTCGCCGACATCTAAGAGCCTTGTTGGATATGGCATGTCGGCATGCCCGAGGGCGCAGGTATGGTGATGGTCACAGTTCTTGACCCATCCGGGTGCGCGATCCAAGCTTTCGGGCCAGGAAGGATTTGGTTGCACTACTCGTCCTCTGAATGTTTGTGCGAGAGGATCGGTTTCTTAAATGTGAAAATTAAGCTTGCAATTCGATAGAGGTCTCGTCTATGTATGATGCATACCTTCAGTCACTTGGCTCCGGAAAGATCCCGTGTATTTACAGTGTGTCATTGCTCCGGGTACCAAACGCAAATCGTATACCCCCGTTAGGTCGATCGATAAGCAAGCTTTAATCTCGATCTTGGTCCAGCCAAGGTAGGCAATGAGTAATCATGCTGCACTTGAGTTGCCTAATCGGCGGTTCTAGATTCCACCATAACTTGTGATGTATTTGCCAAATCGCGCTCCTTCAGCTTCAGCAGCTCCTGGCAGTAAGGGCTGTGCATTCGAAGCCAAGTGCCATATCTGAGAAAGACAAACGGTATGATTGCCATGGCTAGACTGAGGAAGCCTAGAAGACTGCACGCCCATGGAATTCCGAGTCTCTCATACATCGGACTAGCAGCCAATGGAAGCAGAACAGCAAAAATGCTACGACTAAACGCCGACGATGCCAAAGCCGATGCCGCAAAGATGTCGTATGCGTCTGCGAGATAATTCAGCATGGATATGAAAACCAATTCGAGACCCATGCCGAATGGAACTCCGGCAAGCATGGGGACAATCCAGTGGGTGTCTGATCGGGCAGTCCAACCCTGAAAACATTTATATCAGCTCAAGATCCCCGCGGGGTGGTCTTGGAAGACTTACCAGCCAGAATAACGATGATACATTCAATGGCCCGCTGACACACGCCAAAGGAAGTCGACGATATTCCTCACTCTTCGACCACGAAGCATTGCGCTCTTTGGCTTGTTCGAGGAATGTGTCGTACCAGATTGCTATGCCACAAGCGATCACGCCGCCAACCCCGACTAAAATCTCAATACACAATTCAGTTACCTTTGGACATTTGACTCACCTGGAACCAAGGCTACACCAGCAAGTCCATCATTGAACTTGTATATGCCTAAAAGGAGTTAACATCCAAAAACAGCCAGTGAATACTGGGAGTTACCTTGAAACACAATGGGGTAGACTTGGAAGAAGATATAGAATATTCCGAATTGGAGAGCCAAGTACATGCAAGTGCAGATAACGATAGGTTCTTTGAACATCACCACCTAGATGGTTAGCTAACCCTATAGTAAATGGATTATCACATACCGGTCTTGCGAGCTTCACCGTTACGGTGTGCTTCCACCCATTGTCCTCAAGTTCGATGGGCGCATATACATTCTGGGCATGGTTAGGCGATGCTGCCCTCATTCGTTTTGCACGCCGCAAAAGGATGACTGGAGGGTACGTCTCTGAAGCATATGTCAGGTGGATCTCATCAAAGTCAATATCAAATATCGTACCTGGGAGAACAAGAACAAGCGGCCAAGTTGCACCGGCAATTATCAACCCGACCCAAAACGTCCATCTCCACGAGACCGGTGATACGAACCCCGAAATGATAGGTCCAATGATTGGACCTAAGGAAGTCAACTGAATCCCGTTAGCATTTCAAAACTCTCCCTCGTAATATACTTACTCCTATTAGGGCTATCGCTTGACCTCTTCTCACAGGATCATCATAGATATCGGCAAAAATGCCGCCCACAACTGTTATTGGCGCCGATGCAAAGGCACCCGAGAGGAAGCGAAAAATCAACAAAGCTGGCCATGTTGGTGCTAAAGCGCATGCCAGGGTGAAGACTGTAAAGCCAAAGAACGTCGAAAGCATGACAATCCTTCTCCCATGCATCTCGCTGAGTGGACTGAACAACGGCGGCCCAAAGACATATCCAATCAGGTAGACGGAGTTTGGCAATGCCAGTTGTTCGGCGCTTGATACATTGAATTCTTTGGACAGATAGTGAGAAGCGCCGCTTGGGAGTGAGGAACCAAGTGTGCTGTTGGATGCGAGTGCAAGTCCGATTATCAGGACGAGAATCTTCCTGCTCTGTTGAAAGTGAGAAGCTAAATATGATGGTAAAAACACGACTTTTCCACGTACCGTACTCCAATTTGCAGCGCGTTCAGGGTCTCCATCAGAAAAGGCGACCAATCTCACATCCTCCATATCACCATTGACCATGTGGACAGAGGCCATCGTGATGATGTGCCGTGGTGATGTGTCGTGATGTTGTGTCGTCATTTGGGAGCCCGGTGAGAACTCAGTAAAAAGGTACCGTGGGTGAAAGTGACGATTGTTTAGATCTGTAGAACTGGACCAGCTGAATTGATTACTAAGCACTAAAGAAGCTGCGAGTGCCGGCCTGGGGTTCGGCCAACGGCGACGCAGGGAATTAGACGTGAATCAGCAGCTTCCTGTTCGAGTCTCAGTGTTACGGCTGCTACGCCGCACCAGAATTACGAGAATGACAGCGTCAGCAGTGGTGCCCAATGGGAGTACAACTAAGAGGATTACGATCATAGGTCAGATGCTAAGCACAATATGAACACATAATAAGGTCATGTAACGGGATCTGTAGATTTGTAAGACAAAGCTACAGAGCCATCATCAAATAGTAATATATAGAGATAACATATTACAACTAGATGATTCTTATTATTCATATATAATACAGTTCTCTGCATCTAGTTTCCTCACAGGTGCGTAAGGGAGGTTGAGGCCGGAATGGGCGGTGGGCAGATGGAGAGAGAGAGAGGTAGGGCTTGTGTACGTGTGGACATGTGTACTGCGTGCGTGAAGCTCTGTGTGCAAGTCTGTGTGTGTGTGTAACATGCGTGGACTGTGTATGCATGCCAGCATGTAAAGGTGGAGTGCAGTTGTCGTTGCATTTGCTGCAGTCAGCTCAATAACGTATGGATTCGCCTTCAGGTGTGCAGATCAAGCTCTCCCATCCCATCTCATCCCATCCCATTCTTCTGATACCGGTCTTATATAACTTTCCTCACCTGTACATCCTCTTGTCTAACTCAAATTCCCTTGTATCTCATCCTTCACTTCCTTCCCTCAGCCGTCGGCGTCCCCGGAAACGACACCACCGCTTCCACCGTCACACATCCCCAACAATGTTGTTCGAAATAGCACCCCTTCCCAACCTGCTGGTCCTAGCAGTACCCTTCACCATCATCGTCTTCTTGGTCCGCTTCATCCGGCAAGCAGCGTTCCGCAAAACAGGACCGAAAATTCCGCCTGGTCCGCCGGGCAGTGATCATGCGAAGTACTTGCAAGCTGATCGCTGGAATGTGTTTAAGGCATGGAATGAGAAATATGGTATGTCTGCTCCTGTCCCGGCTGTGTAGAGAGAAGTGTGGTTTGCTGACATGGGGTGGGGGATAGGTAATGTGGCGAGTTTTTATACAGGGCCGCAGTTTAATATTTGTATGTTACCTGACCCTAAAGAAGTGAGCAGTGATGGGCTTGGGAAGGGCTGACTGATGTGATGGGTGCTAGTGCTTGGGACTATGGAGGGAGCTATAGATCTCCTCGAAAAAGCCGGCGAGACGTTCTCCAGCCGTCCCGACTTCGTCATGGGGTAAGATCAACATCCTCCCCCATCCCCCTCCTCTCACCCCCTCAAACACTAAACAAGACTAGCGAATTCCTCTTCTCTCGACTCCGAGGATTCTCCATGGTCTACGGCCAAAAATGGCGGAATTGGCGCACGGTTAGTCTTCTTGTTTTTTTTTTCCGGATATTTCGAAAAGTCAAATCATGATAGGGGGCTAATGGAGGCGGTGTGACGCGATAGATTCACAACTCGCATTTCAGCGCCAAGGCATCACCAGCGGCGAAGCCGATGCAGGAGAATGAGTCGGCGGTGCTGATTAAGGATTTATTAGAGAATAAGGCGGAGGATGGTATTTTGGACCGTAAACATAAGATTTTGAGAAGGTAAGAGTACTGATGGATGGAGATTGGTGGGGATGATAGAGGGGGGAGGGTGCTAATGGGTTTTATAGGCATATGGCGTCTACGATGTTTCAGATGGCGTATGGACGGAGGGTCACGTCTATGGAGGATCCTTTGATTATGGAGCATGATGAGGTTGAGGAGTGTAAGTACTTGATTTTCCGCTTTGACAAGGGCTTTGCTGATCGTTTTGACAGATATTGAAAGGTACGTCGGAAACCATGCTGTTATAATCAGATAACTGTTCACAAGTTATTTACACTGCTTTTAGTACAAAGTAAGTGTCAATTACGGACTCAACCTCTGAGTATGGACTAAGCCTTTATCAGGGTCCCGGGCCGCTTCTTCCTCGAGAGTGTAAGTTCTTCTAGCAGCGATAAACTTTGATTCAGAAACTAGAAGTAACCACCAAAACAACCAGTGGCCTCAACTACTATGGCTCCCAGTAAGCAGCGCTTCTCCCTCGCCATGGTAAAGTTCCACTAACACCCCTCTGGAAACCCCTGCAGTGGTTCAGCTGGGAACCCGAGAGACGCCGAGACACCAACACAAGACTCTACAGGGCCGTAATGAACGACGTCAAGAAGCGAATGGAAGAGGGCACGCAAGTCCCATGCACAACCCAATGGGCTCTAGAACGACAAAAAGAATTGGGCTTCGATGACCTGGAATTGTCTTATGCGCTGTCTTCTCCGTGGGCTGCGGGCATTGGAACTGTGTCTACTGCGATTGAGATTGCTATCCGTATGTTTAGCCCTTCGATGATTTTACGATGCCTTTCATTTATCATTTTCCACGGAGCGTGGACCTCTGACCGTGTTATGTAGTCGCCATCTTGCACTACCCAGAAGCCTACGCGAAAGTCAACGAGGAAATGGACAGAGTGGTAGGACGAGACCGTATGCCTACTTTTGCAGACCAGCAAAGCCTGCCTTATCTAGACGCTTTCATCAAGGAGACTATGAGGTATATCTCCCTATCCCATATGCCCGTAAAGTAATGGGCTGACGTGCATTTTGATGCAGATGGCGCCTCGTGCCACCAACAGTCATTGCGCACTCTTCGGTCCAGGATTATACGTATAAGGGCATGTTTATTCCGAAGGACACGGCGATTTATCCCAATGGCACGTGAGTCCTCCCTGAACCCCAAATCACAACTTCGTCCATCCGTCCAGTGATTAACAAACATGATCTCTCGTAGGATGATGATGAGAGATCCAGCGGTATTCCCTGATGGTGATGCGTTTAAGCCGGAGAGATTCCTGAATGTCACCGATCCAAGGCTGCAGACGTACAAGTTCGGCGTGTTTGGGTTTGGGAGAAGAATTTGTCCGGGGATGTATGTTGCGCTGCAGTCGCTGCATATTGCTATGGCGCGGTACGTGGAGCCTTCCTTCCTTCTCTCCTTCCTTCCTTCCTTCCTCCCTCATCCCCTCTTTCCACTGCCTTTGTTTTCAAACCCGACTTCCCACTGACGCCGCCAAACAGCATGCTCTGGGCGTTCGAAGTCCTCCCCGTCATCGAAAACGGCAAACCCTACATCCCCGACGCCGACGATTTCAGCTACGGTCTCGTCAGCTACCCCGCGGCGCTGAGATACAGACTTGTTGCGCGGAGTGAGAAACACAGGGAGATTACTATGAGGGAGGCGGAGCTGGCGGAAGAGAGAATGGCGGGGTTGCCGGGGTCGTATTGAGAGAGAAAGGGAAAGGAGAGAGAGAGGAGAATATATTGAATGGCTAAATTCAACATTTTGTCAGCCCCTTCGTCTCGATGCGGATCGAAGGGGAAAGGGGGAGAATATTGTTTAGGATTCTGTACAGAGCGGAAAATATCTACTCTATCAAATGAATGAATAATATTTCGAGATAGATTCTGAACATACTACTTTAACGGAGGATGTCTTGGTTTAGACGTATTATGGTAATGTTATCGATGTGCATATATACTCGTGGTTTATGTACGCGAGTATTGAAGTAGCATGTAAAATCTTCAAACTATAAGAGATATAAAGTCCAAAGTGTATCAGAAAACCCTTCTTTTGAAACACAAAAAAGGAAGCCCTATCAATCTACGTTACACCCGACCCCGAACCAGAGCCTAAATCCGAAAACAACAAAATTTACTGCCATCCCTCCCTCTTTCTAAAATAAGGGTTATGCACTTTCCGCACTTTATGCCCCTTATTCTCCTCTCCGCTCCCGCCCGCACTACCCTCGAGCTCACTCCCCTCTTTGATCGTCCACACATCACTGACTTCCAGCTCTCCTCGTTCCCTCCTCCGCTTCTCCTTCTTCTCCCTCCGCTTCTCCTTCTTCTCCCTCCGCTTCTCCTTCTTCTCCCTCCGCTTCTCCTTCTTCTCCCTCCGCTTCTCCTTCTTCTCCCTCCGCTTCTCCTTCTTCTCCCTCCGCTTCTCCTTCTTCTCCCTCCGCTTCTCCTTCTTCTCCCTCCGCTTCTCCTTCTTCTCCCTCCGCTTCCGCTTCGCCTCTGTGGACTCACTTTCTTCGTGCCAGCCTATCATGGCGGGTCGTCTCTGCACTGGCAGTGGCACCGCCTGTGGTTGATGGAAGAAGTAATTTTTTTAAGAAAAAGATAATTTCGCATAAGTTATTGTAACTCGTATTCTGCGATAGTTCCTCTAGAACTGTCTCGTGGAACACCACCCCAAAGTCTATGTGCAAACCAAGAGTCCTCCACGAATTCAACTTTGTCTTGACCGGTGTGAATTGTAGTACGCAAGGGATTTCAGCCGCATAAGAATGCGTGACCGGACATATTGGAAACACCGTCCGAATTCCATCGGACCACAAAATTCTCAAATGATAGAGTGCACGTGTAAGAGTAGGAGAGAAGTTGTTGCTGATACGGCGCTCGAGCTGCGAGAATCCAAAAGTGAGATCAGGCGCGCGTGGTCACTGGCAGATTGGCGAATGATGGAGGCACCATTCTGACAACATATGTTTTTTGACTTTCGATGCAATGCTCGTCCATTAGGATAGCGCTAGTGTATGTAATAATCAGATGATTAACGTTCTAGGCGAGAAAGATCAACATCTTTCGACCACCAGCGACCGGTGAGGAAATTTCGGAACTTGGCTATGCGTTTCCGTCTTAGCTTTGACCATCTTTTATGCGTGTTCACCACCATGGGACTGATTATCCTGACAGCTCGTTTTGAATGGTTATCGGATAGGTGACGTACTACAAGAAGCTGGGGAAGGCCTATAATTCGAATAATGTGGTCGCCAATACGTGCATCGTGTGAGCAAGCTGTCAAGTAGGGTTCGTCGTTGATGACAGCTTGGCATATCTTCCGGCTTCCCTTCGCAAGTAGGTTGCAGATGATGATTCGGGTGGTAAGAAAGTCGTGAAACCATGCAGGAACTTCTTGGCCGTCAGTTAACCGGCGCAGTATTGTCTCCAAATTCCCTCTCCGAGAGGTTTTGTAGCATTGCTGCCATTTCAAGAGCTCGTCAGGAAATCTTTTATCAACCGCTGCATAGTCTAATATTGCCCTGGCCATAGGGTGTTTAAGGTCTAGAGTCCATGCGGCACACAGAAGCATCGTCTGCAGGTTCTCTAGGTGAAGGTCATGCTCGGTGAGCATAATTCCATCGCTAGTCGCATGGAAGCTAGCGCAACCTCCTATGTAGCCAAGTTGAGCAGCGCGTATACGAAGAATATCCTCATTCTGGCTCACTGTTAGAACTTGTTTTGTTCGCTCCATATGAACAGCTCGTGCCATGTCATCCAAGCTCTTGAAGCTCCAACCTTGAGAATCCACGCCGACATCGCCATGATGAGTGAACCATTTGTGCCGTTTCGCGGCGGACCAGTCTGGCACCCATGAAGGAAGCCCAGGCAGGTCTTGCGCGGCGGCCATTGGAAGAAAATTCATCGACCCGGTTATCGCGATCAGATGAATAGTCAACGTGTGATATATCTTCTCGACTGGCAAGGTGTAATCAGGTTTGTGAAGATCAATAGCGCCTCTTTTCTTGAGAATGGACCATATTCCGTATGCCATGTCTTTCGGATCTGTGGCTTGTCGACGATAAAGTCCACTCAACAAATCATCTTCCGCCGAAATGTGAGAGTGCCGTTGCGCGAAATCGTGAACGCTTATTGAACTTATAGGAAGTATTGGTTTAAACCAAACAAGTGGGACAAAGACTCCGCAGATAGACAACAACAGCTTGCTGACTGGCCCGTGAGCCCGATCCTTGTCGAGTATGCCTGCCATATGTTCACTTAATATCGAGAGAAAGATCCGCACCGCCGCCCTTCCTATCAGTCCAACAGTGTAATATATACGCCCGATGGACGTTAAGAATATGTTGTACTCCGCCAGAAGAGGTTTAGGGTTGACACTGATCGACGTGCCCATCTTCTCTCTCCCTAGAATGATGCTTTCCCAAGGAATGACGATCTCATGAAGCAGATCGTACTGCACATTGCACAGGAAAAGGATGCTCCATTCGAAGGCAGCCCAGTCCAGATGGCAGTTTCCACACACTAACACCGGCTTCGAGGCGAGCAGAATCTCTTGATAGGTCCACGCACGACGTAGCCAGTCACGACTCAGTAGCTCTTGCAGATCGCTCCGTGTTACGTGTCTGTCTCTGCGCAGCGGTATAGGGCTCAGAGCTTAGTGTGTCAGCATGCGTACGAAATATCGTGAGCTGCCCAATAATACGTACGGACAAATGTATAATACGAACTCCACAGGTTCAGCCACATCCAGAACAATAACCATGCTACGACCCATTTGTGTAATATACTAATGGTTACGGACCCGTCTTGTGAGATTGTGCGGTATTTCTGCAGACCGAGTACGTCGAGGTATGCCATTGTTCTGTCTGAACCGCCAGATCCTTCTCCCAACCATACATAGGTGACTGTCGCCATTGAATAGATTCCCCCCATCATAGAAACTTGGTGTGACTTTTCAAAGCCATCATTTTGATTGATACAGATGGCATCAAGCCATATCCTAAAACCACCAAGTTTTGGTCGCAGGTGCCATAGGGCTGAAAAGCAGTTGCTAGTTACTTCGAACGGAACGTTGTTGCATAGTATCGTGTGTTTAGGAATCGCATAAGTTCCCCAGACATATGACAGTGCGCTGAACGCATTTCCTTCCTCGAGGTCTAACACACTGATGGTGGCTTCGATCGGTGCGTCGGTCGTATTCGGTGGGAGCGGCTTGATGTCCAATACGCGTATACATTTTGTGATTGGAATGAGAGGAGTTGCCTCATAGACATTGCGGATCGCGTCGATGGTAGTCTCAGACTCTTGAGGAGAGTCGTTTTCTTCGCTCATTGTTGTGCACATTAGGTGTTGGGGGCCGCCGGGCACAAAGCGTGAGAATCCAGGCACGATGTTGAAGTGGTCGAGCTAATAAGTCTCAGGCTCCAGCTGAGAGCGGGGTCATCGTATTTCCATATTGAACAATACCTTGACTCCACATTTCGAGGCTGTGGGACCCAAGAGATTGCTATGGTCATGAAATATCCGGTGAAAAGGCGTGCTAACAAAGCGACGATTGACTGGCTCCACAGCTTTTCCCTTATTTATCAGGATAGCTTTCCTGTATGGTCCAAGGTACTCTCCCTACCCTTATCAGAAGAAAACTGAGCAAATCTACAGCTGCTGCCGATCCTTGCTCGTTTGCTACTTTTGCGCTTGCTCAGCTGGCTGCCTGGCGGATATTCAGGTATGGCAGCCTTCTCCTCCCGAGGTCTATTCGAGCTATTTGAGCCTTGCCCATAAGAACGCGCCTCTCTTGTGCGACCAGGAGATAGCTTCTCCGAGGCCAGTACAGCTTGTCAGGCTGATCGAACGATATGTTGGTCACACTTCCCTGGTTCTGCTGATTGGGTAGCCGCATCCTTATGCTTCGTTCCCAAGCTAGAGCAACGAATCTTGTGCTGCGACTTATTGAATCATGTGGCTTAGCTTCTGCGCCTAATCACCCCCGCACATCCACTGCAGCCTCCAGGATCCGGTCAAAACCCTCCTGTGGAATACATTGAAAGCTAAGACTGAGATTCCTCTGATTCTCTGCCTGAACAGGCTTATACTTTTCGATTACCAAGCTATTGAAAGGTTGTAGATCTCCCTTCGAGTTTCACTACAATACGATCGTAGTTCGTCGCAGCGAACAGAACCAAAGGTTTTGTACCAAACTCTGCATTGAAGCGGAACTAATCCTCTACCCAAACATCTTTCCCTACTCCTCCGCGCCCATTCCCCAGCCCCACCACATCTAACTCCCCAACTGCACCGCCCTCTGCCTCATCCACTCCCCGCCGTTAACACCCCTCCCCTCCGGCTCAAACTTCCCCGCGACCTTCCTCCCTCCCCCAAATGCCTGAACTCCTCACAAGTCTCCATCAACGCCTCATTATGCGGCCTCACAAAATACACAACACTATACCTATCCACGTCCCCCTGCGCCCCCGGGGCAGGAACAACACGATGCTTAGCAGATTTCAACACGCCGTTTGTGAAGGTGACCATCGCGTCGCCTAGATTGATGACCGCGCAGCCGGGAAGCGGCTTGACGTACTCCCACTCCCCTGCTTTGGCAGGATCGTGGCTTTGGATTTGCAATCCGCCGAGCCAGTTGAAGAGGATGGTGATACTGCCGAAGTCGGTGTGGCTGGGTAGCCCGATGGCGTGTCTATCCGACACATGCGCGTACTTGTGCGTAAGCCTGCAGTGGTCGCCGCTGGGCTTCGTGAAGATGTTCTTGTCCTGGAAGGCCTTCGGCTCTACGCCCAATTGTTGTGCCAGCTCGCCGAGTATGAGCATGCCCACTTCATGCGCATCTTTAGTGAAGGACTGGAAGAGCGCTTTGTTCTCTGTTATTTCGGACGGGTAGGAGCGCGACGCGGCCACGCCGTGGACGTGGTCTTTTGCTACGTTGAAGAACTCGGTTGTGTCGGGGCGTAAGTTGGGGTCGGTGGATTTGACTGTGCCGGCGCGTTTGTAGCCAAACAGACTCACGCCTTTGACTAGGTCATGTTTGGTTTTGTATTCTAGCTCGTGGTCGAAGACTTGATGGGATATTTGGAGAAGGCGTTCTGAGGCGGATAGGAGGGATGAGCCGATGGTGGTGGCGGTGAGGTCTAGATAGAAGAACCCGTGGGTTCGGCATGCTTCCAGGGCGGATGCGCAGGCTGGTGGTTTTGAGGCGAGTAGGTCGCTGAGAGAGATGCGGGCGATGGGTGCCGTGGGGACGTCGGAAGGGAAGGGAGGGAGGTCCTTTGAAGACGACATCAGATGATAAATACGCGAACACAATACCCCTTAAAAGCCTTAATAATAAGAAATACAATGAGAAATGCAATCCAAACTCTTCACCCAGTACTGTAGATACCAAGCAATGAACAATGTTAAGATCGAACTATGATTCCTTTTAACGAGGTACGCAGATAGCTATCGTAAGAAGCTTCCGCGAAAAGTATAAACATATAAGAGAAGAGCAACCACTGCCCCACGTCGGGTCAGACGGAATCGCGATCTATTGTCCCCAAGGATGCACATTACCGCGGTCGATCGATTGACGTAAGTCTAGCGGAGTGCTACCCCGCTTCCCCAACACAACGCCATTTGCCGAACATAACGGTGGTATCAGAAGCAGACCCATCTAATATCGAACGCCCCTCATTGCACACGCTCTTCGACGCAACATGTGGCGCGATATCCTTGCCAGTCATCTCATTCATCTCACTTCGCCGAAAAGGGACTCGAGAAGTGGTTTTGAAGAGCATCAAGAGCCAGGTCATTCCAGTCCATCCTCCAGTCTCCGTTTGCCCTGAATGGATCTTTGTGAATGAATTTGGACACATCCTCCTGCATCTTCAATACCTCAAGATACCCAACGACCTCAGATAGGACGTCTTGAACCGGTACATTAGCGACCGGACCCTTGAATTCTGGGATCTCTAGTAGATTGTGTGGTTGTGCAGCGGCCTTCAGAGAGGAGTCATCGATGAGGATGGTATTGCGCTGGTCGAAGTGCGCACCGAACTCATGGCCGGGCATATGGCATTGAATATCCTTTGACGCCCATATCGTATGGAGGTTCTTGTAGCATTGTACATTGAGGCTGTAGTGCTTCGGCTCGAGACCAAGCGTATCCCTCGCCCAGCAAGCGATCAGCCGGTGGCGATATTCCTCAAGCCCAATTTCCACTAAAACGTTGACGTTATCCGGCTTCGCGGACGACCAGACCATGACTGCGAAGTTATCGAAGAGATAGGCTAGGAATTGCTTGAGAAAGGGTCGAGCTATCATCTTCCTGGGCTGGTTGCGGGAATTGGGGCGGTAAAGTAAAGTGCCATTCAGATCTAAGATCACAAGCTTCCTTGATGGAGGGATCCTAACCTCGGCTTGCAACGAAGCTTGCTTCATGTACTGGTGGGTGGGTATCGGTGCGGGAAGATAGATTTTCGGATCTTTTTTCTTCTCCTTCGGTCCGTTTGGCATTGGAGGACTGCGCACTTTGTTAGCTCGCCGTTTTTGAATCCTACTTGTTCGGACCATATGAAGGCTGCCATACCCTTTAGGCTGTGAGGTAGTCACCTGCGACCGTGACATGTTGGGGGTCGGTTGCGCGAAGTGGGGAAGACCTAGAAGTGGACGTGGGTTCTGTGCGAAAGGGCTGGTATGGTTATTAGTAGACTGTCTCCACGGAGGCTGTTTGCTTCCATACTGTGCTACTGTGTTTCCCGTACTTCCCGTCATAGGAGGCGGAGGAGGCGGTGGGGGGAAGCCGCCGGTGAAGAAAGGTGGTAAGCCACCATCTGAAGGCGGCGGTGGAGGAGGCGGGGCGCTGTTGAAGGGACCTTGTCCCGTGAAATAGTGTGACAGCGAATGGTTCGCATTCAGAGAGCCCGGCTGTGCAAGTCCAAACGAGCCTGCAAACGGAGGGGCACCGTGTACACCCGACAGCGGAAGGTTTCCGGTGAAGAACCCTGAATGATTTGGCAATTGTCCGGGGGCAGGACGCTGCTGATGGCGCTGCGCCTGTTCTTGACGATATGCCTCCACTCTTTGGTAATCTTCAGTCAGGCCGTTGTCGGTAGTCTTGAGGACCTCCTTCACGTCTGGTGGCAGCGAAGGACGCGGAGGCAGAGCATGCGCCGGCGGAGGGAAGTTCGTACGGTTGTTGCCATTGTTAGGCTGTGGCTGAGTGGGAAGCTGGTTGTTGGCGGTATTGTTCATCTTATCAGTCGCGACCTCGGTCGCAGTTGCCAGCTTTGACTTAGTTACATTAGCATTTGCGGATTGCAGCTCTTGTAGGTGGCTATTGTACCGTAGAGGCGACGACGCCATGAGGGGCACCTTTGCCAAGCTTTTCGTTGCTCCGTTTGTTGCCTGGACGAAAGCGAGAGATTACTCGAGGGTACGCAACTTTAGGAAGTCGCATGTAATGCCGATGGTGAAGGTGAAGGTGAACATGACGGCGCGTCTACCTAGAATTCTGTGGACCCTTGGTCGCGGGGAATCGTCGGTGCATGTGGGTCGGCGAATCGGCGTGGGGAATTCCCAATAAAAAGTTATGAGAAAGCCATCGTACTGCTCACACACTCCCACTCGACACGCACGGCATGCCGCTCTCTTCAAAACTCGAGAAAAAGCTACGGGCTGCAGAAGAAAGCTCCGACGATGAAGAATATTACGAGGTCACCGACCGGTCCTCGTCGCCGTCTATTATTGAGACAGGTGAAGGCGGGGAATTGCTAGACTCAGAGGAGGAAGATGAGGGCGACGAAGATGATCTTGAAGACGAGGAAATGGTATGAAGTCTCGTAACATGCCAACTCCTTCGTACTAAATTGTCATAGTCAGACAACGCAGAAGAAGTCGCGAAGGCACAAATGAGCAAAGTCTCGTTTGGCGCATTGGCAAAAGCCCAAGACGCCATCTCCAAGCAACATTCCGTAGACCGGAAGCGCAAGCGTGGAGACGAATCCTCGAAATCGCAAGACGACAAGCTACAAGCTTTGAGGGAGCGATTGGCGGAAATCAAGGCGGCAAAGCTTGCGCAAGGTGGCACTTCTCAGCCAAAATCGAAAGCCCGGAAGACACAGCAAAAACAGCACACCAGGGACGACGATGGAGAGGAAGATGACAGCGACGATAGTGGCTCCGACTCCGATACAGCACCCCGCGCGCGATCCAGCAAGCACGCCCCAGCTGTGCAAACGAGCAAAAAGGCAGTCTCAAGGAAGCGCCAGGTTGTCGATGCGAAGAAGCCCAAGTTCCGCGACCCCCGTTTCGATATCGGCCCACAGCCAGATGACAACACCCTCCACAAGCGATATGCCTTCCTGAACGACTACAAAATCTCCGAGATGAACGAGTTGCGGGACGCTATCAAGAAGACGAAGAATGAGGCAGACAAGGAGAAGCTCAAGAAGAAGCTTACGTCGATGGAGTCGCAGCAGAAAGCCCAACGCAACAAGGACCAGCAGCAGGACGTACTGCGGGAGCACAAGAAGAAGGAGAGAGAGCTGGTCAAGCAAGGAAAGACGCCGTTCTTCTTGAAGAAGTGTAAGTTCATGCACGCGTACCTGAGACTATGGAACTACGAATACTGACTGCGCTCCAGCCGAACAAAAGAAGCTCGCCTTGGTCGACCGCTTCCAAAATATGAAGTCCAAGGACCGCGACCGGGCGATCGAGCGCCGCCGCAAGAAGGCGACAGCGAAGGAGCGCAAAAACATGCCCGCGGAGAGGCGTGGAGTCTAGGCACATGTTCATCATGCGATACAATACGATACCCCATGCGATTACGCGTTCGTCACATTCTTTGCAATCCATCTCCATGTGTCGCGTCGTTCTGCACTTTCATATGCTACAGCCCCGTCCAACAACTCCAGGCTGCACGGTACGCTAGATCCGATCAAGCATCCTGACCACCGAACCAGCCACGCGCTCTTCTTCGCGTCTAGAATTGCGCCAAATACGACCTCCATATTCACAATTGCATGACATTGGCTTTCCGATCGCCGCGATCCTGGATGGTGCGTCGCACTAGGCGGGGATGTGGTTGCAAGCAGGGTTCGTCCTGCAGTAGGCGTGCCGCAACATCGTCATCGACGTCATACCCGTTCACATACCACCTCCCAGCCTCCCTGACCTGCTTTATTAGGTCGGCACGGCCACACGTCTTGGTTCTTTATTTGATATTCGCCTCTCACTTTTCTGTTGCGCAGTTCGTCTTCGTTTGATACTTCATTCATATACCCAGTTTCGTTTTAGGAAGTAACGCAAGAGACGATCAGACATCATGACGGCCCCACAGGACAAGCCGCTCAATGAGTACGTTGCCATCCCCAGCCTCAATCATCTCCAGCCCCCCGTTTCCCGTTCGCATCAATGAATTGTGCACTAACATGAAACTCCAGGCTCCTCTCCCGTTCCATGGTCGACATCTACGTCGGCACCGAGAACACGCACTGGATCCTCCACGAGAAGCTCCTATGCTACCACTCGCCCTTCTTCCGCTCGATTTTCTACGCAAAAGGCAGCAACAACAAGACCTACGGCCTCCCCGACGAAGAAGATACCCCCTTCAAAACCTTCGTCGGATGGCTGTATTCCTCTTCGCTCCCCGTCCCCCGCGAAGAAAGCGACCTCACAATGCTCTTCGACCTGTACCTCATGGCGGAGAAATTCCAGATCCCTGTCCTGATCGCCGATGTCCTGCAGGTGGTGCGGGAGTGGTACAAGTTCTCGGACACATACCCAGGACTCAGGAGGGTGCAGTATGTGTATGCGAATACCGAGGATGGCAGCCCAATGCGGCATATGCTCGTGCACTCTGTCGCACGTATGGTTGTCCTTGAACAGGGCATTCCGACGCACTGGGACAAGGCGCTTAAGAAGAACGGTCAACTCGCTGTCGATATCCTTAAGGCCATTCAGGATTGGCGATTGGACGAGCAAATCATCCCCGACTCGCGCGACGACCCTGCCGACGCTGAAGAGCTCATCGATGTTGAGGGTGACCTTGCCGACGCGGAGGGCGAAGGTGAACAGCAAGAGCAGCAGCAAGAACAAGAGGAAGAGGAAGTTGAGGAGGAAGACTCCACCGATGACACGGTCGTCGACAGCCCGGTGCAGGCGCAGCACCCTGTTGGCAAGAACATCAAGGCGAGCGGCGAGAAGAGCAAAGATCTGAGCAAAGACCTGAGCAAAAACTTCAAGGAGATGAGCTTGAAGGTTGTGCCCAACGGCCTGACGAACGGCGACTACGGCACTCTCCAGCACTGAGTGCATCCTATTTGCATGATCACGCTTCCATTTGGCTCCAATTTGCACGGCAGCGAAAACTATGACACGGCGTTGGTTCGATTATATTCTTTTCTTCGGTTCCTTCTTCACGCTTTAATACCTCTTGGTCTTCGATTTGTAGTTCAGATACCTTTTGTGTATAGTATACGCTTTGATGTGTTCTACGTAGCGATCAAAACATCTTTTCAGGCTCAATGTTGCTCTTCAAGTGTGCTTTTGATGTTGTGATCTCGATGCCGAGTGGAACTTACATCAAAATCTGCTTTCGTCATGTAGCAAATGGTACTCGATGACCGTCCATGTATGAAAGTCTAGACGCAATCTGACTCTGGAAAGTGAACGTGCCGTTGCATACGAAAGCGAACGACATGCTGTACACGTCTTTCATTAGCACTTGCTTGGCTTCGCAGCGTCACAGCCCAAAGGTCATGTCGCGTGATGAGCGCACGGGAGCGCGTACATTGGCAGAGACGTAGTCAAGGGACTCGCATGAAACATAGCTTTGCCATACTTCGTGAAGATACTTGGACTCATCCGACGCAGTCAATATCAAGTCTTATAGTCATTAGTCATTAATCATTAGGACTATGCCAAACGACTGGGTACTGCATTGCCTAGCCCGGGGTAAACACAAAGCACCACACCCCCTGACAGCACACTGAGATCCTCAAGGCAGCCTAATCCCCTCCAACGGCAAAAACATACTCTCCCTCCCCACCACCATCGCACTATCCACCCTCTCCTCCTTCACCCTCCTGCCCACCCCTCCCCAAACTTCCACGTCCACACCTCAGCCCTCTTCTCCTTCTCCACCCCACACAGCACATTACTCCCCGGCCCCGGCATATTCACCTCCCTAATCCCCTCCTCCAACCACGTCCCGTCCTTCGCACTCGGCTTGATCCGCACCGCAAAATGTTCCAGCTGCGGCGCATGAACACCCCTCTTCTCGAGATAGTCCGCGATCCTCCCAACCTTCTTGTTCATAGCGTGCCCCGTCGCCCACGGACAGTGCAGCAAGAAGTCGTCCCGCAGCGTGAGCCGCCGGATTCCCCAAGGAGCACTTCCTCGAGCGCCGCCGCGAACTCAGGCGCCCACCCGAGGAACATGACCATTGGGACTTCCACGTTGACTAGGTTCTGCATGTCCTTGAGTACCGCGAGGGTGCCTTGTATGGCTGGGAACTGGAAGCCTTGGAGTTTGATTTCGGCGGGGGAGAGCGAGCCAGGTGCGAGGGTGACAGTCAATTTGCATTCCTGGAGGGTGTTTTTGAGGTTCGAGAGTGCGATGTTGAGGCCGTCTAGATTGAGGTAGGGAGACAGGGGGAGCGGCGGGGTGTGGGCGTTGTAGAGGATTTCTTGCTCGTAGTGGAAGCGCTTTAGGTGGGGGGTGGCGTGGAGGAGTTGGTCGAGGGTGCCTCTCGTGATGTTTGTTCTGAAGAGGCGGAGCATGGTTAGGGTCTCGTTGCGGGGAGCTACAGGGCGGTTCCAGTTGAGCTGCCACGGTTGCGTCATTAGGTATTCGAATGTGCGGACGGTGTCGGAGTAGAACACTGGCCGGATGAGGTCCAGGTCCATATATGACACTGAGTTCTCAGGATCGAATCTCTTATCGCCTAATACTACGTGCTCGAGCCGGGGAAACAAGCGGGGAGCGCGTTTAAGGACCTGCGGAAGGAAAAGCGAGTGCATTAGAAATCCATCTCCAAGATCCAACGTTTTTAATTCAGTGAAGCGAGTCATCACTAGCGTAGCCAACGCGTCCTTGCTACGGTTCTTGAATTGGTCCTGCTCTTTGTGCATGCTCTCGTCCACGAAGGAGTAGATTTCGTTCGAGGCGAAGATCTTCTGCGACTTTGACAGGGTTGTACATCCTTTCAACCCCCACAGGTTGACCGATGCAGGGCCGGCCTTTGAATCCTCCGGCCACGGGTTGTATTTCGTCCAGAAGGGGAGAGGTCCGCGAAGCTTGAAGATTCTGACATACGATGACAATCGCGGCTGCTCGAGAAGAGTTCGGAGAAGAAGCGCAAGTTTCCGGGCGCAACTGCGGGATTTCGTCGCCTCAAACTTGACGTCGCGGTAAACGAATGGCAATGTCTCCCTATAGAGTAGCCTGGATACTCTCAAAACATCATAATAGTCGTGCCTGCTTAGGTACTCCAGAATGATCGACAGGACACCGGCAGGTAGTTCGGAGAGTTTCGCCATAGTGTTCAGCCCAGGAAACTGGTCGCCACGGTTCAGGAAGCAAATAGGTTTAAAGACATTATGTACCTTTTGTTTGTCCGCAAAGGCAATCGAGAAAGTCGCGATTGCCGGCCAGGAAGCAGTAGATATCGAAATTGGGGGTACGACGGTGGAGATAGGAAGGTGAAATAGCAGGCAAGTAAGTTCATCACATGGTTTAGCCGCCACGCCGTGCCTTGATCGGAAGCTTAAGCAGGGGTTCCATGGCGCTTGTCCGCTCTGAGATTAACCCGATATTGACTGGACTCCGGAAACCAGCCAAACGGTCCTCGGTCAGAGCGAGCAGCCTCGGACATTTGATGACTTCGCATCTTCGCGACCAATGGGATGTGACGATGGCTCCTGTATTTCCACGCCGAGGGCCATGACATTGCAGGCGGACCTCCTCGAGTGTGCGCCACATCGAGTGCCAGACTAGGCAACTGACCCCGCGAATTGGGGCTGACAACACGGATGTGGCTGCAATGTGTACGAATTCGGCGCCAGTGGACGATGCAGGTACGTTGATAAGGCGGGCGTACCCGTACTCTAGCGCACGAGTGACGCAGGAGTACATTGAATAGTGTATAGGAAGCATTCGAGTTGCTTTTCCCGTCACGGTGCGCTGGGTGCCTGGATCGAAAACGACAACTCGTTGTGCGGATAGATGAAATTCATCTGAGAATTCATCTACAAGTATTGCGCGTCCAGCGGCCGTAAATCTGCATTTGAACTGGCAAGATAGGGGCTTTTGACAAACCGAGGCCAAAACCATGAAGTTGAAATGCATGTGCTTCGGCGGACGGTCCTGATGTCGGAGCTGTCTAGGATGTAGAACCCGGTGGTTACGGTGCTCTTGCTAAACACGTGCGAACACAGTAGCTACCCGTGCTTGCGTGCTACCGGTGGCTATCTGTGTCTGCGGACATGATGCTTCTTGAACTCACCCAAGTGATACTGCGAAGCCAGGCCAAGCGGTATGCCTTGTCGGTCACCTCGAAAAAACCGAATGAACAATCCGCTATCAGGACACCGAGTATCAAAGAGGGTGCTCTCCCGGGCCAAATTCCAATGGATGGGGTTCTTCCATCGGAGCAACATGGGATAGATGATCTTCGCAGTGATCGACTTGTTCTTGCATGATGTGCGCAGGTCCTCTAGCTGATTATCGAACATATCAAGCGAAGGGTCCGGAGGTTGCCAGACGGCGAAAGATTGAAGATGGGGCAGTTGGTCGATCAGAGAAAGAGCTATCTGAAAGATGCACGTCAAGTCCATGCGGGCTTGGTCTCTCATGCGAGCTTCTTCTTTTGATTCCTGAAAGGTTGGCCCTTTATCTCTGATGGAGGTGTCCCAAGGGTACACGCGCTGCGCGTCAGTCATGTCTGTCCGAAGCGTCAGATGACGAAGATTTGGAGGAGCAAACGGCAGGTAATTCGTATCCGATCCGATCCAAAGGAATGCGTTGTCAGTCAGGAAGGGTACGGGGACCTCAAGCGTATGCAATCGATCAAACCATCCCAAGTCGAGGCGACCAGAGACATGTGGCTTGAGGTCTGGTTGATCGAAAAAGGTGTTGTCCCCATTGCTCAACTCCACGCTGATGACCAGTGTCTCCAAAGTACGTCTGACAGCACTTAGCTCTGCATTCCACTGTTCGAGAGATATCCATGGCATTGGGGGCCCAACAGTTCGTGCTTCTAACGGAGACCTGCTAGTGTCGCAGAACGCCTCGCAAGTGAGCAAGCGGAGCTGTGGAGTTTCCGCAAGAATGCCATGCAAAATCTCGCCAACATCCGTGGTAGATCGTATGACAAGTGAAGTTAGGAATGCCAGGGTGGAGGAAGGGTGGAAAAGCCGGGAACGGTTTATGGTGGGACGCGCACGCGATTGTGACTGGTTGACTGCTGATAATTCCAGTGATTCGATTGCTGGTAAAACCAAAGATTGACACATGTCATTCGTGACAGTGCGAGGGTAGGATGTAGCCGTCTCATCGTCGAAGTGGTATGTCACCGCCTTGATTGACTCGAGATGTCCCAAAAGCCGCCCGTCTCCCGCTGCTCCTTCAGCTCTTATATTGTCCAGAACGTACTTGAGAGGTCGTAGGGTCTCGTCGCCTTTGTCGTCAATGCTGATATGTTGAAGTGTAGGGAGGACTAGCAGGAAAAGCAATGCAGCATGTACTCCATAGTCATTGGTTTCCAGTCCTTCGCGGAAGTCATCTACTCGTACATGGAGCACAGGTCGCCAAGTTTCAAGGAAACTCATCGCCTTTTTGACAGACAATCGATGCTTGGATTTGTCTTCGATAGGCATGCATCTTCGAACGTCGCGCGACGGCACTTGAGACTCCACTCCTAGTCGAAGGCTTCGCACGTGTTTTCCTAATTTCGGCTCATTCAAAAAGTTGAAGCAGAGCGTGTCTACTCGGGGTATGTGTTCACTGGATCGAACCAGAAGAGTGATGTCGCGATATAAGTGAGGTGTGACGAAGTCGCTTAGCGACTTTGAGACCTGCGAAAGGGAACAATATGCTGCCTGAGGCAGACATAACAGGATCTGTTCGAGCAGCTCGGAAGGTAAATCTGAAAGCTTGGCCATGGTTGCCCCTCTTATGGTCGGCTGACAGAACCAGATATCAGCCAATGAATCCGATTTATTCAGTGTCTGTAGCACCAAAGCATGGAGGAACTCACCTAACGAAACCTCAGAAAAGAGCGTTATGCTGCGTAAGATTTGGCAGACACGATACGGTCGATCATGCGAAGTCGTGCTTTGGATGCTGTTGATGATGGTGGCGAAAGCTAGAGCTGGAGATCTGGGGCTGCCAAGCCACGTGCGTTTGGGGGCGTGCCGGGTGGTGCCTGATAGGTGACATCGAGTGATTGACGAATCTTGTAATCAGTAGAACTGTCCGCGGAACATAGCTACGGTTGGTCTGGGGTTGAGTATGCCACAGTAGGATAGAATAGCTCCTATATTGTGCAGGTCTTCAAGCCGAAGTTTGAGTATCATTCATGCATTTTTCGCCCTCCGCGCCTGCTTGATCAATATCAAGACATCGCTGAAGAGATCAAAACGCTAGCTACAATACAGAATTTGGGCCAGATCTCATCGCGAGCCTACCAAAAAAAGCTCATGTTTACAAGTACAGGGAATCTGGGGTAACCGTACCATTACCTATGTGCAATCATCGTTCGCCTTTCTGCCTAAGCCAAAGGCCCCACTTTTACGTGTCGAGCATGCGATTTCAAATAGAGCCATCAAATCGTTGGAACGCTTTCGGAAAGCATGCGTTCCCCATGTCTTTTCGTCCTCCCACCTCTCCTTGTCGCCCCAAGGCCATTGGAAAGTGGGCGGAAAAATTAGTTCTTGAGGCCGATCTTGTTAAGAAGGCTGCCGGTGCGACCGCTAATGGTCGCTTTGTTGTCAACAACCTTTAACAAGCTCTTCCAGACCTGTCCTGGCTCCTGGCTAGCATCAATGGGCGTCCAGATGCCCGTCTTCTGGTAGTATGAAACGACAGGCGCCGTCTGCGCGTGGTACGTGCTGAGGCGCTTCGTGAGCGTATCCGCGTTGTCGTCGGAGCGCTGGATGAGCGGCTCGCCGGTCACGTCATCCTTCATCTCGAGCTTGGGCGGGTTGAAGATCTTGTGGTAAGATCGGCCGGACGCGGGGTGAACCAGACGACCGGTAATACGTGCGACGAGAAGGGAGTCGTCAATCTGAAGCTCCACGGCGTGCTCGAGCGGCTTCTTGCTAGCAGTGAGCATGTCGTCGAGCTTCTCGGCCTGGGTGACTGTTCGTGGGAAGCCATCGAGAATGAAGCTGCACGTCCTCTGTTAGCATTGCCAGGATCAAGCTTGCACAGCTCTCGTTGCGGTCGTCTTTACGCACCCGTTCTTGCACTCCTGGTTGTTGTCCAGCTCGCTCTTGATCATGTTGACCATGATCTCGTCGCTGACGAGACCGCCGGCGTCCATGATTTTCTTTGCTTCCCGGCCGAGCGGAGTCTTCTTTGCGACCTGTGCCCGCAGCATGTCTCCAGTGGCCTGCATAGGTTAGCATCTGCCCCGGTTTATGTACGGAATGGGTTCCCGCATTGTTGGGTCGCAAGTACGTACGAGATGGCAGACGCAGAACTTGTCCTTAAGACGGGGAGCCTGTGTGCCCTTTCCTAAGCAGCGTGTCAGATTCGTCCTTCAACATCGCTTTCGCGACAACGGCGCTGCGAGCTCACCAGCACCCGGAGGGCCCATCAAAATCATGCGCACGCCATCTTGAGCCTGAGCCGCGGTGCCCTGGCCGCCTCCCAGTCTGCTCTCGAGCTCCGCGATGCGCGCTTCGAGTGTCGAGACCTTGTGCTTGAGGTCGTCGACCGATGCGTCTTGTATCGGTGCCATTGTGTTGACGGATGTGAGAAGAAGAGAGGAGATAGGGAGGTATATATGCTGGTCTAGGACGATGGACGCGGTGCAGGTTGGCAATGGCGTGGGACAGAAGTGCAGATGTTGGCATCGAGCTCCGGCAGAAAGGCATGCACGGGCCACCCGCTTCCAAGGCGTCTGTGCCTCGGCCAAATGTCCGGGCAGGAGGGCACGGTTAAGCTGTTGCGATGAACCGATCTACAGTCACCCCGAAGTCTTGTAGGGCCTAAACGCGCTTACTCACACTACCTATCGAGTGTTGTCATCCAAAAAGCTCACCCAGAAGTAACTTCCAACATCAAAATCAACTACGAAGGATTGCGGTCGTCAATGGTTTATTGTGTTCGGTTGCAGATGGATGCAGCACGCGAACAGTTCCTCCAACAAGCGGCCAAAGCCACACTATGCTCGCAAGCAACCATGATGCTAAACCCCATGCTAACGCCGTCGCTATGCAGCAAAACTTTACAAATACAGTATCCATCCCAAAACTATATTCACCGGCAACTTCAGTTGCTCTTATCAATAAGCGCGCAGCTTCTTGCCAGACGCGGGTGTGCCCGTCTCTGCCGTGCGCTTTCCAAGCACAGAATCTGGAGTGCTCGGCATGGCGATGCCAGCGCCCTTGCTGTATTCCTCCCAGCAGGTCGCATGATAGATCTTGCCGCCAACCTTGATGGCGTCCATCCACACAAAATCGTTCGCGTCCTTGGACCATTGCGGCTCGAAGTTCTCCTGGCAGATCGGGCATGGCGCGTGGGCGAGCGTAACGTCTTGTGGGACAAGGACGTATCGGTCTTTCGCCTGCTTCTTGACTCTCCCAGCCGCCCCCGAATGGCCGTTAGTCGAGTCGTCGGGAGCCGTCTCATCGACCTCGCGATACTCAATCCATTCCTTGAACTTTGTTAGTACGAGCTTACTTGCTAAGCATCACCAATCTTACCTTCTCCGTGAAATACCAGCTCCGATGAATACCACGCTTCGCAGCATCTGGGTCCTTCATCTTGAAATGCCAGTCCATGTGACGAGCCTTCTTCTCTCTACCCTGGGCTGTCGCCTCGAACCGTCGTCCACACGTGGTGCAGATATTGGGCTTTGCGTCGTACAACCGGGAGATCAGATGCAAACGCGGTCTGTGAATGTTGTCAGAACTTTTCACTTCGATAGCCAAAGACTAGAGGGAACTTACTGCTTCATCGATGCAGTTGTCAGTTCAACTTCGTTGAGGACATTAACTGGTGCAGAGGATTGTCGTGTCATAGGCTCAGAGGCGAGAGGCGTAGCATTTGAGGGTGTGCCAGCGTTGGGCAATCCGTTCAGGGCATTCAGAAGCCATGACGCATTGTTAGGCGGCGGTGCAACGGGAGCACCAGCAGACTGCGACAGCAATTGACTGAGACTTGGGATCGCGGCAGGAAGAGCGGGATTGAATGGAGGTGGTGTTGGAGCTGCCGGAGTCGCTGCAGATGGCTTGTTGAAGCTCGCCAAGAGTTGTGCAAGATTAGCTGGGGCAGGCGCAGCTGGGGGCGCGGGTGCTGGCGCTGGAGCAGGCGCAGGGACCGGAGTCGACATTGCGGTGGGCGCTGGAAATGGTGGAGGATAGAATGGCACTGCATTTGGCGTAGACGATGTTTGCGGTGGGGTGGACAAGCGTGCTATCAAATCTGCTAGATTAGGTGTTGCTGGCGCGGGAGCGGGAGACGGATTTGTGACAGCGGGAGCGCCTGGTCGAAAGTGTGCGAGCATCTGCGCAAGGTTCACGGGCGGAGCGCTCGCAGGAGGCTGAAAGGTAGGCGTCGCCGGTTGCTGCGGTATGGATACAGTCGGCGGTACTGATGCAGGAGGGACGAAGGCAGACATTTGCACCGGCGTAGGTGCAGGCAGAGGCGCTATTGCTCGAAGCTGGTTGCGAACGGCCTCGAGTGACTGTGGCGGCAGAGTCTGCGTGTCAAGCATCTTTTTCAGCGCGAGGAGAGCGTTCAGCCTTTGCTGCAAGCTAGTGTCCGCAAGATTACATGCAAAGGCTTGCTGAGCGCTGGCAATGAGTTTGCCAACCTCCTCTTTTAGTTCGTTCAGATCAACAGAACCCATAGGTTGCGGGAACGGCTGCGGCTGAACAAATTGATCTGGCGTCGGCGTCGGTTGTGGAAATTGTCCATACTGTTGTTGGCCTGGGACCTATCTGCTTGTTAACATATAAGTTCTAACCTATGACATTGTCAACTCACCTGTCGAGCTCGAGGGTCAGGCGGTGCGCCGAAGTGGGCACCGTTCTGCGGCGGAGTTGGTGTGTCCCTCCAAGCGGCAGCCATTGCGGGCCTCGCAGGTAAGGCATGCACCTGGCGCTGGGACTGCATTTGAGCCTGCACAGAACGCATCTTGTTAAGCGCGTTTTCTATGTCACTAGTCATCTCAGGAGGAAAGACTGGACGAGAATCCATCGACTCAGGAACGGGCTGCTTCCAAGTCCGGAGTAGGCCTTCCATTGCCTTTCGGGTGGGCTGGTCCACTTTCGAGTACGCTTCCATGAAGGTCTTATACAGGCCGCGACCAAGATAGACTGTATAAGGTGTACCAATGTTCTTGACGATCGAGTCTAGCACGTATAGAGATGGGAGTCTCCATTCCGGGCGAGCCTACACTAGTCAGCCGCTGAAGCCTCAGAAATCAGAGGGGGAGCATGGGAGAGACAGTGCCCAAGACAAGGCGAGACACACGACATGAGCTCATGATGACTTACGGTTCGAATGTGGTTCTCTAGTACAGTTGATATCGCCTGTGCATGCTCTGTGTTCTCTTTCGCGATGAGGGTTAGATTGCTAATCTCAGGTCTACTATTGACTTTCAAGTCTTGCAGGGCGTCTTTGAAGTCGGCAGCGACCTCATCGGAAATAGAAGACATGATGGGCAGATTGGTGCGAAAGGTAAAAAGTAAGAAAGGTGCACTTTGGTTAGAGGGGAATAGTGGTAGGTGTGATATGGTGAGAATGAGTTGCTCGATCGAACGTCGGCGGTCCGGACAGTTGCTCGGGTCAATCAGAGGGACGATGTGTTTCCTCGCTCTCGAACACACTAAGACAAAGTGATGTTTTCGCCTTGATGCTAGCTATTGATGAATGTCTCGCCAGGCAAGAGCAGCGTAAGCACTGCGCCAGATGCCCAGAACAGCGACGAATCTCGCAATCTCCCAGCCAGTGCCGGAGCCACCACCCCGCGAGTATGCCTTCTTCCTCCTCCAAGCCAAACGGTGCAGATCCGTGCGCGGATACAGGAAGCCGCAGAAGCAGTCGGGGACTATGAGGGTGAGTGTGGTGCCGTTGCAGAGAGAGCAAGCACGCTTGATAGAAGCGCCGGAGGGTGGCTGCCGTCGCGTGAGAGCGCTATTTGGCAAACCAGCACCGTCAGAGGCAGGTATCCGGGAGTAGGGATGCGCGGGTGGTCGCGCGCACAAGGTGAGGTGTAGTGTTGAAGGGAACTAAAGGTGGAGGCCAAAGCAGGCGCCCGTTGTCGTTTGTAAGTCAAAGAAGCGGCGCTTTGACCCGCGTCGCCGCTTCCACTAGCGGCCAAACACTTTCTCCGTCTGCCGGGCTCGTCGCGACGCTCCCAGCTTTCTTTCACGTCAACCTTTCCCATCACTCCGCCCCTCTTCACGCGCTTCTCGTCAGCTACTTGCTTTGTGCGCACTCTCCGTTTCTACCGTCACTCAAAAACCCCCTTTGATCGATCGAAATCGCCGCATACATCATGGAGGACGTCAAGTTCGTCCGTTCCCATTCCAACTCGCCGCTGCCTGAGGCTGGCAACGAGCCAGAGGACCCCCTTGCACCCGAAGTCGACGAGGAGAATGGCGTAAACCCGCCTCTCGGCGCTCCCGATCAGGATATGGAAGTCACAGAGTCAAAGGACGAGATGCCCGACCCAGACGATGTTCAGGAGGGCGGGCTTTCAGACAACGAGTCTGTACTGAGTGAGCTGGACGACCAGCAGTTTGAGGATTTCGATGAGGGCAACATTGCTATCGAGGAGCGTCCGGCGCAAGTCATTGATGGCGAGAACATGAACCTGATCGGTGTACACAAGAGGAAGCGAGCAGAGGGCGAGGGCGATGCGCCCAAGAAGAAGAAGAAGCGCGCCGACAAACCGCGGCGAAAGAAGCGCGACGACGAGGTCAGCGGCGGGGACGAGGCGTCTGGCTCACGGAAAGTCCGGTCAAGGAAGAAGGCCAGGGCAGCTGAGCCGGATGAGGATGACGAGAACCTTACTCCCGAAGAGCGTATGTAGCTGGACTATACATTCGATAGAGAGACACTGACAAGAAACAGGACGGCAACGTGCTCTTGACGACCAGATCAAGGCCCTTATGAAGCCGTCGGGAGGTTCGCGCAGGCGTAAGAAGGATGGAATCGATCTAGAGGGAATGGCCGATGCCGAGATTGAGGACATGCGCCGACGCATGGCCTCAGCAGCAGAAGCAGACAACGAAGGTCGAAAGCGGGGCGAGCCTGCTAGGCACAAACTTAAACTTCTGCCCGAAGTCGTCACTATGTTGAACAAGAACAGCATCAAGGACTCGATTGTCGATCCCGAAACCAATCTCCTGGAAGCCGTGCGCTTCTTCCTCGAGCCACTTAGCGATGGCAGTCTTCCCGCGTACGACATCCAAAAGGAGCTCTTCGCTGCGTTGGAGAAGCTTCCCGTCACCAAGGACAGTCTTGTCGCGTCCGGAATTGGCAAAGTCATCATGTTCTACTGCAAGAGCAAGCGCCCCGAGTTGATGATTAGGCGGCAGGCTGAGCGCTTGTACACTGACTGGACCCGCCCTATCTTGAAGCGCACCGACGATTACCGCAAGAAGGAATTCGCCCAGGCTGACTATGACCCGACGTATGTGTTTCCTTCCCTTCGCTCTTTCTTCAGCGTTGCTAATGTTAATGCAGAAATGTCCAAACACGCGCCACCGATCCGCAAGCCAGCCAGGCTGCGGCAAAAGCCGCTGCTCGCAAACAGGCTCTCGCACCTCCCACTACATACATGCGTGCTCGTCCTGAAGCCGGCCCGACCACTTACACAATCGTGCCGAGGAGCAACGTCGTGTTCAATGAGAACAACAAGGGCCGCTCGGGCGATGTCGATATCATGCGCAAGATACGGAGCAATCGCGGTGGTGGACGTCGTTAAATCTGTTTCTTTAGCTAGGCCAAAAAGCAGGCTCTCTTTCAAAGGTTCTTTTGGGCGATCAAGGCGTATTGAGGCTTGTACAACGAGCAAACGGCAAGATTAGTAGCTGCATTTCTGGAGTTGGGACATGGCCTTTAAGCTAGTATGTATTGATACAAAACCCTGGGTATCTGACGCCTTCTCGAATATTCAAGTTTTCATGTACGGTCTATTTGTTTGCTGATGCCGTATTTATAACGAACACTTTCCCTTCGTTGCCGCCACGGGTGGTCGGTGATGGCTATGAATCCGGGACTCGGGCCCTTGCCGCGCAGGGGCAACAGGATTTGATTCATACTTCCATAATCCCTAAGGGGGCCAGAGACTTGCTGCTCAAAGCTTTCAGAGGACACGCTCGGGGTGAGAGAAAAAAGCTAAAATATGAGAAAAAGAGCAAAAAAGTATCGAACCCAAGGATCGAACCCGCTCCGAGGCGACTTTGCGCTATGTCAGATAAGATCCTAAGATCACAACTTACACCACGATGGTGGCACGAGGCTAGCTGTGGATAAGCCGTGATCTATTCTAAATGTTTTAATATATATACGCTGTTACATAGATATAGGTAGGTGAATCGTAGCTATGGGTGAGTGAATCATGCGCAAGAAAGCTCGAGATAACGACACCTCTCACTTTGGAGCGACTGCCCCGGAACCTGTGATTTGAATCCAGACCGGCTCTTAGACATATCAACATAATACAGTTTGTTATTAAAAAGTGACCGGAAGCCGAACTTTCTGGTCCCTTTGAAGAGGTACAACAAGCTTGGTAAAGAGATAGAGATGAACAATATGCTGGTTTCACAGACGAACCAATACAGGCTGGTGACGAAACCCCCCAATACGTGGTTATTCATTGGACATGCAGGATCGTCGACTTAGCACTTACAGGTAACATCAGTGTTTACGGTGTCGCCTGTTATGAATACCGAGGCGGTTCGGCCAATTGTAAAAACCACGGCACTGATTCAACATGAGCCTCAAACACGGGGAGGGTAAAGTGTGTACACCTACCAATGCGCAGACAAGAAGACTATAATCGTGAGAATCTTCTTCCGTCGAGTCATTTGCAGATTCCAAAGAAACGGCATCGGAATAAGCAAGAGCCATAGGTCAATAACAACGCTCGTTACTCCGTGGCCTAATTGTATATCGATGGTCCTGATACAGGTATATCCAGAGTACCCAGGTAAGGCGCGATCCCAGAAAGCGTTGACCGGGACGCAGTTGAACAAGGCGACGAAGGACATTATAATCAATCACGCCAGATTCGTCATCATACATGCCCAAAAGTTGATGAGAAATATCCGGCTCGTAGTCCCAAACATACGACGGTAGAGAAACAGTGCTGAGATCTGGGACAGCCCGACCACGAAGTCATATAGGTGATACATGCCGTAGAGGACTTGCAGAAAGCGTCTGAAGCGCAGAACAGGAATAGTGCCGACGTGTCGGCCCATCCCAGAGTCTCGCGAGTATGCGGCGAGAAATAGAACGCTTACGACGAACGGCTTTGTACATGGGTATGAGCATTGTTCTAGTCGAGCATCACCAAGCGATGTTGCGGACTCACCCATGCCGCAAGTGTAATCCAGTCATCCCAGTAGAACCGGCAGTGGATAAACTGGCCTGTTGGACGTGTGGGAAGGGTCAACCGGAACCAGAATCTCAGGATGATGACGAGGGTGCAGAGAGCGGCCCATGTCATCGAGAGGGCGAAGACGGCTTTGCCCTTGATGGGGCCATCGGTAGGTAGTTAGTCGCGCTCACTAATTTAATATAGGCATGAGCGTTAGGGCAGGAGAACAGCCGTACTTGGATGAGCGATAAGATGCTCGAAATGGTATTATATTCGCTCGGCGCGTTGGGGGACAAACCTGTTCGCAGGCTACACCGACGAACTGGCTCGAGGAAGCGACCGCGCTGGACCTTGTGTGGCTGCCACTCATTGGGCATCCGTTCCCAGTGAATGTACTGGGCGTTTTGATGTCCGGTCGTACACATCCTACACCCATGCAGGTGCTAGGTTAGGCCCTTAACAGCTTGTGACTGGACGAGCTGTACCCCGAGACTACCATAGGTAGCTTAGGGCACGCCCGCAGCTTGCTTACACCATGTGGTCTGGCTCCTCACCAGAGACACAGGATCTCTTCAAGAGGGGGCTTCGGCATTCGCTACTGGAAACGCAGCCACTGCAACGGTCGAGGGGGCCGGACTGCCAGCGAAGTCTCTCAATGGCTGGCAGATGAGCCAAAGAAATATGCATTAAGATTTCTTTCAGCCGCAAACGAAGATTCCGCCCCCAAATCACTCAATGATGTACACCTTCTTCCCCCGTGATAATTTCAAACGGCAGCAAGCACCATGCTAGCCGGAGATTGAAAATCCTATGGCGAGCATTGACTCGTTTATGCAGCGTCGACACAATGGCTGGATATGTGTGACAAAATGAGCAATTGGGTTGGGCAGCCAAAGCAGTGGCGCAACTTGAGGACCTAATGCCATGGATATAGCGGGAGACGCTAACATCGGCGGCCCCTTCTTCTCCCCAACGAAACTTCAAGTATCCATTGACTTCTTGCACCTCGACTTTACATTTAGCAATCGTTCCTTGCGCCGACCCACGAAGAGGCCAATTCCCACTCTTCTGGCTTCGCTGACTTTGTCCTTCGCTAACGCACCTTGGCTGACACGTCCTGCCGTCTTGCGCTTCACCCTTTGCTTGAGGGATAATGAAGCGGCACTGTCCATGCAGGGGCGATGCAGTGTACCGCGCGCTCCATAGGGGCACTGTAGAATCGCAACCCATTTCCCTCGCTTAAGTTTCCCATTCCCTCTCTACTCCTCGGGCATTATCACCGTAGGCGCCAATTCCACTTTCCTTCTATCACTCCATTCCTCCACCTGAGTCCAATCCACACACTTCCTCGGCGTCTTCGAATGCGCGTCCAGGAACGTGAAATTCTCCTCTTTCGGCCACGTAAACGTGTACAGACTAAGATCGGCGTTGCACATGCTTGACAGCCGGAGGACTTCGATGCAGTGGTCGAGGTGGGTGTGGTAGTAGTCGATTTGAGAGGCGGACAGGGCGGAGGAGGTGCGCAGGTAGAGGAAGTTGCGCATTTGATTGAGACAGTGTAATTCGTGGTAGACGCCTAGGCTGGCTAGGTAGCCTCCATTCTTGACGCGTACGGCTGTTTGTGAAGGGACATCGGCGGTGGAGAGTTCAGAAGAGGAGGCGTTAAAGTAGAATGGTTGGAGTAGGGCCGTCCAGGCTTCCCTTGTCACATTGCTTGGGGCGCCCTGGAAGTCGCTGTTTTTGACGCCATGCTCAGCGTGGTGTGTATTTATCTGTTGCTTTAGATTTTGGAGTCCGGGGAATGTTGTTAGTTGCGTCGTGTGGGTGTTGCATTGAAGGAATTGGAAGATGTTTGCAGCCACGGAGACCACCAGGAGAAGTGATGTTATGCAAGTAAAAAGTGAAGAAGATAAGGTGCGTCGCTGGCCTCCACGAACAGAGAGTTGCTCGACTGAATCTACCTCAGATTCTGTGTAGCTCTCAGATAGCAGATGCTTTTGCTCATCCATTTTCGCAGACCTGTTCGCAAGCTGCTTCCAAGTTGCCCAAGAAGTGCTGTTGTTGTGTTGGCCCTCAATTGACAGAGGCGTCGGCTAGAGGAAAGATTCTATTTTCGGATCCGCTAGATGAAGTCGAAGTTCACGCTCGTTCCAAGGTTTTACGAGGAATCCTTTGCCGCCAAGGCAGAATGGTGTTGAGTGTGAAGTTGGCCCCCGATGTGGTGGACGCGCCGATCTTACTTGAAGTGGCTAATGTACATACTTGTACTCATATTGTTTAAGCGAGCTTACTGCACTGCCTTCCTCTCACCGTTCCACTGAACAGGCATTTGCTGTCCAGCTGGAAATAAACAGTACGCTAACGCAGTCAGATTGTCTGACCACCTTCGTGTTCCTGGTTTCTGCGTGTCGGTACATTTTCTACATGGGGTGAAAGCTCAACAACGTCCGGGGTAGTCGACCACAGCATAACCTTATCTACTTCGGAACCCATTCTCTGACAATCTACTCACGCTCGAATCTCTCAAGCTTGCCAAATGTCTCTTCGTCACGTTCTTGTGGTAGTCGCACTGTTCGGTTTTTCTCTAGCAGCACCTGTTCCAGGTAACTCGCTCCAATCCCATTGGTCTCTCGAAAGCTAACATTGGTGGCAGCAGAACAAAGAGGCATCGAAATTCACCTTGATCCAGAATGTGATCAAGTCCTTGGTGAGTAGCTCAAACATCGTTTCACGCCCAAATGGCTAACAGCGTTCGCAGTCAAGCGGATTTGCGCAAACTGAGAGTGACAATGGGGCCGATAGACTGGGTGGGCGCAGGGACAAATGATCCGACTCTTCGTACACATATTTAATTCAGTAATTCTGCCTTGATCTCTGGTATCCAATCTGTGTTAAACGTGATATCGGGCATCTTCTTGAGTCTGTCACATGGTAATCACGACATGCGTGTAACATGTGCAACACGCTTTTGCAGACAATAAGGCTGTGTCGCTACTATGGGTCCATACTACTGATCAGGTAGCGCGCGGCCCCATTGATGCATATGCCACGCTTGATATATTTCCGCAAGCGCATATCAATCGGGGATTTACAAGGGCTGTGGAATCTTCGGCGGTGGATTGAGGCTAATTTCATGCAAGGATTGGCTGCATCAGGCCGCACAGCCCTACCAATGATTCCAGCACCAAACTTACGGTCCAATAAAAACCACTTGTTCGCTGAGCGTCTGGTGAGATTGTTTGTGATACATTGCCCACGCATGTATTAGGCCGGCTGCCGCGGCCACGCCCTGTAGACTATACGGGATAATGGTGTGGTCACCCCAGTCATCGCCGACGTGTGGCACCTTTGCTGCTCTATCTGCCCAGCATTGGCTGGACTTGCTTTGCCCGACCGCTTTTTCTTTCCAACTTAACTCCCGGATGCCCATGCTTTGGTAACCTCAAAGTCGGGACAACCTAGATTTTTGATCCTACAATTCTTACTCAGTGTGTTCGTGCGCTGCCGGCAAACTGGTACAGTCTTCGTCATGTTTTGGGACACTCCATCCATACCTGCCCTATACGGCTCCATCATACCATTTCTCGTCTTAGATGTCATCGTGGTGGTCCTGAGATTCACGATGAAAAAGCGACTTGGTCAGAAGTTCCATGCAGACGACTGGGTCATGGTACCAGCGCTCACTGGAGTCATCGGTCTGGCGACGATGTATTTCTATGGACTTGGGACCAAGTCACTCGGCTATCGCTATATGCTCCTGCCTCCAGCAGGTACCGATATGACAAGCCCTGATTTCGTGCCTGAATTCGCCGGACCGACCTCGCGAATTGTGCGGACAAGAAGAGTGAGTTTGCATGATATCTTCTAAACGACAAACACTGACGAATGTAGCTGGAATACTCTTCGCTGATTCTTTTCACGGCTACGGCGGGCTTCCTCAAGATCAGCGTGCTCCTTTTTTATCGTCGCATCTTCACGATAATCCCCTCCTACAAAGATGTTCGCAGTTGGTTCTTCATCATCATGATCACTTTGATCAGCGCGTGGGCTCTGTCATGGATCTTCGCGTTTGTTTTTATGTGCAGACTGAGTGTGCAGACGCTTTTCACCAGCCCGGAGAACCTGACTGCTAAGTGTGTCGATACATTTGCGGTTGGATACTCGCACTCCATTTCTGATTTTATCACGGATGCACTTATCATTCTCATACCGATTCCATTTGTAAGGCTTCTACAGCATCCTGATATATGAAACTTTGGGGCTGACACCATCGCAGGTTTTTAAACTTCACTTGCCCACCGCACGCAAGCTCGCCGTCTGCGGTATCTTTCTCATGGGAGCCCTTGCCGCAGGAAGCTCCTTAGTAAGAATGATCTGGATGATCTGGAACATGTCTGTTGGTTTTGGCGACGCGACGGACGAAGAGCGTAAGTCTCATCAATCATCAAGTTCTGTCGGGGTACTAATTCATGAACAGTCATGATCACGACTGAACTATACTGGATGATGCTTTCGATCTGCCTTGGTACCCTTGCAGCTTGTCTCCCAACGCTCCGTGGGCTCTTCAAGACCAAATCAATGGAGAGCTTTGTCCGCAGCTGGCGAAGTGTGTTCTCAGTTGCCTCTGCATCGAGGTCCCGATCATGGAAGGGATCGAAAGAGGATTCACCAGAAGTCAGTTTCGAGTCAAGCAGGTTTACACCTAGCAAGAAGTCATACAGCGACCACAGCCAAGGCTCGATTGATGTCTAGAGCGTAGACTTGGTTTTCCGATTACATGTCTTTTCCAGCTTGCTTTGATAAAGTACATGGGCGATTGCTTAGATTATCTCTTTGGTTAATATGAACACGATCGTTGTATAATTCACAGTCTCATTGCAGTGAAATTGATTCGTCTTACATAATCAGAACATATTAAAAATCGTACCGACGTCGCTTTTGCAAGGGTGTAGCTCAATGACGACAAACATTGCGGTGTTCAGGCTGACCACGTTGTCCCAAGCATTCGGCGACTGCGCCCAATGCTAAGAACCTGTGGTCACTGCATGATATTATTATCTCAGCACTAGTGCTGGGGCGCATAACGCCCAATCGGCCCCTGCCAATATTAGCACATTTTATACGAGGGTTTGGCGCCGAGAATTGGGGGCCGCGTCTTATTGCGCCGATCGAATACTCACCAGTCGGGGACGTAAATGAACACAGCCTACGTGGCTTGGTGATGCAAGGGAAACTGCCGTTATTGCCTGCGTGTCTTCGCCCATATGACCGTACAGGGAAATGGGATGCAAGAATGACTGGGGTTCCTGGGGCTCATTCTAAGCACTACGGCACGGAGCGACCAAGGAGAATTAAGTATCCAGGCACCTGAACCTTGGTAGAGGTATGTGCGTTACATAGACAACCCATTCTCCCTCTATATCCTAACCTCAGTGGACGTGCAAGCTGCTCTCAGGTCATAAAGTCAGGGTCGATCTTTATATCATCTGCCCCTTGAAACTGACGAGAACCTGAACTCTGGAAACATTGTGTCACCGCTTTCACGATGTTAATGAAACTTGTTGTGCTTCTTTTGGCTTCGACTCTTGCCGCACCAGTTACTGCGATACCTCTCGATGCCCCAAAGTACGAGATTGTTTATGGCACTTCAAAAGTCCCGGACATCTCCAACCTGGGGACTTCCAAGCGTAGGAATGCCTTCTTCGTCTTCTTGGCTCGTGTCGCTAATATGGGATTCAGGTCAGGCCGGGGAACCAACAGCAATTGATTGGAGCTGCCAGTACGCGTCTGGAGATGTCAATCAAAATCGCAAGGACGCCGCTGAAGGCATTGCCCAGTATCTCGAAGGCCTCACCGCGCAAGGTGTAAGATGTGGACTAGACAAGAATCAGGCCTACTACAACCTGGTCACATGGACGATAGACGGACAAGGATACGAAGCGAACATATACTTCACGGGAAGAATCCCGCAAACCGTCTCAGCAGACTATTCCTGGTAAGCTTTATCTCTCCCTGAAAAGTAGATAAGCCAGAGGCTGACACCATTCTAGCGCAGATCTCGCGAGAGAGCTTCGGTTGATACAACAGAGGTGCATCGATAAATCCGGAGGTGCAGATTCCATTTTAGGTAAAAACTCATTGCCATCTGCCCTGATATTGTTGTCGCTGATTACTCTCAGAATGGACCTGGTTGGTGAACTGTATCTCAAATCCCACGTTCTCATCAGCCCCAGCACAACCATACATTGAAGGCGGTGTTGGATTGGAATTCAGGGAGTCTGGGTGGCCCTCCCCTGTTCATTCATCATAGTGTGAGCCGGCTACTTAGCATTTGTTTTCGTACTCAAAGCACATGGGTATCTCAAGTGGCTCGATGTAGAAGTAGGAGAATTAGTGTCTAGAGGTGCATCCATTCGTAATGTCTATTCGAACTCGTCTTTATTGATCGTACTGTACATCATGTAGCTCCTGTCGGCGTGGGCCTTAGGGCGCTATGTTTTTATCATGATCAGCTTGCCAGAGCTTTTCGAATTACGTTCACGAGAGCTGAGTCTGTCCAAAGTCATTACCAGGAATCATAGTCTCGCCTCCTATTTAACCCTTACCCGACCACAATTCCTTTGTGTACACGCAAAAATGCAGCACTGTCCATCCCTATAGACCAAGAGACATTTCTTCAGTACAGTAATGCTCATTTTCTGCCATGGTAGTATAGAGGCTGGCCCAGCTAAGATAATATCAGTTGTTTCCACACTATTGAAGACAATATGGTCACGGTGAAGGCCTCTATCATATGATGTGGTCTAGTGATGAAGGATAAAATGATGTTCTTGCACATAACTTACTTAGCAATACGCTTAGTAAAGCGTCACCTCTTTAGCCTACACCAACTACTCAGGGACCTTTAAATCAAGCGAATCAGGCGAATCTTATAAGTGTCGAACAGTAGTGAGTTACCTGTGTAGATGCTGAGTGCTGAGTGCTGGGTAACAGAGTTGATGATGAAGGAACAGAATGTTAGCACGCCATCCCTAAGCTCCAATTCACCTAGCTGATTGAGGACCCTTCTCCATTAGCCCAGAGATCTCCCAATCAGCCAGTATGAACCTTTAGCAAGCATCTATCAAGTAGGGATACACGAAACTGCTAGATAACTATTTCCTATACTATCTTCTCCACAATCTGCATCATAGATACTTACCATATCATGATAGTGTACTAACTATACTATTTTAGCAAACCTATCAAAACCATAGTATCATAGATTCACTATACTGCAATAATATATGCGATAGTTCGTATGAATCTCATGTCCCTCAGAGCCACCACAGCGCTACTAATCAAATCCATCAGCAACCACCTTCCACTCCCTGCTAACCAGAAAGTAGCCCCGAGCCATGACCTGTGTATACTTGATAAGCGATCGTACTCTAGCACAGTTTATCTCTACCTAAGGTAGATTTTAGATACTGGAGTGACTATCGCCTCTTTCTGTATGAGCTTTGCCACGGCGGAGAGTCTGGGAAATGTTTGTGGCGACGTCACTTGTATTGATATCTCATCATGCGACAAGCTGTTGTGGCAATATCGTTAGCAGGATCTCGCTGCTTCACCGGCGTATGTCTCACTGTATTGGAGGCTCGATCTCTGAATAGTGGAGAGGAGAGGAAGCTTGAGGGCAACAGCGGTCAATCATTTGGTAGCTGCATAGATGAGCTTACCGCGTCATTAGACATGCTATATCTCATTCGAGGTCTTACTGAGATTCTCAGGTGCAAAACAGCCTGCAGCTCATCAGAGTGCATATTTAGGTCGAGCACAATCGCTAGTTGACGGAGCGATCGTGCCGTGGAGATGTGTACCGCCTTGGGTACACAAATACTTAGTGATGTCTCCCCACCAAATGAAGGAAGTTTTCAGAGGGGACCTTATTGTATCTACTTTCTTTCGCCACCGTGCGTGATGGACAAGCGATAATGCGCCAAATATGCGATCTCTGATTTCGGAACAGTCTTAGACTCTAGACCAAGATTGTGAACGAGCTAAGGAAGATCCATCTGCCATGTAGTCGTTCTAACATATTCCAGAAGAATCAATGAGACCAGCCTCGACCCCTGTTATGCGTATGGTCCTGAATTCCAGATGAACGTGATTTTGATGAGAACCAAGAATTTGTATAGCTTCCGATTTTGCAAGTTCACTGGTCCGCACCGCATCTCAAGTTTGCGCGCGAGTACGAACGTTTGAAAGGCCCATATTAACACCTGAGCCGAAGACAGTACTTAGGTCTCGTTCCTTTGTATTCCCAGACTGAGCTTGAAAGAGAAGGCAGGGAGGGGAATGACTTTCCTTCCAACAACGTAGACGCCAGACCTCACGCGCAATGAAAGCTTCCTGCTAGACGGCAGAAAAGTCCCAAACGGAAGGAAGGACATTTAGTAAAAGCCACACGGTTTTTCCGCTCTGTGCACCGTACTGTAATCTATACGCAAGGTATGTATACAATGTGGCGCAGCGAGCGAGCGTTGAACACGGACACGAACACGAGCGGTTTATATATGTATGTAAATCAGCCATGCGCTCTTGCAGCAGCAGCCACGCATCTCGTATATGCGCATGCGGTCGATGGCTGCGTGGCGTAGGAAAGACAGAACATCCGCCATGACGACAGCCAAATTTGAAGATACGAGCACCTCGAGGAGCCACATTCCAAACGCCGTATACTGCAGCGAAGGAATGAGTCCAAAGTTGCTAGCTCCAGAAACCCTCGAGATATGATTGATGCCTAAGTGAAAGTGGCACGTTTCGAACAGAATTGGTACGCTGCCCTGCCCTCCACTCTATTATACGACGCACGTCTCTCTCTGCCCATCAAGTAGCCCCTCGCGTACACCAGTTCCATCCTAACCACCTCTCTACAACAAAGTAAGTCAAACTACAGCATTCCCTCAAACGTTGGCTACCACAACACATGACACCACCACCGAAACACGCACATCTCCCGCATCCATCCCTCCCTACCTACCGACCTTTCTAACCCCACCGCCTGCCCCGTCCCATCACGTTACCCCCGGCCCTCACCCCCAAGCGGCAAGCACCGCGAGAATAAAATCCCCGGCCACATGGGTTCCCGCATCGGCGTGCACTCCGCACACCCACACAGTACGTAGCGGTGGAGCCACACGCCCAGAAGCGCTGGGTTGGCCCCGGCCGACGGCCCCGGCGGGGTCCGTCGATGCGCAGGGGTAAGCGAAGGCGGTCCGAACGGGGAAGCGCTGGATGAAGGCAATATACTTCGGAGGCAGGAGGGACGTGTGTGCAGAAGGCTGGATATTGAGTTGGGGTGGGGTGGGGCGGGAGATGCGAGCTGGGAGGGATGGGGAGGGGTAAAAAGCGCTTGGGAAGGATGGAGGTGTGAGGTTAGGTTTGTATGTTAGAGAGGGAGGGGGCTATCTTTAGTAGAAGCGTGCGTCACAGGCAAGGCAAGGTCAGTAGACTATCTTGAATGAAGGTGCAACACATGCCGTGCGATAGCGTTAGCTTTGGCGTGGAAGCGTCGACTGTCTATCTATCATAGGTACACTTCTGACCCACCAGGCGTGCCTTTTCCCTCGCTCATCATTTCCGCCAAACTATAGATACAATACGTCGTCACATCAACTGACGGACCGTGAAATTATCCCGTCTGTCCGTATTCCCAAGTGCCTGCCTTTACCAGTCCGCTGTACCAGGCTCTGGGAAGGCTCTTCAATGGTACACCACCCCACTATGTGGATGTCACCTCAGTGCGGCGTTGGTGGCAGGCGGCACCGAACCCCGGTCCTAGCCATTGCGTCGGGCGTGCGGGCGCCATACGAGCGTACCGTGAATGTGACGCCAAAACCCCGTAACGGTTTCTCTCCACCTGGCATATGCATATTCGTTTTTGCAGGTTCAACGCGCCTCGCTTTTTCTTTTGCAACGGTCGTTCGTTCTTCGTTTATTCGTAGTGCGGCGTCAATGTCGTCGTCTCGTCTCAGAGGCCGTAGAAAATATCCTCGTTGTATGCAGGCGCCGGTGTCGTACCTTGATCATGGTGAATGCGTCAAAATCGGTAGGGAAGGCCAATATTTCAAGTTGCGTCGAGCTCGGGAATCATCAGGCTGGGAGCTCTCGCAATGACAGGTTTCGTCTTCAAGCTCATCAAGCGATCGTAATGTGGACGGAGATCGTAGTCTTTGAACTGTTCCGATGCGCCGATCTTGACGCTCCTGAGCATGCACTTGCCGTCCTTGACCCAGAAGATTTGTAGCACGTTTTCAAGCGGCATGGCGAGCGCGATCGCACCAGGCTTGAACACACCCTGGCTGATCTTGGAAGAAGCCTTTTTGAGCTTGCGCGGTGACAACGTGCCTTTCGTGGTGTACTCGAATTGGATGATCTCGGTCATTGCGTTGACGACGGTAAAAGTCTCTCCGGTGGGCGATTGAGCGGCCTGGACGACCTTCGTACTGTATGTTTCGTTTTGGAGGTTGTCGTGACCGGGGAACGGAATAAGAAGGGGATACTCTTTCCCTAGGAAAGCCGTCACAAGGGCGGAGCGGCGTGCGGAATCGTAGAAAACGCTGGTCAGGTCGCCGTCATTCAACGTCCAAGGAGGCATCTTGAATGACCGCGAATGCTCAGCTACCGTTGTAACTGGCTCTGTTGTGCAGTCCCAAACATCGGCATAGATACAGTGATCACCCAGCTGGGTTGCGACTACAAGACACCTGCTGTCGGTGGAAAAGTAGATCTTCCTTGAAATGATGACCGACTGGCGTTGCTGTTCCTCGGCCTTTTCCCTAGTGCTCAGTCCTCTGCCTTGTCCCCCAAACCACCCTGGTTCCTTTTCAAAATCGTGCAAGGTCGAGACCGTATCATCGCTCGTAGTTCGTCCAACGGGGATCGTTCGTTTCTTGATGGCGCCACTTCTCATCTCGTAGACGTTGATTTGGTGATGAAAAGAAAGCTTCTTGATACCGCCATTCTCCAGACCAAAAATCAATATCTGGTCATTTAATGATACTGCGGCGAACTTATCATTTCGAGAGACAGCCAGACATAATTCGCCCGCTCTTCCGGGTAGATCAAGATCTATCTCTGCTTCAGACTTGATATTGATGCTGTTAAATATAACGAGCCTCCTCGGAGATAAGCCAGTAGACGCAACAATGGCGCATTTGTGGTTTCCAGCTGCCGCTGCTTCTATTCCAGCAACCTCATATCTGCAACCTTGGATGGCCGACGCATCGTTGCTAGGCACGTCGAAACGAACTAGATGATCGGCACCCACCTCCCACAATAGTAGTGAGTGGCCGGCAGCGGAGAAAGCGAAGCAAGGTTCCTTTGGCAGTGGGGTTGACTCTTTTTCTTTCGTGCTGTATTTTCGACGGAACGAACTCCCTATTCGGATCGTTCGACTCGAAGATTTCATCTTACTGAAGCTGGGAGTGCTTCTGACGGAGCTTGTTGGAGTAAACACATTCATTCCACTTGACATCTCCGAAGGCATAGAAGCAGACTCTGCCTCTGCTATGTTTTCATCAATGCTTGGCGTACGAACGGGGATGGGTAGATCGATAGACAATCTCGAAGCAATAGGGAGAGCAATGGGAATGTTCAAGGACTCATTAAGCGGACTGATCGGGTATTCGAGCGCAGATTCGAGAGAGTGTGAACGAGGCGAAAGTGGGTTATAAGTCGTTGGGCTTACGGGCGATTCGGTATAACGTGGAGGCTGCAGGGGTGGTACTATTTGGATGTCTGGGTCGCTCGGTCGCGAGGCGTGGGATGGTTGGCTATTGCTCACCCCCGAGTTTGATGTTAAGCTAGGCACTATGCTGCCTGCGTCTGAGGTAGTAGATCGAGACCCTGAGGCGGCGTCATACGATCCGGACTCGCCTACACTGTACTGGCTGAGACTGAAGTCGTCCCGCCAGGTAGAAGTGTCGAGCGCAGTAGTGAGAAGCTGGAAGGGCTCGATGAGACGAGCAAGCTTGATCTTCTCGCTTCCAGTGCAGCTGGGGCACGCAACGCCTTCTTTCCAGTTCACTATTGGACTATTTCCTTGGATGGCTTCAAATGCCCACTTATCAGTCCACCGAAGTTTATGTTCCAACAGTCTCTTAGATATGACATGCAGCTTGGGACAATCCACAACGTAAACGGGCAGTCTCGCTGACTCTTGTTCCTTCGATATTGTCTCCGTATTCGGCGCAGCCATTTTCGTAACCCAGTCTCTAACCATCTCTTGCATGTTGTGTCGAGTCACCCCTGGCCTCCTCACGCTGAACTGTTCGTAACCTGACTGTCGATTTGGTAACCAATCCGCGAAACTCGTCATAGCCGCTTCAAAATACGGATTCAATTCGGCTATGTGTCTGCCATAAGCACGGTTTGGGCCAGATCGCGTCGGTGCTCGCTGCTGTTGGAGGAGTGAGTCCTGCCGCGATAGGAAGTTTTCCAAATCCTCATCCCAGTCAAGCAGAGTGACTGCTAGAGACTCTAGAAGCGCTGGTGTTGGCTGCATCGGACCCGTAACGTGGAATATTGAGATGATGAGACTGGTTCGTGTGTGCCAAAGCTGCTCCAGTATTTCGTCTGTGTCGACTGAGATTTGGTTCGAGCCGAGCACTCCAGTCTGTCGGCGAAGGTCAACAAACCGCTGGGTAACCGCACACTCAACCGCCCAAAGACAGTCGTGCAGCACCCAGTACGCATCCATCCAATCCTCTTCCATTGTGCCATGTATCAATGGTGTGACGAAAGTCTCGACCCTGATGTCCAACGGATACTGCAGGCGTTAGTTGAAGGATGAGAAGTATAACACCTCGTCAATGGTTGGTGTGCTAGTCTGAGATAGACTGTAACATGTCACACTGTACATTCTCAGGCGGACACTGTTCAATCCCCTCTTGGACGTGAAATATATCGTGGAGTCAGAGCGCCCACAAAGCGTTTACCAGACCCTTGTCCCGATGCGGAAACCAATGACGAAATACTGAATTTGAATCACTTACAAGACCCGCGGCATATGTTGGTAACTTCGCATTTGCCCATTCCCGCGCGTATGGATTTTCGCGCGATGGTTCATTAAGCGCGTTGAGTATCTCTGCGAACAACTCAGCCACGATGAAACGCTCCACCCCGTGTAGTCGATCTTCTCTCCAAGCTTGGTTAATAGCATTCTGGAGCCGTCGCTTGTCGTTCGCATTAATGCCTTCCTTCCGCAAAAGGAGGAGACGAAGCCCCGAAAGAATGGTTTGCGCCAGAATATGCCTTGGACGCGTGAACTCCCGGGTCATGAGCGTTGTTTGTGAGGAAAAAAGACTGGTTTTGACATTGATAAGGTAGAGAATAGTCGAGAATAGAAGGTCAGGCGGTAACAAGCACGAAAGAACGTAGGGTGGGCATTCCGCAACACCCGTCGCGATGCCGCTCAAGTAGCATCGTTGGGCATCGAAAACGATCTTGATCCAGCCGATGGTGCGGATCGACTCCTCAATGCTTCTTGATTCCGTGTCGTGACTGGCGATGGAGTGTTGGCCGACGATTTCGCGTAGGAGGTTAGCTATGTCGTGCCTGCCCTGAAGGTGCTCCCAGACTTGCGCAAGGTTCCGGTGTTGGAGGGACATTGACGCGGGACGACGAGAAGCGGATCAGCGCTTCGAGGCGCGGAATACGAAACCAGGGAAAGGCGGCGCAGAAGGTAGGTGGTTTTTGGGAAGACGCATGACGGGAGACACAGGATGCCTTCTCGAGTGTGCGGTCGAGATCGGGCCTGCTGCCTGCGAGCTGCGAAAGGTGCAACAGTTGTGGCCGAACGGACGGAGAAAGTGACGGCCTTGGCTGCACCATTCCGAGCGAGGACGTACGGCAGGTTGCTGCACTTGGGCGGCCACGGTTGGATGGGCAGCCATCAGCTCGGACTGGGGTATCGCAATAAACCCAGCGGGAAAGACAACATGTGTGCGCGCCACACGCACGGGGACTGATCGAGCGCACTGTCCGAGCCGAACTGTAATAATAGCACGGACAGTCCGACTGTAGCGACAGACCGTTAACCCTTGACCATGGTCGAGGCCAAGTTCGTCTGACCGGTCTCTTGTCACGTGAACGATGCCCCACCTACGTCCCTGGGAGGAAGCTGCCAAAGTTTGTTACGGCAGCCAGCCTGAGACACAAAACCTGTCTATTCACACGAGACATGGCCCTCTTCAATGTTCGCTCCGGTGCGACACGCCAGCAAGAAGGGCTTACCTCTTCCAGGACACAGATGAAGACTTGCGCGGATTGCTGCCTTACTCGAGGCTGCTATCTTGGAAGCTGGTAACTTGTTCTGGACCATGCTACTGTATCATGCACTATCTACATGCGATGACAGTGGTCACAACAGCGCTAGCACGAGGCGAGCCGGCCGTCTGTCAACCATTGCACCGAACTCGTCCGAGAAAGGCAACATTACCTCGGCGCGGGCGACCCTCCCACTCATTTGAGCCAGCCCCAGATGAAAGCGACAAGCGCCTTTGCATTATCTTCCTGCCAAAACGGCATCTTCGGGTTCGGGGTTTCCAAATGGCCGCGTCTGCGCCCCGGAACCACGACCTTGGGTGGTGGCCGGTGGATTTGCATAGACGCACTACGCCGCCACTTGAGTGGATTCCAGCCGTCAGATCGCACATGGTACGCTGCGATGATAGCAAGGAAGACGAAAACCTGCGTGCGACGTTAGTGCTTGCAAGTAGCTTTGAGTTGTCTGATACTTACCCCAACGTATGACGCAACAAAGTCGGGCGTGGAGAAAGGCGGCACAAATGCCCTCCAGTTGTTGAAAATAATGAGCAGGGAGCAGAAGCCAAATCCGTACCAGGCACGGAAGAGCTGCCCGTGAGTCCGATAGGGATACTGCTTGTCGTCTCGGTTGAACGCGCTACGGTTTTCGAGGGTATGGTCATTGGCAGCCATCTTGATCTTGTGATAGAACTGGGTATAGGCGAGACAGATCATGGTGTAGCAAATCAGCTCCGCAATGACTGCATTGTTGGTCATTCGCCCAAGAATGACCGAAGGGAATGGTTTGATCGCTAAGAAAGCCATCAATCCGAAGCACCAGGAAACACACACGGTGCCGAGTGGAACACCGGCATCGCTCACTCTTTCGAGCCGCCTTCTGTAATTTTGGAACCATAACGGCCAAGCTTCTGGGATACTTGCAAGCGCGTGCAGGAGCCGACTGGAAGTGTAGAGCGCATTGATGCCAGAAGTGGTGGCTGCAAAGATAAAGAAGCCATTGAAAACGGATGGGAAACCTCGGAGGTGATTCCTGACAGCTGCAAGAACAAATACACTATTCTGTCCTGCGCGGACGGCGTTGATCTGGATATTGATGAGATTCGGATCGTCATCTGACATTCAGTCAGAAAGCGTTACAGTATCCGGGCATGAATCGCAAGTACTTACATGGAACGTTGAGGCCGCCAACAAATGTGCCCAGAATGTAGAGGATCGATATCCGCATGGAAAGCTTCTTCGTCGCAATCTTGATTGTCTCATATTTTTCAAGATCCTTGTTCTCAGGTGCTGTCACAGCGATAGCTTCAAAACCGACGAACGAAAATACACAGGTAGTAATTGCTGTCCAAAGACCCAGGAAGTGGCCCAGATCCCCCTTGACCATGGCATCTGGGTTTGTTGGATTCGACGATGTGGGATGTATCACCATGCCCTCAGAAGCAAATCCCCACGGCGCGTTCCATGTCCAGAAATGGTTCGAGTGTTTTACTCTCTGCATGGCAGATAAGACGATGTTGAAGACGATCAGGAATGAGATGAACGTTAACTTAATGACGCCGAAAATATACTCCAGCTGGCCGTATTGTCGGACTGGAAGTAGGTTGATGAGCAGCACGATGATCAAAAACAAGAACACCCAAACGGCCGGGCTGTAGTGTTCTGTACTCCATCCCAGTTGCTCGTCTGGATAACCCACGGATCGTAAATATTCGGGATCGAATCGAAATCTCCATAGTTGAGCCACAGCCTGAATTTCGGCTGCCAAAATGACAATCCACGCGCTCCAGGTCATCCAGCCCGTGGCATATCCGACTGCTTCATCTATAAACCTCCCCGGAAATTCGAACAGCGGACCAGGAACCGGGAACAAGGCGGTCATCTCTCCCAAGCAGGCGATTACACTCCACATCATCGAGCATCCAAGGACCACCGCGACCAAGGCCATTCCCGGTCCAGCCAGATAGATGACCTTTCCTGTGTTGAGGAACAGTCCAAAGCCTATGCAGGCGCTGAAGGATATCATGTTGACATGGCGCTCCTTCAGGTGCTTGCTACACCGGTGAGTTAGCCAAGCTTTACGAGAATCGAACAAATTTCCTACCTCAGCACCGTTCGCCGCGACGACATTGTGGACGAGGTCGAACTCAGTCGTGACCACATTCGAACGGCTTTGCGCAAGATTGATATGCGATGAAGCGCATCGGACACTGTACCAATGTCGAAGTGGCAGACCCACCAAAAGTCAGGGAGGTAGAGCACTGATGGAGCTAGTGGGCGAGGCTATCGCATAATAGGGACCTGAGGATCGAGTCGGCGAACACGCGCCGCACTCTATCAATCCAGCGAATGCCTGTTAGAGGTGCGTCCGGGGGCAATGCAATACCGCGTCCAGGCTCAGCTCAAAAGGAAGTCGCAGACGCTCATCACCGACAGTCGCACAGGACACTGCAAGGACGCTTTGCATCCCGGCGGCGGCCTTTCGTTGGCCAGACATTTTGGTCTGCGGGTGGTGCAGGGAGATGAGGTCTAGCCGCCTGGGTGCCGAAATGGTGGGATGGCGTCCGCAAGCAGGGAATGGTACGAAACACGATTCCGCCCCTGTCCAGATCTGCAGGAAGATCGATGTGGTTGGAGAACTTTGGCCGCTGTCACGGAAGGGCGTTCACCCGTCAGGTCTGTGCTCGTGCGCGATGACGAAAGCGGCTAGAGCAAGCGCCACGATGTGCGTTGGCTGGGCGCCACTGCAACGTCCTATCGTGCGGACATTGGCGTTTGTTTTTTACGAGCGGCCTGCTGTTACCCCTTAATCACCCGCCGATCTATGTTTGGATTTATGCCCTCGAAATATGGCGATCATATTGATGCTTCTATCGTCTTAACCCATGCTCGTGGCTGCGCCTTCACGAACCTAATTCCTGCTGCACATGCCATGAGTTCGGCGGCATCAAGGCATTGTGACGCGAGCGGTACGAAGATGGATGACGCCGATGACGCCGAGTGAGACTCGAAGAAGGAAATACAATCGCGTGACAAGATGAACTTGAAAGGATTTTGTCGCGGGGCAAAAGCAATGAATAGAATCCTCCATGATGTAACCGAGATCTCGCAAGGATCCCACGAGTCAAGTTTCAACTTTAAACTCCTGGAGGAAGTACGGGTACATAGCGAGTTCCTCATTGTAAAGGACTGCAAAGAGATCTGTTCCCCGCAGACACGCTACGCATATCTTCTTCCTGAGAGGGTGTACATGCTATTGTTTCAGCGACATGGCACAATCGAACGCGAGGCCGTAGTCCAAGTACACTTCCGCCACCATGGTAACAGATCTATGTAAGGCGATTTTTAGCTTATAACTGCAGCTTCGTACGAGAAATCTCAGGCAGTTGCGCTGCCCCAATCGAACGACTACAATGACTTTCCTAAACAGTCATTGTTTGCTTCACTAGTATACCCCTGCCCTGAGACCTTGCAAGTTCATGATCCGCTGCTGCTCAGTTTCTGGACAAAGTCTTACGAGCATTTCCTTTGGTTCTCTCAACGCGAAAACACATGCTTTCACGCCCACAAATAACCTGATGATCGTCTTTCCTATTCCTGGTTTCTATTCGTTCCTGACTTTTAATCCTTGTTATGATGTCTCATCTCTCTCCCTCTCCTGCTTTGATGAAGAATGGTCTGTAAACATCGATCGCATGCAGAGTCTCTCATGCCAACTTTCACTTCTTAATCATACCCCCCACCCTGCTTGACCCGAGGCAGATCTGCCAACTCTCCAGTCTTCCGTTCCCATTCTTCCACACCAACTCTCACGCGCCAACCTTCGGCGCTTCTCCATACACGTTATGAACCTTATCCTGTCGTACGTCAGCATCCTGATCCACGTCCACTGTTCCAAGATCCCTAGACAGTCTCCCCTGAGCAGTCCTCCACACCGTCACCGCCAACCTACCTCAAGGAGCCCTGCCAAAGCATCCATAGCGTTCTCTACATTCCCCATTACACCCATCCCAAGTTCAACAATCTCCATCTTCCACTTTGGTCCCCCGTGCACAGGGGATGGCACAAGGCAGTACACGTTGGCGTAGTACATATACTGCGTAACGAAGGTTCCGTCGGCGTTGACAAGGCTGTAGTTGGGTGCGAGCGACATGCGGCCGGTCATGAAGTCCATGCGGAACATGCTCTTGTCGGGATGCAAGGCACGGGCGTTTGCTGAGATGGGCATTAGGGACTGTAGAGAGGGAGAGTAAAGAGAGGATGTACCGAGGATTTGGTCACGGAGCCAGGTTGGGGAATTGGACATCGTAAAAGGGACGGTGTTTTCGTCGCCGTATGTTTCGGCTGAAGCTGTTGCTAGCGTTCGCTTATCACGGTGGACTGGGTTGATGGCCGTCTCGAGAGAGTCTGTAGATGGAGGGAAGTCAAGGATGGCGGTGACGCGTAAGTGTAGAAAGAGCACTTTCGTTCCTTCCTCGCCGGCCATTGCCGCTTGCTGTGGAAGGTGCCTGGACACCTTGGCGTGTGTGGAAGATGAGGATGGGAGTGAGGTGGGCGATGCAGAGGTTGACTGCGCTCTCAGTTCTATCTAGCAGCTACATCGTGTACCCATCACCGCTCAGCATTACCGAACAAGTCACATAAAGCTCTTCCCACGCACGCTGCCTAACAACACGGATAAAAAGTGCCTAAAAGAGAAACTTGGCATGTGGATGATACAAGAGCCAAACATTCTGTCACAGTCTGCAGATATCCTTATTCGCATCGAGTATCCTTCCTATCTATCAAAGTCCACTCTTGAGATCTTTACTTGAACATACAAATGTCGGCCAATCTTCCAAGCAACACTTTGACCTCCGGCTATTTCCTATAACAGGGAATGTTTTGGTTGATGGCTATCGGAATAACTCCGTTCAGTGCTCAAACTAGCTCGTGATACACGCCTTGGTGAATATGCTCTACCAAACGACATCTCGGACTTTGCGCAAACAACCCAGTCTTACCCATCGGATAAGAAAGAAGACTAAGTTCCGTTGCAGTCAGCAGCGCATCCTCTTAAGTTCGACTGTGGGCGAGCGCATCTCTGGGCTTTTTGGTACGCAGGGTGTTAAATCCTGTCACCCTAAAGTTCAACCCCTCAACCGCATGCTCGTCAACATAATCGCCATGTCGGACTTGCCTTTAGCTCGCATCCCGTAACCCCCACACTGCGCTGTAAAACAATTCACTCATTGCCCTCTCCAACTTTAACATAGAATAATTAATCACTACAAACCCCTGCAATGGTATCTAAACACACAATTTCCCCTCCCTTCTATCTCCTCCCGCCACCCCCAACACCTTCTAAACCCAAATCAATCAAATCCTAAAAACATTAACCCCATCCACAAACGTACTATTATTATCGCTATTCGCCACGATATCCACCCCATCCCTCGTAACCATCCACGTCGCCCCCACCGTATTCACATTATACAAGTTGACATCGTGGCTGAGGGCGGACCCTTCGATGCTGACCATACGCGTCTGGCACACGCCCTCCGACGCGACGTCCGAGCATTTCGTGCTGTAGTTGTCGAAGAAGGAGTACAGGCCTGCGCCGTAGACGTGCAGGTTGGAGGAGCGCAGGATGCGGAGGCCCCAGCCCTCTGCGTTATTGGGGGAGATGGGGTGCGTGCTGTTTGACGTACTGTTCGAAGTGTTGTTGGATGCAGGGGTAGAGGAGAAGACGGGGTCGAAAAGGGCGAGATTTTCGGGGAAGGGCATGGTGGCGTCGGGGTTGGGTTGGTAGTAGCTGTTTTTCTATTAGCGGGGTTGTCTCTAAGGGGGAGGAACGCATGAACTTACGCTGTTTCCGTCTGGATTTGGCCCATGACGACGTCCTTTGTGTCGACGAATTGGTACTCGTATTTGACGTGGTGTTCTACGGCCGTGCCGTAGAGCCAGACTCTTCCTTGCAGACTCTGGTCGAGCAGACCGCGGCCGGCGTAGATGGTGATTTGAGTGTTGTTGTTGAGGGAGTCGTCCAAGTCGTGGTCGGCGACCCAGAGCCAGTTATTTTCCAGATACACTCCGCTCGCCCATGGTGTGATGTGAAGGGAGAGATAAGATGCGATGCACTCCTTCTTGAGGTTCGCTGCTGTAGTAGTCTTCTCAGGCTCCTTGATGCACTGCTCTTGTTGCAGGTGTGAGCCTGCAAAGCCTCCAATACGGGCGTGAACGTCCCATAGCCCTGCCGGTTCGCCTGTGGTTGGGCTGAAAAGGTTGTATTCAATGAGAATTGCTCCCGCGTTGGGGCCTTGTGTGCTGACGAAGCAATCAGACCACTCAATCGAGCCCTCCTCGCCTTGCGTGCCGATCTGCACAACGGGCTGGGGGTTCTCCATGTCTCCAAAGAAGGGGCCATTGGCCATGATGACCGATGAGAGGGCTTCACCAACAATCTTTGAGCCAGCAGGGACGTAGACCGTGCCGCTAACCTTGTAGTAGCCAGCATCGAGAAACAGGACCTTACCACCCGTCTTGGCTTTCTGAAGGGCGTCGTTCAGAGCCTTTGTGTCGTCCGTTTTGCCGTCGCCCTTCGCGCCAAGGGTACGCGCACTGAGGAACTGGTCTGCCGACAAGCCCTCGTATTGCGGCTTCGAGCGCTCGTAGTACTTGCCGTCAGATCCAAGAAGGTTAGATGGTCGCTTGGTCGCAGCGATAGAGCCACGGGCCTCGAGCGGCGCAAGAGGAGTCTGGACCCCCGGGCCGAGGGGAGACATAGACACATACCTATGTCCGTCCGCCCAAGCATCGATGACAGTGGACGCAGTTGAACCAGCAAGGATAGTGCTGTTGGGACCAACAACAGCCTGCTGCACATTCGCGAGCTTGACGTTCTCCAAGTACAGAGCACCAGCACTGTCAGGCTGCGAGCTCTCTGTGCGGCTGGTTACAATACCGATCGGCGTGTTCGAGATAGAGCTGTCCAAAAGAGTGATAGATCCAACGGTCAGACTTCCGTCTTCATCTAAAGACGAGATGTTCAAGCCGACGCGGCAGTTGTCGATCGAAACGCTCTTGTACGTCCAACCCCAATCCCAGAGCTGGTTAATCGCCGTGTCGACGTTGCTGAATGACAAGTTACGCATGGTAAACTGCTGGTTACCCACGTTCAGTCCGTAGTGTCCACCCTGGAAATCGAGGTCGTTCATGAAGCCACCTGAGCCTTGCTCTATAAAGAGACCTTCATGTTTTGTCCCGTTTCCAGCCGCCATCTTGAAAACCACATTCTGCAGAGACGTCGTCTGCGCGGTGGGCCAATGAATTCCCCTCATAATCGCCTTCGCCTTCACACTCGTCGTATCAAGAACGAGGTTCCTGATCTGGCGGAAAAAAGTATTAGTAGCTCCAAAGCCCAATTCACCATCCGCGCCGTACGGGCTCGCATCGATCAAATACCCGATATCATTTCCGTCCTGGTTGGCAGTCGTGAAGTTCGAGCTCGCCTTGATAGTCGGAAGGCAATTCGGGTTCCCAATAATCTGCGTGTAATAATAATCGATAATCGCTTCGGAGATCAAATATATTCCGCCTGGAAAGTAAACCGTGGCTGGCGTCCTAGTGGTCGACTTGCAGACGGCGGGCGCGCATCTCTTTCCATCAGTGATAGCTTTTTGAATGGCTTTTGTGTCGTCCGTTACTCCGTCTCCCACAGCTCCGTAGTCCTTGACGTTCCTGAAGACCTGGTAGGAGGTATCATTATTGAATGAGGCGATTCCCTGGTGGGCTACTTGCTCCATCCAAAACGGCGCACCGCAAGAACTTCCGTTCCCTGAAGAAGAGCCACCAGTCGGTTGTGGCGTTGTCGCAACTGGCGTTGGCGTATATACATTTGTCGCGTAACCTTCGCTTCTACGTATGGGAGCCGCGTGATAGTGATGGTTCAAAGCGGCATTCGCGCCGGAGGAGAGAAGAAAAAGGGTTGAAGCGAGCGACAGCATCTTGCAATAAAGAAATAGTCAAGGACCAAAAATGAAGGTGACAGCGACAAGAAGTCTGCTGGGGAGCGGGAGCGCGGTGGGCTGAAGCTCAGTATAAGTGCTTACGCCACCAAAAGTAGGATCTGTGGATCGGCCGCTAGTTGTATGCAAGGTACAGTGTACGAAGAACTACCGCAGGATGGCCGCAAGATTATAAAACAACGATTACTAGGTTGAATGACTGAACGAGAAGCCCAAGATGGAAGTTGAGTAATCTGACAATCGGCCCTGTTGGTCTTCTTATGCGAAACAAATTCGCCCTGTCTCGCGAACCGTGGTCAAAGGGTGTAGAACAATTGTAGAAAACCGAAGTCCTGCGGCGTAGCTGCGCTGTGCGGGCGTAACCAGCCTGATGACATTTGGTGACCCACAAGTCCCCAGAGTTAGCAGAGCTTGCGACTCCCTTCTGTGGGACTGTTGAGTCGTCATGCTTGCAATGAAGTCTCGCGCACACTGCAAGCCATCCCTGTGGGCATGCTGCAAGCCTTCGTAAATCGTTTTCGGCGGACCGCGGAACCCCAGATTACGATCCGCGACCGGCTCCTGCCGATGTCATGGCACAGCAATCTCATCGAGTCTTGACCACACGGGCGAGAAAGTAAGCTCTCAGGGGCTCGCTCGTTGCACTTCTGGGGCTGATGCAACTTCGTTCACTATCCCCAATCCCGGTAAGTGCAGCCTTGTGGGGGTTGCCCAACAACGGTGAGAGAGGACTCAACGAATGGTGAATGACCTTAGATCCCGCTGATTTTATTAGTCAAGCGTGTCAAGGTGTAGAAAGTGTGATTAAGCAATTTGATATGAGGCCAAGTCGTGACTGGGTTGTGTAGGAGCGTGTCGCGCATTCCTGGGAAGGAGCAGACCACGCGCTCGCACGTGACATGCGTCGGCGCTCCACTCGTGAATTACCGCTTTCCCATCGTCAACTTTTATTAAACAACCGTGATCAACGAACGTCATCATCTTAACGGTCCACCACCACCAAACAACTCACAATCAACCCTTCTCCCCAACCGACAACTCATAACCCGTCATCATGTTCGGAGGTGCGTGTTCTTCCATCCTGGAGGATCGGGGTAGCAGAAAGCTTTGCGCTGGCAAAGTTGAAGGAAGATGGAGTAGCTAACAGCAAACAGCACCACCCCAGCCGTCGAAACAGGAGCTCGAGCGCGCCGAAGCCCAGACCGTAAACGACATCAAGTGGACGTTCGCCGGCGCTGTTGTGCTGTACTTCTCGCCTTTCGTTGTCGACTACGCGCGCAAGCTTGTTTAAGCTCCTCAACCAACTAAAGCCTTCACCCAATCCGATGATATAATTGAAGAGAGAGACTCGATCGGCAATTGTACATATTACACCACGGGCGTTCACGACGGATGCGGTCACCTATGTGATGGTCTTCTCAACACTTGGTGAGATGGCACTGTATATTAGACTGTACAACAGCGGACGACACTGTGTCTTTGGAGCGCATTATGGCTGGCATTGAGCGATGAGCTCTGGTATCTAGGTTTTATAGATGGATCCGAAATCGCAGGTCATTTGAGTGCTTGCGGACACTCCGCCCTCCAATGCCACCGCGCCCCAAAAATCATTTGCAATCGGTCCTCCAACCTTATTCTCAAAACTTCCAAAATCCGAACCGACCATTTGTCCTTCGCCCTTTTCATTATGACCGCCATGCCAATGTAGCTTGACCTGCACCGCCGGCAAATCAACCTCCAGATTCGAAGCTGAGCTTGATATCGTACACGCCTTGACTTATGCCACTCTTCACCTTCTTGACCTCGGTGGCTTTGTCTGCTCCTTCTCCCACTCGTTGTACTCTTGCACCGTGTCGTCGACCATCTTCTTGAGATGTTGCAGCTGCTGGTCATAGCCTTTGAGGATCTGACATGTGTTAGCTTGCGACAGGACCAAGGAATGACTTGACCTCACCTTCTCTAGTTGCGCCTGGTCGTCCTCTGACAAACTGCCATCTTGGCTACCTGCGGCGGCCGCATTACCCTGCCTCTCGGTCTCCTTCTGCAGAGCCTGTGCGCGCTCCCGCACGCTCGACATACGTGCCCAGATCTCCTCCTGTTTGCCGCCGTTGATCGGATCGAACGCCCTCTTCTCCAGTTCAGCAAGCTTCTTCTTCAGCTCCTCCTCCGTCTGGTCCATCGCGTATCCCCGGTTCCGCAGAATCTGGACTTTGGTAGCAAGCGCAAGTATCCGCTGAGTATGCTCAATGTGCTTTTGCTTGGCTTTCGTGATCCGCGGCGCGGTTGTCAGCTCGTGCTGGTCTTTGATCACGCCGAGACAATTATTCATCTCGTGCAGTCGGCTTTGTAGTGTGTTCATGGCGAAGACTTGATATTGGATACGCGCCGCCATCTCTTCGAAGCCGCGCACGAGTAGCGGAATAGAGCCTTCACTCGGTTTGTTAGCCAGCGCTTCTTCCCATTTCTTGTGGTCCTCATGCGGTTGAGGGCCGTAGAAAGGGGCTTCTTCTGGCTTCACAGAATTGTAGAAGTAGTGCTGGAACGCACACTCTGGGCTGTTGGGATCCCACTTCTCAGCTATCGTCTTCATCTGATCGATGACTGATTTCTCCCCTGTATTTTATTAGTGAAGTCTGAGGAAACAGTGTCTTATACTTACGCGCGCCGTTTAGAGAAGCACTGGCGAAGCGGTCGTTAACTGACTGCCGTAGCTGAGGAAGAGCCTGCTGTTGTTGCTGGAGCTGCTGCTGTTGGTTTGGATGTAGGGTTGGCGCAGGACGGACGAAGCCGCCCATGACTGAGCTGCCTAAGTTCGGCTGTTGCTGCTGCGGCTGCTGTTGCTGCTGAGACTGACCCAGGCCGCCGAACATACTTCCTCCAGCATTTTGCTGCATGTTTTGTTGCATGTTCTGCTGCATGTTCTGCTGCTGCGACTGGCCTAGATTGCCGAACATCCCGCCCTGGTTCGCATTTTGCTGTGTATTCGCATTTCCAAAGAGGCTCGATGTTGGCTGCTGTTGCTGGTTCTGAGTCTGCGAGGAGCCAAAGAGACCACCCGGCGGGGCCGTAGTAGAACCAAATAACGTGCCCGTCTTCCTCTCCGTCTGCGCTGTCTGCCCGAGGTTGCCGAAAAGCGACATGGTGTAGGTCTAGGTGCTGGCGGTGTCTGGGTGCGTGTTTTCGAATGTATCCAGGTCGTATTGGCAGGCGCAGCGGTTAAGGAACCGTATGCGCACGACAGCGCGCGCTGGTAGAATAACGCACCGGTCGCACGGAAGGCTGGCGATGTGCGGCGACGACTGTGTTGATAGTGTTAGCAAGTTTCCTTCATAATGTTGGCCGCGGGTTGTTTTGAAAGTCAAAGGGAAGCTATGGAGCACCAGCCAATTGCGGCTGATCCAAATCCCTGTACGCGCCAAGAGCGACGCAACTTCACTTCACGAACAAGCCGGCGAGCTTCCACTCCAGTTTCTAGGGCACAACAAATCCGCCATTGGCCCAGCATGTCGTCCCGTCAGCCTAGGTTTGCACCCTCCGCAGCTCACTCGCTACAATTCTGTGCTAATTGGCTCCAGATTCAACGACCAGGCCCTCATCGACACCACCCCTCTGCCCGACGACATTCCTAAGGTCAAGGAGCTCGGCGCCAGCTCTGCACCCCTCTTTAGTGCCTCTTACTTCATTGGCGCGCGATGCAAGGCCTACAACGATGACTACATGATGTGCAAAACTGAGTCCAACGGCCGGGGCGAGCTGGACTGCATGAAGGAAGGCCGGAAGGTGACGCGGTGCGCGGCGAGCGTGTATGACTTTCCGGAAAGATCGCTGGAGCGAAACTGGAGCTAATATTATATGTAGGATCAAGGACCTCAACGAGCACTGTCTGGAGGAGTTCCGCAACCACTGGAAATGCTTGGACAACCAAAACCACCAACTGTGGAACTGCCGATCACAAGAGCGAAAGCTGAACAGCTGCGTGTTCGACAAACTAGTACGCCATTTCGAACTACCATCATTCTGCGCACAGCTGACTCTAGCAGAAATTAGAGAAGGTGATACCAGATACGCCCAAGGGCGAGACACCCGTGCATCTGCGGGGCCGCCAGATCTTTTCGACGAACTAAGCTGTGTATACTATGTCAGGAACAAGATCGCGAAACATGTCAATTCAATTTTCCCACAAATCGCTGTGATGACCATTCGTTTGCGCGGCGGCGGCGGACCGTTTGTACAAGCACCCACTACGTGACGCGCTCTGAGTCGATAGCGTAGATTCAATGCCGTGGCTCATGCTCATGTCAAGAACCGCAGCCTTCTGACTTTACGAACTACTCAGTTCGTGACTCTTTGATTTCTAGCCATGGTAAGGTTTCGCGTTCCGCAGCTCTTGCTTCACCATCATCGCAGGGCCTGTTGAATACCTTATTGTTCACTTCTCACCCGTCGTTCATTCTATTGTGCTCGCTGTTCCTATTGTCGCTGTTGTACACTTCACTCGCTGCCTTTCTTTTATCCTTCATCGCCGCCCTCCATTCCCTTCGTAGTCTCAGTCCTTCGTCCTCTCCGTCTACGACCACGACCACGATCTGTGCGCGCATTGCATTCGCAACAGAAGCCTTCCATCTTCTTCACGCCCAGCGTTCCAGCCAAGGAGTCGAATTCTTCCACAGCGGCCAAAATGATCGCCAACCCTTTCTCCGACCACCTCTACCGGATCGATAGCGACGAGCATATCGACAACGGCAAGTCGCTCGCCTTCCCGGATCTTTTCCCAGTCCCACACATGGAGAAACTCCAACCTATGTCAACATCCTCCACCGTATCTTCTACTGAGGTATCTCCCGCCAGCACCGCACCAAGCACACCACCTCTGCCCTACCCACCCCTCAAATGGACCGCTAGCACCCTCAGTAAGCCCCCGACCCCCACCCTGACATCCCTCAGCGCCCTTTGCAACTTCTAACTGTATTCAGATTACCTCCTCACTGCACTCTACCCCGCGCAGATGTACTCAGGCAGCATGGTGCTCGAATCCTACCCTACGAAGCCCCAGGAACGGTTTTCGCCTGTCAGATTGGAGTTGTATATGCGTATCAAGTGCACCCATGTCCCCGCATGGGCGTATGCTGCCAGCGCACCCATCGGCACAGGCCGTCCTGCTTCTAAATTGCTCGTCGCGCAGGCTAGTGGGGAAACGGAGGCGCAAGCAAGAAGAGCGCTTGCGAAGGAAGTCGTTGGTCTGGCGAAGGAGAATGGGATGCTGGAATACTTCAAGGCTTACTACCGCATCCGAGCTGAGCTGTACACGCTCGACGATCTGGCTTTGCGCTCCTTGAGACGTGGAATTGAAGGCATGAAGCGGGTTTCGGACTGGGAGTGGATAGGGAGGCTTGCGCAGCTCAGATTTGCGGGTGTAGATGAGGCATGGGGCTTTGAGGCGAGGTTCGAGGTTTTCTTGCTGGGGGGTGGATACTGGGAGGTGGAGAGGTGGGGGGTTGATGTAGATATTGCGTTGGTTCTGACACCAGGGGATAGGACGGTTCGGACGCAGACCCACGGTGGGGTTGTGTGGTTTCTGGAGATGGTCGTTGCTGATTTGGCTTTGTGTTAGGCGCGAAGGGTGCGTTGGATGGGTTGAGATGGCGTGAGATTTCGCTGCGATGGCTCGAGGCGATGGCATCAGGCTGTGCATCATCAGCTTCTATTCAGCACAGTATACTCTATTTTGAGGACGGGTTCCTGCTTTGAATGCATTCTAGTAGTATTACAACGCTATCGAATGGGTATCTTATCATGGTTCTCGTCAACGTCAATCCTTCATCTCTGTTGTCTTGCGCCGAACAGTCTCGCCCTCACGTCACCCCTCGCAGCCGCAGGGCTGCTCCTCAAGAATGAGCTTCCCTCCATTATCGAGCTGCTCCCCTCCAGCTCCAAGCTCATCCTATTATTCCGCATCTGCTCCCTCGCTTGAAGCTGACCCATCGCATGAGCCTGGCCCACGGTATGAACCTGCACGAGACCACTCGTCCTCCTCACACTCCTAACCCCAGCAGAACTCCTCCTGCTCCTCGTACTCCTCACCGCGCCAGAACTCCGTCTGCTCCTGGTCGACCTCATGGTTCCTGGCTGCGGCTGCACAAACGACCCATCATCCTCGCTCGAGTCCATCAAGGACGAATCCGTATGTTCGTAATCCCCCGCCTCCGGCACATCATCATCGAGATCCCGTTCCTCAAGCAGCGAGCCTTCCATAGACGCCTCCTCCATCGCAAGCATCTGCCCCACCCTTCCCTCGATCATACTCCCCTCAATGAAGCTATCCTCATTGAACGTGACATCCGCCCTACTCCCGCCCTCTTCCTCACTCCCTTCATTCCCGCTCTCACTACCCGACGCCGAAACCTCAGACTCACTCCCCTCCGCCTCCGCCTCGGGCACATCCTCATCCAGATCCCTCTCCTCTTCCTCAATCTCCTCGCCCGCGGCATCCCTCGCCTCCGCATTCGCAGCATCTTGCTGCGCAGCCGCGAGATCCATCATCTGCTGCTCGCGCATCGCAAGCGCTTCCTGCTCCTTCATTTCCTTCTCCTCGTCGATCATCGCTTGGTATGTCTTCTGGATTCCTGGCGGTCGGATCCAGGACGCGCCGAAGTGGCGGATGTTGGCATTGCGTTGTTTTTGCTTGTTTTCGTCGTGGAGGAGCTGCGTGAAGAGGGAGCGGGTGGGGCGCCATGGGCGTGGGCGGTATGGCCGCGGCGGTGATGTTGCGATGGGGGGGTGGAGAAGTCCGGAGTGTCGAATGTTTGATGGGGCTTGCGGACGGAGGGCCAGAGGGTAGCATCCTGGGTGAGAAGGTCAGTCGTGTGATGAGAGAGCGCTGAGGTGTGAGACGATGCGCGGGGTGCTCAGACGAGGTATCGTTTGTTTATCGTGATTGATGGAGGGTAAGAAGGGGACGTACCGCTCGCGGCGTGATCAAAGGTAAGCTCAACATGATCCTCTCAGTTTCTGAGTGATCTTTTGTTGTAGTTGGTGTCGTTCACGCGACTCAGCGCCCAATGTTTCGCGTGTATGCAAAATGCGGGTTAAGCCGCGGTAGTTCCAGAGCTGCCAAGGGTCCAGCGGTGGTACGCGTCCACGTGACGATATCAAAGCTGGATCTAGATTGTCGGGAAAGTCTACGCGAGCCAATGCGAGTGCTCCGTTGTCAACGTGCAGCGACCACCGCGTGTGATCACACTCACCATTGATAGTGCCCCAAACAAACGCAGTCCAGCCGCAATATAGGTAACGTTTGGCTTGGCCCTTGCTGCCGGCATGTTTCCTATAATCCCTCGGGTCTCAACACCCCGTTCTTCTCGTTCCTCTCTCGCAACCATCCCTCGCTTCGGTGACAATTGCTCATACAAGCTCATACAAAACCTTGGAAGTCTTGGGGCATACGCCAGCGACTACGCAACCTTGCAACTCAGTGCTCCTACGGATCCTACCCTGCCTACAGAGTTATACGCTTCAGCCAGTCGGACGTTTTCACCTGTCATACAGACCTCACCTAAGCCACGCGGACCTCCCTCCGGCAGCGGACCCGCGTACATACTATACTCCAGGCAGACTTCCCAAAAGGGCGCATTGCTACAACGTGAAATTATATCACCAAAGCAAAGACTCCTCGTCAATCAAAGACTCCTTCTCTGGCGCAAAGCTCTCTTGAGCTGTATACATCTCACGACTTAAATACACCAATCTCAATTCAATTGGCCATCATGAAGCTGCTAATAACACTCCTCTTCGTCCTCTCAACTCTCCTCTTCGCCTCAGCACAACCACACCAGAGACACACCCAAGAAGAACCCACGCCCGCGGTGTTTGAAAACGAGAAGCCCATGCACACGACGGCGCTTATGGCGGGTGCGGCGTGGAAGTTGTCACGGGATGCAGCGAAGGCGACGCAGACGACGACAATTCCAAGGCAGAGGACGAGACCGACACAACCCGTTGCTCAGGCGGAGTTGTGAGGGGATGGGCGTGGAGAAGGACTTGGAGGGTGAAGAGTGAAGAAGGAGAGATATCATGGCGACCAAGATGTTGGCCATGGATAAGAGTGTCACGATACATGGATTAGGGAAGATGGGATGCACATTGGATTGAGGTGTGCTTGAGAGACATACTGCAGGCCTACGACAAGGGACCGATTAATAACGATTGAATGAATGTATTACTACTGCGAAATTCAGATACCCGCTTCTACTTGTGTTGGGCTTGTCGTCAAGGCCGGGGTCGCCCGTCGAAACAACGATCTGGTACTGTGAATTTTGTACGTGCATCAAAATTCTCAGCTCTTATCCGTTCTTCAGTAAACTAGAGACTGCATTCATAATTTCATTGGATCCGTCTCTACATCCAACATGGATGGATCCTTTGAACTGACTAGCCTGTACACAACTACCACAGTTTTTACTTGCTCCAGCCCTCACGCTTCCTTGAACGGACATCCCTTATCACTCGACTGACTCTTCGTCTTCTCCTTCACAACCTTCCACGTCAGATCCATCAGCCTCTCCCCCAGCGCCTCATCATTCGCCTTGTCACTACCCTGCTCCACAATCGCCGGCGGCGTGATATACTGTCCGCTCTTTTCAGTCTTCGTCGCCGCAAACATGGTCGACACCGCGCCCTCGAATTGACTCTTCTTGAACGGCTGCATCCCCACGCTCATACCGTACCCCAAGTACGGCCACGCCTCGTGGATGTGCTCCGTTGTTTGTCGCGTATCTACGATACCGGGGTGTGTCGCGTTAGCGAGGATGTTAGGGTACTGAGAGGTGAGGTGGCGCGCGAGGTATTTTGCGTATAGAAGGGAAGCGAGTTTTGTGCGGCCGTATTGCGGTTGGGGACCGTAGTCTTTGTTCAGCTCTTCGATGCTTTCAAACTGCGTCTCCTTAGGTGTCTGCTCGTGCAGGTTTGAGGCGAGGTTCACGATGCGGACTTTGTTGCCTTTCTTCGCAGTCTCTTTGATGGTGGGCAGGAGATGGGAGGTTAGTACTACGTGACCGATGTGGTTCGTTGACATGTGCTGGTCCACGCCGTTCTTGTCCAATTGCACAGTCATAATGCCGCGTGCCGCATTGTTGACTAGGATGTCGATGCGATCGGTTTTGTCGGTGATTTGGAAGGCTACTTTGCCGGTCTGTTCCCAGTCGCTCAGGTCGCATTGGAGCCATTCGACTTTGTTGGCTGCTTCTTCGCCCATCTCGCCTTTGATGGCATTGATGGCGTCCGATGCAATGTCTGACTCTAGGGAGATGATAAAGAGCTTCGCAATGTTGTGTGAGAGGAGGGTGTGTGTGACACCATAGCCGATGCCTTCAGAGCCGCCCGTGACAACGGCGACTTTACCGGAGAGATCGGGCACCTGGTCGAGCGAGAACTGGCTATCTTCAGGTGCGAGGCTGTGTGTATTTGGTACGACTTTGCCCAAGTTCTCGGCAACGGTGTTCTTGACGGCTTGCATGATGGGCGGTATAGAGCTATAGAGACGTGGGAGCAGAGTAGTCCTTGTGGAAAAAAGCGGTCTGTGAGAAAGTGTGTATACAGAGAGCCGTAGGAAAGAGGAAGAGGGCTTCATTTATCACGAATCAGATCGACAGTGATTGTGCGCGTCCCTCGTATATGAATGCAGGGAGTGCGACCGCGGGACAGATCTTATGCGGAACTGGCGTAGTGTCATGACGTTTGGATATATCCGCACCGGCGCAGGTACGATCGTGCAAAGTGTGTCTTGATGTCAAAGGTCAGTGTGTATGTGGTGACCCGTTATGACGCCAGTATAATAGTAGCTGTCCCAAAAGGGCTAGTCTCAAGTACTTGCACCAAAGTCCTTGGGAACCACAGTATCGGTGCATTAGAACTTGTGCACTTTATTATAAAGCACCACCGACGTCTTTTTGTCGCCTACTGAGATATTTATGACTACCGGTCGTCGTGATGAGCTATACGAATACGGTAACCGTTCAAGAAATCCATCATCCATCCATCGGCTACGCGCACGACCTTTGCCATAGGAGGTTGACTAATTGTTCACTTTCGGCCGAAGCATACATTGCCCTCAATGAATAAAGTAGAAGAAATATGAAACGCCAGCACAGGTGCTGGGTGAGCGGATGCAGTGCAAATTGTGTATAAGGTATAGTGAGGTGGAAATGAGACACTAGGCTGAGATTTCCATGTCTTGCATCTAACTATTAATGAATGGGCATACACAGTTTGGCTTAAGACTGCATGAGTATTCTGTACATCCCACGGAATACTCCTGCTTCGGTTCAGAAGGGCTCCGTTCCCGCATTGCCCCACAGTAAAGCTTCCGCTATCACTGAATAGACCCCTTGCGAATCGGCCGACTGAGCAGTTGACTCAATCACCTCACAAAAGTATTGCCACGGCCAGACTCACAACAGCAAGGAAAATTCCCGGCACCAAATCCACCGCATTAGACGTAAGGCGCTCAAGACAGTACGTCACTGTGTACGAAGAATTATCGGTGCCGCACAGCAGATGTGGCGATGCGTTGGTGTAGTTTTTTGTGTTGCAGACCTTCTGATTCTGCGTCATATTATCGAGCGTGGCGGGAGCGTAGACGATATTGTCGGCGACAACAGGACCCGTACAATTAGAAAGATCGGTAAGGAAGCCAACGAGGGATCCAAAGAAGCCCCCGATGCCGGGAAGTAAGCTCGCGAGATCTGCTACGCCGCTCACGAACTCTGGAAGGATTTCAGTGGCAATATTATGAGAGGGCGAAGATAGTTTACGTACCCTCGATGCTCTCTTCGTCTGCGTCAGGGTCGTTGGCAGCGCCAATAGACACCGAGACGTTGGGCGGATTGGCTGGGACATCGAACTCATGCGTGAGATTGCTCCATGAGATTGTCGTGTTCGTTTCGACAGCACCGATCAACCACGTCTGGTTACTGGAATCCGAACCTGCAGTTGAGACGATAGCGAGGACCAAATCATCCTCTTCGAGATCACGGGGCAGTCCAACGTATATCTCCTGTATGCCAAAGCGGAAGCGACTGGCAAGGGCCAAATGGGAAGAAAGGAATACCAGGACTCGGAGCAATGAGTGCAGACGAAAGTAAAGCATAGAGGGCAACAAGCAGTTCAAGATAATTTACAACTATGTTCGAATGTATTTCGAGTAAAACTTGGGTAGAATGAGTCAGTGGTATTGCTATACTCACACAAAGAAAGAGTCGAATAGAGGAAACATCATCTACTTATGTTTTTCGACACAACTTTACATCCGATTTAGACATGGCTGTAGCAGTAGTGTTAGCTTACCTGCATCAGTGCGTAGCTGCACCTGATGTATCGATTTAGAGTAAACTTATTGGTGAACTGTTCTCCGCCTCGCGTACTTTCAATCGAACAGATAGGGGGCCAAGAATCAAAGGCTTAATGTCTAGACTTCGGCCCCCCAACCTGGCTGAAACTCACGCCTCATCATTGGCACAAAACACGAAGTGTTACGGCTAAAGAATGGTTTATCTCTGCATGCAGCCGCCAACAGCGACTGCAGATAGCCTCGCAGGATGACCGTAAGGGCGAAAAGAGTTCGATTGGACAAGGTGTCGTGTTATTAGGGTTGTGGTCAACTACTCGTATGCATTTCGAAGGCGAATTCATGGGTCTACGCCGACTTTAGAAAGGATTCGCAACCGACACAGCAGAATCCACGTATGCGTTCAGATCATGTTTGTTAGTTTGCTGCCACATTCCAGGCCCAGACTTAAAATGAGTCGCCCCTAGCGCTTCGGCCTCCTACCACCAACAATGGTGTATGTACATCACGCTAGATTGGCCATGTTGATTAGCATCCTCGAACCGCCCGCTGCGCGGCAACCGCTTTTATACTTCTAGCGCTTTTGTGTATTGCTTATGCTTCACCATATCTGCCTTGCGGGTTGACGACGGTCCCGGGGTTCTGAGAGTGCTTTCCCCCCATGATAGTCTACCGACATGGAATACACCTAAGCGTATCTCGTAGACTGATGTTTGAGTTATCTCGCTTGTATACCATGCTGCTTTGAAAAGTACAGATGTCCTGATAATGCCTCAACAACAGAATCTGTCATTAGATACTATTGGTTCCTTTCTACATCACTAGTGTCGTAATTACAGTCATTCTAGTGCGGTGTCACAACCGTGATACCTCGACTCTTTAACTTCAGCACCCGGTACCGCAGCCATATCGATCGTGTAAAGTGTGTCTTGACATCAATAGGGCCAGTGTGTTTGTCGTCATGACGCTAGTAGAAAAGAAGCTGTCTCGAATGGGCTAGTCACAGATGCTTATCGATAGGAGCTTTCCACTAGCGTCAGCGGGTGCCTGCATGTGGACTCGATGTTTCAACTTCCTGTTGATAGCGCACCTTGCCGCCATGCGTTAATTATCAAATTCCCCGTGTTGACCTGTGGTTACAGTTGCGGATCCCTTGAGATGGAAGCAGTTGTAACGTCCGACCTCCTCCTATAGCATTTCCACAAGAATGTCACTGTGCCGCTTTTACATCTTCTAGTCTACAATGTCCGCTTCAACAGCGCGCTCGAGCGCCAAAAGTCACCAGTCGATATTTGTGCCCCCCGATGTACTTGCCGCACGTAGGGAGAATACTACGGCTTCAATGCTTGCCCAGCTCCACGAACCTCCCCCGGTTGCCAACCCCTCACCGTTTCGAGGATTCGGCCTTTATACCGATGTCGAGGTCGAAGTACCACAAAATGACCCTCGCCTTGCACACAAGCCTTACACTGTTAAAAAGTTCCTACCCCTGGGCGGGCCCCAGCATGTACATAACAAGCGTCGGAAGAGGGATGATCTACCAGATGAGGTGTTGAGAATGTACAATGAGTTGGAGGCTATCCTGTTGCGGGAGGAAGACGCTGAGAAGCGTGACGCGAGACAAGACCCACAAGAGCGCTTTAAGCCTATGAAATGCCCAGGGATCTTGGTGCCTCCACCTTCACTTCCACCGCCGCTATCGAAGCCTACAGAGACTACCATAACGATCCTTAAGGCTAATAAGGAGACCAGGGCGGAAATCGGGGAGAAAACCATGGAAGAGACCATAGGCGAAACCATGGAGAAGACTAGGGAGAACACGAGGAAAGAGACCGGGAAGGAGGTCAGGAAGGAGATCAGGGAAGAACCTGGGAACGACTCTCATAAGGATAATAACCCAGACACCAACTCTTCGGACAAATCCACCGAGGTCATCAAACAAGGCACCGTAAAAGTTGAAGAGACCCAGGACGTAGCTGACTTGAGCACTCAAGAGTCTGGGGAGATTTGGGAGGACGATAGTGATGTGGAGATTATCGAAAGCCGCCCTGTCCAAAAGCGACATCTTCCGGTGTACAACATGGCACAATTATTTTGTTGTGCCTGCAATGTAAAAATCGGGGGGAATCTCAGGGCGTTCACGGATCATATGCTCAAAATACATTTTGATGAGCTCGACTCGATATACTACAGGTGCTGTGCGGATCACTACTGGAATGCATCATTGACTTCTTATGTTCCCCATTGGGGCGGGGTCCATGGCTGGGGCAAGGAGCCTTTCCCGTGCCCTAAGTGTGCAGCCAATTTTCAGAGCATCCCAGAACTACGGGGACATCTCGTAAAGGTGCATCAGAATTCAGTCAGTACTACACCAAAGAGCTTACGAGAAGTGACACCAAAAGCTTCAGTCGATTACAAGTCCAAGAGCTCAGTCGGTTCGATACAAAAGAGCTCGCAAGATCCCACACCAGCAAGTTCAGTCGCCCCGAAACCAAAAAGTGTATATGAGCCCGAACGAACAAGGTCAGTTGGAAGCGGGCCACACAATAGAGATCCGGACTCAGCACAACATGCGGCCGAGCCCATACCGCCCGTCGAACATAGACCGCCGGTTTCACTGCCTCCTAGACCACAATTTCCAAGATCATCGCGAACATCGTCGTATCCGGCACCCAGGGCACACACGCCACCCCGGAGGCCACCGTCAACCGAAAGAGTAGAAGGGCATCCGGCACCTAGGGCACACACGCTGCCCCGGAGGCCACCGTCAACCGGAAGAGTAGAATGGCATCCGGAATTCAGGCCGCCCACGTCACCACGGCGAGACCGACCCCCCGCCGACTGAACCAAGATCGCATTCAGCAGCCCGCTCACGCTCAGCAGCCCGGCCACTCTCACCACCGCGCAGAGGCACCTCGAACGACAGAGCATCCTGGCATCCAGCCTCCAAGAACCCCTCCCAGCCTCCTTCTCGCAACTCTCCCTCGACCTCCAGTCACAAGTCCTTTACCCCTTCCAGGGACTACGCAAACCACTCGTTCTCCCGCCTCGACGACACCCCCACCCCTTTCGCAGACCTCAACATCCGCTGCCTAAAATGTAGTCTAGACCTCAAGACCATCTCCTCCCTGACCATGCATCTCTTCACGCAGCACATCGAATCCATGCCCAAGCTCTGGTGGCAATGCTGCAACATGAATGGCATGCCCATGGGCGCGACGCTCAAGCATCTTAAGGAGATGCATGGGTGGCGTGATGGCCTGCCGTGTCCGGGGGAAGGGTGTACGCGGACGTTTGGTGATTTGCCTAAGTGGCATGGCCATGCGAGGAGCCATGTTAGTATGCTGACGAAGAGTGGAGATGTAGGGAAGCAAGTCAGTCAAGAGAATCCTCAGGCTAGCGACAACAAGGGTAGGAGAGCGAGTGTGGCTTCGGAGTCGTCAGCGATGGATATATCGGATGGGTAATTGTCCTATAGAGACGTTGTTGTGGGCGTAAGCTGGGAGTGATGCCGCGGATTGTAACGTGTCAAAAATGAGGTGGTGTGTTATATATGCAAAATTTTAGTAGGCAGCTTCCGCGTATCATCTACGCCCTGGATGATTAAACTGGGCTTGGGCACTTTATCGAAGGCCATGATGGAATTATATGTAGACAGATGCTTGGGGTAGCTTCTCGTAGGGGCTTGTTACGAGGTCGAGCGTGCGACAACCTCCAGCATGGCGTTCCAGGTGTGCTTCTATAAGATGTAGTTCAAACATGTCATAGGCAAGGCGATGCAGGATGAAGAATTCGAAGAAATTTGTTCGATTAAACCATTACAAACGATCAATCAAGAAAAGGCCTCTCTTAACCTGCTCAAAACCGGATCTCTCCAGGAGAGTATTGTCAAGTCATGACTCGCTGGACGAAAGTCTCAACGAGTCGCTTGGATTATCGCCGCGCAAATGTACAAGCTCGTGGCCCCTTTCGCCGTCTAGTACTCTGCCTCAACACCCTCCTCGCCTTCAAGGCTGTCGGCGGCGACCTCCTCGTAATCGCGCTCGAGGGCAGCCAAGTCCTCGCGTGCCTCAGAGAATTCACCCTCCTCCATACCCTCACCAACATACCAGTGGACGAAAGCACGCTTGGAGTACATGAGATCGAACTTGTGGGAAAGAGCGCTCCATGCCTCGGCAATGGCGGTGGTGTTGGAAAGCATGCACACGGCACGGTTGACCTTGGCCAAGTCGCCGTTGGGGACGGTCTGCGGGGGCTGGTAGCAGATACCGACCTTGAAACCGGTCGGGCACCAGTCGACGAACTGGATGGTGCGCTTGGTCTTGAGGTGGGCAATGGCATCGTGGGTGCTCTTGGTGACGACATCGCCACGGTACAGCAAGCAGGTGGCCATGTACTTTCCGTTGCGGGGGTCGCACTTGACCATCTGGTGGTTGGGCTCGAAGCAGGCGTTGGTGATCTCCATGACGGAGTTGGCCTCGTGGGCAGCCTTTGCGGCGGAGATGACCGGGGAGTAGGCGACGAGCGGGAAATGGATACGGGGGTAAGGCACCAAGTTGGTCTGGAACTCGTTGAGGTCGACGTTCAAGGAACCGTCAAAGCGGAGCGAAGCAGTGATCGAGGAGACGACTGAATTCTGTTAGCAGACGTGAAGAATATTGCTTTCTCTGACATACCCTGTGCGATCAGGCGGTTCAAGTTCTCGTAGTTCGGACGCTCAATGCCCAAGTTGCGGCGGCAAATGTCGTAGATAGCCTCGTTATCCACCATGAAGGAGCAGTCGGAGTGCTCCAGGGTAGTGTGAGTTGTGAGAATAGAGTTGTACGGCTCGACAACGGAGGTGGCGACCTGCGGTGCCGGGTAGACACAGAACTCTAGCTTGCACTTCTTGCCATAGTCGACTGACAGCCTCTCCATCAACAGGGCGCCGAAACCGGAACCAGTTCCACCGCCGAACGAGTGGAAGACGAGGAAACCCTGGAGTCCCGAGCAGTTGTCGGCAACGCGACGGACCTTGTCCAAGACCTGGTCGATGAGCTCCTTTCCGACGGTGTAGTGGCCACGAGCATAGTTGTTTGAGGCATCCTCCTTGCCAGTGATCATCTGCTCGGGGTGGAAAAGGGAGCGGTATGTGCCGGTGCGGACCTCATCGACGACATTGGGCTCGAGATCGCAGTAGATGGTGCGAGGAACGTACTTTCCCTGGCCTGCAATCTGTTAGACCGCCCTATCTCCAGTCTGTGTCCCTGGCTTACCGGTCTCGGAGAAGAAAGTGCTGAAGCCATGGTCCTCTTCCTCGGCTTTGCGCTCCTCAGTGAGGTAACCGTCGGGCTGAAAAATTGTTAGCCGTCGTCTTGTATTGTGTGTAGGTTGGACTAACCTGGATGCCGTGCTCGAGGCAGTAAAGCTGATTTGTCACGTTAGCACCATGTACTGCCAGCGAAGCACCTTCAGGCAGCGCTTTTTGTGCGAAATTGATCGCAAAGAGCGCTACACGGCGGAAACTCTGGCAAAACTCACCTCCCAGCACGAGTTTGCGATCTGGCAACCGGCCTGGCCGACTATACGCGTAAAGGTCAGCGTCAACAAATACACACTAGGGTGCCCCCTCCAGAGCCCTGGAGGCGGTCAGGGCACGTGCAGGGGGTAATAAAGCTTACCGTTCAAGCTGATGACTTCTCTCATGGTGGATTGATTCGAGTAGGAATTGAGGGTACCTGGATGGACACTTAGATCACTTCGTCGCGGCCTTGGGGGAGAGACGCGGAGTGGAGAGGGGAAGAGGTGTTGTTGCCGCGAACTTTTAGCACACCGGCTAGCGAGTAAACAAGGAAGGAGCGTCCGTGCACGGCTAGGCGGCAATCGCGAACCCTGAAGCTCTCCACCATGGCCGTCGATGTTCAAAATGATAGCATTGCTGCCCGCACAACTGTTCATGGACCGCTTTTCCGGAGGATGAAGCTTCGTATGTTATCTGCGTGTCTCCCTATTGCCTTCGTCCGTCGAAGATGCGCACCATCACTTGGTTGCTCTGCATCCTTACTTCGATCGTGACAGTACACGCCAACGTAGAGAAGACGATATTCCTCGGTCCGAGTGCTATACGTCTTCCTAATGCTCGTCCTAGCTTAGACGAATTGGAAGTGGACACGCTCGAGCCGGCAGAGCTCCCCATCCTTGCGACGCAGCTATCCGTCAAGTTCCCCACGGAGACAGCACCCCGCGGGCTGGAGTCTTGGTACCTTCTGCGTGGGCTGGAAGAAGGACGCAGGTACGAAGTGCGCATCTGCTGGCCAGCATTCGTGAGTACCCAATCATTCCATCGTTTTGCTTGTTCGGTCTCCTGCACGGAATTGCTGTACATCCGCGCCTATGTTTGCCCGCTAACTGGAGCTTAGCAACCCACCGACTTCTGGCTGGATACGTTCCCAATCACTCAGGTCTTCGAGACTCCTGAACTGATATCGTCACTCGCCGGCTACAGCGACCGAGGGCGGACACTACCGCTACAGAGGCTCGGTTACACGACAGACGGTTCCGCAACAGCTCAGTCCGTCCTTCTCCTACGCGTCCAGGCTGCAGCGTCATACTATTCGACGAATAAGACGTTAATGGCATATCCTTCTCCGGTAGACGTCGACATTATCCTTGACCCCTTCATACTCAACGTCCTGCCCCGCTCTTTAGGGCCAACCGCCATATACATCATCGCTGTAGCAGTGGCCGCCTACTTCATATCGGGGTATATATACCGCTGGACTATTACTGTCTCGAAGGAGTTCGAGGAGAAGGACCACAAGGAGTGAGGTCTTGCAGCATGTCCGCAGCTGCCGGAGCCCCTCCACCTCCACCTCCACCTCCACCTCCCCTCCCCGCCGCCTCCGCCCTTTGGTGGCCTTCCGACCGAGCTACTTTTGAGCATTATCGAGCTCCTTAGCCGCGATGTACGTTTGTCTATCAGACAGAACACGAATATGGCTGACCTTCTAGGACTACATAAACTTCGCCATGGCGATCTACCCCATCCTCCGATCCTACGGCCTCGTCCCAGTCCTCACCTCAGAAATCTACCAGAGCCTCACCCAACAGGCCCGTAACATGAACTCTCAGCAACGAGACCAACGCGAGAATAGCGAGGGATCGCTACGTTTGCCCATCGAGCTGAATGACCAAATAATGGATTACTTGCACCCGGAGGATCGGATAGCGTGGATATTCTCACATAGGGAGCTGTTCAGGAGCTACTTTGAGGGGTTGAGTGAGGAAACGAGGAAGTCCCTCTCAAAGAGCGTGTGTAAAGAACCGAGCAGTAGGAAGGATAAGGATAAGGCGTAGGCGTGGGAAGCCGATTAAGATACCCAATTCATACATTATTGTCATTGCGCAGGGAAGACACTCTGTACTTGGTGTGTTTGTCAGGTGCTGATGAAACATATCATCACTCGTTACACGACCCATCTTCAAGCGAACCTGTGACCTCAGCGCCCCACGTCTACAAAAGGCTGTCTTGCTGGACTTTTCCTCAAGCACACCTCTACCTTCGAGACTCCCAGCATTCAAAAGCTACAAGACCTATGCTTCATGGACTGGTGCTCGAGAAAGCATGTTTGAGTATGTTCATGCTGCGGCATCTTTCTCCAAACTCAACCACCACAGAATCATGTCTGTCTGTTCGAGCGGGTGCTCCTAAATTCCAAAAACTCCGTGCTACTTGCGCATGGGTCCGGAGGAGCTCCTTTCGAATGGCATGGCATTTGGTTTTTTTGCGGAAGCAGTGTCTGTTTTCAAAGACCAACCTACAGCGGAGTTTGTCCATGGACTCCCTCCTCGCCAGTATAATATTTAACAAAGTCACACCATGCTACCTTCAATTGTCCTGATCTGCCTTCCATTCTTTGACCACGTTCTCTTCACTTTGAAGCAAAACCGGGGATGGCTTGGACAATGTGGTTGGAGATTCTGCCCCGGATTCGAAAATTCTCCGAGTTTCTATGTGATGGGATGCGGCCCGCCTTGCCTTGTGACCAAGTGCTCTTGATATCGAAAAATAAGAAGGAGCAACGCGCTGTCATGTGTCGGGCAGTCTCTGGTGTCAAAATTGTTGTAGCCTCGCCTGATGTCAGTGAACTCTCCCTGGTCTCCTACATTGATCCAGAAATTCGAGCAAGAATCTTTATTGTTCGCGGACGCGGTTCGTGTGCCACAATCGGCCGGTTGATCTCTCCTTCAAAGGTCCAAAATAGCCTATCTTGTAATGGTATGTGCTTACCAGATGTCCGCTTTGCAAGATATAAAGCCGTTCAGCCGTTGTGCTTGGGGCTCCTCTCCACTCTACGTCGGAATATTCAAAGATTGCCTAGTCTTTGTGATGGGAAGTCGGTGGGCTTTTCTCCCACAAAGCCAGAACTTCCCCTACACAACAAACCAAGCGTCCAGACTTCCATGCTCCCGTGGGCAATTTCGCTCGAAGAATCGAAAAGTTGCAGAGACAACGGCATATGCTCCCGGACTCTTTCTCTGGAGTGCAACGTCATGAAGCTTGTGGCTTCGAGAGTCATGGCTGGTTGCCTCGCTTTTGTTCCTACACCCTCCTTCGAATGTGCACACCAAAAGCAACGATGATGAACCTATGCCCCTGGAGCGATTCGTTCCCTCGCAACGGCCCCGATTCACTGGCTTCCTCGCTCATGTTCTTGGGTCCTTTGCTCCATCCAACCGGCACACCAGAATCCTCCCGGCTTCGTTCACATGGCTTCCGGACCGGTCATCTTACCCTGAGCTCTTGATATGCTGAGATCTAAGCAGTCTAGATATGCAATCATGCATTGGGAGCTAAGCTTCTGCTCCAATGACCAAAAGTTTTGGGGAGTGCAGTCTATGTTTCTCGCCGCTTCTCCTCTTCTGATACCCGGATTCAAAAAACCATCCCAGACGTTGATGACTCTTGCATCGGTTTCTCCTCTATACTAATCCATTCGTGCGGGTCCAAGAATTGGAATCATGTATCCATGCTTGGATAATGATACATTTCCATACAACCACCAAACTCTTCATGCGAGCTTCGATGTTTGTCGCCTCCGTCACTCTCTGGTCTACGGAGTCCTAAAGAAGTTAGTACAATCTCATGGTCCTTAGACTGCTCTTCCTCTTGCAACATTCCCTTGAATAGGAAACGTGGAACGCTGTGCTTTGGGAGTGTTCACTTCTTCTCCAGTGACTAAAACGGGGAACATCTAATTCATGTCCACTTCCTCGCCCGTCCTTGCAATTTGAACGTGGAAACACCTTCATACTCCACGTAGGGGTTGCAGGCCCGTCCCTGTCGTAACTTAGTGTCTTCGACGAACTCAACGGCGCAGAGAAAAGTGGATTGCTCTGAGCGCATGTTCGCTTTTAGAGTCTCTAAATACTGGCAGGGCCTTTGGAGGTTTCTGGAGCTCTCCGTTCTTCCTTAAATATTTACAGTTCAAAGACTTAGTGCGAACAGCTATATGTGGCTTGCCTCGGGACTTCTTTCCCCTACCGCCAACCCAAATGGCTGACGCTGAGACGCATGCTTGTGGACGACTGTCTGCTGCAACAACAACGATGATACACTCATGTCCGTGTCTCTTCTTTTAAAGGATCTACATTCAAGCATAAAGCCATGTTGTCGATGTATTTGGGTCCTCTCAAATTGCAGCTCCTCAGGTTGGTGCTTCTGGCAGGCTGTGCCTTTCGAAAAATAATGATCATTATGTCATGCTTTTGGCTCCCTTCTCTTCCGGATCACGCACGATACAAGAACATCCGTACAATGTTATGGGACTGGAAAGGCTTCCTGCCTTCTGAAGTCGCGATTTGTGGGAATTAATGAGCAAAATATCAGTACTTCCAATACACGAACTTGGGTGTCCTGTGGCTTTCAAAGTCGGACGCAATATGACTATGTGCTCCAGGCCCTTCTCGTCCAATAATTATCAACTCTAAATTATGTTCCATCCAATTCATGGTCCTGGACTTTCTTCCTCTCTTCTCAAGAGATTGATTCCCAGACACGTCCCACACAAGATGAAGCCGTACAATTCATACTTTTGGAGAGCTGTCTGATTCAAAACTTGGATGGATCGCCTCATGCTTGTAAAGGATTCTCCGCTATAAAACCTTGAGAATATGACGGCATGTTGCGCGGACTCTTCCCCTTCCAATTTTCCTGCATCTTGAAGGCGAACAGTATTACAAGACATGGGCCTGGAGTATTCTCATGTTTCAAACTGGAAGACAATAGCGACCATGTGCGACTTTGCGTTGGAATCGACAATTTCTGCGGCCACGAGTTGCTGTCGGGCCATGTGTCGGAGTCCGATATACTCGAATATCCTGCTGATGGACTGGGGTTCGTTTTCAAAAACCAACAGCAATTCCACGCGTGTTTGTGGCTCGTCTGACTTTCGTCCACAGCTTCGAACCAAAATGCGCCCCTTCATGAACATACGGGAGAGTTCTGCTATTCCTGTTACCACAATCAAAACCTGGCAATCCGGCCCTGAAGGCCAGCGTACCTCTTCGTGTATCAACTTGGTGGTGCTTCAAGAATCCAACGGGATAGCGACGATAGCTATGTCTTGCCTGGAAGTGCTCCTGCCCTCTCATTCACCGAAAAGTGAGCTAGCAGTAGCGATGGGCCAGAACGTCCAAGTAACGACTTTCAAACTGTTACCTCCGACGAAGAGATGTCCACTACGCACATTTCCCCTTTGTCTACCAAGACGATGTGACAGAGAAACCATGTGGAGTGCGGCGTCACAAAATTCATTCCCTATCACATGATGGGGTCTTTGTGCCCTCTTCCGAACCCGACGAAGGTATATACAAATTACCCCATGCGGTCGTTCTTCATCTGTCGAAACTCTATGAAGAAATTCGACCGGTGTCGCCATAGAGTTTTTTCTTTCTCCTGGACGCCTACAAAAGCAATCTCGAGATGGCTACCATATAGTCTCCTACTCTTTTCCACTCTTCGACACGCAAAACATTTATATGGGTGTGAAAATTACAGGAAAGAAGCATTATGTCTGATTCCCGTCTCGAGCCTTTGCATTACCAACCGGAAGGACTTGCATGGCCCAGAACTTAGGTGATCCACAGGACGTCGTGATTCATCTACAAGCCACAAAACAGCTGAGTTATTTCGATCTTCTTCCAAGGGCTTTGATGCACCCACGTATCCGTCTCCGACCACCGTTCGCCAAACTTCCTGCGGAAATATCTATGTCGAGCCCCGGTTCTGTAATTTCCAGCCTCTTGAGATAGCTTGGGCTTCAGAACAAATGTGTCTTCCTTTTCCCATGTCAAAAGTTTCAGAAACAAGGTCTTGATGCCGTCGGTCCTGCTCCTGCGCCTTCCCACCGAAAGCTCAGGGGCTTCGTGGAATGAGCGTCTCAAAGCGACTACAGGCCTTTGAGATATGCGAAAAGGTTGTCTCCCAAAACATTTGAAACTAGCCGCCTCCAAAACCCACCCTTGCTTTGATGATGTCTGCGTTCCCTTCGCCACCGCCGCCGCCATCGAACCCCGTACTCACACTGACACCCGTCGCACTGATGTCCGCGGGTTGCAACGGCCGCGGGCCTATGCATCTTCCGCAGGTCATGCACGAGCAGATCTCAAATTCTTCGTTCCGTGATGATGTTGCGCATCACTTTCGGCCGCGGATGCGGGTGGTCAGATACGGAGTGTTACCTTTGTCAGCCTCATGCACACGAAGTCAGATTCACGTGTAGAACCGCTGGAGGCACGTTCGATCAGTGCATCGCGCTTTTAGTAATAGTGGCGAGGGGCTGCAGAGCACTGCAGCACACTGCAGCACATAGGCTCGGTGGGGTTCGTGCTTTGAACCAACGCGGCGAACATGGTATGATACAGACATTTCGAATACGTTTCCTTGTTTGAGAATGTTTCGATGATCGCCGTTAAAAACACATATGCCAGATAGCAGGAGAGTTTCGGTGGTTGGGTTCAAGGAGCGCAGAGCAAGTGGCCATGTGGAGCTTCAAGTTGGATTTAGACCGCTTCCCACACGCTGTTCGAGGCATCATATATTCGTATACTTGCTTGTGATTCAGGACAGAGGGAGTGCCGCTCTTAGGCACATTTGATATACGGCCAGCGGCTTTGGTAATGCTGAAGATAGGATGCAGAGGAGCCAGGCATGTGGCCAAACAGGACGATATCTCTAGACTAGATTCTCATGGCAAGTGAATCACGCGCTTGTTGACCACCTCCACATAGCATCCAATGCTATCCCTTTCAGTAGGGAATAGCTGTAGTGTACAAAGCAAGTCAGTCGGCATAGAGGCGCTGATATAGTCCATAGTCGTAGTGAAAAGGGCTTCAGGCGACCGGTAGATGGAAAGCTGTTGATGGAGCTAGTCCTCAATCTTACAAGTATGATTCTCTGGGCAGGCTTAATCCTGGAAATTGAGTTCGGACACCGTGTTAGTCGCATTTGTAAGAGCTTAAGCAACTTGAAGCGGCGAACGACACGGGCCGAGCAAAGCGGCCATGAGGTCAGGCTTGTAGTGCTTGAAGGATCCACCAAGATGAGCGGAGTAGCTTTGCTCAACGCACATTCGGCTAGGTCTCTGCTTCTCTGATAATTTGGGCGATGATGTTCACAGAGGGCAGCGGTCATGTGTTTAGGACATCGTGTTTTCAAGACGATCTCGCTCCCATAGTCCCAGATGTTCGTAGTCTTTTGCAAGCTTCCGCATCTATTTAAAACTCGGAATTTTGGGAACCGAGTCCGAAGCAGGAGGCACATTCGAGAGACTTTCTGCCGTCTTGGTGACAGGAGAGAGGAGAGCGCAGAGCATGCTGCCATTGAGTGTATTTTTTGCATCACCGCACCGCTCATGCGAAGAGGGTGAGGGTCTTGTAAGGGCATCCCATGAAAATGTGGTCCTGTACCTTTTTGCAAAAGCCCGGGAGGTTGCAGTGCAGAGAGCTTAAGTCACCCGGATTTTCTGTGCTCTCATATAGTTCGTTGTCATCTTTCGAACATCTCTAGCCGGCCACGAGCGCCGAACATGTGAGAAACGGGGTGCTACAGTCCGGAAAGACGCATCTAATTTGGGACAGTGTGTGGTGGATACCGGAACACGGAACGCAAGGACCACATTATCGATCATGGTGAGGACTTTTTAGACCAGCTTACCGATCCATGTTTGCACCGCCATGTGGTTTCAGTCACATTTCCATGCTCGCGGCCACCTTCTACTTTTAGTGAAGACGTTGTGGAAATGGTCGAGTGCGGAGAGTAAGTTTGGCGCTTCGTAAAGATTTATATACCCCACTGTCGTGTTCAATTATGCCCAGAGTTTGAGAAACGCCGAAGCTGTGATAAAAGAAGACAATGTGCCAAACGCATCGATTGTTCTCGATGGGTTCTAGGTGTTATCAAGTAGACGGCAAAACGTGGTGGCTATGTGATGCTGTAACATTGAGGCCATCCCCTCCACACATAGCATTGTAGTGATAGTCCTTTTATGAAGAGCTTGATCTTTAAGTTTTGAACAGATTTGTGGAAGGTGGTAGCGTAAGGACTAAGTATGAGGCGGATCAAAGAGGCATTTATATAGTGGACAGCATGCGAGGACACAACCAGATATTAAAAGCCACTGGAGGTGAGAGAAACACGGTAGCGCTCAGGCACATAGAGTGGTAATGGACGCGTTTTGATGACAACCGGACACCGAAGGACAGCAGCCATGACCTCGGCTCGCATGCCTTTTTAGATCACACCGCCAGCCATGGCGTTCATGATGATTCTGTTGAAACCCCCTGCCATGTTTCAAACCAGAATCAAATATGCAAGGTTACAACATGGGCAGCAATTGCCATCTGTTGAAAGACATTTTCTTTAAGTCCTTTGTCGTGACGGCGCACCTTCGCATAGATCGGGATCCCGTAGACGAGAGGAATGCGTACGATGGATTCGTCGTCTGTTGGAGTAGCGACTGAACCGGTACACCGCACGGCGACCATGACGATCGTCGGTGGTTGTTTTAGAGCACCCAGCCAGCCATGGCTGGATGAGCAGATGAATTTGACCCTTAACCAGGGGCGAGTTGATCGACCATTTTGAACCAAAAGACGTGTTGAGTTTTAACAGTGTGGAAAGCATTCCCATTGGTTCAGAGGGGCGTTTATATGACTCAGCGTCGTGTTGGTGCCTCTTCAGAGGATCAGAACACCAAAGAAGCGAGGAACGCATCGTTCTGCTTCGACATGTCTTCAGCAGCGAGAGACCGCAGAGCAAACGAGTCATGCTCTAGATGAGGTATGTTGTAGAACACTTCGCCAGTCGTGGCATGATGTCAAGCTTGTTCTTGGACTCTTTCCACATCGAAGGCCATCTCCAAAGTTTAGTCCAGAAGCTGCGGATTGGGAACAGTGTGGAGAGGAATCCCAGTTGCTCAAAAAAGTGTTTATATAGTCCACTGTCGTATTGAAAGACTTCCACATAATGTTGAACCCGAACACCTAGGGAAGGCATAATAAATGCTCATGCTCAATTTAGAGTGACAAGCAGAGCGCAGAGCACAAGTCCATGCAATTTGCGACAGTTTTTTTCTTGACTGTCTTACCAGTCATCACAGGTCTGCAGTTTCCTTTAGACACTTCACATGATAAGGACATCTTTAGTCGCGGAACGGTGGAGGTTGTGGTGTAGAGAGTAAATCAATCCAGCGTGACCCTTTAATAGCCCATTCTCACACTGGAGCGTCTCCAGATGACCCTTAAGCACTCAAACAAGCGCATCATCGGGATTGCCACCATTTTGAGTGGTGAGAAGACGCAGAGCACAGCACCCATGCAAATGCTGGCGGCATCTTTTTCAACCGCACCAGCACCGGCCACATGATACACGATGCAGTCCTTTTGGACACTTTCTCATGCCTCCTATTGTAGCTGTGTTTTAGTTAGGCAACCATGGATAGTAGTAAGGAACAGGAAGGCCAGCCTGGTCGGAGAGCATCTATATAGGCCATTGCCGTGTCGAAGCATGCTCAGATGGACCGCGGACATAGCCCCAGACACATTTCCATCCACCCCTCAGTTTTAGGTGGTGAAGAGCATACCGCAAGGCACAGCGGCCATGCGGCATTCCTTCTTTGCTTTTGGACGACCTCGCCAGCCATTGGATTGAGGTATGCATCTTGTCAATATTCCCATATGCCGGAACAGATTAACATTTTAGTTGATAAATTTTGGAGTGGTGTAAAGAGCAAGCCAGTCGGGGCCGAGGACGTTTATATATCCCACATCGTGTTGGAGCATCCTCAGATGGACCGCGGACACTGCACCAGACACATTTGAATGATGTCTCTCCATTCTTGGAGCGATACACAGCACAGGAGCCATGCTGTAGCTAAGACCGATCTTTTAGTCTGCCAGCCATGGCGTTGTATGTCGGTGCTTTCAACACTTCCACATGTTCCTTCAACCTTTCAAGTTTAGTGACAGCACTGTGGAAGTGGCAATAGTGTAAAGGACAAGTCCCACCCGACTCAGAAGGTATTTATATAGCCCACACGCGCGCTGGAGCATCTTCAGCAGAGCCGCAAATATTGGACAAGGCACATGCACAAAACAAGAACATCTTTAGACTAGCAAGCGGAGCGCAGATCACGGCGATCATGTGTTTGTATGGCCTTTGTTTTTGAACGCTTCGCACATGCGTGGCTCAGCATAAGGTTTTTGACACTTCCCCATCAAATAAGATTCCATTTCTTTTTAGTAGAAACACCGTGGAAGTAGAAGCGTGTAAAGAACAACTCCTCAGCGCTCCGGAAGGCATTTATATAGCCCTTGTCGTGCCGGAACATCTTCAGATAGCTCGTGGGTACTGCCAAACACATGTCTGGCAGCTCTGTGTTTTTTGAACGATGGAGGAAACGCAGAGCACGGCGGCCATGTAGCGTCGGTCAGCTGTTTTTAGACAAGCTGGAGGTCGCTGCCAGCCAGTCATGTTGCGGTAATTTGGTAGTTTTAATCCTATCCCATGGCCTGGGATATTCCCCATTTGTTGCAATCAATACCAGAGTGGATGTATTGTAGAGGTCAAGGCGTCAGATCTGAGGACTCTTATACAACCCACCTTCGCACGCGTTGGAAGTGGTGGAGGCACCGCAGAGCACGCCGGCCATTTGGAGAATTCATTTTGTTTCTGGACCAGGTCGCCAGCCAGCCATGTAATGTTTCCATAGATCTTTTTAAACCTCTCCCATGTCCGCAAATAATCTGAAATTTGCTCCAGAAGATGCGAGATTGTGTTGTAGAGATCAAGGAACCCCAGATCTGAGTAGTCTTATATAGCCCATCGTCATGTGCGTTCGTCGAAGGGCGAGCGGACCAAAGAACACAGCGGCCATCACCACAGACGTGAATTTTTTTCGGACCAGTTCCCCATGATGAGTTGTCCGGAAACCTTTTAGTCCTCTCTCATGACACTTTCTCCATTTCTTTTGCTCCATTCAATTTGAGAGCCAATAAATCGTAGCGCTCAACCCATCCCATCTTCGCACTCTTACATACCCCAACCTTACACACCATAGTCACAGCAAGCGAATCAAAACGCCCCGCAGCCATCGTGTTGGAAGAACTGATCTTTTGGATCAGGTCCCCATGGTGTTACTGCCAAGAGCTTTCAACTCCTCTTCCATGAAATCTTCACCATGCACTTTTAGTCGCGAAGACGTGAGCGTGGATGCTGTAGAAAGCAAAGCATCCAGTTGAAGAGCTCTTATGCAGCCCAAACTCATGCATGTTTGATGTAGCAGTTTTCCACAGAAGACAGCGGCCATGGTTTCTTGGTCTTTGTGTTTTGAGACCGCTTCCCCATGGGAGACAACTTTGGTTTGTTTTTGAGACACCCCACCATCGCACTGTTGGCATCGTGATTTTGAACACTTCCCATCGTATGAAGTGACCATGACTTTTAGTCCAGAAACACTGAAAGTGTAGCGTAGTGTAAAGAGCAAGTTTCCCCCAAGTTCTCGCGCGCTTATATAGCCTACCGTCCTACCGGAGCATCTTCAGATGGCCAGCAAATGAAAGCATGTACCCCGCGGCGCGTACTACCTGGGGCAGCGGGTCTCCAGCTCTTCGAGGCACGTGTGGGTACCTGCATAGACGATCCAACATTGAGCACGTTTGAGCAGATTCGGCCTTGAAAGGTGCTCCAAAGCTGCTCGGTCATAAAGCTGCGCCCCGTCAGTCTGAATGGGTTGTGCTGCTCCAAGCATACTCCGCGCAGACAGAGTGTTGCGAGTTTATTGTTTTATTGGAATGTGCCCGGCCACCACTCGCCCATTGACTCCCGACCGCTTGCTCATCCATCGAATGCTCTCGATCACAATATCCCGAAGAAAGCCTGTACGGCCGACGGCAAGCGCTGCCATATATCTGGCTGAGTATCATGGTGGAATACGGTTTTTACCAAATTAGCATCCAATCACGAGCGTGCGATATGCGATTTCAAAGAGGGTAGAGCCCGTAGATTGGAGAGAACAGCACTGTATCAGTACATTGCACTTCTTTGCGCAAAGGGAGATGGTAGCGCACAACGAACGCACGTAAGGATAAGCGAAACTGAAAATGCCTCTTTCTAAGATTCTGTACACAGGCGGACTAATGACACAGTGCCAACCCAGCGGCGGCTCTTTCCCCCCGAGCTCGCAGCCCTCTTGATTCGATATATAGCACACAAACAGTACCAAATGGAAAGTTGACCCAAGGAAAAGAGGTATAGGTGTTGGTAGTGTTTGTATGGCGCAATCATGCCGTGGAACTTTTACTCGTCGTTGAGCTTCTCCCGGGCGGGGAGGTGCTTCTCCGACTTGCTCTGGACCATCATGCCGGGCTGGAACGTGATGGGTTCGGTTCCTTGTGACTGTGGAGGTTGGTATCAGCGCGGGTTCTTGTGGAAAAAGCAACGGAGCTCTTATCGCGAGGGCGCAACATACCTTCATGTACTCCTCGGTCGCCTCTTGCCACTCCTTGGTCATGGTGCGTGGTCGTACGGGGTTAGCGAACAGGCGGGTGATGGAGAAGACACCAACGGCAGCGGCGATGACACCAGCAGCAAGGAAGAAGACCTTGCGGCCCTCATCCGGAGGCGGAGGTCGGCGGGGACCGTGGGGACCGAACGCGATGTAGTATGCTGCGCGAGGGAAGTTAGCTTCGGATGTCTACAGGTGAGTGAGGTGCCTGGCGTAGGCTAGCACAAATTCCCTCGGTACGTGATTGGGAATCGCGATATTGACCAATTCGTCATTCCACCTCTTGCAGTGATCCATACGAGCTCCAATTGTTCGACTGGAGGATAATTGAGAAGGTGTACGCACCGGCCTTCTTCTCCTGCAGGGTCATCTCCTTCCAGTCAACCTTCATGCGGTCACGAAGCGACATCCACAGGTCGGCCTGCTCCTGAGGGGGCATGTCCTCCCATCGCTTCTCGATGTTGGCCAGGGTCGGGTTGGAAATGGCATGCGCCTGGCGGGTCTGGAGGCACACGGCGGGCGCGGCGCGGACAGCTTGACGTGTCGCTGGGACGATGGAGCTCCTCGAGGCCCGGGCGACGGAGGCGGCGAGCATGGCGGCGGGTAGAGTGGAGAGATGCGCTATTATACGAAAGGAAAGGAAGCTGGTTCCCGTCGAGGGAAGCTGAATCGCCAATGGGTTGTTGTTGTGGTAATGGGGATGAAGGTGGGACCAGGGGAGCGGACGAGGTTTTGCGAGCAGCAGAAAGCTTGGCGGTGGTACGACCTATAGTCAGCTCCTGATTGGACCGTTTTCACAGCTCATCGAAATCACGGCACAGCGTCGTCAGGAGAGCTTCGACGGTGCCAATGTAGGCAATAGAGCTGCAGATGGATTCATTGAATACGGCAGTGCAGTATGACTCGTGCTGCTACACGTTGTGAGAGCAAAGCCCAGAGGGATGGCAGTCACTACTTGCAACCATGGGAGCTCTACCCTCACCGTGCACATGGGATGGCTAGCACTACCTCAAACAACCGTACTACGTACCCTCGAGACTATGGTATACTCGTTTCTGTGATATTTCGTCGAATTCGCAGCAGTGTCGGCCTTATCGCAGTGCGCTCGGGCCGGCACTCGACGGAGCACCGGCTATCGCGGCTCCCGCTCGAGCTTCTTCAGCCCTATGAAGCTCCCGGATCGGAGTTGACGTTTTTTCCCTTGTCCCTCGTCGTCACATGCAGGTACTCGTCGAGCTCTGGACGCCGCCGGCGTGGCACAGAGCGATCATGAGGTGGGTTCAGAACTGCTTTTTAGCTAATCACTGCTTAGCTCCCGATGCGCGGCCGCGGATACGCCAAAACGCCTCATGGCGCGTCTCTCCTCAACACCTGCGGCTCCTCTGTACAGTTCCCTCTGGTGTTGGCTGGGCGTGGCGGTGGCCACTTGCTGGCACGTTACACAAGGACTCGCCTCCCCGCGCGCCGCTGCTGCATAATACCACACTGTAATATTCTCACCTCACCGCGTATCAGCAGAACATGCTTGGCCATGACCAATGCTGCTGAGACACGTTCAGTCGGCCGCTCGTCGAGCATCCCGCGGCGCCGAGATATACGAGATTGCAAAACGCGTGGTATGGACGTAGGGGCTGGTGGCGTGCGTGTTTGTATGGCGAGGGATGCGGAAGCGAAGTGTTGGCATACCATGCACCCATGACGGTCTGCAGCTTGGAGTGAGACCCCTCCTGCGGGGCTGTAGAAGAGCTCTCCACAAGCTTCAGGGCCGTCTGAACAGAGGTGGGCGTGTACGGGAAAGCTAGAAGAGGTCCGAGTCCCGCCGATTCCGGTGGTCTGCTGTGGTGATGGCACCACACCCAGAGGTAGGAGCACCTGAATCACCTCAGGCCTTCGGCCGCGTGCGGGTACTGGGGCAGGGCAGAGGCAGAAGTTTCTATTGGGCGCTCGGACGCCGCAGTTATCATTGCAGATGGTAAAGAGGGTTTGTTTTGGAGCAAAACGTGACGTCTCTTCTGCTTAGACTATTTATTAGCTAGCCCACCAACCCAACAAGTGCCCCTCAGTTCCCCTCCATCCACCGCAAACCTTTCTTCACACAACACACTTTTCTCTTCCCACTCCTCATACTCCTATCACAATGGTCGTCAAGGTCGGAATCAACGGCTTCGGTCGCATTGGCCGCATTGTCTTCCGCAATGCGTGAGTTCATCACCCCACCCGCCTGTGTTTGCTTTTGGTACGCGACTAACACAGCTGCGCAGCATCGAGCACAACGACGTCGACATCGTCGCCGTCAACGACCCCTTCATCGAGCCCCACTATGCTGTAAGCAGGCCTCTCGTCGAATTCACCTCAATACAACGGGTCGTATGATTGGCTTCAGAGGCTGACTGAAACAGGCCTACATGCTCCGATATGACAGCACCCACGGCCAGTTCAAGGGCACCATTGAGGTCGACGGCAACAACCTGAAGGTCAACGGCAAGACCGTCAAGTTCTACACAGAGAAGGACCCCGCCCAGATTCCCTGGAGCGAGACCGGCGCCTACTACGTCGTCGAGTCTACTGGTGTCTTCACCACCAAGGACAAGGCTGGCGCTCATTTGAAGGGTGGAGCCAAGAAGGTTGTCATCTCTGCTCCTTCCGCCGATGCCCCCATGTTCGTCATGGGCGTCAACAACGAGACCTACAAGTCCGACATTGACGTGCTCTCCAACGCCTCTTGCACCACCAACTGCTTGGCCCCGCTCGCCAAGGTCATCCACGACAAGTTCACCATCATCGAGGGTTTGATGACCACCGTCCACTCCTACACCGCCACCCAGAAGGTCGTCGACGGCCCGTCCGCCAAGGACTGGCGTGGTGGCCGTACCGCTGCTCAGAACATCATTCCCAGCAGCACTGGTGCCGCCAAGGCCGTCGGCAAGGTTATTCCTGACCTTAACGGCAAGCTCACCGGCATGTCTATGCGTGTCCCCACATCCAACGTCTCCGTTGTCGACTTGACTGTCCGCATCGAGAAGGGCGCCACGTACGATGAGATCAAGGAGGCCATCAAGGAGGCCTCCGAGGGTAACCTTAAGGGTAAGCAGTCATATACATTTTCGAAGCGCCTCTGCTAACCGATTCAGGCATACTTGGATACACCGAGGACGACATTGTCTCCACCGACCTGAACGGCGACAACCGCTCTTCCATCTTCGACGCCAAGGCTGGTATCTCCCTCAACAAGAACTTCGTCAAGCTCGTCTCCTGGTACGACAACGAGTGGGGTTACTCCCGCCGTGTCCTCGACCTGCTCGTCTACATTGCCAAGGTTGATGGCAACAACTAGGAATCAGGACAGAGCCGGGAATCTTCGAAACTGTAGGATTGGGAACAAGGAAATGTCATATTGATTGACGAAAGCGGGTTTCTTTGGTAAAACATGAATGAGTTTATGCCACATAGTAGCCACGAATGAATGATATAATTCTCCGCAAATCATGCATTGCAGTGTTGTGTGCGTCTCCCATCTTGCGGCTGTAGCTGGATTGCTCCCTCTGCATTTCCTCCTTGGAAATCCTGATAGTTTTTACTATGATATTTGCCCTGTTTTTTGCATTAACTAGCTTTTGTTTGTATTGTTTGAATCCTTCAGGTATGTTTCCTATGCCGGTCTTGGCACTACCTCCGTCCTCCCTCTGCTTATACGCCACCTCCACATGGCCCGCAAACACTCCCGCCGTACTTCTCTAGCGCCCACATCATGGTAGACGCCCGAGGTACAAACGTAAGGCTCGTGTGTTCCCGCGAGGCTGGGGAATAATACACCCGTTGCTAGCCTTTAGGCCGGCCGGCGCGGGAAGTTACGGAAGAAGGGCTCGCTTAGGTCGTGTGAGCAGTCTTTGTAGGATAGGATATATTCACAAAGGTACCAGGTGAAGGAGACGGCAGGCTCGATAGAGAGTCCATAAGGAGAGGTGGTGGCGTGGATTGGTACGGGATGTACGCGTACACAGTAGGTTGCGGGACATGTAATGATTATGCATAAACCTACAGACACAAGTCCCGCGACATGTGTCAACGAATCAAAGATCTTCAATGAGTGCCCTAAAGACCATTTCACAACTTGCATCTTCATGTTCATTAGCATTGGCACTAAGCTTGATAGTTCTCCCATGGCAGGTGCGGCAGTCAAGTTGTTATGGTGATCCCGGCCTCGTTTGCTCCACTCGTACATGTGGGCTGTTGTCTCATCACTATCAAAACTGAACTCTATGGCACCCTTTTTCTCAATAAAAACCAGGGAAGCGATGTTCTTTGACGCTCATGAGCTCTGCGAAGGGACAAGAGGGTGTCGGATACTGGCAGAGTGAAAGAAAGGAGGGAGACTAATCATCACAGACTGTCCAATACAGAGTCAGCCACGAGCCCTGTCCTCGCATACATGGAATACTTGTCTGGAAACTGAGCCTGCTTGTGGAAGACAGCTCAAAGATGTTTTTCCCTTGTGAAGATTGTCGAGAACGGAAGTCACCATGCCTGAAACGGTCTAGCCTCTCAAAAGCTTGGCGTTCTCATCGGCAGCGTCCATGTTGTTCGCGTCCCAGTAACATCCCCCATCCAAGTCTTAGATCCCTTGCATTGGTCTACTACTTTAGGCTTTTCTTCTATCTTGCCTCTTCACTTTGAGGCACTAACACCAAACACTACACCGAACGAAGGTGGTCGCGCGTGGTTCATGTGAATACCCGACCCGCATCACGGGAATACTCGAGTCGACCTTGGACTGGCGCTTTGGTAACGGCCGCAACTTTCAAGAGTCGGGAGATAGGTATCACTGGTGGTCGCTATCCAGTAACTCCATCTGGTCGTCACCAACCAAGAGTTCTTTGAGCCACGCAAATCCATTGCGCGATTCAGTCCACTGGTTGGTGCAAAGGCATTCTTACCATACTGTGCAAGTCTGTGAGAACATGATCGCATGCTGATCAAGTAAGTAAAATTTCCATCACTTATCAAGACGGTACTTGGAATAACGAGACTGATTCGTCTTCTCGCTTCGGTTCTGGTTCCATACTCACTACATCACCATCGATATTCCGTCTCTTTGCACTTTTCCCCCAGCCCAAGCTACGCTTCATGAACACAACACCGGGCCATTAGCTTCCATGCAGCGCTGCGAGTTTCTCGGGTCCACATTGTACTCGGGTAAACCGCACGGAGACGATTGCCCTAGTATCTGTGCGCGAGGTTCTCACACCCGCCCTTCCCTTTTCACCTGCCGCTTCGTTTGTCGCTTTCTGTCATATAGAGTGCTCCAACCCTCCCTCAACCTCTTGTATTGATATTAGCACCCACCTTTTGAAAACGCACAAGTGTTGGCTACGTGCAGAACGCTCTCTTGACTAGCTCCTGCCATGACTGTGGATCCAGCACACAAATCATACGTCGGCTTGACTTACGTGCTAATCAATTGCTTAGGACCACGAACACCCCTGGTGCGTAGCAAGGCTGCGACGCCGTCTTCCACTATGGCCATGATAGACGAGGACACAATTGTCCTTTCCGACGAGGATCATGCTATGGAATCGATAGAGCACGGCAACGGGAATGGCGACCATGCCGCGACCGTCAACCCTTCGAAGCTCCTGTTCCACGCCGCCTCACCGGAACTTCTTTCGCCAGTGCTGCCCTTCCATGGCCTGGGCAACCCCCGCAAAGGCTCTCCGTCTAGGAAGCCTTTGAATGCACAAGGTTATTCGAGTTCATCTCCTGGAGTTTTGAGCCAAAGTCGACAATTACAAAACTCAGTACCAGTCGATTCGGATTCCATGGATGTTATACCTGCAAGGGTTGCCCGCGTCCAGGTGCGTGTGCCACCGCCACCAAGGTTCAAACCTCTACCATACCCGTCTAGCAGGACTGGATTGGTATACGATGATCGCATGAGGTTCCACGCCGAGGACGAGGTTCTTAACAATAATCCTCCTGATGATATTCACCCCGAGGATCCCCGCCGCATTTATGCAATCTTCCATGAGATCCGGCAAGCCGGCCTGGTGCAAGATTCGTTTGATTCGGATGACGAGGACGCAGAATCTCGCGATAACAAATGCTGGAGAATTCATACTAGACATGCCACACAAGCTGAGATTTGCCTCGTACATACACCCGATCATTACTTGTATGTTGAGGCATTACAAAGTAAGTGATGTGGTCGTCTGTAGCGCAGTGACTGACACACACTCAGATAAGACGACTCTTGAACTCCAGGCGCTATGTCGCGATAAGGACTCAGTATACTTCAATAACTCAACCTTCGATAGTGCATTATTAGCCGCGGGAGGTGCCATCGAGGCTTGCAGAGCTGTAGTAATGGGTCAAGTTCGAAATGCTATCGCCATCATACGACCACCAGGACATCACGCCGAAGCCACAGAACCCTCGGGGTTTTGCATATTCAACAACGTGCCCATTGCTGCCCGAGTATGCCAAAATGATTTCCCTGAGACTTGCCGCAAGATCATCATCTTAGATTGGGATGTCCATCATGGCAACGGCATCCAGCATGCTTTCTACGACGACCCCAACGTTCTCTACATCTCCCTGCACGTCTTTAGGGGGGGGGCACGTTTTACCCAGGTAATCCTGATGGCGACCTAACGTACTGTGGCGAAGGACCTGGTTTAGGACGCAACGTCAATATTCCGTGGGAAGAGCACTATATGGGCGATGCTGAATACATCTATGCTTTTCAGCAGGTAGTCATACCGATCGTGTCGGAGTTTGACCCGGATCTCGTCATCATATCTGCGGGATTTGATGCCGCAGAAGGAGACGCCTTGGGAATGTGTCACGTCAGCCCTGCCGGTTATGCCCACATGACGCACATGCTCATGCGAGTTGCGGAAGGAAAGATGGCCGTGTCTCGAAGGCGGCTACAACCTGCGATCAATTTCCCGGTCCGCTCTTGCAGTCACCAGGACGCTCATGTTGCAACCTCCAGATCGTCTTGCGGATGATTTGAACCCCAAGGAATCCGCGGTCCGAACGATAGAACAAGTTAAGCGAGCACAATCGAAGTTCTGGAAGTGCATGTACCCGAAGCAACTCGACTCAGCTATCCCAGCTTCCCCATCCACGTCACGATTACACGAAGTACTGAGAAAGTTCCAGAGTTTGAACATGGCTGAGGAATACCGCATGACGCCTCTCCAAATCATTAAGGATGAATTGAAGGACTTTTTTGAGCACAATGTGGTTGCCACGTAAGTATGGTACTGGTCCTCAGGCAACACTTACTGACTATTTTAGACCCTACTTCACAGACAAGCGTCCGTTACTAGTCATATTCCACGATCCGCCGAACCTCACCTACTCTCCGGATCCAGTCACCGGCAAGATAGAGCTTCATAACATATGGCTGGTGAGAAACTCCGTGCAGCCTGCACTGTATGACCGCTGACAAAATGCAAAGGCTGATGTGGTAGAAAAGGACTACATCGGGTGGGCTATCAAGAATGGCTTTGAAGTCATTGATGTGAACGTCCCAAAAATAGAGCCCATTAAAGACGTATGTTTCTTCTTATCTGGGTTTCTCAGCGCACTTGAAATTGACTTTGTTAGGACGACGGAGAGTTCATCTACTCCGATACACACGACGAGCGAGCTGAAAAGACTAAGCAGCTCGCTTCGTACATATGGGAGAATTACATCGAGTAGGTCGCAAGCCGATCATTCTGCAGCATAGCTAATGCAGGCGTAGACCCCACGACGCAACACAGGTCTTCTTCCTAGGTATTGGATCAGCGTATGTCGGGCTGGTAGACTTGTTGAGAAGCAATGGTACGTTGTTCCCTCACTCAATCGCCTGCATGATGTGCTTACACCCGAGGCAGAAGCATGCACCGACGAGAACAGCGTCGTGGAATCCCTCATCGCTTTTGTCGCAGATACCTCGCTCCAGTCAATCAGAAGACCAACTGACGACAACGTTGCCTCCTGGTACGAATCGGTGAGTCAAAGTTACCCAACCTGGTCGATATTACGCAGGCTAATGACAATCTTTAGCATTCCATGATTTTCGTCCAAAACGACCACCTCTGCTGGGATCCTTCTCGAGGCCACAAACGCCGCAAGAAGTGGGGCAAGCTGATCCGCTCCGAGCATGTCAAACTCGACGATATGCTCATGCAGCACAAGGAAGAAGTCCAGCAGTATCTTCTCGCAAAGAAGGCGCCGTTCGTCGATCACGGCGACGATATCAGCGTCGATGATGACTCGAAGCAACCTCTTCGCAGCCCTCCACTCCCCAGCGGTCTACAGTCTCCTCAGGGAAGCGTGCCGCTTACGAGAAACGGTTACGCTGAAGAGGGCCGTTCGAGGCTGCCGCCAGTAGCGTATTTCAACGTGTCTAACAGTCGTACAGGGACCCTTAGTCCAACGGCACCGGGGAGTCCACTGCGGCAGGGCTTTGGGAGAGGTTGAAGAGATGTTCGCGGTGGTGATGGTGCAGGATGCGGCGGGGCGGCGGCCGGTGTGTTATTTGTGTTTAGGCTACTTTGTTTCATTCCCTTCTTCTTGTGCATTGCCGGGCGCTCGCGAGGTTTAGTGTGTGCTCTTTGGAGCTTCTGTGTTTCTGAATTAGTTGATAGCTATGCCTCTCTCATATGTAATAATCGTCTGGATAGAGTGTTAGTGATGTTATCGGGGACAAGGTCATCTCTAAAATGGGGCGTTGTTGGAGCCATGCCCCTCGGCGAGCTAGCACATGGTGAAGGATCCCAGACATTCGGTAGTAACGGCATGACTGTAAGCCACCGTAAGAAGGCTATTGTTCGTCTCACGCGCCCATGTTCTCGGGCGGCGTGGGTGTCGCCCTTCGCTTCGATAATAAGGGACGGGACAATGGGAACTTATGTTGTTGAACGCCACCTGTAAATATTGGTGGGCAATGCGTGTCAACGGCTTGTTAGCGTTGTATATAGTGCGCGCACTGGCTGAACGCCTCCATCACTCGTACGTATCGGTCATTGTCTCTCGTGCTTTCAACGATCGCATACTCAATATGCTAGCATTTCCGCCACGCTAAATCCATCAGTGCAAGCGCCCATGCTGAGTGAGCCGCCAAGGCAGACGGGCAGGAAGATTTACGTGCCATCAGCGTCCCTCTCACGCCTCAAAAGGCGAGATCTCCGCCGCTAGTACATACGCGGCGTTGGCGTGCTGGCGAGGCTGAGGTTGTGCAGACCTCAGCTGCTGGGTGTTCGTTCTATTGAGCGGCGGGTGGTGGGGCGGAGCCGTGCTGCTGTTGTGCAGCGTTACATACAGCAACTACACAGTACTTGCATACGAAAGTCGCGATGTCTTCAAAGAAAAGACGAGTGCGGGACATCCACGGCATCCAGAGTTCATAATCACAAGCGCTTGGGCTGCACGCCCCCATTTTAAGCATATTCACGAACACGAGCATGCTCGCTTCGCTGACCATGAACCCCCGCTCTGGGATTTTCGTTTCGAAACAAATATCGGCATTTGTATTGGACCCCAGAATGAACACGAAGGTTCGCATCGCCGTACGTTTTGGCGTAAGCTAAGCCTATTTATGGCCATATGTTACGGCGACAACGAGGTTTGGATGCACGCCCCGCCCGAGTCCTTGCACGACCGCGGAGCGAGACCTTTCAGCCCCTGGGCGGTCAGCCTCTTTCTTTGACGGTGGGTGAACTGTGATTGGGAGGATAGACAAAGGCATGCAAGAGCTAGATTGCATTTGGGAGGAGGCATGGGAATAGTGGTCGGTAGAGGGATTTAGAGGTGGGATGGTAGGGTTGCTGCGAGGTGGAGGTGCTGATGGAGGTCGGGGCATGGCGATGTTGGGTGGGCTTGCGCATGGGCTATTATTACGCCTCCGATCTGGGCTGGCTAGAGGAAGGAGGCTTTTTTCTCAGCCTGAGGGGTTGTCCTCCTGGTTCTTTCTTCTTGCTCTCAGTACCATCGACAAGAGGTTGGACAGGAAACACCGCTCATTGCCCTGGACATCGACCAAACTAGGAGAAAGCAACCCACGCGTTTACGGTTGAACAGTAGTTCGGCTCACGTTTCACGAACTATCCCACAGGGCTGAAATATGTCGACACCATCGGCGACCGCCACAGATGTGGTACCAAGCGGAAGCCGTACATCCACAGTGTCGGCAGAGATAACTTCAGCGCCGACAGATTCTTCGTCTATATCGGCATCAGTGACTTCTTCAAGTAACTCGTCGTCGTCGAGTAGACCACCACAAGTCTACACCGTCAAGGCCGGTGCTGGAGGATTCAAGTTCGACCCCCCGGAGCTCAAAGATGTCAATGTCGGCGACACGGTCACATTCGAGTTCTACCCACCCGACCACTCGGTCGCACGCGCAGAGTTCGAATCGGCCTGCGTGCCGTACGAGTACACCGGGAAGGGCAAGACGGGCTTTTGGTCGGACACACAATGGGTGAAGGATGTCGATCACGTACGGTTCCCTCATCACGTCTGTCGTAAGACATATCAAGACATCAAACTAACAGAACGTAGCTCACATACTTCAACGTAACCGTCAACTCAACCGAGCCCATCTTCTACTATTGTGGAGCCCCAGATTCCTGCATTGGCCACCAAATGGTCGGCGTCATCAACCCAAACGACACTCAAACCCTTGACAAGCAAATCATCGCCGCGAAGGACGCTACCTTCATGGTCAAGCCCGGCGACCCCATCCCAGCCGAAGCCTCCGCTTCCCTCCATGCCTCCGCTACAGCCACAGCAGCACCAAGTTCCCACAGCGGACACACCCTCTCAGGCGGCGCCATCGCCGGCATCGTCGTCGGCGGCATAGCCTTCCTCGCCATATGCGCCGCCCTCTTCTTCTACGTCGGCCGCACAAAGAGTCTAAAAGAAGTCATCAAGCACCGCGAAGCCGTCAAGTCTCCCGCGCCAACAGACGGCCACTTCCCCCATTCGCCGGGATATTCTCCCCTGCCGTTCTCACCCAATATGCAGCATGCGGAGATGGGCATGGGAGGGCAGCAGTTGCCGGCGTATGGGCAGCACAATGCTACTGACAGTCATTATAATGCGTATGCGCATCAAGGGTCGCCGCAGCCGCAGTAAGTTGTTATTTCATATGAATGTGGAATATTTACTAATGGGGAGTGTAGGATGGCTGAAGTCAAGCACACATACCCTGCCGAACTGGCCTCGCCGCCGGCGGGACAGCAGACGTTCACTCACGAGTTGGAAGCGCCGATAAAGGCACCGCGGTGAAAGGGCAATCAGCCCATTTCTTTGTTTCTTGTCTCTCATTAGGATACCCTTCGTATATCTCTTCGGAGTTTTTTCGTCGTCACGGCCAAGTAAGCACACGTGTTAGTCTAGTGTATTAGTTGGGGGGTGGAAGGAACGATACCAGAGAAGGAAGGAACGACCCGGAGATGTGGGACGGTGGCGCTAATGTTCTTGTACATGATTGTGTATGTAGCTTTGGGATGGTAGTATAACTTTTAGTGTAATTGAAGGGAGATAGGGATAGGGGCTTTGTTCCTGTCGCTTCTGTATGTTGTGCTGCCCCCACTGTGTACGCTGTTCTCCGATGTTTATCGTTTAGAAACGCCATTGACGCGGCCACACCGCTTCTATGTCCCGTTTCTCACGCCACTTTGAGCGATTGTACATCAGGAACCCCTTTGTACGATTGTCTGCGATTTGCGCTTTAATGTATCCTTGTGTTTGAGTTGGCAGGCACGGCGATGATATCATAGGTTACATTTAACACATTCACGTAAGTCCCCAGACATAGGTGATTGATGGTTGTGCTTTGTATGATCGGGTAAAAGGTTGAAAGCTCATCCTCGGATCCCACACACGCTGATTCTGCCCCCACGCGCATCAAAATGTCCGAAGAACAAACTCTCTTATCTTATATATGTTTGTGGGATGTACTATCGCTATCAAAACCGCAGTTCTAATAAGTAATCTCAAACGACCGAGGTACGAATCGGGCCGCAAAACTGGAGCCTCCAGTATTTATATCCTAAAAACGTGTCTTGTGGACCTAAGGTGCCGCGGCCGTCCGAATGTTCTCCAGAGTATTTGTATCACGTAATGACGCCAAGCATCGTGAACCAGATATCCATGTCGGAACCCGAAGCTTCAATGACGTGAGGAATGAGGTTTTTACAAAATCTGCATGCCCTCGTCTAGATCCGGGTCGCCGAGAATTTCCTTAGATAGTCGAGCCTAGGCAAACTGTACGCTAGATGAGTAGCTGCTCCGAACGGAGTGTATCAGCAGTAGGCTACGATAACCAGCAGCCACTCCACGTGCAGGATCTACATCAGCGGTGCGAAATGTCGAGGCTCGGGCAAGCGACCCCACGTGTGTCCTGCTCATCAACCTCGAATCTCGGGGTCCACAAGATCTCCCTGAAGTTTCTGGAGGATCTCCACGATGGCCCCGCTCGATGTTGAAAAATGCTCCGTTTCTGTGACAAATTCAATGGTTGTCAAACGTGTTGTAGCGGAGGCACCTTTCTCCGAGTAGGGCTGAGGGAAACTAACCGGATCCATTGGCTCACACGGCGACTTCGAGCGGAGACAGCTCCGTCATTCCTCGGAAGGCCTTTGTGCGGAATGCCGCGTGATTTAGCAAAGGATTCGGGGCAGGTCAGGCGCTTTGATAATACCATGGCTCGCAGCGTTTGGCTCTGCGTGGATAGCCGTTTAGTTGCACGCACTCCTTCCTTCACCCAATCACCGTACGTCATCCACCAACGTGTACGGGCGCGAGGCTAGCGGCGACCCCAAAGGTCTTCTAGGTAGGACTCAGCGGCGCATACTCTCTTCTTTGCTCGATGAAGCCTCGCCTTACTCGCACTTGCCGTTGAGGACGGCGCTGGCTCTGGGCGACCCGATCCCGCCTCGGCAGGCCTGACCCGACCGCACATCGCAGGCGCAATCGCAGCATTTCCACCCCCAGTCGACCGCGTTTAGTATGCTCAGTTCAAGTCCAAACCTCTCCTCCGCTCCAGCTTCGCCTGTTGCCACGTTCCAAAACCTTCGGAAGAGCCCCTACCATGCTGCGCGACGACGGCAATCTAGTTCTGTTGCCCCTCCTCGTCCACAGTTGAGCAGCGGCCCGACCCCAGCGCAACCGCAACAGTCGCCAGTGCTTTCGTTTGCCCGATCCCCACGAACCACATATTCTCCCCGCCAGACGATTGCTTCAAGAAAATACGCGGATGCGGGTACGCAATATTCGCCGGACGGTTTCCCTCCCACCTACAGGCCTCAGCCGCCGCCGATCGCGCCCACCGCCGATTCAGCACCCACTACTCAACCCCCACAAACCACCGTAACGATAGAGCGGGGGGACTCCTCCGCCGAGGTCACCATTACGGAACCGCCAGAGCCCAGCCTGCGGGTAGATCCGCAGCCAGCGGTGCCGGCGCAAACCACGCAACCCAGCAGGAGGGCATCAAGAGACAAAGAAAAGGTACCTCCGCGTGTACTGCAAAAACCCCAAAATGAGGCAGCGGCTGCGCCTGAGGAGCAGTCCTCTCCCGCCAAACGAGCACGACCACAGAGTGGGACAATCAAAGTCATGCCATTGAAGTACGAGACGTGCGACATGAAGGATCTGGGCATCTTGGTTTCCGATATGCTTATGGAGCTCGTGCGCTTGAACGACGACATGCCGTTGCGGGACGGGCAGCTCACACGATTTCACTCAAGGTAAAAATGCTAAACCACCGCGACGTTGTTGACATTGACGGTTTCGATAGAGCACCGCCAGCCATATCGGTCAAAGACTACCTCTTCCGCCTGATAGTCCACGCCACGATTTCCCCGCCCATCCTACTATCCATGGTCTTCTACGTCGACAAGCTCTGTTCAATGTATCCCGCCTTCACCATCAGCAGCCTGACCGTACACCGCTTCCTCATAACAGCCGCAACCGTTGCGGCGAAAGGGCTCAGCGACAGCTTCTGGACGAACAGCTTATATGCGAAAGTGGGCGGTGTCAGCTTGAGGGAATTGGCGTTACTCGAGCTGGAGTTTCTCAGAAAGCTAGATTGGCGGATCGTGCCGAAGCCTGAAGTCCTCGTGGATTACTACAGGGGTCTGGTGGAGCGAGGCGAAGGCTACGTCATGGAGAAGGAGGCAGGCTCTGAGGGGTCTTCAACCCCCCCAGACAGTTCAGCGGCATCGTCAAGGATCGAGGCGTTGGTTTCGAGCAACGGTTCGAGCGATTCATAGCATTGATACCGATATCATACGGTTTTCTTTTCTTCACCACGACGTCCCTGTCCTGCCAGCACTGCGTTTGACATCGTCATTCTTGGGAGCTTTATACGCGATGGGAGAGCAAGGCGTTTGGACATAGGGTGGCCGGCCTGATGAGCTGGTCACCTCGACTGCAGGGTCACAGCAGCAGTTATAAAAATGGCGACATCGGTACATGGAGAAAGGCGCACTACAAGTGTTTCGGGTGCTTTGATACCAACGGGTCGGCCCTGCTTCCGGTTGGCCGAGAAGGGATGCAGTCCGTATCACACCGGGCATACATACCTTTACAGCGTAGAATTTGTAGAGGTTGCTGCATGGTGCAGGAGGAAGTGCTGCGGCTTACGAGCATGCGCAATCCCAGACAAGCATACGCTGGCACCAGAAAATGGCAGAGCGTAGTGCTTGATGATTGGTTCTTCGGCCTTGGTAACATGATAATAAAATGCCCCCGAAGGGATCGAAATTGCCTCTTTGAGGAAAGGTGAATCGCTGTACACTAGCGGCGCCATCGTGAGTGATGCGTTGGACAAATGATATTGCCGAATTTGGACGATCCTAGTCGACACCGCTTCGATGGGCACGTCGTAAGGAAAGAGTGAGGCTTGCCTTCGGCAATTTGTGGCTCTTTCCAACTTGTTGCATCTTTCTAGAATCGCAGCTGCAAAGGCGAGATCGGTAGCGGTCAGGCCCCGACGACCATGTGCTCAAGACATGCAAGAGCAGTCTCAGTGCTCCTTAGCGACTTGAAACCATTACTTCCTCCGAATCGTCTCCACCCCCACGTCCGCTCAGACACCCGATTCCTTTACGAAAGCGCCCTTGAAAGGTCGTGTGCTGCCTTTGCGGAGGAGCCGTCGTCTACCGTGCTCACAGTTCAACACCGCACGGCTACCGCGCTCTGCCAGCCTGAGCTGTCTTGTCTTGCTTGCGGCGGCAGCAGCGAAAGTATCATGAGAGTGAGTCGCGCTATTCCAGGTCCCGCCCCATAATGGCTGTCGCAGGTGTCTTGCGGGCGGCGTGATGTGCCTTCCCCGCGTACCTGAGGTAGTGGTAGCCGCTCCATCCCACATCTCCCATGCGCAACGCGCTCGCGTGTGCTAATATGACCGACAGAAGCGCCAGTATACATGAACGGTATGCCCACGATATGACCGACATGGGCCGGTGGGAGCTTAGCCAGCGACCGCACGACAATTGGGTCGTCAAGTACCCCGAGGCACCTGTTGCGCCCTCCGCGTTTGCGTTCGCAGAGCAGCCTGCCTTGACCGAAAGCCTGGGACAGCTGCAGCTCGGACGGGTACCTAAGACGCGCACCAGGGTCGCTCGCCATGGCTCAGATCCTCACGCGATGCGCCCCTCCAGCAGCGGCGGAGACGCGATGCTCCCGTACCGCCAGCTTGCCCCGCCGCGACGAGCAGAGTCGTATTCGCACCCAACGCCCCTCGAGGACTTCCGCCGCTCGAGACGGTGGCCGCCGAGCGGATACCGGCAGGATGATGCCTTAGATGCGCACCAAGCTGAAGAATTGATATGCGCCGGAACATCTACGTTCCTGGGCTATTGCGATGCGATTCCAAACACACCTGAAGGGTACAACCACTTCTACGCCGTCATGCACTCGGAACATCAGAGCAGGACAGATCGTGGACCAATTCAGGCTGACGCATACCGCTATGCTTCCCTGAACCTGACGGGCGCTTCTGAAAGCCAATTTCCATGGCTATCTCTGGAGCAGCCTTGTATGGCCTACGCTTATGGAAAGGGTGCTGGTACGACTACACTGAATTACTATGTCAGCAAGTCGGGTAGCAGTCATCCCCCGGTCAAGCCCACTGGCGAGATAAAGCCACGGAAGATTAAATTCCTCCAGATCCTGGACCGGTTACAGCATTTGGAAGCCGGTCTCGAGGAAGATGTCAGTCAATTTTTTGCCTCGCTCTCAATGTGGTTCAAGTGACCTGACTTTGGTTGATAGGATCCAGACGAGATATATAGATATCTCTACAGCACGCTCATTGAAGATCCAGAGCGTTATAGTGACCACCCCCATCTGGACCTCCAGCAGCAAATGAACGATCTCATCGCTGTTCTCAGTCATCCCTCATGGATAGATTTTTCCAACCCCAAGAACCAAGTAGTCGCTAAATTCTTCGATTCGCCAGACCAGCTCAGAAAGCAGGAATTCTTCCATCAGCTACTCCTTTCCGTGGAACTGTATCTTCGCATTCATTCCGAAAAGCATACGGATAAGTTCAAACGGAAGCTCATGTTACAGCTTTCTCCAACTATAGCCTGGGATCTCGCAGTCGCACAACGATGGTTAGAGAATATGGAGATCACGAAAACCAGAACGTCTGCCAATCAAAGCACCTTTAGCTTTGAGCTCAAGAGTAAGAAACGGCAAAAAGACGCATTGAGGTTATTCGCTGCGACACTGAAGTGGCCAAATATGGACGAGATAGACTATGTTCTTGAGGAGAAGGACAAGATGGAGAAGCCGCCGGAAGACCGTTCAGCAGACGCAATGTCGTGGTTTTCTGGGATTATACTTCCCGGACGAACGCTTCCGTGGCTTATCATGAACAGCTTGATTGACTGTGACCGAGATACGGGAGATTCGCTGAAATATCTGACGCATATGCACCAGTCATCAGGATTTCAGTACCGAGCCAACACGTACTGGTCAGCGCAGAGCATTGTGGGAAAGGTTTTGGGCGCTGCACGGGGCGTTAAGCAAATAGCTGGTTGGGTAGGACCATGCATTTACACTCCAGATCTGAAGCGCACAGAATGTGTTCGCGTCCATCAACTTGCATCACCAGACCCGAGACTCATTCCCCAGGATGTCGCGCACATGGACACTCGGACGAACCCACTGGGATCAGTTGAGGACAGCTACCCGATCGACGATTACGAAGTGCCGATGCCAGACTTGGACGAGGTGACTGACCTCATTCGGATAGAGAAGCTCAGCTTCCTTCCTGCAAAAGATCAGCCGTCGTCCGCTCGGCAGGGTGCTGGAGGTCCGCTCATATTTGATGCGGGCATCTACTTTGCTTGTGGTGGTGAGAGCTGGCCAATGAAGCTCAGATACGATGTCGACTTCATCAATGCCTTCCCTTGCCACCAAGGTCCGCATGGTAAGGACTCTTCCCTCTCCTCAACTTTCACCTGTCTCACATGCCTAGTCCTTTTCTACGACTTCAGCTACACCGCCATCAAGATCGACGACGGCCTCGTTGACATCCACGACTGGGGCCGTCAATCTGGTCGAACATCGCGATCACGACCCACCTCTTCCCGCTCTTCTCCAGGAAAGAAGGCACTAGCTCTCGCAAGTGCAAGCACCGAACCGGCGCATATGCAGGTCAGCAAGGTGCTTGCTATTGAGGCGCTTGGTGTGAGTGACAACGAAGTCTTCGCTAGGGCTTGGTGTGCGCATCATGGGCACAGTGCTATAGTAGCGAATGTCAAGGAGACGTGCATGGCCTGCGCGATTCGGGAAGCGTATGCAGCCTGTGTGAGCGTTGTCATCTTCACAGAGGGAGGCAAGGAGACGGAAAAGGATGAAGGCATCTACATTCAAGATGTCTGAAAAGAGGTAAGTCCACGCGGGCGGGAAAGAGTCCGCCTTCGGACATTACAATACAATATTTCATATGTTTGGCACGGCGGTGGGATGGCAGGCGGCGTCTGGGAATGCACCCGCGGCTACGGCTGCGGCTCCTGCATCACTGCGCTGCTTTGGGTGGGACGGTAGGCATTTGGATGGCGGATCATGGGTTACGAGATACCGATTCATGAAAACTACGTAGCAATGAGCTATGAATGTATGAACTACCTATGAGCTTGGTTTCAAGACTTGCCATGACTGGTTACAAAGCAAACATTTTGGCAATGTGGAAGGAGCAAACTCAGGGTAGGTTGTACCAGTCTTAGATATTGGAATTTTTGGTCACGTGCCCTATCTGGACCCCGGCCTAAAGCCGCCGGTGACGTTGAGCTCACCACGCGTGCGACCTCAGTGCTTACACAGCCAGCTTTTTATCGGTAGGCGTTTGCCCAGCTGCTCCCATGTTCGGGTTCCGTCCTCAGGCAATAAAGACAAATTGTTTGACGTGTGCCGATTGAACGATCACCGTTGAACCTCCGGCTACGAGCTGTAGCTCCCGCGCTGCGCAACATTGTACCTCGAAGCCTCACTGTCCACGTCCCACGATTTACGCTGCTCACTCGACCCGCTCACATGCCGCACTCGTTTCCTTCCTTATAACGTCCCGAAACCCTCAATATCGACCTCTATATTTCTCCCCGCAATATGGGCCGCTCTACGATCCCGCCTGCGCTCATCGAGCTTTCGAATCCTAGCAGCCCCGAAGCGCAGCTAAATGCGCTGCGGAATCTGAAGAATGAGATTGTGGGCCACGAGCAGAGGAAAGAACTTGCGGTTGTGCATGGCGTTGTGAAGCCGCTTGCGGGCTTGCTGCGGACCGAGACGAGGAAGGGTGGGAAGAGGCGGAGAGGAGGAGGTGTTGCGAATGGGAACTCTGGGGCTGGCAGAGAAGAGGTAGAGGTGGGGTGGACGGCTGAGGATGAGCTGAGGTTCCACGCTACGCTTGTGGTGGGGAGTCTGGCGAATGGTGAGTTATTTTGCGGGGAATCATCCTCGGGAAAGATGTGAAGGAATGTGATTGCTGATTTCGAATTGGGAATATAGGTGGCCCGGCTTTCATTACGCCGCTGCTTGCGGGCGATGTTCTTCCTCCGCTGCTTGAAGCTCTGTCGCCGAGCGAAACGCCGTCTAAGCTCCTCGTAACTACTTTGCGGACGCTCAATCAGATCGTGGATGCTGTAGCGCAGGAGAGACCGTTCTGGGACTCCTCGTCGCTGCTGTCGCAGTCGGTGAATCAGCAGATATATACGAAGCCTGTAGTTGAAAACTTGGCGGAGATCCTGGCACAGACGGCAAGGTCGAGGGTTGTACACCAGCAGATATCGTCGGCGGCACAGCTCATAACGAAGACATGTCGGGAAGAAAGCCAGAAGAGATTGCTATTGGACGCGGGCGTGCTGGACTTGCTCACAGCGAAGATGGCTGCGGTCGCCGCCTCGGACGATCCGTCACGAAGACCAGATACCAGACAAGCACAGACCGAAGCGCTGCCGGTGACATATCTGCCGGATATACTTGAGGCCATATCTGCGATTATCAAAGACTCGCATTATAACACGGCGCGTTTCGTGTATTCACAACATATCCAGAATCTCTTTGCCTGGCCGAAGGGAGCTTCAGGGACGTACGAGGGGTACAGTGGATCGCAGGCGAGTTCTTGGGATAAGCTGATACCGAGGTTGCAGACGCTGCAGAGTAAATCCGATCCATATACAAAGAGTTGGCCTGCTCTCGGCTCGTTCGCATCGTCAGCGGGCGAGGGTGGTAGTTACACGCGGTTACCAAGCATGGAATCTCTACAACCTTCGTCGAGCAGGAACATCATCTCAGACGAATCCGAGACGCCACTTTTCACATGGCTCATGTTCGTAGCAAGGAGAGGGGAGGGTAGAGAACGCCTGGCCGCATGCTGGCTGCTTGCTTTGCTGAAGAAATTCGGTGAGCGCTGGTCTCTGAGCGATCCCACGAAACCGACGCGTGAACGCCACTTTTCCTACCTTATCATACCGCTGGTGGTCAAGATGATCGAAGAGGCGAACCCCAACGCAAAGTATGCGGAGAAGATGCACTTGCTCGACCCTGCGGACAGAGAGGAGCTAAGATTCGTTCTTGAACGATCACCCCTGGTCCTGGCGGAGCTCATTGCGAGTAATAAGACGTTGCAGAGTGCCGCCGTGGATGCAAAAATCTTGCCTGTGTTAGTACAGATCTTAAAGAAGTCATTTGACCCCATCACTACTTCCACGAAGCCGCTGTGGCAGCCGAGGTCTTCAGCACCCGCAGTTCGGGATCCTATGATCGATGCTGCGTCGTCGACGTTGGGAAGACCGGGACTGGGTGTCGACATTGTGCACGCGTACAAGTACAGAGAAAGCGCTCTTCTGGCGTTAGCCGCGATAGCGGATTCTCAAGATGGGTTCAGGAAGCTCATCATTGAGATGGGTGGTGCGCCACTAATCATCGATTCTCTTGTCCCCTTTACAAGCGATTCACAATCTGCAGGTGCAAGCTCAACAATGGCCAAGGACGGCAATCCGGAGGCTGTGCTTATCGCAGCTTGCAAAGTCACGAGGTCGCTTTCGAGGTCGGTGAGCGTGTTGCGGACGAGCTTGATCGATCATGGGATTGCACAGCCTGTTTTCGATCTGTTGACACATCCGAAGATTAAGGTGCAGATTGCTGCTACGGAGGTCATTACGAATTTGGTCCTGGAGGTGTCTCCGATGCGCACGGTACGTCAATATTTGCTTACAACTTTATGAAGTGTTGTTACTGATCAGATACGTGACGCAGGAAATCATTGAGGCCGGTGCACTGGAAACACTTTGTGAGCATTGCCGCTCCGCCAACTTCGACCTCAGATACGGTAGTCTTTGGGCGCTCAAGCATCTATGTCTAGGCCTCCCACCTCACATGAGGAAAAAGTGTCTGGATACATTGGGCGTGGGCTGGCTTAAGCAGGTGCTCAACGGTGAACCTTCGTCGAAAGCAGCTCCTTCAGCGCCTCTCGGTATGGGCACGCCCAACGCGGCGGGCGAGCAAGTCGATATACTCAACGCCGTTGACGATCCTCACATGGATGTCGACGAAGAACCGTCTTCTTCAGAAGACGAAGACACCATGACCGACAGCATTCCCTCGCTCCGTCGGCACCAACGCCCAGGCTCACGCTACACAAGCGCAACAAACATCCGCGACCGCCTCCAGCAGATAAAGAGCGACGAACACGACACCAGTATAAGCAACGAACGCGACGACATCCGCATACAAGAGCAAGCCCTCGACTTCGTCCGCAACTTTATCACCGAAGAGAAAGCCTCGGGCGAAATGATCGACCATCTTCTCAACGAATTCAACCGCACCGAATTCTTCGAGCTCCTCGATTCGAAACTGCGTCCAAAGAACACAGCACCCACCTCCTCCTCTACCACCCAAACATCCCAGAGCATGACCGCCAACACCGGCATCTCAGCACCAACCTACTGGTCCCCCTCCACCTCGCGCCTCTCCTCCTTCTCTCAAACCCAACCACCAACCCAGGCCCAACCAAACTGGGCCGCCTACCCCGCCACCGACCTCATAATCGCAACCCTCTACATCCTCGTCCACCTCGCCAACGGCCAGCCCTCGCACCGCTCCCTCCTCATCTCCCAAACACCCCTCATGACGCATATCCTCCCGCTCCTCACACACCCCCGCCGCGACGTCCGCCTGCCCTGCGCGTGGTTCATAAATAACCTCGTCTGGGAAGAAGACAGCAGCGACGCGGGTCCCACGCGGGAGCGCGCGCTGCAGTTGAGGCATCTAGGGTTTGAAGAAGGCGCACGGGGGCTGGGGCGGGACATCGATCTGGACGTTAGGGAGAGGGCGAAGACGGCGGTGGAGCAGTTGGGGAAGTTACTTGGGGGGCGCAGCAGTATGGGAGCGCTTCTGGGCATCAGGTTTTTGGGGAGGGGTGGGAGGTGGACTGGGCGGGTTGAGGGGCTGGGGGACGCATAGGGGAGTTGGGGAGGGAGTAGTGTAGGGGAGTGGAGTAATGGATGGGAGCATGGAGCAGGAAAAGGCGTATCGTATGTATGGGGGATTGAGTGTTTTGCTAGAGGAAGTTGTGTTATGGACACGCTACGCTACGATATGCTAGCTGTAGCCGTAGCTGTAGCTGTAGCTGTAGCTGTAGCTGTAGCTATATATGTATGTATGATGCTTGTACGCTCTTGCCATCCATCCATCCATACGCGAAGGCCGCATCGCATAATGTTACGTACTATAGAAGCAAGATACATTAAGTCTAATGCATCTCAAGCTCCTCTGCATTTGCCTTGGATATTCCAGAGAACTTGAATCAGCATAAGATAGGTCGATTAGTCACAACGTTGCGTCCTTCCTGCGCCCCGAACCGAACCTTACGTACAACCCCGCACTGTGGGCGCGCCAGGATATGCATATGCATCCCATCCGGACAGAGCCGTGGACATATCAAAATTCAGAAAAGCAGCATCATCTCACATTACGCTCACACACGTAACCATGGCATCACTACCAATTCCGCTTCTTGTCTTGCATCAAGTGCACCAAGCTGGGGAAGCTATCGGGGATGCTTCGAATCACGATCATACATCACGACAACAGCTGACGCACAATTTGTGGAAAGAACTCAAAATCCATGTTCACTCGTGTGTTCAGCAACGAATGCACAGCCTCTACGTCTATCTGCATACAAGCGATCTACAGCCCAGCAAGGATATAGTGGTCTATCCAAATCTCGCATCTCTCTCGACCAGGGACGTCAAAAACGCGATCAAGTATTAGACTGCCCGCATGGGCAGGGTAGGGAGAACCTCAACTCCTCTAATGCAATGCAGGTCTGGCCCAGCCCCTCAGCAAGCCATCTGCCGTGTTCATAACTTCGTGTCGTAGATCTACTCGTTGTCGCTGTCGGCGCCGATCTCCATCTTCGCGGCCTTGCCAGCAGTCATCTTGGGGACGGGAGCGGCCATTTTGGAGGGAGCGGTGCCGAGACCGTTGCGGTTGCGGAAGAAGAGGACGCCCTTGCCTTCGCCCTGAGCACCCTCGCTGGGCTCGACCCAGTGGCACCATCGGGCGCTCTTCCAGATGGACTTCAGGAAGCCGATGGATCCACCCTCGGTATCAGATCGGTAGTGCCTGCCCATGACCTTCTTGATAGCCTCGGTGGCCTCATCAGCGTGGTAGAAGGGGATCGTGGAAACGTAGTGGTGGAGGACGTGGGTCTCGATGATGCCGTGGAGAAGCGTGCGGCCGACGAAGCCGAACTCGCGATCGATGGTGGCAGCGGCGCCACGTGTGTAGGTCCAGGTCTGAGCGTCGTAGTGAGGAAGAGTAGGGTCGGTGTGCTGGAGGAAGGTAATGGCGACTGTGTCTCGTTAGTCCCAATCCCTAAAGGTCAGGATTATGCAATTGACTTACCGAGCCAGTGGTTCACCCAGAGGTACGGGAGGATGTACCAGACGAGGAGGTTCGAGAAGCCGAAGGTCTTGCCAATGTACCAGAGAGCACCGATGACGACGGCCAGACCAGCATCGCTGGCGAGGATCAAGTGCTCGTCCTTCCTCTCGTACAGAGGGCTGGACGGGTTGAAGTGGTTGACGCCGCTGAAGATACCGTTCTGCTTTCCCTTGCCTTTGCCCTCGGGCTGCCTCTCGTGGTAGTTGTGGCCGGTGACGTTGGCGATGAGGTACATGGGCCAGCCGCCGAGCTGCTGCACCACCGAGTGGATGAGGGTCGCAATGGGAGTCTCCTCAGTCAGCTCGTGAAGCTCGTGGGCCAGCTTGCCGACACGCGAAGCGTATTGGTCTCTCGTCTTAGGAACAAAGACCATGTCGCGCTCCATGTGGCCGGTAGCCTTGTGGTGCTTTCCGTGGGAGATCTTCCAGGAGAAGTAGGGAACGAGGAGCACAGTGTGGGCAATGAAGCCAACCGTGTCGTTCAGCACCTTGGAGGGAGAGAACGATTGGTGACCGCACTCGTGGGCCATGACCCAGAGACCAGTTCCGAACAGACCCTGAATGACAGTATATCCGGCCCACAACGCAGTTCGCACAGCAGTCGAGGGGATGGTCTCGGGAGTCACATAGTTGTGGAAGAGGTAGAAAGTGGCCGCAAGGCAGGCTATGTCGCGGGCGACATAGCCGAGACCACGGGCTCCTGACCGCTCGAAGCAGTGCTTGGGGATGGCATCGCGGATATCCTTGATGGTGTAGTCAGGGATCTGAAATTCGTTGCCGTAGGTGTCGAGCAGCGTCCCGCGCGCGTTCTTGACATTTACTTCATCGACAGAGCTGAGAGAGGAGAGCGAAGTGTTGGAAGCCGAACCGGTCGGCGAATCGATTGGCGACGTGCTCGCAGAGGGTGCCGACGAGGACACGACCGAGTCGGTAGTGACATTCCTCTTGAGGACGGGGTTCTGGGGGCGGGCGGTGGTGGCCATGTTGGAAGGGACGTGAGGACTGCTGGGGAGAGTAGCAGCGGGGTCAATTGGCGGTGGGCGAAGAAGGTGCCAACGAGCTGGCGTGTTGTTGAGAGGCGGGCGGCCTGTTGGGAGGGAGGTGCAGCGCAAGTACACACCGCGCTAACGACAGACACACAAGTCAGAGGCGTTGAGCGAGCGGAAAAGCAGTCAAGAAGGTAGTTCGTGGCGGGCGGCACACTTTTATAAGCGCGGTATGCAGGCGGTCAAAATTTCTTGGGACCCTGAGCTGCCACGGCTGCCCCTTCGACCGTAGTGCGGGTCGTCGCTGCGCGTTCGAGAATGGGCGCACAGTTCACGACACGCGGTACCTGGCCGGGGCCACGACCACTGGCGCCCCTGCACTGCACCGCTCTGACATCGGAGAATCTCACAACTGGCTGCCTTTTGCCTCAATTGCCACCGCTGTGGGTTCACCTTGAAGCACTGACGATTAGACAATGCTGAGACCCGCCGAGGCGTGAGCGGACAGCGCCAGCAGGGCCAAACCGGAGCGATGGCCCCTCGCTAACTTTCTGAAGCACCCGCCGCATTCCCACATTCACTCCCTCCAGCCTCTGGGCTCTTCTGTCGCGCGATGATCTCCCCTCCGCCGGCTTGGCGACCACAATGCACGCAGCAGACCGCCATTTTGCGCCCACCCTCACGTTCCTGTCACGCTAAACTTTGCCAATGGCTTGCCGCAAGTGGCCATCGCTTCGCTCCCCGGAGACAGCTTTTTTCAGCTCCTCCACAAGGCGCCCACTAGGCAGTCCTATCAGCGGAGCTTTGATATCAACTGCATAGCTACTACTGCACTGTGCGTCGCGCAATGGCTCTCGCAAAAGCTCGAGATAGGAAATCTGAGTGAAACGCAGGGACTCCATCTGGCACCGATCGTTGGTTCCACGGGCCCTGGGCCCTTGCGAGCTCGGAACGTCTTTCGCCACGTTGGAACTTCATTCGCTTTCCCGTGCCGAGGTTCACCCTCTCTCCACAGTTGGTCCAACTGCTGCTCAACGTGGGGATTCGCCGTACATGTTTGGAGCTCGGCGCTCTCTTTCATGCAATTCATCTGAAAGCTGCATGCCATCAACCATCTCACATGCGAACGCCATGTTGGCATCTGAAAGGTACAGCGCCCTATTAAGTCCCCACAAGGCTCAATACGTTGCCAAGATGCCCTCTGAATCTCATATCTGGGGTAACACGGAGACCGATATGCTGATAAGGGTTCCAAACCCTTTGTTCGCTACGTGCGCTTCACAGCTGTCAACTACGGACAGCGATGCAGACGTCTCAACAGGAAGCACAATCACATGTTGGCGTGCAAGCCTCGGAAACGACATTGGTTCATGTGCTCAAGCTAGTCAGACATGCAGAACATCAGAGGTCAAGTTCTTCGTTCGATAGATGACGCCGTGGCGCAGTCGTGGCTTTCATGGACGAATGCATCAAGCGCACGTTTCCCAGGGTCTCGCCCGTTTGTCTTACATGTCACGTTATTGTATATACCAGGTGTGTTCCCAAAGAAGTTACAAGCGCACCTATTGTCTGCTTTCCGTCAAATTCCTCCATCAGAGGGTCATAACATTCAGCCAAGATAAGGCTGTTTTCCCCTCGTGCATAACAATGGATGATAACAACTGCATCACCCCGAGACGATCAAGTATCAACAAACCCCTCGGCTCTCCACCAACGAATAAGTTTCGTTTGCGTCTAAAGCGCATTGGCTAAGAAAACAATTGCCAAAAAGCTTCGCTCTGCCAGGAAACTGGACTTGGTCTTGCCACGAGTGCCACGCAATTCGCGACTACGCCAATGCCGCCAAGACGCCTTCTCCAAGGCGCTAGTAGCATGCCCTCAGATATCGTGCAAACACCTTCCCCACAACCCTCAACCTGCCATCACTGTGCCTCAGTATAAAACATACACATCTATATCGTTCGCGTGTACGCGTTCAGGAGCAGCACTCTCTCATCCTAAAGTGGCGTCCGTACAAGCAGCTATTCGCAACTACATCACCAATGATTCAATAACATTCACTGAATCGACGCTTCCCCATCACCAAGAAGCGTTCCAATTAAGCTCCGAAACCCTACCGACAAGCTATCCCTAACATTTGCTTGTGTCGAGGTGCTTGTCTCTCCGTGACTGAAAGTCGTTTGCCACGACTTTGAACCTCGACCGAAATTTCTTGTTTGCCTTGGCAAGTGGGGTTAAGATGCCGACTCTTGCGGTTGACAACTTCAACATCGTTTGCGCCTGTCTTGGCGGTTTCATCACGATCTTTGGACTTGTCTCATACCTCCTCAAAGAGAAATTCTATCTATCCGAGGCTCGTAAGCTTATCGACTTCATCATGAAAACCACGACTGACGATATTCAGTAATATCCCTCATTGCTGGGGTCATCTTCTCTCCCAATGCTACCAATCTGATAAAACCTGAGGAATATGCTCTGTACGATGAAGAAACCCTGCACATGATCACACTTTACTTCTCTCGCCTGGTCCTCGGAGTTCAGGTCGTACTTGCGGGAGTGCAACTACCTTCCAAGTACCTCAAGACGGAATGGAAAAGCTTAGCTCTCCTTTTAGGTCCAGGAATGGCCGTCATGTGGCTGGTGACGAGCCTTTTGATTTATGCACTTGTTCCGTACGTACCACCGTGCATTCGGGCATAGGCCCTTCGCGCAAGCACAGAGCCTGCAAATCGGCTTTACTCGGTTGCTAATGCTACTCGTAGGCACATCCATTTTGTTGAAGCTCTCGCAGTCGGCGCTTGCGTCACCCCCACGGATCCAGTTCTTTCGAACTCCATCGTCAAGGGAAAGTTTGCAGACAAAAACATACCAAAAGAGTTACAGAAGATCATTGTGGCCGAATCAGGTGCCAACGATGGCTTGGGCTATCCGTTCCTATTCCTCCCACTTTACATTATTCAGCACACTGGCCAGGGCTCCGATCACAGCATAGCCAACGCCATGGGCGCTTGGTTTGGTGAGACATGGGGTTATACCATATTACTCAGTGTAGTGTACGGCGCCGTAGTAGGTTGGATTGCCAAGGAACTTCTTCATTGGGCAGAAGAGCGCAAGTATGTGGACAAAGAGAGCTTTCTCGTGTTCGCTATTACACTGGCAGTAAGTTAGCGGTTTCTACAGCAACAGGGCATGTAGGCCCGCCATGCGTTTGCATTGCATCCTACAACCACTCTTCAATTGACGATCACGTACGCGCATAGTATGGACGCTAACGAGTGTAGCTCTTCATAGTTGGGACAATGGGTATGGTCGGATCTGACGATATCCTCGCGTGTTTCATTGCCGGCAATACGTTTACCTGGGAGTGAGTAACCTTGCTTGAGTCTCTTAAACGTTACGCAGGACATTAACGAGGATATAGCGATTGGTTCCGGCTTGAAACGGAGGACGATAGTTTCCAACCTACAATTGATATGCTCCTGAACGTATCTGTGTTCATCTGGTTTGGTAAGCTATGCGACATCTCATGTCGTACCCGCCACTGACCTCTCCTAGGCGCTGTTGCCCCGTGGAAGGAATTCTATACCAACAATGTCATCCCCATCTACAGGCTCGTCTTTCTCGGCATTCTCGTCCTGCTCCTTCGTCGACCACCCATCGTTTTTGCAATGCATAAACGCATTCATCAAATCGAAGAAAAGCGTCAGGCCATATATGTCGGCTTCTTCGGTCCTATTGGCGTCAGCGCGATATTCTACCTCTACATTACACTTGACTATTTGCGCAAAAATGTTACGGTGGATGGGGAGCCGAGAGAAGATGCAGTATATCTGATGGAGGTAACAAATATAGTTGTTTGGTTCCTTGTCATCTGTAGTGTGGTAAGTTTCATATCATCCGCTGTTGTCAGCCTCGCTAAGCATCATAGATCATCCACGGCTTAACGATTCCCATGTCCAAACTTGGACTCTGGCTACCAAGGTCAATTTCTCGAGCTGTCTCCTCGGCTAGAGAAGACAGCCCAGAGCCTTTCCATGTCAGGCAGAACACAGAAGAAGCTGTACATGAGATCGACGAAGGGCTTCGACGCCGTCAAGGAGGTTCCAGCACGGCTGCCAATATACTACCTCGCAGCGTGTATCGGATCGGGAGGACCATCGTCCGGTCAGATAATTCTTCGCAGCCACAATCACGGGGGGATTCTCAGCCTCCCGTTCCGCTGTCCAGCGCGCCGACATCATCCTCGACCAGTAACGGCAATGCGGTTGGTTCACAGGACAAGATCGGTTCACAGGACAAGATAGGTCTTCCTGACGGAACAAGCAGTGACACACGCGTCAACACACCCCAACCAGCTCAGCTCAACCAAAGGGCGATTCGGTTCCCTGACGAAGTTGAGCAATCGCAGAAACCTTAGCTGCCTATAAGACAACACCCCTAGGCCAAACGTCTTCCCGGCAACAGAGTAGCCCCGCACTCTGGGTGGAAAGTCAGACGGTCTCTAAATCAAGGTGTAACGCACACGTAAGGCAGTGTCGAATCACAGTCCCACAGCAGCAAGGGAAATATAAACACTAGCATTTGTATTATGTAGCAGATACAGCACAGTTCAATCATGGTTACTCGGATCTCTAATGGCTTAGCTCCCGTCGTTGAGTCCATGCTACATTTCTATCAAAGACCGTATTTGTTTGGCTCCCGTTGGCTCCCCCTTGGCGCAGGGTGCATGCAACTAACTGCAAGTCTTCCTCTCAAAGTACGCTGCAACACGTGCATGCATGCAACTTTATATAGTCCAGGTAGCCTATCATCTGCTTCTCCTATAGAAACACTCACCCTCCTCTCGTGCGACACCCGCACGTCTCCCAAGAGTACGCCTTGTTAGCAATCCTTCCTCCTCTTACGAAACGTATGCTGCGCAAGTGCCCTAACGGGAAGTACTTGGACCCGAGACTAAGCAGATTACGGGGTGCTGACATGCTGTGCGTGGCTGAATCAGCGGATCGGCAGCGAGGTGGAGCCAATGGGAAGGGCTTCTAGGCTGCATGAAGACAAGCCACCCTTTGTTTGAGCGGCGAAGCGAGATGTGCGGCGTTGGGGGTTGGACCCTGAGGTTGTATAAGGTTCGGTCGGAGAAGGCGGCAAGGCGAGGAGGGCAGCCGAAGAGCTCCTAGACTGCAATTATATGAGGAGTCATCAAAAGAGTTAGCCATGGCTTCCACGCCGCGAATAGTGCTCGATGGCGTATCGACAGGGACAGCAACGCCGGCAGCAGGCAACGGGCACGAACATCACCACTTCCACCACACCGGTAGAAGGCTCCGACACATTCTCCGACCCGATGGAAAGAAGGTCCACGTCGCAGCCTCACCTGAGGAGGCGAACCATCTGCGTAAGACACTTTCTGTGACTGAGAAGGAAGAGGATTTCGACGTCCTTATCCATGGATCGCCTGAGCATGTTGACGCTCTTCGTCACACGCACCAGCACCATACAGATCGACATCAGCGCCTCAAAGATGAACATCCTGAGATAGCAGCGGAGTTCGAGCGCGTCATCCGCGAGCTAGACGAGCTGTCACGGGAGCTACACATGGTATCTTCGCACGCCGTGCAGCTAGATGCCAGCTTCTCCAAGTATGGCTACTCTGCACATCTTCGGACGAAGGATAGCCCGACAAATTCCAGCGCTGCCTCAATGAATTCGGAGATGTTTGACAAAGAGACGTGGGATGCGGAGAGGAAGTCAGGCACGACAATGCGGTTCTACCAGAAGCCGATTGTAAGACAGTATTTTCACAAGGGGTTGCTTTGGCGTGCGAAGGAAGCGCAGGAAGTCGCGTCCTACGAGCTATTCATCGATCTCTTCTACGTCGGCATCATCGCCATCACTGGCGACACAGCCGCCGAGCACGCCACCGGCGAATCCCTCCTCCGCTTCAGCATCACCTTCATCATGGGCTGGAAATTCTGGTCCGACATCTCCATCCTCATCTCCTGGTTCGACTGCGACGACATCCTCCGCCGCTGCTCCGTGCTCTTCATCCTAACTTGCCTCCTCGGCTTCACCACAAACATGGCCTCTGCTTTCGAGACCACCTACACCCCCCTCGTGGCTTTCTACCTTGCGGCCCGCCTCTTTGTTGCTGCTAGCATGCTCTGGTACGCGTATACCATCCCCATGGTCCGCGCCTGCATGCTCGTAAACGCCACCCTCATCACCCTCCCCGCCGCCCTCTGGATCGCAAGCACCCACGTCGAGGAACCCTCCCGCCAAGCCCTCATCTGGCCCGCCCTCTCCTCGACACCTTCGGCTTCTCCATCCTAATCCTCCTCCAGCGCCCCCAGATCTGGGCCTCCCGCTTCCCCCGCGCATTAGCATGGACACGCTCCCGCTTCGAGTTCTTCCCAGGCGCGAACATCGAGCACCGCATCGAGCGGACGGGCGCATTCGTCACGCTGGTGTTCGGCAGCTGCGTTTTGGGCCTGCTGTACCAGAGCGCCGTGGGATTTGGCATCAATGCGTTCTTCGGGAAAGCGGTTATGGGGCTGATGCAGGCGTTTACGTTCAATTGGGTATATTTTGAGATTGATAGTTGGAACTTGCATGAGCATGCTATACGGCGGAGCGTTTGGTCTGGTAAGTTATTCCTCTCCCTCTCCCTCTTCTTGTCTTTGCGGTGCGATGACATGACTTTGCTAACTCCCCGCTCCACAGCGATGGCCTGGTTCTCAATCCACCTCCCCTTCATAATGTCCTTCGTGCTGTCCTCCTCCGCCCTCGCCACCCTCGTCCGCGCCCACGACTGCCCCCACGCGCCGCTCTCCTCCCTCTACGAAACCTTCATTCCCCGTTCCGAAGAACACATCTCTACGGGTTTACGCTGGTTCTACTGCGGCGGCACGGGCACCGCCCTCCTGTGCATGGCCATCATAGCGCACTCCCACGTCCACAAGACAATTCCCAACCAGCGCCTCTTCAAGAACAAACGGCTGCTCATACGCATCCTGTGCGCTGTGGCGATTCTCTGCCTTCCCGTCGCGGAACTTAATAGTCTGGAGCTGATTGGCGCGGTGACGGGGCTGTTGGTTGTGGTGCTGGTTGTGGAGCTTGTGGGTGCGAGTTGTGCGGGGAGAACGTGCTGTGGGATGAGAAGTGTAGGCGGGGAGGGCGAGGTATGAGGCGAGGTGTGGTGCGAGGAGGGAGGAGCTGGAGGGGAAGGCGAGGAGGGGGAGGTGGTGGATGTGGAGGAGATTGCGGGGAGGGAGAAAGTGGACCAGGGGTGGGTGCTGTCGGAACGATGTGAACGGAGTGGCTTTGATTCATGACGTACGTTTGCTGAGCCCTCAACCAAGGATACGCGTTTTCCAATATGGTCAGACTACTAAGAGTCTTTGTGGCGGTGGCTATGTGCCAGCTCACCACTGCCCAAGGCTGAACCGAGGAACCCCTGCCGCAATAGTGATGATCGTAGAAGACCCTTGATGCTGCAACTTACTTCCCTCCCACACAATTTCGCAGGTAGGATACCTAGGTAGCAACACCATCTCGTTCCCTGCCCTCTACGTTCATAGTACTGGGCCAATAGGTTGGTTACCGTATTGCCCATCCCGGAGAAGAAAGCACCAACCACTCTTGACAAGGCTGCAACAGAAGATGTCGTCACAGGCGCAGACAGCAACCCCACAGCAACCCGCAGTTGCGCGTGCAACTTCAAGCACCCAAGTGCCAGGTCACTCGAAATCACCACAGAGCTCATCGTGGGCTCGTCATGCCTCGGGATGGTTGCTCCATGCTTGTCAATGGACCGGTCGCAAACTACTCAAAGTAGTGAACTCATTCAACAAAGCTACCATCATCCTCAGCCTTGTGCTCGCAATCATCTTCGGGACGATAACTTGGTGTGGCCTCAACATCAGCCTCCGGCTCCAGTCGTGGACGAGCCTGAAAGATTACCTGGACTACTGTCACGATAATGTTGTAAGTCTTGTCATTGCAATTTTGCTGTCACGGACCAGTGTTGATCTCTTCAGAATCGTCTACTGGGAGCGCAAATGCAGGATTGCCAGCGAGCTATACAGGCCGGGCTCCCAAAACCACCAATGTCCAGCATTAAGCGTGCAGTGGCGACCGCTGCCAACGATCCGGAACAGCAACTTTGCTCACCACCGTTGGATTCCACGCTACCAACACTGTCTCCTCACACCAAGCGCGCGATCCGCGACCAACAATCTCCAGAAGATCAAGCCGATGAAAGTCCATTCGGCCGCGACCGTACAGGATTCTTCCATCAGAATTTTTCGACGATGCCTGCTCTGAGTCTTCCACAAATATGCGCCCTATATTTCCCTGTCTTCGTCCTTTTCATTACCATCGTGAGATTCACATGGTGGAAACTGGCCCAGATAATCTGTCGAAGCCTCAGCGGAGATATTATTGTATTCGCCCTGGCGGTAATGTTTCTTGCTTTCTTGCTGCTTTTCACTGTAGAGCATGCCGCTTCAGGGCTTCAAGCAGCTCACACGAAAGCGCAGGCTGCCTACATGCAATACCATCGCGATCACCCCGTAAGTCAAAGCCAATCCTAAGTCCTCCAGCGTTGATCTTGTGCTTATTGACCACAGACTTCTGCGCAAATTCCGCAAGGCGACGAAGTATATTATATTTTCGGACGCCTTGTGTGCATATTTGTGTTCATGGCGGCCATTTTATCTGCTCTGACCGTGGTTGCGACCGTATGGGCCATTCTCCGAATGCAGATATGGTATCGTCGTTGCGTGGAAGCGTTACCTACGGCTGGGTCAACACATCAGACGGGACTCTTCGGGATACTCACCATTTCTCAGTCTTCCTCGAAACTAAGAATGTTTGTAACCGCTTTCAAGGACATGTGGCATTGGAACCTTGAAAGATCTCCTCGTTCAAAGCACGCAATTGTCAGGGGTGTGGAAACGGTTTGGTGAACCTATGTGAAGCTTCTTGAAGTTGAAGGGGTTATCCACATTGGGTAGATAATTCCACTCGCGTGCATGAGGTTTTCTTTGAACACTTCCGCTCATTCGTTACACGGTCTGCACCTCGCCGCCATCCCATGCCGTCCAAGACGGGAACTCACCTCTCACTTATTTGCAGTACTGCAACCTCCCGCTTTCTACTCACTTGCTCGCTCACTGACTCACCTTCACTGCGCTCATATCTACAATCACTATCCTAGCACACTAATCAACCCCAATCATCTATATATACCACCCTCCTCGAGAACCTCCCAACAAACACCTCCAAACCGCCTTCGTCCAGAGGTTAGGATGTCTGATTTTCAACACATAGTGAGAATACTCAGAAGACCAGGGTTCGATCCCCTGAGGCGGTGTCATTTTACAGCGCAGTTTGCTTTTTTTGTAGTTGTGGCATGGAGAAGAAGGCTGTTTCAGTGGATTAAGGTGCAGGGCTTGTCCGGATGTGATGGGATGCAACTTTGAGTCATCACGAAGGCGACAGAGTGGGAGGTGGGTGACTCAAGTGATGTTGCTTTGTAGGGGATCATGGCACACTGCTTGATCGGAAGCTGTGTGAGTTAGCCCGTGCTAATAAAAAGAGAATCTACCTGTAACATTCGCGTAATGCACCGAGTTCTCAAATAGGTCTATCCATATCGCTCTACATGGCTCGAAGGAAGGATTCTTGTTGAGTCCCGACTGCATGGCAATCCAACCTTACATCACTTTGCGCCGGCTTCTCCTTCCACCGTCATGGAAATAAAACGAGAAACACAGTGTCAGCAACACTTCCAACTCACAAATGTCTGCTCTTGCCTAGACCACCGTCGCCTTCCACCATTCCTGCACAGCCACGTTTATAACCATTCCCGTGTAGCCACGGAACTCTGATGATGAATGAAGCGAAAGGTTTGATGTCAAGCTAAGCTTTCTATTCAATTAGCCGGAACATACGAATGTGTGTATCTGGGGAAGGAATGCCCGAGCAATAGACCGAGCATGGTCGACATCAAATGCCAAGAAAATCAAATGCCGCGGCATTTGAAAGTATCTTCAGAAAGTACGTCAGAACACGCTACCATTCGTCACAGTTGAGAATGAGCTACGACGGCGCCATGCATCTTTTATATTTCGCAAGAAACTGGTTCACTGCTCCATGAATAATTGTAGGGAATGCCGAAGAGAGAAATGCGGGCCGCACTGCTAGTTCGGCAAAGCAATGCCCCGAAAAATTCCACCCCGCAAATCCCGCATCCAAGGCGGAGGATGGCGCTGAGGCCGCGCTACAGACATCGGCTATAGATGCAATCCTCGTCGACGTTCGGAGCTGTTTCTTCTTTCCTCTTCAATTTACAGCGATTTGTTATATACCATCTACTTGTGTACATATCTGTTCAATTGCATTGACTGTGCGATTACGCATTAGCAGCCTATCCTCTCAGAATTCTGTGTTACGTTTCGGCAACGTTTAATTGGAGGAAGGAGCTCTCACCATCCTGCAAGCAAGATGTCGAAGGTTTTTGATTATGCAGAGGGTAGGAACGATCGCTTGTATACAACACCTCCCACGATGTTGACGAGACTGCAGTGGCCAAGCACAACACAGCAGACAGCTGTTGGGTTATCCTCTACGGCAAAGTGTACGACGTGACCGACTTCATCGCCGAGCACCCCGGTGGCTCGAAAGTTATCCTCCAGCTCGCTGGCACCGACGCGACCGAAGAGTACGATCCAATTCACCCGCCCGGCATTCTCGAAGAAAGCCTCAAGCCCGAGCAGCATCTCGGCACAGTAAACCCAGACACACTTCCTTCTACGGAGAAGTCGCCAGCGGAGACGGGCGAGGCGGAGCAGGATGGTCCTGTTGATCTGGACAGCATACTCAACATTGATGAGATAGAAGAAGTTGCTACAAAGAACATAAGCAAGAAGGCATGGGCATACTACTACTCTGCAAGCGACGAATTGTCATCAAAGAAGCTCAACAACGCCGTTTACAGGCAGATACTGTTGAGGCCGAGGGTATTTGTAGACTGCACAAGATGCGATACGTCGACGAGCTTTATCGGACATAAAGTCAAGCTGCCTATATACGTTTCTCCCGCTGCAATGGCACGATTGGCGCATCCGGATGGTGAGTGGGGCATCGCGCAGGCATGTGAGCAGTATGGCGCCATGCAAGTCATCTCGCAGAATGCCTCTATGACCCCCGAGCAGATCGTCGCAGATGCAAAGGATGGACAAGTGTTTGGCTGGCAACTGTACGTTCAGCAGGAACGAGCAAAGAGTGAGGCCATGCTTGAGAGGATGAAGAAGCTACCAGCAATCAAGTTCATTTGCCTGACGCTCGATGCACCGGTACCAGGCAAACGAGAAGACGACGAGAGGCACAAGAATGTCGGCGCCAACCTCCCAGTCAGGGCAGCCGTGCAAGAGGACGCAAGTGTAAGCAAGACGAGTAGCGATGCAAAGACACCGAGTCCGCCGAAGAGTATGGGCATGGGACAAAGCTTGTTCTGGGGAACGGCGGCAGATCTTACCTGGAAGACGACACTGCCCTGGCTGGCGCAACACACCGACTTGCCCATCGTATTGAAGGGCATCCAGACTCACGAGGACGCCTATCTTGCCAGCCTCCACGCGCCACAGGTCAAGGCTATCATATTGTCGAACCATGGTGGACGCGCGCTCGACACTGCACCGCCAGCCGTACACACCTTGCTCGAAATCCGCAGATACTGCCCCGAGGTGTTCGACAAAATAGAAGTGTGGGTCGATGGCGGAATCAAAAGAGGAACAGATGTCGTCAAGGCACTTTGCCTCGGTGCGAAAGGAGTTGGCGTTGGTCGGGCTGCGCTGTTCGGCTTGGGCGCGGGCGGCAAAGAGGGTGTTGCAAGGGTACTAGAAAGTGAGTGGACCCTTTTCCTTCGATGCACTGATGCCCTTCGCTTTGTAGACTTAGCACTGCACGCTTGTGGGGCGGGCGCTTACCCCTTGCGCATCTTGCGGCACAATTAGGAGCCGCATGACGTGCACTGATCTTCGCTGTGTATCATTCTGCTGGCGTATCCCTTCGCTGACCGCCTATACAGTTCTCAAGGCCGAAACCGAGACCTGCATGCGCTTATTGGGCGTAGAGCGCGTGGACCAACTGGGGCTGCAGCATGTAAGTTCCATCCATGGTACCTTTGCCATCGATTCGAGAACAAAATGTTAACGCGAATAGATCAACACGCGAGCCGTCGAGAGAGACATATACGATGGTCCCGCTGCATTGGAAAGACCGAGTCTCACCTCGCGGTTGATGGCCAAGCTGTAAGCGCCGAGCTGGGGGCACGGAGTAAGCGACGTTTGATGCTCTTGTGTACGACAAGATAAGGCACTGTATCTGTTCATCCATCCTGACCTTGAAACATACACATACAACGATTATGACGTCGAACAACTAGTTCAGGCACAGGGTGTCGCAAGGACACCGTACCAATGGTAACTTCTGGTCGGCGTCTGCTCACCGGTGCCTGATATATCTCAGCTTGTAATTGAAATATCATAATATCATTTGCGCAGCGAATCAGAAGCCGTGAATGGCCCTGTACCAGACTGACACCAGCTTGCGCCCCCCCTTATCTTAACAGCGCGTACGAATTATAGCGACACAACTGCGAAGCAATGTCGTTTGCATGCGCCAATTCGGAAGATTGCGGAAATGTTGCGCAAGCGCACTTTACTCCATACATGAAGGGCACCTGCCCCATCGGGTAATGCACGATGATATTGATAGTGTCATGGACAGTGGCTTCATGGTTTCGATATAGATGACCCCTGACCCAGTGCTCACGCGGACGTTCACGTCAACACGCAAAACCAGTTCGGAGCCCTGTTGCTTCGTATGGTTATGTGCACGTCACTATAGGAGCATGCTGTGCGTGTCCCGGGGCGTGAATCCTTTCCTGTCTACACTCAGACTAGTCTACATGTTTGATACCCATTCCTTCGGTTAGATAATCTGAGCATACGGCCGTGGGCTATCGCGGCTGTCCAACAATACGTCTACCTTTTGCTCTAAGAAGTCCGCTAGGACGTCGGAGGATCACAAGTAGGGCTAGTGAACGCCGGAACGCAATACGAGTACATGTCGGCATTTACAAGCAGAAGGGTTTCTCAGGCGAGCCTTACGCTGACGTCCTCCTGCATCCAGGCCGTGTCATTATCGACGTGAAGCACGCGCCAAGCACCACAAATGACTGGGACGGGGGTCGACTCCCACTCTCCTCCCGTATGACTGCGCGAAGACGGAACGGAAGCTTCCAGCGAGAGGGCGCAGGATCACCAAGCCCCTGTTCTGGAGTATTCTCCAGACAGGCAGGCTGACGAATGAACGGTCAGCCCTACCCACCTATTCGGCTCATGCCAAACGCTCCTACAGCTGCCACGTGTGGACTTACCTTATCAGGTAGCACTCGCGCAGACAGCTCGCTCTTTTCCTCACAATGTGCTTTTACCCAGTCCTGCGGGAGCGTGGGGCGTCCACTGGCTCTGGAAGATGCCTCGGGGCTCCGGCGACTTAGTTCAGGCTCCCCCTACAGGGCGAAAGCGTCACGGCAAAGAGGCATAATTGCAACAGCGGTCACGACAGCAGGCCTCGAGTGACGTTGCGTGCGTGTCCAGGGATGCTAGCCCTCGCTAATGTCAACCACCAGCGCGCTAGATGTCTGTGGCACGGAGGTGATTGCTCCAACATTGTGAGGCACCAGGCACCGCTGAGCCCTCGGAACCGCCCAGGTTGAGTCCCGTTCGCCTGATGACGCCGCCGTCCGGTGCTGGAGAGCCCATCCCACTTTCCAGCTGATGACGACCTCCAGGGCTGGGGACATCACCGACAGCGTCCTAACTACACTGGCACCAACGGGCGCGTTACAGGGGCCGGCCCGAGTGCGTCCTCGTTCCAACATGGCCGTCGTCTGCCTGTCTCGTGCCTTGAGCGGCTGGAATAATTTCCGAAATGCTCAGGATTGGCTGCAGCTACTACAAACTCGCTCCAAGGCAACAGGAGCCGTGAGAGACATCGGCCCATGCCACTATCGGGGCGCTCTCTGCTCGTGGCTGAGCCCTGAACTGCGCTTCACTCTTTCAGGGTCCACGTCCAACTGTCGAGCCATGGCCTGCGTCGATATATAAGGCTTTGAAGCGCCGCCGGTTACCGCTGCTTCCCATTCCGAACCTGACATCACGGCTACTCCTTCCACACTTCACTTCTCTGCTCCTTCTACTTATATTGGACTGTTGACCAGCTGCTTCGATTCTTCAAACCTCCACTTCTTCATCAACCGCCCACCACTCCGCAATTGCTGCTGGTCCTCTTACCAACTCGCCCGCCACCTTCCGTTGTCATGCAGTGTCCTACTTGCCGAGGAAATGGAACCACGAAATGCGATGCCTGCAACGGCAAAGGTTGTCCCCAATGCAAGCACACTGGCACGCAGACCTGCCATATCTGTGAAGGGTCCGGAGATATCAATGCCTGAACGCCTTTCGAACGATCCCCTGCGCTGTCGAACATTCATGTACGACAAACCAAAAACAGAGCTGCTATGCACATCAACTAGGAGAGCAGGGATCCCTAGGTAAGTCTCTATACGCGAGCATGCGGCACCCCGAATCGGGCAACCCTGCAGTAATTGCTCTCTCGATCCTTCAATTTTCGTTACACCACGAGGTGCCATTCTTCCGGCTCTACCTACTTGAGTTCGCTCAGCTGCTCTTTTCTAAGGCGGACCAACATGGGCAAACTGCTTGGCTGTACTCAGGGCCGCCGCTACACGATGGATTCACGAGCTACTCAACTTCTGGCTTGAACTCTTGCTGACGAAGCCAGGCGCGTTTCGAAACACGAATCCCTTTCTTTCCCTCGGTCTACCGTACCCGACCTTTCTCGATACGACAGCCCTCGTACCATTTCGTAACGGCGGCGCCGGGACGCTGGCACGCTCGTGGCAGGTGATTATCACGTGCGGAGATTATTCCGTAAACATTCATCTCCGAGGTGGTGCCGCAGGTGGGGATTGCAGGCTCGACTTTCTCATTGGCAGGGACTTTGTTGTGCGTCGCAGATTTACTGGGAATCACAGGGTTTGCGTGGACTGGGGGGTGAATTGCAAGTCATTCGATGGAGTTGGCGGAGATCTGCTATGACGTGGACTGGGATCGGCGTAGGGGTTGTTTGTGCAGCTGCCTCTGACTCGTAAACCCGTCTTTTATAATATCGCGCGCTGTGCGACTGAGTTTTCTTTCTTAGGGAGGATCTTCTGCGTTTAGGATTATCATCATTTGGTACGGCATGATCAGCATAGCGATGGAGAATGGTAGGGCGAGCGTGTCTTTGAGATTTTCATTTACCCAGCTTCCTTCTCTCTTTGGACGTGCTTCCCAATAGATACTCTAGGATACCCCCGCCTGTCACCAGACGCCTTCAAACGCCCTCTCATCTGAGCTCATCTGAGAAGTTTACTCACACCAGCCAAGCCGCACTTCAAACCGCAGTTTTCATCACCAGAGCCAAAACCACGCGAGCAGATACGCGGGAGCACGCATCTCCCAGCTAAATCTGCTCGTCCGGAGCGTCTTCCGGAGTGTTCCGGACTAGCATACTGCGTGCCTGTGCGTGGGACTCGTAGCCTTCCACGCGTACGCTAGGCTCGTAAGGCCTCAGGCATACCGCGCCGTATCGTATCGCGCAGCATGCATGTGGCCCTACAACCGTGCACAGCCACCTGAATTTCAAACATCACTTCGTGGAAGGATCACAGCGTAAGTGCCGGTGCGTAGGTGCGCGCTCTCAAGATGGATCTAAGCTATAGATGTTGCGGTCGTGAGAATGCCTGGCTGGCTATCTGGTTGGTGTCAATGCAAGAGGAGTGAGTGCTGGCGCAAAAGTAGAGCAGATATGTGAGATCTTGACGGCAGGCCTGGATGTCAGTGACGCTCGACCCGTGTAGCGCGGAATAGCTTTGAGAAAACATTCGAAGAAGGATATTCGAAAAGGGGCACGAATCTAGTTCGACTACGGGAAGGTTTCGTGTGCACGATTTCGCCAGGTAGATGCGTAAGTGATCGGTTCAATGTGGCTCACGTCCGCCTCGAACTGTGCACTACGCTCGTACGGCATTCGGATGGAGCCAGCCGCACTGCTACGTCTGCCGGCCAGCCAGCTCACCTCACCTCACCTTATCTCCTCTCTTCAAGCGCTTACGGGCATCTCGTGCTCTCGAAGTAATAGATAGAAAAGGAGAACTAGCTCCTAAACAATCACCACCATCAGGAGTCGAACTTGCGCACCACGACCGTCTCCATTCCATCACACAGCAAGAAGGCTCAGAATATCAGGGCCATCACGAACAATCTCATAGGAGGCTCACGCTAGCGAACGGGTATTTTGGTACAGCGAGCCTCCTATGGGGGACCGTCTGTGACATGCCTGATCTTCTGAGCCGCTTAGATGCAGTAGAATATACAAATCACCAGTGTGGACGTTCGTATAGCCGAAAAAATTAATAGATGAACAAGGGAGAGCCAAAAACGGAAGGAAGTGTGCAGGGGTGAGGTGGAGATGAAAACGTGAGTTATCATCTTTTGTGGCGCGATGGCGGCGACGTGCAGATTTGTGTTACCGTGCAAGGAAATGGGCGCAGAGGGGTACGGCCGGAATATTCACATAGTGCATCGGATGTGCTTGAAAGCCTGTGCTCTGCGGGATGTGCATGGTGGACCAACTGTGTACGGTGAAATTGGGTATCATGCCGTTTGTATACAGCGTTCCGGACCGCTGCGTATACCGACTCTTCTCAGCCAGTATCGACTCACACCTACTGTAGTCCTTCAGGTACTCGAAGCACCTAGTGGCCGCGCTCAAAGGCAGGTGGCAACCATCGGCCTCAAGCTTCGCAGCACCATCGTTCCCTGCGCACTACCACCCCTCCACAGAAACGGGCTCCATATCCGGATCGTGCTCATCCCCCCAATCCATCTTCTCCAATTCTCGCCTGAAGAAATCCTGCTCATCCTCAAGCACGCCGCTCCGTGCGCCCATCCCCTCAGGATACCTCTTCAGATTATGCCAATGCGTCAGCGCCCTCAGCGCCTGCTCCAACGGCACGCTCTCGTCAACCTCTGCATCTACATCACTACCCGCTAGCCAGTCATCTCTCAGTTCCGGCCTGCAGTGAAGATACACCGCCGTAATGACGCGCATATTGGACTGGCGCCATTTCCGACCGCAGTAGGGGACCTGATTCTTGAACAGCTTGAGCGTATACAGGCGCAGCTGCGGCTGTGGGACCTTGAGGCTTTTTCTCAGGAACTGCGAGGATTTGTACGAGACAAGCATGAGGTTGCGGTGCGCTTTGTTTTTGCAAATTTTCTGCATGATGCGCAGGTAGTTGATGGATGTGAAGAAGGCGCGCCAGGAAAAGGTTGTGATGGGCTCCTTGGGGAGCTCGCTTGTCGGGAAGCCGAGCTCGTCAACTTCTGGCGCCTGAAGAACGGCCGGGGGCGGCGACGGAGGTTCCGCTTCGGATTCTGCGCCTTCGGGGTCGTCGCGACGCATCCGGATTGGAGGTGGTACGGCGTCATCGGAGTCAGAGTCGACTTCGGGCTTTTCTTCTGGCTGTTCTTGCTCGACACCTAACCTGGAATGGGACCGGCAGAAATAGAAGAAGCTGTACTCCTGGTTAGGTAAAACCTTCTATTCGAAGGAGACGACTTACTTCAGCTCTTCCTGCTCGCATTTAAAGTTAACAACCTTTTCGATTTCTTGGAGTTGCAGAAGTTTGAGTATAAGTGGAACATAGCTCGAGTCCACCAGGAGCTGGGTTATGTATTCGAACTTCAGGATATCTATGCGATATGTTCAGTGTAGCACAGAGAACGTGAGATCGAATGGCTTACGAGAAATCTTGAACCACTTGAGAATCAGCATCAGAGTACCTGAGACCGCTTTATCAAGCACCTCCTGCGTACGCATTGCGTCCAGTTCTTCGTTCGTAGCCACAGTGCTGTTGTGACCATTGGTCTCGGGTCTCCCATTTTGATTGTCTTGATACTGAAATCCACTCTGAAGTCCATTGGCCCCATTTGCTTGGGTTACAAGAGCTGTGACGTGCGACAATATTGCTTTAATGAGCACTATAACCACAGACTGAAGACTGGGCAAAGCTCTTCGCTGTAAAATTGTTAGGCAACACCTGTGAAAGACCGAATGGATACGTACGTAAAATTCCTCTACCAAATCTAAGCGCTCTTCTATGCTTCCTGGTGGCGAAGGCTCCTTCTTGGGGCAGCCCTGCTTTGGCTCCAAGGAAAGTGCCTCGATGTCGGCGTTTTCGTCCGCACCTAACCAGCCTCGCTCGTACTTCATGAAGTGCACACGTTCTTCCCAAAGTTGTTTCATAGCTCGAGTGGCCCGCATACGCTTCGCGAAAAGATCGGCAGCCTCTAATATCGATGCGGGGACGTCGGAACCCTCCCATTTGCGCCCTACAAGCAGATCTTGCAAGTCAGTCGAGCCTTTGCCACCGAGTTTGTTGCTTGTTTCATCTAGCGGTGGGTAGAGGAATGGGAACATTTGGTTCGTCTGATAGTTTTGCTTCTTCCTTCCCTTTCCACCGGGGCCAGCTGGTGACGGCGGAGGCGAGGGGGCTGGAGTTGCGATGTGGACAGGCTGATGCATGATAGATGCATTGTTACCACTCATATCTCCTAAACCCGACCCAAATATATGGTTTCCGGCAACTTTGTTGGGGTGGTTTTTCAGAGGTGGCAGGATCGAATTATTCTCAGGTTCCAGTGGGAAAATAGGGGGTGGAGGGTTGTAGGCAGGATATTTGGAGAGTATCTCCTGGCGAAACAGATGATAGTCTAACGGCGATGCTGTAATGAGGGGCTGACCCTTTGCATCTGCAGATTCTAGGTTTTTGTCTTTGAAGCTGTCTTTGGCCTTCTCCACCTCCTCAAGCCCTCCGAAAGACACTAAAACGGTCTTCCATAGAAGCAAGCAAATCTTGGGTAGCGGCAGGCCGATAGTGTCATCCCATCGCAGCTTCGAAATGATGTCCACAAGCAGCATCAAAAGCCCAGGCTCTTCAAGCGCTAGAAGAGCGCTTCTAATCGTAATGTCGTTCTTCTCTTTCTCTTCCACACGAGCAGCCTCCAAGACAACATACACAGCTGTCATGCTACACCATAGCTCTCGGCGTTCAGAGTCTTTATTATCGCGCGGGCCGTTGGCCTCTGTCTCCATGCCACAAGCTTGTGAATACGCGGAGCGAAGCTGCTGGATAAGCACTTCCAACCCGTCTAGGTCCACCAGCAGTCGCACATTCTTTAGAATCAACTGAACATGCTGTGCTGACTTGTCGTAAGTGCCGGGAGCATGCCCGTCTCTGGGGAGCGAGGCTTGCGACGCGTTTTCGTCCTCCTCGGAGTCGGTCGCACCAAGGCCAGCACTCTCATGCCAGCATCCAAGCAGAATGTACACCAACGCCTCAAGCTTCTTAAGCCTTGGTACGGGGTCGAATCGTCTGATAGCACCCAACAGATACTGTACGAACTCGCTCTGCTGCTGCCCCGTAGCCTTCACCCAGTCTAGTCCTCCTTCTTCGTATGGTGTGCTGTTCAGCCCATTGAAAGTGCCCCACTCCTGCGCAAAAGATGTCTGCGCTTTCAACAGCATCGCCTGCTCTTCCACACTGTATGAGAACCACTCTTCAAGCTCGTCTTCGAAAGATGACGCATCTTCGTATGCGAAAGCATATGGCGCAGGATTCTCTCTAGGTAATTCGCTCACTAAACTCTGAAGCTGCATGAGCGATAACGAGTCGGTCTGCTGTGTCGCATCTGGAGGCGGGGCAGGAGGCGCTGCCGGAGGTGGGAGGTGCAGAGGCGCGGGCACGGGCAAGGGCACCGAATTATCTCGTCGAAGAGCTGGGCGGGCGGGCAGTGGTACGCTGGGTCCATCGGGCAGAGCTGGCGGGTTTACGCTGGCGTCGAACAGTAACCCTTGCTGCTCGGCCGTATCGAGAGGAAGGTTCAGGTCTTCGACGGGTTCAGCCTCGATAATTGGAGACTGGGAACCAGACGATTCCGAAAACTCGGCTCCGTCGACAACTGGAGGCACGAGCTGCTCCTCGGGAGGGTCGTTGCTGTTCATCGTAGCTGGTATGGAATGTTTCGGCGTGGAGGGGCGCGGTCGTGGGCAGAGTTCACCGTAGCCACCATTTTCAGGCGACGATTTCAGGGCCGATCCATTTCAGTAATTGAACGAAGCGCACGTTTGCTTGACGCGGTGCAGAAGCGATCTCGGCAGTCTTCAAAGAGCGGAGGTGGGATGCTCCGCACACGCCAAGCGTGAATGGCTCGTGCCTTCTTCCGCCAATCAACCAATGGCGGTCGAGGACACGCCAGGGTCCAGCCAAACGAAGGAAGCTGAACTTACATCTAGAGACATCCGTTTTCATAGTGTATGGTGTTACAATGCAAATTTACTTGTCAATCACTCTAGTGGAAAGGGTGCAATGGAAACGGCTTCCCAGACTCCGTGTTGCATTTCATCGAAGATGCTATTAAACCTCGGGATGAGTAGACACTGGGTATTGTTGTGCAGCGAGAAGACACTGAATTTAGAGTATCTGCCAGATCACAAGAGTGGAAATGCTTTGTGACCCAAAGCACGCAGAGACTCCAACGCGCTATCTATTCCCTCAATGTGTGAATGTAGCACCATCAATTGCTTGCTTGAACAAAATATAAGGAGATTGTCATAAAACTAGTCGTCATCAAAGCAGCCATAGCACGTCAAAATATGTGCATCCAGAAGGAAAAATGTAGAACTTCCGTCTCTCACTATAAAAGGTAATCGTCCCCGCGTGTATCACGCGGACATATTACCGTTAGAACATAAAAAGAACAACATCGCACTCTTATAAAGGAGCGTCAGTCGATGGGTGACCCGATAACGCCGTCCAGAAAAACAGCCATTCGTAACGTGGCCATCCCCAAATGGATTGAGAAAGAGATAACATAGCCTGAGAGATGCGTTTTGCGCACAGCAGGAAGCCACCGGTAGTAGTAAGAACCCCTAGCCGGCTCTATGTGATTGCCAAGGAGAAAACTCGTGTAGAACATAAAGACGAGCTAAGTCGGTCGATCTCAACTTGATCCGTTCTGCTCGCCGTTGTTCTCTCGGTCCTTGATCTCTTCGGGGACAATTCCGGCATTTTCGCAGGCGCGTTTGTAGATTGCGCATTCGTCCCATGCTCGCTGGCACTCGCCCTTGAACTTGTCGCAGCTGGCGCTGAGCTCAGTAATGGCCTGCTCGGTCAATAGCTTCTCTAGTGTCCATTTCTCAATGTTTTGCTGCTCATTCTCTTTAAGCTGAGTAATGAATTGGACCGCGCGCTGCAGGATAGAGCCCTTGTTCTTCTCACAGCCAGGGACGATCTTCGCGAGCTCGTTAATACCCTCGTTGATTGTCTCACGGCGACGTCGTTCCACTGCCAGCTTGTGTCAGTATCAAATCCAGTACTACAAGGATAGACGCGAAACTTACCTTCCTTGTGGTTATCCCTTCGTACCTTGTGCCATTCCTCGGACCCAACCGTAGGCTTATGGGAGGATGAGGCGGGTGGGGACTCGTTGCCCGTACTCTGGCCTGTCCTTGATGACGAGGTCGCGGCCTTAAGAGCTTCAAGGCTGAAATCCTGCATCCCCTGTGACTGGTGGTGATCGCCCATATTGAAGGACGAGTCCCCGGTGGATGATTGTGGTTGGAAGGACAGCTCGGTTGCTTGGGGCACGGTCATCTGGTAATGCGCAATGGCAGCCGCAGCAGTCTCGCCCATGCTCTGATTGTTTGCGCCGTCGAATTGTTGCTGCATGTCGTCTCCGTTAGCCGAGGCGTTATGTGCGGCGAGAGATGCGAAGGCTTGGTCGGTCAAGTCGCCGGAATTTCCGTGGTTGGCAGAAGGCGCGGACCGTGAGTTGCCTTGGTCGCGCGTATCTCGCTTTCGCTTGTTGGTGTGAAGGACGTCGTGGGAGCCGAGGCCTGTCTTGGAGGTGTCGGTTGGGTAACCAGCAGTATCCGCCATAGTTCTCAAGGCTTGTTCGTACAAGGAGATGGTGACAGTAGACTGCCGAAAAGAAGACGGTACCTTCTGGAGGGGCAGGTGGTCCTTTTGCTGGCGTTCTGCGCCTCTTGCAGAGCACCAATGACTAACAAAGGCGTATGCAGGTGAAGCGGCGGACCAACGTACGCAGCCGCTTGTGAATCCACAAGGCTAGGTCCTGTGACAGGGCTAAGGAGGTGAGCGCGGGGCTGCGCGAGGGTTGAAGTCGCAAACCGGGAGTGGTGACGCTTTGCCCACCAGTTCACGCACGATGCGGTAGCTGCCTGTCGCGATCGACCGGGCGCAAGCAGAGGGACCTGGTGATAAATAATCAGCACGACGCGAACGATTGAGTGTGCAGTGCGACGCGGCGCTGGCGGGAGCACGAGTGGTTGCGCTTGCTGTTTGCTGTTGCATCACTCGTCTGTCAACTCTCGAAGACGACGGCGCGAGCCACAACCTCGCGTCGTGTTTGGGCAGGTGCGCGCCGGACCCTCATGAGGCAGGCGCGAGCTGCCAGAGGAAGGCGCGACATTGGACAGTGAATGCTAACGCGTACTGCCAACATGGTGGTGTCGGAGGTTGAATATCGGAAGCATACCTTGGCTGATGGTCGCGACGGATGGCTCGCGATAACGTGATCGGGCGCTTCAGGCTGCCTGGATGAGGAGCACGAGAAACAGGCGTCGCAACGAAAGAGTCGGAGGATTTCTTGGAACCGAAGAAGGACAGCAGCAAGCAAGTGTGCTTACTACTATATATTTGCAGAAACGATAACCGCTGCGAATGGCTCACAGACGATATCGTTGGGAGGGTGTAGAGGGATGTCAGGTCAGGTGGCAGAAGTCACGGGGGATGTCCTTATTATCTGAGAAGGCGGGTCCTATTCCCGCTATACCCGATACGACCACCCCGCGGCCTGCCGTTCTTTGGCTCTCGCCGCGTCTATGAACCGCTGAATCTAATGGGCACGTCTTCACGGACTTCGCTCTCTTGCCAGTGCTGCGTGTCCAGCCTATACTCTTATGAAGTTCCTTGACTTCCTCGCTTCGACTTCGCCGCGTGCTCGAACGCTCCGCGAAATCCAACTACAAGCCACAAACGATGAACCCTTGACTTGCGCAGTTCAATCGGCCTCCCCACACACACCAAGGCAAACGCAATGCAAGCAGCGTCCCGTTAGCACGTGAACAGCCTGAACAAGCCTGTGGAGTGGAGGGAGCCCTGCGGTCGTTGTGCTAAGTTAGCGTGGAATTGCTATCACATGTGACGCCGTCAGCCACACAATTGTGCCCTAGCACCTTCCTGTCCTTGACGAGAACCTCTGGAGCGGTCTGAAACCTGCGACATTTCTATCCTTTCTGGCATTATCTCTCTGCATAGGTGCAATGCTCGTATTCAGCTGACATCGCCGTTGCCTGGGACCCGCCAAAGAGAGCGCTTCGATGAACTTCCAAGAGGCCAGCAGCCAAGATGGTGCTTTCATGCTTGCCAGTCAACACACCACTACGGCACTTCTAAGGCACCTACGGGTCGTCCCGGACTCCCGAGTTGCGTCACGAGCTTCGACGTGTGGCAACGACGTGTTACCTCAGGCTGCACAGTATTCATGCGAGCGTGTCTGCAGAATCGCCGTTCTGCCAGAATCCCCTCTCTCAACTATTGAATCGGCAATCGAAAGTGTTTCATGCATGTACCGTGGAAGGCTTCCCAGTTGCTATGACCCCAGCACAGTGCTCAGGTTTAAGTCTGCCCAGATGATTTTCAACATGCGGCATCACAATTCCTACATTGAGTCTTTGAATGCAGCTGAAACCAATATCGAAAAACATTTCGAATATTCGCGCGCTCCATGCTGGAAAAATCTCCGTCGAAGTAAATGTCATTGCGCTGTCTTCGGTCACTCTATCAGTCCATACCGGCAAATTCTCCACGCAAGTGTCACTTCATTACTGCCCATCGCGGCAATTTGCTTTTGTTTGCCCAGGTGGCTTACACTATCATATCTGACACAGCCGTGTAGCCATGTGACCACCTCACGTTGCATTGCGTTGCGCTTAGCGGAGTGTACAGGAGGGTCACATCATGCTCAGGTGACCTCTGTGATGCTTGCTCGGAGTTTGAACCGCAGCAAACTGCGACTGCTACATAGTAGTATGCATTTTCCCTCACGCGCATTCTTATAGACAAAACTAGCATGCCAAAAAGTCGCAGACCAAACACATGAACACGGCCTTCGTCTCAAACCAGGGTTCCGTCACGAGGCCTGACCCGCATACCCCGAACCAACAGGCACCCACAAGTGCAAGGAAATGCCTCTATTATCCAATGCAACTATTTTCAGGCAAAGACGTGAACTTACCCTCACAATGAATGTCTATCCAAACCACGACCCGAACGTCACTGACGCTATCCGCACGACGTCTATTCCGTGCAAGCATTACAGCTGCACGCACGGCTCGACACTCCCTATGCTTACTTTATACATGTTCACAGATTCTTATTCACATATTACTTGGACCATCCCACCTCTATATCCTCTCAGCAGCTTCGAATCATACCACCCACGCAGTGCAAATCCATCTTCCACATCCAATTCAAATCGTCGTGCAAAAGTAACCACGCAATACAGACCCCTCTACTACACTCTCCTTCTACATCTTATCAGCCAGATGCCTTTTACACTTTCGTGTCCGCTCGCAAACTTCACGTATACCTCTTCACCCACCTATGCCATGCCCTCGCGTCCGTCCGATCTCGGTTGCCTACCTGGGACGATCCGACTACCTACGTCCCCACCACCAAATAAATTCTCCCAACCCCATTCTTCCCAGACCACACCATACCCTCTGACTCCCAGTATTCCTCGGCGCAACTTGTCATTTTCTTCATTGATTTATGTGCTATATGAGCAGCAAATTTGCAAAAATAACCGTCAACGAACCAATCAGAATCGGTCGGTTAGCTCAGTTGGTTAGAGCGTGGTGCTAATATCCTACTGTTAACGCCAAGGTCGCGGGTTCGACCCCCGTACTGACCATCTTTTTGGCTGGGGAGGGTGTTCGTGGTGTGGTGGAGTGTGTTGTATTTTTGGGTTTGTCGCTGTGAAGGATTCGGTTGTGGTGGAGACGCGTAAACGGCTAAAAGGGTGGTGTGCTGGGACTTGAGGGACTTAGATAAGGAGAGGAGTGAGGGGGCACTTCAAATCACTACACATGTTTGTTAGATATCGCCATATTTATGTATGGTGTACTTCTTGAATTTTCCGAGATTTCGTCCATGATCACCCACGTCCACCCGATATAGACGCAAGAATAGTTCTAAGAAATCCTACTCCACAAGCATTATACGCCTACCGATTACACCCTCAGACACAAACCAACCTCCCTATAAACGCCAATCAATGCCCACTCCACGCTATGCAACCAAAAGAAACCCTCCGTCTCCCCCTCACGCCTCATAATCATACCCCCCCTTCCCAAACTCATCCTCCAACCCAATCGTAACCTTAATATTCATCGCCCCCAGCTCCTGAATCAGCAACTTCGCCGCATAAGGCATCGTAATCCTCCTCACCCCCTTCTCGCTCTCGCAAATCCTGCAATACCCACTCGCACCCATCTGCCCGCACCTCTCGCACACATCCACATTGTGCGCGTCGCTGCTGATCATAAGACGCTCGAGCAGCAGTTGACTAGCCCCATACGCAATGAGGCAATCGCGCTCCATCTCACCCAGACGTAATCCGCCATCGCGCGCACGACCTTCCGTAGGCTGACGCGTAAGAATTGCGCGCGGGCCGCGAGACCGAGAGTGCATTTTGTCCTGGACCATGTGCTTGAGTTTCTGATAGTAGATCGGGCCGAAGAAGACGTAGAATTGGAGAGCCTCGCCCGTGATGCCGCTCGTAAGGTAGTCCTTGCCTGTGTACGAGAACCCGTGTTTCACAAGGACGTCTGCCATGTCGAGGACTTCTGAGCCGCCGAAACAAGTGCCGTATTCGAGGGTGCCGCGGAGCACGCCTGCCTTGCCGGAGTGCAATTCCTTCATTTTGCCGACTGTCATGCGGGAGGGGAAACCGTGGGGGTTCATAATGATGTCGGGGCAGATGCCTTGATCGTTGAAGGGCATGTCTTCCTGCGCGACGATCAAACCGCACACACCTTTCTGTCCGTGGCGAGACGAAAACTTGTCGCCGAGTTCGGGGCGGCGCGTTTGCCGGAGGAGGAGCTTGATGAGGGAGGTTCCGGCTTCGTTTTCGGTGATGCAGACTTTGTCGATGTAGGAGGGGTCGGGGAGCTTGTAACGCATTTCTTGGGTTTTCATCGGTATGTTTCCGCGGGCGCCGGTCGTAGTGTCCGATGGTACGGCTTTCATGAGGTAGGTTTCACCTTGGTTCACGCGGGCGCCTACCTGCGCGATACCATCTTTTCCGATGGCGCCGTACTTTGGGTCTGCGAGGTTCTTTGGCTGCATCGCCGTCTTATCGTCGATGCCGTCAGAGGTACCATTCGCGTAGGTCTTGAGCGGCACAACGGTCTTCTTGAGTACTTGACAACGCCCAAAACCGCGGTCGCATGACGCTTTGTTAAGCACGAGAGCATCCTCGATATCGTAGCCGGAGTAGGACATGACTGCGACGGTAGCGTTCTGTCCAGCAGGAAGCTTATCGTACTTGGTCAACTCGATTGTCCTGGTTTTAACCATAGGTTGTTGAGGGTACACCATGAGATACAAGAGGGTATCTATCCTGGTGAACTGGTTGTATGCAATAGCTCCTATAGCTTGTTTACCCATAGCACATTGGTATGTGTTACGCGGCGACTGATTGTGATGGGGGTATGGGATCAAGCCGGCAACGGCGCCGAGAATTGTGAAAGGCTCGATTTCCAGATGGGTTGTGTATTGGCCGATGTCTTTCTCCCTAATGGCGATGTTCGTATCGTTCTCTTCATTGCAATCCAGATACTCGACCAAGCCACGGGTTAAGAAGTCCTCAAACTCCATCGTGCCCTTCCTCAATGCTTTCAGGTAACGCGCCGTCACTTTCGAGCGTCCGTTCTCCACGATGATTAGTGGTCGACAGATCCGACCTTCGTCAGTGGCTATGTGGACTTCGCAGAAATCGTGATTGATGTAGATGCTCGTGAATTCCGATATCCGACCCATCCGTCTAAGCTTTCGGAAGTTGACGAGGAAGCTTTTAGGTGTGCTGGTAAGGGCGATGGGAGTACCGTTGAGGCATACGGAGTAAAGACCTTCCCTATGTATCTCGTCGCCCGTCTGCATACAGATGTCTTCCGCACCCAACAGAAATACCATCTTCCGGACTGGGTCCTCATCGTCCTCAGTGGTGATGTGGGTCATCAGAGCTAGATTCTTGACTAGACCGCAAGCTTCTCCTTCAGGTGTATCCGATGTGCAGAGCATGCCGAATTGAGAGGGCTGTAATGCACGAGGACCCGAAACCTTTCTCGTCTTCTCGAACTGGCTGGATATGCGCGTCATCATACCGAGAGCTGCAATGTAACTGAGCCGGCTGAGCACGTGCGTGACACCTGCTCGGTCCATCTTGAACCGTTTGAGACTCCAGTTGCCGGTAGCAATAGCACGTTCGATTCCGAGCGTGATGTGGTTCTTGAGGGCGCCAATGTGCGAGAACGCGTCGAACTCCTGGGCGCGATTTTGCTTTTTAAGAACCTTGTCTATGCCTAGCTTAAAGTCGTGGTTGAAGCGTTTGAAGTGATCTTCAAACAAGAGGGACAACATTTGACCGGACAATTCAAGACGCTTGTTGCCGACATAATCTCGGTCGTCCACCAGGTTGGGGTTGACTTCAGCCATGATGACCCGACGTGCCATCAAAGCGATATACAGTGCTTTTGTTCGGAAATTTGTGCCTTCGACGGCCACATGAGGTAAGACGACGTTCGCTAAACATTCAATAGCTTCAAGGTGGTAGTTTCTAGCTCGTCCAAACTTCTTTGTCAGGCGAACGCGGTGGCCAACATGTTCCAGTGCTGCTTGCTGCGTGAAGATCTTAGCTTGCATGCAGGCCTCGAAGTTCACTGTGAACTTGTCCTGGTACTCCGCGTCATCACCACAAATCAAGACAAAGATCTCCTCATCCGAGAGCACTCCCAGAGCCTTCATGACGATGACAATCGGTATCTCCTCCGAGAGCGTATTGTGTCGCAGGTACATGAGACCTTTCTTCTGGATAACGTATGTTTTCGTTTTGCGCTCGTTCGTCGAACTTGTTACGCTAGCCTGCATGATGCCTTTTGCGCTCTCCACAATGACACGATTCTTGTTTAACTGTTCCTGAACGAGAATAACCTTCTCCTGGCCCCTGGTAATGAAGTAGCCTCCGGGATCCAGCGGACATTCCTCTAGAAGAGCCATCTCTCTGTCGTTCTTCGCCGCTAGCACACACTTGTTACTCTTGAGCATGATTGGCATTCTACCGATCTGAACATTGTTCCTCCTGACTCGGCTGGAGCCGCGCGTGTACACGATATCGACAACTATAGGGGCGGCGTATGTCATGTCTCGTAGTCGACACTCGTTCGGCGTGATCGTGCTCTTGTAGTGTCCATTGAGATTGTCTTCCTCTGCGCGATTCGGTGACAGTACGCGAATGTCCTTGTACTCGAGCAAGAACTTCGGATCAAGATCGCTGCGCACATATCGATTGGCCTGGAGAATCTTCTTAAGATCCACGTCCACAAAGTGATTGTACGAGTCAACGTGCTGTTTCACCAGACCCTTCACCTTCAGAAACGCCGGTAGCAGATTCCACTTATCGCGCGCGGTATCAATCGGGTCGGTGAGGGATTTGCCATAGTAGAAGGGCTCGAGCATGGCGGCGAATTCGTCTTTCGCGCTGCTGTTGAGCGGCGCTTTCTGGCGGCGCGTCTTGTCGGCGGCGTCGGTCGGACGATCCACGTCCATGCCATCTTCTGCGAGCGCGCGCTTTCCTTCCTGAGTATCACCACCTGCATCTTGGGTTGCGCCAGTGCCAGCTGCACCCGGCGCAGCTTTCTTTGCCCCGCGCGGGGCAGCTCGAGGCCTCGGTTTGGGCGGTTCCTGCGCGTGTAAGTGTGAAATGAGCTGCGGGTATGGTCGCCGTACCTTTGGGCCCACCATGTCTGCAGCCAAAGAGCAGAGACAGACAGTTGCGTACAGAGGCAAGGTAGAGGTGGAGTAGCTTGACTTTATCAAAATAGTTTTGCCGCAGGTAGGCCGAGTCACAGATCCACCCACCAATCGGGGGTTCGCAAGTGCCGCAGCTCCATCCGTCAGCGAGGTGGGTGCCCACGTCCGTCGACACCCTCTCACTTTTGATACACTTTCTACCTTGTTTGTTAAGAATCCATAAGCCTTCAAAATTACACATTCAAGAAAATGACATTTGTACATACTCGACCAAGTCTCGCCTCGCAATACGGGCCAAACTCTCGAACACGGTGCACTCCAGGACTTCAAACGGACACCAGATGTAGATAGCAATTAATGTATACTACTCATCTACCAGTCAGAATGCAGTTCCCAAAAAAATCGCTCATGGAACCTCCAAAAACACTTCCACCTTGCCCATTTCTCCCACTCCACTACCCGATGCCTCGAAGACCTAATACTTGTTACCACCTTCCCCCTTTTCTCATCTTCCGTAATCCCGTCCGGCTCTGGAACACACGCTCTAACACACAGCATCTCAATCTCATCCGTATCGTTATGAAACCCAAAGGACCTACCAGGATTCAATACAATCCAGTACTCCATCTTCAGCGCGAAGTCGAACTGATCGGGAAGCCGCTCGTCGTCAACCAACTGGGTAAACCACTCCGCAGCACGTTCCGGATCAGCGAGGTCGTCGTCCGAGGAGATCTGCCTGTCGAGACTCTGCTTGTCATATTTTTTAATCTCGAATGTTCCAGGGGACATTGCGCTCCATTCTGAGGCCATCGAGCGCCTCTGCATCGTCACACTACGAAGTGATGGAAGCTGATATGTCGTTGTCAACCGGTGGACGGTCAGCAGCGTGGCGTCGCGGTTGGTGATATTAGCTTCATCGTTGTAAGCACACGGCGTTGGCGTCAGAACGAGATGCTGGATGCTTTCGAGCATTGCTGTGGATAGGCTCTTGAGGATGATTTCTGCGTCGTATATTGGCATGGACACATGCTTCAATACTTTGTGCCGTACTTCGTTGCGCAAAGTCCTGCACGTTGCTGCAATACCGAAATCGTAGCGGAAGATGTCATTCGTGGAAGAGCAGGCATCTTCTGTTAGACACGTTCCGAGCCAGACGGGCCTTGAACAGGTCATGGAAATTAAGTCTGGGCACAGACATGGTCTCCAGAACAGTCGAAGCGGTGCCATAGGGATGCTTGCGAAGAATAGTCCTCGGTTGCGTACTCGATTGTTTGAGATTGAATTGTTTGTGATTGAAACATAAATATGATGTAGTAGGGCGACGCCTTCACCATGGATTCCGCCTGTGATTGCGACATGAGTGAGACGCGATGGATAGAGGTGATCTAGAATCTCGAGACGCAGTTCCGCTGGAAGACCCATCAAAGTGGCTTGGGGGTTCCCGCCCATTGTTGGTTGAATTGCTGGGGTTTGAACAATCGAAGACGATGGTACTGGATCTATAGCCATCACTATACTCATTCCAGGATTATTTGAATATGATTCAACGGATTCATGGAATGGCGGTCCTTGACGCGAGGCCAGCAATGGGGGAACGAGTGCACTAGGCTGCAGGCCTTCGCAGTCGGAATCGACGTTGTGGTCAGGATTAGACAAAGAAGACATGGTGGGTGTTAACGACAACTAGGAGACCATTACAATCAAATAGACTCCTGGGTTGTCGAGATATATCAAAGCCCATCCTTCCTCACACAGCCACGCTTACATGCCAGGCACCCTGCGCCTCACACTGGGGTCGAATATCCACCAATCGTCAGTCAACATGATAGTCACTCAAGCTAATTTGTGCCAAATCGTACCATTCCATTCAAACTCAAGAGCACATCAAAGTCGCATATCCGCCAAATGCTTCGCCCAAGCGCCAGACTCCCCTATGCCCGTAATCCAAGTACTTTCCGCCTTCAAAATGCCATCGATACTTTACAAATCGCTGACCTCGTCAGACCATTGCACATCTATGCAAATACCCTGCCATGCTTTCCAACTTTATACATAGAAAGTCGAGGTAAGGAATTCCATGAGGAATAAGGTGGAATGAAACAGACAGCACCCTACTAGAATGCCGCACCGCCAACTTCACTGTCCCCATTGAAAGACCGAAGATGTTCCTCAGCAAGCTCAGATCGTAACGCCGCGTTGTCCGCATCTCGGCCCAGAGCATCCCACTCTCTCAGGCTCGCGCGTTTAGAGGCCTCCTTGGCGTCGATCTGCTCCCTGAGCTTGCGTGCTTCCTCTTCCAGCTTGAGAATCTTGCTCGTATCAACAAGCTCAGGAGCCTTCTGACCTCCAGGGATCTCTTTGGGCAAGTTGTCAAGATGGCCACCGAAGCGCTGCGTGCGAGGATATGTGGTAGACGTGCTGTTGCTAGAACCACGGAAAGGCGGAGCAAAGGGTGTTGGTCCGCTCCCTGATCCACGAGGACCAGAAGGTGGGCCTCCATGGTAGCCTCCGCCTCTCGCGCCCCAAGTAGCTGATCCCCGACGCGGTGGACCAGAGAAATCGCGAGGTGCATCATAACCGAAGCTGCCGCGACCGCCGCCCCTCGGGCGAGTGGGTGCAGCAAGAACAGGGTTGCTGCTATTGCGGGGGAAAGAGGGCGGCTGCGGAGTCGAGCCTGAGGGACCGGCTGGCGGGGACATGGCTGGAGATTGGAAGCTACGGTTGGAAGGACCCGTGGGAGGGGCACGAGAATAACCGCTGTCTCCATTGCGGTAAGATGAAGAAGGCCCGGTAGGCGGCGCAAAATCTCGTTCGCGGTCTCCTCTAGGTCCCGTTGGCGGACCGTCGCGTACTCGGGGAGGAGATCGTTCTCGCTCCCGATCGCGGCTTCGATCGCGACCGCGATTGTAGTCTCGGTCTCGGTCATAGTCACGCTCGCGATACGGCGACCGAGGAGCGGACAGTGGATCTCTCACGGGCCTTTCATCAGGTACCAGACCAGCTCTGCTAGGGTGGACTGGTGGAGGAGACGACCGACGCGAGGTAGCTGCAGATTCCCTGCCCGAAGCATCGTTGGATGTATATGTGTTCCTAGCCGGAGAGGGCGATCGGCGTCTCCAGGTGTCTGCGGTGTATGGGTCGGCACGTTCTCGTCGAGGGGACGGCGATCGACGACGGTAGTCTCTGTTGTCGCGAGCGGGCGAGTATCGGCGCGGAGGGCTATGCTATGTCAGCTGAAGATCTTCAATATAAACATAATGTCTTGTGTACCTCTGTGCACGAGAGCGAGGCTCGTCGTACCGGCTTGCACGAGGAGGCGAGCGAGCGGCACGGCTTCTGGCTGGTGAAGGGTCCCGTTCTCGTGGCGGTGGAGACCGATCGCGGCGAGGTGAGCGCGTATAGGAATCGTATTCCCGCCGAGGAGGCGACCTTGCGCGATCATTACGATAGTCATCCCTTCGAGGAGAGTATGTACGGCGTGGTGGAGATCGAGGCCTGCTGGCCCTCCAGCGGTCGTCGTCCCGCCTAGGGCTCCTAGATCGCCTGCGGAAGGTTGCTGGAGAGCGGCTTCGTGGACGAGATGAGCGAGCACCTGGTGTATAGGTATCGGCACGACTAACACCACCACGCGGTGGGCTTCGATCACGGGTGTTGGCACGGTAGCTGTCGATTCGCGGACCAGGCGAGCGAGGGCGGTAGGTGTTCGAGAACCTGTCGTCCCTATCTTGAGTTAGCTATGCGCACAAGATGCGATCAAGGCTTTTCTCGGTTCGGTGCACAACTGCATCGGATCAAAGGCCTGGGCGCGACAAACCTTCGGTCGCGATCGCGCTCGTCTCTGTCCCTACGATCCATGATGAAAGCTTGCAATTCTATTACTGCTGGCGGTTATAGACAAGGAATAGGAGCGTGTGTTGCACGGAAAAATAACGAGGTGAGTCGTGTTGCGGTGATCGTAACGTTGACACTCGTTGTCTGCGGAGGTCAGGGTTGTTCGAACTTTCCACAAGCCAAAGCCAAGCCTGGGGCCCACGCGACGAATTTCTGCACGTGATGCGGCTCAGGCGCAGCCGAAAGCGTCGCATCCACCACGTCTTGATCCGATCTGCCAGAACTAAGAGAATGAGCAACCATGATAGGATTAGTCTCATCGTATGTCTTTGACGTAGACGGAGAGTCCCGGATTGTCCAATGAATCCTGACAGCGCATTGTCCAACTCCACGATACGCCTGTGCATATCCACCAAATCTTCACTTTCTGGCTCATCTTGATGTCATCACACGGACCAACGTTCGCAATACCTTCTTCCATGTGCTTCCGATGTTCTTGTATTCAAATGTTGATTCAGTAGTCGCAAATGCCCCTCAATAGAATCATTGCGCTTGTGAGGCTTCTTGATGGCAATTGCCACATCTTCCTCCACGATGTCCTTGCGCCTCGACCGACCAATTCCCGCGCTGTCTTCATGCTGGTATCTTTACAAATCTTACAGTCCTAGTCCTCCTAATTCTTTCCCTACCTATCCTGTTCAACGCCGTGAGCGACGATCATCGTGACCCTTCTCCTCTCTCTTCTGCCTCTTTCGGGACTCTGCCGCAATCATCTCACTGAGATCATCTTGATCAATACTCTGCCACTGTCCCTGCATCTCCGCTTTTCTCTGCGCCTCGTACTGTTTCCTCAAAGCCTCCTTGTCCAACTTGTCGCTGTCCGCCAGAGCATCCACATCGACCGAGATATCGACATCACCAGCTTTGCGCTTGCGCTCGCCCGCTCCAAAATTATCCCGTCGAGCAGCATCAAGATCATAGGCATGTTCACCACCGAAGAAACCCGTGGACTGGATATTCTTCTCTGGGAGCACCTGGAAGGCGCTACGCGGCGCACCAGGCTCTTCGGTCTCGATGCCCTTGCGCTGCTTGCGCAACGTAAATTCACCACCAATAGTTTCTGTTCCGCCGATTTCTGAGGGAACAGCAGAAGCAGAGGTCATCGAGGTCTGAATGCCAGAAGCATCCTCCTGACCTTCCTCTTCCTCCTCTTCCTCATCGTCCTCCTCTTCGTCGCTCTCTTCTTCGTCACTCTCCCCTTCTGCGCGCAAGACGCCCCAGATACTACGCTCTACAGGCTCGCCATGCTGCGTTGGAGCGGATTGCTCCGTCAAAACACCCTGACCGAGAGGATCACCACCCCACTGTGGGCGATGCGTAGTGTCATCGATGGGTGGTCTACCCCACTGACCCGGGTTGAATCCCCAAGAAGCGCCAGGGGGTATGGGCGCATTCACGCCGGGGATTTTCAGACTCGGATATGACGGAGGAGTGCCGAAACGCTGCTGATTGATTAGCCATGGCGGAGGCTGACCAGGGCCCATGCCCAACGCATCCTTCAGTTCCTCGCTCAGCACACCTGGCTTCAGGTGAACCAGGTTGGTCTCAAACTCTTTGCCCTCGTAATAGACTTCTCCATAGCGCGTCATCTCAGGCTTGGTCTGCCTTCGGAAGAAGGCGTCGTAGAGCTTGCCATAGTCCATGTCGAACTTTCCAAGTTTTCCCTGCACGCGCTCCCGCTGCTTCTGTTTCAAGGTCATCTCTGCTTGTTTCTCGAGAACTGCTTCTCGCATCTCGGAGATTCCGGTTTCCTGAATGAACTTTGGTAGCGCGAACGGTGGCTTCTCGATACCACGCTTCGATGAAAGGTACTCACGCTTGAGTGACCAATGGTTCGGAACAGGGACGACGTTCTTGTAGCCTTTGATAGCAATCAGCAGACGAGGATCTGAGGAGGTCGGATCGGTCCACTCCACGAGCTCCGGCTTTGCAACCGACGCCTTGAGCTGTGCCACAGACATCTTGTTCATCTGTTTCCGCTGCTTCTTCGAGATCTTCTTCGCGGAATCATCGTCTTCGTCGGGAATGTCATCATCGTCGTAGTAGATCTCAGGTTTGTCTTCGTCCTTTGCTGCCTCTTCGGCAGTGGGCTCGCGGAATTTTTCGAACACGTTCTTGTACTGCTCAAATAGTGGGTTATCAAGGTCATAAGCATTCGCGAAGTCGTCAGCGCTCAGAAGGTCCGCGGATCGGACCGCCTGTTCATCGTTATTGGTCTTGTCGTCGGGAGCAGGAGATTCGCTCTCACGCGCAGAGTCGCCGGCCTCAGATGGGGTCTCCTATTGGCAAATTAGTATTGTTGTAGGGTAGGCTGGGGTCGCCAAACTTACAGCGCGCTGTGCCTTCTTCTTTGCCCGACGATACGCGTTCTTTGACGCCTTCTTGGAACCAGGAGCGGTAGTAGAGCCGTTCGGCATCATGGCGGTGGCGGTCGCCATTTCGAGTGATAGCAGCCCGCTACGCGGCGAAGGTTAGGTTAGATGTTCAGGTAGCCTGCGAGTAGGCTCTTAGAGACGGTAAACGAACCAGGCCTTGAGCTATCTCGCGAGTGACGCGGCGCGACTGCGCGATTAAAGTAGCAGGTCGCGGTGTGGGAGGGGGTCGTTGAAGGTGTGGAAAGCGGAGCAGGCGAGGTGAATTTGGCGACGGCAGCGCCTACCCCGAATCGCGGCTTGGCGTCACATGATCACAATCGAACCTTGGAACCCTGGAACTCGGAAATGCTCGAGCGCTTCTTCCTACCTAATCACATCTTCGATTAATTTGATTATCAATTTTCGCTGTGGGAGATAGATTCATGAATACGAATATATTCTGGAGTATGTGCTCTCGATATCTGTGCATATCGGCTGATGCTATACCCTCTCCCACGTTCGAGTCAATCGATTCCAATTGATTACTCGAAATCTGTGAACATCTATCTATAGACGACTGTCAGGCTCGAACTTCTTCCCCCAGAAACCCCGGAAGTGCTTCTGCTGACCAGCCTCGTTGATCTGCTTGATCTCATTGGGCGTCAACTTGAAAGTCAAGGCCCTCAAATAGTCGCTCAGTCGCTGCTCTTTGCTTGAAGTCGTGATCGGTACGATGTCCTGATCGATGCACCATCGGAGACTGATCTCGCCTGCACTGACGGCGTATTTCTTTTCGAGGCCAGCAATAACGTCGTCGACTGGACCGGGCGCTGCTCTGGTGACTGCGGTGAGAGGTCCGTAAGCCGTGGTAGCAATTCCGTGCTTCTTGTGGTAATCCAGAAGCTCCAGACGTTGGAGGTAAGGATGGAACTCAATTTGGTTGACGGCGGGCTTGACTTGAGCGGTCTTCAGCACGGAATCGAGGTCCTGAGGTCGGTAGTTGGAAACACCGATGGTCTTCACGAGACCAGACTTCTGCAGCGCTTCCATCTCAGCCCACGAATTCTGTAGATCCTGCTCCGACTTCGCCCAGAAGGGTGAGTGGATGAGGTAGCTGTAGGAGTCAGCTTCGTACATGAGGGCCAAAAAGTGCCAACGGGAGCAAAACTCACAGGTCGACATAATCCAGCTGGAGTTTCTTCAAGCTCTCTTTGAGCGCCCGCTCAATGTCACCCGCCTGGCCTGTAGGTTCCCATACCTTGGTGGTGACGAAAAGCTTACTGCGGTCAACACCGCTCTCCTTAATAGCTTGGCCAAGCTCAGTCTCGTTTTTGTATGCTGCAAAATGGTTAGTCACTTAACAATTGGTGCAATGAATGAGTATTAGTCTCCGATTCGTGTACCCATGACATTTTTCGAAAAGTATCTGTTTGGTAACCAACGGTAGGCTCTTGCGTGGCAAACTTGCACAACTCACATTCCGCGCCATCAAGATGGTAGTACCCAAGCTTGATAGCAGTCTTCACACCGTCAATAATCGCCTGATCGACCTTCCCTTGCTCTTTCTTTCCCCAAGCCGTACCAACGCCATATCCAATCATAGGAATGGCGGCTCCACTGTTGAGCTTCAGAGCCGGAATTGTGATGTCTAGATTGGCCATATTGGAAATACTTTTTTCGCTCAATATTACTGGGGGAAGCTCGGCGCGTTTGCAGGCTATCGCGAGTACAGGGAGGTGACAACGATGGGGCAGTATGGATGAGTGACGCAGGACACGATGAGGCACACACTTCAGCATGCAGAATGTATTGATGCTTTATGGAGATGTCGGAGGGAAATCGGAGATGAGCGTCAGCAATTGTGACTCAAGGAAAGCAGAGGTGTAGCTATTATGAATCCGTACTGAGGGCGGAACATTGCCGATGGCCGAAGGTGGGGTGTGGACGCTACCAATGACGTGATGCACGCCGATAAAGCAGCTCCATCCCAGGAAGACGCGGCTGCGGCTCTTCGTATCCATGCATTCTGAGCGATCTGCTTTGCATAATCTAGTAAATTGCTATGCTGCGCGAGTGTATGCCATGCCAGTGGACAGGGCGAGCAGAACTTGCTGAGTCATGTTCACAGGATAGAAGAAGCTAGCCATCCTAAAGCATCTTGCACCTTCGCAGTCTCGAGAGCCATGAGAAATAACTTACAATGGGCGACACAAAAAGCCGAACTTTAAGGTACCAGATTCTCAGCTCTCTATGTCGGACATTAGACAATCAGCTATAAGCTAAGTATCTAATAGTACAGCCTAGGATAACTCGCTCTATAATACAAGTTCGAAGTTACAAACTAATGATATACCGCCGTATCTCACGTTGGCGCAAGAGCCGGTTCTCCATTCTCGTGAGTCAAACCGCATCTCCATCGACGATATCGGCCCCTATGATAACGCAGGCGCTTTAGCTGTGGGGGCGAAACACCAACGTAGTAAAACTCCTCGCAGCAGAATGAGTCAACCCAAGCTATCGGAGCATCGCAGGGCCAAAGCGCTTCAATCAACGAATGTTTAGAAATCATTTCCTCATCTATGTATCCTACATCGCAACTACACCACCACACAGCAAAGCTAGCTGGTGATGACTCAGTCTCCACGTCCACGCGATGCGCTGTCCAGGCCAGGTCCCCGGCCGCACAGCAGGTATATAACAGAACACAAAAGCAATAGGAAAGGAAGGCCTCCTGTGAAGACGCCAACGCGCCCCGTAGTTTACAGCTTTAGATTTGCATAGTGGTATTAGTGCTCGTTGAAATAAACGGTTCCTCTTCCTTCCTTAACGCCGATATCATAAAGCTCTTTGGGGTATCAATGTAATTCTACGCGCTACGCGCTCTTCTCGTGTTGTGTCGACACGCGCTGAAGGGAGACGACGAAGTCCTCCAACGAGCGCTGCTTCTGGTCTTTCTTGGGCGACTTGCCGTGCATGAGGTTGTCGAAGCCCTGGCTACCTTGAAGGAGGTAGTAGATGCCGCCCATGACGCAGAAGACGCCGAAAGAGAAGATCCAGATGCGCACGACGGCGACGATGCTGGTTTTGCCGCCGACGAACCAGCCGAAGATGCAGAACAAGGTGGCGAGGATGTCGACGACTAAGATGGCGCCGGACAGCTGCCACGAGGGGATGGAAGACCAGAAGGGGCCGTTGGCGCGGGTGATGAAGATGAGCCAGTTCTCGGTGAGGGAGATCTCGAGGAAGAGAACTTCGTCGCGAACACCGAAGTTTTGGACGATACCGCCAGCAACACCTTGGCCGTTCGCGAGGGTATCGTTCTGATGAGCGAACATGGTGGTGAGGGTGATCCAGGTACCGACTGCGAGAACGACACCGAGCAGGACAGACATACCCCAGAGCTTGGGCAGGTTCCATTTTACAGGCGTCTTGCTGAAGGGGGCATTGTCGTAGGCGATGGCGAGGGTGGCGATGTCGGCGAAGATGGCGATGAAGACGACAAGCTCCAAGTTGAGCGACGTGTTCAAGATGGCGATCCATAGGCCAAGGAAGATTTCCAGATGCAGCGACAAGGCGATACGGTAGACGACGTACGCGTACATGCGGTGGAAGATCTGGCGCGAAGTCTTGAGCGCATCGATAATAGCAGAGAGGCCGGGGGCAAGGAACACAATGTCGGCAGCTGAGCGAGCAGCATCGGAGGCGCCCTCAACAGCAATACCGGTATCAGCCTTCTTTAGCGAGGGGGCATCGTTCACACCGTCACCTGTCATGGCGACAAGGTAGCCACGCTGCTGGAGGATCTCAACGACATTGTACTTGTGTTGAGGGAACACCTCAGCGAAACCGTCAGCCGCCTCCACAAAATCGTAGACTTCAGAGCCGGGCATTTCACCGCCGCCACCAAGACCGAGGCGCTCAGCGTTGTAGATGTTCGTTCCGAGACCGAGCTGGCGAGAAGTTTCCCTAGCAATGCCAACAGCATCACCAGTCAACATCTTGATGGAAAGACCAAGAGTCCTAGCCTCGTTGACAGTGCGGCCAGTGTCGTGACGCGGAGGATCGGAGCAGGGCATGATACCAAGGATTTCCCAGCCGTTGTTGCCGCGCTTGCGAGCAACACCTAGAGAGCGGAAACCACGCGTGGCGAATTCGGCGACCTTGTTCTTGTATGCTTCGTCGATAGCCTCGGGAATGGGGTGGTCCTCTTCGACGGTCTTGAGCACGAAAAGGGGAGCGCCCTTGACACAGATGATGCGCTCACCCTGGGGTGACTCAACGACGGCTTGGACCTTCTTGGACACGGGGTCGAACGGGTGGAAGTCGACAACCTTGTACTTGCTAAGCACATTTTTAGCCCTCGGGTAGAATCTCAGGGACTTGAGGAAGGCCTTGTCGATGGCATCGATACCCTTCTTTTTGCGGGATGCGGCCAAGCAGGCAGTAAGCATGAGATCTTCGGGATCGACACCGGAGACCGTATAGGGCTCGGCAAGAGACAGCTTGTTCTTAGTCAGGGTACCAGTCTTGTCAGAGCAGAGGATCTCCACACCAGCAAGAGACTCAATGGCGCTGAGCTTCTGAACAATAGCCTGCTTCTTGGCGAGGTAGGCGGCTCCGACAGCCATGGTAGTGGTGACGACAGCGGGAAGACCGACAGGAACACCAATGATGGTGATAGCCAGGGTGAACTCGAGGATGTGGACGATTCCGTTGGAGCGGTAGAAAGAACTGATCCAGACAACCAAGAGGGTGAGGATGACCAAAACCAGAAGAACCGTCCCGATGCCGTTGAGAACCTCGGTGAAGTGACCGGTGCCGCTAGAAGCGCTCGCAACGAGAGAAGCAGCGCGGCCAACGAAGGTTGAGTCACCCGTGGCGGTGACGACAATGAAAGCCTCACCACGCTTGACGGCGGATGATTGATAACAGACATCGCCCTTGTGCTTATCGACAGCGAGGGACTCTCCGGTGATGGCGGACTGGTCGACTTGGAGGAAGGCATCGTCGGTGATGATGCGACCGTCGGCGGGGATAATGGTACCTTCCTCAACTTGAAGGATATCACCAGGAACGATTTCCGGAGCCTCGACTTCGACAAGTAGACCATCACGGAGGACAGTGGCTTTGAGAGCGAGCGTCTTCTTCAGTTCTGCGACAATGGAACCGGCCTGGTACTCTTGGATGAAACCAACGCAGGCATTGAGCAGAAGCAGGGCGCAGATGACACCAAAATCGACCCAATCCTGAAGACCGGCAGCCAAGACGGCAGCCGCCTCCATGACGAACTGAATGGGGCCGACGAAGAACATGAGGAATTTGAGAATCAGGTTCTCCTTCTCCTCTGCGCGAGGTTAGCATGTGCAATATATGTGATTTAAGAGGGCATGTCTACCCTTCATCTGATTGAGACCGAACTTCTTGCGGCGCGAGGTGACTTCGCTGGCAGTCAGACCGATTCGCACATCGGTCTGCAACAGCTCCTCGGGAACGACACGAGCGGAACCCGCTTGGACCTCCTCCTCCTCATCGTAGTCGACACCAGCATCTTGCGACTCGAGCTCCTCAATCAGAGCATCAATGTCCTCGTCGTCCTCTTCATCATCGATTCCGTTGACCTTGGGAGGCAAGGCTTTCTCGTCATACTCCCTCCTGTCGTTCTGCGCCTTCGTTAGTTGGTGCGTCTCAGTGGCAGTCAGCAGCGTGGTGCCTCGCGGATGACTTACGAACGACATATTGTCGAGGTGGTTAGTGCACTACATGGGTGAGCTTGAGCTTTGACGCGTGACGGTGGCTGGCTTACCTCGGCCGTTGTGGCTCTCGCAGTAGTCGAAAGTTACTTGAAGCTGATAGTAGCCGGAGTGGTCCTACAGTATACTGGGGTTTGGAACCGCTTTGGGCGCTTCTGCGATGGTATGCGCGAGACTTTTTAACCTGGATGCAAGAAATTAGTTATGTTTACCAGGGCCAAACCAAAAATGCTTTTCTGTTGTTGGGCGCACGGGCCGAATGGAAGCTTCGAAGCTCCGAAGCTGCAACCGTGGGTGAGGGAGAGAAGACGCGCTCAAATGTGCTCGATGATATGTTCGTTGGGTCAACGAATATCGGTACGTACCTCAGGTTGCAGACCCAGCTGCAATTGGGTCCGTCTCGCCGTGACGGGAGCCAAAAGGGAGGCGAGTGAGGCAGACAAGGGAGGACAGCAACAACTCAGCTGGAGGGCAAGTTCCTGAGGGCGTAGAGGCCACTTTATGGAGTTGCAGACTTGGCTTCCACAAACCAACGCACTAGGACCTGTCGGCCGCTGGGAGGAGCCTATCCCGGCGCTCGAGCGAACGTGCGTGGGTGAAAGTGTAGGGGTGCGCCTCTGCAATCCCGCCGTCTCGTTTGGATCGCCCAGCCAGCAGGTATGTGCTTCTTGTCGCTCGCGGCAGGTGCCTGCGCAGATCGATGTCTTGGCCCGGCTCTTTCTGTGCCTCAGCGCCGAGCTGCTCAAACAGGCGTGAAGCAGTTGAGGCTGCGAACCGCCGAGAACCTTCACCCTCGCCTTCAACGCCCCCAAACCGCTGTCGCGCGCTGCCTGTTAGCGGCCGGGCGGCATCGACAAGGATGGCGCGCTCTTGGCGGTGCCCCGGAGTCGATGGCGCGTCACTACGACGACGCCAACCCTGCGAAGAATGCTCCATTGCCCACGCTGGGCGGTTGTGCCCGCGCGCGGTCTCGGTGCGGCTCCACGGTAATCTGGCTCCGCTAAATGACCACCTCCACAAATACGGAACTCGGCCGCTCTACTGCGCGGTGCTGCAACTTCACTCTGGGACCATCTACATCCACGTACAGCCGTCTTGTCCAGCTGGGCGCGTGAACAACCTACAGATGGCCGGGACGAGCGAATACATTGACCTCAAGAGCGCGATTTTCCAAAGCTCGTCTTGGCTGCGACCCACGCAATGTCAAGTCACCGCCAAGAAGGTTTGTTTCGAATCACATGCCCCAGCGTCCGCGAAACTTTGAGGGCCTCAAACTCCACATCTTCGCAAACGCTCGTGCCTCTTACCCGGGCAAGGTCCAAGGTGCCTGTCAAATTTCACAAGCTCAGCACTGTGCAGGTGTTGCATACCCCGCGACTGCTCCATATTCCGCTCACACGTTTCATGGCTGTGCGGTACTTCGCCGACGCTCCAAGGCCCAGCAACTCTACCAGCTTCGTTCTGTGTCTCCACGCCAAGCACCTGTAGCACCACATCGCGAGCCGGTTACAATTGTGCGCATGCCAATACCGGAATGAGAAGATCCGCCGGCTGTGCGATGACCGCCCGAGAAATCCCGTCTCGATATATGAACATGGACAACACCGTCGCTGGAGTGCAGCCTCGTTCTTGTATCCATGTCGCTTGGCCGTCTTGGGGCATTTTACCATTTGGACTTCGATGAGGATTTCATGCCCGACAGGGGCACATCGGTTCACGAGCTAACGCGCTAGAACGCCGACTCCTCGCACATCAAACAGATAGAGCCGCCAGGGCTTGGCCGTGGGCTTGGTAGTCAAAATGTCCTATCGCGACTCGTCCGGTCCATTGCCTCTGCGATACCCTTACGTGCATGACCGGTGGTGGCACGCAAGACACCGCCGAGACCTACATAGCAAAGGTCATGTCGACTCGAGCGCCGCCGACCCTGGCTTGACCTCTGTATCCTGATTTGATCTCTCAGTAGCAGCCAGTTGCGATATTGACTTCGGCGCAGAACATTGCTGCACGTCGAGGTGCGAGCATCGCGACTTCCTTGAGGTAGGCCTAGCGTAAAATGCCCTGCATGCGCGAGCTTCAGCCACAAGCAGCGCCCGCGGCCGACGAAGAATACCAGGTGATGCCTGTGCGACATCTACTCTTCACGAACACGGAATGGCATCAGCATCCGATAGCGCTTCCAAGAAATTGATATGCGAGGGTGTTCTTCCTGAGAGGTTTTACCTCTTCCTAATTGGACAACACTGGTCCATCCCGTTGCTCTGAGCTTGGCTGCAACGCAGATAAGCGACTCGTGTACACTCACCACACGGTCCGTCTTGCAGCAAGGTGTAGGCTGAAACCCGAAAGAAGCCTGTTCGATTCTTCCTGTTCTTGTATGCGTTACGACTTCGCTATCACGGTTTCAGCAGGTTACTCACGTTCGAATGCATCGCGCCGACGTGATCTACAAGGGAGCACATTATCTTCGACCCACTAATGCGCCAAGCCACTGCCAATTCACATCAAGACTCCATGATGGTCATGATGGTCATGGCTGGGCGAGAAAAGAAGCTTCCAAGTCGCCATTATCTGCTCTCAAATAGGTTTGAACGAGCGACCAAGTAAACAACCATCCACGGCATAATACCATTACGATCGACAAGAAAATCAATTCTTATATGCTTCATGCTATGGGCAAGCATAGTATGGGAGACGAGACTGACAAGATTATACCACACAATCCTCGCGGTTATAGTTCCAGGAATACATCTGCGTACCATTGACTGTGTCCTCGCCGCAACAGTTGTCTTCCGCAAGGCTCGGCATACTTTGCGACACCATTGGCGTCTGGATCATCTGCCCTTGGAGCAATAGCATCACGGCAGCAGCACAGCACAAAGAAGTCAACCCGGCGTAACATGAACGTCTGGGGAAGCTTGACGATCCCTCGATCACTTGAAGCCAAGCCTACCATTGTGCTTCCTGCTCTACTGAGACTCTTGTGAGGAAAGCCAAGATACGGCAGCACTTCGTGGACCCTTGGGCTTGATAGAATCAATGCGGATCGCGTTGCCTGATACTGAGGTTACCTTGAAGGCATCCACAGCACAGCAAAGGTGGTGGCACGCGTATGCTTGTCACACTGAGTACGGCTATACCGAGTCGTAACACGTTTCTAATGCGCCCTTCACTTCGACTGTATGAAGGCCTGCTCTTCGTTGTGTGTGGTTCCTTCTAGAGGCTTCGCTGTACACTTTCGATGATCGGAGCGCCGATCTTGTTATGTTTCATCGTCATGTACCCTGCCAAGTTCAATCGCTGTCGGTAGTTGCACCGTTGTAAGAGGTTTGATGATCTGGAAGCCTCACGGAAGCTTCCATGCCTGCAGTTAATCATTTGGCGTTTCTAAGCGGCAAGAGCATGCAGCCTGATAGAAAGCGCTCCGCCAAGGACTGTGAAGCATTGCCGTGGCAGCTGCTGTCTGATGGCGCTTGGCACCACTGACCACGTAGTCCCTACAACCATCAAACACCTGCGCGCGCGGATCTGAAAAGCTTTGACTTCCCCAGGGTCTCGCCAAGTCCGGGGCATCCAGATCCTCCCTCTCGAGTACCGATATCAGGTATGATTGTGCGCCCTTGGCGAGTTTGAAGTCTTCATCAAGAGTGCGTGGCAAGAGCTTCGGAGTGGCTTGGCAGCTTAGGAAGGTAAGGGGTCTGTAAGTTGGGCTGAATTGGGCGTTGGTAGGAATCTAGTGCGCTCGCTGTTATTGTCGATTATACGACCGTTTCCCCAGACATTCTGACGGACACGCGGAGATTTCGACAAAGTGATCTAACATCAGTAGTAGTGAACGCACGCCCAGGACAAACCAAGACGTGGTACTATAGCAGCTTTCCTGGAGAATCTCTGCGAGACGATCATTATCGAGACTTCCTTTACCCCGAGCCTCGTGATCTGCGCTCGACCGAAAGATTGGCATTTCGTGTCGCCGTAAACCGCCTGCTGCACATATCTTCAGCGTACGCTCTCGGGTGCCAAACAAGCACTGTTGATCATATCAAGCAATTATGTGAGGTGCAAGTGGGCTCCTGAGGCCCGCACCGATGCTCAAGCTGTAGGGGAGGCAATGCACATTGACAATGCGGCGAGTGTCCGCAAACACATGGCATGCGCTCCGCTGCCCAGAAGAAGCTGAAGGAAAGCCATGTTCCGCAGCTGTAAGATAAGAACGAACAAGCAACTATGTAAGCGATGGTGGCAGTATCGCTTCAAAGCGCTCGAACATGACTCATGACTATAACCTACGTCAGACTCAGACAGCTTTCTTGAGCATGCTAGCACTCTAAGAATACACCTACACAGGACTATACAACAAGTATCGCACCAACCGCCGTAAGTAACAGAATAGATTGGAGATCTACCTTCGCCACAGATCCCACTGTTTTACCACTAGACATGCAACATGAGGCCTATAACGAAAGATCGACAGATCGGTGCGAAATCTGATATCGCACGATCGACTTCGAGCTTCGGCATCTGTCCGCGAGTTCTAGTAATAGCGCAGTCACTTTAACGTCAGTAGCGAACCCGGTTGTCGCGTCATGGAGGGAGGTGATGTTGGATTTCCCAGTCATGCTTCACTTTGAACGAAAGATTGAGTCACCCGATTATGCATCGTTCATTATGCGCGTCACCGTTATCTCAGCATTTTCATTTCTGCAAAATAAGTACTCTTCATGTCTTTATGTCCCAAGAAGGCGGATTGATCCCCTTTGCTCTATCATGTCCATGTTTTACTCGTCATCCTGAAAATCACAGTCACATGTTTCCGCACTGTGACTTTTCGCGTGTCTTCCCACGATGATGAGCAAGATTACACTCTTTCATGGCCGCTATCACAACCTCCATCTTGGATGTCGATGTTGCTGATGGATAACTCCTTCCACTTTTACGCATGCGACTGCTACAACAGTCTTCACCTCACCGCGACGGGCTTCTTCCATGCTTGCCTGGAATAAAAGCTCGGCTTGTTGTTTGTCTCAGCTGAGCCACTGACTACCTCTTCGCACACCTTTTTTGGCACAACAACCTTTACCGCACCCACTCGTTTAACACAACATATTTGATACTATCTTGGCACCTGTTCTTGACGCTCGTTTCGAAGGAGGTCTAGTTTTCTCACGGCCTTGTGGAGATCTTGGAGACGCGGTGTATCAGGCTAGTTTGTGGGCAGAAAGTCTCAGGTATGTCTTGCTCGATTATATATTCACTGACCCTAAGCGCGGAACCTACCAGCAACGCTCTCGCATACGCTGCGTAGACATCAATCGAGCTGACTCACCGACAAGTCGAACCCTCAGACAAAATCAAATACAGATCATACCACGCAGTTCTCGCCTATCAAACTCAAGAAGCACCCCGTCCGTGTATTGATATCACCGGCACTTGCCGCTGCGTTACGGCTGCGAGTGCGCTGGGCGCACAACACATCGCGGCCAGCTTATCGAGATGCAGAACCTGGAAGACTACGATCTGAGCGAAATATTTGGGGAAATGTACGAGGCTGCAGGACAGGCTGCTGAAGGTCACGATGCGACAACAAGTGGTGAGCAAGGCGAAACGGACGATGAGGGCGTACTTACACCTTCAGAAGAGACCTGGGACGAAGACGCTGAGGAAGATATTGGATATGATGAGGATTACAGCGACATAGACAACCATCAGTACACTCCTGGCGATTCTCCCATCCTCGGCAACAACGGAGTGACAGATACAACGCTGTTGCCTCAGCACGGCCAGCGCGATCAGGAAAGGGTAATCCAGACGGAAGCTAGTGCATCATCTGCCATGCCACGAGATTCGATTTCCAATGACTCACCACCGGAGTCTCATCGATCTGGGCTTCCTAGCTATCTCACGGGCCTAACACAGATTGCGTTGAGCGCTGATTATGCTCAAAGACGGCGCGGGTCAACGCCAGCATTAGCGAATGACGACCGTGCCGAGGAGGATCCATCAAGCGATAATACAACTGAGTATGAGCCTGCTCGCTATACTCCAGACAGTAACAGCCCTGCCAGGAGGCACTCCACGCCCGGGGTTCCTAGTGTCGTCGACTTCGTAGCAGAGCTCCGTGCCATTGTCGGAAATGAATGGAATCGTGTACACGGGAACGATCCCGATTGCATCCCAAACCCGTATGATTCAGTCGAAGATTGGGACTCACCTCACGACTGGGACTGGGTGGCATTCCAAAACTACACAAGGTTTCCGCATTTTAGATGGCAGCCCGCCCCAAGCTGATTGAGACTGGGGGCCGCTCACAGCCCACAAGCGTCATTGTCTGCTGGATTCTATGTTCTGGGCATGGTCTAGTGCTTTATCCCTATCAATGAAATCGTCAGTGTTCCACGTTCACCTTTGTCCTTCTTTCACGTCACGCCTCCTTATCCCGCAACACAAAGCTTACCAAAGCGCCACGCACACGTCAAAGAATAACCTCAAAATGCCGTCTGCTAAGAATAAACCACTCCTCGGTTTGTCACGCGCACATTGCTTCTCTTGCCACTTGCTAAACTAGTTGATCTGTGTCTCTACGCCCTCAGCATCTAGATTTCAGCGCAAGTCAACAGCAACCTCTCGTTTCACGTATCGCAATCTAGACTGTACCTTTGAATTCAGACGTAACCTAGAGGACGCAGTAGATACAGTACTACAGAACAATTCACACGTACGTCCTCCGTCTCCAAATCTAGGTCCAGTCGTTGACAATGCGACCAGACCAGCGCACCCACGCCCACCCCTTTACACTCGCACGCACAAGCTACCCACAGCCTTCCCTTCCTCTTTTGGCGATAGAAATCAAAACCTCTCGCGTTACTTCTTCCGCACATGAGTTCACACGCATCCAATAATCAATATATATCCAGCACCGGTGCCAGACCTGTCTCCGAGCCGGAGGAAGTAGTGAGGTCGGAATCATACCGCGAAATTGTGGAAGAGTATCTGTGGATTGTGGGGAGGCAGTGGCAGGGGTATTTGGGGATCCGAATCCGTATCGGGGGCGAGGGAGTGGGAGGGGAGAGTAGGGCGTATAGGCGGTGGATGGAGGAGGGGCGCGGGAGGGGAGTGAGTTTTGAGGGGTGGTGGGATGGGAGGGGTTTTGAGGGGTGGAGGTCTTGAGTGAGGAGAATTAAGATAGGGGAAGGAGGATTTCAAGGACGGGACGAGCGTTTGGGGTTAGTTTTGACGGTTGTGTTGCATAGCGGGAGAAGGGAATTCTATTTGGGATGTGAAGGTGGTATGTGGAGAGGGCTGGTGTTGAGATGGCTTTGGATTTGGTGGAATTATGGCATAGCGTGCAGGATTGTGGTATAGACAATACAAGACAGCAATTTGAATACAACCAGCGATGCTATCTCTATCGTTGTGGAAATAACACAAGCCAATTGCGCATGCCTGTGGACTTGGATGGTGCATCGTGTCCTACATGCGATTATGCGCCAATCGAAGATCGGAATCGAGACAATGAGATACACACGCACCGATCCATTGCCCTTCAAAAAGAGCGAGCAGAACGTGACAACCCTTTATTGGTATGTTTTCGCAGGCTAGTTGAGAAAGGAGGAAACGGCCGTATGGCAATGTCAGGACGACGCCATGTGTGGCTTGTGGAAAGCTAGTCTTGCCTGTTTCTTTGACAATGCCTAAATTTGACAACAGTGACCAGGATGTCCCCATAGTCCGCCCGGTGCACTTTCTTTGATGGATTCATGAAGGACCACGCACTCTTACGCGGTGACTATTCTTTGTCTAACCAGCATCGTCCTCTGCTGGATTTCGGAATCCTTCGCATTTATGATCAGCCACGTGAGGACGGCTGGGTCTAAACTTCGCAAACCAAATCTACAACTTCTATCTTACAAATTTACGAACATTTTTTCGTCATACCTTGCATCAAATCGGTTTACCCTAAAAGTCATCGATACAGGTGTCACAGCGTGTTATACCAGAGTATCGCAGCAATGGCTCGACATCTTCCTACCCGCAAGCGATACACTACACGTCAAACACAGAGGGATTTAGAGGAACTAGGACAGGAGTTTGAATTCTTCGACCCCAGAAAGCCCTTGCGCCATAGTGATCAGATCGAGCACGATAGAAGGGTTAGACTCATGACCGACGACTGGCTAACCCAACTGCAAGGTCAAGCACTTCGTGTAGCACCGCATCTGGGACCCCGTGGGATGAACCAATTCGTCTCCTACCAAAATGCTGTGTTTCAGGCTCTCATGCATGTGCCAATCTTCCTCCAGTGGATCAGCGGGCACCTCACAACGCCAGATTGTACAAGGATGCGATATTGTTTGAAATGCCTCATGAAACTTTTCATACAAGGTTATTGGGGTGCTACACCTCTTCACATTCCTATCTCAGGTAGTAGTCAAGTTCTGTTCAACATTCAACTAGCCGCGTGGGATACCAACCTGTTCTTCGCTTACAATCAGGAAGATCCCATTGAATTCTATCGATGGATTGTTGGAGAAATGGATGACGCTGAGAACGACAGATGGCACGAAGACTGGGAATCTCTGTTCACTATGATCTACCAAGCTTACGAGACGTGCCAAACCTGTAAAAATGACGCTCGAGTCAGGCCCGTTTTGCAACCCCAAATGATGTTAGAAATTCCCATTCAGAATCCATCCACAAGGACCATAAGGGAGGCAATCTTTAGAATATTCGCACGGGATCCGGTGAACTCTCCATGCGGATCTGCACAATGCAGAAACCAGGACCGGAACAAACTCAGGCGACTAGAAACAAAGGCAGCGCCCAGAGCGCTCATAATCAAGCTGAAAATATACGACAACGACGAACAGAAGATCGTCGACAACAACGGGAATCTCCTCCAAGGGCCTAAAGTAGACGAGCGTCTGGATCTTACTCAATACCAGGCCTTCGACTCGGTGTCTCTGCGCTATACATTGTCGAGTGTAATCTCGCACAACGGGCCAAACATTGCTATCGGCCAGGATGTGGTCAGCATCCGCAGCCACCGCGGTTGTACGGATCGCTATTGGAATATCGAGAACACCTCGAGGGTTGTTATTAACCGGAGGGAATTTCTGAGCAACCCTCAAAATCAACCTCTGAGGGTAAACCGATATCAGGTGTACATTTTGACGTACATTAGAGACGAGAAAATACAGGACATAGAGAACATAGAGAGAAGTCGCGAGTTGAGGAACCTAGAGACGACATTTGTATAACACGGAGGTGGAGCTAGCCACAGGGGGAGAAGGGAGAAGATAAGGTGAATTGTCGGTTAACACGAGCAATTTGCTACCATTTCAACATGTATCGAGTGGTCTCTCGATCGTAATGCTTAGCTACTGTATTAATTGTTTGACAATTAGAAATAGATCAATGATTCAGTAGAAAAAGACAATCGTCTATAACTTCATAAGCATGAATGTCCGGAGAATCAAGTGATCCAGTGTTATGCTACACGGAAGTCGTTTACAGACCAGAAGTGCTCCAGCGTGATTTAAGATACCGTAGCGGCATTACTGGTATAGATAGCATACCGCTCCCTCTCCACTTGTAGCCATTAGAGGCAAGATGCAGCGTAGTAAACACCAGAATAGCATGTCTTGCTCAACACGAGCATATGCAAGTGCCACTTCGAGATTTCCATCAACGTGACATGGTCATGATTGTTCAAAAGCCATGTAAGTTTGCCACCATTGAGCTTGTAATAAAAATACGTGCAGCTAGGACAGTCACGAGATAGGTAAAGCCCCGTCGCATCATGCATTATCAAATTTACACCTAGGAACACGAATTCATCGAGGCTCTCGGATGGCTCGACACAAGGCGACAAAGAAGAATGAAGGCACAACGCCATGAACAAGCCATTCGAATGGCTTCCTTTGATCAAATCCAAACATAGTTCGCAATCCATTGACAGTCCGAACAATGCGTTTTTCTATTCTTCTACTATCCATCATCCTTTGTTGCTTCGGTGCGAACTTCTATCCATTCTCAATATTTCTTGTACTTATAAAGCAATGTGAGGATGGCTGGATGTTTTCTCTACCACAGAAATCTTACATTGTACGACTCTCTTCTTGAACACATCCAACTACTTTACATTTCATCTTCATACAAAGCATCTTTATACATTCACTAAGGTCCCTACGATTCCTTTGCACTAAGAATTTGTCGCAATGGCTCGAGTGAAGAAAACATCGAGAAAGCGCGCGAATCGGAACCCTGTGAATCCACCAGCCCCAAACCCACCAGCCCAAAACCCAGGAGCCCAAAACCCAGGAGCCCAAAACCCAGGAGGTCAAAACCCAACAGTCCAAGCTCCACCAGTAGTAGCTGCAAAGAGAGGTAGAAGGACGAGGGCTGCATTGACCGAGGCCGATAAGAGGAGGGAGGGTACTCGTCGTGCGGCCCGTACCGGACGAGTTTTACGCAGCGCAGGCAGTCATACCTTGTTCCCCGCCAACAATGGTGCTGGGCGCACTGAAGTGCAAGTTCAGTATGACCAGACTTCCAGTACGATGGCCAAAGACTGGTTACCTGATCGTCTCCTTTCCAGGACGAACACTCGGGACAAATCCAAGGCTTTAAAGCGTCCCAACCTTAGACCTCGCGGCATCGTGAATCCTGGCAATCACTGTTATATGAATGCGAGTCTCCAAGCTTTCATGCAAATGCCTCAGTTCCTCCAATGGATTCGCACACATACCCGAACGAATGATTGCCCCACGCTACAAACTTTCATCAATGATCAAGGCGAAAACGAGACAATCCAAGGACCTTGTGTAAAGTGCAGCATGAAGGGTTTGGTCGAGGATTACTGGGGTCCGACTGATCCGCAAATTCCGATTTCGAGTGATTCGCGTCATTTGTTAGACCTCAAGAGAGCCGCTTTTGTTGAACAAGAATTCCAGCCTTATGCACAAGCGGATGCATCGGCCTTCGTGGAGTGGCTTCTCCGTAAACTCTTCGAGATCCATGGAAACGTCAACTTCGAGTGGATAACCCAGTTTGAAGCACTCTTCCGGATACTTACCGTACCCTTCGATACATGCCGAGTGTGTGCTATCGTAAATGAGGCCGCAGTGGAAGCCGCGACAGGTCTTACAATCAATGTCCGACCCAACGACAACACCGTAGACGAAGCATTTCAGAACTTTATCGAGAACGACACAGATGCAGAGTACCAATGCCGCTCGAAGACCTGTAAAGGAGCCAATAGATTCAAAGAACGCCGTTGGGCAGTGAGGGCTGCGCCGAGGATACTAAGGGTGACACTAAATATTTTCGCTTACGACGTGAACGCCCAGTACGTCAGAAAGATCATGCATGCACTCACAATTGGGGAGATTTTGGACCTGACGCAGTATCAGGAGTGCACAGTCGTCCCTTTGAGGTACAGGCTTTCGGCTGTCATTCCACACCGAGGGAATAGTGCGGACGCCGGACATTATATTGCCAATGTACGCAGTCAAGGCCCAAATCCCCTCTATAATATCAACGACACCAGGGTGGAATCAATCTCCGGTGCGCAGTTTACATCCAATCCGCATCTCCTTCGGGGTGGCCAAAGCGCTAGATTTCAGGCATATATCTTGACGTACATCCGGGATGAAGCCCCTCTTGAGCAGCACCTTGAATCGACAAATAAAATGGTTGCGACCGATCTCAAAATTGACCGCGGTAAGAAGCCTGTAGTTTGAGCTTGTTGAAGACAATCTCAAGTGGCAGGGCGAAACGATCGTTTCATTCATGTTTTTTTATGTGAATATACGCAGTGCTTTGTTATTTAATCAGTTTATCAATATTGTATAATACTTTAGAGCTGAGCACGACACGTTGATAGATTTATTGATTCATGATTCGGATGTATCACTTCAATACTTGGAATGAGATCGTGATTCATCGTGATATCGCACAGGAGCATAGATCCATAAGTCCCAGAGCTTCTTCACCTATAATAGTAATATCGAAAATGCTATAATACCCATTCGAGACATACGAGGGGCGTGATGACAGAGAGGTCTGGCACAAAGCTGTAACATCTGTATATCATTCTCATAGCTCGGGAAAAAGCCTGCAAGGACTAGCGATCGACGATATCTACTGCACGCAGATTCAAGTCGAAGTCGCTTTGTACACTTCCACATGCCGGTCCCACCTCCTCCTCGCTTACTTCCCCTTTCGCGATCTTCTCCTTCAGCAAACGTACCTCTTCATGGAACCGTCTTCTCTCCTCTTCGCGTTGATCCTTGCTTCCCACGTCCGGCAAGACGCCTAAAGGTGGCTGAAACCACTGCCTGAAGAGCCAAACAGCCAATGTCAGCGTAACGTTCAGTCAGAACCTGTACAACAGGATTTTGTTGCTTACCCTTGCGGAACGGTTCTTCCGTCCACGCCTCGGAAAAGATCTTCTGTTTTTCGACTCCAGGGTTGTCTATCAAGGTACGCTTTGATTTGGGGCGGGGATAGAGGTACGCCATCGTAGACGGCGATAGGAGTGGGCTCGTCTGGTGGCGATGGCAGATATGTCAGGATTCTGAATACCCCGTCTGAACCGAGGTTCCGGACGTATTTGTTATCTGCGGGCTTTTTCAAGGATGACAATACTTCGCGTAGTGAGGTCGTTGGATCATTGGCCTCTATATCCGAAGGCTTAGAGTCATGTTGATCCGGAGCTTGGGGTGCTCCTTTGCCGTGCTCCATAGCGTCGTGATCCAGTGGTGCGTGTAAAGCAGTGGAAGATGATATTTGCAACAGTCCCGGCGTTTCTTCAAGTGCTTATTCCAATGTTGTTCTCGGTTTTAGATGATACGTGATCGACATCTGACAGACGTCAGCTACGGGCGACGGCTAAAGGGGTTACGAGCAAAGTCTCAGGAAGGATTTTGGTGGTTGGAAAGGTTTCTGATGGACGAGAAGATGATTGCAATGAAATCGCAAAGAAGAGGGGAAGTCGGGCGTAGTTATGTCATAGTGCTGACTCACTGCGCGTGACCTGGCCGTCGATCTCAATGCCATAGCCCGCATCGTTGCAACAAAGTCGCGAGGAAGAGGAGAAGTCGGGCGTAAATAGGCCATAGTGAGGCCTAAGGCTGATTCACTGTGAGTGAACATAGCAATCGATCGCGATGCCATAGTCTGCGTGGTTACTAAGAGGTACTGACCCGAAGTATAAAGTCTGCATGATTTGGAGCAGAAAATTGGCCATTCAATCCCAGTTAGCATCTCATCTCATCAATCATCTGCTTCATAGCCGTACCCTGATTTCGGTATGAGATTCTCGTCTTTCGCATCTGTCGGCGCGACACTTCTGTTGGTAGCAACAGTCAAGGCCGAACCCGTGCGTCCTTTTAATCTCCATATAGAGTTTCCGATCAATACTGACCATTGCATCTAGTCGTACGCCGAAACCATCGGGTCGCTCCAAGCCGGTGAGGGCATTCGAATGCTAGGCCGTGACGGCGTGCTCCGTAGGCTCAACGACGCGCGAGACGCCGTTGTCGACCATGTCCAGCTCTCTCCAGACCACATCGCTGAATATACCAAGCGCTTTCCATCTGAAGCGCGCGAGCTCTGGGCCGGTGTTGATGGTCGCGCAGTCACTGCGGAGGAACAACTGTGGGCGGTCCCTGAAGACGTCCCCCCTCGCAACCCGAGTGTTGCAATGTCCAAGAAGGAGTCATCGCCACTGGAAAAAAGAGAAGACTGTACCAGTTATCCGTGTGAGACTTCACAGGAGTGTCAAGATGAATATCCGCCTTGCCAAGAATGCGACGTCTACAGCTATGATTGTTATGCATCGGGCTGCAATAGGGTTCTGAGGTGCATGAACACAATCTAAGGAGCATTTGTATGGAACTCCTTGGCATGTGTGCATAATAGAGAACGGAATATGTAGTATCAACATTCGCTTATTCTATAATTACATTCTTTCTCGTTACTTTACTATATACTAGTCGCCACCAACTCTCTTTTTTTTGGATTCAAATAGAGGAGTAAGTCATACTGGAATATAAAGTCTTCAAGTGCATTATATACTCTATAGTAGAGGTTAAGTTGAGCTAATTATCCCTGTGAGCCTAGACTGTACTTTACTACGCCTAGTAAACTATAAAGCTCAAGTAAGCTAGGTTATAGGTACTGCTACCTGCAAATGCAGAACTAACTTACGGTTTTGCGCTTAGTTTGCCTGCGTCGTATCTACACACTCTAGAACCTACCAAGTAGCATAGTAATGTAACGAAAGCTATTTTCTGTACAAGTGCGGAGTGAGCATTGCGAAGGTCCGGGAGGGAAAGCGTCTCGCTACGCAGTGTGTCTCGCCTCGCAGTGGGGGACGTTAGAGCAGATACTAGGTCTGGATGAAAAAGTGTCCTATTACGCAGGGTGTCCCGTCACGCGTAGGAATGTACATTAGAACGTAAGTGATTGCATTTTAGATAACATAATATCGACGAGATCGATGTGAGCCCATTGCGTCATAGGCCAGTGAGTGAATCGTGGAAGCCTCGCCAACAATACTACACAAAGCGGCAAAAGAGAACGAGAGTGAAGCAGAACGCCTTGAATAGATCGTTCTTATTGTCTTCTGTGTTCTGTGTTCTGATCTAAATTTATCTGAGAAGTCACTTCACAATGCAAGCACCTTGTTTGTCTATTGTCGCTTTGTGTCAGTGCACTCCTGAACAATGCTTTGTTTGGAGAGAATAATCTTTAACGATGTAGAGCCGTCTCCTCATTCACCTTGACAGACGGTGGTTATAGGCAGTCCGGCCGAGTTTGAGATCGTCCACAACCCATCGTACCCAAACTAAAACTTCTTTCTACTTTTATATCGTTTCAAGGACTCTGGATACGGTACACACTGCTTCGCATAAAACACCGATCGAAAGACATCTCCCACTATGGCCCCGAAGAGAAGCAAGGCTGGACCTGCAAATCGACCCACAAATAGGCCAGGGTTGATAGCACGAGCGCATACCACACGTCGAGCTCTACGTAGCGCAGGTTTTCGATTTGCTCTAGATGGATCCGGACGTACCGCTATTCAAGCAGAGCGCGACGAGTTCGCCAGCAATATGAACAAAGATTGGCTACCCCGGAATTTGGATGGAAGTCCTCGTCAACGCCCAAATCGCAATCCTCGGGGCATAGAGAATCCTTTTTCTCACTGCTACATCAATGCAGTACTGCAGGATTTTATGCACACGCCCATTTTCTTGAATTGGATCCGGACGCACACTCGCGATGGAACCTGCGCAGAGAACTGCCTAAAGTGTAACATTAAAGGCCTGGTTGAAGATTACTGGGGACCGCTCCCTCCAGCACAGCCAATCGGAGAAACGAATGACTATCTTGTCGGTATCAAGACTGCTGCGTGGGATACTTCACTCTTCCTAGAAGCCTTCCAGGATGATGCAAACAACTTTTACGAATTCTTTTTGTTCAGTGATGAGCATGGCCTCGCCGCCGGGGACAGCGAGTGGAAGAGGGAATTCGATGCCATCTTTGGAGTCGAGATTGTACCATTTGACACATGCTACGAATGCGGCGTCGAGCGGATGAGGACGGTCGAACCTACAACAGGTCTCATCATCCCCTTCCCACCTGATATGCCCAATAGCCTTGCGGGGGCAATTCACCATGCCTTCGCAGTCGAACAGCTGAAAGAGTACCATTGTGAGACTCCCAGTTGCCATAGACTGCGGCGCACTAAGTATAAGGGACATGACGGCCCACCACAATCCCGCCGTAAAGTCTTAAGGAAGGCGCCAAGGGTACTCAAGATCAGGATTCTCATCGGAGAGGACGGTGCTCAGTACGGCAATAAGAGGTTTGACACGCTGGCGATTGACGAGCATCTGGACCTCGGGCAGTACCAAGAGAGTGATAGCGCAAAGGCGCCGTTGACGTATCAACTGTCGACTGTTGTATCGCACTCCGGCGAGTCACTAGATGCTGGACATTACATCGTCAGTGTACGCAACCCAGGCGATAGACCGTACTATAATATCAGCGACGACGACTGGGTGGAACCTATCAGTCGCCAGCAATTCACCGCCAATCCTCAGGGAAACCGCAGAACCGAGAGCGAACAATTTGAAGTGTACACGCTCACGTATATCATGGATGAACACGCGCCGGCCGTCGAACGACCCATGAAACGCATGCTAAAGGAGCTTCTTTGAGGGGCGCAAGTTGACAAGGCTGGCGCATTCGTTCGATCACTTTTCCTGTTGTTGTTCGCCCTTCATGTCAATTCTATATTGTAGTATTAGTAGCTCGTATAATTTCAATGAGTTGCAGCAAGGAGTCAAAGTCCTATTCCCACGCCTTCGAAGTTCACCCAGTCTCCACTTAGCGTCTTGGCACCCACGCCAATTGGCCCGTCATCAACCTCTTTCGCCTTCTACCTCGCACGTATATGCCTTACCATCGCATTCAAAATGGCTGATGCAGAGCCTCAAGGCGCTGCCTACGAGGAAGAGCATGTGCACACCGTCTACGAACAGATAGCCTCACATTTTTCAGCCACCCGCTACAAGGTGTGCGTCATCCGTTCCACCCCTCGCGCACATGACTAATATTCACCAGCCATGGCCGATAATCGAGAAATTCCTCAAAGAATTACCGGACGGAGCTGTAGGCGCAGACGTCGGCTGCGGCAATGGCAAGTACCTTGCTGTGAACCCTCGAGTTTTTATGGTGGCGTCGGATCGGTACATTGCCCTAGCCAACTCTGCCATATCGCTACTGACATACGGCAAGGTCAACCAATCTTGTAAAAATCGCAAAACAGCATCAGCCCCATGCCAGTATAGTAGCAGACATCATGAATCTCCCACATCCAAGGCACAGTCTGGACTTCGCCATTTCAATAGCAGTCATTCATCACATATCCACCCCAGAACGGCGAATAGAAGCTGTGAAAGCCATTCTAGAGCTTTTGCGGCCGCCTTCAGCGAGTGAGCCAGGGAGTGGCGGGCGAGCCTTGATCTACGTGTGGGCGCTGGAGCAAAAGGATAGTAGGAGAGGGTGGGATGAGGGAAACGAGCAGGACGTCATGGTGCCGTGGGTGATGCGGGCGAAAAAAGAGAAGGAAGCGAAGAAGAAGAAGGGACAGGAATCTCAAGAAGCACCCAAGGAGGGCGAGCAGCCGCCTGAACAGCCTCAGGACAAGACGTTCCTGCGGTATTATCACTTGTATCGGAAAGGCGAGCTGGAGGAGATTATCGAAGAGGCGGGTGGGGATACGGTCGAGGCAGGTTATGACAAGGACAACTGGTGGGCGATTGTTCAGCGGAAGTCCTAGGGCTCGCACTGAGTCTGGGAGCTGAAAGTACAAAACAACAACAATCATGATCAAGCCATTGTTGATGTTGATGTGTCTTTTACAAAGAGTCTACTTCGAACGTCTAGCTGGGCTACGATTGTCACGATCTGGCTAACATATTGTGGCGCCCAGGGGATTAAGTGGTCTTCACAAGGAGATCTCCATTTCTACATCAAATTCTGGGCAACCTCTCTCTTATAACACTGTTAACTGGCGTCGGTAGAGGGAGCTCCAGGCCAGGTACCAAAAAGCATCAAACGAAAAAGGAAGGCCAGAGCAGCTTTGCTTCCCCTATGTACTGTAAGCTCTATCCACCTTCATGTACTAAAGCATACTGTTGATTCCATTCGCTTGTCAATGAGCCCACAACGACAGTTCTTTTACTTACCAACACACTACTCTACCCTTCCATCAATCTACCACATACACAAATTGTAGCATGCATTTCGCCCCCCAATGAGTAGACTTGGACATCCTTCTGCACTTCCCTTGACTTTCACTCAGAGGTGTACCTTCCCCCACCCCGCTACCTCAAGACGACGTTATTTCCTCCATTCGCGTTCCTAAAAGCCAAACCATCCAGAGATTCCCCAGCGCAGAGTCAATCATAGTAATAGCCGCTGTTTCGCGCATGCGGTCGTGCTAGTCTTTCAACTCGACGTGCTCGTTCATATTTCTATAGCGCAAGATTACCGTTTCGAAGTGCTGCTCGGCGCCAGTAAGAGTCATGGTGTGTGCGTTGGCGATGGTGCTGTGTCACAAGTGGAGAATACACAGGCGGCGGGGCAGTGGTAAATAGTAACTTGGGAAGGTTCCTTGTGATAGTTTTTGTTCGGCGTTAGGCTGAAGGAATTGTTAAGATGAACAGCAATGCATGGTGAGGTCGGTCCGGAAATGGAAAATTATCGGTAGCAATGACTACGTTATGTCTATCTCTTTGGAGCACCGGGCAAAGCGTGCGAGCTCTCCGTCAGCGGAAAAAGCTGCCAGTAGAACCCCACAGCGCCGGCAACAAGGAGCATATAGTACGCTAGAGTCCATGCAGGCCCGTGTGCATGTTCGCCTTCAGGTTGTTCGTCGCTTTTGCCTGGTGGTCCGATTGGCTCACCGGCTTGCACACCCACCCTGCCGTAGAACCGCGGCAGGCCCATCCAGTTGCAAAAGCTATGGGCGAGTATAACCGAATATACATTGCCCGTGCGTATGAAGACAAAGGCGGCGAAGAAGCCAAACAGTGATGTGTAGGTGAACTGGAAGAGCGAGCGGAGTACGGCGAGGAACAGCGGGGTTTGGGGATGGGTCAAGCGGAACTCGTAGAGATGGTGAACGTGTGCGATGCCGAAGTAGAGCGGACTCAGGAAGATGATCTTCTTCGCGGAGAAGCCTGCAAGGACGTGAAGTGGGATGATCAATGCGCGCCAGATGATTTCTTCGCTGACGGGACCCTACGCTGTTCAGTATACCGCATTGATCTTGGAGGAGCAATTGACGCACCACAACATAGTTTCTGTATCCAATCCAGCTACTGAGGGTTTGGTAGACGTCTCTGCCCCTCACCCAGTCTTTCCATGCCCCATCTACAATGCCATGTTCAAAAAGTGGCCCGGCAAAAAGTATGGCCACGAGCAAGATGGTCTTTGCGGAATCGACTGGCGAGACAGGCCACACACCGAGCAGCCGGAAGATATCTGCAAAGGAAAGATGGCCAGTTTGGTGCAGCACGAGGACAGTCAAGCACACACTAAGAATACTCGACGAGGTAACAGCTCTCACCCTCGCGCGTATGGAAGAGGGCGCATCGCGCGTCAGCTGGGGAGACGGGCGCGTAGCAGAGGACAGGTAGAAGGGCAACACGTAGACGACGGTGAAGAAGACCTGCAACTAGTCGTCAGTCGTGTGCAGTTTCCCTGAATGCAAGGCGCACGATAGGCGGACGGGTATAGACATGGTGGGCGGGACGCACAGACAAGAGGGCCGCCGCGGTGGGAGAAACGGCAGGAGGCTTGGGAGCTGGCCACACGTCAGACATGCTCGAGCGGTTCAAACAGAATCTGAGGTTCTAGCGGAGGTGGTGGAGCGAGTGTGCATCGCGCGGGCGTCTAAATCGGGTGGTGGAGCAGGAGACGGGCGCGCGCAGGCCAATGGATGGCTACTCACCGCCTTTGAGGTGCTTCTCGTACATCATCCCCAGAGCGCTGAAACCGTCTTTCCAGGAGCTGGGCGGCGGCGGCATCTCGAGGATGGGTGAACAAAGCGCTGGGGACGGAGCTGTTAAGGAACCATCGCAGTGTTCTTTAAGGAAGCGACGACCCCCGCGGTTCTTGCTATTGTTCGAACTCCCGGTCCAATACGACATCGATAGCCGCCCGCCTGCAAACACAGCAAACACCACAGGATACATTATTTTCCGTTCCGTCCGTTCCACCGCCTCTCTCCATCGCTGATCCCGGCCCCCGGAGCGGCGAACCACGAGCAACGGCCCCCTGCATCGTGCGCCAAAACCGTCGACCAGGCCGCGCGACGACCAGTGCGTGGGACGTCAGTGGTCCTCTCGTTTGATTGCAACGCCCACGAACGCGTCGCGACGACTTTATCGATTTCGATAAGGGGCGCATAGCTGGGGGTGAGGGGAGTCCTGGGTCAAATCACCAGCCAAACGGTGTTCAGACCACGGTCTCCGCAAGCAGGAAGGCAGATCCTAAGACGGCCATTATCATATCTACGGCATCGCCAGGCCGACGAGAGTCGCGTCTACATCCGTGCTCTGCCGTGGACGACGTGCGCTGGCATTATTGGATCAAGGCACGTACAGAAGCGAGCTGCACCTGCAGCACCTACAAGCCCGCGCCCTCCTGTTAAGATTTCAGCAGGCGCTGCCCACTCCGTGGCCTTGCCTTCTGAATTTCCCAAACCTTTAATGCCATCACGGCCCTCAATCGTCACTCTTTTCGATTTTTGACATGTCTGTATAGCTTCTTGTCGCTCTTTGCAGCTCTCGTTTTTCCCCATTCCTTATTTCCTCGTTTTATCGCATCTCCTACGCGTCTTAATGAGCTGTCTCACTTCGACATTTGAAAAATCAGCCTCGCCTTCGCATATTTGGATTCCCCAGGCCGCATTACCACCAACCATCGAAGCATGTCGGCCTCGGCCAGCCGGCGCAACTCTGCCTCAGACAATGCCGTTTCGTCTCCACTTGCGCGCGCTCCAAAGTTCTCACCACCGTCATCGAGGACCGTCTCGCCCATCCGCAGACCTCTGCACGAACGTTCTAATTCGCAGACCAACCAGTATGCCGGGCCCACCATCCGGATAGTCGAAGACCAAGGATCAGATGTCTACTCGAAGAACCCATTTCCCAGCCAGTCCTCTCAGATATTACCGCCTCGTAAGAAGCCAGGGTATGCGTTCGAACGCAGGGGGTCTCGCGTTTCAGACACGGTCGCAAAGATTGAAGCAACCCAGCACACAGGCCAGACCCTGGTGCCCAAGCCATTGGACTCTAAGAACGTCAGACACTCGACGTCCACTAACACGTCAGACGCGGACACTATTGTGGCCTCTTCTTTCTCGCCGTTGTCCAGTCGTTTCTCCCAAGGCAGCACAGCCCGGTCGTCGCCGACGCCTGACTTCTCATTTAACTCATTTAAAAACGAAAAGGAATTCGAGGTACTTCAGGAAGTTCCCTCTTCGCCGCTCAGGTCGACCATCCGGGCTGTCCCTCCTTCAACTTCGTCCAGTTCCGAAGCCGAAGCGCCGAACGACAGCCACGCATTAACAGAACGTGCATCTGCAGCATCGCTTGCCTCGACCGACAGCGCGGAATCATTGGTGGAAAACCACGCAAATCGCAACAGAGTCTCATCCATTGTCAGCGTCACCACTCTCCCTGGGAATCTTCACAAACACACACGATCATCTGGATCCAACCATCAGAAGCAGGCTTCGACTAGTACTACTGCAGCAGCACAGCGGCCGACATCAAAGGCCTCTACACACTCTTTTGCCTATACAGACTATTCTTACAACAGTGAACGCCCACGTTCCGCCTCACAACCTGTACCAACTATTCATGAAGCACAAACAGCAACCGTCGCATCCGGAGTACAGGTCAACTACCCAATTATACGCGCGCCTTCTGCTTCCAGCTTATGGGCCTCGTCTCAAGAATACCTTCCGACCATCACGTCACGAATGAACCCACCGCGGACTCAGGTGCACCAGTGGAGCTCGCAGCTTTCAACAATCGCATCGGAATCTGAGCGCGGCTCTCGGTCAATCGAGCGAGCTTCACGCTCCTTTAGCGCACGGTCGCAATCGCAATCGCATGATGATTATCCGGCATCGGGCAGAGCGGTCATTCCGCGCAGAAGACAGACTGTTAGCAGTGTCTCCTCGTCGGACAATGTTTCCTCGGACCATACGGAATCGTCGGTCGCGGTACCCCTACCACTATTCTCCCCCCGTAACCGGTCCCTCGAATGACGATCGCCATTCCGATTCCGACTCCCACTTCGGAGAGCGTCATGACACCATCTCGCCTCTGCAGTCGCCTCCGCTGAGGATGAAGACATCGTTCATACGGAGATGGGATAGCGATTCGCGGTCGACAACTTCTTCACGGCCAAGCTCGTCGCAATCCGATCTGTCAACATTTATCGCCAACACAATCCCGACATGGGCCAGGTATGAACAGCATATGACTGATCTTTTATTGGAGCTAATCAGAGAACAGAGTGTACTACAGGCGCGGTGATCGCACGTCAATAGGTGCACCAGAATCTGTCTCGGAAACCGATGCCAGTGTACGGTTACCAACATCGCAGAGCGGAAGGACCGATACCCCATCCGAGGGGAATCTCCCATTCAGCATATACAATCCGCGAAGGCGAGCGCACCAGCGCGTGTCGGGGGCGGAGACTGCGTCCATGTCCGAAGGCCCAGTCGAGCAAGACGTCTACGTGGTCGGAGGTCCCCGACGGCACGTCTTGGAGCAGTTCACTCCGCGCCTGCGACCAGACCATCGAAGCCAAGCTCAACTCAGCGCGTGGAAAGCCCCCTCTTTCGACGAGAACTTTGGAGCCGCACTGTTCAGCCGTCAGAACAGACAGATCGTCTTTTTCTCCCTGGGCTTCATCTTCCCCCTCGCCTGGATGATCGCGTCTTTCTTACCCCTGCCCCCAGACCCCAAAACGGTCCAAGGCGCCACCGCAAGCGAATTGGACCTTGAGCAACGCTTCGATAACCAATTCGGCCCCGTCGTCGACAAATCGTTCCAGAAGGCCAATTGGTGGCGCAACCTCAACCGCGTCATGTCCGGCGTCGGCACGCTTCTCATCGGCGTGATAATAGCGCTCGCCATTCTCGCTTCTAGGATGTCCAAGTCCTGAAATAAGGGTGTTGGGCTCCTACGCCATTTCTCATATCAGCTTGCCTTTGTGTAAGCTTCACACGTCTACACGACTTTGAACATAATGCCTTTTCATGACTATGTTACGCTATTTATGTTTTGTCTTAATTACGTTTTCCTACAAGGGTACATATGTATCTACTACGGCCCTACTCGACATGACGCTATCCTGGCCTCTCGAGTACTGCGTAGCTCATGTACAATAGCACCTACCCACTCACCATCCTTTCTGTTCTGTTCATCTAGACACTCACCAGTGGCTTATTGCGTTCTAGCGTCTCGGCGGCATTGCATACCCAGCGGGCGTTTCTTACTTTTTTGGCTCGAGATTGGACGCTATGCAAGCGATCTATGGTAGCCGCTTTACAAGAGGTGGTTTGTTATTTGTGGAGGGGAGGAGAGGGCCAAGGTGGGAGGGCCAAGATCACATTGGAGATTTAATGTTTGATACTTAAATGATGGGAGTTGAGACGGATGGGATTTAACGATACCAATTGTAATTGTAGATAGTAAGCGCATCTGATGAAAGAAAAGCGCGAATAAACCACGATTGCTTTCCATTTCATCTACCGTCGGAGCATGCCAGCCTGATAACCTGACTCGGTCCGGTTCGTGCAACGTCCACTAGAGCATTGATGGGGCTACGAGGAAGTAGGGCCGTTGGCGAGGGCGTACCGTAGGGCGAAGATGGACGGGGTGTCCTGGGTTGGAAGATCGGAGCGCGAGTCAGTAGGTACAAGGCGGTGATTAAGGTACAAACAAGGCGATGAGTGCCTCACTACTTTAGTATATGGTTAATGACGTCGTGGTTAACGCTTTCAAGGCGTCCCTCCCTCCCTTCTTTTATCTAGTGGCCTGGCCGATGCTATGTTGTAGAAGGTCGGCGGAAGGTCGGCGGCTGTGGGTTTGGTCGGCTGGTTGAGGAGGGCTTGCGGGCGTGTAGGTTCCGTACCATAGGTAGAATGACGGATGTGGTATGCGGTTCTGAGGACTTGGGCGCCACTTGTACTGTTGTTTTCGTCGAGGTGAAGATACAGTGTGGAGAGAGTGAGGACTTTGCTTTGGAACGGGAGGGGTGAGTGGGATGGGGAGTTTGGGAGTCTGGGAGTGTGCAGGAGGGATGCGGTCCTTGGGCGTTGAGCTGGAGTGGGATGTGAAGTAGGTGAAGGGGCTGAAAGACGCATGGCTTGATGTCTAAAGATGGGATGCAGTTCACCAGTTTGGAAGACGCGCATGGCTTACTATCTCGAAGATATGATGCAGTAGTTCATCAGAACCCCATAGTCAAGCGCTATATCGCCCAGCCCAGGAAGGTCGTCTCGCCACTCGTCGCGCTTTGTGCGCATCCTCAGATCTCCAGGCGATGCATTCCGGTCTCGTCCAGATCGCGCTATTCACCTCCAATGCAACCCTCACCATAAAAGTGAACGTAGAGGTAAAAGTTAGCATAAACACACACAACCATAAACATATCATACCTATGGTAACCCGCCATCTCACCACCTCACCTCTCTCCCAAGAAAGAAAAGAAAAGCAAAAAGAACAGTAGGCTCCTGTCCGCCCGCGGGATCGAACCGCCAATGAGTCGGGCAGGATCACCTAAAGTTCAGGTATAATACACGTAGGTAACCAACCCGCCAATTATCAGACTAGGTATCGTACGAGGATTAGCTTGACGATGATGATATATATAGACTACGCGGATAATTTCTGTCACTTTGTGAGTGGGCGTTTGTGCGAGAACTGCCGGGTTATGTCTACGTTCACCTTTCACTTTAGTCGGTAGCGTGCTTTCTGCGTTTGCGGGCCAAGTTGTTTGACGTAGGAAGTGCAAGATGAAGGACTTGTACACGACTCTTTGAGAAGCGCTCTATCTAAGAGAATGTTGGATTAACCTAGGTGAAAGGAAAGATATTTTGGAAAAGCAGTAGACGTATAGTACGTTCGAATGCTTTATAATGTCCGTTGATGCAGTAGCAACTTCCAGAGGATATGTCTGGAGTTGAGACGGATTGATTCTCGTGCTGGGACGCGGCAAGCTGCTAGGTCAAGAAATGGGTGATCCCAAGAAGCTGCAGGGTAATGCTTTTTGCACGGTGTTCGCTGTGTTATCCATAAACGCTAGAAAAGGTTGAATCTGTTCAGGGCGAGGGACAAGGCGCAAGTGATATTCTGGGAAAGAGCACAGAGCACGGTATTCCACTAGCGCTGTTTCCACCTCTGTATATAAAGACGTTCAACTTTCAATGTTGTGCCTCCCGACGAAAACCAGACCTTTCGTATCGAAAGCGCGAGTCGACCAGTCCGCATACTCTACGACTTGATTACTCGAGTTAGAAAGGTTCGTGGTTGCCTATCGCCTTCTAAGCAGTACTGACACTGAATAGTCAAGAACTCAATCTCAGAAGTTAAGATGGGTCACTTCGACGACAACTTCCAGGAGATTTGCGACGAGATGTACGAGGAGCAGACGGAGCACGAGGCTGGGGAGGAGGCAGAGGCAGAGGCACAAGAGCAGGCCGAAGCCGAAGCCGAGGCTGAGTACGAAGCTTTGCAGGACGCCGAAGAGGAGCAGCAGGCGGAAGAGGAGCAGCAGGATGGCCAGGAGGGCGAGGACGAAAAGTGAGGCCCTGAACGGTAAGAAGTCCCTTTTACATATTATCTGCGTGGTACTAATGCTAGGACAGATAGTCGAGTCTTCTATGTGCCTTGAGCACTGGTCAAGACTCAGGGGAGAAGCGTGAGAGGCATGGCACGTTTGTGCGTAGCGACGCATATTATGGATGCATGGGTACCGAATTATGAATGCCGACGAGAGAGTAGGGCGTCTTGCTTGGATAGTGTAGCTCGTCAGCCCATACTAGCAGTCACCAATCAAGTATTCGAAACAGTCTGTCTTGTGTATGCAGACTCAATATCCAGTCCTGATTCTCTTGTCGCGACACTTGAAAAGACAGCATTCGGTGCTCACCTGGTGCTTCTATAAAGCAGAGGGCTGATGAGGCAAGCTGGACTATAGTTTCATGTTGTAGCTCAGAGATTGACCTTTGTACCGTACAGCGCGCACATTGCTCGTCAGCTTTTGCATTGCTCCCCGTCATTGTTGTACACCTGATCCCAACGATCCGAAACAATTATGGGAACCACGTTCAGCCAACCTTGGGTTGTACAGTCCACGACTGTGTCCAAGCGGTAAAGTCTGGAGTCATCCATCCCACAGAAAGAGTCACCGAAGTCTACGTGGCGCAGGCACAGCGCGCTCAGAATGATTCATACGCGCTAGCCGCTTGCGGATGTGAGGGGCGGCCGGACGCCCCTCCCGAAAGTCATTTGAAAAGCAAGCCTTCACACGACATTTTGCGCACATCGAGCTCTCAAGCTTCTACCGCGACAACACACCTGCTTCTATACTTTTGCTTCTCATACCACCCTTCTACCACATATTCACAGCTACTAAACCGGAATCTGAACAATATGGCGGTTCGCGCTCAATTCGAGAATTCCAACGAGTAAGTTTGCCCCGCTGGAGTTTGGAGGACTGCAAACACAAGGGAGCAGCTGGCAGGTAGAGCTTGCGCTAATAATTATGCGTAGGGTTGGCGTATTTTCCACACTTACAAATGCGTATGCGATTGTCGCAGTCGGAGCTTCAGAGAACTTCTACAGGTGCGTTGGAGCGTCTCCACTAGCCAGACCTTGCCTGTAGCTGGTCGCAAAGGCATACTCTAGGCAACGATTGATTACTAACATACACGCGACAGTGTCTTCGAAGCCGAACTCCAAGACGTCATACCCATCTGCCATGCTACGATAGCAGGCACAAGGATAGTCGGTCGATTGACCGCAGGGTGCGTTCGCACGCGACCCTTTTCAAATGTTAGCTAAATATCCTTAGCAACAAGAAAGGTCTCCTCGTTCCCACCACTACCACCGATCAAGAACTCCAACATCTCCGCAACTCGATCCCCGACGAAGTCAAAATCCAGCGAATAGAAGAGCGACTCTCTGCCCTTGGCAACGTAATATGCTGCAACGACCATGTCGCACTCGTACATCCGGATATTGAGCGCGAGACCGAGGAGATAATAGCAGATGTGCTGGGCGTGGAGGTGTTCAGGCAGACGATCGCGGACAATGTGCTGACGGGCAGTTACATGGCGTTGAGCAACCAGGGCGGCATTGTGCACCCGAAGACGAGCATTCAGGACCAAGATGAGCTGAGTAGTTTGTTGCAGGTGCCTCTTGTGGCCGGCAGTGTGAACCGCGGTAGTGCGGTAGTGGGCGCGGGTATGGTGGTCAATGACTGGATGGCTGTGACGGGTGAGTCTATCATCAAAGAAAATCACGATAACGGGGTACTAACTTTGGTCAGGGCTTGATACTACTGCGACGGAGCTTTCAGTTGTCGAATCTGTTTTCAGGTTAGGAGAAGGCAACGGTCCCAGCGCGATCAACACCACACACAAGGATGCGATGGTGGAGTCTTTCTACTAAATCATTTCTTTGGTTGGCAAAGAGCTTGGCTACTTGGTACAAAGTCCTCACTCCGCTTTCAGAAGTTCGCGGTATGTAGTGAGGCACGGAACAGGGCGTCTGGGGGAACACGCATGCGAATGAGGCTTGCTATGTCTTGACGTACTTTTGGTGTAAAGAATGCATTGATACCATACCGCCAGCACTTGTGCGCTTAGAGATTGCAGTGGTTCGTGATCGCATCTAACAACTTTTGAGATTATGACATGCCATTTCAGCACCTGAATGCCTGCAGTCACTGGCTTTCGATAGCTATGTATGCGAAAGCAGAATGAATGCCCTCTCATGTTAAGATGAAGAAGCGTTGGTAAGTCGAATGTAGGAACATTCACGTGGCCCAACCCGCCTGATAAACATGTCCAAGGTTGTGATTTAACATTATATGGTTGACGTTCATGCTTACGCGAGAGGCTCCCGTATGCTGTGGGACCGCGGCGTGCACCCCGCCATGTAGGTCCGTAGGGCTGAAGGCGGTGAAAGCGATCGCCGTGGCTTGGCACACTGACGCCAAACTTCCTGGAGCCTTTGCGCCTTCACAGCACACATTCTCAAAACCGATAGAGAAGACAGTCCTTCTAAACCAGCTTCTTCCACAGCTGCTGGCTTTCTTATGGATCTGTCAACCTGTTACCGCTCAACAACTTGAGCCTGGAATAGGCGTCCAACCCAAAACAACGACTCCGCCGCACGCCCACCATGTCACAACCACAGTCCAAAGCGCTCGCCAAGCGAGACGCGTCTACCGCTCTCATGCCACCTCCCCCAGCACCGAAACGAATAAAGAGGCCTTCTGTTGTTCTTGACGAAGACACATACACATCCGCCATTTCCCATATCATTCGCCGCGACTACTTTCCCGGACTGGCCGAGATGGATGCCCAGCGCGAATACTTGAGCGCACTGGACAGTAAAGACAAAGGATGGATAAGAGAAGCAGGAAAAAGGCTGACGGATGTCATGACGCCCGTTCCTGGTAGAAGAGCGAGGGCAACGAGGTTCGAGAGCAAGGGTGCGGATGCAGGACGAACACCAAGTGTATGGGGTACAGACACGCCGCGGACGCAAGCTGGTGATGAAGAAAAAGAAGAGGATGAAGAGGGCCTTGGAAAACTGGACAATGTAGACCTGGACATGGGTCTGGGAGCCTTCCAAGCAAAGTACACATCCGAAGACCAAGAAAGCTTCAACCAGATCCTCGACCGCGCGAACAAAAAGCGCTTCGAGAAGAACGCCTGGATCCACGACGGCAACAAGTACGCCTCCAAACAGCGCCTCGCGCAGCAGAAGGTGCTCGAAGCGCGCAAGCCTTCCACCGATCTTATCCTCCGCCCAAGCCAGGACCTCGACATCGACCGCCCCGCAGCTCCAAACTCCCACAAACACACCGCCTTCAACACTCTCATGTTCGGGCCCGACGGCATAGAACCCTGGGCACCCACCCGCGCCCAGCGCGCCGAAGACGCCTCCCTCGCACCACCAAAGCGCGTCCTCCACCACAACACACGCCTCCCCACTGAAGACACCGAGCCCAAACGCCCGCCCAGCCCCACGCTGTCCTCCGTCCGCGACGCCATCGCAGGCCGCCCGCGCCTCACCGCCAGCGAAGGCGGCTACACAGGCAACGAGACCCCGCGCGTAAACGGCTACGCCTTCGTCGACGCACATCCCCGTCCGACGACTCCGACGAAGAAGAAGCGCCCACAGACCTCCTCGAGCGCTTCGGCGCAAAAGGCAGCAGCGCTGCTACACCGTTCACCATGCACGAGTCTACTGCGCGCGAGAAACTGCACCACAAGATGGTAGACAAGATAGCGTCTTCGCGGCGGCCTGAGAACGCAGCCAGCCCTGCGGAACGAGCAGTTTCGGACAGGGTCTAGGCATCTTCAAGGGGAGGCGAAGACGCCGCGGTTTTTGTCGGCGCCGACGCCCGCGATGAGGGCGGGGATGACGCCTGGGGGTGGGGGCAGGCATGCGGGGATTGACGCCTGCGGCGCAGAGGCTGTTTGAGAGGGTGGGGAGTACGCCGAAGGGAGGGGCGAGGGGGATTTCAGGGCGGTGCGGCAGGGGGGAAGCAGTGGGCTACGCCTACGCCGAAGGCGAGGAGGATTCCTAGGTATTGAGGGAGGAGCGCTTACGATTTGATACCCTATAGATCTCATGAACTGTTATCGTTATAGAATACGTGAATCGACATGTTGTGAATCAGTGACATGACACGATATCACAAGTTAGGCTACTGGATTGCTCATCGCGGGGTAACAAGAAGCACCGTAGCATCACCATACAGCAAGACGAGGATTTCACTTCTGGAAGAATCGCATTATACAAGTGCCTTGCCAGGCTGACACCATACCACCACTACCAAAGGGGACTCATGCCAGAAATCCATCCGTGGTGTCCCCCCCAAGCGCAGCACCAAGAACAAGAACAACAACAAAAAAGTAGCGCCGAAGAAACCTCAAAGCCGAAGCCCGGGTACCCGCAACCGCGCCTCTGTGCTATGCAAACGCCAATGCTGGAAAACGAAAAACCAGAGACGTATTCTGAGCCCATCAGATATAGAGCTGCTGGTATATAGATAAGGGGAAGGAAGCGACATTTTGAGTCAAGCTAGAGTACATTAACACCAAAAGGGGACGTACAACCAACGAAGCAACGACTAACCGCCTCGTCGACGCGTAGAATCCGGCCCATTGTAGGGTCTAAACTGTGATCCAGGCGCATGATACGACCGGTACGGACGACGCGATTGGCGTACAGGGCCTGACCCTGGCTCAGGAGGACGCTCGGAAGAGGGTTCATTCTGCCGCGGTGCGTTTGCGTCGTATGAAGAGTTTGGCTGAGGTGCCGCGTGGTGTTGCGGTGGAGAATACGCGGACGGAGGTGCTTGGCCAATGAAGGCCATACTCGGTGGCTGAGAATGTGGAGGTGGAGCCATGTTCGCCGGCAGGATCGGTTGGCCGCCGTACTGATGGATTTTCAGGGGCGGGTAGGGCGTTGAGGCGTTCGTCGCTGTAGCTGGAGGGGGCGGAGGTGCCTGGAAACTACCTGGCGGCGGGACATAGCCTCCTTGATGGGATGGCCCGCTGTAGCTGGGCGTGTAGTGTGATGGAGGTGGCGCAGGAGGAGGCGCTTGTGATGTTGTTGGATAGCTCGGCTGAGGAGGCGGCTGAGGAGGCTGATACGCAGGCCTTGGTGGCGCGGGGTCGTAATGTGCGAAGCGAAAGTTTATAGGAGCACTGGGTTGCCCTCCGGAGGGTTTGGAAGGAATAGTCTGGCTGATGGACGGAAGCTGGGGCAGGGCCGGCCCCGGAGCACTAGGCGCAGAGAAAGGGCTCTGATGCGGAGGTACCGTATTGCTTTGTCGTGGACTTGCCGCAAAAGGTTGTGGGGGAGGTTGCTGTGCCTGCGAGCCACTCAGACGCCTATCACGCTCCCAGTGTGATGATCCTGGATCTTGAGAGCCTCGTCGTGGGAGATATGCTGGTGCCGCATTCGGCGACTGTTGGTATGATGGGGGCGCTGTCGATGGGGACGCATTGTAGGTGTTCGAAGCTCTGCGTGTTTCTCTTGTATTGTCTGCTTTTTCGGCTGGACCCGAAGGAGTGAAGGGCTGCGAGAGTAGAGGTGGAGCTGTCATCTGAGTCCGCTCTCGAGGCGCAAAAACGGAAGTCTCTGCACGTTGACTTGTAACGTTCTTCCCGTCAGGCTTACTCTTGAAATTGAGCATCTCGCGGAGCATATGCAGAGGGTCCTTTCTCTTTAGCTCTTCAAGACTCATTGGTCGTATGAAACTTGGTGTTTTTGAAGACGGCTCGGGGTACGCTCGCGCAGATGCGGGTGAAGAATAAGCTTCTCGTGTAGACATCGATTCCCTGTAAGCTGCCGGTGTGGATCGCTCCGGCTGCACGTCGTGCTGATGCATGATAGAAGACAGTCCGAACAGTCCACTTCGTGAGGGTGTAGCTCCTTGGCTGGCACTTATGCGATGCGAAGTCACATCACTAGGTGTCTGTTCGACTGAGGCTGCTGGAGGAAATCGCGAAGTTGCGGGAGCAATGTCTGTGTCATTGTTAAGCATGTCCATGACGCGGTGGGTGGACCGGGATGGCGTCTCCTTGGTTGGCGCAATCTGCTCTTTGACAGGCCTAGGGTATTCCATCATACCGGCGGGTTTTTGTTGTGCTACCACATTCTCCGATTTCTTGGACATAGGATTCAAGAAAGCAGCAAACGGCCCAGTGGGTTGCTTGAGTGGTGATGTCGTCTGGCCGATCTCCATTGACGGTGCCTGTCGACTATCTGCAGGGATTGAAGCCTTACTACGGGCAGGTTGTAAGCCTTTCCCTTCGACAGTGTTGCGAGCGGCATCTGCCGATAGGGATGCGAGCACAAATAGAGCATCGGCCTGCTCATTGGGAATGACCGTGGGTGCCGGAGGCCCGAGCGCGGTGTTCTCGATATCATTAGCCGCGTCAATTAGATCCTTGATGTTCTGATGAGCAATGGCTTCAGCTCTATCCGGACCAGTGAAGGTTGCGAAACCAACAGGAGTAGGCGTTTCGAGAATCGAATCGTCTGCGTCCTCATCCTCGGTGATGAAATGTCTCAGTGAGCCACCGAACAGTGCTCGACGAAGTTCATCGTCAAGCAGGTGTTCGGACTCCACGTATGCTCGGCTGCGGGAAGCGAACTTCGAGCCGACACGATCATCAGTATGCAATGGTGGGAACGCGAAACGGGCTGGGGGAAGGATGTTGTCTTCGTCCTCGGTACCCGCTCCATCCTGACTCTTCCTGGACTCCCGTTGAAGTTGTTTCGCCCGATGGAAACATTGCAGCAGCAGATCTTCTTGGAGGTCATAGACTCGTTGAATGTACTTTTCTTTCGCAATGTGTCTTTCGGCTTCGATCACACGCTCAAGCTGTGCGAGCTTCTCTCTTCGAAGCGCTTCAACCTGCGCAAGCCGACTTGCTCTGTACTGGTCAAGAGATGCCATGAGGGGTTCGTATTCAGGACATTGCTTGTGAAACTGGGGGTCATCGTCAAGTGATGTAGTCGTTCGACTCGAAAGTTCTTCCAGGATGTTTTTCTGTAACTTGGCCAGGCTACGATAACTCATTTTCAGATTCAGTTGACGTCGTAGGTCCACCTCAACATTAATGTCGGCGTGAGGCGCACGACGGCGTCCAGGAAGCCGCCTTCCCATCTTGGCCGGTGCATCGCCATTGGTGGGGAGAACATGATGCAGATTTTGGCTGTTTTCGACTTCCAGAACTTGCTCCGGTGAATTAGGTGCAGTTGATGCATCTGTCAATTCTGGTAGTTGATCTGTCTCAGCGGGCGTCTGCGTTGTCGTCCTTCGTTTCTTCCTGCGCGGTTGCTGTTCGGAAGTGTCGCTCTGGGTCCGGGTAAGAACACCGTCTGCGCGTGATTTGCTTGACTCGAAGGATCCATCGGATGCGCGCCTCTTTTTAGGCGACACATTGGAGGCATCAGTCGCATCGCGCGGATTAGACATGGAAGACTCGGGCGCATTAATTCCATTTATCGCGGCGTGGACCTGATCGGCGAAGGAGTCTGTACCAGAATCGGTTGAAAGTCGGTTGCGCTTGGTTGGTCGCTCATCCTCGATACCTGAGTGGCCATCTTCGGATCGCGACAAGTCGCCAAGTGAGCTCCGTCGACTGTTAGAGCTAGCGAATGATGGAGCGCCAGAGCTATCTTGGTTTGAAGCCGTTTTGACAGCTCGTCGGGTTTTCATATGGAGAGGTTCTGAAGGATGAAGACGCGACATCTTCGGTCCAGGGAAACCTGCACTATTTCTTCGCTTAGGGGAACTAGCCGCATTGGCTGCGCCAAGGAATTGCATGTTAGCATTGATGCGCTGGAGGCGAGTTGCGGATGGGGGAGATGTTGAGAGATGGCTCACCTGGTAGTGTTTTGAGCGATGCGATGGTGGATGTCTTTGTTGCTTTGTTCTTGCGCTTCGGCGGCATGTTGGTAAGATGAATTCTGGAACAAGCAATCCTTTAGCCTGTCATAAGAACGCTGCAGGTATCCCAACTGCGGGTTGTATGTGAAGGCGAAGCAAGCATAGGCAGACTCACGAATTCTACTGCTTGCTCCTCCTGGTCAAAGAATGTTTTGTTTGTAGCGTTGGCGCCGTGGTGAATCTGCAGGCCTGCATGGTCAGCCTCTTCATCCAAGACTCGAATTAGGCGAGATGCGAAACGCCAGAAAACTTGCAACTTGAAGTGGAGATAATCCGTGTACGTGAGAAAACTGCCGTTGAGCGGCTACTCGTTGATCGATTGGGATCTGAAACTTGGGGGCTGAGTGTGAGGAAAGAAGAAAGCTCATACCTGATGTCCGGGGCCTCCGTGGCACGATGTCGGAAGGGATAACGTGTGCAGAGGATTTGACGCAAGGCTAGACTATCATTCTCAAGAAAGCGGCGATATGTAAGGCGACTTCGCAATCATCCAGCCTAGTATACTCAACAGGCCGTGAGGAAGAGAAAAGAGCGCCGGAAAAGAAGGAGCGAGAAGAAGTAGGCCTGGGTGCACTTGCACGTGGCCTGCGTCGACAGAGGTAACGGAAAAGATGCCACAAACTGTACAAACGAGCAGCAGGTCTTGACGCCTGTGGGAGAGCGTGAGTGAGGTTGAAGCAAAGATGCTCGCGGATGGTCGCAATTGCCCAGCTGGAACTTGCGCTAGCCTGAAAAGAGAGCGAGGAAAGTAAACGCCACAATGCCGCTTACTGTGTCTAGGCGCGGGTGAATGAGCAGTCGAATGGACAATAGCAGAATAAAAAGATTCTCCAACCACTTCAGGCTGGCTGATGGTCCTTGCGATCGATTGCAGAGACGTGAATGCGTAACAAGTTGCCGTCTCAGAGAATGGACCAACCCGGACCTTTCCCGAAACGGCAACGTTAATCTGTGCCAAACTTTTGAAGGCCGGCGGCGATGCACCTTCGCAGTAGGTACTCCGAGGAGCATCACCGAGACACTGAGTTGCTACAGGCTTCGTCAAGCCTGTAGACTTGGTTTCTTGTTTTCATACGCTGTACTGAAGGCTGCGCTGCTTCAAGCCATGTCTCAAAAACAAACGTCATTAGCCGTGGTCACCAGGCGAGCATTCGGCCGCAAAAACTTCCACGTCTCTGAGTGACTTTTCCTGTCACGACATGTGGCAAACCGCCTGACAATATCACTCCCTTGTTTATAGCTTTTGAACGATCGTGGAGTAACACAGTAGTTCATTCGAACTCGAAGTTGTCTGTATTCGAACATAAGCCGTTCGCACTTGTCTGCATCTAACGCACGATTCAGTCATTGTGCTTCTTTCAATTATCATACTTGCTGTACTGAAAAACTTTGTCATGGGACTCGAGAACCAGCATGCGATCCGGATGGACTCGCCATTGCACGATATACGAGCGACTGACAGGCAGGCACTCAACCTACCCACTGCCTGGGGGAAAGCGCAATCGTGAGATTCATATAGCATAGGAGAATTGAATACACAATCTGCTCGTCGTACTACAGAACTTACTTTTCAACCTCCAACTCTTGAACATCTCGATAACGCACCACCCTACAGGTACCTACATCCAATACGAGAACCATGGCATGCACATCCACGCCTCCCAATACGCGCCGACCTGCACACAGCCTTGCCCATCCCATCCTTCGCGAGGATCACGCCCGCATATTCCAGCACCACACCCTCCACCCCACCGCATCCATCTCCCACCACCTAATAAATATTCATCAAATCCCATTCCATCCTACACAAATCCCCAAAATCGCAGCCTCTCCCCATCCCAACCCACCCCGTCAGTCATCCTCTTCCCAAATGCTCCCATTGGCCGCCCAAGCCATGCACGTCAGCCGCTGCAGCCGAGTGGAGCTGGCTCGCGTCCCTCCCCTGGAGCCAAGCCGGGATTGGCAAGGCACACGACCATGCGCGTGCGCGTGCGTTGCGCATGAATATGAGTTTTGTGAGGGATGGGTGGGGGTTTGATGGCATTATAGGCGCATTGATGGCTAATAATACAAGGACGTATATATAAAAGCCGCGAGGTCTTTTTCGCCCAACCTTGCCATCACCCCTTCAAACCGCAAGTCACGATGCCGAAATCGACCGGGAGGTTTGGGCGGATGAGTAAGGTGTGGCCGCGTGGAGGAGGTAAAGGGCACGGGACGTGTGCGAGTGCGCGGGATGCGTTGCAGAGCATGACTGACTGATGTCGTGAGAAACTTCACATTTGGATGAGGAAACGTTCACGGTCGGTTAAATCAACCGAGTGGTAGCAAAATAGCCCTCATCGCGTATGTAGACATCTCATTGAAATGCCGTCTGCGCAACAGACTCGCGTCTTTATCTACACAATCCTCTCACACATCGTCAGAGGTTATCCAGGTTGTATAATTGCAGACTCGGGTTTCCGTACAGCGAACTGCTCGACAACCGCGAGCCCCAACCTGCCAGCCCTCCCATCACTAATACAATAAAAGTTAAGGCTGCTGTGGTATCACTATAAGGGTACAACAGCCGAGGCCCATCCCTTTTGAATCTCGCAACGCCAGCCCCAGGCGCTAAGGCGACAATGCCCGTAGGCAGATAGAACGGTAAGGAAATTGAATGTATGCTCCATAGGAGCAATGGCGAGGTTAGACCCGCTGTGACAGTAGGAAAGAGGTCGTATCATAACGCATGAGATGCGGTAGACATCATGCTATGTGAGGTAGCCGGACCGTGGGCATAGCTCTGTGTGCGGTAGTGGTGGCGTACGACGCCCATGTGTATGTTCATCGACTGGTGTCTATGTGGAGGCTGACCTTCTTCCGCTGACTCCCGCTCACACTGCTTCTTGGTGAAGAGTTGAGGACGAAATCAGGGATCGGAGGGGTCATCTGCCTGCTGGGAGGTGAAGGGCTTCGCGAGGTCGATCGCTCGGAGAGGCGGCTGTAGGTACGCTCATTTACGAAACTTCGTTGATGAGCAAGAGCCGGGCTTGCAGCGCGGCTGTTCGGGTTCGAACGGCTACTGTTGGAGCGCATTCGACTGTAGGGACGCGGCGGGCAAGTAATGACTTGGTTGGCAAGCGGGCTTGCAATAATGCTCGTTCCTGGTGTAGTTGCGGGCGCCGGTGTCGGGCTTTCACTCCTGAAAAGAGGGTGGATATGGGCTTCACTCCCTGCTGGACTTGGTGGACGTGATGTGTCGAGTGCGAGCTTGGGCGGAGGTGGCAGCTCTTCGTCGTCTTCCATGGGGAACGGGCCATCTAACGCCCGAGCAGGACTTGCTGGTCGGCTTCCGGGAATGGGTTCAAGGGCTGTCCCTCGAGATGGCATTAGCGTCGACGACAAGGCAAGCTGTGCGGCGGCAGCGTTGCTCTGCGCGTCAACCTCCCACGAATCAAACGCGTCAGACTGAGATGCACTGTTGATAGACAATCCATCAGAGTGGATGCTGTGGACATCGCGGTTGAACGAAGGCCTGTTGACAAGCTTGCTTCGCGACGAAATGGGTCGTACGACTTGCTGTAGAGAATCTCTCCATGTCCTCAACGATTGAGACGACCGGTTGGACCATGTTGGTGAAGGAAGAGCGGCGAGAGGAGAGGACGGCTGGGCGGGCTCCAGCATATATAGGTTCGCCGTAGGTGTAGAATAGCGCATCTCAGACATTACAGAGTCGCGAGGCCCGGATACCTCCACCGTCTGGACGTGCTGTTTTGACCTACACCACAAGGGTGAAGAAAATAGGACAATCTGACTCAGGCAAGCCAACAGCCAAATAGCGATCTGAGCTGATGAACTACCACTCCAATCCGCAATGGCGCTATGGTACTTCTTGTGATCCAACTCTTGCTGATGTAATTTGATAGTGATCATCGATGCCAACGATATGACCAAAGCCACAGCAGAAAGTAACACACAAGATATGGCGAGGAGCTTGGAGGCTTGTGGCGAGTCCTTGATGATTCCTTCTCTTGTCCAAGCATACTGAATTGAGAAGACCGTCACTGCGCCGAGGGCACCAAGGTCGAAAGCGCTCGCGGTACATGCTAGCCCGAGCAAGGAGGATTGAGCAGCAGATAATGACACTGCATCGAGAATGTTCAAGATGGTGTCAGCGGCGGTAGTAGACCATGCTACCGCGCCGAAAAGTGAAAAGTAAAATCTTCTTGAAAACATGTTGCCTGCAACCAGACTCAGTGGCGGCGGTGTCGTACGTATCCTTGATGTGACTCAGTCCCTGATGTATCCTCCGACTTTTGCCCAATGTTACACAAAGATCCTAATCTAGCCGTGGACGAGCGTCGAGGAAGGTAGTCAAGACGACCAATGACCAAGGAGGGGTTAGTGGGATGAGTGTCGAAAAGTCATTGGTTCCTCCCAGAGGCGCGGTGATGGGGTGATATTGTGGATTGGATGAAACCAGAAACCAGAAACTAGATCAGATGGTTGTACGGTAGAAATATCAGGCTCCTGCGAAGCCGGTCGTAGCTGGTCTAGGCAAAAGGCACACGAGACTGAACGCGTGTGAGGCACGCGAGAAGATATTAGTATACTTAGTATACTATCTCAGCGCGGTTGAGAGCGACGCGGAGGCCGAATCGGGAAGGCTGACGTTCACCCAATGGAGCGGTTGCAGTAGCCCGGAGCCGGCTGATGTTGTTGAAATGAAGCAAACAGCCAAAGGGTCCAACCACGAGAAAGAGTGACGGACGAACGACTGTTAGAAGCGAATGTGAGGAACGTAGGTCGAGAGGTTAAAACGAACGGAGGGCAAGAAACATTGGACGGCGCAGGGAAGTGTGGGAACTCTGACAGAAGTAATAAATTTAGACGGGAGCAGGCGGGCCATTGTTTTGTGGGCGGCGTCCTGCAGCACGCGTTGAACGTGGTGGAGCGCGCAAGGATACGAAGGGGAGATCCCTGATGCGTTACAGGCATCTCTTACATGCGATGGCGAAGCGGCCGGTTTGCACCACGGATTGCGCATCTTGGGGTAACTCAAGCGTGCTGCTGGCCCATGAATTCGAGACCTGAGACGCATGGGAACATTGGCGCTGTACGATGCCGTCAAGTGGCCCGCGAGAGGGCGCATTGCAGGGAAGCGACACAGCACGCAACTTGAAGAAGGCCCATGCAACGAAAACGACTCGTGTGGAGATTCAGCCCACCAACGTTGCGGAGACCAATTGTAGTCATGGGCTCTACCGTGCCGGTTGTCGCAGGAGTCGGCCCTACAGATTGAGGTTAGGCTCGTCACGCTTCATGATGCCGACATGTCATAGTCGGCGGCCTCATTTCCCACGCGTTGTTTGTTTGCTGTTGCTTTTCCAACAACACAAACATGGCAGACTCAGCCGTTGCTGAAAGACATGGCGGCAGTGCTGAGGGCGCTCCTGGAGGGCGAAATGGAGGTATCACCGGATCGATAGCGCCTTCTGTGGTGTTGCATCGCACAGCATGCAACGACCAGTCCACAGCACTATGGGCGATTGAGCACAAAACCGATCATATGGTGCGGACGGAAGGCGAAACAACTTCCATGCTTCTGTGGCGAGTCGTGGCGATGAAACAAACAAGGAGCGCGACAACAAACAAACTTCGCGCGCGGATGCGGCTGTCGGGGCGACACCTCGATTGATGAGCGCGCGATGAAGGACCCGGCACTAGCGGAAATTATTCGATGTGCATCAAAAGTTCTAGACGCACGGCACGTGAGAGCAAGGCACAGGATGTCGGAATCAGTTCGGCAACAGCCAATGTCGTCACATCTACTTGGCGCCCCCAAGGCTGCCTCAGGCACCATTCATCTTCGGAAGAATGGTTTCGCCGGCTGTCCCGCCTCGCGGTTCGAAGGGCGCCTCGCCGGGTTGGGTGACGATGGCGGTTCTGCCTGCGGACTTGCTCCCTCACCCAAACGCTGCAGCATACATATCTTCACCCACAGTGTCCGGACCTGTATACCACGGACCGCTTCCCTAGGCAAACGCGATTGTAGCTTCCCGTTATATAATCCCGGGGCAACTGCCACCACCTCGTCCCCGCCTTCACTTTCTCCCCCACCTAATCTCGACCCGCCACACAACTTGCCCTCCACCACCACCATCATGAAGATTACCTTCAAGGTACGACCTATCTATCTTTGCCTACACGGATGAATTTGACGTCGATTGCAGGATCTCAAACAGAACAAGTTCGCCATCGAGGCCGAGCCATCGGAAACGGTACTGTGGACTTCATCTTCCGCATCGCCACAGCATCAGTTGCTGACACATGACAGATTGGCGAGCTCAAGGCCAAGATCCAGGCGGACAAGAGCTGGGAAGTCGCCCAGCAGAAGCTGATTTACTCCGGTATGCCCGCCACTGCGGACTTCGAAGCCCTTCGTAGCAGAGTCTGACCATCATATAGGCAAGATCCTCCAGGACGACAAGACTATCGAATCCTACAACATCGAGGAGAAGGGCTTTATTGTGTGCATGGTGTCTAGGGTTTGTACTACTTTTCCACTGGCAGGTGCCTGCTAACAGCACTGCAGCCGAAGACGCAAGCCGCCTCCTCAAGTAAAGCTGCTCCCGCAACACCAGCGCCAGCGCCTGCTCAGACCCCTGCCGCTCCCGCTGCCCCAGCACCCGCACCTGCAGCTGCCCAGAATGCCCCTGGCACACCCTCACCAGCCCCGGCCTCAGACAGGCGATTCGATGATCCGTCGGCGTTGACCATGGGCAGTGAGCGCGATGCTGCTATCGCCAATATGGAGAGCATGGGCTTTGCGCGTGCCGACATTGATGCAGCTATGCGTGCTGCTTTCTTCAACCCCGACCGAGCGGTTGAATACCTCTTGACTGTATGGATTATATGATCGTTCCTTCTAGACTACATGCTAAGCGGCACCAGGGCATCCCCGAAAGCGCCGTCCAGGAGCAACAACAAGCTCAAGCGCGTGGTCCAACGTCTCCTCCTCCCGCCACCGGTGGCAACACTGCCGCTGCCGCGCCCTCAGCTCCGACCTCTGGCGGCGACGAACCCATAAATCTGTTCGAGGCAGCTGCCCAAGCCGGTCAGGGTCGAGGTGGCGCAGGTGGTGCTCGATCAGGAAATACCGGTGCCGCCGCTGGAGCCGGTGCTGGAGCTGCTCTCGGCAGCAATAGCCTGGACTTCTTGCGTAACAACCCGCAATTTCAGCAATTGCGGCAGGTGGTACAACAACAGCCGCAGATGCTCGAGCCTATTCTACAACAAGTCGGCGCTGGCAACCCTCAGCTGGCCCAGTTGATCACCAACCACCCAGATCAGTTCCTGCAGCTGCTTGCAGAGGATGCTGACGAGGATGCGCCGCTACCACCAGGCGCTCAGGCCATAAGTGTCACCGAGGAAGAGCGTGAGGCAATTGAGCGTCTTTGCCGTCTAGGCTTCGAGCGCGACCTTGTCATCCAGGCTTACTTTGCGTGCGACAAGAACGAGGAGCTAGCCGCAAACTTCCTCTTTGACCAGCCGGATGACGGTGATGATCAGTGAGCGGTACACGGAGGACGCGAACCCAATCTCAACACACCGATGCACTCAAAGCCTCTCATGAAAATCATCAACATCAACTGATGTCAAGTCAAGTCACGGTGTCTGTTTACCCGAAACACGAACACGGTTACAGCCATTACTATGTTTGGACATGTGGGAGTCTCCTTTATGAAGATCATGATACCCTCCGCGATGTGGGCGGCGGGCTCTTTACGAGGTGAAAGTGTAGATAGCTCGGCATGAGTGAATGCCGGTTCTCAGAGGCTAGGTATCGAGAATGAAAAATCCATGAATTCCCAATGAAAGCTCGTCACACTGTGTCTATGGTGGTGCTACTGCGCGAATGTAACCCCGGACTGCACGGCATGTAGAGAGAGGTGAGCGACTTCCAAGTTTGTGTTGCTTATCCTGGGTGGTACGGGGACCTGGATGTGGCACGCTTTTTCTTCACGATCTGATTGATGGGTGGGAATATTGGACTGCGGGTTGCAGGTTGCAGGCCTACGAACGAACCTTGCCGGCGAGTACGTATGACCGAGATGATTATTTCCGGGAGGACGCAGGGAAACAAACATCAGCGTGCTTGATTTGGCACGTCGTCTTATGAAAACGAAACATGCGATAACGTCCGTCAGGAGTATGATCGTCATTGGCAGGTTGGATGTATATTGGGCAAGAGGCAGGGATTGGGGACCACGGAAATTTGTGTGCTTGATTTCAGGTTGGATGCAGCTGCTGTGTACGCGGGATTAAAGAAAAGACGTTTCAATGGGGTGGCGTGAGGTTATCTGTTCGGGAGGGGGAGGAGGGGGTTAGGCAGGGAAAGAGTAGATGTTGGTGAATAATCTGGAAAGGGGAATCAAGATTGCTATTGATCCGCGGAGCATCAGGTCGTTTGGCACAAGTCTTTGAGGGCAGAGATCCAAACTTGAACGTCTTTTCCGAAAACGAAGTAGCTTTTAGGATTTCCAACCAATACCTCAGGCTATTTTCCAAACGGCAGTTGAAGCCGTAGATCAATCATCGAGCCGTAAAATCGTTACATACCCACCAACTACCCTTCTAATGGTGGAACAACCGAATGTGCTGCTCCACAAACGTAATGCCCAGCTTGTCCGCCGTGTCCATGACAGCGCCATCGTTCTGGCTACCCGTCGGCGCAGCGATGTACTTAGCGCCGCTCCTCGCCGCCCTGAAGACGTTGTCGATGAATGGGAAGAAAGCGTCAGAGCTGACGGCCACGCCCTCAAGCTTGCCGAGCCACTCCTTGCGCTCCTCGGCGGAGAACGGCTGCGGCACCTGGCCCTCTTCGAAGTGGGCGTCGAAGTCTTCGCGCTCGATGCCGGAGTCGGGGATGAGGCCGCTGCAGAGGAGGTCGATGGCGTTGGACTTGGAGGGACGCTTGGTGCCCTTCTTCCATTGGAGGTTGAGGGTGCGGCTGTGGAAGCGCATCCACCAGTTGTCGGCTTTGTCGCCGGCGAGGCGGGTGCAGTGGATTCGTGCTGGAAGAGTTAGCCTAGTATGAATAGATATATGGATATGGAAACTTACATTGTTGACCGGCACCAAGTCCAATGACCTGGCCGTTGAGCGCATAGCACACACTGTTTGATTGTGTGTACTTGAGCGCAATGGTGGCAACAGTGAGATCCCGCAGCGCAGACTCAGGCAGAGGGCTTGAGTTTTTAGGCACAATGACCGTGTTGAATGTCTCTGCAGGAACAATCTTCGCATCGTTGCGGTGCTGCTGAAGGTTCACGCCGTACACCGTCCTCGTCTCAATCGGACCGGGCTCGAAGTCAGGGTCCATCTGGAGCACGAGGTACTTTCCGCCCTTCTTCTTCTTGAGGATCTCAAGAGCCTCCTCGGTGTACTTGGGCGCGATGACACCGTCGGACACTTCTCGGCTGATGATCTTTGCGGTGGGCAAATCAACTTCGTGAGATAGGGCGATCATGTCTCCAAAGCTGGACATGCGGTCGGCGCCTCGTGCCCTCGCGTAGGCCTGAGCCAATTGCGACTTCTCGATGCCCTCGATGTCGTCGACCATGTATACCTTCCTCTCCTCCTCGCTGAGTTCAACACCAATGGCGGCACCAGCGGGGGAGACGTGCTTGAAGCTGGCAGCCGCCGGGTAGTTGAGCGCCTTGCTGAGCTCCTGCACCAATGGCCATGCGTTGAGCGCATCGAGTAGGTTGATGTATCCCGGAGCACCGCACAGCACCTTGAAGGGCAGCTGTGATTCCTGCGCGTAGACTGTGGCAGGCTTCTGGTGTGGGTTTGCACCGTATCGAAGAGGCAATTGCTGCTCGCCCTCGCCGGCGTACTTCTTGCGGAAGAAGTCGGAGATGGCGCTGTCGTATCCAGCAGTCTGCTCGAACGCCTTGAGCGCGTACCGCTGCCTGCTCTTCTCCGTGACCTCGCCGTTGTCCTTGAGCTCGGTGAGGAAGTCATGGTAATCCTTGGGATCGCTAATGATGGTGACCCGCGCATGGTTCTTCGCAGCAGCACGCAACAGAGTGACACCACCAATGTCAATCTCCTCGACAGCCTCCGGGATGGTAACGTTGATGCGCGCGACCGTCTCGGAGAAGGGGTATAGGTTGCAGATAACGTAGTCGATCTTGTCGATGCTGTTCTTGGAGAGATCCGACTCGTCCGACTCGAGGTTGCGGGCAAGTATGCCTCCGTGGACGGCAGGGTGCAGTGTCTTGACGCGGCCGCCCAACATCTCGGGTGCCTGGGTGATAGCGGAGACATCTTCGACGGGGAAGTTTGCCTGGCGGATCATCTTCGCGGTGCCTCCGGAGGCAAGCAGACGGACGCCATTGTCGTGCAGGCCCTTGGCCAGGTCAAGGAGGCCCGTCTTGTCGTATACAGACAGAATCGCTGGGATCGTCAGCATATGCTACTAATGTACAAAGGTCAAGCATGCTCACCAGTCTTTTGGCCAGCCATCTTGAATGTTCAGTCTGGTCAATTGTCAAAGGAGTGTCTACGAAAGGAATTCTGGGGTATCAAAACAAAGGGTGAGGGGCTGAGTCGTCCAGTGGCTCGTCAGGCCGTCTCTCGAAATTCTCGTGCCCCACCCCAAATTGACGTATCGCGCCTGCCCCTCGTTGCGATTTCGGCAAGGCTGCGGGCTGCGGCAGGTGGTCCGTGCATACTTCCCCAGACTGCATCCATACTTCGGACGACAACGCGTCCTACCTGGCTAAGCTATACGCGCAACAACAACACTGTGTTGCTAGACGATGTCGATTATTCGTCCGTAGCGCGCTTTCAGCAATTGATCCTTCTGCAATCTGATAGTCCTATATAGCCAATCATCATCCAGAATCGCGTTATAGAACCTCGGCTTCTTCCTCATCTTCCAGTACTTATCGTAACAACTCCCCAGCTCCACAACGAACATTTGGTCATTTTCGACCCCTGCAATATACTGTCTATAGAGCACTATATTCAAACTTCTGACCTAATCTAGCGTGGACTGTATCCATTTGATAACAATGACCTCAGATACAGGCACAGAAGACCTGATATCCCATCTCAAGTCGGTCCTCCTAGAACTAAACGCCCAGCCCTACCCCGAGGTCGCAAACCCACCCGAAACCCCAAACGCGCCTCTGTCGCCCTCATCCTCCGCATACAACCGCACTACTCGCATTGGCCCGCCACAGACGACAAACCGTTCCCCTACACCACCCCTACCCCCCGAGTCCAACCCAGCAACGCCGGCGCTCTTCTGCAGCTTCGAGCAAACCTCGCGACCTTTCGGTCAAGGATGTTATAGAGACGTTCTTCGCGCAGGACTGGGTTAAGCATGGCGATCCGGAGTTGCTGTTCATCAAGCGCGCAACGAGAGTGGGCGACAAGTGGAACGGACACGTAGCGCTGCCGGGCGGGAAGAGAGATCCCGAAGATGAGGACGACCAGGTGACCGCTGTGCGAGAGGCATTGGAGGAAGTCGGCATAGATCTGAACTACAATAACGCCATCACCGTCGGCAACCTCCCGCAGAGAGTGGTCACTTCTTCGTGGGGAAAAGTACCGTACGTTTTACCTCGCCTTCTACCATCTAGAGAACACGCGTATTGATGAGCTGTAGATTGATGGTCCTCTGCCCGTATATATATCTTCTCACGTCTCCGACGTACCCCGCCCAACGCCTCCAACCCACCGAAGTAGCCTCCACCCACTGGGTCTCCCTCCGCGCCCTGCAATCTCCCTCCCTACGCACCTACGAATACGCATATGTCTCCGCACGACTAGCAAAGTCTGAGCTCGGTATAAAACGCTGGTTTCTGCAGTCCATGCTATCCAGTATGATGTTCGCAGCCATACATCTCGTGCCTTCCAATTCCACCTACTGCGCGACAATCCCAGACTTCATCCCCGCGGGCGGACCGCCTGATGCGGGAACGCTGGGCAAAGTCAAAGAGGTCCTGCGAGGACCCGAAGGGAGAGACTTGGGAAAGCCCCCGTTACTGCTATGGGGGCTAACACTAGGCGTAGTCAGTGACTTGCTGGAACATCTACCACCACACAACGCGCTGGAACTGTGGACATACCCGACCTTCACCAACTGGGACGTTCGCTTTGTCATGTGGGCTATGTCGTACCGGTTTAGAAAACAAAAGTCGGCGGAGATGAGCACGCAGACGATAGGGCTTGAGACGGCGTCTGTTCCTATTATCGACGCCGAAGTCGAGGAGAAGCCGGGGGAGGTGGGTATTGCGGGATTGGGCGTGGGACGCAACTGGGGGAGGACGGGCAGGGCGAAGATGGTGGCTAGGAATGCGGCGGTAAATTCTATGCTTGAGGGGTATTATCCTATTGTTAGGAAGGCGGTGGCTACGGCATTGGTGGCGAGGATTGGGCTTTTTGTGGGGTTGGCGGTGGTATTGGGAAGGAGATATCGGGTGAAAGAGTGGGCTGAAGCGCTGTGGAAGTCGTGGTAATATGTTCTGTAGATGTAGACGGTATCTAGGTATGGTATCTGAGTGGCGCGCGTTAGTAATGGTCCACTTGGAGGTTATGCATCCTGGGTCGACTTGACGTACGATGCACAGCGATTGCTAGAGTGCAGTGAATATGCCCAACGGTCTAAAAGATAGCAAACGTGCGTGTTGCGAACTAGAGCGAGTGAGGAACACAACTGTTCACTGCCTTTTCCTCTTGGATACCTCATACATGAACGGCCTTCCCATTGAGATTTGACAGAATAGTCTGCAAAGCCACATCATGAGCCTAGCACCGTTTGTTGTGCGCCATATATGTGTGACACGAGATTGAATGAGGAACTCTAACGGTATACAAGAAGACCTATCTCCCGGAGTCCAAGAAAGTAGTGAAACTCTTCAATTTCGTCCCAAAGACGACATGCCATAATACAGCTTGCTCAGTTCGAGGACCTGCCAGGCATCTCCGCAATGCATGCACCCGTGGCCTAACAGATGTCCATCACTGACGTGGTAACAGTGCAGCATGCTGCACGCACCCGATGTAATTTCAGACATTGTCACCGTTAACACTCCTATGTGTGCATGGCTATGTTTCCAACAGCCACCACTTTTGGTAGTTCTATCCTTGGAGCCATGGCAGCTGTCGCGGGAATGCAGTGATCGGAACTTTAGGCATAGCGGGATTATGCAGTATGCTACCCCCGTCCAATGACGAATCGAACGGTGAACGTTCCCCGGAGGCAGCTGCAGACGGTTTTTTTTAGGCATTGTCCAGAAATATACCGCGCATCACGATGTAGTCAGAAGCTGGTGGCCAGTCTGACTATCTAGTCGATAATGCAGATGGTCTCATGGGTCTCGGGTTCAGTATGCTGAAGAAGCAAGGATGGGTAAATGATCGATACTTGGTAGCGAATTACAATAAAGGAACATCCTGCAAGCACCTACCCACAACCCGCTGAAGCGCTTGCTCAGAAATGGAGTAAACGAGAGTCGTAGCGTCGTAGATATCTCCAAAAACATACCAGATACTCCACACCCTTGGCCACGCCACTGGCCAAGATTCCCATACAGCCTACCCTCGTGAAGAACGTCCTGTGGCAGCACACCCATTCACAACAACGATACCGCCGCTACCGGCTCACACTACTCCCATCCATCGATTTCCGTGGCCGCAACACACACACACCGCGCTACTTTCCTCTCTACCACCTCACTCTCTTGCCTTCTCCGGTTCCAGAATCCTCAGCCCCAAGAACGCCAGAGCTCCCAAAGCCGCGCCCAACGCCGGACCAACCCAGTAGATCCAGTGATACCCCTGAAACCCAGTGACAACTGCAGGCCCAAAGCTCCTCGCCGGATTCAACGATCCACCCGTATAATACACACCACAGAGCTCCGCCACAAACAGCGTAAGGCCGATGACTAGCGGCTTGCTCGGTCCACCCGGCAGTATAAGTATCGTGAGCACGAGCTGTGCCGTTAGAAACATCTCCAAGAAGAGACCCCGCGTGATGCTGATGGAGGGCTCGAGCTTGGTAGCCGTTGGAAGCGGCCCGGGGAGCAGCGCGGAGACCACGAACGCGGCGCAGATGCCGGCGACGAGCTGCGCGAGCATGGAGTGAACGGCGCGCAGTGGCCTGATTGCGCCTATGAGCAGCAGAGACAGCGTTACCTAGTGCGAGGAAAGATGTGAGTGATTGTACTTTTGCTTTTTCAAGTGCTACAGTCCGGTACGACGGGAGCGCTGGCAAGGCGGGTCGCACAAGATGTGATCGTGCTATGCGCCGTTCGACCAGCCTTTTAGCCGTTTACCGTGTAACGCCAAACGGTGAGTTGGAAAGTTGGCTAGGAAATGGAGGTGGAAGAGCTTACAGCTGGATTGAACATGCCGCCGCTGATATCGGCGAAGATGCTGACGTTGACGGCAAGAGCGGCACCGAAGGCGAAGGAGATGTAGATCAGCTTGGAGACATTTTGAACGGGGTTCAAATCGAATCTGTCTGAGTCGGCATTTTCAACCGTGGCCGAGACGATAGCGATTGAAGTTCCGGCAAAGGCGAGAAAGAGGAACATGAACGTGCCGATGAATTCTCCGATGAAGACAGGGTATTCATGGCGAATGCTCTTGTCTGGTAGTGGAGGTGAAGCAATGGCTGGGCTGTCGTGATGATTGTGGGTAGGAAGCATGCCGTCTTCGCTGTGCTTCGACATGGTGAAGGTTCTTGGCCTCCAAATTTCAGGATCAGATGCAAAATCAAGCACAAGACTTAAGAGCAAACAAAATTGGTTGTTGAAGGTTACTGTTGTGCCAGATTTATATCTCTTTCTCTTAGATCATCGATGGCAGCCCTCGATGACGGTTTCTAGCGCGAGGGAGCACACCGACGCCCATGGCAAATCAACGTGCAACCTCCTTTTCGAACCGGATCGGTCCACACACTCCCTCACAACTTGGAAGCTTTGCCGGACCCAACCGCCTGGCCTGCACATCGTGTGAGCAAGTGGTACCGATGAAGGGTGGTGTGGAATGCAATTGCACTGGTCATTGGTTTTTCGTGCAGCGTGCTTCCACTTGGTTCATCCAAGAGGTGACAGAACGTCGGGAACTGATCATGACGTGCTGTGGAAACAAACCACGGGCAGTAATGCAGATTGCCGTAAACTCATCGGAATCTGACGGTGTACATGGTGCTTCACAGTGCCCGACACTCAAGACTGAACCCCTTGGCGCAGGAGCCTACCTATACCAGGCCCTCCTTTGGTGATAAGAATTAGCAGGTCAACTCGAGGGCTAAACTGCCTAAGGTGACTCACTCTATAACAGGTCTTCAAATTCTGGTCTGCCACTGTATGGCCATGTTTTACGCTGACGCAAGAGCCGGTACAGCCTTTCGTGTCGGGCACCGTGCTTCGATCTTCAGACCTGCCGGGATAGCGCTGAGAAGATGGATTTCGATACGAGATTGGCAGCGATCATTGACAGCGCGCATCAGTGTTCGAACGGTGAAGTAGGATGTCGGGCTGAGAGACTGGCGAATACTGAGCGTGCCTTAAAGTAACACAAGGTCATGATGCTTGAGTGACGATAGAAACAAAGCAATACCACCGTATTACTTCTTTGTGATACGAAGATGGCCGATAATTTATGGAGATCGAACTCCGTATTATCCACGCTGGGGTAACACAGTGTGTATATGCTGGCAACAATTTCCCTAAACTTGGCCCCCGCGATGTGTATTCGGAACTCCAGAGTGCGAAAAGCTTAGGCCTTCCTGAAACAGAAGTTAGTAGTGATGCTCGCATATAGCTTTATCTCGATACGACGTGCTCTTGTGATCGACAAGCACCTCGGTGCATATCATCGACGCAGTGGTGATAATGTCCATAATAGGGACGATAGAAACGGTAGACCTTGCCGCGTGACCTTCCATTGTACTCTGCAGTAACTGGTAGGTCAAAAGGTCGACCTCGGCATGCTACATTCCCGAGTAACACGGAAGGAGAGTCGCTGGTATGGATCACCCGATGTGATGTGTGGCCGGACTATCGGGGACAGCGTAGTATCTTGAGAAGCCCGAAGTATATTCGATGCCGCTACTCGCGTATGGCGCATGATAAGGCTGAAGTTTGTCTCATGATCGTTGATCAGAAGAATCCAAGTCCTCGAGCCAATAATGGGCGGAAAGCATAGTGGGTTAGATTCCCACGTAAGACATCTCATAGTACCCTTTGATACCTAGTTTGATATGAATCTAACATTCGAATCATACTTGTTCGTGTAACAAAGAGGGATTTGTAGTGGTAGGGTCGTTCGACGCTGTGGACTGGAGGAAGTATGTGCGGATAAACATTTCACCGACATCCGAAGGAAGGTGCATCTGTATCCCGCGCCCGCATCCAGCACTTAGCAGCGTACCCAGTACGTCAACCACATGCACATCTTCACTATGCGAACTTCGATATTTGCTCTAGCTCCTCTAGCTTCAGTCGCGTCGGCGGCCCGCTTCATCCTGCTCATCCCCAACACTCCTCTCGTGAACCCGTCATCGCTCCCATCTAGCACCCACGCAACGCTCCAGTCCTCCGGACCCCCGCTAGACGCCTACATAACGCGCTCAAACTCGTTTAACTTCAACAATGTCTCCGTCGGAAGCTACCTCGCTACCATTCACAGTCGCGACTATGCATTCGAGCCATTGCGCATAGACGTCACCCTCGAAGAAGCGGTTGAAGGCAGTGGAGACAAGAGGGAGAAGGTGCACGCGTGGCAGACGTTTATTGGCAATGAATGGGATAACAAGGGAGAGCCTAGAGGAGAGGGTGGGAATGGACTGGTAATCGAGGTTCCACCTAAGGCTCCGAAGGAGTACTTCCAAGAGCGGGCTGGATGTGAGTGCCACACTTACGTGACTGACAAGTTGGAGATCGTGTGCTGATGATTATAGTCTCTCCTTTGTCGTTCTTGAAAAACCCTATGATCCTGATGGGTCTCTTCACACTGATCATGGTCTTTGGCATGCCGTACTTGATGGACAACAGTAAGCACTTAGAAATATCTGCAAGGTTAATGAGGCTAACTATTCTGCAGTGGACCCAGAAACCAAGGCTGAATTCGAAGAGATGCAGAAGAAGGGCGTCATGGGTTCAGGCAACACCAATACCGCGCAGCAGATTCAAAACTTCGATCTCGCCTCGTGGATGGCGGGAAAGACAGACACTCCTCCCCGTGGCCCGAGTCCCGCTCCACAGTCTCAGGGGAAGAAGCGGGGTTGAGTTGTGTCATCTTCATGGACGGAAAAAGGAGTGCCCTATGCGCCTCTGGTGCAAGGATGACAGATATCCGGTGTATGGATCCAGCAATGGCTGTCGTAAGCAAATAGTTCAACAGCAATCTCATTTGCTCTAGCTAAAGAGTGTGGAGAAGGTGCATTTGTAGAGCGCACTAACTTTGGACATCGTTCGCATACGACCAATCAGATACCCAACGTTACTTTGACATCTTCACCATTCACTAAACCGACAACATTGTCGTGACTTACACCCTACCTCACTTGATATCTGCCATTTCCCTGCATATCAACAAATCTATCATGCTCAACATATCTGAAGGAAAGCTACGGCAATCCTCACGAACACAAGTCCTACCTCAGTCTCCTCAACCCAGCTTGAAATTGATAAATCAACACCAGCTCCTCACTTCTGCACGATGTACGCAAGTCAATTCGCCGTTCTGGCGGCTACACTGTGACCATCCTTTCTGATCCCATCTTTTATCTCCCGCTAACATATCACCAGCTTCACAGTCGCCTTCACCGCCCCAATAGTCGACCATGCCACAGAACCAGCCATTCAACGCTTCCAGTCCACCGACCTCAAGCCCATCCCCATCGACGCCCTCCTCCTCAACACCCGCCAAGACACCTCCAATGAAACCACCACCGAACAAGAGACCGTCACAGAGGTACTCACGGAACAAGTCGTAGTCGTCCAACCGCTCGACGCGCCCGCCGGACCCCGAGCCTCAGACGTACCTGCAGACGCGTCCAACCCTGCCGTGATGCAGGTTGTTCAGGAGGTGATGGAGTCAGTTGCTAATAAAGTCACAACCATTTCAAATCTGGCTTTTCAGACAGCCTATCCGAAGATGCATCTCCCATTCACGTTGAGTGGGACGTCGAGGACGTCGATGACGCCAACGACAGAGTCAACGTCAACACCAACGACAGAGTCAACGACCTCAACCCCAACATCAACGGCAACGGCAACAAGTACGCCAACGACAGAGTCAACGACCTCAACCCCAACCCCAACCCCACCCCAACGTCAACGACAACGTCAACGAGTATGCCAACGACAGAGTCAACGACATCAACCCCAACGTCAACGTCAACGTCAACCCCAACGACAACGTCAACCCCAACGTCAACGTCAACGACAACGTCAACGGCAACGCCAACGAGTACGCCAACGACAGAGTCAACGACGCCAACCCCAACGTCAACGAGTACACCAACGAGTACGCCAACGTCAACGTCAACGTCAACACCAACGACAATATCCACAACATCAACGACATTAACGACATCGTCCTCCACGGCTACGTCCTCCACAGCTACGGTGTGAAGGACACCAAGAGAGTTCACGCAAAGGGAAAAGGGAAGGAAGGACAGGAATCACTCACTAGGCCGAACGTTTACTTTATTGTCGATAAAGCCTTGCTTATATAGTTGCTTTTATTTAGTGACACGGACCGAAGTTACTTGAATTGGAATAAATGGTATTCTCATACACTCTACATCCTGCATGCAATTCACAAAAGGAAACCAACCCGCGCGTGAGCCTATATACAAGTCCGCTTTCTACTTTACTAAAAGATACAAGCCTCTTACGCCGCCAACGCACCCTCTTGCGGCGTCTGCGGTCCGTACCCGACTTGAGGGTCGGGGTATCCAGCAGCCATGAAGTTTGTCTTGGGGTTCTTCTGCGCCTTTGCTGCTGAGCAACGCGCCATTGTTGGTGAACTAGCATCTTGTTAGCATCTTGTGTCGGTGGGGACAATGCTAATATGTGACTTACTTTCTTGAAATGGAATCTGTGAAGTAAAAATTCTCAATCGGCTTCTTGAGCGGCTCGCCCGACGCCTTGGCTCCCTTGTTCTGGTCCACAAGCTGGACCTTGCTCAAGCCAGGTAGTGATACTGGCTCGACGACGTCGTACTTCCGCAAAGCAGGAGAGATCTCCTCCATGCGGTCCCTCAACTGCTCAACATCATCGTAAGGTAGCTCAGCACCGAGATATTCTGAAGCAGCTCGGATTATCTTCCAGTCTTCCCTTGATGCACCAGGCAGGCCGACAGCAGCACGGCTCATCTGCACTCGGCCTTCAGTGTTGACGTATGTGACAGACTTCTCGGTGTATGCGGCACCTGGGAGCACAACATCGGCGAGCTGTGCCGCCCGATCACCGTGGTGCCCCTGGTAGACAACGAAAGCATCCTTGGGAATTTCTGCCTCGTGAACCTCGTCCGCACCCAACAACCAGACGAACTTGGGAGTGGTGTTGGCGACTTCAGGTGATGGAACGGTGAAGCCAACGTCGTAGGCACCTGTACGGGATGCAGTTCGCTGGAGAATGTTGTATCCGTTCCACTCGGCGGTCTGGAAGTTGGCCTTGTTCTTCTCGACAAAGGCGCCAACCTGCTCGTAGAACGACTTAGCATCAGCGTTCTCGGTGACCGCACTGCCAACGATGATCATTGGCTTCTTAGCGGACTGGAGCTTCTTGCCGAATTCTCCAGAGAAAACGGTCTTCAGGTCAGTCGCAGATGAGCCGAGCTTCTGGTACTCGAAGGTGCTCTCAAAGTCCTCGCCAATGAGACCAATCTCCAGATCAGACCTCAGCCACTGCTTCCTGATACGGGCATTGAGAACGGCGGCCTCGTGTCGGGGGTTAGTGCCAATGAGAAGGATAGCATCAGCCTCTTCAACACCATAGATCTTAGAGTTGAACGAGTAGTTCGACCGCACGTCGACACCGTGTGCAATTGGCTCGCTGCCACCAGGCTGGTCGAGGGCGAGGTTGTCCGAACCAAGCTTGTTAGCCAAATCCTTCATGGCAACGAGAGTCTCGGTCTCAGTCAAGTGACCAGTGACAGCCTTAAACTCGTTGGCCTTGGGTGCTATCCTCTTGTACGCTTCACCAATCTCTACAAGGGCCTGTTCCCAAGATGCAGGCTTGAACTGATCGCCTTCGCGGATGAGGGGGTTGACCAATCGCTGGGTGCTGAGGGCGTCGCATGCGAAACGAGTCTTATCGTTGATCCATTCCTCATTTACGTCGTCATTCAAGCGGGGAAGAACGCGCATGACCTGAGTACCGCGAGCGTCGACGCGAATATTCGAGCCTAGGCCGTCAAGCACATCCACGGTTTCCGTGTGGTAGAGCTCCCAAGGACGAGCCTTGAAAGCGTATGGCTTCGATAGCAGAGCACCCACGGGGCAGAGATCGATGACGTTTCCAGAAAGCTCGGTATCAAGAGCGGTCTCGAGGTAAGTACCAATCTGAAGGTCGTTGCCACGACCAGTAGAGCCCATCTCGGGCGCGCCGGCTACATCGTTGGAAAATCGGACGCAGCGTGTGCAGTGAATACACCTGTTCATGGAGGTCTGCCTCAGTCAGTTTGTCTTCATTTTCGAGACTCTCGCGATTCCCACCTTGATCAGAGGCCCGATGTTCTTGTCTTCGACGGCACGCTTGCCACCAATCTCGTGGAAACGTCCGCGGTCTGCGCCATATCGCATTGACTGGTCTTGAAGATCGCACTCGCCTCCCTGGTCGCAAATAGGGCAATCCAGCGGGTGGTTGGCAAGGAGGAACTCCATGACACCCTCGCGCGCCTTGTGGACGAGCGGCGAATCGGTCTTCACGACCATCCCTGGCTGTACCGGCCATGCGCAGGATGCCACAGGTTTAGGTGCCCGCTCCACTTCAACCAGACACATACGACAGTTTCCGGCGATCATGAGCTTCTCGTGGTAGCAGTATCGGGGGACGGTAGAGCCGGCTTTCTCGCATGCTTGGATAAGGGCGGATCCGGCTAGAAGATGGTTAGAAACATGCAAAAAAGCTTCAATGAGCTACAGGCGCTATAGTACCTTCGATTGATACCTTCTTTCCATCTGCAGAGCTCGTTAGCAAATGTCGCCGCCGTCGCGGACCGGTGGCACGTACCGACAGTGATCTCCACCTCCGCCGACCGGCGGGCAGAGGCAGCAAAGGTCCTTGAGCCATTGAGGCCTGCCTTCACCGCAGGTCGCTTCAGCGAGCGAATTAGTTGTTGCCGAAGCATCGTGTGGCGGGGGCAATGGGCGATGAGGAGGTGCTTGCCGAGCTCTTCGATGATGAGGTTCAAGGGCGCTGGAGTTTGGGGCTTGGCACTCAGCGACATCAGAGAAGCCGCGATTGGTCAGCTCCTGCCCGGTACAAAAACCTTTCCGCCCACCGTGCACCTTCTCTTCTTCAACTCATTCTGGGCAGTGTTTATTGTGGGAAAGATGGGCGCGCCGCTCGCAAGAGCAGCGCGTATTCACTCCGTCTCTTCCTCTGCATTCTGCCCTAGAGCGCGACTCGCAGAGCGCCGTAGCTGGAGCAGATGAGGTTCTCTATGATATCTTGTTCCTTACCAACGTCGCTACATCCTTATATATTCCATCTTGCGTTGTTGCCCTTATGATCACATATAACGGCGACTATTTTCTATTGCGCAGCAGACGGTCACGATAGTGCATGACGGCTGAAGACTTTCGATGTGCATCGTGTTGCTGCTCACGCACTACCTTCGTAAAGTTGCAACTGGGTAGGAACCTTTTGAATATCCCGCGTACCCTCAAGATGGGCAATACAAATATCGTGAGGCACGTATCTGAAGGAGTAGACGGAGATCAGGAAGATCGAGGACCTTCGAGCTGCCTGTTGAGGCTTTTCCTGTCCAGGTTTACGCCCTCTTCCCTAATGACGTTTCCTTCATCGGGGTAAGATTTTCCGCAGTGTGATCAGTATAACGTTTGCTCGTTCGTCTTCTAAATACTCGTAGCGTAGCCGCGTGGTTGATAGATTGAGGAGGTGACGCTGCCTTCAAGGTGCCAGCGTCTCGAGCAAGATGTCCTGCTAAATTTTGTGTTTGTCGAGTGCTTTGTGAGTAGTGCTACAAGTGCTTCGTGCGCATTATGTCTCACATCGCTCTAGATTGTGAGATCCCTACATTGACTGTGTGTGTCAATACAGAGCCTGACGTAACTCGCTGCATGATACCGCAACAGGAAATACGATTTGCTTGACGCATACCTGCCAAGCCATTTCGCAGACACCACGATCCATATTTACAGACGTAGCATAGGATAATACTAGAGCAGATGTTCCGGTTGGGTTGTAACACCAACAAAACTTCGGACGAGACCCTGGATACAGAACAAGGTCCCCAAAGATATGTCAGAGCAACCGACGACCGGCTGGCAGTCCCAGCATGCAAAGAACACATCACAACGTATATGACATAAACTTGAATCAGAACTGAGCTAAATTGACAGAAGAAACGGGATCTTCGCATGATGGATAAGATTACACAGAAAGACCATTGCTCCACCGAAGACCCGTCGGCATTAGATGTTCGCCCCTTTGCGTAATGGTATACATTTTGTACAGATTGAGGAGAGCCATCACCGACGAGCCCGCTTGACACAATAGTCCACCCTCATTTTTCCCCACACCCACAATGCATCTATGACTTCTCAAGCTCCGCAAGAATCTTCTCACCCTTGGCACGTGCTGACTCGAGGTCACCGACCATGTAGAAAGCACCCTCGGGTAGGTCGTCACCCTCACCGCTGAGAATGGCCTTGAATGACCGGATGGTGTCCTTGAGGTCGACAAGCTTGCCCTCGATACCAGTGAAGACCTGAGCGACAGTGAAAGGCTGGCTCAAGAAACGCTGGATCTTACGGGCACGCTCGACGGTAAGCTTGTCAGCTTCCGACAACTCGTCCATACCGAGAATGGCAATGATATCCTGGAGCGACTTGTACTCCTGGAGGATCTGCTGGACGCGGGTGGCGGTGTTGTAGTGGTCGTCACCGACGATACGGGGGTCCAACATACGGGACTTGGAGTCGAGAGGGTCGACAGCGGGGTAGATACCCAACTCGGAGATACCACGGGACAAGACAGTGGTGGCGTCCAAATGGGCGAAGGTGGTGGCGGGAGCAGGGTCAGTCAAATCGTCAGCGGGCACGTAGACGGCCTGGACGGAAGTGATGGAACCCTTCTGGGTGGTGGTGATACGCTCCTGCATACCACCCATGTCGACGGCGAGGGTGGGCTGGTAACCGACGGCAGAGGGGATACGACCGAGAAGAGCAGACACCTCAGAACCGGCCTGGGTGAAACGGAAAATGTTGTCAATGAAAAGCAACACATCCTGACCCTCAGCGTCACGGAAGTACTGAGAAAATTAGCTCAGTCTCAAGGTCTCCAGGAGAGACTCGGTGTCTTTTCATTACGTACCTCAGCAACAGTCAAACCAGTAAGGGCAACACGGGCACGGGCACCCGGGGGCTCGTTCATCTGACCGAAGACCAGGGCGACCTTGGACTCGCCATCAAGCTGAATGACGGAGGTCTCCTGCATTTCGTGGTACAGATCGTTACCCTCACGGGTACGCTCACCGACACCAGTGAAGACGGAGAAACCACCGTGGGCCTTGGCGATGTTGTTCTACAAATCTGTTAGTCTTGCCTGGTTGTACTCGTGCTCCCATCGTCTTACAATCAACTCCTGGATGAACACAGTCTTTCCGACACCAGCACCTCCGAAGAGACCGATCTTTCCACCACGAGCGTAGGGAGCGAGAAGATCGACGACCTTGATACCGGTAACGAGGACCTCGGCGGAAGTGGACTGCTCGACGAACTCCGGGGGATCGGCGTGAATGGGAAGGAACTTGTCGGACTTGATGGGACCACGCTCGTCAATGGGGTCACCAGTGACGTTCATGATACGACCAAGAGTTCCGGGGCCGACGGGGATGGTGATGGGAGCACCAGTGTCGGAGGCCCTGGAGCCACGAACGAGACCCTCGGTACCTATGTCGAATCAGCATTTGCATCTTCGTGCCATCGGGTCCATCCACATACCGTCCATAGCAATACACCTGACGACGTTCTCACCCAAATGTTGCTGTTGACTGTCAGAGCCTATTCTTCCAGGTGTCCGGGCTTGGCGTCCTTACCGCAACCTCGAGAACCAGCTTCTGGCCGCCATTGTCGGTCGTCAACGCATTGAGAATGGGAGGGAGCTGCTCGCCGTCGAACTTGACGCTGTAGTTGATGATTAGCTTCGGATCTCGAGATGGTGTCGCCAATTGCTTCGACGAAAATCCGTAACCGGCATGTCGACGAAGTTTTTGCGCGACCGCATCAATGGATTTGGCCTTACTCGACAACGGCACCAATGACCTGATGAATCTTGCCATCCTTTGCGGCATCCGTCGAGGCGAACCTGGCGGCGAAAGCCGGGGCGAAGGACTTCCTGATGGGCTGGAATCCGCGACGGAGGGTCGTCGCGCGGAGCGACCGCTGGAAGCCGCTATATCATCGAATTAGCGCCTGCTGCATCGCCAATTGGTTTCGTCCAAGCTGTGGCGTACCTCTTAAGCATTATGTGAGATGTGGGAGGATGGGTTGGGGAGTGGAGTGGTGATGGAAGGAGGTGAGAGCTTTTAGCTGCGAGAGCCGAAGTTCTCCTTCAGTCACGCTAGTCCGCGTTGGGTTGGCAGCTTCGAGCTCCCAGACAACCCGAACAGCCTTGTCCACGGACCACATAGGAGCACAGTCGCAGACACGTTTTGCTAATCTTTGATGCATTAGAAATGCTGTAGGTGACGATGGCCTTTGGACAGATGATATGTAAATTGATGGCGATGAGACCCGCAGCTCAAATCCCCTGAGAAATCGTCCCAAGCCGAGGTCAGTCTCTATTCTGGATCGCAGCACTGCGCAATTGCAGCCTGCTCATTTTCAGCTCGAATGTGTAGTAGTCGAACATAACTCTGGATTAACTCGGCCCAGGATACGTGATACATGATACAATCGTAATGCAGCAGCTTTTACCATGCATCGGGATATCCCGGAGAGGAACCGATTTGCTCTGGCAATGAACAATAATAGCAAGGTAGCTCAGCAATGGTAGCAGCGTACTTCCTCATGTCAGCACAGGTTTTGCCTTCAGATGGTTTCGCCACGAGAGGCCTCTGTTCACGTTCGTCACTCTATCAAAGATTACAAGGTTCCTTTTGTTTGCACAGAGTACTTCAATCTAAGTAGGAACCATACTATCAACTCTCCTAGTCTGCTTCATAAATACCAAAAGCTTCTGATCCTTCTTGCTCTGCGTCAGGATTCCCATGATAGTCCTCGACTGTCGCTGTTCGACGTAGGCTCATTGCAATTGGAGGCTTGTCTTGTTCGACTTCTTCAATACCATCCGCATCATCCCGTCCAGTCTCCCCTTGCTCGTCCACATCGCTGTAACTATTCATAGGCCGCGGAGGAGCACTTGCGGTTCTTGATCGTATACTACCCCCAAGATTTTGCTCACGTTCTCGCCCCACACGCCCCCTGTACAACTGGAGGGCACCACTGTGCTGAGCATTTCCGTCTCCAGTGCGGCTACCCGGAGCTTCCAGCTCTTTTACATCCTTGGAACTTCTGGAACCCTTCGTTCGTCTGATTCCCTTAAGGTCCTGGTCTTGAATATCTGCTCTAGGAGACTTCAAGTTGACCTCGGCCTTATGGCGTGTTCCTGTTCTGATGTCCTTCTGCTTTACTGGTTGCTCAGTGTTTGGCCTTTCACTGGCGATATTCCGTTCTTGAGCGAATGCCGACCTCGTTTCTTTGGCCCCATGTCTTTCATCCGCGGGGTCTACGTCAATTCCGTCTCGTGACTGTCGCAACGTTGTATGATAGCCGTTAAACCCATCCTTCTCCGTGCCAAGATCTCCTTCTTCCTTGTTGAATCGATGATATTTATGGTGAGACAAACGGGAGACCTTCGTCATGAAAGCCAGGCACGTACTGGGTAGATTGTGGGGACCGTGCATACATTCAAGCTCGGCCTCCTTAAAGTACTCCCATTCCTCTACATCGGAAACAGAAAGAGATCTGAGGATCATCGCGCGTGTCCAGCGCAAGGATGGTAGGAAGCCCCTGCGGTGACCCAGGGAAGTGATATCACGCTTGAGCTTAGCGCGAGATATTTCATCTGTGCAATACATATAGCTGGAAAGAAGGGTGCGCAAACAGCCCTGGATGTCGTGCTGGGTATGCTGTTGTAGCTGAGCCAGCTGATCATAGAATGCTTTCGGCTCTGCGCTAAAGCGGGTAAGAGCCTGTAGGCACAATACCTCTGTCTCATAGTCCTGAATAGCCCTGGCTGCATCTAGGGCGATTTTTAGAAACGGTTCCGGATCGTTTTCATGTTTTGGTTTAGAGAGTGTTGGGGTCTCGGAGTAACAGGGAGCGTACAGCAGAAGACGCAGAAAATTTCCTGCGTTCGAAAACATTCCGGGATTTCCTGGGGGTGTCGATGCTAGTGCTTCGCGGCGTCCGCGAGCTTCGTATGCTACTTTGAGCAGTATCCAGCGAATGTATTGCCGGGACTTCATCAAGGCCCCGTCTCGCTGTAGAAGCGAAGACATGATCTCTGTAATTTTGTCAAGCAATCTCCACGACTCGTCATTGGGCGAGCTCTCGAACAATACAGATTCTGCCATATCAAGAAACGCAAGCTTGGTCGAGATCTCGCTATAGGGTGCGTAAGCTTCCCATTTCTTTAACACTGTATCGACCAGATACACGGGAAGGCTAGCACCAAAGAGGTCCGACAGTAGCTCTTGACCAGGATCCGCCTGGACTAGACTCACGAAGCTGTCTCGAAAATCCCAGCTTTTCTCTTCACGCATCAGGTCTGCTAGAGGCAAAAGCGAGAAAGCCCGGCGAACGAGGGACTCATCAACACCGGCCCCAAAGCGCGACATGTATCCTAGATTACGGAGCGAAATGATCATAGTTTGGAGCTAATTATTTTAGCAGTGTACGCCGCCTCGGATTGACGTTTAAATCACCTGAGTGGATGCACTTTTGTTTTCAGCCATTGCATAATTATTCCACTGCTCACGGCACACCTGCGCGTATTGGGAAGCTTGCGGAGCCTGGTTCGAATGGATCGTGGCTCCGTCCTTCAAGAGTTTCCACTCCTGCGTTATAGCTCCGTGTCGAGAGGCATCGAAGGTAGAGTGGGGTTGAGTTTGTAGAGACAGCAGGTCTGCATAATTCCCCGAATCGTACAGCGAATGCGCATACTGGACGTATACGTACGGATTCTGTTCTTGCCCAATCAGATGCTCAGTAAGATATCGACTCGCTCTGGCAAAGTTGCCTAAACGACAAAGGCGAGAGAATTCCTCTAGGTCATCAGAAATGTCGTCTGCTATCTCCAGCTGTAGGTGGAGCGTGACATCCATTGATTGCGATGCGTTGCATGCCAATCCTGCCGCAATCGACTAAGTTTTAATCAGTCTTTATTACTAGGTAGGTAGATAGTGAATGCATTTACCGGTGTATCTCTTTGTTGAGAGGGCGAGCGTGAGCGATCGCTCTTTTGAATTCCTGGCACACTAGCTCAGCATTAACATCTAAAGGGAACGTGATCCCACCTACTAGAGACTTGACCATTGTCAATTGATCTATCAATAGGGCTGTTTCCTCGTGGTTTGGCAACCATTTTTGATGGGCGCTCAATGTCCCTCTACAATGCTGTGGCGTCGTGTTCATTTACTTTGTGATAGGACGGCACACTGCGACGGAATCTGTTGAATCGTTCAACTTCTTCAACAAGAGCGTCGTACCTGGACATATCGATGCCGTCAAGTGCCGGGTAGCCTGCCTCGGGATGGGATCATGCGCTCTTCAGGGAGAACAAGCGATGAGTCTGGCGCTATGGTAACATGAGTTGGCTAAGGTGCTCGAGAGCGTAGTCGTAGAATGTATGTTTTCGGAACAGTTCGCTGATGCGTGGAATTACTTGGAATCCTTGTGAGAAATGGGCATACCGTTCCGCGGAGTGTAACCAGATTAAGCCAATGCCCATACATGCACATAGCCTCGTTTGCGCTAGTGCGACCAGGGTGGCTGACGACTCTGGGTTCAGCCTCGTTAATAATACATGCTCTTGCTAGCTGCTGAGGATCCTCCTGCAGCCTAATCAGCCGCACAGTTAAACTCCTGACAATCCAGCCTTGGGTGTCAGCAAGCGCTGCATGTTGCCTTAAGATCTTTCGTCACACCAGCCCAGGGCTCGACAACAGTCAAGCATGACTCTACCTACGAGTACTACTACGGGTCTGCCAGGGGTCAGATTGAGTCTTGCTGAGTTCCGGAGAACTTTCAACGCACGAGCCGGCAATTTTGGCCGGCACGATCTAAGAGAATATCAGGACTTGGATGGGAACATTAGTGTTGGTAACTCAGAGATTGGTGGAGTATCCGTCGATTGCCGATTCAATTTCGAGCGGACTCGCTGGGGCGTCATCGAGGATAAGTCTGGAGGGATCTTCTATATGGACCTCACGATTAACCAACCTCTGGATTGGCGACTGAGGGAAGCTACCGTTTCTGTAATCCTGGAAGACCTGAGAACGCCACAAACGAAAAGAGCAGACAAGAAGACCCATCACGATGTTTCAGTAGCGCTGGACACCGAATATTATGGTCCCAAATCCTTAGTCGGCCCGGAACTCAGCGTCGAGAAGACCAAAAGTTACAGCATTGGTCCCCAGGTCGAAGCTGCAGGATTCGGTGGGTCGTTGGGCGAGTTTGGAAGCAGTGTTACTTTACCTCGAACCTCGTGGTGGAACTTCCATGGAACTCCTCAGACGGCCAGTAACTCGTCAAAGCGATATACTATTCTCACTTGGGTCATGTCTCAGAATGCTCTCGCATACAGTGCCGAGCATCCGGCCAAAATTGAGACAGCCTTCACGTTCTTCCACAAATACAAACCATTCTCCTTGCGAGTGGAAATCAACGGGAAGCTGCGACACATACACCACAAATTCAAGGATAAGTCCATCGGACTTTTCTCTAAAGCAAAGAAAGAGAAGCCACTCATACTCGTCTTCAGATTTGATCCTGGTGCTGCCTTCAAAGAACAGCTTCTCCACCATGCGAAGCTGCTGGAGAGCGACATGGCAAAGCTCGCATGCCAAAGGAAGCATGTCGAAGTCAGCCAACGTACCTCAACCGCGAGGTTGTCCAATGAAGAGACTCCGCAAGAAGGCCAGTCGATCCCAATAACTCGGTCAACTAGTCCGGCCGGACCAGCTGTAAGCAACAATATCAATATCACGCTGCAAGCCGGTCAGGACGAGCTAATTACTCAACTGTTACGCGTACATACTGCATTGTTGAACAACGATAGCTTGAAGGTCTCTCCGGACGTCCCGCGAGAGCCCTTACGAATCAATAATCATTTGGATGTACCTCCATCTCTAGCGGTTGGGGACGTACCACGCGAAGAGATAGTGGCAGATTTGCAAAAGCTGCCTGCATCAGCGCAGTGGTTGCTAGCTTTCTTAGTTCGTTTTTGGTCTGCGTGGTCTATACTTGTTACGACTTCGCAAGATAAGTCAGCTCCTTCTTGAGTATTTTCCCGCCGCAATATCTGTAAACAAGCAATGGGATGATGGATGAAATTCGGGGCTGAATCGCAGGCTTCGGGCCGAGGCAGCTCCAGGTCTTGCAAATCAAGCATTGATTCTGAATGACGTCTTATGTGTAAACAAGATCAGATAGTCTCTTGTAGGGTGCTGAATGTGAGCAGAGACAACACAGCCGTCGTACCTCAAGTGCAAGATGGCTCGTGCGATCCCTGCTCAACGCGCGCGAACGGCAGACGCGGGGAAAACACGTCGAGTTCACCGAAGCCCAATGTACACCGCGAGCGCATAAACACCCCAGTAAACATTGCCGACCGTCTATGACGCCCACGCCGATTCGTCGCATTCATGTCCACACGGAATCCCAACAGCAAAAATTCCGCAGCTGCTGAGCGACGGTCGGCCAACTATGCATCGTCAACACACAGGCCCCGCGCCGCTTCTAGAAACATGAGTGGAGAGAACAACGAGGATAGGCGCACCTCCACCTCGCAGACACGCAAACATTCGACTTCCTCCGGCATGAACGAGCGGCGCGTAGAAAGACGTGAGGTCAGAGAAACGGAGAGGGAAGTGCGACGGACAAGGAGCCCGCTAAAGCACTCGACAGAAAGCAGAGTCAATGCGAGGACGAGGACAGAGAAACCTGCGCGAGAAGAGAGGGAGAGACCACGTACAGCAGAACATGCAAGAACAAAGTCTGAACCAGAGAAACCATGGGATCCTCGGGCCACTCTCATACCACATACAACCGCTCCGCTTGCGACACGCGTCTCAATTCCACCGCTCGCTTCGACGGCGCCCACTACGCTACAGCCTACGCCTCTTGCACAACTGTTACTTGATCAGCAGGAGAGCGCCATAATAGAAGACTTGCTGTTTGTGTTTATGGGATTTGAAGGACAGTACATACGGTTTATCGACTCGTATAATCCACATGACGAGAAGGAACGACTCGTTGGGCCACAATTCCGCATACTACCTGGCCTAGATCCGAGTCTGAGGGATCTGACCAAGTCAATGTTGACAATGGCGACACATTACATCGCGGTGGAGACATGCATCGAGGTGCTAAGCAGGGAAGAATACGGCGCGGTCAATCATTCGCTTTGCGCGGCTGTGAGGCGGCTGCTGAAAGACTACTTGACGCTGATGGCGCAGCTCGAGCATCAGATGTTGACTAATCAGTCGTTTACCCTACATGTGCTGAATCTACATACCAAACAGACGAGCCATATGTTGTTCCAGCTTTATACCACAGGAATTGAACTGCTGAAGGCCAACGGAATATTGGAGGATGACAAAGATTCAGATTCGGAAGACGACACGGAAAATTTCGAGGCAATATTAGAATCAGTACGAGAAGGTGGCAACGTTCAATTAGGGACCAAGAAGATATGCAAAGGCGGAAGCGTGCTCGGGCTTATAACGCGGCGACTGGCCTCGATGTCGGGCGATCCTGCAGCACGGGAACTGCTCACAACTTTATTACGAGAGGCTAGTAAACCTTACATGACGATGTTGAACGAATGGCTACATCACGGCGGTATCCGAGATCCGCACGCAGAGTTCATGATCAAGGAGTCAAAGAGCATAAAGCGGGAGCGACTGGACCAAGACTACACAGACGAATATTGGGATAAACGGTACACGATGCGAGACGCGCTCGTACCACCACAGCTCGAAGGTGTCAAGGACAAGGTCCTGCTCGCTGGCAAATACCTCAACGTCGTCCGCGAGTGCGGTGGCGTCGACGTTAGCGGGAAAGTCCAAGACGTACCTACAAGCTTCGATGACGCTCGAGTTCTGGACAATGTCAACTCTGCATACGCTTACGCCAACTCCTCGCTCTTCAATCTTCTTCTCACAACCCACCAACTGCCTGCGCGGTTACGGTCACTCAAGCACTACTTCTTCCTCGATCGATCAGACTTTTTTTCGTACTTCCTTGAGCTAGGCGGTTCGGAGCTCAAGAAACCAGCTAAGAACGTTAATGTCGGAAAGCTGCAGTCACTCCTGGACATAATCGTTCGACAACCTGGCTCCGTTGCGGCCGAAGACCCCTACAAGGAAGACATCAAGGTGCAAATCATCGAGACGGGTCTGACAAACTGGCTCATGAAAATTGTCACCGTGACGGGATTAGACCAAGAAGCTGCTAACGCGGGCTCAATCACGAACTACACACCTGCCACCACCGACAAAGCGTCCGTTACCGACGACAGCAACTTAACCGGCTACGGGGCCCTCGTCTTCGATTATGCAATGCCGTTTCCGCTCTCTCTGGTCGTCAGCCGGGTGACACTGACACGATACCAGCTTCTCTTCCGTTACCTCCTCAGCCTCCGCCATCTTGAAAACAGCCTCGTTGAATGCTGGGGCGAACAAGGCAAAACCGCGACCTGGAAGCACCGCTCGCGCAACCCGCGCATCGAACTTTGGAAACGCAAAGCATGGACGCTCCGTGCACGCATGCTAGTCTTCACGCAGCAACTCCTGTACTACTGCACCGCCGAAGTCATCGAGCCTAACTGGGTCTCCTTGATGTCCCGGCTCACGCAAGAAGACACGCCCGACACCAAAGCCAAAGTGAGACCACATCAAGACGGAGACGGAGGCGTGAAGAGGACCGTGGATGAACTGATGCAAGACCATGTAGATTTTCTGGCGACGTGCTTAAAAGAGTGCATGCTTACTAACAGTAAGCTGCTCCGCGTACGTATCCTCCTTTTCTCAACGTCCTACCTTCCTCACTAACGCATACACAGATAAACAACAAGATAACATCCACCTGCCAAATGTTCTCCACCTTCACACAGTCCCTCTCTCGCTACCTTATCACCGGCGACCCAGATCTTGTAGCACAGGCCAATGCGGCGGCCGCCGAGAAGGCTTCCCCGACCTCCTCTCGCTCAGCTCCTTTTGTCTACGATCCGCAGCGGGTAGATAAGATGTTCGACATGCTTGGCAAGTATGAGGAGAACTTTGCAAGGCATCTGAAGATTTTGCTGGACACGCTGAACTACCTTGCCGCTACGGAGACAGTCGTGTTCCTGAGTCTGTGTGCGCGGTTGCAGTCTGCAGGCGAGGGGGGCATGGTTGCTATGGTTGTCGGGGAGGGGTTCGGGGTTTGAGGAGACCCAGTGCCTGAAGCCATGCATTGGTGGGTGTGGAAAAGTGCAGGGCGTTTCATAAATGTTCAGTGCGGGCCGGCGTTCTTGGGGTAGGATACCATACCGCGATGGGCGTTGCCAGCATTCATCTGATTAGCGTTCGAATGGAGTGAAACGTTTGAGACCAGATCTCTGGCTGACTTTTGACGAAGAGCTATAACTCATCATCCTATAAGCTTTGACACAATCTTGCCTCCCGCTTGTTCGACACTCGAGTACCTTCCCACTCTTCGCGTTTCAACATCGAGACCTATCCCTCCCAGAACGACGAGATACAAACGCGGTAGCAGAACGGAGTGCACCCAAACGAAGCAACAGCACTGCAATCCACACCTCCCCCCATCCCTCTAATCACACCCCATAACTATCCACCGTCAGCTAAAATCCCCCCCTCAACTCTTCCCCCACGTGAAAACTCACCATAATCCCCAAACTCCTCATAATCCACATAATGCAGCGAAACCCACTCCCAGTCCTGATCGTGGCTCGTAGACAGCGCCACCCACCGCCTATTCCCTCTCTCTATTAGTCCCCTTCCAACCCTACTTCCTCAAAGAAAGCTCAGTGCAAATGGGAGACTTACGTATCGCCCTCAACAGAGCTCCCTCGTCCCGCGCAGAACAGCCCTAACACTGTGCCTTTCGGATAGGCCTTTATCACAGGACAGTCTTTCGGACGCTTGTGGTCGGGACACGTGCGGCTGTTTAGACCCGAGGAGGCGGTTACGCGGCCTTTGCGGGCTTGTTTTGCGAGCGCTGCTGGGTCTGGTGCGGGGGCGGCCATGGTGAGCGCGGCGGAGGCGAGGATGAGGAGGGGGGTGAACTTCATGGTGGTACTAGTATGTGGTGAGTAGGAGATTGGTGTTTGTATCGAAGTTTGGGGTGGAAGGTGCGTGGGGATAGGAGGTGGAGAGGAAGTGGAGCCAGGCTCATCGAGGAGCTTTATATTCCCAGTGTAGGGGGTGCGTTGCTAGGGCTTACACGATACACGAGGTGTACTTTGAAGGACGAGATGGGGGTGATGTGTACGGTGGGCATATAGTTTACGTTGACGCATATTATATGCAGTCTTAGCTATTCCCGTCATTAGTATGGAGGGTTCCGGTGACTGGAATACTAAGTGTAACCAGGGAGGAGACGTTGGGAAACAAATTTAGAGGCTGTGTTATTCGCGGACGAAGAATCTCGTTGGAATAGTGTAGTAGTGAGTAGATCAGGGTATGCAAGTCGGTGGGATTGGTTAGGTCGTATTCGCTGCGCCGTCCGATACGAAATTCCCCGTATTTGTATGTAGATGTACGATACCCATAAATAGTGTCCCAGCCTTGCGTCCTCATCGGTTCGAAGAAACGTTACTGCAGTAGAATAACTTTACCCGTGAATGTAAAATTATAAGATCACCTCTTCTCACCAACAATCAATGACTTTTCAATTTCTGTAGCGTATAAAGACATGACCGTTGCTGCGCAAAAGTGTGAAATTGAGGTGTTCCTTAGGGTAGTAGTCGAACACGACTAAAGCGAGCATCTCCGTGTATAAGCGCCACGATTCCGTGAATGTGCAACATTGCCTCACCGGTCTTCGGTTTTGTGCTTTCTAGAAATGTTTGCCAGCGTCGATTGAAGCAAGGTTGTAAAGTCATTTTCGTCGATGCGGTTCTGAATGCGAAGTACGTGAACATGTGACGCTAGACATGGATCTCTAGCTCGTGGCTGTGTTCTACGTTGGGGGCTAGGTAGTTGAACTAACGGTAAGGGAGCATCGAGGCTATTGTTAGGTAGCTCAAACAAGGAGCGCTGTGTTATATAATGTCCCTTTACAGACATCTCATATATTATCCACGTACCTGATCATCTACTCCTCGAAGGAAAAATGCAAATCGGCAGTCTGATCTCTTCTCAGTACCACCTAATTAGCCCATCTCTTTTGGCTGGGAATTGCCATGAAGTTCGTGAAAAACGTCCGGCTGTCGATGCTGTTCCTGAGCTTCCAGTTCAGCCTTGTTCCGCTCCTCTGCACCCAGCTCCGCTTTCGCCCACCCACCCGAGCCGTTCGGATCTTCCAGGCCAGCTTTTGCCTTTTGTGCTCTTCTCCGCCAGAGCAGTGCACCCACACTGAGCAGCACCACCAGCGTGGAGATTCCAACGCCTATGCCTGCTTTTGCCCCTGTGGAAAGGCCACTGGGCATAGCTGATCCTGATGATGTCTGTCCCGCGACAGCGGATGTCACAGTGCTTACTGTTTGTGTTGGTGATGAAGTTGACGGCCCGCTTGTGATGGGGAAGTCGCCGCTTCGGTAGTCGACGTAAATAGGAGGCACGACTTTCATCCCGTATGTCATGATTGTCGTCAACACTGTTGGTCTTGAATGTTTAGACGTCGTGACCACACCGGCCGTGTCAGTAGTTATAATCTCGGAGAGGTTGTCGTACGTTAGCGTCAGCACTTCGGTCTCGTAGAACTCCGAAGTGCATTGTCGTGAATACAAGGACATGTTGCCGTAGCTGGGGATGTCCTTACTCATAGTAAATAGAGTGTAGGAGCTACGGTGTGAAGGTACATTAGTTCAAAACAACTTAACATAGATCGTTTGGGGGAAGGTGCATACGGAGGACAACATGAAGCCGCTATCACGCCGTCGGACAGATTGTCCCTCAGGCTACGAGACCGTAGTGGATAACTAAGGCCAGGACTGTAATGCAGCAGAGCCGACTCCGTGCATATTTGGCTTGCTCTTGACGGAAAGCCTACATGGCGAAAATCAGATGTCCGATTAGATGCATCCGAGTTGTAAAGTAGTGAGAAGTTCTAGCGGCACCACTCACAATCTTCTTCGAAGTTCTGCGCTATAATGCTGAATCCAGAGATATCGCTGATGGATTCCGTGTAAGGTGTGAAATGTTGCATGCATGATGCAGGCGGTGTGAACTTCGTGGTCAATGGGTCCAGTGAAATGATGTATGCCTGGCATGGCTGCGGCGCATCACCCATAGGCATATTTTATGGTTCTGTTTCTGAGTCTGACTCTCGGTTGATAGTGGCTTGAGAAGAGGGGGTAGTTAGAGCTATATGCCAGGCTGTGGGGGCTAGATGCATGGCCATGGCGCCTCTTCGCTTCGTTGAGTTGACGTGCGATGTCTTATTGGCACGATAGCGGGGAAAGTAGAGGGACAACTTCGTGATAGGTGGTTTGGTTATCGCCGAGACGGCAAGTCAACTCAGATACGAGAGCCTCGATCAGTGGGAGGCCTTGATTGGGAACGAATTTAGCATGACGAAGACATGTGCATCACTGACGCAATCTCAGCCTTGCATCGAGTCGTATGTCTCGTGGCGGTAAAGCGAGTTGTCTTGTAACGTTAGCCTTTGGCCTCTATGTCAGGGACACTTTCTTCCTCATGAGGAGCCATGTCTACTATCACTTCGTTGTCAGCTAGTATCCTAAATAGGTCTTTGGACTGCGTAGCGTTATGTGGGTATAGTACAAGTCTGTGTATCCGGACGACGAACCGTACTTCGACGCCTCCACAGCTGCCTGTACGGACAACGTCTAAGACCTTAGAGTTTGGGCTTACACTGATGTTGGCATCGAATAACCTTGTCCTACAACCACGAGCGGCGTAACGCCAAACTCCTTCCTTGACTTTCCCATCGCACCTTCCATTTGCACCCATGCCTTGACAGAATCTCGGCACAACGGCGAACCGTGAAAACAAAAGTATCACAATTGTTGAAGTAGGTTCCGTAATCCGAGCAATATCGACGATGGTATCGAATAAGATCCTTCCATCGCTCGCGATGCGACTCCGAGCCCAACCCAACTATCTAATCCAAAGCGCCAAGGCTATGCTGTAACGAAGAACAAACCATCTGCTATATCCCTACACTTCATATCGGCCTCTCCCCTGCCCACTGACCTCATTGCCAAACAACCTCCCGGCCTCGATGCAAAACCTCGCATCCCCGCTCCCATCCCTTCCGACTTCACTGCCCCAACATATGAGCACAGCGTCGAGAATGCCGCCGAGCACACCTTCCATCGCACCGAGAGCTCCCCACCCAATTGCCGCGCTGATCAACCCAATGACATAGGCATACAAACTGCCAGTATACGGCACCGTGTCATTCCCAAGCTTCAGCATCCTGGCGGTCGAAACCCAGCCTCCGAAACCCAGCGCGAGGGTGATGACCCAGCGAATGGCGTGGAGTAGGGTCTTGCTAAGGCGGTACGAGACTATCGATGGGCGGGCCTGAGATGGTGCGAATGAGCGTGGTCCAAGGGTTGTTGACGGCGAAGAGGGCGAGATGAAAGTCATCTCGCTGATACCGCGTGAGGCCTGGGCCAATGGCACGCTATGGATCGACGCGTACGTCAGGGTGAGCGGGTTTGTTAGTACGGCGATCGAAGTTGGGAGGACGTGGTAGACGCAAGCACTGATCCACCGAGTAATGCGCCGTGGGAGGGCAAGCAGCGGTAGCCGGACGAGGAGAGATAGGAAGGTAGAGAAGCATATCGTTCCCGCCATGGTATAAAATGCATGGAACAAGGAGGCCTGGACCATAGCACGTGGCGGTGTGGGGTTCGTGTTGCGGTGGAAGTACCAGTGGCTCACGGTAGCAGCAGTGCTAACGCGCTGGACGCCAGCAATCACACTGAGCGTCCAGAAGTAGTCGAAGAAGAAGGCTGCGCCAAGCCACCAGGTGCTCATGTCGATGACCCAGCCAGACTTCGTGGCATGACCTCCAAGGAACAGGCCAGTAAACATGAAAACCCAGATCCAGGACCACACCACGACAGCAGCTAAGGTGGCGATTCCGATGAAGAGCAGGTGGAGGTTCGCTTGTAGGATCTCACCAGAGAACTCGAGCATCCTAGTCGCTTTATCCAGGGCATGGCGCCCTTTCACTACCGTGTAAAGCCACCCTACGCAGAAGATGGCTGGACCGAGGGAGAGCCACCGCATGACTTTATCCTGAGTGCTTTTGCCGTTCCACGAGCCCTTGAAACTCGATATAAGCGGATACAGGAAGAATGAGAACGATATCACCGGTACGGCGACCAGTAAAACTATAACCAAAGGTCGTGCGAATGAACGTAGTAATGATAGCCAGAGAAGACCGACTAAGACTGAAACTAGCGAATAGACGCCAATCAGATGAAACGACGAATGCAGTACAGTATATATCGTGTCGCCTAATGGGTGTTTCTTATCTGGTGGTGAATCCTGTAGCCAGGCGAGGAAGATGACGCCGACAAGGGCGCACTTTGCAAGGAGAAACATCTCCGCCCAAAAGAAGTTATGTCGTGGTTGTGTGACGGGTTCTGCAGTAACAAGCTGAGGATCTGAATCGCTGTCGGGCGGCCCAGGATGCTGCAAGAGGGTGTCCTCGTCCGTCTCTTGCGGTATTGGTAATTGCGTTCGAAGCGGACTTCTGCCGCGCGTTCGTCTGGGCGGATTTCGGAACTGCTGGTATGATGGCGGTCGTTCAACATCTCGTGAAACCTCGCTCGCTTCGTCGTCCTCCAAGCTTCCCCGATTCGTTGATGCTAACTCAACATCCACGAGCTTGGCGTTGTTTTGGCTGCTCGGTGCTGCGCTCGACTCGGAGAGTGGTACGCTTGAATCTCTCCTGTCATGATCCAGCTTCGTGACGGTAGTGGATCTCCCTCGCGTAGTATTGTCATCCTTCCACGAGCTCTTGATGCCCCGACCTAGTCCGTAGGTGGCATCGCCTTCAACGCTGCCGCCGTCTGCTGTGTGGTCTGATTTCCGTTCCATATCGTCATCTGTTCCTGCCGACTCGGATAGGTTGCTGGCGCCAAACTGCGCCCGCGAGCGGCGTAGGGCGTAGTGGTCTGCCATTTCGCGATCGTGCTCTGCATGGTCGTCCTCTTCTCGGAAGTCATCTGTGGCAGAATAGAACAGAGGCGCGGGCGCGTTGGAGGTCCGGGAGGCGAAAGGGTAGCGCGACATGGCCTGCGAGTTATATGGGTTCATGCTGCGGCGCTGGAAGTAGCTGCCCGACGGTCGTGTGCGAGAGGAGGGTCGCTGTCTGTCTGAGCGAGGCTGGGTAAAAGGCGACTCGGGTTGTCCGAGGGAGAGTCGCGACGCAGACTGCGACTGCGAGAGGAACTTGGAGGCATCTGCGGCATGCTGGTCAGTCACACGAGGCGGGCATTGTAAGACAGAGGCGCGGGAGCTGTCACATGGGCCAGGCGCACTTACACTCGGAAAACATGGCAACGGATGGGCTGCTCGCGTGCCTTCGCTCGCAGGCAGCTCTCGTATCTTATTTGGGGTGCAGCCTCGAAGCGGGTGTGGAGTCAGCTGTGGTCGGTGAGGCGGGCGGTAGTTCCAGAGGCAGCAGCTCGAGATGACGCAGTGGAGGAGGCATCCGCTGGCGGGTGGCCTTGGCAAGCGAAGTGGCTGGTGTGTTTGATATAGCGGGCGGTGTTTGTCGTGTCTAAGAATGTGTTCGAAGAGCGAGCAGAAGGTCGTCGGAACCGTAGGAACCTAGGAGAGTTGTAGGTGCTTGTCGCGCTCATCAAGCAAGTCAAGCGCACCCCAGCGATAGCTACAGCCCGAAGCCGGCGCTAGTAGAATATAGCGCGGCTCATGCGGAGGCGTCACAGGTCGATAACGGCCGCCTCGTCTCGGCCATCATCACGTACCAAACATTTCATGGGAGCATCATCATGATCCGGAATGGCAGCCGGAGCAGCTTTACGGTGCTGTAGCCATACAAAGCCTGGTCATTAACCATTGGTACTATAATTACTAATAATCCCAGAGCCACTGTGGCCATACTTGAAGTATACCTGTTTCGATCTGCTTGGATATTATATGTCCTGATGTAACTCAGACTACAAAACGCCTCCGGATCATCTTCAACTTCGTCTTCGGTGTTCGTGTGTCGATACTGATCAGGTGTTGTGACTTGTCACATGCGCAGTTCTGATTTGGTTTCGGTCGAGTCTTTAAGATACCACAAGTATGAACCCATGATTGATATACAGTCAGGACGTGTGCAAATATGTTGGTCCTGACACTTAAAATGCCGATGTACTTATTAAACTACATAGTATCATCTGAAAGAAGTTTTTGAGGACGTTGGAAGGTGCGGTGGTCACGCCTTCCTATTCGGTGTGACAGCTCGTGACAGCTCCGCCACGACCAAAGATAATGACGAAGCTCCAGCCACAGCACTAACAACCATCCCCCGTTATCCCCAGGTAAACCTGCATGCACCCACGAACAAGATACCCACTTCAACACCAGCTAGTGCCTCTCCCTCTTGAGGATAGCGCAGGCTCAATTCTAGATTCAAATTCAACTCGCATCTGACATTCCTCCCCGCAACGCCCGCACAATCGTCCACAAACTTCACGCTTCACCTTCGAGACCGTCCTAGCTACTGGACACGCCGCCCCCCGGCGCGAACCATATACATGACGCAACCGTGGGACTACATCGCGAAGATAGTCTCGCTAGGAGACTCCGGCTGCGGAAAGTCCAGTGTACGACACCTCACACCTTACCCGACCCCAGCGCATCTGCTAACCGCCCCGCCAGCTCACCATCCGCCTCTGCGAAGGCCGCTTCTCCCCCCACCACGATGTCACCATCGGCGTCGAATTCGGCTCCCGCATCGTCCCCGTTGGCCCGCCCGCATCCCACACCCTCTCCATAAACAACCCCTCCAAATCCGATTCTACACCCGCGCCCGCCAAGAACCAGAAGCCTCCGGAACAGAAGCACATGAAGCTTAGCTTATGGGACACCGCGGGCCAGGAAACGTACAAGAGCATTACGCGGAGTTATTTCAGGGGCGCGAGCGGCGCGCTGTTGGTGTTTGATATCTCGAGGAAGAATACGTTTCTTAGTGCGACGAGCTGGCTTCATGATCTGAGACAAATTGCGGAGGAGAATATTGTGGTTGTGCTTGTGGGGAATAAATCAGATCTTGCGTCAGCGAGTACGGTCTCGGGGGAGAGCGAAGCAGACAACAAGAGGCAGGTTTCGAAAGAGGAGGCAGAGGAGTGGTGCAAGGCGAATGGTGTGATGCAGTACGTTGAGACGTCTGCGAAGTCGGGTGAGGGCGTTGAGCGCGCTTTCTTAGAGGTCGCAGAGCGGATATACCAGAACATTGAAGCCGGTAGATATGACCTGAACGACAGGAGATCAGGCGTGAAAGGGCCCGGAGGCGGAGGCGGAAACAATGCGAAGATAAATCTGGGAATGAACGACGGAAGGGGAAATAAAGCGCAAGGAGGGAAGTGCTGTTGAGCGCGACATGGCAGCATTGAAACATGCATCGTTGAGGTGGACAACCTGTATAATACGAGCCATTAGGCCGATATTGCTGTTTGGATTCGCATGGCTCGGCGTTCGCATCTGCTGGCTAGAACACCTTTCTTAGTATATTTTAATCGACGATTACTTCCACCATCATCTATGTTGACGATGAGCATCTTTAGAACGTCCTCATCCGATGGTTTTTCGCTTGGTTTCTGTGCATATAAACGCGCCGAACTTCCTGCTTTCTTGGACCACACTTCTCCGCAGGCCTTGCACTAAAACAAAAGTTCGAACAGTCGCATGGATCGAAAGATCAAGTTGCGCAACTCGATGGACTGAGCACCAAAAACGGCTCGAACATCTTCACATGTCCTCCTTTGGCAGCCTTTCCTTGAAATCGAAAAAGTCCACAGCCTATGGCATGGCAGTCCAACTTCACCACCTCCACAACAAAAAAGCATTTGCTTTCCTTGCATGGATTGAAAGCCTGCCTCGCATAATTCATGCACCAGAACACCAAAACCACTAAAACGTCCCTACAAGGTTCTCATGTTCGGCGTTGGTCCCTCACAACCAAATATGGGTTCCCATTACATGGGCGTTGGCCGCCGCAGCCTCTACGATAAACCTCTTGAGCATACTTGCATGTGGACGAGAAGTCTTGCAAGCACCTCCAGCACCACCACATGGAGCGAGCACTAATGTCCTGTGGGGGACTTTATTATGGCTCGGTTCGGTGGTCTGTCCTGGGGAATCAAAAACTACAACGAGTCACTCGATGGGAGGCGGACTTCGGTGTCCTTTATATCAAGTCTCATAGCGTTCTCCCCATGCGGGCTGTGACTCCCTTGTTGCTTTGTCAGATGAGGCGGACAACCAAAAATGAACTCCGGACTCAATATGTCCCCTGTCTGGCGGCCTGCCCTCAGGACTGAAAAAATGTACGATGCTGTTCATGGGACGTGGACTGCGCAGCGTCTACGATAAATGAGACCACGTTCGCGATATGTGGAGTAGGAGGTCGTCCTCCTCTGTCGTATGGAGCGGACACCAAAAGACGGGGTTCAAGCAATTCATGTGTTCTTCATTTGACCCCCCGGCCTCAGAATCGAAACATGCGTGAAGAGAAACCATGGGAAATGGGCTCGGAAACCTCAATACAAACGGCTATTCATATGGAACATGTGGAGTAGAAAGTCGTCTCCTTTTGTTCCATGCGGCAGACACCAAAAGAGAAGTTCAAACAGTTTATGTGTTCTGCGTTTGGCAACCTGGCCACAGAATCGAAACATGCGTGGAGGGAAACCATGGGAAGTGGACTCGGCAGCCTCCTCTACAAACGACGATACGTCCCGAAGATGCGGAGTATAAGATCTTCCTCCTCTGCCGCATGGAGCAGGCACTAGATGCAAAATACAAGCAATTCATGTGTTCTGCGTTTGGCAATCTAGCCTCAGTATGCAAAGCACCGTTTCAAACTGTCCATGGGACGTAGCCTCCACAAAAAAAGAATATACAAACATCACATGTGAAGTAGAGTATCTTCCTCCTCCGTCGCATGAGGTGGACACCAAAAGGCCAAACATACGACATGATGTGTCTGCGTTTGATCCCTTCGCAGGGATCCGAAACCTACACGAATCTGAAACATGAGAAGTGGATTCGGAAGCCTCCTCTATAAACGGCGATACGTCCCACAGATGTGGAGTAGAATATCTTCCTCCTCTGTCGCATGGGGTAGACACCAAAAAACAAGATCGAAGCTGAGTATGTGTTCTGCGTTTGACCCCCCGGCCTCAGATTCGAAACATACAAGGATTCAACCCATGAGAAGTGGGTCTCGCGACCTAAACACAAGGTTGAATGATGACCTCGCATGTGAACCAGAAATCTTTTCTTTTTACTTCCATGGCTGGGTATAAACGTCAACTGCTGAGGAGAAATGGTGTCTGTTCGGCGGCCTGAGCTCAGGCACGAAACTCCAATCTGATGACCCCATGGGAGTCGGGCACCAGAAACTTCAATCAGGGATTTTCATGTGTGCTTCCCTGGAGGGTGTTTGGAGACCAAAGAGACATGCGGTCGAAGCTATGCTCTCTGCGGCTGGCAGCTCTTGCTCGGGATTTAAGAAGAACTGACAGAAAGTGATTATGAGAGCCGGATTCCAGAAACAGATACACAAGGATCTTATGTGCTTTATCATGCAAATCCTCAAGACTAAAACGACTCGCCCTGATGACAGATGTCTCGCTTGGTCCGGTGTGCTTCCAGGGATCTGGACTTCAAAATGTTGGGGGTTTTGTCCCATGGTGTTCGTCGCTGGAGTTCCTTCTTGGTATCGAAAGGGGTCTGCGGGCTAATCATGTCTAGCTCAGTCCAGGAGCAAGTCATAGTCCGACAGTCTAACTTACTTCTTGCACTCCCCATGCCTCTCGTCGGGAGTTTTCTTGATACCAAAATCCGATCATTCGCTACATATGTCTGGCTCGGTCTGGGTAGAAGACGCCTAGCGACGCCAAAAAATCCTGGGAAGCTCAGCCATGGAAGGCGGACTCCAAATATAACCAACCCCATAATATGGTGGTCGTTGCTGGAATCTCCTTGAGACCAAAAGTTAAAGGATTCGGAGGACATGTCTGGCGTGGTCCTGGTGTGACTCTCTCGCCAATGCTAAAAGAATAATCAAGGCAACGCATGAGGTCCGGACACTAGAAACGTCCCATGCCCGAATATAGTGCCCTCCTTGTAAGCTCCCTTGAGACCGAAATCTGCGCGATGAGCTCACTATGTCTGCGCCTGGTCTGGGTCTGGCTTTCACGAAAAACCAAACCTCTCTGACACGCAGACCATAAGAGCCGTGCTCCACAAATGTGAAAGACGAACCGCATGTGTCTTTCGCCAGCCGCCTTGGATTCGTAGACATACTCCAAGATTCCATATGCCTGGTTCTCCTGGGTTTGGGACCTCTTATTTAATCACAAAATAAAAACAAGTAACTCTCGCTGTGGAAGTTGCGCTCCCAAATTTCCAGAATGGTATCGCATGTGTCGGTCGCTAAAGGTTTCCTAGTTTCCTACGACGACGACAAAGACGACACAGTCCCAGCCATGTCTGGTCCGGAACGGGGTTGCGGCCTCTATCGAGAACCGAAAAGGCTCTCAAGCGCCATGATGGGAGCCAGACATCGAAGCCTCATTCGACAGAGTGCATGTTTGCATGTTGCTGGGAGCCTCCCATGCACCAAAACTCGCGAGTGAAACAAGCAATGTCTGGCTTGCTTCTTGGTCCAGGAGCCTTCAATGGTACTAAAGGCATTACAAGTATCCCCGTATGGGAGCCGGAGTCTATAAACATAGTCCATGGAATGCAATGTCCTTCTTTCAAAGAGGCTTGAGGAACTCGCAATATCCTGTCCGCGCTCGCGCGGATCCTCTTCTGACAAAGAAAAGCATGCCTGCCAATCATAGGGGTCACACTCCAAAGGGTCAACCTGCGCTAAGATGAGTACTTTGTCTGGAGCTTTATCAGACACGAAAGAAGAATGTTGTTGTACAACATGTCTGCTCTGTTCGCCTTTGGCCTCTCTACAAGACCCAAAATCCATTCCACAACAATGTTACGGCGACGAGACTCTATAAGTCAGCATTCGAGCAGAATATGTCCTGCGGCCTTACAGAGTCCAATCCATCTAAAAATAGCGTACGAAGAGAACATGTCCTGTTCGGCGCCGCGGTGGATGACTACTCTTAAACCTTTCCTTACTTTTCACAATACTCTTCTACGCGACAGAGCTCGAAAAGGGCCTGGATGGCAATTATGCGCTGGTAGTGGTTGGACCGGACTCTAAAGTGAACACCTCTTCTACCATTCCGTTCCTCGCTTTGAGCTTCCGCAAGGTTCAAAAAAGCACAAAGAAGAACAACATGTCTTGGCTACTTCAACGCAGTATAATATCTGCATGTTCTACTGGCTTTCTGCTCACGATGCACTCGTCCACAAACCAGTACAAAAGTTCGCAGTCGACCAACTGATGTGGCAGCATTCGTGCCGCAAACTCTAAACAACTTGCCTCTCGTATGATGGTGTCTGTCACGTTTCGGTCTTTTCTAAGAGCGAGAGACACCGCATCCACCCTACTTAAAGGGCTTTTTCCTGGCTTGCCTTCTCCCGCCACAACATCCTTCCTTGGGTTGAGCATCGAAATTACGACTTTGAGATGACATGTCGCGGCAGCTCTGGACTGGAATCAAAAAGAGAACCTGCCTGCTCATGGAGCGTGTTGCTGTTTGCTTTCTCCATACTAAAAGCGGTGTTCTCGCGTCAAATGTCTGTTTTGGTGCTGGGTTCGCTCACTGTCCGACACAAGGCACTTCTCGGTGACAAAGTACACAAATGTTGTAATTCGAGAGATCATGTGGTAGGGACTTTGGATCGGGATTCACAAGATCATCGATTCCTTACATGTTGATCGGGGCTGGGACCTTGAGACTACAACACCTTGGGAAAAGAGATGATATTTGGCTTGGAGCCGTGGTTGATCGCTGCAACATCCGTCCTGCGATACAAGACTTCGAAACTTACGGGTCACACCATTACAGAGCACTCTTATGAATCTAGATGCATTTATAGTGTCCTATGCTGCTCGTCTCTGAAGTTGGTCAGGGACTAAAATCCAGATCATAGCCGTAAATGTCTGGCCTGGTCCAGGGTGTCCTCTCTCTCCGCTGCAACATCCCTCTCTGGATTACAACACTCAAGTATCAATCGCTGTAGAATGGCGGAGCAATCGTCTCGGACTAAAAAGGCAAAGGAATATGTCACCATGTTGTTCCTGTGGGCATTGTTCTCCGAGTCAAGAGAACGTCATTGAACAAGTCTTCATGCCTGGTACACACCCCGAATGTATATATTACATCGGTTTTGCTCCTCCGTCACTACACTCTCCCTGCATTCCGCACCAAAAGGCTCACGCCTGTGGATCATGGACGATGGTTCATGGCTGGATTCAAACCCGTATCGAACTCAACTGCTTCGCTTCTCCCGGGAGCTTTCTCTAGACCAATAAGCGATCACGCTCGCGCCCATGTCGGCCCCGCACGCGCACTCTGCAAACCCAAGTCATATTGTTCCTCTACTATGCCGCCTTTATTACGAGGTAGCACTAAAAGCCAATGGGTACAAGCCCATGTGGCAGGATTCGTGACTCGGACTTACAAAGTCCAAGATCTTACTATACAGGCTGCATGCAGTAGGGAGCACTCTTGGATCACAAAGTTGCGCTTACACAAATATATGTCTGGACCGCTTCCGCAATCTACTCGTATAAATAACGCCACTGTGCTTCTTGGCTACAGCATTCTTCTCACGATCGTGCACCCAAAGTGATCGACATGAAAATGCATGGAGAGGAATCAATGAGACCAATTTTGGAAGTATGAACAGTCACGAGTATGTTTGCTCGCGGTGGGCATATCTCCAGAACATCTAATCATTTGTCGACATGTGTCTTGTGATCCGGCTTTCAAACATTGTACTTCCTTCCTTGCAGTACGCACCTTTCCCCGATTGAGAATTAAGACAATTCTACAGTCCGATCATGGAAGAAGATCAATCCTGGGACCACGGGCTACTTGTGCTGGACTTCAAAAAGCGTCCACGTTCAAAGGGATGTTCTCGTTCGTGGGACTTCTCCAAAAAACGACCCACAGCGACGTCATGGCTGGGGTCGTCCTGGGATTCGAGAACCTATCCTGCCACGGCTCTTACTTTGCTACCTCGCATCAAAAAGGGAAGAGGATGCCAATCATGCTGTTGGGCGAGCGTTTGAGCGACACACATTTTGCGAGAGACTACGAAAATCGCCTCTAGAAGAAATCATGTTTCTGGCTTTGGGACATTTCAAATTTATGCGAATTGCAAATGACATGTGGTGCAGATTGGGAGACTCCTATGAACCCCGACTTGTTGTCTTCAACCGACGAACTTATTATAATCAAGTCCAAAGTCTTCCACCCATCAACCGTATTGACTACGACAAAAACCCGAGTCCAAAAATTATCCTCTAGCGATGACACGTCCTGTTTGGTGGATGTTTTTCAAACTAGGAAGAATACCGGGTTATGCGTGGCACAGCTTGAGTGATCTTACAAAGACACTCTAATTGTCTTTCTTTACAACTCACTTCTTGCGACGCAGTATTCAAGGCACGAAGAGCGAGAGGTCATGTGAACAGAGTCGTTCTTCCTAGGACCCTTATCTCGTGTACCAAAACATCCAGATTCTCGGGCCATGGCTGGGTTTCTTGGCTACCAAGTACACTTATGGTTGAAGAAGAGGTTGCTTCAAAGGACGAGTCTGTCCTGAGAATGCTGATACTTTAACCAAAAAAAGTATTTCAAAACATCCCAAATTCGAACCATGCTGCTGTTCTCAAAGTCTAACTATCCCAGTCATGGACTTGCACTGTTATGGTATCTTTGGCCAAACGTCGCGATGTGGCACTCCGAATTGTCTCAATTTATCACTTTTATCACCTGAATTCACTCTTCAAGGTATATCTGACCACGTTCATGTTTCTCCTCTTAGCCCAATCTCTTCACGAATAACGACCAGACACTGGCTGGACATATCCTGCTCATCCCTATACTGGTATTGGAATCAACCCTCTTCATTCGCTGCCCCTGTCTCATAGTTTACTCTTGGGTACTTGAATTAATGAGCCCAGTGTGGAACGAATGCGCTGGAATATGTCTTTCATAATCCGATCAAAAGGATAGCCAGCATACTTTGATGGTGTTCCTCTTGGCCTATTCCACATTATTCACTGCAGGCCAAAGGAAAGAGATTGTGCCCTTCATGTGTGGACTCCGTTCCCCTTTAAAGGCAGTCAAATTTAATCAGCCTCTTCTCATGTTCTTCGCTCTTCGGGCTCCCCATTTCTTGTACTATAGCATCGAATTCAACATCATGCCCGAGCTGAATCTTGACTCCTTGGAGAAGCCGGGCCAAAAGGGGAAGATAACTCGATGTCGAGTACTTCCATGCTCTCTCTTTCAGGAATGCCACAAAAAAGACGAGGAGTGGGGCATTATTGGACTTGCGGCTCCAGAGTCGGATATTGTATGGATTTTCCAACTTCATATAAGGGTAATTCATGGTACCTTCCTCCACACAGCCATCATCATACGGCGGTGATGGAGCTGCCACGGAAGGTACATAAAAGCGTCTTCTCGTCAGACACTATCTTTTCCACACTACCACATCCCAGTGCTTGACCAAAAGGTGGAAGACATCAAAGCATGGGGGTGCTCGGGTGGATTTTATAAGTCTATCTGGCACCAGGCGATGGAACCTTGGGTGGCTGTTCAAACGAAAAGACTTACTTCGAGAGTTCATATGTAGCATCATCATACGATGGTGATGCCGATGCTGAGGAAGGTATATAAACACGTCTGTTCGTCTGCCAGCATCTTCTCACACTCCACTTCAGTGTCTGGCTAAAAACATAAGGACCTTATCGACATGGGGTGATCAGGTGGATTCCAAAAGTCGATCAGGCACCAGGCGATGCGGACTTGGGTGGCTGTCCAACACATAGACTTACTTCGAGAGTCCGTGAGTAGCACCATCATCTAATAGTGACGAATATGCCTCTGAAGGTATATAAAGCTGTCTTTTCATCAGCTAGTGTGTTCTTCACACTACTACGTCTCATCGCTTGACTAAAATTCAAAGACTACACCGGAATGTGGGTGCTCGGGTGGACTCCAAAATTTCATGCTGTCACAAGTTATGGGAGCTTGGTGGTTGTTGAAGAAGAACAACTCTTCCTTGATCATTGGATTTTCCAGCCTATTGGAACAGAGTGTCTTTCGCTTTTTGTAGGAAGTCGGTCAGATCCTGGCTAGTGTCCAGATAAGGAAAGAGTAAATTCGTGCTATTATTGATGGCAATGATGAGGATCAACGTCAAGAGTGAATGTGAAAGACATGTTCTCATATAATATAGTAGACCATATCATCATCATTGCTATTCTCAATGACTTGAATAGATCCGGCGCTTCGATACTTTCCCTGCATAACGGTACACCACGATTCGTTACATCCCCTATCTCACGCACGCCCGCTAATCACAACACCTCCATCTGCCTCCTCACCCAATATACTCAACATACCTCTCCCACTCCTCCGCACCCTCCCCTCCCTCAACGTCTTCAGATCCCCGCCAACAACCCAGCCACAACATCCACACTCCCATCCCTCCCCTCGGCAACAAGTACGCCAGCCCCTCCCATCCGGCAAATTCGGTCTCCTCACAACATCCGGCTTCCCCAATCCACTTTGCGCCCCAAAGTCCGCATCGTAAATACCATGCGCGACATGGCTCGTCACCATGACGTCCGTTTCCATATTCATAGCCGCGCCGTAGTTGATGGTCGTCTTGTCGTCGGTTGTTCGAAGCAAATGTACCAGGCTTTGAAGGTGGTGAGGCGATGCATACTCGATTAGATTTTTGCGCAGGGCGAAGGCGACAGATGGGAGCGGCATGCTTAGGAGCTCGGATAGTGGGACGCGAGTCCACACGCATGTCACTGCGTGGCCGATGTAGCCGGCAGGAACGGGTGGGTCGAAGTGCGATCTGCCGTTTACGGCGCGGACGAGACCGCTTGTAGCGGCGCTGGAAAGGGAGCGGCTGCGCACTAGGTGCTTCCATATCAGCGCGGTGAGGATGTCGTCGGTGGAGAAGTATGGAGCGGCGTAGGCGTCGTTTGAGTGATCATTAGGCATCGCGGCCTTCGCCATCTCTTTCAAAGCCGTGATGCTGGATGCGGGTATGCGAAAGCAGTGCCACGGGGCGTTGCCATACTGTGGTGGCCATGGAGGCGAGAAAGGAAGCATCGAAGGCACGCGGAACCACTCTACCTTATCGAGTTCTTCGCCATTGTTACTGGAAGGGAATATCTCGTCGCGGTCGGCGTTTCCCAATTTCAATTCTTCTGGAGTGACTTCTCCGCCAGCGCAGAGTTTTGCGAAACATCGAATGATTCGGCTGTCTGCGTTTGCATCCATGACGTTGTGCTGTGCATTTATGGTGAGTAATATACCGCCCTTCAGCAGGTTGATTTGTGCGTAGAACACTGGCATCTTCTCCGCAGAAGGATACATGTACGGGAATCCGTAGCCGGGGCTTAGAATGCGACCATCGAGCATAGAGAGAGGCGCTTTCGCTTCTAGAATAGTTTGATACGGCTGAAGAAGCTCTTTACAATCTTTGACATGGATGAATTTGGCTGCTCCTTCGTGTGGGGGATACGCAACAATCTTGAAGGTTCCCGAGCTGGTCGAACTGGCTTCGGAATTGATGACTTGCCCAGTGAGCCATGGAAAGTGGGTTACGAGTTTGTTTGCCGCTGCGGTAAGGCTCTCGATAGCTCTTTCTTGTGCAGCATCATCTTGAGTGGTAAAGCCCAGGGTCTTGATGTTGTAGGTATGGACGCCAATCATTTGACCAAAAGGTCCCAACTCCAGACTAGTCGACATAGCTGCGAGCGCGGTACCCGATTGACTCTGTGGAACAATCCTCGATTGACCTCAAAATGACGGTGATGTCGGATGCAACTGAGACTTTTAAAATCTATCGTGGGGTAAAGGTCAGGCTGGCTCGTTTATACATTCTTACGGAGCCGATCTTACCTCATGTAATCCTCGGGTCGCACTCGCGTCGTGACCGATGTGGTGATGTGGGTACTTATCAGAACCAATCATATCGTTTTCACAACGACAGTACTAACGTCATCCGTAGCCCTAGTGCCGTGCTACATGTGGTAGCCGATACGTACATAAGCTCTAAGCAGGTGCTTATCCAGACCACTTACTCGATCGGTCAGTTTTAAGGTGCGGAATTATTGGAGGTATGCGAACAGCGAGTACCGAATTGTCAACCGAGACCGCCGCTGGAGAAGCGCCGTAGTAGAACAACGGCTCTGCTTTGTCGAGCATGATTGTCGTTGCGAACGTTCGCTCCAGCCGTTCAGCCAGTCTTCGAGAGATTCGACCCATCTCCGTACCGTATCAAGCTATCCCAGAATCAGATCCACTGGCTCCTGATATCGTTCCCACACGTTAGCAAAGACTTTACAGCTGCCCAGTCGTCTCGCGATTCCATCTTTCCACTGAACGCATAGCGCAAAATAACATGGATGCTTTGTGTTATTCTCAAGTCGATGTGGTGTCAGAGCACAAAGCTCCGTCGTCCATCCTTTCACGACCGCAGCGAGCTCGACTTTGTGACCTGTAATGATGCTGTCCTCATCGCACTTCTTATGAAGTCGCATAAGCCCAGCAAGTTCACCTATTACAGTATAAAGCTCGACGCACAATTCAATGTCATGGAGCTGGCCTGGTATATTAGCTTTCCGCGCTGTAAAGTATGCTCGAGTCGTCTTCGCAAAAATTAACCGTGATTGCTCGATCGGGTCTGTGGACATTGCGAGCGAGGGGACAGGAACAGGATAGTGGAACCGAGCGTCTCCAATCTCGAACTTGCCGTCCTCGTTTAGGCTTGCGTGTCGTGTCCATCCTTTGGGCACTACTCTCGCACCTTGTCGCGCTAACATCTTGTACTGATGCCAATTGCATGCCATAGGTCGCATACTCCCCACTGATGCAGCCGCCTGTAAAGCGAACCATTGCGTAACGGGCTCGACAATCCCGTTCGATGGCGGTCCGTAGCATTCATACTCATCATCGCATAAGAAGCGAAAGGCACCATGCCAACCCATCCAGGACCACGTAGGCAGGTATCTGGGCTCGGTCGGCGCATCTTGTGAAGAACCTCGGCGCGATATTTCTGCTTCGGGCTCCCACATCAACGAGATGTCGAAGAACATGTCAGGATGCCCATGATTCAAGCCCCCGAGGAAGGTCCTCTGAAGGTGGTTCTGTATCCCTAGGAATGCGTTTAGAGTGTCCTGGGAAAAGGTGAAGTGTCGCACATTAAATTCAGATGCCACATCAGTCAACAAGCTTGCCAGACCAGGTCGTTGCCGATCTTTCCATTTTGTATAGGGCATGTTCATCATGTTGTCAACGACCAAGTCGATCACCTTGTCCTCGCCCCATGTAGTGCAGGGACAGATCCAGCGAAGAGGTCCGTCGGTGAAGATAAGCCGGCGTTTGGCGAATATAAATTCCTGAAAAGTCCAGCCACGTTCATTGTAGGTGAGTCCCACATGTCCAGGTATTTGACCAAAGCTGTCCCATGTAGCGCGAGGGGTGTTGTACCATGATATCGCTTCATCATTACCCATTGGCAGTACGAGTTGATCAACAGCTCTTGGGGCTGAGACGCCCTTGAGTCCTCTCAAGCCGTGATTGGCATCTAGACCAGCGAAAGCAACCAAGCATAGGGTCGACCGAGCGTAGATGTGATGCATGTTGTTAAGGTTGTTATGTAGTGAGGTTGCGTCATCCTGGACAATGCATAAGCTGTCAACCCATAAATACGTTTCACCTAGCAATCTAGTGATTCCCATGGCATCTTGAATCGTGCGAGGTAATTCGCTCAGGTAGGTCGTATGCAATGACCCTGGTTGCTGCAAGTGTTCGAGAAGTGCCACAGTAGTACGGAGGCAATTCACGTGTCCCCAGGTATAGGAAAGGGTAAAATACCTGGATGTTTCGATACTGTAAGGTACCAAACACCAGTCGTTGACGTCGATGAGCCATTCAGGAGTCGCGATCGTCCAAGGTTGTGCAGCCATCCACAATGGTTCTTCGCATTTAGCGCCATGCTCTCTGACGCATGTTGCGTACCATGACCGAGGGATCAAAGGGTCTATCCACTCTGCATCAATGGCTTTTGATGCTCCGGGATGTTCAGCTTGGTCAGGCTTAACGATCAAATTGAAGGTTCTGAAGAAGCTGTTCGCTTCCGGATCTTTTGGATCGTAGAATCGAAATGCAAAGTCGTCGAAAAGGTAGCGTAGGTTAACTTCCCAGACTTCTGAAGAATCCAGATCGGGCGGCTTGCCATCATCCCATAGCTTTTGGATGGACCCAGAGTGTGGGCAAGGTATGCTCGTAACCTCTGAGATGTTTCCTAGGATGCGCTTTCCGGGATCGATCCTGCCGCTTGAAGCATGTACAACCCTTGAAAGATCCAGTATCTCTGAGCATACTCGGCAGGAAGCCTCGGCAGGTAAATCGGCCATGATGGGTACGCGGCCAATTGAGCGGCTATGCGTTTCTTCGGCTGCATCACACTGCAGTTTACGTGGGGTCGGCTGACTGACCAATCGGCCATGCCAATCGAGACTAGGTCGCGCCGCATTGTAGCTTCCTTCGAAGCATTATCTGAGTGTGCGACTTTGCAAGACTTGATGGAGAAGACATTGTAGACAGAATCAAAGAAGTATACACCTTTACGAAACGCTATGCAACTGACCAAAGACCCTCTATTCCTTACAAACCCTGCACCTTCCGATAACTCGGCGGCTTCAACGTCCTCCCCACCACCTTCGCTACATACGGCGGAATCAAACTTATCGCTCCAATAACCGCAAACTTCCACCAGAAACCCAGACTACTCACAAACCCCAGATCATAGTATTCACTCAAGAAAGGCAGGCTACCGAAGTAGATACTCGCCGTCCCAAAGATAGACGCAATCATGATCCAATGCCACGTCGTGACTTCCATAGCGACCATGATGAGCTCGTTGACGATGAGCACAGAGAACGATACTGCTACCATGCGGCTGAAGATGGGGGTGTCGGGCTCTCCGACGCCGACGAGGAGTTGTGAGAGACCCTGGATCATGCTGCCTTGGTAGATACTCACAGCGACCCAGATCAAAAAGGACTTCGTGGAGAGAGAGCGGCCTAGCTTGAGTTCAGCGTAGAGCTCAGGGTACAAATTCGCCACTGATTCGTCGACATCGCGGTCCAGCACGAGCGAGAAGACGGGGGCCATAGTGTACACTGTTGAGTAGCCGACAAGGAGCCAGTCGCGGTAGAGGGCGTTGGGTTCGAAGGAAGAGGCGATGGAGTAGACCGTTTGGCAGATACTAATGATTAGACCCCTGTGGATGACGAATTGGGACAGCTTTGCGCTGCGCTTGTAGGAGTTACGGCCGTGCCACACGAGCAGTTTGACGAGGTAGCAGAACTGCTCGATGGAGAAGTCGGCGGCAAGGGAGGCTTGCTTTCCTTCTTTGCCGACGATGCCGACGCCAACGTCGGCGGCTTGGATCATAGAAACGTCGTTTCCGCCATCGCCGATGCAGCAGATGCGCTTTTTGGTGTAGTCACGTATCAGGTAGGCGACGTCAGCCTTTTGCGTGGGCGAACAGCGACAGGCTACAACAGCAGGAAGCTGTACGGCGATGGAAATGAATTCCTGTCGGTAGTGGTTGAGCATTAAAGCAAGTGACTCGCCGTCAATGAGCAGGCAGGCGTCAGTCTTGCCACGCAGGAAGTCAAGAGACGAGTGAGCGAGATCTTTGCGTTTCACTGTGCCTCATTAGTCATGCAAAATAGTATGATATACATAGAGCGACCTACTCTTTGCGATGGTGTGCACGTACTGCCCACGCGCTACAAGCTTCGAGCTCACGGCCACGCAGCGTGCTGTCTCGACTTTGTCGCCTGTCAACATCCAAATTTTGATACCGGCGTTGCGGAGGAGCTCTAGTGATGGCTTGACGTCTTTTTGAAGCTTGTCTTCGACACCAGTAACACCGAGAAGCTCGAGGTCACGCTCGAGATATTCTTTGACCACGTCCGCGACTGCGTTGTCTCGGTTGTGGAGCGCGAGCGATGCCTGTGCAAGCTTGGCGGAGAAATCCTGATATGACTGCGTTGAGAGCTTCTTACGACCTACAACGAGGGTTCGGAGACCTTCACGGGCCATGTTGGCAGTTTCTTCGTCGAGCCAGTCATTTGCGGCTACGATGGAGGTCATCACTGTGTCGGCGCCCTTTTGGTAGAACCAGATCTCTCCATCCTCATCCGAAGGTGATTCAATAGGTCCATGCCAGAACTTGACAACGATACCCATTCTCTTGCTTTCAGAAGTGAAAGGAAAGACGTTGAGTATGCGTACGCGAACCACCGTATTGCCACCGACGCAGGACTGGAGTGTCATTGATTCTCGATCGCGTTGTATCAGTCGGAGCCCAACCATTTCCGTCCACCGAATGATGGCGATCTCATCCGGAGAAGATGCTTGGTAGCTGGTAACCGTTTTCCCGTTCTCTTCTTCCGTGATAGGGGTGACGTTGTGGCAGAGAGCAAGCGCCAGTACCACGTCACGTACACGCGAACCAATCTCTCGACGTGTTCGTGTGGCAGAGGTGAGAGGGGCAACGTAGGTAGATGAAGGTGTTACGAAAGAAGGCGCTTCGCCGGAAGCGGTCGAGAAACTTTGTTGAACGTATGATGCGACTTCGTCCATAGCTTCATTAGCATAGGACACGGTCCCAACGTGTATCTTTTTCATCTCCATTTCTGCATTGTGTTAGCTGCGTTCCTCACGGTGAGCTCGCGATTCTTACCATTTTGAGTCAATGTTCCCGTTTTATCGCTGAGAAGATACTCCACTCGACCCAGATCTTCTGGAATAGTACTGGTTCTCACAACTGTCCCTGGGATACTCTTGTCATGCTCGATAAACCACGCGTATACCGACTTGCCCATGTCTAGATTGACACGCAGACCGACAGGAACGATCGTGGAGAACAGGATCAAGAATCGCATCATCGACACGTACCACTTCTGACCATCAATGTCCTGAAATCTATTAAGAGCAACAAGGACAAAGGAGAGCGAAAGTGTGAAAATACATAGGAACTTGGTAAGAGCGTTGATCTCCAGCTCCAAGAGGCCAGTCTTCGACCGAGAGGCGGATGTGGAAAGGGCTTGCCGTGTTTGGGGTCCAGTGTAAACTACTACAGCGAGAACATTGCAGCTCGATGCGAGTACGGTATTCGCCCATATAGTGTTGTCGATGCCTAACGGCGAGGATTGGGCTTCTTCGGTTGAGGATGATTCCTGCTCATGAGGATCGTATTCGCTTTGACGTTTTGGTAGAAGGCTGACCGTACCGTAGAACTCATTGACCTTCTTATCTGGCTTGCCTGCGGTGACCCGCAATCTCGTATACTCGCCTACATCAAGATTCTGTGTAAGCGGAGATGTAAGACGCAGCTTCCAGTCAGTTTCGCCATCCAGTTGATCTGTGCGAATGAACGCCTCTCCAGATGACCCCGCATCTGCCGATATCTCTGCAGTATGAGTGGCGGTTTCGGCATCCGCCGAGTAACATTTCAAAATAACCATGTCAGCAGGAACACGCTGGTCCTTCCCTAGCTTGACTATATCGCCAACCTTTAGACTTCGGGAGGGCCTTATAAGCTCCCAGTGACTGGTATTTGTCAGTCTCGGGACAATCGTTGCAAAAGAAAATACTTGAAAGAATGTTGTGTCGCAGGTTGGTGGGTGGAACTTACCTAGCAGTGGGAAGGCCACCAGTCGAGGCTATCTGTTGTTCCTCGTCCTCGATATCAGTTGCGCGTCCGCCATTCGCTCTCTTTCCTCTGCGCAGCCTCCGCCTTTTGCTCGAATCCCTCCCCGGCGCAACCCCATTCCCGCCATTCTCCTCGAATTTCAACACAGTATAAGGCTCCGAATTCGCTTCCGCATCTCTTCTCCTTCTCGCGATGTCATCCAAAGCCTCCTTTCCTAAAGTAATCGTAATGACAAACCCCAGTGGTACAACGTAGGTCGATAAGTATCCGATTCGCAGAGCGGGTATAATTTGCGATAACGCGACAAGCAGAAAGTACATGTTGATGAAGAATGAGAATTCGGTGTACAAAGTACGCGGGAGAAAGCTCCAGGGGGTATATTTGGCGTTGGAGACAGCGTTCGCGGGAAATCTGGCGGTCTGCAACTGTCCGACAGCGATAGTACGTTGGGTAGTAGGGTCGTGCTCTTCTTCTGTACTGTCTTGTTCGGGGGCAGTTCCGCCTAATTGTATGGGCTGTCGGTTTGGGCTCGAGGCGGAGAGGAAGCTGGGAAGGCGTATGGTAGACTGGAAACGAGACAAAGCGCTCGGCTTCCGCTGGTGTTTCGGCCGGTCGTTGTTATGTGAGGATAGCAATGCCGAGTCTTCGTCTCCTGATTGCCCGTAGCTACCCTCTGAGTGCCTGTTTTCATCTTCTATCAGGCCTCGTAGATCCTCCTCCTCCGGCTCCTGTCTCTGCCTGTTTCTCCGCAACCTGCCCACCCTTAGATTCCTCAGCGGTATCCTTGCGCCCAGTTCATGATAGGGTTTCTTGGGTGCACTCGAACTATTTCGTGCGGGTGAAACAGAGGATCTACTGCCGATCGGGTCGAGTTCCTCGAGATCAAGCTCAAGGTCGGAATCGTCGTCTGGGGCATTTGGCTGGTGATACTGGTGTGGAGCTGCCATGGCTCATGTAGCGTGGAGTCCAAAACGGGCACTGTCTGTCTTTGTATTGCCTGTCTTGAGGCAACACGCGGTACCAGGATATCGGCGCGGCGGCGTAGGAGGGTAATTGAGAGGTCAGGGCGGTGGGCGTCGCGAACTGCCCGTTGGCGACGAAAACGATATCTGGAGTGTATATCCTAGGGATGTTCGGTGTCTAGTCTATCGACAGACTTCGTGGATCGATTTCAAAGCGCCTCGTGGGCGTATGGGTGCACGTCGGGGGTCCGCGGGAATGCCCTGTGTTCTTTATGGGGGAGCTCCAGGCGGCCAGATTGCGTCTCGGAGTTGTAACTCTGCTGGTACCACACAAGTGCGCTTGGCTATTCGTGTGGTGTATGCGACGACTTCAAACGAGCGGAAGTATAGATGTGAAGGAGTGTCGAATGCTGCGGCTCGAAGGGTGCGTGTCTGGTGCTGCGTATGCCCGATGGTCAAAGGGCGCCACAGCTGTGGCTCAGCTACCGGTAGGGCCGACGAACACATGGCCTCTCCGCCGACCTCTAGATGACCTGCATTACTTCACTATACTACACGGGCGATGCAGCCGTGCATCGTGGCCTTTTCATAATCTCTGCGCGTGTCTTTTGCCGCGAGCACTTTATCTGTGCATCCTGCTCCGGGCCTTTCTCTTCTGTTGTACAGGTACGTTCTGGATTCGTGATTACGTCGAGTCGAGTCGCGAGAAAGGGGAGCCTCCTGCTTTGCTCCTTTCTGGTCCCGCCTGCCCTCCTGTCAACCGCAACCAAAAGAACGGATAGCCGTTCCAGCCGTGGTTTTGAGGCCGTATTCGTCCGCTTTGCACAAATTACAATACACGGCCGCGACCATTCCACACCCCGACCGTCAATGCTTGCACCGCCGAGATGAACCAGGCCGCTTGATGTCACTTCCGGCGCTGATTTATTTGCATAGTATTTGCATATACCCCTTTTACATATCGTCATAGACGCACATAATGGAAGACGACGCGCCAAATTTCTCGTACGCCTACGCCGGCTCCGAGGCGCCTTCGACCCAGTCATGGAATCCCGCATTGCGCCCTGAGAACGAAACCGCCGAAGAGCAGTCGAACAAGCTGCAGCCATCTCCGCAGATAATACCCCAGTCGAAACCGTCACTAGAAGATGGCCAGGAGGAGGATGAAAGTGAGGATGATGTGCCTGCCATATCCGAGGTATCGGCGATTTCTGCGCCATCAAACAACGGTGTTTCTGGCCACGAGAGACCCTTAGAAGAGGACTTCTTCAATCGTCAGCAGGAGCCCGAGGACCCCGAGAGCGAGGAACCATCTTCCAGCGAGGAAGAAGAGGAGGACGAGGATGAGGAAGATGATGATGATGAGGATGATGAAGCGGAGGGTGATGCGGAAGGGACCGCTCTCGCAGCTGCGACAGAACCATTGACTTTGGGAGATAAGACTGCGAAAGAGCAAGCTGCAGCCGCCCAGGGCGTACCAGCTGCGCCTTCGGACGATTCTGAGGAAGAATCTGAAGAGGAATCTGAGGAGGAGGAATCAGAAGAAGAGGAAGAAGAGCACCCCGAATCCCAATACGAGCATCAAGGCGGAAGTACGTTGCTGGAAGAGGCAATGGCTGAAAGCGAGAAGGCCCCGTTAGTTGCAGATGTGGAGCCCGAAAGCGATGACTGGGGAGCTTCTGGCGAGGCCTTCGACCTGGGAGGGATGCCGCAAGACACGCCTGTGCAGACTCCCTTACGAGCACCTACTCAGACCCCGCGACCCGAGGCAGGCGGCACGACTGTTGGGGACAATTTCATTGAAAACACAAGTGTGGGCGGAAACATGGGGGAGGCCAACGATGACTGGGGCAATGGCGACGGTGATGACTTTTTCGCTGGGGCAGCTCCCAACCAGCCTGTAGAGCCAACGCAATCTGGCGCTGAAGAGAGCCCTGGTGCGCATGTGGTTCCGAAGCCGGAAGAAAGCGCAGCGGCTGCTGGTGACTCTGCATGGGACTTGGATTTGGATGATGATTTCTTGCCGGATGCAGAGGATGCAGCGCCCGTCTTCGAATTGGATGACGACGAGGGTTTCCTCGAAGACGAGCCCACCGAGACAACGGAACCGCCTGTACAGCCTGTCTCTGCCCCAGCGACGACACGATATGCACCTTCGGACGCACAAGCTCCACAATCATCTGTGAATCCTTATGGAGCACTTGCTCCACAGCTCACGAATTTGTCGCAACCGAGTCAAACGCCGGCAATTCCTGCACCAACTGCTTTGTATGGCGCCTATGGCCAGCCTGCTCCAATCCAGCAAACGCCAGCCAGACCCGAGATGCCCAGCTCTGCGGAGAGCTTTGCTGCGAAAGCACGAGGGGGTTATCATTCGCCATATGACCTTCCAGAGGACATCGTGACTACACGGAGACGAGCAGCACCACGCACGGTGACTGCACCTCCTGCGCCACCGCGATCCAGCAGTATGTTTAACTCTGGTGCTCCTCGCCCTCCGCCTCCTTCGAACTTGTCAGCCTCCAGCTTGTCTCCTCCCTCATCTGGTCACTCTTTTCAGCCACAGATGACGGGTTTGCCGTCCGGTGCACCACCAAAGCCTGCTGCTCCGGCTAAAGCTCCATCAAGCGAATTTTTTGCCGAGCTCCCAGTTACATCGAAACCAAGGCCATCTGGAAGGTATACTCCACAGCCTGCCGCGCCTCAACAGCCCTCAGCCCACGGCTTCCCTCCGAAAGAGCGCACAGCATCGTGGTCTTCGCTGAGAAACGAGATCAAACCGGATGCTGATAATTACGTGTCGCAATTGCAGCAACCAGAGCGATTGCCAGTCTTTCCAGAGCAACCCACAGCACCGGTGCGGGCCAACAGTCTACCTGTACCGCAAGTTGCTCCGACGCCCCCATCGAGCCGATATTCACCAGCACCACCGTCGGCCCCTGCTGCTAACGCAAGATACTCACCGGCTCCTCCATCCGCTCCAGCTCCAAATGCTAGATACTCACCAGCCCCTCCGCCACCGCAAGGGCCAGTCAATCAAGCCCCAAATCAACATACTTCTTCTGCAGTAACCGGACCTCCTCGACCGCCTTCACAGAATTATCTACCTCGCACGTCCAGCCCGCTCGCGTACCATTCCACACCACAGCTTTCACATCCGACGGCACACGCACAGCAACATGCATCGGATGCGTCTCGGCGTTCATTGGAAGGTGTCACAGAAGAACAACCGCAGCAACAAGTTGGCCCTCCCCCACCAACTGCTAGGACGGCCACACCACCTAGCCGAAGCACGCCCTCGTCTGCTGTGAGTTCGCCAAGGAAGAGGAGCACCTATACACCTCAGTATCAACCGATCGATGCATCTATGGCCCCAGCGCCTTCGCAAACTGAGTCGCCACCTGCTAGCTTCAAGCCGCCCATTCGAAGCTTCTCCAATATGGAGCCACCAGCTGCTGCTTTCGGTGGACCTCTTCAGCCTACATTTATCGCGCCAGCATCACAGAATATCAACGCTATACCTCCGCGTCGACAGCCTTCGCTTCAATACGACTGTATCCCACCTACAGATGAACGTGCAGCCGATCCGTTGGAGCGATGGAGGGGTTACCCAATCTTCAAATGGGGTTTGGGTGGGACCGCAGTGACCACATTCCCGAAGCAGGTACCTCGCTATGGCGGTGGCGCATCTGCACCAATGGTGCAATGTAATCCTGGCGAGTTACGAATCCAAAATGTCAAGGAAGTTCTACCGTTCTCGGAAGATATCACGAAATTCCCAGGCCCACTCAAGGCGAAGAGCAAGAAGAAGGATGTTTCATCATGGCTTGCTCAACGGATCGGAGCGCTCGAAACACATTACCAATCTCCTGGGTTGGATCAGTCATTGAGCGTGGACGAACTAAAGCGGCTTGAAGAGAAGATCCTGCTTTGGAAGGTGTTGCAGGTCTTTATTGACAATGATGGTGTGTTGGATGGTAACGCTACAGTAGATGCGGCCGTACGGAAGATATTCTCAGCCGATACCGACGCTTCTGTTGATGGCGAAGGATCTTTTACAACTGCGGCTGAACTAGTCGGCAGGCCGAGATCCAACACTACTGGCGTGCAGGCTGATCCTGTGGATCCCAAGGCTGTTGAAGAACTTCGAACCCTCCTTACTAAAGGCGACCGTGAGAAGGCTGTTTGGCATGCAGTGGACCAGCGATTATGGGCACACGCCATGCTTCTATCTTCAACACTCAATAAGGACATCTGGAAGCAGGTCGTGCAAGAATTTGTACAAAAAGAGGTCAAGAAGCTGGGCCGCAACAATCAGGCTCTTGCAGTGCTCTACGAGATATTCGCCGGAAATCATGATGATTGCATTGATGAATTAGTCCCTGCATCTGCTCGAGCTGGTTTCCAGATGATGAGCACCGATGGCGCGGATTCGACTCAGAATGCTCTCCAAGGCCTCGAAAAGTGGCGCGAGACCCTCTCCCTGGTCTTGAACAATCGAAGTGACGGCGATCCAGCAGCTCTAGTCTCTCTCGGAAAGCTGCTTGCCAGTTACGGTCGTGTCGAAGCGGCGCACATCTGCTTCATCTTTGCGCGGTCTAGGGCTCATATAAACGGCGTGGACGACCCCGAAGCCAACATCGTGCTTGTCGGTGCTGATCACAAGAAGACCCCGTTAGACCTAGGCATCGATTTAGACCCCGTGTTGCTCACCGAGGTCTATGAGTTCGGATTGTCATTGTCTGCACAAGGAGGCTCTCATATTATCCCGCATCTGCAAAACTACAAGCTGGTCCATGCATACCAGTTGGCAGAGTTTGGCCACCGGGCCGATGCACAGGCTTACTGTGATGCTATTGCAACATCTATGAAGGCGACTACAAGAGTTTCTCCTTACTACAACGGCAGTTTCGTGGCGATGCTCGATGATCTCAGCAAGCGCCTCTCGCAATCTCCTAAGGATGGTTCTTCCTCTTGGCTCTCTAAACCAAGCATGGACAAGGTCTCAAGCTCGCTATTCTCAAAGTTCACCAACTTCGTTGCGGGCGACAACGAAGATGACGCCTCGAATGTTTCCGCCGGAGAAGCTGGCCCTTTTGCAAAGATTGCCAGTGGCACGCCAACTATCAGCCCCGCACAGTCTAGTGCAGACTTATATGGAGCCTACTCCGGCTTTGGTATTACTCCAAACGCACCGTCCGCCCCTACGAACTCCAGATATGCGCCCTCAAATGCCTATGCGCCAAGAGCATCGATGGAGTCCACTCGATCCAAGTACGAGCCCCAAGGTCGACCTTCGTTAGAATCCAACGACAGCAACGCAGGCGTACGCGCAGTCTCGGACCCCTACAATTCGTCACCCCAATTCCCTAATTCATTTTCCCCACCGCAAGCCCAACTTAATCCTGGCGCCCATCACCCATCCCTCTCAAAGGCGCATTCATACTCACCTCTTAGGTCAGAGTACAACGCATCCGAACCTTCGTACGGTAACCCATACCAGCCAGCGCCTACCGGAGGAGTACCCGCCCCATCATACGGGGGCTTCCAGCCGCTATCGGCCAGCTTCGATGACCCGCCCGTGGATGCAGGTGGCTTCCAACCCCCCACGAGCTCCTTCGAACCTTCATCGTTCCAGCCTTATCAGCCCTCAGAAGAAAGTTCCGCGGAACAGTCCCTCCGGCCCAAGAAGTCTTTCATGGACGATGACGACGACGATGACCTCGCTACCCGGGCCGCAGCTCTCAAGATCTCATCTAACTCCAAGTCGGACAATGATCGCCTAGCAGACGAAGCGTTCCGCAAGGCCGCCGAGGAAGACGCAAAGCGCGACAAGCAGTCCTCTTTACAGAAGAAGTCTAGCGGTTGGCTCGGCGGGTGGTTCGGCGGCGGCGCAAAGAAAGACAACGCCATGCCGACGAACAAGCCCATCAAGGCCAAGCTCGGCGAAGAAAACAGCTTCAAGTACGACCCCGAGCTCAAGAAGTGGGTCAACACCAAGGGCGGCGCGGCGGAAGCGACTAAGCCCATTGCTACTCCACCCCCGCCACGCAGCGGGCCGCCTAGCAGGGCCGTTTCAAGTCAAAATGCCATGGGGCCGCCGAGTTCCCTACCCAATGCGAACGGACTGCCGGTACCGCCGACGTCCAACCCGTCTCAGCGTAGCTCGTCCATGCCGCCTCCTATGGGCCTGCCAGGCTCGAGGGCCAGCACGCCTGGCATCCCGTCTGATAGCGAGGGACCGAGGCCACCCGTTTTGACCAGACCCAGTCTGCCGACCGGACCGCCGAGCCGGCCTGGCACGGGCATGAGCACGGCGAGCAGTATCGATGATTTGCTGGGTGCGCCGCAAGCCAGAAAGGGGCCTGCGAAGGGAAAGAAGAAGGGCGGGCGGTATGTGGATGTTATGGCTAAGCCGTGATCTGTCCTACAGAAGACACGTAAGGTGTGTGGTGTAGCCATAGATTTCCCAACGAAAAGGCGCTTCAGTGGGATATGGCGTCTAGAGGCGGGTTCTTCAAGAGTAGACTACCCATCCATGGGTCTTTATGGTTCTGGGTGGGATGTTTGTATGACTATGTTATGCGGAGAGATGTGTAAGACGTAGACGCTTTTACGTGGGCATAATATGAATATCTTATGCTGTCTGCTATCATGTGGCATGTGGTCTTCCAAGGCTTGCTTGCCTTGTCGCCGAGCTGCGCGTGAGATTCAACGACTACCGCAGGATCCATGTAGCGCCGTCGATCAGTGCAGAAGCAACGACGAAGAAGGACTGTACCTCCAAGCCATATGCATCGCATCGGACAGAAAAGTGGTGCGAATGTGCCTACCACGGCGTGCGGACATGACGATTCTCTCATATGAGATAATTGAAACACGAAGAGAAGCTTAAAAACGCAGGATCTTGGTCAATGGTTTGAATTCCAACGCGTACAACATGGAGGCGAAGTTGATGCAGTGTGTGCCCAGCACCTCAGTGCGCTAGAAACGCCCACAAATCCAGACTTGAGAATAACACAACACAAAACGCCATCGCAATGCCTCGCCGTGAACCACGATTTCAACTTACAAGAGAAAAACAGAACAGGCTATCCAGACAAAAGACAAATCGCAGTGGGCAGGAGAGAGTGAAAAACGGAGGACACTGAAGTTCAACTTACGCAGTATCGAAAAGTTGGCATGACAGCCCGTTCTCAAGCCAGTATCTCACCCACCCGTATCCCCTTTACCGCCCCCGTCTCCTCCAGCCAAACGTTGAAACTCTCCTTATTAGCCACAGCAGCGATGAGCTTGTACGCCCAGAAAGCGGAATCGCGTTCGAGGTGCGAGTTAGCGGCTGTGACTGGCCCTGCGAGGTGTCATTTATGTATCCCATATTTCCAGTTCCAAATGCATACAAATGCACGCATGTTAGTAGCTCTGAGATAGAGTGCCAAGGGGTAACGGTACTCACATGAAAGGTCTAAATCGATATGATTGAGCATTTCCCACCAGTTCCACTCCGGCGCGCTACCTTTCATTGACGGCGTCCCGTCACCTCGCTGCGTCTCCACCGCTTTTGAATATGCATCTAACTTTTCCCATGGGATTGAATAGGCCGTGTTTTTGGCGTCGTTCGTATCTCGGGAAGTACTCATCATGAATTCTTCCAGTTTAGCAAAGTAGATGGCGCAGATGCTGCGCTCCTCGCTGTTGGGTCGGCTGACGAGTGAGAGAATCATGACTGGCATGAGGACACATCGAAGGGTAAGAGGCTCCATATGCGGCTGCAAAGCAGTTAGGGTGGACGCGAGGGTGCTGAAAGCTTCGGCGTGGATATCGTAGCGGGCGTCCCACAGACTGGAGTTCGGTGGCTCGGTGGCAAGGCGGGGCGATGGTAGGGGTGATGTGGATGGACTTCGAGACAACGGGCCGTCCGTGTGAATACTTGCTGTAAGATAGTCGTTGGTACTAAGTTCCTCAACACCGTGGAAAGACTGCACCTCTTGTACGAAAGGTTCCATCAAACCGGTGAATTGAGATGTTGATGAGGCAGCAATAGACGCAGGTACTAGCTCTGGTCGTCCAAAGAAAAGATATCGGATCACGAGGATAGTTGTCGCTGCTTTCCAGATTGAGCCAATTGAATTCCAATGTTCGAGGTGCCGCTCCGCATTGCTTTACCAGTTTAGCATCATCACGTGGTGGATGAGGAGCACTCACGGTAGAGATTGTTGGTGATACTCCGTCTTCATTGCTCGTGTGTTCTCCTCGGGTTGAAACGATAGCACATCAACAAATATACGTTCCCTTCTGTGCATGTCGGCGAATGCTATTGGCCGACCTGCTCCGAAAACCTTCTGTGCGCAGGCTGCGGTATCCCATACAGCAAGCGTCAAAGAGCTCGGACATCCATTGAAAACCTTGTGTTTTGCATACTGTGAGTGTATCAACACTTCTAGAGCATTCCGAGAGACATGTTTGATTCTCGTGATCGGTACATGCGAAGTAATGATCCACATCTGCTCGTAAGTTAGCCATAAACGATAGACGACATGACTGGGGCATACCGTTTCGAAAAGAGAGGTATGCAGTAGAGCTAAGTGCAAGTGAGGGTAACAGAATGTGAGGTTCTCAATCCCGCCAAGGGCTGACATGACTTGCATCACGCCGTGCGTATGCACCATCCACCTGCACAATCCATGTTCAAGTAACTAGAAACAGTCAGCAAGCCCAAGCCGACTGGAGGAGCCACGTACATCCATAGCGAAAATTAACACCCCGCAAGTGATGAGAACGTCTGGTCGTTGGTCGAGCCGGTTCTGTGGCGCACGAAGCAGCTGGTTGTGGCTTTGGAGTACATTGATTTTAGTCTCAAGTGCCAGCCGTTCGATGCCTGGGTTTCCTGGATTGCGCGATGCCATGTGCACGGCCGAAATCCCAAGAAGGCAGTTGACCACCGACCTGGGCAACTGCTGAGTATACTCAGGAGCAAGAGGCGCGATCGGGCGCTCCACAAGCTTTGTCTCCATCTGATCGACGAACTGTTCCGAGGCAACGGTGGAATTGTCTATCAGGTTGTCAATAGGGAGTCAATGTCGAGGGAAAGTCTTCGGAAATTGTGCTGTAGACAAGAGACCAATAAGATGAAAATGAGAATACTTACAATATGCCACAACTTCTGCGAGCCGGCTCTGATCGGGGACCACACCTTTGCAATAGTTGTCTGGTGGTTGAACTTCAAAGTGGGCTGCTTCTTGCATTGCGCTAGCGGTCTGTTGTTGCACACTGTTCCGCATTACGTTCATAACGTTGCCTATGATGCAATCAGCAATACCATTCCGACAAAGAAAGGTCTACCTTACTGTCAAAAATAGGTCGTGACTTGCCCTTCAGTTTGCCTCGAACTGCAACCCCTTCCGCCCATCTGTGGAGCGGCAAGTCAGCCCACCATTCACCGTGGATAACACTCATGTGCGTAAAGATTTCGCTTCACAGATGTGTAAGGGAACCCGGAGGGCCCAAGGACATATTGCAAGGTTGTGTGAGAAGCTGTTGCTTCAGGGATGAAGTACCTCAAAGGCTTCTGGTAGCCCAAACAATCCACCCCTTTCTTTCGACATTTGGCACTGAACAGGGATGTCAAACGAACACTGCACTAGTAGTCATTGCAATTGCAGACTCACCAGTGTGGTAGTATGCGGTCACACTTGACATGTCGCCGACGACAAGTATAACACTGAACAGCCGATAATTCCAGAAAATGGTCAGTAGCTGAGGGTGTTCCTGAGCGGAACGGTTGCCTGGAGGAGGTCGGCAACATTCTTCGCATTGTTTCGCATGTAGCTGGAGAAGTTTCCACCGCCCTGTTCGTGGCGGTCGGTACAGTCTTATACACGGCTTCCTGAAATCGAATTTCATCATGCTGTGGGTGACGCAAGGCGACTCCCACGTAAGGTTGTGAAAAGCTTTCCGCAACAGCGGGTCACCATATTGTAAGGCTGGGATGTCAAAGACTCAAAGCTTTGACGCCGACTAGGAACCGTTTCCGGTGGCATCATGTCTGCAGAGAATAGCAGGGCAGGGTCTAGCCGAGAGAGACAAAAAGACATTCCAACTCCATTGGAGGTTGGTGTAGTTTCCGCCAAGCTTTAGACTAATGATATGTAAGATGGAGCTGAAAATCCACCGTATCCACGGATAGAGCCGCTTTTTCCCTGTATCTCTACCATATACGCCCTAGTTGGGGTTAGCGGGAGGACTGCAGTAGACCCACCACAGTCTGGGGCCAGGTGTCCGCCACCGCTTTTCTAGAACGTTGCGATGCCGCCCACGATATCACCGGGAAGGCTCCTGACCCATGCAGTTGTTCAAATCCGTGAGCCACACTTTGAATGATACAGGAGAATACCACAGTACTGTTGCGATCACCTGAATGGACTCAGCTGGGTGGTGGCGCAGCCAGCCTTCAATTTGGCTTTCGTCGTGTACGGAAAAGGCGCAGATCTGACCGATTTTCAGTTCTGCTGGCCGTTGCAACATGATGTCTCTGCGACTGTTCGTATAGACTTGGGAAGAGGCGGTGCAAAAAACGGTTGCGCCGCGCGAGGGAATAGGCGATAGCGAGCATCCAATTGGGTTTCTTATAGCCGTTAGTCAACAAGCTCGTCTTGTGTTTGCTTTGACGGTCTGCAGCTTCGCTCCGCTCTGCGCGGCTTCGAAGTGTAATCTCGATCCAAGGACCCGGGTCGCCTTGTCAGCCAGAGAATACCAAAGCTTCCCAAGCCTGCCGTCGTTGCCGCCTGCAGTTGGTAGGGACTGCTTGTTTTCCTGTGGCCTAGCCGGAGTAATCAGATACGACGGGATGTGGCGGGCTGAACGCCACAACATCGAAAACCCTGGTGACGCTATTCTGGCGAGCGAACTACCTGAATTTTGAAGACCCTTGAAATATATCAAACGCAGGCCAGTCTTGTATCTGCGCCGCAGGTGTATCCAACAAGACACCGGCATGGAGGCTGTTGATCCTTTCGACACATAGTATCGTCAACTTGGAAATCGGGGGGCTTCAACAACTGAATCAAACCCATCAGCTGCATTTGGGGCATGGTGAAAGCTCGTCGTTGTTTGATAGCTTGAAGAATGAGCCCTGAATTAGCAAGATTGACGCTTCGACCGAATAGTGAACGTGCTGTAGCACTGATCCTCGACACAAGTATTACTTCGGCGAACCTGTAGAGATATGCGGCTGCTTAGGAAGCAGTAAGAGCGCTACGGAAAGGTTCAATATTCGACGAAGATTCGCAGCTCGAATGTCGCCCGATATTGAGAGCTCCCCCATTCTTCGTTGCCGTGTGGTCCATTGTTGGTGTTGCTAATCTAAAAAAGATCGGACCCCTATCACCGTGCGACAAGTCAGAACCTTGTATATCCCGTGCCAATAGTGGAAGAATTGTAAACATCAGCTCGGTGGCACTCAGTAGGCGGAGGATGCGATGGCACAACATGTGAATGTATGGCGCGGCTTATAGTTCAGAACCATTGCACCAGGACGGCGGCACACGCCAGCGATGTCAAAGCTCCCATTGGACGCTTCTTTGATTGCCCTGTACTTGTTGTGATTAGCAAGAAATTCTATGTTTCTTTGGAGCTGCTCCCACCTCTCTTTTAGTGACAACAATATCTGGAGTTGAACTTGTCGCATTCTAGTGGTGTGCCTTCAGTGGGATACCCCACATTCGACTTAAGCTGCGACCACGGAAGTTGAGTTGACGTTCTCCGTAAGAGATACATTGCGTTGAGCAGCAGCAGGCGAGGGTGTCGACCCTCTTTATCCTCGGTGACAGCTTGTAGGCAATCCGGTACATAGGAGCGCGGGTAAAGAATCAAAAACGCGTCATGTGGCTTGAGGAAGAGGAAGGAAGTTGTGGGTCTGGGTATATTGTTTATTGCGCCTTCCGTCTCTGGAGGGCACCTCTCACCTTTGTCGACTGGCAGCCGGACATGCTCGGCTGTCGTGCTTCGTCGATGCGCAACAGGAACAACTCAACAGTTTCTTCTCGGTCGGTCATGCGAGCGACGTCGAAAGCGGCAGCTGTAGGGCTCTTGGTAAATTCCGTTTGTGCCAGGGTGGGTTGTGACCCCTCCCTTCCCTCCGACCTCATTCCTCAAAAAACGTGGCAGCGCTCTATATACAGCCCGCAAAGGCAAGAGCACAGGTCACGCTCGCATCCACACCGACCCAACAACAAGTTCCGACCGCAGGATTAGTGACAAGCTTCACCTATAAAAACCCTCGACCATCGGCCTCGTCCCGTCTCGCCCACCACCCTGTTTCCAGAACTCTCTACAGTCGACCATGAACAGCAACATGAACATCATGCTCCTCATCAGCTTGTTCTTCGCCACCGTCATGGGTCTTCCCCATGTCGGCATGCTCGATACTCCAGATGTCCGCGATGTTGGTCTCATCTTCGACGACCTCAACTACAGTGAGTTCTTATTTGTATAACACGTGCAACACCCGCTGTACATACTAACGTTTAATAGCCGGTAACTCCACATTCATCATCGAGGTAAAGAATAATCCCACGTGCCTTCCGATCAACGTGGATGCGAACTCTCATGCGCAGTAAGAAGCCCCACCCTCTCGCTACCAAACGTTTCAGACACTGACCTCCCCTGCAGAGGCCTGCGTATCAAGTCCATTCAGATCTGCAAGCCTACGACATGCGCTTTCTTCACTGGTGAGAAGTGCACCAGCGCGTCCACCGGCGTTTTCTCCGTCGCGTGTACTGGCCCTGGTGACGTGCCCAACCACAACCTCGACATGCTGTTCAAGTCATACATCTGCGGCCAGAACATATCTAGGCGTGTGGCTCTGGAGCGTGTGGCCACACTCGAGACCGTGCCTCATGATCCCAACGCTGGTATGGTTTAGGTATGTCTAGACATTGTCCGCTCAAAGCTTTCTCACACTTACCATCCGTTTAGACGATGTGGCCTTCTTCGTCTTCGCCGATCGCTGTTATTTCTCGACGGTGTGCTTCCCTAGCTACACTTCTTCGCTGCCCGTTGAGCTTACCACGACGGTATCTAGATTGGACCGATTCTCTGTGAAGTCCAAGATGGTGTCGGACGGGTAGATGATCTGGGGATGTGACTGGAGTCGTGGTGTTCGTATATGTTACCTAAGATATAAAAGTACTTCCTTCAATACATTTTAAACATGCTCCATCTTTGCTACTCATTACGTCTAGCTCGATGCATTAGCTGAACTTATCTTCGGTACGACTTCTACGTTTTCCATTACCACACCTTCATGATCAACGACGCCAACCGTACGTCGTAGAAGTACCAAGATCATTCATACTGTTCACGACAGGCATACTCGTGGTCTAAACACAACCTACAGCCCAAAACGGCACACCTTCCCTGCACAGTGTCAACCTTGCTTTGATGGGGGGACACCGAGTCTTGTGTAATGTAAGTGAGAAGCATGCTCTGGGAAGCATCCCGCTTGATACCCCCACGCCGGTTCTGCTGATGCTCATGATTCTCTGATCGAAATAACTTCGGAAACCGACTTGAGAAAAGGCAAAACTTATAGGAGGTCAAATAATATCGTCTCAAGCAAATCACCGCAATATGATAGGTCAAGAACCCTGTGATGACCTCGAATTCGCCTTGTCAGCGCCTCATCTAGCAAGCTTAGAGCTGAAGTTCGATCTGACACGGGAGCGGAGGGAGATGACCTCCCTACTATCAGCTCCAGTGCCGTCTAGGGTAAGGAATGATTTTGATGACATCCATATTCGGATGAGAGGATATCGCAGTCCATGCATGTAGACAGCGCCTTGCAGAACATTGTTGAAGCACCGACGCTGTAATGCTTGGAGCACGTTTTGACTCGGTGTCGCATAATCCGCTACAATTAACGCTGACGGCAACGAAACGACAGATGTGTTGAGATAAGGGCACCCAGGACACGACGTGGTGGCACTTCGTTGTGATGGGGTGTTGTTGAGCTGAGCTGCTCTCGATTGTTGAGTAGACTCGCACGTGCGGGCTGGGAAGGAAAGCGCGATTATGCTTCATCAGTCTTATCCTAGAAAGTAGTCGTACATGTCTACGTCCTTCCCACCCCCCCACGACCTTAACCACTGCAATTCTCCTACTCTTCTCAGACCGGGCGCTTGGCTGATCTTTGACACCGAGATGCCCGTAAAGCACTCACGCAAGACACCAGTATGTTCGCTGGTTCCCAGCATACCTACGCTCCTGTGTGGGCGCAACACCAGAGCAAACACCTGGGTTATGCCAGCTTCGACAGCACGATCATACTGACAACCCGGCAGGTTCGGCCGGTGGCGCCCGCATCTACTATCCGCGTGTAACCCGGTCATCTCTTTGTTCCGCATACGTGTATACACGCCGTCGCACTCGGCCAACCTGCTTTTGACGGCTATGATACTGCATCCTTCGGCTACGCTTCTGCCAGCACACGATGGAAGAGTTCCGGACCTGGCCACAGCGAACGATAAGTGTGTTGTCAATGGCAGGTGCAGCGGCTCTGCTGCATGTACAGGCGTTTACTAGTCTACGTACCCACTTCGCCACTTGCGAAAGCTCAATTGGAAGGACGAGGGCCCTGGACTCCGAAGCAGCAGGTCTACACTTGTTCGGGTCCACGCTGCAGTCGAGCAACCGGCCGACGAAGTTCGAGAAGGCGACGTACCGTGTCTTGGCCGGATCGACAGATTCTGCCGTGGTCCAGTGGGGGCTGAGTGCTCAATCGGAGAGCGGGGTAGCAGCAAGCTGCCCCTCCTTCTCATTGTGGCCAAGTAGCTCATACAATTTGCTGTCGCTTCCGACGGTGGCACGAAGATCTCGTCGAGATTGACGTTCTTCGTCGCCTACGAGCACACACGTCCCACAGCGCCCCTCACCTGCTGTTGTCCAGCCCAGGTTCGTGCAAGGCCAGCGGTGATTGGAGCAGGAGGAGGATGCGGGGAATGCTGGCGGCGGTTCTGAAACGCTTGCTGTCTATCGATACCCGTATGGCTAGGCCGATGTCGGTTAGGCTTCCGTTTCGACATGGCGGTGAGACTGCGAGCCATCACACGTTTCCTAGGTCGGACGCAGCGTAGTCACCGTGCAGGACCGCCAGATGTCACACACGCCTGCAACGCCGCGAGCGCCTCCACCGCGCGCTGGGCGAACGCTGTGGAGAAGGATGCCCACAGACAAGAGCGAACCAACTCTGGTGTCGAGACCGGCCGGACGAGGCGATTCTGAAGGCTCGGATGGCTGTTTGCGAGGCTGCTGGGCCACTTTATACTGTTAGATCCGACCCTGCACAGACTCCCATGCGTCTTGCATCGGCTTTCTGGTGAGCCCCGCCGGCTGCCAAAGCGGCCGTGGACGTAGAGAGCTTCCTTCGCTGTGGCCAGACGCGCAGATCTGCAACCCTCGAATTAGGGGAGCGTGCATCTCAGTCTCCGTTCATCGCTGCCACGGACGCGGATGACGTCCATTGGTCCACCATGGTATCGGTCTTGCGCTCTTATTACTCTCAATGGGCCAGATGGTCGCTTGTCAAGTAGCTATTAAACCACCACGGCTACCGCGCGCAAAATTTCGTCGGGTCCACAGACGGGGGCGCTCGTGGTCCCGAGGGACTATGGGCGGAACGTGCCCAAGATACAGCGCCTGCAAGAAGCGGACGCGCACATGGTAACAATGCTCGCTGGTACCCATGCGGTCCTCCGGTACGAGGGCTACGTTGGGAGATGCAGGCCGCAATGCTGGAACGTGGATTGCTGTCCCTAACGTGCCGACATGGGCATCGAATTGCAATTGCGTGCTGTGGGCTGGTGCCTGTCCGGCAGCAGCAAATAGGAAGGGCCAATATAGGCGCATAGCGTGAGCGGAGAGACTCGAGCTACGTGCTAAAATACGGCAGACGGTGGCTTGCATGTCGGTCCCTGTAGTCAGGCCCAGTCGTTTAAAGGCATCAGGGTCTACTGCCACCCTTCGTCACCGCACTCCGCCGCCGCACTGTACAGTACTGTAACTCTTCGCGCGCGCTGGTGGGCTGGGACGCTGTCGTCGCTCTTTCTTTGAGTCTGTCCTTTGCACTCCGAGCTCACCGTTGCGCCCACCGTCCAGAACCCTTCCTCCCAGACCGCGGACGGACCACACTCTGCCGCGGCTCAGCGCTTGGGACCACTCCACCGTAGCCCAGCGAACCTCTCGCAAGCAATCCCAACGACGCATTTCCTTCAGACCGGTCCGCAGCATCAAGGCCAGCGAGGGCGCCCGCCCTGTGTACCTATTATTGTGTACGTAGAGTGTCCAGCTTGCATAGTCATGGTTCAGGGGAGCTTGAGCGCGCCGGCCGCACCTCTCTAGAGCCCCCTCACCGCCCAACCTTCCCACCCCACACCACCAGACGCGCGGTGAATTTTGCTGATGTGCGCTGCAGTGTATTTCTAGTAGAAAATGGCCTTCTCCGCCGGTATTGGAGAGCGCAGTGGCCTCCGGTCACCTCGCGAGGAGCAGTCGTTCGCTTCTCTTACGAGCCCTCTCCGTGCGGTCGGCAGCCAGATGGGATCCTCCTCTGCCAACGACGCTCGAGGCCAACTGCACCGACGATTCACTACAAACAATATCCCAACACTGAGCACCCCTCTGTCGCCGATTGGACAGCAGCGAAGACAGGCGGCTGAGCCGACCGACTTCACCACTACTACCGCGGTACGTAGCTGCATCCTTCCATACTGTTTCTGAGCTGCGGATACACTCCGCACACTGTCTTCCACGTCAATGTGTGAAAGTGAAATATGTGTAAAATACATGTGGGGACATGTCTGTCCATAATGCTGCACGCAGCTTCGCTCGTAATAACAGCTGCACGCACTGCGGAGAGGAGCTGCACCACATGTGCTCGATTTGTGGCATACTTACGGTTGCTTTACGCTTCAGACAACGTACATGATTGAGAATTAGGGCTAACGATCTTGCAGACGTACCATAAACTCCAAGTGGTAAGCAACCTTTCCTCCTTCACCTCGCCAAACGTTGTGGTTACCGCGCTCCTGCCTTCACCAAGAGAAACGCCGCGCTAGCGCCGCTGTCGGAGTCGTGGTGAAGCAGACAGAGACGCGCTTTCAACCTCAACCTTTCTTCTTCACCCAGCCTCTTGTTTTGCTGCAGATTGTATAAAGAGCTTCTGTACCCCGGAAGCTCTTCTTTTGTTTACTCTCCGCCGCCCTGTTATTTCTAACCCTCTGGACCCCGCTAATTGTGAGTAGCTAGAAAAGAAGAAGCTCGAATACGAATATTTGAAAGAGCAGCGACGACGTTTTGAGGCTGAGATGGAACTTATTGATATGCAGTCTCGTGCAGAGGAAGAAGAGATCAACCGACTCTCCTCCGACATCAGGTACGGCAAGCACAGCCAACCGACCACCCCGCCCGAGTACGCGAACAGCACCGGATTTCCGTCGTCCTTCTCGCGACCGAATCGCTTCAGCATGTCGGCTATCAACCCTGGTTTGACCACCCCTCGCGGCAGTCGCGCCGGCTCTCAGATCACCTCGCCGCCCTCCGCTCGTTCGCAGCAGGGTAACGGTTTCGCGGCGCAGTCTATGCCCGGTTCTCGTCGCAACTCCGATGAGGACGGCGATGATTTCAATGATGACTTCACGCCTGAGAGCCCGGTCCATATCCGCAAGTAAGTGCACCCCGCCTTCACCTATGACTTACTCCTTGCATGGGTGGTTCACGGACCCACGTTCGTGCGCGTTTCCATTCCGACACGCCAGATCGATTTCCGAGCTCACACTGACTGCAATAGCCCGAACCGGTTCTCTATGCCCCCACTTGGAGCGCGCAACAACGAGGTAAACATGCCAGATATGGGTTCGGTCCTTGATTTCCTCAAGGATGAGAACGAGCAGAGCCCGTCTACTGCTGGCGCGCCCTACTCGCTCCACATGAACACGACGAAAGAGGGCGTTCCTATCTTGGTACGTCAGAATGGTAACGGGAACGGCATGAAGCTGTCAACCTCTTCTGCTGCTCTTGATCTTGCGCTTTCACAATCCCCCGGTCCGGACGGCCAGTCCAATGGATGGGGTAGCCACCGTCATCGTCAAGCTCAACAGTCGCTTCCTACTAACACTCTTCGCAAGGACTCGCAAGCTGATGAGTATGACGCTGGCAAACTCAACGGCGACAAGACCCCGAAGTCTACGGCGAGCAACCGTCGCTCAATTGACCTGTACGCCCTGAGCAGCCCTCAGCGATCCGCCTACACCAATGGCATGCCGAAGCTCCAGCAGTCGTTCTCCAACAACGATGTGCCTACCTTGAAGAACGGCGATGGTCCTACCAATGGTTTCGGCCCGAAGACTCACGCTGAGCAGCATCTGCGCAACCACAATGCCAACTTGGGTCGTGTGCCCGCCAACGCCATGGCCAATCGCCATAGCCGTGACTTGTCTGCCGGTCTGAACAAGGAGCAGGAGTATCGCAACACCAACGGTGGGCCCTTTGGATCCGCTCTTCATGCGAGCGCTGCTCCCTTCGGTCCAGTCCTCCCGTCGCCTGCTGCCACTGGTGCCATGTCGTCCAGCATGGCCTCGCCTGTTGCCTCAATGTACTCGATGTATTCCAATGGCGGCTCCCCAGGCCCGGCCTACGTTGGCTACGGCATGTCGGCCATGAACAACGCCATGGGCGGTATGTCTCTTTCGCAGGGCCCTATGTTTCCGCCCATGTATTCTGGTCCTGGCCCCCAGCAGTACGGTGCCTACAACCCGTATACCACCTACGGTCGAGATGGTCAGCCCCAGGACAGCCAGGCGCGTGTCATTCAGAGCCGCCGCATGCAGAACGATGCCAACCGCTTCTTGAACTTTGACTTGAAGACGATGGCGCGTCAGGACATCTACACGCTGTGCAAGGACCAGCATGGATGCCGTTTCTTGCAGAAGAAGCTCGAGGAGAAGGATCCTGAGAATGTGCAGATCATCTTCGAGGAGACCGCACCTCATGTGGTCGAGCTTATGACTGACCCGTTCGGCAACTACCTCTGCCAGAAGCTGTTGGAATTCAGCAACGATGAGCAGCGCAACACTCTCGTGCGCAACGCCGCTCCGTCATTGGTGTCCATCGCTCTTAACCAGCACGGTACTCGTGCTCTGCAGAAGATGATTGAGTTCATTTCCACCCCCGAGCAGGTCAGTAGTTCGCCTTTTATATTGTCAGCGCGCTAACTGTCTTGTAGATCCAAGTCATCATCAACGCCTTGGGTGGTGAGGTTGTCGCTCTTATCCAGGATCTCAACGGCAACCACGTCATCCAGAAATGTCTCAACCATCTCAAGTCCGAGGACGCACAGTTCATCTTCGATGCTGTTGGTGACAACTGCGTCGCCGTTGGCACGCACCGCCATGGTTGCTGTGTCCTCCAGCGCTGCATTGACCACGCCTCCGGCTACCAGAAGGTCCAGCTTGTTCGCCAGATCACTGCCAACAGCTTCAACCTGGTCCAGGATCCCTTCGGCAACTACGTCGTGCAGTACATTCTTGATCTCAACGAGCCGACCTTCACCAACCCGCTCTGCCTCGGCTTCGCAGGTCACATTGCTGAGCTGTCCAAGCAGAAGTTCAGCTCAAACGTCATTGAGAAGTGCGTTCGTTGCGCGGACATGGACACCAAGGCTGTCATGATTGAGGAGATGATGCACGAGGAAGAGCTTGAGAAGCTCATGCGCGATTCGTACGGCAACTATGTCATCCAGACCGCTCTCGAGTTCGCACCAGCAGCTCTCTGTGTCCATTTGATCGACGCTATGCGACCCATCTTGCCCGGCATCCGCCAGACTCCCTATGGTCGCCGCATCCAGAGCAAGGTCCAGGAGCGTGAGTCTCGCCTTGCTGCCTACACCGGCGGTCGTGCCTCAGGACACGTCTCGCCGCATGGCACGAACGCTCCGACTTCAAACCCGGCCTATGCTGGCGCTGGCCCAATCTCCTCTGGCTACGCTACGGCTCCCATGTATACTGCGGCTGCCAACTATGGCACAAACATCGCCTCGCCGCAGCCTCACCGGATGTCCAATCCGCCGCTCCCGTCTCAGTTGCAGAACACTGTACAGTACCCTTCCTACCAGTTCAACAACGGCATCCCCAACGGCAATGGTCACGCCAACGGAAACTTCAACGGTGGCAACGGAAACTTCTTCTAGCTTACGAGTCACGATGACGAACGTTACGGCCGACGTCTCTGAAATTCTTATCGGGATATCGCTTACCGGTACTACCAGTTGTCGAACCTCTCCGGTGTTGGCCTTGTCTCGTTAAGGTTTCTTTCATTTACTACGATTTGTCTGTCTTGGGTGGGAAGTACATTCCTGGAGCTGTTGCTCGCCATCTCAGCCTCATCATTCATTGCCGACGTGTATCTCTAGTATTGCTGCGACACGAGCATAGCGGAGCCTGGGCATACTTATGGCGCTTGCGGAACGGATCACTTTACATTTCACTTGTACCCCTACCTACTTCGGCAGGAACTTTGCTTGCACATTTTTTTTTATTCATTCACTGTCTTTTTTTACTCCCAGCACGAACGCCTTCATCTGCATGAAGGCGAAAAACTATGGTTGGAAGCATCGTCGTGGGGTGCCCACGACATACGGCTTGACGAACTGCTAAGGACGATGGGCACTTATTTCTTTCCTTTGTTTCTTTCATTGATGGCGGACGGACACGTGGATTTCGAAAGACTCGTCTACGCATCGACCAGAGGCTTGCTTGGCTATACGGTCTTGCTCGTCTTTTCTCCAGGAGAATCGCTCGACTTTGGGTAGCTCCGCAACGGGATTGATGCACTGGTAGGCTTTTTCTAAAACACTGAATGAATACTTCATAACCACATGAGCACCTGATCGATGCGTGACATGCGTGTGGTCATACACGATGCAGGAGCAGCCAGATGGGGACAGCGAGGAATGAAGCATTCTGAGCGTTGAGTGGTTGCGTGCCAAGCATCCCTTCCCTTTGTAACGCCACCGGTCACCTTCCGATTCGGTGCACGGAGCTATGAACGCATACCCTCTCGAACCCTAGTTTGCGCGTTATATTAGGCTCCCCTCTTTACCTTCCCTTTCCTACAGCTTCCACCGATTCGAACCGCAGCCGATAACGAGCTAACATACAAATACGCACTACTGCTGCCTGAAGACCCAAGTTCAACCTACTCACCGACATGCGCTTCACACTCACCTCACTTTTGATCGCGCTCTTCGCCGCCGTTACCATGGCCGTTGCACCCGCTCTCCACGACGTTATCATCAGCTTCTCCAAGGATGCGCCGAGCAGTCTTCTTGAGGAGGCGAAGGAGAAGGTGCGAAATACCGAGGGAGCCGAAATCACGCATGAATACAGTACGTCGCATCTTCGTCCTTAGCTTGAACTTCGTGATTCGCAAATCGCTGCACAAAGCTAACAAGTTCTAGCCATCATCCCCGCCTTCGCCGCCACGGTTCCCGAGGGGATGTTCCCCGAACTCCAAGCGATGAGCACCGATTACCCACCGACCATTGAGGGCGATGGCATCATGACGACGCAGGACAAAGATGGAGGAGTGCAGGTGGGCATTTAGAGTGGTTCGCCGACACAGCATGCGGGCATGAGCCGGACGTCGGCCATGGAAATCGAGACAGGTCATGCGCCTACGAAGGGATTTCGCACATCTGGAGTCAAGGGCGCTGCAACACAAGGGACAGCAGTGCGGACCAGCACTGGGCATACTGGATAAATGATGGGTTTGAATTTGGGCGTGCTATTCTCCTGGGGAAGTTATTCCGCTCAGTGTGTTGCTCTTGCGGCGTCACTAGTTATTGCTATCACTACGACTGCACGTTCTCCTCAAAATCACATGCTAGGCTTTTCTGATTAGACCATGAGCGTGCTCAACAGTTGCGGTGACGTGCATAGCCGTGTGGGATCGATAGACAGATGGCTCCCGCCGAACCCTTGCTCCCCGCCAAATAGCGGGCCCAAATTGGTTGAGTTGGGCGAGCGTTGTGAAGGCGCGCCCCGTTTCAGAGGAAGATGTCATCTCATGCACCCGAATATTGCCCCTCAGCAAGCCCTACCGCGGTTCTTCATCCTGCATATCCAACACGAGCAAGCAAGCACGGCAGTGACGTGCAGCCAGCACCAGTGTCCCTGCAGCTGCGGTAGGCGCCTCGTTAGCGTGGGTTACTCCCGAGCATCATCGCGTCGAGCCATCCCCCACGGCCTAGCAGACCAGCCTATTCTTCACGCTGCAGTGGCCCCGTAATGATGCATAGGCTCCCTTCGCTACAAACACGACCATCACTCGAATTACGAACGTGCGCCTGCGCGTTCTGAGACCCACAAGTCGGCCATGGACGACTTCAAGCCTGAGCTGTTGAAAGCTCTCCTCGACTGGGTACACACGCGTGCATCCCTCGCTTGCAACCAAAGACATTGTCTAACAGTGATACAACACAGGTGAACACATTCAACCTCGCCGGGCGAGTCAACGCATGGAACCAGCTCGAGGACGGCCAGATTCTCTGGCAGATTCTCTACAACATCGACCCCGACTACTTCAACGAATCGCTGCCCAATCTCGACGAAGGCACCGACCGCCGCCGCTCCATCGCCGACAACTGGATACCAAAATGGCAGAACCTCAAGCACATCGAGAGGCAGGTCTCCATATACATCCGAGAGGAGTGCAACCAGCTGCCCGTACTCACCAAGCGCATGATTCCGGACCTGAAGACTGGCGCTAGGGATGGCAGCCTGCAGCTCACCGCAAAGCTCACCATGGCGATATTGTTTGCGGCCTATACGTCGCCCAAGAGCGGGCAGAGGATGTTGGAGCATATGGGCCAATTAAGCACCGAGAAACAGGGTGTCATTGCGGGAGGTATACAAGAACTACAGTCGCTAGATGAACGCATGGCAGATCTCGGCGTCGAGCAAGAGCTCACCGCTGAGCCACCTCTCTCGACATCGCTTTCAGGGTACAGGACACCTACACGGGCCGTGTCGGGTGCCGGATCCACTGTAGGGAAGGACTCAGAGCTGGAGCAGGAGGCGCTGCTGTTCGAAGCAAACAAAGATCGGACTGCATTGCGGAGTCAGGTTACAAAGCTGCAGGAAGAGTTGAACAACTCGAAGGGCAGGATATCACAACTAGAAGAGGATTTGGTGGAAGCAAGACTCCACCTGGACGACCGAGGCGCAGGAGGCGCTACGTCGGATGAAGTCGAGCGACTGAGAGACGACCTCAGGCGCGAACGCCAATACATCGATAGGCTCGAAACCGACCATGCCCACGCCAAAGACGTCATAGAGTCGCTCAAGAAGCGCATGAACCGTCTCGAGAACGACTACGACGAGAAGCAGGAGTTGAAGGACCAAATGCAGCTCGTCAAGGCCGAGCGCGACGAATTAGAAAAGAAAGCCAAGGCGAACGAGAATCTCAAGAAGAAGATCGAATCGCTGTCGAAAGAGGCTAAGGCCCTTGAGTCCGTACGGCAAGAGCTCCAGCAGGCCAAGGAGAGGCTGCAAGATCTCGAGGATATTGAGGAGAAATGCGCCGCGCTGGAGAAAGTGAACAAGGAGAACATCCAGACGCTGGTAAACTCCGAGCAGTCCATCTTCGAAGAGAAGGGCCGCAGGACAAGGCTGGAGCATGAAAACATAGTGCTGATGAAGCAGGTTGAGCAGACCAAAGAACTGCAATACAAGGCGGAGGATAAGAATCGCGAGCTTGAGGATCGTCTGCGAGACTTTGAGGCGAATGGCGCGCGGGGCGGCAGCTTGGAAGACGAGCTCAATGATGATGCCACCGACGGTGCAGAGGATGGCTCCAATACGAAGACGCCGCTAGATGGACGTGTGAGCGCAGATGCTATAGCTTTGCAGCAGAGGGTTGATATCCTGAGCGCACGGCTGAAGTCGATGGAGACGGAGACGCTGAAGCAGATGCAAGAGAACTTAGGACTCAAGTCAGATATGCTGGCTACTAAGGATGAGGAAAGCCAGAGGTATGTTTTGAGTCGTACAATTGGGTGATGCCCGGCTCACAAGATGCAGACCATTCCTCGAGCAAAACGAGAAACTCCACACCACAGAGACAGAGCTCGAGGAGCTCCAGCGCAGACTTCGCGAGAAAGAGCTCGAGATGGCAGAGCTACGCAACGAGCTCAACAAGAGTGAGCAGCTCGATCCTCCTGGCGATGCGCGACTGACATACTCTCAGAATCGGACGCTGATGAAGAGGTCAAGAACGAAGCTCTGCAAGCAGAACATGACCGAATGCTGGCGTTCCAGCAAACAACTAACCAGAAGCTCCGAGACTTGGAAATAGCAAGAGATGAAGCACGCAGTCTTTTGTATGCGTCACTAACCATTCGTGACGACCGTAATCCAGAGCTGCTCCAAGCATTACGAGAGGCAATGCTACAGCAGATCAAGGAACAGATACAAGGGGTCCTCAAAGCGCCTTCTGAAGCTCAGCCAAAGGTGCTCGATTCTACATCTGCCGAGATCGCAGACAAGGTCGCGAGTTCACAAGCCGCGTTGGACAACGCTAGAAGAGTAAGCACTCAGCAATTTCCTTCCGTCTCTGGCCCTTCGCAGCCAGTAACAGCGAATGGGAATGCAAAGCCCGTGTCCAGCGGCCAACCAACTCGAGAGAGATTGGCAGTTGACTCTGAGGCTGCAACTCTCGTTGGCTCTCCCGGCAAGAAGAACACAGACAAGCGCCATACGTCCGACAAGGCCGTGCAAGAAGTGAACTCTCCGACCAGCAGCAACACGAGGAAGAGCACTTGGGGCGATACGATTGCGCGACTGATTTCGCCGTCGAAGAAGTCCTCCAAGAGCCCGCTCCTCGTGGCAGCAAGCGCGCCAAGTCAAGTCTCCTTTGATACGGCAAGTTTGCCCTGCACGTGGCGCGGCCGAAAGTATACTTCTACACGACTTGTCTGGAGTTTCCTCCCTTCTTTCCTCTATCCATGATCCTTTTAAAGGGTGCAGGCAATAAAGCTAACATACAACCCCAGGATCTCCAAGACCAAGAAGCGACGACGCTCTCCCTCCGCTCAGAGCTCGAGAAAGCGAAGCGCGAGACCGCGGAGAAGGGCTCGGTACGTTACCCTACCTATCCATCCTATCCCTTCGTTTCCTACACCTGTCTGTTTCTTTCAACTGCGATGCGATGCTAACATGTGCGTCCCACAGGCCGAACTCCACTCCGAACTCGAGAACCTCCGCCGCGAAAACAGACTCATCACCTCGGCGTGGTACGACATGACGGTCCGCCTGCAGAGCAACACGGTCGTCCTGCAGCGCAAGAGCGAGGCGCCCAAGAGCTGGCTAGGGAAGCAGCGCGCGGTGGTGGGCGCGGGTGCGCACGGGCGTAGGTAGGATCTACGTGACTTTGACTTGGGCATGTGTGTGCCGTGAAGAACCCGGGTGTCAGGGTTGAGCGTGAAAGCAGGGGAAGAGGAAGAAAGGGAGATGAGAGGGAGACGAAAGGGAGATTTCTGTTACTGTTATTATACCCCCGACGAGACGAAGGAGACGAGAATTTAGTGCATAGCAAGCATTGGAAGGGCGTTTATATGTTTGGAGGGAGGAAGGGGCAGGTGGGGTTGTATAGCGAATGCAGTGCTCAGCTTGGAGTGGCTTTGTCTGGAAGTGGTGGTGATGAGATGGGCATCGCTTGAACGAGCGAGGATGTCGCCGTTGCGTTGTCCCAGCACACAGTCTCTCCTTAATGCCCTGTATCCGCCAACTGTGCTTCCGTGGCGGGCCTGGAGCTCATCGAGGAGCTGCCAAGGTACCTAGGTATCCAGCCCATGGGACATGGCACTGACTGTACCAGTTGAGCACGCAAGAGCCACGGCGCCACTTATGGAACATAGACTCAACATAAAACAAGCGGACCGCCCCGAGCATATATTTAAGTTACTTGCTCACTTCGATGTGAAAGAATAATTGTGAAACCATGAAAGTGTGACACAATGAAAGGGCTGGCTCCCCGAGCTCTCCGCGCATCCAAGCACCCAGGCCATTCTAAGATCCTTTCGATCTGCAACAGTTCCCTCGCGACCAAGACCCCGCTCCAAACATTGCACTCTCGCTGTCGCCGCCGCGCCCGTCAACCCCAGCATCCTGCCGTGTGGGTAACATCCGCGAGCCGTCGTGGCGATTGAGCAGCGTGTGGAGGCGTGGACCTAAATGCACGGAGAGTCACGTCAGCTCTAAGGCCTGCGGTGCTGGGCTTCTCTGCTCATAGTCGCAGTCAAGACTCACCCTTTCCCCTCGAGACGTGGATGCCTCCCTTCTGACGGAAAGGTCGATGACGAGATAGGAGTCGATGTACTCGTGCATGCTGGTACCGTTCAATGCTCGAGGGCGTTGGGCAGCAGCGTGTACACTGTCTGAGACCGAATCGAATCGAACCGATCGAACCGACCGAACCGACCGAACCGCACGGGAGACGACCTAGAATCACAGAACCATTCAGCGGATTCTGTGTCTTTGGTTGCGTCAACCGGAAGCGGAGGTGGTTCTTCGGATGTTCAGAAAACCATGAGGAGGATCCTTGCGATCCTCAGCTTCATCGCCCCTCTGGCTCAGCTTGGGAATTATCATCATATGAAGAAAACATAAGGGCCTGCAGAAGGGTGATTCCACTGCAGACTGAGGGGAAGGGAGACTTAGCTTTTGGCTGCGGATGAGAGCATAGGACCGATGATGAGACAAGAGCTGATGTGCTCGTGGGCGTTGGCTCATCTCGATGCCTGAGGGCGTTGGGTGGCGGCATGCACACTGTCTGAGGTCTTTTAATGTGTGGTAGTAGCAAGGTCCAAAGAGGGACAAAAGGTGGATGAAGGAAGTGGGAAGTGTGCAGCGTGTGCGAGTGTGCATTGTGAAGAGAAGAGAAGAAGAAGAGCGGGAGGCGAGTGGCGGGACTTTAAGGGAGGTCCCTGACAACATGAGCAGCGGTTCCCGGGGCAGTTGCTTGTCCTGGAAGCAGGGCGCCTTCGGAAGGTAGTTGCTTGTCGTTGACGGGAAGGCGGAGATGAAAACGGGCAGGTCGACTCTGCGATGTAGCAGGTGCATGTCTATCACGCTTGACCGCCGAAGAGAATGAACGTCATCCCATGTATTTTCCCTTACAAAAAGATCTGAACTTTTGAGAGAATGCATGCTGTTGTACTTGTATATTCGAGCATTGCCACTTTGCTTTGCTAGCCCCTTACAAAAGTTATTGTACGAAATCCGCCTTCCTTTGCAACATGATATCTGCAATACGAAATCTACCAAGGAGCCTTCGAATACTGACATAAACCGCCGGTGACAGGTGCCCAAATGCGCACAACAACTTGATTCGAAACAACTGAAACACCCATCGGTAACGTACGATGCAGAACATGCTGTTTTGAGAGCGACATAGATGATCTCTAGTACGATCCATTATCCACAATGAGCTCTCACGAGCAATGAATACTTCAGATGTGTCCATGCAGAACGTTCTTAACCTTGTCCAAAAGCTGGTAATCGATCCCAGAGCAATATAAATCTCCTAAACGAACGTCTAACAGTTCCGTCGACAGTCTGACATCAACATTATACATCTCAATCGACGAAGCCTCTAGGTAAGACCGCTCTTCAACCGACGCCTCCTGCTTCCTTTCCACAAACCCCACTGCCTCATATCCCCACCACCACCCCCGGCATTCCCTCCACACAAGTTGTCTTCCCCGATTCACACAGCACATCCTACACAATGGCAACAATACCCAGCCACCTGCCCACAGTCAGCCTCTAGCTCCACACATGCATGCAATCTGCCAACCTATACTCACAGCGCACCCCGAGTCATAATACTTGCAGTCCTTCTGATCGCAGCAAAACTGCTGATGCAGCTCGCTGTACGTAGCGCCGAGCGCCTCCGCAGTGGCAACGCCGGGGGAAGGCGCGGGCGTGGCGGCGACGAGCACTGCAGCAGTAGAAAGTGTGAGTGTGATGAACTTCATTTTGATGTGTGGACTTTTGTACGCGGATGGTGTGGAGGTAGAAAATGATGAAGACGAAATGCAGACTTTATATACATACACAACTATGGGTTGTTTGATCTAGAGCGCGATAGACATAGACTTGCTGCTTTCGGCCCCCATCTCGCGAATTAATATACAAAGCGCGCAACACTATATCTTCATTCCGGCTATACATTTGTGCATGTGCAGTCAGGAGGCGTGGTTGCCATCTCGACTCGCAAGCATATTGTTGGCTTTTGATATACTACAGGGGGTTTAATCATCGTTTTACATCGAAGTGACTGGACTGGGTGGGCTTATATACTCCCCGCCGTAAGTCGGTATTCAGCCTGTACCTCTGGTCTGCGCCAATGAGGCGTGATGTCCGGTTTCGATACGGCGACGTCATATAAGCTGCATCAGGCTTTGTCGCGCTCTGCTGGGCCTTCAGTATAGTTTCAAGATAGACGTTTCTGTTGAGGAGTGTAGATGAAAGCGGGCGTTTTCCTCGAAGACCAGCTGCAGGACATCGAGCAAGACTCGCACAACTGGCGATAGACAGCATCAATTCTGTATGAAGAGTAATGCTCGATATTGAAGCAAGACAGACGTCTTCCATACACGGCAAGTAAATCTAAACTGCTGTTGGACAGTGCAAGATGCTTTGCGTCCTCCCAAGACATCGAATCGTACCACTACTACTTTTAGAGGGGAAAAGAGAAAATGAGTTTCTGAGTCTAGGTATTATCAAAGCTGTGCATGAGTACAGTTATTCTAAGCGATCAAGACAACGACGCAGGGAGGACGCGAAGCTTAACCCGTGACTTTGTTCGCGCTTTCGGAAAAGCATACTGATTTACAAAGCAAAGTCAGAATGGAGAGGACAGACCAGCATGAGGAGAACGCTGATCAACTTCAGGGTCGCGGGTTCGCAGAATCGTGATGTTAGCGTTGATTTCTTTGCACAGGAAGATATCGTGAACGTGTAACCGCCTGTACGATTCCTACCCGACTGTGAGCATATGTGCGTGTCTCGTGTACAATCTCAGCGGGGACGATAACCTTTTTTTTTTTTTTTTTTTTTTTTTGAAGCGCTACAAGCAGATACGCACAAGAACGATCGCTCAACATATCGGCGGCCCTGTCGTCGTGCTCAGCACCAAAGTATATCAAACAGCCTCACAGACATGCATCAAACGTTGAAGATCTCAGTTTTCATCCATTCCCCCGTCTGACAGAAGAATCGAACCTCCATCGTATATACCCCATCTACCCCGGCTCTCCACACCAGCCATTGGATCCCACCCGATCACGAGAAAAACCCCTATCCCTTCTCACGAGAGTCTTTCATCACCCAACTCCCCGCACCACCCCCATCCCTACTCATCCTCAGGCCCGTGCGCCCCGTGGCAGTCACTCCCCACCCCATACACCCTACAGCACCTAGCGAAGACCTCCCCGTCGACGAAGCCCTTGCAGTCCTTCGCAATCCAGAGGCCCCCCGCCGCGCCCATACAGCAGCGGCGCGATGCGTCCCTGCGCGAGCCAGATCAGTCATGTCTAAACGCTGACTTCGTCCGCGTGCGACGTACCAGGCGACGGAGTTGTCAGCGTTGCGGCACTTGCAGGCCGCCGTGCCGGTCGTGAACATGGAGACGAAGAGGAGGCCCAGAAGGGCGAGCAGGAAGTTGAACTGCATTGTTGGAGTTGAAGTTGAGATTGAGCTCGGAGAGAAGCACGTTGATGTGTAGTAGGGAATCGACGAGTCGAAGAAGAGCTGGAGAGCTGTGAGATTGAGGTGGATTGGAGAGAGGTGTTGGAGTCAAAGTCTTGGAGTCAAGCTGCTTTATATAAGGGGAGACAAACGCTTGAGCCACGCGTCGCTGATTGGGTAGTGACAGTGACAGTGACAGACCCAGGGGACAAACGCGACGCTCTCACCGAGTTTTGTTGTGTTCAAAATGAGGGCCGCCGCCGCGCAAATGATTGCAAACAGCTCGTTTCCTGGTGCGTTCGTGCTCTCGAGGTGCAGGCGAGAAATTACAGGGTCAAGGAGCATGCATATGTGGTGTCAAAGTACAAGACGTACAATGTACACTACCTACAAGTGAACAGGGCTAGAGCGCACCTGCCGTGCGCCTGATAGCGCCTGCTTCAACGGAATACAAGGAAGGAGCGTTGGTTACTGCATGCCACATGTCAAGAAGCAATCTCCTACTCTGTAATTTAGGTAGGTAGGTAGGTAATAGATTTACGTCAGATATGAAAGCTTTTGCTTCTTAGTTACATAGCCTCCCATACGGCAAAAGGACGCGCCGAGCACCTTTTTGGTGAGGGCGTGTCTTGCGTAAGCTGCTGCTGCCAACCTGCTGGGCAGCCTGTCTAGGCGTCCGTCCTTGGCTCTGTTAATGAAAAAAGCCGGAAGAGCACTTCGTGTCACAGTGGCCGAGTTGTCCACTCGAACTTCCTGTAGCAGCACCTCTTCAGCGTGCTCACCGATGATGCCGTAGTATCTGTGAATCTAGATGTTATCTTATCTTCATGAAGAAGTGAGTTACCTAAGGTACATTCCCCTCAGCAGCCTTGATTCGCAATCTATCCAACCAACCTTACCCCCAACTCGCTCGCCTCTACTACACATGCAACCTGTTCGTTTCCTTCAACCTCCATGCCACCTAACCTACTTCCCCTCATCGAATCTTAACAAGCCACCCAGTACGTTGCACCGGGTCAAACATAACATAGCTCCAGCCTTCAGGACACTCACTCCACCATGAAAAGTTTAATCAAGTCAAATGTAGAACCAGCGTCGCATTCCTACAAATTAATCTAGACACTCTTCCACCCACAAGCCAAGCCGAAGAAGCACACACGCTCACAACCCGGAATTATCCCCAGAACACCATGCGCACACCCATCCCAACAGCAGTTCAATTCGTAATTTTTCCACGCCCCAAAACCCAACCCTACATAAGATGGAGAAACTTGACAAAAATGGGTAGATAGTACATGTCTGAAGACGGATCACCCGGCGATGGACAGGTGAGAAGGACCCTGGCGCCAGGGCTCAGTGGTGAGGCGGTGACGAGTCGTGGACGCTTAGTCTGTGATCCTCCAGCTATCAAACCACTTGAGATGACTCCACTGCGTGCTCGGTCCCTCCATTCCAAACGAGATCGCCCTGAAGAGCCAAAACAGCCCAATGATAGCAACGTACAACGCGCCGTACAGTACCCAGTTGACCTGCTTGTTCAGTCTGCGGGTCGCCCAGTCGACGCAGAAGCCGGCGGTCAGGATGGCGAAGTACAGAGCGGGATAGTAGTGGTGAACGTAGGTGACGCGACCCATGGCGACAAAGGGGAGGTAGTGCAGGAACCAGCCGATGACGGGGTAGATGCCCGAGTAGTGGATGTGGTCGATCTCGGCGGGCTTGAGGTCGTCGTAGCCGCGTTGCCAGCGGATGGTGTAGAAGGCGACCAGGAGGGCGAAGATGCCTAGTGAGGCGGTGGACCCCCAGTAGACAATGGGGTTTCCGAGGAGGAAGTACTTGACGACTGTAACAGGTTAGATGAGTATATCAGTGGACGCTCGAATCAACTTACTATCATCGTTCCAGCCGCACATACGGAGACCGACGTGGAGGAAAGGCCACTGCCAGAACTTGGAGGCAAGGTCGTCCTGCTTGTCTGGGTCTGGGACGAGCGCGTTGTTGGAAGTCATCATGGCAACGTTGAGATGGATGAAGTCCTGGAGGAAAGGAGACTTGTAAGCGTCGGGGTTGCCGTTGGGGAGCTTATCGTTCCAGTGGCTTTCAACGTTCCAGTGCGTGTACACATCGCGGGGCCTGTTCTCCTTGACGCAGGTCGTTTCAATCTGTTTGAATCCCCACTGTGGCAGATTGACGTTACCGGCGCGCAAATAGCAATTGAGATCAACGTGTTTCAACCGGAAAGCAGTCGTCAAAGTTCGGACCTTGGAGTAGTCTCTCGAAGCTGCGTCGCGGACAACCTCAATCTTCCAGTGGTCCTTGGTGTCGCCAACCGTAGTGTTACCGTAGCAAGAAACTTCATAATCGGCCTTGGTGACGGGAGCAGCAATGGAGTGAGAATGCAAATTACGGCCAGTCTGAGCGTGGATCAAACGAATGACGTCGCCATTTCCAGGGTAGCGGAGCTCCTCCTCAGGCGAATAATCGGGCTGGTGACGGTTAGGGTAGAAGAACCAGTCGTTGTTGGAGTCCTTGTGGTGGTAGCAGGTAATTTGCTGTTGGTTTGACCCTTCCGGATAGGTTTGGTGGTGAGAATGCAACAGACCTCCGCCATAGCCCATATTCTTTAGAGTAGCTCGTGAACCGTAAGCAACCTCAAGAGGGCTGTCTTTTCCGACCTCGGTACCCCGCAGATTGGCTTGGAAAAGGGAGCTCATCTGAGCATCGCCTGGACCGCTGTTCTCGAGAATGAGGAAGTGCAGGTAGAAAGAGAACATGTAGACAGCGAGAGGGATAAGAATGAGACCAAAGACGCGGAAAGCGAGGTGTGTAGCTAGCTCGACCTGCGGTTGTTAGCTCCAAACTCGTTGAGTCAAAACAAAATCATACCTTGGGCATTCTCAAGTCGCCAAACTTGTTCCAAAGATCCTCGATAGTGTACAATCCAACCAATGCGGTAACGAAGAAACCGACCCACTTAACACTGCAAACACAGCCAATGGACACACCAAGCAGCATCAGCCACAGACCCCACTCGGGCGAGAATGGGTCACGCTGATAACGGTGGAACTTGGACCAGCAGAAGACGGTGGTAAAGGTGAAGCACAGCAACATAGAGTCGAGCAGAATAAAGCGGCTGATGGTGGTGTACGAATTCTCGAACAGGACCATGAGAGTGACGAGCCAGACGGTCGGTCTCCGGAAGTTGAGTTCTTTTGCAGTAAAGTATGCCAATGGGACGCAGACAGCGCCAAATACCGAGTTGAAGAGGCGCATGAAGGTGTAGTCGAGCTCCGGCGGATAAGTCTCTCCCGACTTGAACTCGAACGAGCCATTGTATCCTGCGAGGTAACCAGAGAGACCGACGAGCATTTTCCCTAGCGGAGGGTGGACATCGAAGTAGAATTCGCGCTTAAGGTAGTGAGAACCGAACTTTCCGAAACTACGATAGCTGTTAGATAGGTGCGACGGTGCGGGGAAGTAGAAGCATACTGGGCTTCATCCCATGTGACAATTGGCGAAAGGCCAATCTTCCACATGCGCGTGAAGAAAGCGAGGGCTGTGAAGAGCAGTGGGGCCCATATGAACTCGTACTCATCGAGGAAGCCGATGACGCTGAAAGCCTGCAGCCATGTCAGCCGTACATCCAATTGTGATATCTCATGATTTCGAGCTGTAGTTGGAACCGTGTTGCGCATACCTTCTCCTTGGACTTCTCTGACAATGGTGCCTGTGCCACCTGTGGAGCGGCACCTGGTTGACCAGCTACGTTTCTTCTCCGCAGCTCCTCCGCTCTGGGGTCTGCGCCCGTCGTTTGCGCGTTCGACGCCATGATGTGGAGTCTGCAGCTCTGTCGCTTTCTTGCTCCTTCAGTCGGTCACACCTATACCGGGACACGTTGCGAAAAAGATAGGTCCGCAATGGGCGGCGGTCGAGTCGCGGTGGGGGCTGAGGTGGGCGGGTGGTGCGTGGCTGCGGAGCTTGACCACACAAACGAACGGCGGTCGAAGGTTATTACAATAGAATAGAAGAAGCCGAGGAATCCGGAGGATGAATTGCGCACGCCAGATTTTCTCCCGTCGGGGGTGCGTAGACGCAGGAGAGCTGATACGGAAATAGAAATTCTACTGCAAGGCGACGTTGGAGCTGAGCAAGGGCCCAGCCGCGTAGACAGGGGCGAGGCTAGATTCGGGGAAGGAACACCTGTCGTCTTCGAATCACGTGAGAACTCCGTTCTCGTAGCACAGCAGCAGCGCCATTTTGTTTCCGGCCTGTGTCATGTAGTTTGAAAGCTGTTATATCCTTGCGCTATGATTTCCACGGCTGAAGGTGTAGCTCTTCTCGGCCATAACTCATCTCGTGAACAGCGGTAATACAGTTTTGAAGTGTAATACTAACATGCATTATAGCGCGAGTTACTCTAGCATGCAGAATCCCATAAATTGCTTATAATGTTTGCCAGCAAGCTTGTTAACGCGAGGGAGCCCTTGCTACGAGAGTTCAAGTTCCTTTTCCGGCCTCTGTGATCGCAGCACTAAGCTTCCTATGCAAGCTATAGCAAGACACGATAGTTGCCACGGCGCATGAATCATTGTACATTTAGGGTCCAGGTGCAATTCCTCATTTCTACAAGAGCACCCCGAGCTATATGGAGCGTCTACACCAAAGAAAAATACAACTGAAGCTGCGCCAGCTTTTGTAGCCATGCAGATCAAACAGCCACGCTATACGCCTTCTATATCAACCAAACATTCCAAAATGTGCATGCGTCGCAGAGGTATCATGGCATGCTGAACTCTTTCCAAAACAATGTATGATGATGCATCGAGTCTCGGAGACACAAGCGGAGGCAACGTCTAATTCTCCTCGTCTTGTCCAACCTGCCTGTACTGCCCTCCTGAGTCGCCTTCCCCGTTGCCCTTGTTCCTTTTGACGATATTCGAGATCCAACCACCGATGCCCTCGCCCTTCTCGCCTTCTTTTGCTGGCTTGCTGTCCAGACTGTCGACGTTGTCTGGCGGGTCAATGTCCAGGCCTGGAATGGCGCTCTCTGCTGCACCACGTCGAATATCGAGCGATGGCACGGGAGATCGGGCACTCCCGCTGAACAGCGATTCAGCCTCGGCAAGTTGTTGGGGTGTAGGCTGGACTGAAGTGGCATCTCCAAAGATGGAATTCATATCTTCAAGACGAACGTTGGCCGTTTCCGGGTAAATGAACCAAACTGTGTATGTTAGCAAAGATTCTGGTGCTACACCCAAGGAACGTACCAATAACGAAACTGACAGCACAGAAAAATGCATGAATCAGATACAACCGCCACTGAATATGCTCCTGCAGAATTGGGGTCATTTCTCCAACGAGCCAATTGAATGCCCAATTTGTTGCCGTACTCAGACTAGCTCCTTTGGCGCGGATGGAAAGCGGAAGAATCTCAGGCGGGTACAACCACGGAATTGGTCCCCCAAGAAGCACCGAACGCGGCATTGTAGATCATGACAAATACAACAACCAGGTTCGCAGTCCAGCTCGTCCGGAGGTAAATGAAGTACGATATGGCGGAGAGGGATGGCCATAGCGATTGCACCAGAAAGCAGAATCTTTCTCCGGCCCAAGGTGTCTATTACGTACCAAGGCACGATTGTTGAAAGTAGGTACGTGATGGCATTGATTCCGGTCATCAGGATCGCTTGGCGGCCGTACCATCCCGCCTCTTCGAATACAAGAGGTGCATAGTACGAGATGACATTGATACCGTTGAGTTGCGCAAGGGCTTGAGCGGACATGGCGATGAATACGCGCTTGTAGTAGCGCTTGAACATATCGCCGTATGAACGTTCACCTTCTTGACGTTGCAGGAGCACGTTCATCTTGATTTCTCTGTATTCATCTCGAGCTTTTTGATTGTGGATATCGCCCTTTCCATAAAGATTGGCGATGACCACAATACCTTCCTCATCATGATCGTTGTCAAGCAGCCATCTGAAGTGAGTCAGTATAATGTGCGTTGAAACCGCAAGGAGACAAACCTAGGGGATTCGCAAATGAGCAGACTGCCAGCGGCAAGGAGTCCTCCCATGATGCATTGCATGAACAGAGGTACTCTCCAAGACCAATCGTTCTTGATAAAGCTGCAAAAGTAATCGACCCACACACTGGCGGCGTAGCCGGTGATGTTTCCAGTGAACTCTATGCATGCGAGCCTTCCCCGGTTGTGCGGCGGTGAGATTTCGGACTGATAGACCGGCACAATGGTGGACAATGTACCAACCCCCAGACCAGCTATGATTCTTCCCAACAGCATCATCGGCATGCCAGTAGCGGTTGTTTGCAAGGCACCGCCCACAACGAAGATAATAGACCCCCACATGATCGTCCTGCGACGGCCGAGCATATCTCCAATGCGGCCTACAAGCAGGGAAGATATAAAGGCACCAACTTCCAGAATGGCAACCATGGTTCCCAATTCAGCAGCCGTTGGCTGATTGAAGTAGTCCTTGAAGTAAATACCCCTGTAATATTGATCAGATATAGTCGGAAACGGGAGGTCGCGAGGCGGCGTACGTGATAATACCGGACATGACTCCTTGGTCGTACCCGAAGAGGAAGACGCCTAATGATACGAATACGCTCGTGAAGTAGCTGTCACTTGGTCAGCACTTTGAATATATACTGCTACCAGCTGGACTCACATCAGCTTCTTCCCGTGCAGCCCGTGGATACGGGAGGGTCCATCGCCGGGTGCCATGATGGAAGCGAGTATGCGCTCAGCTTTGGATATGGATCGTGGTCCCGGGTCGGGAATCTCAATGTCCTCTAGCCTGAGTCCTCGCTCCTTCTCGTTGAATCGTGTTTCGGACTCGTAGCGGACGCGCTTCTGCTGGCGGCGTGGGCGGGACGAGGTTCCTCCTTCGAGCGAGTCGCGCAGGCGGATGCGGAGGGGGTCCTCCTGGTCAGCGAGCTGGTCGACGAGATCACCAGTGTCGCTCCAAAGCGAGAGGTCCGAGTCGGACTCGGGGGTGTCGAAGGAAGAGCGGGTGCTCTCCTTGTCGTCGTCGTTCAGCAGATGGGCTGCGTCGCTGCCTCTTTGGCGAGCCGAGGAGGAAAACGTGTGCAGAGGAATGTCGGCAGGCCTCCTGTTGTACGAGTGGGAAGGAATCTTGAAGGTTGGCGGCTGGTTGGAGCAGCCTAACTCCAAGTCGAGATGGGCAGAAGCAGACGCACGTCACCGGACCGAGGGCAAGGAACAGATAGTGAAGGCGGTCAAGACGGCCACATTGGGGAACAAGCGGGTGTGGGGACAGGGTGCCACAGCTTCGTGATCAGAAGAGGAGCAGACAGCAAGTGCATGCGATGGCAGCTCCGTTCCTGATCCCTGATTTGCCAAGACCAGGTACTCCCGGTCCGACTCGCTGTGAAGTGCGATAAGAGAATCGAGTTCGCTGTGCAGCAGGGAATGCGCGCTTTTCACAGCGATGACGCCGCAAGCTTCACCGCTGCAGCCGTCTCGATGCACCGAGTTCGGGTGATTGGAATGGCGGCTCCCCCGCGTGGGCATCGTCGTTCACGTGAACGCCGCCAGTGATGGGAGTCTGGACCCTACAGTGCTAGCATTTCGCATGGGACCAACACCAGCCACCTGGGTCTGTCTACTGTATAAAGTTGACGGTATTCCCAGCCCGCGACGAGGCTGCTGCTGCACTGGCTAGCTAGTACAAACTGTTGCTGAGACAGCCATCCTCAGACAGTGTATCGTAGTGTGAGCTACCCCACGATACCTCAGGCACAGAGCAACCGTCGACCTGCAGCCCTGAGTCCCGAGGTCCTCGCGTCCAGGGCTGCTGCAACGACACGTGTTTGCTGGTTGCTCGCAACGGATGGCAACAGGATCTGGGTATGCGCCCTGAGACTTTTGATAGTTCACGTTGAGAGGAACATTCAATGGAGGTATGTGAACACCAGCGGGTCGAGACTGCAGTCTGTCCCCACTTGCGCAAGCGGGCATGCCTAACGAAATGGCTTCGCGACGCGCTGAGGTTGCAATTTGCGCTGCGGGGTTGTTGATGTGCATCGTCAAAGGGAGGCTTCGGGACACGGCATGAACAAGATCATGTTCGTCTCCGGCGCCGACCAGGATTAGCCGGCGATCTGGCGAACGGAGAGGCACCGCGTGAGGTCATCATCACAGGCTGGAGAGCAATGCAGAGCCGCGTCGTCGAGCGGCCATGTGTCGTCCACGGAAACGGCAAAGCATGGCCCAATTCCACGACTCCCTGCCATGCCTCGACCGCGACGCGAGATCTGCACCCCAGGCCACAATCGCTGCGAGGGCAGACAGAGGTAATGCATGCATCACGTCTTTGCACGGCCCCCTTTGTCGCTTGCAGCTGAAACCGGTTAAGACGCTGCGGCCTGATTGGGCAGCTCGCCGTGAAGGTAATTTGTTTGTCGCTCGCTTGCTGCATGAAAGCTGCTGTTCCTCCTTCGCTGGATGCCGCGCACCGCCTCTTGCACCACCGACTTTCTCCAACAGCCGAGCTGTTTCTTGCGCACTCCAAACCCTCGACGCCTTTCGACAGCGCCAGTTGCGCGCGCCATTATAGCGCGCATCGTTGCACCGGTTAGCGCACCGCAACCGACCTCCCCTGCACCTCAGTGCCCAGCCAACAATATCCTGTTTCAAAACCAGCCACGGCCGGTGCTGCGAGTCTCGTACAGCCTCGTCACTGATCCTCTCTCCACCTTCACCATCATTACCCCATTGAGCATACCCTATACAATCTCACCCTCGCACCGCGCGACCCTCTGCGCCCTGTCTTGAAAGGCATCCCTCTACGAACCTTCGCGCTGTAGGCGCCGACCACCTATCCAGTCATGTCGCGCTATGGCTACTTCGACACGTTCTGTCGCGACAGCGGGAACCTTTGGTCAACCTTACCAGGTATGCATCGCGACTTCCTATCATCAATCTGTGTTTGCTGACCTGTTGCAGTCTGCTATGTACGTCCCCCTCGGACAATCGTTCCACGAGTGCGCCTCGTCTGCCGTTGCTAACGTTTCCTGCGACAGCTCTTCAACCAAGCGCCTACGAGGCAAGCAAATGGATGGGATGATGGCTGCCAATTGAGAGGCGTATCCTTGTCGGGTGACAAAGTTTTGGCAAATCTGGGTCAGTCCCACCGATCGCGCGGACCGGACCGTCGTTGACAGGAGCAGGTTCCATACTACTTTGCGGCATAGCGATCCTCGTCACGCTGTTCCTTCTATGGAAGTCTGAAAGAAAGAAGGCAGCTGTAGGGAGAAGGTGCGCAGCTACCATGTTCATTTCACATTCGATGGTGGACTGACCGCGACTAGGGAGATGCAATTGTTCCTCCTCGGCTACATAATAATCTCTATCTGCGAGATATTCACGGTCGGGGGATTCCCACTCGATAGCGCAGTGCGCAGGGTACGTTTCACGAGCGCATCGTCCGGTCGCAACTAACAGTATTCAGGCCTTTGTCGCTGTCCACATCGCCGCAATCATATCGACCACATGGATGCTTATGCTCAATGGCCTTGTCGGTTATCAGCTGCTCGATGACGGTACAGCCATGTCGCTGGGTCTTATTGTCATATCCGCTGCCGTTCTCTTCATTGGCACGGGATACATCGCACTTGACACGGGGTTCAGCTGGACCGGCTATTTTGACGACACCCTCGATAACAACCGCGCCTACGCCCTGTATACGCTGTATCAACTAGCGCCTCTTGTCTTTTTGTTCGTCTTCTTCTGCCTAGAGACGTTCCTTGTCGTCCGTGTACTCGGTGAGAAGAAACCGATGGGTATGTACAAGTTTTGAATGTCCTCAGATGTCCACTAACGTTTCTCCAGCCTACCTCGTTGCTGCAGTCATTCTCTTCGCAATCGGACAGGTCTTCCAGTACGTGATCAGCGTACACATCTGCACCGGCACGGACGGAAAAATCAACGGAGGTCTATTCGAGACCTTGTTCACGCTTCTTGCCGTAGTAATGATCTGGGTCTTCTGGTCGAGCATCACCGAAGACGACTGGCCAACCTCTGGCGTGGGAGGTTCAGGTTACTCGTGAGAGTGACGACGCGTGGAGGTAATATACTAAGCAATGTTTCGGCGTTGGCGATATTTAATGTCTTATGATATTTTTCTAGCATAGCATTATACCAAGCTTGGAGGATATTGATGGATGGACGATATGCTAGCGTCCGCATCACGATGTACACATAATGTAGCTTGAATCTATGTAATCACTCACAAGTCGTTTCTACAACTGAGAACATCGTATTTCACCTGTATGCAGAGGCTCTTGAAGTGCTGACGTTCATGATAGAAACACAACCTTCCTTCTCATAGTGTAGCCTGCTGGTACCTGAAGCTACACGTGCACTAGCCACCGCAGAAATGTTCAACCTCGTGACGAAGCCAGTCGACGCGTGAGAATGCGCGTCACGTGGTTTCGTTCCAGCGCCGCGGGTAGTGGCATGATTTGTGATGCACTCCGCTGAACACCACTTAAGAACTTCTACACGCTCACCAGTCCTGCCTCGCGCCTTTCGGTCCTCTTACCGATTACTTATCGAAAAACGTTTGACACACCTGCTCTCGCTCTCCTGTGAAACAATCGCACAGCGTCATCGAAAGTCCCAGAGGCCGCCAACCGACCCTTTGTTAACATCCCGCCTTACGCCACCACCCGAAAACGCGTCGATCAGAGTCTAACTAACCTGTCTTCGACGTCCCGAAACACCGCTTGGGCGGTGCGACAGAGACAATCGCTTGTGGGCGCGACTGGCTCTCCACAACGTTCGCCGCGCACAGCTCACATCCACGATGTCGGGGTCAGACTACTCAGGCTCCGAATTCAGCGGCTCCGATGACGAGTATGTAGGGCCAAGAGGCGGTGGTTCCAGTGCGGCTGCTGCCAGAAAGATTGTAAATGCGACGCTGCAGCAAGCGAAGAAATCTGAGCGGAAGGCGCAAGCTTGGGAGCGGAGGAAAGGCGAGTCGTCAGAAGAGGAGGAATACATACCTACATTTGAGGAGATAGAAGACAACGATGTACCGGAGCAGAGCATACAGCAGATGGAAGAGGAGCGCAAGCGCAAGAGGTACGTAAGGCTGTGCGCCTCTGCACTCTCAGCAGTTGCGCTGACAGTGCACTTGGATAAAGGTTACGGAAAGACACGAAGCCTTTTCAGCGCGGTATAATACGGCACGTCGTCCTCGTCCTCGACCTATCGGAAGCTATGTTGGAGAAGGACATGCGGCCAACTCGATTTCACGCCATGATACAATACGCGCAAGAATACGTTCGCGAGTTCTTTGAGCAGAATCCCATATCGCAAATGAGCGTCCTTGGAATGCACGATGGGCTCTGCATCAGAGTGTCGGAGTTGTCGGGGAATCCGGCGGAACACATTGCTGCCATACTAGGACTGCGGACACCTCTGAACCCTCAAGATTTCTCCAAGGAACCGAAGGGTTCTCCTAGCTTGCAGAACGCACTAGAGCTGGCGAGGGCGACTTTATATCACACTCCGAGCCATGGAACACGAGAGGTCATCATTGTGTTTGGATCGTTATTATCTTTAGATCCGGGAGATGTCCACCAGACTATCAGAGCTTGCGTACGCGACCGCGTCCGGGTCAGCGTTATAGGCATGAGTGCCCGCCTAAAGATTTGCGCAGAGATCGTCAACAAAACAAACGCAGGTGACGAAAGCGAGTACGTCGTAGCCACGGATCAAGAGCTCCTTCGCGAGCTTCTACTAGCGACTACCACGCCCCCAGTGGTTCGCGCGACCAAAAGCGCAGAAGAGATCGCACCTCCAGAGTCTGCGGCTGCACTCATGATGATGGGCTTCCCGTCGAGAGTCATTGAAGAGACTCCTACCATGTGCGCGTGCCACGGCGCATTGACAACGGGCGGCTACACCTGCTCGCGCTGCAGCGCCAAAGTCTGCAGTCTGCCCATCACCTGTCCTAGCTGCCAACTCACGCTCCTTCTTTCGACGCATCTTGCGCGAAGCTACCACCACTTGTTTCCTCTTCGGAACTGGGCCGAAGTAAGCTGGCATCGGGCACGGGAAAAGGGGACCAAGTCTTGTATGAGCTGCCTCACACCGTTCCCGGAAGTACCACCCGATGGAATCAGCGGCGAGCAGCAGACCAACGGCCATGGTGCGAACGGGAGAATTCATGGGAAGGTTGCCCAGAAGCAGTCCAACGATGATGAGGAGCAGAAAGCGAGCGAGAGCTCGCGGTATGAGTGCCGAGTGTGCGAGAGCCACTTTTGCATCGACTGCGACATGTTCTGTCACATGGTGCTGCACAATTGCCCGGGCTGCTTGAGTAAACTTGATACCCCCGCGGAGGAAACCAATGGAATTGGCGATATGGAGATGACAGGTTAGGTGATGATAGCTTTGATTCTTCCCCAGAAGATGCTGAGCAAACAGACCTCCACCATTCTAGAGTTGAGATATCCAATGCAATCCAAATCAAATCAACTCGAGAATCTTTCCCTTCACTGTGAACTTCCGCGCTCTTCCTTTTATCGTACATCGGCACCAAATCAGCACCCGAGTATCCAGACGCGAAGTCCCGTGAGCGGCAGCCGCACGTACGAAAGCGTCGGGCCATCAAATGCCGAACCTTGAGAGCATACCTACCCCACCACTTCGTACGCGCGACGTGGGGCAGCTCCGACTTCGCGTCGGCCTACCACATCTCACGTATATAGACGCGCTGCTGCACGTCACCTGCAGCATAATGCTCCTACGCCCGACCTCGTTACTCTCTCGCCGTGTTCGACCACAATTGACATCCGCAAGCCCATTGCTCACACCATTGACACCCCCACGAACAGCATTATTTCAAAGGCCATCAAATCCCCGGTCAAAGTCCAGCTATCCTAGATTCCGCAGAATGGCGCTCTTCCAGCGCCTGATCAGGTTCCAAGACGAGCATGGGAAAATCCACTACGGCGACTTCGGCTCCTCAGAAGTCGGACGAGACGTCGTGGGAAAAACCGTCCCCGTCCTACAAGGCAGCATAGAAGCGGGCTTCTCTCAGAGCGGGTCCCACGCCAAAATCAGCAAACTCCTGTCCCCCTCCCTCCACCCCTATCTTCCTCTGCGTCGGCCTCAACTACAAACAACACGCTGAAGAAGGAAACCTCCCCATCCCCACGTTCCCCACCATCTTCATGAAGCCGCCCACCGCACTCTCGGGACCAGGCGCAGAGATAAGTATCCACAAAGATTGCCAGGAACAATTAGATTACGAGGGCGAACTCACCATCGTGATCGGCAAGACTGGGAAAAACATCGCTGCCAAAGACTACGCAGAGTACGTCCTGGGCTACACGGTAGGCAACGACGTGTCCGCACGCAACTTCCAGCTCCCCGCGTCCGTCAGCGGAGGGCAATTCGGGTACGCGAAGTCCTTCGATGGGTTCGCGCCAATAGGGCCGTGTATTGCGTCTCAGGCCGCGATCGGAGGCGACCCCAATAAGATACGGTATTGGACGAAGGTCAATGGGGAGAAGAGGCAGGAGACGGGGACGGACGATATGATTTGGAGTGTGGGGCAGATTGTGGAGCATTTGAGTAGGGGGACGACATTGCAGGCTGGGACTTGTATTATGACGGGGACGCCGAGTGGTGTGGGGGTTTTTATGGTGAGTTTACTTCTTTCTAGTGCGGGCAAGTGAGGATGGTTTGAACTAACTGAGATTAATAGGATCCGAAGGGTTTTGTGAAGGATGGGGGTGAGGTGGAGATTTATGTGGAGGGGATTGGGAGCTTGGTTAATAGGATGAAGTTTGAGTAAGGGTGTGGTGGGGGGATGGGAATGCATTTGCGGGTTTGAAAGGGAGGCTGGGGTATCGATGCGAAGATGAAGATGGTGAGGTGGTCAGTAAGAGAACGACTATTTTGGAAGGGGAAGAGGAAGCATGCAAGAGATTCAGCGTGTAGACAGACCGCCAAGTCGATATCCCAACACACGAACACGATATACAACGCACTGTAGCAGTATCCTCTCGCGTCAACGTAAAATTCGGCCATTCATCCTCAAAGAACAGTTTATCGACATATCATACTCCGCGCCCCACCGCAACACACCATCATGCCCCTCCATCACAACACCCATATCCTCTATAGAAACCCCCACCCTCCTTCCTCCTTCCTCACCCGGTGAAGATGAAGCATCAAACGCGCGCAAAATGCTCCATACACCCTTTCCCTATCAACAGTGCCCTGTACCCAAGTACAATAATATTCAGTAGCCTCCACACTTCAGTCGTTGTCTTCGATCTTAATGCATATTGCCCGCCCGTGTCAAGGGGGGCTATACTCGGCGGCAATAGCGCTGGAAAGCTATCTCGCTACGATGATGCTAGGTTAGTGGTTACAGCGAGGTAAAGAATGCGCGTGGCATGGACAGAGTGTGAAGGGTAGATGGGTTGTATAGTATAGGTAGGCGCTTGTATCTTCGGTGGGTGATTGTGTCTGGGTTTTAGTTGTGGACGAGCGAAGATTTGTTGCGAGTGGTGGGGAAAAAGGCCTTTGAAAAATGGATCTCTTGCAAACTTCTGCCCTTGCATCACTGCTTTTTTATGTTTCTATTGCAATGTGTTTTGTTACTGTGTTCACGCGTTAATTTGGAATGCGGATAAAAACCAATTTTGGGATTTCGGGATGGGACTGACTTTACGTGGAAGTAATTCTAGTCTGGGGTAGCTCTTATGTTAACGTGGATATCGAGCAGTTGCGTAGATGTTGAAGCTGCTGCAAGTCAAGTTTATCTATAAGATATCTTGGGATGACTTGCGCCATGATACGTCTCGAAAATTTTGACTTGATAGTGCTCGACCGACTTTCATGTAATGACGAGAGGCTGCCACTTCACTGCGCTGCATTGAAATTCTGACCTTGGAGCTTCCTCTACACTCGCTACATTCTAGTATAGTAGACGCCCACGGCGTGGTACGGCTGGTTGCTCCATGCAGGCAGTACGTCACAGGCTCGCCAGTGACGGATACTCGATTCTATGTAATAGCTTTTTGTTTCACTTCATCTTGAGGCGCGAGAGATTCACGGTAGACTCTTGACGATTGGTCGAATGTGTCTATCGCAATTGACACGTGCATTGCAGATGCAGGAGTCGTGGAGCTAAACTTAACAGGGACAAATAAGGCAACAGCGCCGAGGCTGACCTGAGGCTTGCTTACTTTTCTGATTCATTCAGCCGTCAACGGCCCCTCACTTGGCGTCTTCCTTACGAAGTCAACAACAAACACCTGCTACGAACAATGGTACGATACTATCGGAGGGTTGGTAACCCGACGTTTTTGTATTATGCTGCTTTTATCTGTTCGACCTTCTCTGCACTGTTTGTGACTAACGTGATCACACTGTTCTTCAAGGGAAATGAGCACAAACCTCCTGCCCTGGAATGGTTCATCAACTCTTTTAGTGCTGCTGTCGCTGTCAGCTTGACAATAGCAAGCATCCATTACTTGTACATCGACAGGTATTTAGGAGGCAAAGTGGTCTTTCAGGATCGCGTTCGCAATCGCCAGTCACCAGACCGTATAGACACCGACGATGGCGTCGGAGTCAATTTGCTAGGATGGATGAGGCCTCGCCGCTTACGAAGAACTAGTAATAGCAATTCAGATCCGGGAAGTCGACAAGATCCGATTCAGCCTCCGACGGTATCACCTCAGTGGAAGCTATCTACATTGCATTCCGGTATGGGTAATACATTGACCAATTCAGACCAGAGAGATAATCAGCAACTGTTCACACACTTGAAACCAACGTTACCTCAAATTTTTGGAACTTATCACTATGGCGTTTTGAACGACACGGAGATACGGCTGCTTCAGATTCAGCACACAGATGACGAAAGCCACGCTCTGGAAGCGGTGATAGTTCAACTTCCTCTCCTCTCTGCAAGAGAAAAAGGCTATACTGCCTTATCATACACTTGGGGAAGGGATGAAGCCACCAGCAAGATTTATATTGAAGGACAGTGCATGGACATTCGCCCCAATTTAGAGAAGATATTACGCGCCCTGCGATCCGCGCGGTGCGGCTTACTGTGGGTAAGGACTCTCCTTCTTTTCTTCCGCATTCCTATGCAAATGAATAGTCTAAATGTCGTAACTCACGCAGGTGGATGCTATTTGCATAAATCAGAACGACATACAGGAACGAAATTTGCAGGTGTTGCGCATGCGCGGAATTTATGCAGGTGCTCATAACACAGTGGTCGCAATAAAGCTACCAGACGACGAATGTTTGGACATCCTAAGGGTGCTTGGAAAGGTCCAGCCAAATCTAGAGACCAAAGACCAAGGTCACGCACTCTCAGATCTATTACAGGAGCCGAGGATAAAACAAGCCCTGAAGAGTTATTGCCGAGCGGACTACTGGAAGCGCATATGGATTGCCCAAGAATTTGCCATTGGACATCGAATCGACCTCCTAATAGGCAAAAATCTCATCGATGCCAGAAAGCTGGAGACAATGCTCAATTATGCTGAAAAGAACACTGGACGATCCATTGAAGGAGTAGGGCAAGCACAGAAGATCCTCAACATCCGGCGTTCGTGGCAGGAGGGGCAGCCACTGGATCTATTCAAAATCTTGGAAATGACACAAGACTCTCTATGCGAGCGTCGACACGATCGCGTGTTTGGGCTCCTCGGCCTGACAGCTGATGTCTTGGATTTCCTTTCCGAACCCGGCTACCAAATCGATCCTACTTATCTTGCATCTTCTATGACACGCTCCTATATCGAGAGACGGTCCCTTGATATCATCATGCTGGCCCAACGCATCGATGCGGATCACTCTCTACAGCTGCCATCGTGGTGTCCGCCATTTTTCTGGTACGACCAGTATCCACCTATTCGACATACCACCGACCGAGCGCTGGGCCATCAGAAAGTCAGGTCCGACCCAGAGATAAGACTCTGGCAAGCCACTGGAAATAGTTCCAGCTCTTGCACTTTCAAAGGAGCTGCTCTAGTCTCACCTGCCCGACGCATCGGGTGGGTCATAAGCCTTGGAAGCGCCTGGACAGATAAGGACGACACCCAATTTCCCTGCCGTGACCACGCATGGACACAGGCGCGAAGTAGGCCAAGCAGTGAGTCAAAAGTGGCGACCTTCATGATCTACTCAATATTGGATTGCCGATTCGAGTACAGGAGACACAGGAAGGTGTTAGCGGCAAACAAACCGGTACTAGAGCAATACAAGAGGCACTATTTCGTGGAGATTTTCCAAATCAAACATGACCCAAATGTCACCGAAGAGTCCCAGACTGATTTCCAACGATGGAGACGTTCGAATCGCAAATTCTCCGTCGGCGGAATCGCCCTTGGAGGACATGTTGAACGAACCCGGAGAAAGCTACCGGTTTGCCCTGTCATACCACACATGAAATTCTCGTACCGCAATCTTGAAGAGATGGCCAAAAAAGATATGCGCATGATGTGTCTGGACGACGATCAGTATGGCCTCGGCTGGGCAGCAAAGGGCGCTCGGTTGCACGATGAGGTCTTCCTGATACCTGGATGTAGCATTCCGCTCATTCTTCGACGCGTAGAGGGAACCGAAGAGTACAATTTCGTAGGGGATGCGATCGTGTTTGGGGTAATGGAGGGCGAGCTTTGGGATAAAACGGGAGCGGAAGACCTCGTTCAGGTTAAGATTGTATAAACAATAGATTGTACCAGGCCGCGATATATGTTAACCAGAGACATAATATGATAATAAAAGTAGTCACTTATTCTACTATGGTGTTGACTTTGATAATCATAATCTGAGCTTCCCCTGCGATGCAATACCTTGATCTCTCCTGAGATTGCGAATTGTAAAGAGTGCTTCGCATACTCGCATCGACGTTTGTCGGGGAAAGACGTGCCTCTTCAGGAGCATTGGACGTGCTCCTTCCTCTTCGGTATGCAAATCACCGGCTCCAAGATCAGCGCCTCAACCGAGCGGACCACAACTGAACATCGATGTCCTACCTACCGCATCTCTCCAGCACACCGCATATCTCCATAAGGCCATATCTCTTTAAATCAATGCACTCTCAGTCGAATCAACGCTGTGTCCACTGCCCCCTTGTACCCTCTCCGCGTATCAACCTTTCGGCTTCGACATCCAAACGCACTCCTTCCTCAGGTCTCTCTCACCTCGTCGAACAATTTCCACCGGCCATACCCCATGTGGCATTGCATACAGTATCAAAACGCAAGCTCACATCCTCCCCTGCCACAGCAAGCGTTTTCTCTATCAAGTAAGCATCGACTACAAACCTGCCACCTCATTTAGCCTTAGCATTTCGCCAATCACAGGCCTGAGATACCTTGTTCCTCAATACGTGAGAACGTGACTAAGCCCCTCGAATGCTAATCGGCTTGGGGAATGATGGTGTGAGTCTAGCGTTACGGGGGCTATCTTGAGTCATACTTGTAATGTCTTTACTGTGAAGATGCGTCGGATTTGGATGCATTGACTTCTTTGATGGCATGGAAGCGGCTTGCACATGGAAGAAACGTCCATTTTGGTTGGAAGTCTTGCCGTTGTGGAAGGTATGCCATAACAGCGATCCGATGCGAGGATACAGTGCTGACCATAGATTGCTGTCTGAAACACAGACTAACAAGCTTTCGCTTTTGAAGGCGCCTCCAGTCGGTGAACGACAAATCTGAGCCGCGTCTGAGCGTCTCTCACTTCGCCTTCACCTTCACCTGGTAAAACCTTTTCGAGACTAGCGTACCGCGCGCCCGCGTCGACTATATAAACAGACCTCGCCCACCTTCTCCCCGTCTCCACCACCTCACCTTGGTCCCGCTCCACAGTCGGAGAACTGTGGCCGCCGTCTTCGGGCGGCGCGTCGACAAGCTTTCTGTCGCCTCCATGCGCGCGACACGGGTAGTCCCCTTTATACAAATCTTCCGACGACTTTTCTGCCGCCTCCATGCGCGCGGCTCCGAGGCTTGGTCGCCTTCTTTGGGGTCTGAGATTGACCAGCTGAAAGAAGATTACCCGGAATAGCGGCGGACGCTGAGCGCCGATGGCAGTTATAACATCTTCGATCTTGAGACAAAGGGATCGAGGGGGCCACGCGGGAAAACGCCGTTGATCTTCCTGACGTTCCGGGCCTTCTGGAGGCATCTCCAACCCGGACTAGCTTTCTGTTGCCTCCATGCTCGCACCGCCCACGGGCCAATTTAACACTTATATCTACATCAAGCTTTCTGCTGCCTCCATGCTCGCAGCGCTCCTAGTGGGAGCATGTTACACCTTCATCTCTTCATCGGGCAGCAAACCTCCTCAACATACGACCTTGTCAACATGCACCATCGCGTTGCCCTCTCCCTCACATCAGTCTCTCCAGCGCATTCCCTCATGCCTTCGAGAGGCAACGCATGGTTGGTTGCATGCACACGAACAGCCTTCTGCCGCCTCCCCGCCGCGCGGTGGATTCCTCGATTGCGCAGGGTTTCATGAGCCACTCATGTCTACTTCCGCATACCTTTCGGCAATCTTTCTGCCGCCGTTAGTTTTTTGCTTTTCGGACGGTATGAACCTTGGGTGGTCCCCTTCAATATGTACTCATTCACCTGTACGTTTCTTCCCTCGCATGCTTTCATATATCTAGCTAAAGCATCACAGGCCACCGTCATCATCTTCGCTAGCCTACACACATAACCACCTTCACGAAGTCTGCATTGAAAAGCCGACAAACCGAGCAGTATGGCCTACCGATCATCAGCTTCACCAGCTGCCATGTCCTTACTGTTGGCGAAACGTACCAAGAGCTCGTACTGACTCGAACTGATTATCGCTCCACCACCGACATCTGGCCATCCATCCTGTCAAGCCTCTGGACACATCTCCACCCAAAAGCCGCGCAGCCGATAAAGTACGTGTTCCCAGCTGCACAGCGACACGATCCAGAAGTAGCACTACACCTTCTCTGCGTCAATCTGTCATGTCATTTGGGGTTCATGAACGTGTGGAAATGATGGTACAGGCGCACATTGCATGCACGTTCGCGCTTACTCTCCATGGAAAGGAAGTCGCAGCGCGCACCAGGACGGAAGTGACGCAATCAACAATATCTCAACAGCGGCCTTTCCCGTCCTCTTCCACCTCCACGACATCCATACCCACGACACATCTTTACACACGGTCTTAGCTGTACGCTTGTAAAGTCACAATTAGGACCTACTGTTACGAATTTGCCCAACCCGTACAATGGAACGCAAGCGCGATTATACGCGATTGTAAGTTACGCTCGAAGCTTCATGTGCTGCACTAACTTTATGGTCAGTTCCTCCGACAACGATGGCAGATCAGACAACGATGGCAGATCAGACAACGATGGCAGATCAGACAACGATGGCAGATCAGACAATGACGGCAGATCAGACAATGGAACGCTCCCAATTCGTCCGACATCGCGGTCGCCACCCCCAGCGATAACACAGAGACAACAAGTTTCGCCACAGAGACCGCATCCTCCGCCGCAAGAAGCGCAATTTTCACTGCCGGGGCTGCAATCCTTGCTGCAAGAAGCGCATATCCCACCGCAAGGGCTGCAACAGCAAGCACCCTACGCCACCCAGGTATCCCAGTTTCCGGACCAACGTGTTCCATATGATGATGTCGATCCGAGGGGCGCAGCCAACATATATCAGCATCTTGGTAAGGATTACTATTGGGTGTTCAACTTCGCAATCCGAGCAAGTCAACGTGACATCCGAGGCTCTCAACGCGATCAGTACAATCGCCGTCTTTGGCATGAGAATTTCAAAGCCTTCCAGAAAATAAACCTGATCGACCCGAATGAAGCCAAGGAGCCTCCGGACGGTGAATTTCTGCAGCGGTTCCTCATTACTGCGGCATATCGCGCGTGGCCTGGTCCCGGTGTGCCGACGCTGTCCTGGCTGGAAAACGGGTACCGTACTGTGGTGGACATTTGTACATTCTCCTACAAAGACTTCCAGATGTCAGAGCGTGAGAAGATGCACATTGACAGTACGATAGCGTGGATTTTGAAAGAGGGCTTGGTGAAGTTGGATGAGCTTCCAAGAGACGACTATTGAAACGCAATGGCTGTGTCTCATGGTGGCGTGGCAACTAGGTACAGGCTGTGTCATGGGAGCTGATGCGCTTGGAAATCAGCTGGGGGTTGGCAAGCGCGAGGTGGCTTTCAATTATTCCAGTGTCGCGCGGGGAGACCTCACGGCGAGCCAGTCTGACTAGCACAAGTGGTGCATGGCTTGTTCGTATATCCAGGGCACTCTCAGACATGGTCGTTGTTTGGAATAGCACGATAAATTTTGATAGGTATAGTCCTGATTGAACAGCTTGACAATGCCTTCATTGTCAGTGTTCGCCCAATGTGACTTGTTATAAAATTACAACCCCTTCTAATGTGATGACACCTATCGAGGTACAACACCTTCTGGGTTAACATCTCCTAAAGTGATAACATCTCCTTAAGTAAGAATACCTTCCAGGATAACAACATCTTCCAGGGTACCAAAACCTTCCAAAGTAATAATACCTTCCAGGATAACAGCGTCTTCCATGGTAAAAAGATCTTCCAGATGACCAGTTCCTCATCTAATCTCCGCGACGTGACTAGCACTATACAACGACTCACTATGTTATCTCACTCAGTTCCACGCTCAAGCCTAAGTCAAACAAAGTGTAACTATCAAGACCCTTGAAGTCAGAGGTACCAAGCGCGGAATAAAGACAGTGAACGGCTGTTGCGTTTGGGGTGGGTAGTGTACAGCGTGTGAAGATGTCTAGCATATGGAACGAGGGTGGGTGTGGGCGTAGTGTATCTGGTAGACTAAGTGCGGAGGCATAGGATGCTGGAAGTGCGATCATAGGAACGCGGAGCTTGTAGTGGATAGGGGAGGACGTGCGCTGGAGAAGGCGGAGAGGAGATAGATATGTGTGACGTTTGTGTTGGGGTAGAAGGCAGCGTGAGGCAGCAGGAATGTTGAGGTGAGCATGTACTCGAGGTATGTAGCGTTGAGAGAGAGTTCTATGAGATGAGCGAGGGAAGAGGGAGGAGTATTAGTATTAGTATTTTGTGAATCGGGGAATTTTTGGTATCCGCACGACCGTTGGTATGAGTACTTGGATAGCATGCAGCGTGGTGTATTCGCGGCGAGAGACAAGCGGAGGCTTGAAGCTTGCTAGTAGCCTCACGTTGACACACATCGTCTTGGCGGAAGTCAGGTACGATCTTTTGCATTGTCCTGTTCGTATCGAAGCTCCGCTCAATCCATCACATTTCCTCAAGGTCCTCATCGCCCAAATCAAGAGGCGGGAAATCTCCAGCCTCACAGCGCTCAGGACGAAGGAAAACGCCGTAGTTCTTCCCGCACTCGAAGTACCGCTTCCCGTTCACCGTACCGTCGTTCTTCCCCGTAGGCTCGTCGAGCGTGACACCGACCCAAGAACCTATGCCTGGGATCTCGGGGACTTGACCAACGTATGACACCGTTCCTCGGCGAGAGTCAGTTTCGGGGAGGATGCGCACGCGGGCGCCGAGTGCGATTCCTGAAGAGCTCAAGTCAGTTACCGTGTAGCGTTAGTCAGGCGATTCATCTGTCTGCGCGCGAACTCATACGTAGTCACGGAGTTTAGTATCACTGTGGGGGATTTCCTGTGCACGAGTCGAGAAGCCATTACTGCGCCAGAGAGACTTCGAGGCAGCAAAGACAAGCCTTACTGCTCTGGATCCGAGCTGTGGATATGTCCTGCGACAAGGCGGGCTTTTCAGACTCTGGCGATGGCCGGAAATAATACTGGTGAAACATCTCTAGCTTGAATGTTCTCATGCGGTGTGGAGATCGTTGTCGCCATCTCCTCGGTATTACCCTCAGCGATGATGCTTGCGCAGTCTGCGTGGTTCAGGAGTTGCCATCTTAAAGGCGCCGCCCACGGAAATCATCCGACTTCCTGAGCGTTCCAAGGATCTGGCAACAGCTTTCAATGCGAAACTGAAGTGGATTTTAAGTCGTCACATCGATGTTCAGCTGCTGCGCATGCATTGGATACGGTCGCACTAATTCCCGCCTCGCCAAGACGCGATGCAGCTCGCCAGACTAGGATGTCGTCAACGCGAGCAAAGGCACGTTGAGAAACGAGGCACTTGCATCGAGTCTTCAAAGGAAGAAACATGCTCGACTGCAATTGACGGCTGAGACATTGGCGAGCCATGGGTACCATGGGGATCAGCGTCCGAAGGTTTGCGAACAGCTGCAGGTGTCCGTTTATGGCGTTCGGATGGCACGCGATTTGACGTTTTACGTCTTGCACGAGCATCTCCTGCATTGTCATATCGTGTCGGCTTGTTCTTGCTTTTGTTCTGGGTGGTTTCACACAGCCACAACTGTACGAGTTCGCAAACGCATGATCAGACGACATTGAACTTACCCCTTTCTTCGACCTCGCGCTCCGAGGCTCGGATCTTCTGCTGCTCGATTGACGGCGCGTTCGGGTCGAAGCGGCCAAGTTTCTGGTTCTTCTTCCAGGCAAGAACGCTGTCTGTTCGCGTCTCATACTCTGCAGGTGGCATAGTGTACTTCGGCACAGAAGACAAGTCCGAGAAATCTGTACGTGCTCCTGGCGGACGTGTGTCACCAACCTAGAAATCCACTGTCAGACAGAAAGACATTGTGTCAAGCCCGGCCACTCGACTTGATGGTAAATTGAACATTATCGTCCAAGAGAACGGAACGCAGGGGTTGACGGAATGGGACCACTCGAATTCGTGGGGTCCAAAAAAAAGCACACCGGTAACTTGGAAAAAGCACGTGATAAGAAGGAGCCGACACCTTCCGAGGTCTCCCATCCGTGACGAGAGGAACTCGGAGCGATGAACAGCATCCCCAAGCGTCACTCGGAAGAAGACGTGAGAGGGCCGCTGACAAAGATAGAGAGGGGCTGAGTGCATTGTGGGGCATCAGCAGTGCGTGTACACGCTGCAGGCTGGGGTCCAAAGCCTCGAAAAGCCGGCCTATCAGGAAAAACAAGGCTAGCGTAGCCGCACTCTCGCAAAGCTCTATTTGAGCAAGGCTTGCTGAGCGCTGACATCAGGGCTCGATATGTTTCAGATGGGAAGATGTGGCAGCTTGAGAGAGGACAACGACGAGCAGACCCATGACGGACGCTAGCGGTGCGGTTCCGTGGTGAAGGGCAGTTGCACTTACGGTGATCTCCGCGTACGGCTGCAGCGGAAAGGCGGCCAACTGTGCGGTCTCTTCGTCGGCTGCAGAGATGGGGATCGCATCCTGCGAGCCCACACGCAGCGCGAGCTGTTGGCATGACGCGGGGATTCCGGTGATGGGCTCGAGACGTGTCCTGAGGTGGGCTATGGTCCACGAGGGAGAGATGCGGCGCTCGGACGAGGAGTTGGCAGAGGAGATTTGCAGGGGGACGTCTGCGGCCGCACTGAGGGACATGTTGGAAGGTGCCGGTCAGGTGGAGGCCTTGGTTGAGCGTGGGATGGTAGCACCAGACGAAATGGGCTGGTGTTGAATAGAGTACGGCGGTCGAGGCAGGTAGTGGTCGATGGTGCCGAGTTGTTCCGCCTAGCAGAAGCAGGTGCGATGGGCACCAACGTGTGCCTTCACCGGCGGGCGGCTGGCAGCAGGCTACTGTGTACGGTGCGGATAGAGTGCGGTTAGCTGGTCGTTATGACCTGCAGAGGGTGCAGGATGCTAGGGCCGATGTGGACGGCCGATGAAGCAGCAGGGGTGCGCGAATGTGTGTGTGCAACCGGCACCGAAGAAGGTTAGGCGAGTGCCAAGCAAGTAGTTTGGCCAGCGATGAATGTGTTCACCAGCGTCGCGCTCCCCACGCGCTCGAGACGAGACGCTTGCTGACTGCCGCCTCGCTCCCGCAAACATCCCACGTCCGCTCAAAACAACAGTTCACGACCCCCGCTGTGTGATGGCGTCTACCCGCCGCCGGCCGCCCGGCCAATTGCTTTTCCTCTGGCCGACGCCCGCACGAGCTCCCCTTGCCGCCTCGTCGCTTCGTCAGCCAAGGCTTGTACATTGCGCTCCGAATGACTCTGCTCCCCTTTACCGCGGCACAGATCGTCGAGCAATACCCGCCAAATCTTGTGGCCGCCGTCGTTCGGCCGGTGGCAGTGGCAGGTCGCTCGCTTGCCCGAAGCCCACGAGGTCATGGTGCGGATGCGGAGCCATCTCCTGTCCACGCCAGCCACGGCCTGCTGCGCACCGCTGGCAGCACAGCAGACAGTGACAGCGAACGGGCTTCACCGCCTGTTCCATGCACTGCTTCCTAAAAATACCCCGGTGCTGTGCATCTCTCGTATCCCAGAGGCCTCAACGTCGCCGGCAGCGATGACGGCACCTGCGACGTCTTCCCCAGGCGGCCAGGCAAATCTCCTGCAGCGTGACGGCGGCGACGTGCAACAGAGCTGTGGCTCGTTGCAGCCACAGGGAGCACGAGACGGACTGTCGGGACGCGCCTCAGACCGGGGCTCTGGAAGAATCTCGTTCGCAGCCGCCGCGCATACACACAGATTGCAATAATGCACACTGAGATTGTGGACCCGCCTCGTAAGGCTCTCCACCATGAGCCCACTGTCAAGCCTTTTATTCAAGAACACTGTCCCCGTGCGTCCTCCACCCCAGGCTAATGCAGTTCGGTCATTTTAGCACCGGTAGCGCTCCGTCCAAACTGCCCCCAACCGTCGACCAGCAAATGCAGCGGTTCGGGCGTGAATCAGGCATCTTTACACCGCCTCCATGCGCTTCACGATGCATCTCCGACGGGCAGTGGTTGGGATGCAATCCGCCCAACCGCATATGTCCGCTTCACCTACCCGGAGCAGAGCACTCGGCATGGAGTCATAAAACGCTACGAAGACAACGTGGCCAGGGTTGAGACAACGCACCAGCACCGCCGCACCCCAGGCACCTCACGTGGAGGCTGGAGCGTTGTCAGTGCCCGGAGCTACGTCTCCGTTCGGATGCATGCCATCTTGTTTAACAACCAAGCTAGACGTCACGGCCACCTGCTACTACTCGGCAGTTCACCGCAGTTCACCGCTCTTCGCATGCGTCGTCGACGTTGCTGGCGCTGGCCAGGTTCTTGTAGTTGGCAGGCCAGGGACTTCACATCGATAGATCGAGACGCGGGACTAAGCTTTTGGGCGTGAACACATCACCATCTGCACCGCCATAATGAAGTCAGCGTTCCCGAGGCTTTGTCGGTAGCGACTCATTTGGCGTCAGATAACCGTAGGGCAGGGCGAAGGATGTGCAGATCTTGTTCGCCGCGCTACGCCAGGTCATCGCGCTTCTGCAACAGGACCCGGCCCTTGCCAGCAAGCACAGATCCCTGAAGCCGTTCACCGCCCCTGATTTGCTGCATCACATTCGCATCCTCGCTCGTCGTACGTGACACTGAGGCTTCGAGTTGACGACGGCCAGCTTGTACAGACGGCGTCTTGACAGCAGCACGTCCTGCTGCAGCCCTGTTCTGCACCGTGTTGCGGCCTGACAGCGAGGGCGTCGAATCAACCCGAGACGGTGCGAGTAAGTGGATATGAAGCAATAAGGGAAAAGATGCGAGCCAGAGCGCCGAGTGAGTAATGCTGCAAAGTGGGGGACACGTCATCGGCCTCTCCTGCTAGCAGCGGCGGCCGTCTGCTTTTTGTTGCAACTAACGTTGGCAATTTGGGCGTTTGGGTTCCTTTCTTTTTAGCAACACGCTCGTTAGGGCCGCTCCTGATCAGCTGTCCTGCCTCAGACGGGGTCCGTGGGTTATCCCGGCTTCCAGCAGTGGCGCCGCCAGCACAGAGCTAGCCAGCGTCAAGCACAAAAGTAGTCAGTGTCAAGTCGAAGACGCCAAAGCGTGCATCCTAATCCGCAACCCCAGATCCCTACCGCGGGCGGACAGCGAGGCGGCACCACCAGGGCCTGTCCAAGAAATGCATGGCATTACCGTCGCACGCACACCGGCCCTAACTCCCTCTACTCAACTACCCGTGCCCTCAAGTACCTCAGTCCCAGTTGTTCGCTCGCCAGACCGCATCCATTACTCTCCAACGCTACTGCTTCCTCATTCTCAACCTGTTGCGCGCACCTAGTGGCTGAGCTCGTCTGCTACTCGAGACTCATTGGTTGGCCCCGTTTCACGCCCCTGCTGCTGCACAGTGCTATTTTCTTAATAGCTCCGACGACGACCACTAAGATTCAGTATCCGCTGTTTCCACTCCCAGTTGGTTGACTTGACGTACATCGGAACATTAGACGCTATTCAAACGTCCGACCACCTTCTTCCGCCTCTACGCCTCAAGACCTGCATTGCATTGTCCTGCGCTGCAGCTCTTTCCTATTCCTGAAGTCACGCCTGCTTGTACCCATCGACGTACTGAGCACCATCTGTCTCTGCCTAAGTGGCGCACTCGACGCCGTACCTCGCGTCGCGCTACTCCTTCGCCTCCCTGTTCCCCATCAGGCTTCTATCCCCCAAACCGATACAAACATCAAGTCATTTAGGCTGATCCGGTGACCCCGTCAACGCAGTCGTCGACATTTCTACCGCGGCTACAAGACCCTCTCCAACCTCCTCATCAGCTTGGTGTTTCAAAACTTGCATTCCGAGTCACTAGCTTGACGTAAGTAGAGGAACTCGAGGACTCTCACATCGACTTATGGGCTGGTCAAAGACCGGTCCATCCTGCCCATCGTGGATATCAATCTACTCATCGAGCCGCGGGGCTCCGAATCCCCAGCGAGCAAGAAGAGTTCCACCTCGGTAGGATCCGCGACTGCCGGAGGAGCGAGAGGATACCCTTCCATCACAGCTCCTCCCCCTTACAGTCACCCTCCAGCATACGCGAACGCCCCGCCCGCTCATCCCCGACACCAGCGTATGTGACCTCTTCCCCCGGATATGGCGCGATACCAGCCTACTCACCGCAAGGGCCCCCACCTTCTGTGTCGATGCAGGGTGGACCAGTACTTCCTGCTATCTCGGAGCTGCATCGGCAGCAGGAACCAGGACCGCCACCACCGCCACCCCAGTTTCGACCTCTCTATTCCGGAGCTCCCACCCCTTCGATGGTTCCCCAAGGCTCAACAGGTTCTAACGGATCCCCTCCCTCACAGATGCTAAAGCGAGCAACGTCCCAAACGCCACTCCCAGAGGAAAGTCCAGCAAAGAAGCAGTCCAAGTGGACACCGGAAGAGGACAATCTGACCATTGAATTGCGAGGCCAAGGAATGAAATGGGACGACATCGCAAAACGCCTACCCGGAAGAAGTTCCATTTCGTGCCGACTGCGCTACCAAAACTACCTGGAAAAGCGAGCGGTATGGGATGAGGAAAAGAAGAACAAGCTGGCGCGACTCTACGCTCGGTACGTACCACGCGCCTGCCTGCACTTGCGGTTCCCGATTTGGTTCATCGATCCTGCCTGAACATTTGGTGCAAGCAATTCATACGCACATTTCCACAACCCCCATTGCACGCTTGATAGCTTTCGGGCGCTCATGCCATTCGTTATCTAACTTTTGTCTAGATTCAAGGACCAAATGTGGCAGAAAGTGGCCACTGAGATGGGCATTCCATGGCGGTCGGCGGAGTCCATGCACTGGCAACTCGGAGAGCAAGAAATGAGCGCACGCGCGAATGCACCTGTCTTCCAACTACATCCTTCGGCTACGAGTACAGGTCTCAATTCCCCCCCTAATGCGTCCGCCGTACCAGTTCCTATGCCCGGACAACCACCGCCTCCGCCTCTTGTGCAAACCCAAGCTCCACCTTCGCATGGCTTCACACCAGCAAACGCACCACAGCCGATGCCTTACGCTCAACCGCCGGCGCCTCCGCCGCCACAACAGCAGCAATACCAGCAGCCGCCTGCGCTAGCACAAGCCCCCGCGCACCCTTCCCACCGCCGCTCCGACAGCAACTCCAGCCAGGGACGAAGGAATAGCTCCTTCAGCCGAAGGCGCGCCAGGAATAGTGTACCTCCTCAACTCGGACCGACTCTCCCACAGTTGCACCCCCAGTCCGAGGCCGATCTTATCAGTGGGGCAAGGACTGCGCCCGCGCCTGACACTAACAGCACGAAGGAAGACGAAGGACCGTTGGGCGAAGCGTTTGGCAAGAGAAAACGGGAGGACGAGGGCTCGCATGGCTTGCGGGCTGACGTAGATGCGCGGAGTCAAGGCGGAAGAAGTCCTGATCGGACCTCGCAACGAAGTGGTACGGGCAGCGTGAAGAGCTTGAAGCGGAGTGTTGGAGATGCGGACGAAGCAGAGCAGGCAAGGATGGAGCCACCGGCAACCACAGCTTGACGCCAATCTCCATGCTATACCCGCCTTGTCAAAGTATAGCATGAACGGAACGCGTCGGCGGGGCGTTGCAAGAGCATGACGGGCTTATTAGACTTTTCGGGCAGGAACCGTAAAAGAGTGCAAACTTAATATGGGGTTCTGGTGTATACGGACGGTTGGGCGGGGAGCAGGAACAGCATGGTACGCACATACGGTATATCGAACACGTTTGGGATGGACGCATCACGGTTGCATAACGGCCTCGGACTCAAGACTGGGTGGCTTCAGCGTTCAATTATCGCAGCATATCGGGCGACAGCTATGACGGTGGCATTTAGCGTGGGTGGTGTGTTTCCGACATTTCTTACTCGTCATTATCTCTTTGGTTTCTCCATCTGTTTTACATCATAGCGTTTGAATTTTCCGGGCCGTCTTTTTCACTCATTGTTTTGGATAGATACACCACATTGGCGGTAGCGCTCACGATTGTGCATTTGCAGCGGTCTGTCTCTCTTTGGCTCGTTTCACTCCATACATATGGGTACTTTACCTTCAGCTTTGTCTTCCAGCATCATTACTCGAGCGTTTGGCAGCGGGCGAGCTAGCATACACGCATCAAACTTCTCACGCATGGCATTGTTTTGTACACACTATACTAGACATGTCGCATCGCTGCTATGAACGAACGAGATCAGAAATGTATGGATTAATGGGCGCATCGCCTATACCACGAGCATTTCTTCCACCACCCACGTCTGTACGCTGCCACACCTCGCACTTCGCTTTTCTTGGTCCTTTCTCGCGGTCCTCCGGTGCGAAAACAGGATGCGCTCGCTCATGGGCGGTGAGGCGCGCTCGTCCGCGATGACGTATCCCGCGAGGCGTTCAGACATGCGGTCAGTTACGTGGCGGCGCGCGGCCGGTGCGTTGTCACCGCTCTACATGCATCTCTGAACCTTCGCACCATAGCTACCACACTCTTTCGATCTGTTGGGGAGCCTAACCAGCGCGAGCAGCCTGCCTGAGGCAGGGCGAGCGTGCAGTGTGGTGGGTGGTGGTTTTAGCTTTGCCTCACTTTTCGGCGGCGTGACTCGAGGGACGGCGCGCGGGTAGGGCTGCGAGTCACCTTTGCTTTGCTTCCTCCGCGCTGGCTGTTCTTGGGTAAAGGTACAGCTGCTGGGAGGCGGTTATTGACAGATATTGATGTGCCAGGTCTAGCGACGGACGGACGAACGAACCTTGAGCGTGTGCGCTTGCCGGGACGACGATGTCGATTGCGAAATTCATTTCAGTATACGAACGCGCGTTCGGCGAGGAGGATGGAGGTGCCGCTTTGGGAAGATGGGTATGGGGGCCCTTGCGAGTGGGTTAATGAGGGTTGGGCTGGGCGTTCTCGAAGGTTGGGAGAACGTTGGAGATCGCGGTTCCTGAGGGGGGATGAAACAGGGTTGGGGCATGGGTTTGGGCGCACCCCTGGCATGTGGGTGACATGCACATGCGTTCGAAATTCACGCAGCAGCATGTCAAGGAAGGAAAGCCGTATGAGGGAAAAGGGAAGCATTCACACGGACACTCCACGAAGGCACCATGCTGCCTGCCTCCCGTTTCGAACGCTCCACCAAAGCGCTGCGGTATAGACATGATTCGCACCTCAGCAAGAAACTGAGGCATGATGGGGTCGCCAGTTCTGACACGCGTCGGCATCAGGGAAGCGCCATCGAAGGCCCAAGGAACCACGCTTTGCACACTCTCCCTTGGCCAAAAGGGGCACGACACGACGGGGCAAGGGCATCGCGGGCGGATAGATCAACGTGATGCAACGGCGCGGGATCCACCGCTGTCGAACCAGCTTGATGCATGCGCCTTTGGTTCTTCCCTGCGAACATGTTCAAACAAATTTCATGCACGCGCGGACGGCCGGACGGGCTCGTCAGGCCTCGACACGGCACGACACGCGCTCGACGAGGCCCTTGACGTTGACAAGGACAAGAAGTCTCGCAGAAGCGACGCGCCCGCCCGGCGTGTCTGGCGAGTGCTTCAGCGTGCCTTGTTGCAGTGGAGCATGCAAACTCTCTACGGGTCCAGTCCACCACCTGCTCCGCGCAGCAGCCATGATATCGCAAACTGGCATCCTGCTTGTGCTCGGCCATCCGTGTATAGAACCACACGTCGGCGGCTTGCGCATCACCAGGATGCCCATCTTCCAACTCTTCCATTCGGCCCTGCTCGACGCCTCCGGTCGAGCAGAACTGCTCTCCCCGTTCCTTTCGTCATACGAAACCTTGGTCGGAAGCCGCACGCGGTTCGTCTGAAAATACCTCTGGACCCGCTATACTAACCTAACGACGTCGTTCACGCACTTCGCACGCGCGCGCGAACGCTCCGGACGTGGCCCCCGTCTCGTCTTGCTCCACTCAGTCTCTATCCATCGCACCACCTGCGTCAAGCCTCACCAGTGTAGCGACCTCGCCGAAACAAGCACAGGTCTAGTCCCCTTAACAGCTGACTTCTCGCGGCGTTACTTTCCATACTTCTAGCGTGGAAGGGCGTTCGACGTTTGGGCGAACAAGGACGTAATGCGAAAGTTTATTTCATTCCACGTTGGACGGACACGCACGGGACACGCGAGCAGCGGCTTCCTTGCAAGGAGTTTGAAGTTTGGTACGGGCGAACGTGGTGCGGGGGCTAAGGGTGGGCGTTTCGCGCACTACTGTACATTCGGACCGCTCTTGTACAGTATCTCTCCTTATTATCTATCACCTCATCGCATCGATACCTCCCTTACGTACGTTCAAACGTTTCCCCCTGCTATCTAGAACTTAATCATAAAAACAGCCCTCCCCCTACCCCCAGCGGAACCAGATCCGCAACCATGCCATGTATCTAATCTCGCCTCACCACCACCAGGAACCTTGTACCGTTTGTCGGAAATTATCCAACGTAGCGGTGCCCTTTAGCGCTGATGCTGGCGCGACGCCTGCGGAGCCTCAGGCAGCCGGTCGCTAGCGCGGCGTTGACTCGCGTGTTGGCTTGGTTTGGCGCTTGCGATGGGTTCGCACGGCTCGCGGTGTGGAGGCGGAGACATTGGGCGATCGCGATTTTGCTGACGTAGGGGGGCGCGTGAGTCGGGGTGGTGAGTGAGTCGTGATGGTGGTAGATCGGTGGATTGGTGGGTGGGCGGAGAGGAGGGCAGAGGGTAGGTAGGGGGAATGCGTAGGTAGGCTGTGATGAGTGAGTGTAGAGATGAATGAGCGAATTTTTCTTTTCTTTGTCTTTCGGCAGGGTGGGCATAAGGGCGTGCTGTGGGCGTCGTGCTGAGGGTAGGACTGGACTTTGTACTGGATGTTGCATTGATTCTTCCACAACAGCATGAGAGTGATCAGCGCGTATAGGCAAGAATGGGACAGAATGGGACAGAATGGAGTAGGATGGATTTTACGTTCTGTTTCTTTATGGCCACGTCTGATGAGAGCCGCGGGACAGTCTTAGGATGTTCAATGAAGGTGGCTGTGTGCTTCGGGGATAGGGAAATATGTCGAATGAGGAACCACGGTCGTAAAGCATTTGTCTAGGAATGCTTGGAGGATCTTCGTAGACAACTTGGTGGTTCGAAACATGAGGAAAAAAGTCCGATCTTTGCATTTCTCCGCAGTCCTGCGTGAGGCTTGAAGGGTCGTTTTGTCGACAGTGGGAACTTGTAAGACAATATGTGCGCTAGAGAGACATTTGAGGACGTATCCTGGAAGACATCGAAAGTCAAGTTATGTACACCAGCTCTTGCATGAACGTAAACATCGGCGACACAATACCTGATATCAGATCGAAACTTTGCACCCTCATAGAAGCTTGAGTTACCCCCGATCAAAAGCATGATCGAAGGATGCTTCACGTCAGATCCGACGTTCATGTTGAGACACAAGCGGCACTGTGTGCTGCACTGATCTTGCCTCCACCCGTAAGGCACCTGTGATTCAAGCCATACGACGAGTTGCAGCCTCCACGCACACCACATCTGTCCTCCATTGATTCCGCCATTCCAAATCCATCACTGAGACTCTCTCAAACACTGCAAAGCCCATAGCCTCACATAAATACCATCGTAAGCCTCCAGCTTCACATATCGTCCAGTGTCACCACACAAACCATCCACCACCAAAAGCAGCAATAGCCCCGTCGCACAACACTAACCTCTCTCCAGCCGAATCTTTCAAAACATAACCACCCCCCTTAAACCACCTAATCCTTCGTATCGCGTGGAAAAATCTTTTGATGAAGTGCCAACAACGCATCTACACCGCTCGCCACCCTACGCCCTCAATCGAACACCCTTACGCCACGTTCCGGGCAGTGCACCGCATACCCACCCAGTTTTCCCACAGTGGGACCTCCCTCGCGTAGCCATACCGGCATGTCCATCCTCGCGAGAAGGAAGGTACCAAAGACCCAGGATCGGGTGCTAACGCCACACCTTCACCGTTCAGCACACGCGGTCCGTTCCTAGCCTTGCACTCGTCCCCCGATTCTGCTTCCGCTTCCCCAGACGTCGTGTCACCACACGTTGTACAGCTGTAGCTGCTGTGGCTGCCGTAGCTGCGGTGCCCGCGCCCACGCAGGCGTGGTACGAACGGACGCCCAAGGGCCGATTCAGGCGTGTCACGTACGGGCGGGAGTACCTGTCAGCGTTACACCGCGACAGGTGCGCGGGAGACGAGCAGACGAGCTGCCGCTTTTGACAGCACATGACATGCTGCGTGTTTGCTGTGGAAGCAAGACTTCCGAGACATGCATATGTCTCTGTTTGCATGCCCTGCTTCCCCGAGACATGCTACCCATCATTAATGCTTGACGGCTAGATACATCCCACATCACCGCTTTTCCAACCCTGATCTTGAAGCGGCCGTACCCGCTTACCCATGTCCTCATCATTTGTTGCACAGGATTGGCGAAGCCACCAGATGCTGCACGCGAGGATATGTCTTGTGACATCAACGCTGCATAGCTTTGATAGCCCGCTTGAAGCAAGGCGCAGCGCTACGATCGACAGTAGGGAACGGAAGCACACACAGACGAGATTGGGTAGATGGGATGTGGCGGTGAAGAATGCTGAATGGCGGTGTAGAGGGCCAAGTTCGGAATAGATTTGATGTAGTCGGGCAGTGCGAGGGATTGACGGGGGTGGCTAGAGATCTCTTCACATGATTTGCACGACACGTTGAAGATGTAGATTGATATTCTTGGGTAGGATATCCTTGTGTATTGAAGAGAACGTAACCTTGAGAAACGAGCGGGCGTTGTTCCCGTCCCGAGGTCTGCAAGCGCCCACGTGACCCTTCGTATCAGGTGCAGGTGCACAGACGAAAACGCGAACGCCCACCATCATAACTTCATTATGCAGCTACAACAAGCGCTATGCGCGCGTCTCCACAATACAGCGCGAACTGCGTCCCACCCACCTTCACCGGTCGCAGACGTACACTAACCCACACGAACCAGCATGAACCGATATACATCAAGCTGCGCTAACAGTAACCATAACCCCGGGACATGCATCCGAAAGAACCTAGACGCACATCGTGACTCTTGATAACAGACGAAGAAGTGCCGAAGTCACCGCCAAATGGTGTCCCTCACCGCTTCTTCGGGTATCCGCACAAATGTACTAACGAGTCAGTGTGTCCGGTGAAGAGAATCGAAGAGCAAAACGAGAAAGCTCAATCTTCGGCGTGAACTCGCATCTCGCACCCTTGAGCGAAGAAGAGACGACTCGTTTTTGTGCCGACGTTTTTGATGCTGTACATATTGCCTGTCAAACATGCGTTAGTCGGCGAGAGATATCGCGAGAGCAAAGGAGTAAAGGCGAAGACGTAGTACGAGGTCGGAAAAAGCAAGCCTGTGAGGGTGGGGGTTGGTATGTGCGTCCTACGCGAACGATGCAACGGTCGCAAGCAAGCAGGGCAGCATGTTACACAGCATGCGAGGAACGCCGCAGCGCACTGTTCATGCACCAGCCACACGAGGCTCGCTTTCCCAAGGGGGCGTGCGACGTTGCGCGAAAATGCAGAGTGATGTATGCATATTCCCCTAGTCGTTGTCGGACAAGACACGGGGTTAAGCATAAAGGCACCGCCGTCGTACAGAGTGTGTGATGGGGATGGGGTAGTATAGAGGAAAGAAAGTTGGCATGCATCGGTGGAAGAGTGTTGCGCGATGTGCGCGGCAGAGATATGAAAGTGAGAAAAGAGAGGAGTGGACCTACCACGAGGGACTTGGAAAACACCACCACGTCGTACAGTGAGAATGTTCTCGTGAACCCGAATTTCCACGGCGCCGCTCGTAACATGAAAGACCATATGCATAGACGAAGAATTTTTTGCGCGTTTCATCTGGTCTTCGTCGAGCTCGATGAATCCCCAGTTCAAGTAGGCCTTGCTTTGCCCGTCGTCGTTTACGTGCCCCGAGGCTAATTTGATGAATTTGAAAGATTGGTCAGGAAGAGGTCTCATGTGGATGCCTTTATCGGACCAGGCAATTGCTACAAGAATTAGCAGTCATTACAATTGTGGCATCAGAAGGTGCTTACTGGTTTTGAGGAGCTTATCAGTTGAGATCTTGTTTGCTGCATCGTATCCCCTGTAGGGGCCTTCGAACTGGCCCTTGCCTTCTTCCTCCCAGGGTTGGATCTCCACTTCGTCTTCTTCTTCTTCGACTGCAGAAAGTGACCTCTTCTGACCTTTTCGTCCCGTCTTTCTTGTGACCTTTGGAGGCTCTTGATACACCCTGTTCACAACTGCTTGCATGTTCCCCGTTGGATCATAAGAGACAACCTCGTTGGCCCAGAAGTTGATCGGCTTCACGCGATGTCTGCCAGTACGGCCCACCGTGGCCGCAGAGTCTGGCTCCAGTTCGCGGAAAACAGACAAATGTCGACCTCGGCCGAACCGTGTCCCTGTTGTCGTTGTGGACATTTGATCCAGATCAGCTTTCGAAAGGGGTTTGCCATATACATCGACCAGTTTTCCGCTTTCTAGTGATTCCTCTTCCGATGGTGAGCCATTATTCGTGTCTTCAGCCTTCTTTCTTGGTTTCGGTGCGGCTTTTGGCTTCTTGAAGACTGCTTGTGCATTCTCTTTCTCCGGTTCTTTGGCCTGGCGCTTCTGCTTCTTTGCAGGGGGCGGCATCTCCACCGGTGCTGCCGCTTTCGGTGGTCGTCCCCGCGGTTTGGGAATTACAGGAGTAGGCTCCACCTCTTCCTCAGCTCCAGCAGAGGCGTCTTGAAGGGTGCTTGTGTCTTGCTCAGTGATGTCTGAGACCCGCTTGGATCGACGCGATGGTACAGCAGGCGGAGCGGTTGCATTCTTATCTTTCTTTTGGAGTGGCTTCCGTCCTCGTTTTTTGGGCTCTGGAGCTTCTTTCTCTGCTGGCGCGGATTCAACAGCATCGCTTCTTCGCTTCCGGCCTCTTTTCGGAGGTTCCTTGATAGGCTCCGGAACAGTTTCAACCTCCTCGACGTCCATTGAAACCTCAGCTTCTTCGTCCGCGGCGACTTCTACGTCAGTTTCTTCTTCTGCTTCCGCAATGTCCTCAGATTCAGCGGCCAAGACTGTATCGTTTCCGATATCCTGAAGTCCGCTTTCTTCTCCAACGTGATCCAGTACTGGCGAGTCTTCAGCCGCATATATCTCCTCCTGTATCGTCTCCTCCATCATCGCGCTGTTGGTAATTCGGCTAGGCGATGGTTCGATGCTGTATATGCTTCGGCGTTGTCCTCGTCGTTGGCCAGAGCCACTCAATGCTGGCGTCTCTTGTAGACTAGATTCCTCCTGTTCAAAATCCAAAAGTCGGCTTATCACGGGATGGGACTCGGAGCGGGAGGGGCTCGAGACAGAGTCTGGTTGCGCTCGAGGTCCCATAGACGATTGGCGACGTGGAGAAGAGCCTAGTGAAGTCTTCATTGGCGAACGCGCCTTGGGCGGTGGCAGGTGCGTCCTGGCGCTGCGTAGCAATTTGGCAGCGGATGGCGTTGGTTGAGCCATGGGACCTGCAATTGCGGTTAGATGCATTCTGCGATTATTACACAGCGCAGATGCGTGCGCAATCTCGCAAAACACTTACTCGTGAGCTCCATGGATTCTGATTCTGTGACCGTACCACCGGATCGATTCGAGACGCGCCTCGGCGGGGACTTCTCTGGCGACGAGAAGATACCGGAGATAGGCTCTAGACCATGCTCGTCGCGCACGCCTCTATCTTCAAGCGTGATGCCCGTTTTCCTATATATGTCAGTGGCCTGTAGAGCGCGCGACTCACTGCGCTTTCGTCTCTCACCTTCCTTGCACGCCGACATCGTAGAACTGGTTTTCGCGCGTTTCGCGCTTTTTCGAGGGAGCCATGTATATTCCAACTAGGTCTTCCTATGACGAGTTGAGAGAGCGAGAGTCGGCGCGTCGGTCGCGGCTCATTTGGCGGATACAGTTGCGCGTACGTCGTGTTGATGGGCGTGTTTTGGTGTCGTAGCGCGCGACCGTCAGGAAGCGGGTTAGCGCAAACGTCGGCTCTTGGCGCACGCTACCTTCTGCAGGCGCAACAAACATTACATGAAGGCAACATTTCAAGGTTCTGCAAGAGATCTCTCCCTAACTACTGTGAGAGCCATCGACGATCATGCGGGACCTTAAAGTGTTGTAGCTCATGGTGAAAGTGTATGAGCTTAGCGAGGAACTGATGCTCGAAACCTACATCACAATGACATCGGCTCTTTGGCTTCGTATGTAGGATTAAGAAGATCTGCTTGGAAGGATGTGTTGTGTAATCGAGCAATACAGCACCGTTGTTATAACGTATCTATCATGGCAATCATTACTTCGCTTCCTACGATGGAATGTATTTCCCCGCTTGGCTAGTCCTGTGACAAAGCCGAACCACTCGACATCCTTCGCTTACCCCTCCGAGGCTCCGTAGCGCGCACGCAACATGGAGGCCCAGACACATATTAGCTATATATAGTTTACATTAGCTTCAATTTTCATCAATCAGCGTGAAGTCGCTTTAGCTCACTTGGGAGAGCGCCAGACTGAAGCAATCCGTTTCGGCGGCAAACTTCGGTTCAACTCGAATGACATCTGGAGGTGTAAGTTCAACCAATGTTCGATCCATCGAACTTTAACTGACAAATTATAGACTGTGTTCGATCCACAGAAGCGACAACTTCTTTCTTTTTGCCCTTTTGGGAGCGTTGGGGTTTGTTTGGTGTTGAGTGAGAGAGGGCTGGACAGCCTGTGACCAGTACGCGCGACACTACCTTTTTTCGCGATGCGACCGACACTTATGAGAACAGTCCTTTAAGACAACAAAATCAAAATAAGTACAATGCTATAGGTTCTGAGAATTTTTGTACTCTCCGCATGATGACATGGTATGCGGCATGCTCATGCATTCTGCGAAGGCTGACCGCAGAATGAATTGCCAGGCAGCACAATCTCAGAGTGTATTCCAGGCGGGACTTCCCGGCCGCAAGTGCACAGAAGCGCCCTCAGCGGCTCAACGCTTTAGAAAGCGTCCCTCGTCATCGCAGCCGACAGTATGGAGATGTCAATCGACATGATTAAGATACCTTTCCCAGCAACATCATGCTTCGCGTTCCGCATCCATGGGGGCATTGGAACCAAAAGAAGCGTACAATATCGGAGAAGGCGTTCGGTTTGTGGGGTTCGACCAGAGATTTTAGCTTAATGAGTAAAGTAACGCGTTGATACCGGGAGAAGTTGATACAATGTTACAATTTGTGCGACCCTTCACGGTGTATAGCGAGCATATTCTGGCGATTGCAAGTGCAGCGGAGAAGTTCTAGAGCGGTCTAACTGCATTCTACTGCGGCGACTCTCGAGAAGTGGTTGCGAATGATGTGAGCAGCTCTGCTGTCGCCTCATTGCCTAAAGTGTGTCCGGACCTTAAATATCTTCGTACGGACGGTATTGCTGAGGACTTCCACAAGCGCCTTGGTGCGATTCTGAAATCCTGTCAAAATTTAGAGCCCCTTGAACTCGGAGCACCCCAGTTCGGATAACCAAAGTTCAAGCTCACGCCAGCTACACTTGAAAAGCTTGAGAATTGGTATGATGACGACTCAGAAGCGGAAGAGAGGAGGATGGCGATGAAAACTAGGAACATGAGAAGCCGAACCACCATGCCCGAAGTTGGAAAATCTGATAGTACTGAAGCCAAGATTGCACTATAGCCAAGATCTGTACCCGTAGAGGTATCTATGTACCTAAGGTAGGTAAGAAATATATCTTTAAAGGGAGAGTTTGACCGTGGTATTCTCTTTCGGCATTTCAATCACGTTCTGTTAGGCAACGCTCGTGGGAATAGCTTTGATGTGACTTGTTGGTGTTCTGTTGAGTGGTTATGGCGGGTAGTGTGATGACGAGCTCGATATATGCTCTTCGCGTAATCGAGTTGGAAGAGGGAAATTAGAGAAGGCTATGGAGCCTGAAAGTTTTTGAGGTCGTGTAAACCTGTCGAGATACATGCATCCTTTGGTGTGAGCCAACACCTGGTCGAAAGGCAAGCACACAGGTGGATATGACTAGACCTTATCGGCGCTTTGCGAAAAGAATGTGCCACCTTCTACAGCGCTGAAATAAGAAATTCGTCAGTTATTAGCTTATGTAGTTACTACAAGGAGTAAATCATTAGCTTATTTACTATAGTACACTTATTTTAACAGTTTAATACTCTATTTTAGGCTCTACTATGCCCAAAAGATAAGTTTAATAAGATCTAGCTAATGCTTTACTCCTTATAGTCACTATATTAGTTGAACTTCTAGTTCTAGCGCCGTGGGAGGTGGCACATTCTTTTTGCAAACGATAATAACGTAACATACGAAACGAGTATGTAGCGCCTTCTAATAATATCTGAAAACGTTGGGAGTTTCACCGGCACGCTTTCTCATCGTCGCAGCGCGTAGCAGCGAACCCGTTCGAAGCCGGCAGTGAGCATCTTGTGTGACTTTTGTAGCGTGTTCATAATTGATAAACCAATGTCTGACATTGCGTAATATGACACATATCGGAATTTAACATACATAGATATGTCCGTACACGCACATGAGTGCAATTACAAGTACTAAGGGTCGTGGTAATCTGAATGCGAGCCAAAGGCTCAGCCCCCACACTAAGCGCTCAGCCTGAATAGACATACCTCCGAGACTGTTGCCTTTTCGCAACTAACATCCCATTCCTTCTATACCATCTTTAGCATCATGGACCCTCTCTCTATCGGTTCCGCGGTGGTGGGCCTTATCGCCGCCGCTGCGCGCATGGCCCCCATGCTGCACCACTTCGTCGTGCACACACGTGACGCGCCTAAATCAGCCTCGCAGATCCTCGACGAGATGAACAGTATTACCTCTGCGCTCGAACGTTTACAGGTTTACCTGATGGGCGCATATAAAACCAATGCCGCAAGACGGTCGATGTTAAGTTTGAGGAACATCGTGGCTACGTTGACGGCGTGTGTGACAACATATTCGGATCTGGAGCATGTTGTTAAGAAATGCGTGGATGATGGGAAAGTAAAGAAATTCAAGTGGACGATGAACGAAGGAGATGTTGGAGAGTTATTGGGCAGAGCGCAGGCGCATAAGCTGAGCTTGGTGTTCATGTTGACGATATTGCAGTGGTGAGTGCACGAGGCTGAGATTATGAGACATGTGGTGAACAGTTACAGTGAATCGATGCAAGAAGCTGAAGATCACATGCACCGTCTAGTGGAGTTGGTTGAAGGGCTTGTGGACAGTAACATGGACTTAAGAAACCGCCTGGACGCCATTGCAGCGGACCATGCTTCAACGGAGGCTGCTGCACCACATCTGCCAATCGCGTCTACTCTTACGACTATTCCCTTGGTTTCACAACAACCTTTCGAAGAAGACCTTAGTAGCTCTCGGGTATATCGGAATCTACGACCTCGAGACTCTATCTACTCACTCAACAGCTCGCAACGCGCTTCACTCGCTTTGTCCGCCTTTTCAGATCTCTCTCTGGGTAATGTCTCCGTGATCTCTGTATTATGTCTTCCTGTTTGGAGCGTTGATTTGATGAATGCGGAGCATTATCGCTTTGGGCGCGAGGGGCTTACCTTGACCATGGCGGAGCTCACTGAGCGGTATCCGTATATTGAGTTCCCGGATCCAGACTCCTTGGACGAAATGGACGTGCAAGTAGAATCAGGTGGACACGGCATCCCATCTCAACCGGCTTCCCTTCCTTCGAGCAATGTCTTTAATTCTGCTTTGCCGATTTCCACGAGCCCTTCTACTGTCGAAACGCCCCTCAATGGATCAGATCTTGACGAACCAGAAGTCCTGTTTCTCGCCGCAAGTCTATTTGATTTCAACATTAGTCACGACAGAAGGGAAGGCGGGATTCCGTATCTGATATACGTGCCCGGCGAGGTAAGTCACCTCGATCATGCTCCTCTATCCTTCAACGATAGAAACCACTGACCATCCATAGATATTCGACGTCATCGGCATGAAAGGCGAACTCTGGCTTGCTCGTAATCAAGATGATCCACAGCGCATCATAGGCTGGATCTGGGAAAAGCATTTCGCTAGAATGGTTCCGGACGACTCTAAAAAAGACTCTGGTGATGATCCTATTGAAGTTACGTATAACAAGCCTCGCTATACTGATGTAGTCGAGGCAACGCGAGGCACGAATGCCCTCATTGATCGATCTACATCAGCGACAGAGGGCCGAGCCCGTAGTGAGAAACTTGAGGACGAGAATGAGGTCTCGGTTCAGGATCCAGAGTTCAGCACAGGGTTGTCGATATCTGGACCTTCAGCTTCACAATTCCGCGACAGGTCACTCATTAACTACCGTGGAAGATTTGTTAATCAATTTGCTGAGGGTTTAGATCAAGATGATAGCACTCGTCCTCTACGAAGGCGGCGTTGGTACCATCGTATATAGCGCATGAATGCAAGAATAGTTGATAGGGATTGAGGAGACGTGCTCGCTGGTGATGTTGTACGCTTTACGTCGCTTTCCCCCTAGTATTTACGTGTACACGATCCAAGCTCTACCTTCTGAACCATCGGCGCAAGAATCCACTATCCGACTCCCGTCTCCCGTTGGCACTCCCTATCACACGACCCTCAACAGGCTGCTCCATCTCACGCAGTCTATAATTCTGCAAGAAGAACGTCAACGGCACAATAGGCGCAGCTGCAAACAGCGCTCCGATGAGCAAAAGACGCATGGTCTCTTGATAGGCACGATTGATTGCGATGCGTGTCGGCGAACCGGGCGGATATGTGATGTAGTCCGAAGAAGTGGTGATGTCGCCGAAGATGATCGTAGCATTCGCGACGGTCTCGGCAGGGAGGTATTGTTGCAGCTTGCGGGGAACATACGTGCTCCAAATTGCCCCTGAGATAGCTGATCCTACAGCGCCACCGACCTCCAACAGCGTGAGCCACACGGTGGTGGCTGCAGCGACTTGTTGGTGACTTGCGCTTGCTTGAACACCGAGTTGGACTGGGACATTGAGTATACCCCCGCCAATTCCTATCGCTATTTGAGTGCCCACAAGGGTGGCGGTCGATGCGTCTTCGTTTCGGTATCGAAGCATGATGCCCATTCCCAGCAGGTAGATACAAGATCCCACAGTGACATAGTATTTGTAGTGCCCGGTGTACTTTATGATAAGCGAAACAATGATGGATGATACGGTGGAGCTTAGCGAGAAAACGCGTGTGATATTCCCTGCCGTAGTGATAGATTTGTTCTGGACTATGAGGAGGTAAGAGTAGAAGTAAGGGAAGACCGACATGTAGAATGCCACTGTAAACGCGGCCAAGGTTAGCCTGGATCCCTGGATCCTGAAAACTTCCGAGCATCAAGCAGTGGAGCTTACTGAAATACAAGAACGCAATCAGAGTTCCTGCAATGATAGTCTTGTTTCTGAATAGGTTGGGCGGGAAGAAAGCCTTGGGGGCCAGCCTTTTGCTCGTCTCCCAGAAAGGGAACGCTATCAAAATCACTATCCCAACAACGAGCATGGAAATCATGCTCCCGTTGCTCCATTTTCCATCAGCACTGGGCGCTAACTAACTTGAATCAGCAGGCGTACTGTGAAAAGCACAAGTCTACTCACGGTGAGCGGCAGAAGTATGAGTGATACTGCAGCAGCAAGCAGCAGTAAGCCAAAAACATCCAAGTCAAACCACAGGTTTTCCAGAATTTGGAACGCAGTACGACCTCTGAAAGCGCTCGGGAGCGCTTGTCCACGTTGTCTGGCTCTTCGCTGGCTTGACCAAAGACTCACTGCCAGTGGAATGAAGCAGATAGGCAATACAACGGCCCAGATCCCGTAGCCCCAACGCCATGTTGTACTACCGAGTATTATGTTTGCCAGCTCTGGTCCTGCCCATACCATCCAGAGGAAAGGAACATCAAAAAGGGTGGAGAACAAAGCGCGATTGGACAAGTCGGTCGTATCAGCGACGAATATCTGTTGTAGGATTTGGAGACCATTGAATCCAGCCGCCCAAAAAATCTGCGCCGAAGCAAATGTCTTGACGTTCTCCGATGCAGCTTGCTGGATGTATCCAATGGTATAAAGGAAGATTGTGATGGCGAAAGATTCCAGTCGACCGAATACATCCGCGATCTTGCCCATCGGTGGCTTGATTACTGCGCTGACAACACCTTGAATGACAGTGACTGTGGAGACCAAGGAGTGCTGCTGGAAGGCGCTCGTCGCGTACGGTGTCATGAGGCTGGTGACTTGCAACTCGAGGGACGTGACATTGGCCATCAAGAAAAGACTGTTGAGTCAATAAATGGTCTAAGGTCCGAAGGGGTCTTACGTACGTGACGTATGCGATGATAAGGGATGCAGTTGTCCAAGTCCTGCTCACAGCTTCGATTCGCCTGACGCCAGCCTGGGCCGCTTCGCTTTCGTTCGAGATACCGTTGGTATCCGCGTCGTCTGTAGTCTGACTCTGTTCATCGTGGGCTCCTCTTTCAGAAAGTTGGATATCCAAATCATCCCTCGCCATGCCTCTTGGACGTCGAAATATACTTCGAGTCTTCAATGATCAACAAAATTTGAGCGGGAAAGGCTGGAGCTGCAATAGCCGCCTATAAGAGGCACACTGGCGTACGTCACACAAGGCAACCAGGCAACAATTTTCTCAGCCTGAGGGCTCTTAGGCACTGGCAATGCATGCTGCGGTGCCAATGCAACCTGATTGGGCATGCGACAGAGCATCACAACATGGGGAAGCGAGCTTGGCCATGCCTTCCAATATTTCCATGGCGTAGAAAGACGAGCCAAGAAAGCGTGAGGGACCACCTGGAACGTGGTAAGAGTGAGGCTGGACCCCGCGAATGATCCATCTGCAGCCTGATCGGCCAACGATAGGTTTAAGTTTGCGCCACATCCCGAGCACCATGCATCTCGTATCGCTGCGTTGGTCACGCATTAGGGCGAACACCCGGAAACGCAGCTCCAGGCATCAGCCTGGTCGCTGCTCTTTGTCTCCTTCACGTTCGTGCGCAGAAGTTGGACTTTACCTATTACCGCGATCAGCGCATGATGGAGGTAGACGAAGCCACGAACGAAGCCTCTCTAGACCATAAGATTCCTCTAAAGCCCCAGAGAGGTTACATAGACGAGTCTGTCTACCGCGCTATCGGCACACGACTAAGCCTCCGGCAGTGTTACCGCGAAAACTGGACGAAACATTCAAAATATTGGAACAGGGACCATGTCAGACTTTATACCTTGTTACGCATGTTGGGATTCCAGGACGGCGATCATGTTTTCAAACGATTCGAGCGCGAAGGTGTTGATGACTTCTGGCTGCCTTTGAATAATGCCATTTTGAAGAAGATCAAGTCAGATTCACTACCAGAGTTTGACGACGAGCTGGAGTTTGCAAAAGCGCAGTCCTACGTTATGTCTGATCCGCAGCAAATGGACGAACAAAACCTAGTTCGTCCATTCTTTGCGCGACAGTACGAACAAGACAAGCAAAGATCTCGACCGCGACACAGATACATAGAGCACGGGATCGACTTTTTTACAGACGAGGGGCAAATTGGCGTGGGCGGCTCCGCCGACGTTAGACGTTTCCGGCATGAAACCTCGGGCAAGGACTTTGCATGCAAGCGTCTTCTGCGAAGGACCAATCCCAATCTAAAGGATTTAAAAGATCAACGGAACCGGCTAGAATCTTTCAAGAAGGAGATAGACGCATTGAAAGAACTTCAATACCATCGCCATGTCGTTAGTCTCGTGGCGAGCTTTACGGAATTGGAAAGCTTCTCTCTCATCCTGGACCCAATCGCTGACCAAGTACTCTTGGATTTGCTAAAGCGAACGGATTTACTTTCAGAACAAGATGTTGCAACCCTGTATAACTCTTTCAATTGCCTTGCCACAGCGTTACAATTCCTTCATGGGAAGAATATTCGTCATAAAGATATCAAGCCCAGCAATATCCTTCTAGGCGACGGTAGAGTCTTGCTTTGCGACTTTGGTATCTCTCATAAGTGGACGGATAGCGATAATGGAACGACTGAGGGAGTCACCAGCTTCACACACCGTTACGCTGCCCCCGAGGTTCTCCGCTGGGACGCTAGTCGCAACTCGACAACAGATATTTGGTCTCTAGGATGCGTGTTCTTGGAGGTACTCAGTGTTGTCAAAGGCTTTTCTTTCAATTATATATTGGAAGGTAACGGATTGTCTTACGGCTCGTTTGGGGAACATGAGATGGCGGCTTGGTCTAAGAAGATCGACGTCTTGTCAGATGATACTGTGCATAACCTGCCAATGATCTGGGTTCTAAAAAATGGTAGGTTGCAGGCAATACATAAAGACAAAAGCTTACAGTTGATTAGATGCGGCATGACCCGAAGCAACGATTAGACGCTGGCACCATGGTGAACAAGATCCACGAAGATTCCATAAGCAACAATTTAGTGGCCACATTCTTAGCTTCGTGCTGCCGGAAAGTTGAGGCCGAAACACTTTCTCAACGATCTGTGAGCCCAACGCAGAATGTAATTCCGTACGTCGAACCTCATACCCAGAATGACCTGGTGCATCCTGGATCGGACACCTCTTCAGCCCGGTCTTTCCATCGTGGATCTCTTGTTAGCTCACGGAGCGAAAGATCTTCGCGTCCGGTGCGGAATTCTAGCATCGCATCTACTTCTGGAACACCTCTTTCCATCCGTGTTAGGCAGGGACGCAGTAATCTGAGCATCGCCCCAGCCAGTTCTGTTTTTTCTCAGATACAAACGCCAGCCACCACACCGGGCACATCAGTACGATCCAATTCAGCTTGCTATGAGGCGTCGGCTATACCGCAAGCCGCAGCCGAAGCACCTTCAGACGAGACTTTACATGCTCATAGCGTAGCCTGGCCAATTAGACACGGTTCGCCGTGTGGCGGTCGAAAAAATGAGGCACTGCTCTTCCTAGACTCCTTCGTGGCAGTATTCATCGCTCAGTCCGCAACCGTCGAGAGGTACTCGCAATGCTGTAGTACAGCTGAAAATACAGTTCAAATTTTCGAAACAGCACGTATCAACAATGACACACCTATCTGGCAAGTCACACGCAGACTAGTGTTGAGCGATCTCGTTTCCGCCAATGCGAAGATTTGCTACTCATTCTGGCTTCCTCTCACGAACATACAATTTTCATGTGAAGAAGCCACGGTTACTCTGCGATGGTCCGATTGCAACCATCCTCAACAGGATAGCACACGCGGCCACGGTGGGCACTGGAGCTGGATCTATAACCCTAAGTTGACTAACAACGAAGCTTGTATCCAGTTCCACGACGCAGGCGCTGCCAGAAAGTTCATTGACACTATCCGATTTCCAAAAGATGGTGGCTCCACGCTCCAAATTTCCGACACGTTAGAGATACATACTTGGCACATTGATGACACTCGATTTAGGAAGAAGCCCTTCGTCTCCACTCATCACGAAGGCACACTCCATACCTCGAGGCTTCATATCATTGGCCAGTACATAGATCCATTGATCCGACCCCTACCCCAAGATCACCAGCTCAATGTTCGTTTAAATAGACTCGAGTGTCTAACATACCTATCCGATCTTCAGAATCAGACCCAAGAAGGCAGGAGAATCGCACGATTTCAGGCTATAAAGTTGATCCCATCTTCGCTCAATGTACCTATTCCGGTTTCCACTGATCTTAGTCTGCCTGTACCACTAGGTTGTATATTATCAAGATCTTGCGTATTGATTAAACTAACGTACTTCAGCTATATCCACGCTATTCCAGCTCCTCACAGGGTGGGAATTGCTCTTCTTTGCCACTGAGGTGCGCGCAAATCCTGCGCCTTCCCGTGTTAGCAAATTTGCCGTCCCGAAACATCTTCGGAAACACTATGGCACAGCAGATGTCATGCTTTGGCGTAGAGACACCCAAGGCATGGTGTCAGGCAGTGTTACTTTCCGCTTCGCAGGAGAAGGCGATGTCTGGATGAGTGGGAGAAGTACCACGCCCTGATACCTTATGATGTCTTTGTCGCTAATTTCCCGGCGTCTAGTCAGTAGTTTGTCATCAAAAGACATTGAATCAAAAGACGCTGTCATTACATACAATATATTCGGCAAGCAACGCGGTCGACTGCTTGACACGACGAGCATGATAGCCGTTCCTGAGACCACACTCAATGACCCTTCCGTGGAGTTGAGCCCTGGCGCTCAGCAAGTGCAAAGTCGTCTTGAGTTAGAATTCCAGAACCTCAATCAGCGGCAAGTGTTTGAAGGCCTTTTTTGAGAAGCTCGCGCGCTCTGTGAGCGAGATCCATCCACGCTTGAGGGCGGGCTCTTCCCTGACTACCGGCTCGTTGATGCCCGGCACTCCCATGGGACGATGAGTGAGCGTCTTGGGCTATGTACGATGTCAAATGTAATCTTCATGTACTGCTTAGGTTCGGAAGTTCCGTTAAATACAATATTCAAGTCATCACCACAACAGTTTTGTTATGTGAAATTGCCACGAACAAGCTTTTGTTCACGTGCGAGCCGTAACGATCCCACCTCGGAGATCTAATGGAAGACCGGGTTACTAGGTTGGAGTAAAAACTCGTGCGGTACTTTGAAGCCTGAGCTTACACTGGAGTTTCTCTGTGCCCTTCTCACCCTCACGCGGTTCGAATGCTGCATGCATTTTCCGAGATCGCGTCAAGACGCCGCCCAACTGGATTGGACAGGACAAAGAGCCACTTCCCGTTGCTCCCCATAGATGTAAGTAATTGATTCCTAGTAAGGGTGTGTTGAGCGATCATTGTCGAGCTTGAAGTTGAGTGACGTGTTTTAGCTCGGTGACGTGTTCCGGTTGAAACAAAGGGCCCGCAAAATCAAAACCCGCCAGACCCCCCTCTCCTGAAACCGCATGGAGAAATATTTGGCTTGAAACTACTAATCTGCCTCCAATAAATTGCGCATCCCGCTCTGGATCTCGAAAGTCGACGTGCGTTGAACATTCGAGAACGCGCCGAAGCTGGACTCCTATGCACACTCGCAAAAATCAGCCTACCCTCGCTGTCTAATGCATTTGTAGTGTCCACTTAGTGGCGTGCGCTTGCTTCATCGATCGGTCTGACCATGATAACCGAATATATCACTGACCGCCTCGATCATGCTCTCCTGTGAGGCGCGGTGACAACAGCCACAAGGGGAGGAAGAACAGCCACAATGAGACATTTTATAAGAATCATCATCACGTCCTCTCGATGACTCCTCACCCTCATCGGTAACCTTCACTTCAGGACCTTCTTGTACAACCTTCTTTTCTTCTTCCTTCGCTTCGTGCTAGACACAGCTCATCTTACTTTTTGTCCTTCATTTGCTGTGCAAAGCTTTGTCGTACCCTATACGAATCATGCATTTCTCCTTTCATACCGTTGCCACAGTAGCACTTATCCTGTCCGGTGCACAAGCTGTTCCTCGCAATGTCCATGTCTTTGACCGCTCCGAGCTAGGAGCATACCGTGCCCTTCCAAACCGTGCCGGCAGAGCAATCCCCAGCGAGGCCTCCGGAATTGTCAGTGCTTCTGCTCCAGCTGCTTCTGGAGGGTCTTCTGGAACATCCACCGCATCTGCGCCCACCTCCTCGGGAAGCTCATCGGGCAACTCTACCACCGGCACCATGCCCGCGTCCGCTGGCCAAAGCACTCTCTCCGAGCCCATGAAAGTCACCGGCGAATTCGACGGCGGCATGGTAACCTTCGATCGCGGCGTCGAATGCACAGGCCAATCTGAGGGCGACGACTTCGACGCCGTGTTCGACATCCAAGCAGGCGGTACGCTCAAAAACGTCATCATCGGCGCCAATCAGAAGGAAGGTGTCCATTGCCAGGGTGCCTGCACGCTTGAGAACGTATGGTGGGAAGCTGTTTGCGAAGATGCTTTTACCATCAAGGTGCAAGATGCGAATGCGACGACAACTATTACCGGTGGAGGAGCTAGTGGAGCGGAAGACAAAGTGCTGCAGCATAATGGTGGCGGAACGCTCAAGGTCTCTGGGTTTACCGTCGGCGACTTTGGCAAGCTTTATCGGGCGTGCGGTAACTGCAAGGAGAGTGTTGACCGCCATGTTGAGCTTGACAGCATCAAGGCTACTGGTGGAACATCTACTCTCAGTAAGTTGACATCTTTTCATGGATTGGTATATCCGCTGACATTATTAGTTGGCATCAACCCTAACTTTGGCGATACCGCTAAGATCACGAACTCATGCATTACGGGTACCAAGACTATTTGCGAGGAGTTCGAAGGGACGACCCCGGGCAATGAGCCAAAGTCTGTTAGCACGGGCCCAAGCGACACCTGTGTGTATACCGATGCCGACATCAACGCTTGCTAGGAGCTCGTTCCTAGTGCTTGAAAGACTCTCGATATGAGAAGCGTACGGCAAGGTGGTCTGAGAAGCTGGAATGGATTCAATGGTCTTCGATGCGAAATAGAGATTACCCATGTAATGACTAACGATAAAGTCATACCTAGCTCTTGTCAGATGCGAAGTACGCCTGTAGGCACACTGTTACTATACAAGCTTCAATCCAGAAACAGTGCGAAGGGAAGATATGCCCTTACTGACGACTATCCAATATGATTTCGTCTCATCTGATAATTCTCTGCCATGTAACCCTCTTTTGATTGTTGGATTTCTTCTGCCTTTCTGCCTTCCTCCCCATCGCTATCCTTCCCCTCCTTCTCTAATCTTCTCATCAGCTACTTTTACGTCCGACCATATATATTAACGCCTCTCCTCTTCTGCATCCAAGGCATACCTCCATCTTTCAACTCCGCTACCCAAGACACCATTTGTTCATTGCCTCTGTGGAGTCTGACTGTTGCGAGTGCTCGTCGGTCAAGAGCTTCGCTTCGCAATCTGTATCGACCTCGTTACTCGTAGTCGTACGATCCTCCTAAACAAGATTCACGTACGGCAATCATCCCCACCAAACATCTGCCTTGCATTCTCGCACTGACCGGCATATCAGCAACGATCCCACGTCAACTACCTCTACAGAAGAGCGTCGTTCAACCGAATCATCGCTACCCCAACAACAAGTGATCAAAGTACCTCAAGCAACGCAGTGGCATCTCACGCCCGAGAAGCATACTCTTTCCAGAATTCAGGGTCTAGCATAGGTAGCCAAGACATCTCCATTAATGGAGGTCCATTTCATACAGTGGCGTCTTACCGCCGAAGAGCATACCCTTTGTAGAATAAACGCTCCAGCCAAGACATCTCACTCAATGGCCTCCTTGTAAACGAGCTGCCGTATCGGGAAAAGCGTACGGGGCACTGTGCCACCTACACAGTCAGCATCGACTCCGCGCCGCATACACACTTATCTCCGGGTGAGACAGTCCGTGGCACTGCGTGGGAGCGCGGAGGATTCTCATGCCGCCCGTGCGATGGGTTGGACGGGTGATGAAGGGTGGTCCGTGGCGTGCAGATGATATGCGTTGTGGAAGAGATTCCAGACCGGAGTATCGGAAATGATAGATATGCAAGAATAGCGTAGATTTCGAAGCAAAACGTCGAGTCGTTGCTTCAGTATACATACAGGAGATAGTGTATATCGTCGAATGAAAAGAAATCGCTGGCAACGAAACAATATTTGGATGGTGAACGCTCAATAACAATCAATCAATCAATAACGGGGTATAATGATGCGCCTGTCCTGACCATCCAATATCCCATCCATACCCAACCCAAGCCCAATTAATCCCACACCTTGCGATCGTAATGCACAGCCCTTAATTCCTGGAGTCCCATAGCCTTCTCCTCCGCATCGTCGTCGAAGGGATTCCGCCCCGGCGACGGCGCCCGCGGGATCCCGAGATGCGCACCCTGGTCCTCGTTCTCCCGCAGATGGTCCCTTCTGTACGCCATGCTCAGCTCGCGCTCGCTCGCCATACCAATGCCGATCAAATCCTCAAGGCGACTTGTTTTGAAACTAGTCTGCTTCCGCGGCACCGTGAAGATGAGGTATATAGCCGTGAGCATGGCAAGCAGCGGAGGCAGCGTGAAGAGTATGGCAGAGCGTTGGCCTGAGCCGACGCGCGTGCAAGCAAACGTTGCGTGACCCATTGCTGCGGCGTGAAAATCGACGCTGTCGGCTAGGGGGCTGTTGCTGCGCATGCTGTCTAGGGTCGACATCTGGGACATGGTGATGCCGGCTGTGAGGCCTAGGACGTCTTCTAGAGCGTTGGTGGACTGGTTGAAACCGTAAGGCGCGCCGCGGATTAGCTTTTGCCACGACTCGACGGTCGAGTAGCGATCCGATGTGTCTGTGACGTCGAGCGCTTGATTGAAGATGGTGTTGGTCATGCCGTTCCAGTATCGTCCTTCTGAGAGGGGAGGTACGAGTGCGGCGGCGGCACCGCCTGCGTAGCCGTAACCTAGGGTCCAGTTGGCGTTGGCATTGGGAGTGGATGCGCAGCCGTCGACGCCAGATATTAGCTTGGAGTACGACGGTGTGGTGGTAAGTGTGCCCTGCTGTAGCTCGAGGGTGAGAGTTCGCCATCTGATCGTCGGCTGTACGTCGATGTCGCAGCTGATGGCGTATGTGAGGTTCTTGGCCACGCCAGCGCTCATCGCTTCGTAGCTGTCGGCATGCTTGGCGAGGAAGTCTTCGTCGCCAATAGAGGCAGCAAGGGTAAGACTGATGATGCCCGTAGCACCCATAGCAACGGTTCCCTTGCCGATAGTATTATTTTGGGGGCAGAAGCGGGAGACCATGACACCGAATTTTCCATTGGGGTCCTCGGCATTCGCTTGGGTAAAGTTGCAACCGCCAGCTTCGATGGAAATCCGATGGTAAACAGCCTGATCATCGGGAAGGTTCTCGGGAATGTTTGACTTGAAAGATACGCTACCCCCGGGACGACATCTGACAGGGTTAGTGGCCATGACCGGAAGGCATTGCGAGACTGTGCGCAGCATGGTCTGGTCCACCTTTGCACCATAGCTGTCAAAGGGTTCGACGATTTCAGGGAAATCTGTATAGAATATTTCTGGTGATCCGATGGCTGAGCTTTGAATTCCGACTCCGTTACGTGAGTATGCGACATGTTCTGGGTTAATGGTGTTGATGGACCCCATGAACTGTGCGCCCGACCAAGACGGACAGCCTAGATTTGTCGTGGCATAGTATGCCGACCCATCGTCGTTGTTCCAAAAGGTTCGGAACTCCCATAGGGGTGAAGAGCGATCGATATTGTCGTTGGGAACCATCCTCGTGCATTTGTTATCGGCTCCGCTGTGAATGCGAGGAGGGCTCAACTCCGAGTTGCAAGTTGTATCGGTCAGTGTCACAGCAGCTACGACAGCTGTTGTAATGAGGCCCGTGAAGATGAAAGAAAGTTGCGGCAGGACGGTGCTCTTGAACGACGTGACTCGCTCTTTGAATGTGTTTATGCCCAAAACCTGAAAACCGTGCACCGTCAGCAATTGTCTCACCATCTCACCAGGGCGTTTTCCAAGCAGTCGGGGAATTACTAACAGCGCGCCATTTCTGCATGATGTCGGGCCTGTGATGAAGGTGGTATTTGACATCGGATATTTCGTGATTGATCCGGCGTAACCATTGTTTTTGGATTTCGCCGCTGGCATAGCGGCTGAGGATTGTTGCGATGATTGCATTGGCGATGTTGTAAGCGACCTTCAATTGTCAGCAATAGGATTTGAAGCTGAGTTGCGGACGCACCTTGAATCCGGTCGTAAGTCTATAACCTGGTATCACGATTGTGACAAACACCAGACAGAATGTGAAGATGAAGATGGAGAAAAGTATGAAAATTGCGACCAGAAGGTTCACCGGCACTCCAGACAGTCTGTGGGACATTTTGTCCCAACTATAGAATCATAACAAATGAGCGTATATCGTGTATAGCTACCAGAGCTACGTCCAGCGATGGGGCGATGGTGCAGAAGTGGTAAATGAGTGACACAAAGGTAAGATGACAGCAGAGGGTGGACCAGGTCTTCAATAAGCGGTCCGGGGAAGGATGGGAAGACCGCCAAGTACGCGACGGGTGGCGCTCGTAGAATCCTGATGCTCCATTACTGCAGGCCTGAGGTGGATATGAAACTCCGAATAGTGTTGCGGGCTTGTTATTGGTAGAGAGTCCGGCGCTAAACCGCACACGGGGGCTGTACAAGGCTACCCATGCACAGTGGGCAGTGTATTCTAGAATGCCACAGGCACGAACTCCATTATTCCGACCTCCTGTTATACAGTGCACCGTTTACAATCGACGAGGAGGATGCAGTGGCGACACACATCCGACTGACATCAAAGTGACCGCACTCGCACGACGAGGATTGGACACACCATCAAGAATATGAGCTCGTCTCCGCTGCGCAAGGTTCGAGCAAACGGTAGTGTTCCGAAGCGCGCATTGCGAGGCCGTCACTCCACATGGCAGTGAACTCAAGATCTGTGCATGCCCGAGCCGCTGTATAGAAAATACCCCTGGCAGACAGCAGCGCTTGCTCCTTCATACAGCGTTAGGTCGTCGGGGATATTCTTAGACAGCGCTCGTACTTCCGACGCTGCCGAAAGCTGTAGGAGATATCGTATTCTAGATTAAGAGTAGCGCTTTGCGAGTCTGGGCTCAAATAGTCTCTCTTCAGCTGCGCCACGAGCAGTGAGGTGATGTCGGGTTTGAGAGAGCATCACCGTACCCCGAACACAGGATTTGACGTACAGGATACCTTTCGCAGAGTTGACGTCGTTTCATCAGGCAGGCAATCTTCCATCTTCATCTCGGTAACGTTATAGCGTGTCCACAGTGTCTTCGGCCCGATGGAAGGCTTGCGAGCTCGGTCTTGCAGTTTCACACTTCGGTCGCAAATTCGGCGAAGAAGATTGTCGCCAGCAAGCCTGCAGGCGCAAAGCAGAGAACGAATAACGACGAGGGCTCTACGAAGAGGGATGCTAAGAAGAAAGACCAGCAGCAACGTCAGGAAAAGAGGAATGCAGGAGGTGACTTGATGTATGATGTTGGCATCATAACAGTCTGAAGATATGCGGACAGAGCCGAGGCCCAGCAGGGGTCCGACCGGTAGCGAATCAGAGCACCCCGCATTATGCGCCTGTTACGTCGTTTGGAGGGATGATGCGATTGCTCACTTTTTGGTACTGGAGCTCCAACAAACCCAGCTTCAAGCTTCTCCCCTCCTTGCATGCCTCTTGTTCGCTTCAAACTAAGGGGACCTTGCGCTTCTACGCGACAGTTAGTGACGCCATCGGCCGCCCGCGTAACCTTCCAACAGGCAGCCCCACCCTCCCGCGATACCCCGCGAGCGCAACTGCTCAGATACCACACACGGGTGCTGAGGATGGACACACGAAACATGTCCGAAGGCGCGGCCTCAAGAGGCGACGGCGTCAAGCTGGTGAACCGCCTCAAAGAAAGCAGAAGCCCGTATGTAAGTGCCATGCAGCCATCCGTCGCGCTTTGCGCCCCGGCTGATAACAAGATAGGTTCGTGGACACATGGACAATCCGGTCGCATGGCAGATGTGGGGTCCAGAAGCTCTCGAGCTGGCAAAGAAATCGGACCGGCTCATCTTCATAAGCATTGGATATGCCGCCTGCCACTGGTGCCATGTTATGGAGCGCGAGTCCTTCGAGAACGGCGAGGTTGCTGCCATCCTCAACGAGTCCTTCATACCCATCAAGATCGACCGCGAAGAGCGCCCCGACGTCGACCGCATATACATGAACTACGTTCAAGCGTCAACTGGATCTGGAGGATGGCCGCTCAACGTGTTCATAACGCCTGATCTTGAGCCCATCTTTGGCGGGACTTACTGGCCAGGCCCTGGCTCGACCATGGCGGGAAGAGATCACCTCGGATTCGTCGGAATACTAGAAAAGATTAGGGATGTGTGGAAGAACCAACGGCAACGATGTCTCGATTCCGCGCAGGATGTCACTGCGCAGCTACGCGAGTTTGCCGAGGATGGCAGCATCAGTCGCAAAGAAGAAGCTGACCAGGACCCGCTGGATCTCGAATTGCTCGATGAGGCCTATGAACACTTTGCCGCAAAGTACGACCCCACGTATGCCGGATTCGGAACAGCACCAAAGTTTCCCACTCCGACAAATCTGAGCTTCTTGTTGAAGCTATCCCAATACCCTAAGGCAGTCGCAGACGTCGTCGGAGCAAAAGAATGCACCAACGCGAAAGACATGGTACTGGCAACCCTCTCAGCCATGAACAAGGGGGGCATACACGACCAGATAGGCAACGGCTTCGCAAGATACAGCGTCACACGGGATTGGAGTCTACCTCACTTTGAGAAGATGTAAGTCGACGTGCACTATCACCGAGCAATCACACTGACAAAGCACAGGCTGTATGACCAATCACAACTACTCCCAGTCTACCTCGATGCCTACCTCCTGACACGAAACCCCGACCATCTGGCTGCGGTCCATGACATTGCTACATATCTTACGAGCCCACCTATGCATTCGCAAACAGGCGGCTTCTTCTCCGCCGAAGACGCCGACTCCCTTTATCGATCATCTGATAAAGAGAAGCGAGAGGGCGCCTTCTACGTATGGACATTCAAGGAGTTCCAAGACATACTAGGCGATCGAGACGCGGACATCCTCGCCCGGTATTACAACGTTAATGACGAAGGCAACGTCGATCCAGAGAACGACGCGCACGATGAACTTATCAATCAGAATGTGCTAGCAGTTAGCAGTTCCCCGGTAGACCTGGCCAAAGAATTTGCCCTCTCCACTGAAGAAATCGAGGAGACACTTGCCGAAGGCCGGAAGAAGCTTCTCCAGCACAGGGAAAAGGAAAGGCCGAGACCCGCTCTGGATGACAAAATAGTGGTATCCTGGAACGGCCTTGCTATCGGCGCGCTTGCCCGCACAGCAGCTTCACTTTCCGCATCGGAACCCTCGAAAGCAAAGGAGTATCTTGCTGCGGCAGAGAAGGCAGCCGCTTTCATCAAGCAAGAACTCTACAATTCCCAGTCCCACACGCTCTTGCGCGTGTATCGAGAAGGTCCCGGCGCCGTCCAAGGCTTTGCAGATGACTATGCCTATCTCATATCGGGCCTCGTCGACCTCTACGAAGCAACCTTCAACGACGCATACCTCCAATGGGCCGACGACCTGCAAAAGACGCAAATTGACCTCTTCTGGGACAAGCAACACCTGGGCTTCTTCTCCACGCCTGAAGGGCAAAAGGACCTAATCATGCGACTCAAAGACGGCATGGACAACGCCGAGCCGGGCACCAACGGCGTGTCAGCGAGGAATCTGGATCGTCTGGGTGCGCTGCTGGAGGATGAGCAGTATGTCCAGCGCGCGCGGGAGACGACGAGCGCGTTCGAGGCCGAGATCATGCAGCATCCTTTTCTCTTTCCTGGCATGATGGATGCGGTGGTCGTGTCCAAGTTCGGTATAAAGCACGCTGTCATTACGGGCGAGGGTGAGAAAGCCGAGGAGTGGCTGAGAAGGTATAGGGAGAGGCCTGCAGGGTTGGGTGTGGTGAGCAGGATAGGGAAGAGTGTGGGTGGGTGGCTGAAGGAGAGGAACGGGTTGGTCAAAAGTATGAACGCTGAGAAGGAGGGTGTTATGGTTTGTGAGCAGGGTGCGTGCAGGGAAGAGCTTGGGTGGGGGATGGAAGGGTTGGGTGATGCTATTGAAGAGATCAGTGGGCGATGAGGCGGATGAGCCCGATGAACAGTTGGTGGTAATGGTCTCGACGATGGCATGAAGGATGGGTGGGCACTTGAAGAGATATCCCTTATGGTCCCGCCGGCGTAGGGTGCTCGAGTGGAGAGGCGTTTTTCAGGTGTTGTAATTGCTATTAATGTATATCTCCTTAATGCACCCAACTCTTGCGCTAATGGTCACTTCTATCGTACCTGCCTTCTCAGAGAGGACTGCGTCTTCGGCCCGTGTTATCCACCATGTCAGTACAGGCCTTCCACCCTTCGCAACTATGCCCTTTCCATAGCTGTGCTTTGCGAGTCCGTGTGGCTGCATTCCAGCGACAACCGTTCACGTATTAATGCTTTCCATCACGTGATGTTAGGCAACCCGTTGATGTTCGTGAGAATACCTTTGATGTGACTTGTCAGTGTTCTGTTGAGCAGCCATGCCCAGGATAAAACCATGGTACGCGATGTAGCTGCTCGACAGCACCAAGAGCTCTACATCCCCCAGTGCCTTCCATCCTCCTCCATCTTCCACACCCTCATCCACATAAGAGGCCACCATGCTTGTGCCGCTGAGCGGCGACGCCAAGGAGAGCTTCGACAACTAAAAGCACCATCGAAGAAATTATCGGTGCTTCTCGAAAAGAATCACAGTGTGCCACCTCCCACGGTGCTGGAATACATAGGTTTAAAGGTGGGTATATAATCCACCGACTGTTCAACAATTTGGAGTTCTTATTTAGCAGTACTCTAGCGTTTATTATTGCTGAGGCTAGCTACCTCAACAATGTGTAGCTAATCGGCTTGTCGATGATCATGTATGCTCGCCTTTAGATTTAGGTATTCCAGCACCGTGGGAGGTGGGGCACCTTTCGCGAACGATGATAATCGGGGATCAGTTGTTGAGAGGTGTTGCATCTTTTGTTGAGTTGCAGGGCGTGCCACATGGTTAAGTTGGTGCGGAAGTTATGCGCGCTGGAGGAGACCGGTCCAGAGCTCAGAGCTTGTACGGTCGTTGTTTAGTAGCGCTCCGGGCAAGGCACTCGGCTTGTAACACTGTGTGGGAATTATTGGCTATTGCAATTATGATGTTCCTACAGTGGCGGCCCAGCGAAGTCCAGATGGAGTATGTGGACAAGAATTTGGAAGATGTGGAGGATGGAAGTGAGATGGGCGATATAGAGGTTGACTGCGCGGCTCTCAGTGCTATAGCAGCTACATCGCGTACCGTGGTTCCGTCCCAGGCATCACCACTTAACAACTCAACAAAGCACCAAAGTACCGAAGGAACAGTGGCGGTTTCTGCCAGACCTCGTGATAGCTACATTCATGATGCGGCATCCACACCAGCTCTCGACTCATTACGCGCCTTTATTGAGTTGTGACATGGACATCGAATGGCTACCATGATCAGCCGGCAGGTTTCTAGGCTGTTTAATCTGTCTCAAGAGGTTGCTATACTCGGACCAATAGACAATCGTTATAAAGACGGTGTTCCGCAAATGTCGCCTGGAGGAGCGAAAGGGGCCTTGTTGCGTGTACACTCGGGTGAATTTGCAGATGTGATTTACCACTTGGCGAGCACAATCGTGAACAACATCCAGCAGGACTGGTATCGAGTCTGTTCGGAGGTATTCCATGGCTACGCAAAGCCCACCCTAGCTGACATCGACTCGTGGGACAAACCGGTCCTGTACGTGACCACCTATCCAATGGATTTCACTTGGCCGAGGGGGGATCAGAATCGGGTATATTGTGTTATGCAAAAGTTCCTCCGCCATCTTTTCATGGCTTACAATCTTTCTCATACAGCTTGAAATACTTTTCATCTACCCCTCGTGCAACCTCATCGAGGAACTCATTTACTCGTGCTCTCTCCTTTAGGTCAATTTCCTGTATACTCGGAATGAGTATCATCGTTTGCTATGACTTATCTTCTTCTGAAGACACTCACTTCGTGCGCAGTGTTCCCTTACCGTATCGTATACTTCATCTGAATTCAACTTGGCCGTTAGTATCCGTCATATCGAATGCAGGCATAGTGTCCGGGGTGTCTCCTGAGGAGAAAACCGGAGCCCCAGAAGCTCCACCCCTGACTCCACTTACCAATCGCCCACCGCATCGCGCAAGCTCGTGAAGACGCTTTTACTAAACAGGCAATACACATGAGACGCATAAAGGAGGAAATTACTGCAAGTGGTCGAGGAATACCATTTCCGCGCACGTGACGGTGACTAGCCTGGATCTGTGGCCGTGAACCTCGGCCCAAATGCGGGCTCGGAATGCGACTCGACTGACGTTCACAAGCTACGGCGAGCGGTTCCGCACATGATGCTGCGTCACAATTCATCCACTCCTTTTGCAACACTTGTCGCGTGAAAACAGCTTACACGTTTCTTGACTCATAGTAGCTCTTTCTCCAAGGCCCAAAAGTCTCGCTCTTGTACGATTGCGATCGAGCGGATCATTCTACCTGCCCCGCGCGTCACCTCCCTTCAAGACGGATACACGTGGGAACACCTTACACAATGTCAGACACGGTGAAAACATCACAGGTGAAGCTCGCTGAGTCGACGCAATCGGTGCCCACGAGCACGGCGGCCCAGCAAAGCGACAATGTCGCGCATGCGCTTGCCGGCGCGGGCGGAGGTCTGCTGTCGATGGCCTTGACGTATGTTCAAGAATCTCATACCAATACCTTCAACCACTCACACATGATACCAGATACCCCCTAATCACGCTCTCCACACGCGCCCAAGTCGAGTCCAAACGCGCGCAATCCTCCACCCTCAACGCCGCCCGCCGCATCATCAAGCGCGAGGGCGTCGCCGGCCTCTACGCCGGCCTCGACTCCGCCCTCTTCGGCATCAGCGTCACAAACTTCGTCTACTACTACTGGTACGAATGGACGCGCGCCTTCTTCGAGAACGCCGCGCTCAAGGCCGGCCGCGCATCAAAGAAGCTCACAACCGTGGAGTCCATGATCGCAGGCGCCCTCGCCGGCAGCGCAACCGTCCTCATCACAAACCCCATCTGGGTCATCAACACGCGCATGACGGCGCGCAAGTCCGAGAGCGATGAGCCCGCGCTGCCCGGCGCGAAACCCGCAAAGGCACCGAGCACGCTGGGCACGCTGCTCGCGCTGCTCAAGGAAGAAGGCCCCGCCCGCCTCTTCGCAGGCGTCATGCCCGCCCTCGTCCTCGTCATCAACCCCATCCTCCAATACACCGTCTTCGAGCAGCTGAAGAATCGCCTCGCTCAGCGCCGCCGCGTCACGCCCACCGACGCCTTCTACCTCGGCGCCCTCGGCAAGCTGCTCGCCACGTCCATCACCTACCCGTACATCACGGTCAAGTCGCGCATGCACGTTGCGGGCAAGGATGGGCCGAAGGAGAACATGATCACGACGTTTAGGCGGATCATTAGCGAGGAGGGATATGCGGGGCTGTATGGCGGGATTGGGCCCAAGGTTACGCAGAGTGTGATTACCGCGGCTTTTCTGTTTGCGTTTAAGGATGCGTTGTATGCGTATACCGTGCAGGCGAGGAAGAAGATTGCGGCGAGGAAGGTGTAGGAAAGATGGGCTATTGGGTTTGACCGTGGGGGGAAAAGGTGACGAAGAGAAGTGGATGAAAAAGGGGGAAGACAGACTTCAGTCAATTTTTGGTAAGGAGAAGTGTGTATATATCGAGTCGATCGCTTCATGTATGTTCAGTTTTCCATCAATTTTTTTATTTTTTTTGCTCTGCAGGGCGCTTTTTTATGCACGTGTTCCATTTTCGCGCGCCTTGTTCGAGGCCCCGTACGTACATCACCATCAAAAGGCACACTTTAGCATACGGAGATGTCACTTTTTTGAAATGGAAGCCGCCAGAAAGGACATAATGCCCAATCGAGCCAGGCTATATAATCAAGTCCCCTTGTCGTTCCTATGTCTTACAATTCATCTCCTCATCCCTGATTGTCGCTGCACCCGTCCTCGATCAATGGGAAGACCTCCCCCCAAGCAGCAAAAATTCACAAACTCGACAATATAACGCCCCGACAGATTACCGCCGCAAATCCCAAGACCGTTAAACTGCATGACCTAGGTGCTGGCCGTGGGCTACGCAGTCTTCGCAGGCGCCCAGCCACTACCCACAGGCACCGTCGCCCGCGAAATATACTGCGTAGTCCGGGACCTAGTTACACGGCAGCACTCAGCGCGCGCAACAGCGTGCACAGGGATGTACGTCGGTTCACGCTCTCCCGCGGTAGACGTGACCTCGCGCTTATACTCTTGAGTGTGGGCCTCAGCCGTGGATGAAGACGACGACGAAGTGATAGGCAGGATATCCCAAGATGAAGAGGACTCGCCAATATCCCACGTAGATGTCGGATTGACGCTTGTCGGTGGGAAAGACGTGGGTAGGATATCCCAAGATGAAGAGGACTCGCCGATGTCCCACGTGGATGTCGGGGTCACACTCGGTTCTTGGAAGTTGGTAGGGAGGATATCCCACTTTGACGAGGGCTCGCCGAGGTCCCACGTTGATTTCTTGTCTGACTGCGTTGCGCTCGGGTGAGGCGGGGAGTCCTGCGCGAAGCCATGCCATCCACCCTGGCGCGTCCCGTCCCGTAAAAATGATGGGCCCCCAGGGATTGGCGTGGGCTGAGCTCGGCTGGATTGCGCCTGGATCACCTCATCGCGCGTAACGGTGGTTGTGAACCCAGGAATTGGCGGCGTGGGCAGAGCGCGGCTGGTTGAGGGCGGCTGATGCTTCGCGTCTGCTGCGATGGACGTCGGGATAACGGGACTAGGCGTACGCTGAATCAAGTTCGTCCAACGTGTCGATCGGACTACGCATCTACCCGGAGGACATGCGCCGCTCGTCTCGGCGGGTTTAGCAGTTGCGGTGTGAGTCTGGTGGCATTGCGGGAAGTCGGCGGGACATAGCGTTCGAGAGAGGTCCGGCGGGCGCGCAGTGACGCTGAGGGCGAAGGCGGTTGTCAGGATGAGGGTGAGCTTCATCGTGATGGGTATCAGGTCGTGTGGGGATTTCGAAGAGTGACGTTTTTGACAGAGAGAAAGGGGCAGAGAGAGTAGAAAGGTGTGTGGGTGGTTTAGGGAAGGTCGTACGTTGGCCGACGAAGTATTGAAGGCAGAAGTGAAAGTGAGAGTGAGAGAAGAACAAGTGGGGCTACGTAATTGCTGTGGCAACCGTTCAAACACTGTGCTACTCGCAGCTACCAAGTGTGCGTTTGCTGATGGCAAGCATCGAGAATGGTGATGAAGAGCTCTCCCATATTTTGATGGGGTCGCGAGAAAGAGAATGCGTTACAACCAAGTAGACGACAAAGATGGACTTCGAACCGAATCATCAAGTCACAGCTCCACTCATGGCAATAAAGGGAGTGACCTACTGGAGGCCCGGTGACTGCATAAATCGTAAACCTTGACATGGAATACCACTGAAACACGTACATCAGACTGTGTTTTGCCTCGCAAGTACGTTCAGCAAATTGAATTACACCTGAGTTGCCCAACATTGCTTCGGTCATAATTCATGATCACTGGAGAAGCTAGTATACATATTATACAGTCATTGAACTGTCAAGTACCTGAGCTAGATTCAATATCAAACGAGAACCATCGAAGCAGCAGTAGAATGAGATAAGCCCACATGTAAGAAGATGCTCAATGTGAAGCAGTGTCCAACCTTACGGTTGTTCTGTGATCGCCACCTCACTCGCTCAACACCTTCAAACCCCGCTCTTTCCTCACCTGCCAAGTATCCTCCTTATACCTCCTCAACTGCTCCGCCGAGAAGCGTCGTCCAGGGATGTGACCCAGATCTCTCAGCCTCTCCGCAACATCGCACCTCCTGTGCTCTACCCCATCTTTACACACCACAACGAGGTCTACATGCTCAAACAATATCTGCCCATACGTGAACCACTCGTAATCCATTCCAGCCAACAGCTTAATCACATGTGCCTCCACAAAATCCGCCAGATAATCAGGTTCCAGCACATGGATACCCCCCTCCATCTTTCTCCGGCCATATACATCGCTCGGCGGTTCGCCAAAGCGCTCGACCCCAAAACCAAGAGGGGTCTGGACATCAATACGTATACACTTCGCTGTGACGTGCATGTGCGTATCTGGACACCCCGTCTCGCCGTGCGCCCCCGTCTTGATGAAGCGCTCCAGGACGGCGTAAAGCTGCCATCCCATTGCCGGGCCTGCGCCATCGCCGCCCATGAAGCCTTGGTAAGATCCAAGCTTCCGATGCTTCTGTCTGTTTTCGTAGGCGCCGGACATGCGGAATGAAACATGCACGGTGTCGATGTGTGTTGTGATCACGGGCACGTTGGTCCAGGTCGGCAGTAACAGGCACTCGTCGAGGATAACGAGATCCAATGCGTAATCTGGGGAGTTGGCGGCAAGACGGGTGAGGGTTGCGAGCGTCTCCGCGTAGAGCTGTTTGTTGGTCTGCAGGAGCGAGGTGGTGCAAGTCTTTGGCGTTTTGGGAAGGTACAAGACGATCTTACTCCAAGCTTGTAATTTAGGGGTTTCGAACTGAAGGCGCTTCTCGATAAGGTCTTCCGAGGGGGCGGGTGGTGTCAGGAGGTGTGTCCGGTATGAGGATAGCATAAGTGCAGATTTGATCGCGGATCTCGCGAGGCAGTGTCATAAAGGATGGCATTGCTGCTTGTGGTTCTTGAATAAAGGTTCAAATGTAAACAAGAGGTTGTTTGTGAGGTGACGGGGAAGAGAGGCAGGGCCGCATGTATACAGCTTGTGCGCACCTGCCGTGTGACCAGGCCACCCACTAAGCTAAAAAGGGTAATTATCTGAAACATAAGTTTAAAAGATCATAGTAAAGTACATAAACAAATCCTCCACCGTACAGATCTACCATTGCGAAGGAGGTGCCCACTATTAGGATTGTGGTACGTCACAAACAACTGCTGCCTAATCGGTATGATACACGCCTTGTCCATCGCAGCCCAATACCGCCGTGAGCTCATCATACACACCTGAAACCATATCCTTCCGACTTTAATGGAAGAAGACTCAAGTAGGCGCAGTTATCGGTGCTTTGCGAAAAGCATGCCCCCACCCCCACCATAGTACAGCTCCCTATTTCAATTAACTGTATTACCTATAGTATGTATCTACTCAACAATTAGTTAAAATACGTTAGTAGTACACCTATTTTAATAGCTTAGTGCCCTATTTTAACGTCTACTACAACTAGATCTAGCTGTTTAATAGATCTAGCTAGCATTTAATAAGATCTAGCCAGTAATAGAGTGAATGTATCATACAATTAATAAAGGTTGGGCATCTATACTATGGCCGGGTGGGGGGCATTCTTTTCGCAAACGATAATAACGGGAACACATGTTTTAGAGGGATGTCCCCGGTCCACCATCAGTCTTCTGCACCTCATCAGCGCAACTTCAATTAACGAACGTTTTTCAAGGCCAGTCGTGGCAGTCAGCCGTACTACAGTTTTCAACGAATTCGTTGGTCAGTGTTGTAGGAAACGAGCTAGAAAGCTCGCCTGTTCAGTGAGCAAAACAACCAGATTGCAGTGGTTTACGCCCGTCAGGCCTATCACAATGAATAGCTTAGTTTCGCCCGAGAATCCTGAAAGATGCATGACGATCTGTCTGTGATGCCACTTAATCGAAGCTGAGACAGCTTTATATGCTTCGCACGAAAAAGATCACGTGACGTTCCAAGGGTTCGTGTGCTCTGCTCACAGATCTTAGTCGATGTGACAAAGGCACTGCATTGAGGTAAGTTTTTGCGAGCTCCAGAATTATGACTTCCAACCTTACAGATTAGCTAGGAAGCAAAGGGAAGCTTTGGAATTAGTTCCACTGTAAACATAGGCTGTATTGAAGAAGTGATTTAGAGTAGACTTATATTAACAACTTAATATCTGTGTTCGTATATTATTACGACATGTGGCACACGAAGTTTCGCACCTTCTTGCTAGAAAATAACCATCTTACTCTCAGACCATTGACATAGCCCAGTAGCAGGTGTGCCCATGTAGTACGTATGCCCAAGCCGCACGTATGCCCATGTACCATGTCTATCAAGTGATTTCCCGGTCATCGTATGTCATATGTCTCGCAACTTTCAAGCAGGGCATGTCCATCACCTCAGGTTTGGCTTTCATGGGTGACTAGCTTTTACAGAAACGCTTATGACTCTCCAACAGCAAGAATGCCTCGTCACTAGAAGGGGGTCTATATAAAGGCTCTGCTTCTCTCCGGTTCTTACTCTATCACAATACTACTACATCAGCACACACAGCGCACAACTACTTCTACATACAAACCTTACTTTACTTCTCTCCTTCATGAGATTCTCTACGTCCTTTGCAATCCTCGCTCCGGCCGCCATGTTCTCGACGATACAAGCAGGATGCTACAACAACAACGGCCCATGGTGGGGCTCGTAAAAAGACTCAGCTAACGCTGCCGTCGACGCACATTGCAACACTGGCGGAGTCTCCGGCTATTTCGACGCAGTGCAGACCAAGTACTTCTTCAACGAGGAGAGCGCAGGGCAGAAGTCCGAGTTCTGGGGCCGGGATGGCTTGACGTTGAACGATGACGACTGCAAGCAGCGTCTCAAGGATGAGATTAATGGTTGCGATTGGGGAAGGGGGAGTACGGTTAGTGGTTGCTACTTTAGGTATGCATAGTTGGTTTGTCGGTTTGGTACTTGTGCTTACGCATGCAGCAGGTCTGACCCCAATACCGGTCAGTGCTAGGGAGGGAACGAGATGGAGCAGATGGAGAGAGAGAAGGGAGTTACACGCATTTTACCAGCTTTCCGATAGACTACTCGACTGCGTGAGCTCCGCCTAGAAGCTGCCATATACCGAAGCATAGCTCATGCTACCGTCTGAACTATTAGAACTATCATTCAATGATGGAGTTACTTCGTCTACGATAACAACTGCTGCGTTTTCAACATGCCCAGGCACTTCGAGAGAAATTCCAGTCAACCAGTCCACATTCACGCTCGCCTCCCTAGATCACGACGCAATGCTCCCACGCCACAAAACCACCAGGAAAACCCCAAGCCTTGCAGCGCGGCTGCTGCCAGCGAGTTGCTCTCCATGCTTGCCATCATGTACCCTGTTTCTGGAATTTTTTATTTTTTAAAAAATTGGGGACCTTAAAAATTAGGAAAGTTAAACAACCTGTCAAACCCACGTGAACCATGCTCTCCATCCGCCGGTGCCTCATTTTCGTCACCCGAACCGTACCTGAGAACAACACGTGTCGACATAGACAGATACCTGGGCAGCCTCCGCGGAGTCCACGTGTCGTTATCACGTGTTTCGCACATGGCCCCGGGGCTAGGTTGTGACAACACGTGCGTAGCATACATCCATGGATGATATACTGGAGACTTCACATGCGGTGGACCCAGCTGTAGGATGGTCGCGCCCCTGAGTATCCTTCCGTTGAGCGGCTGCGGGTCCGATATGCTCAACCACGGACTGTGTATAAGGGTTCAGGGGCCCTCAAGCCGAGGTTCAGATGCAGGCTTGCCTCTCGTCTGTGGGGCATCCACTTAATGCACAGAGCGAAGGTTTGATAAGGCAGTAAGGCAGACAGGGCCTGTAAGTTCATTCTATGTGTCTAGCGAAATCCAGCAGACTGCCGTGCGCGGATATAGTGAGATGGCTAAAACGTGCTTGTGACAACTTCGCAGCGCATTTCTCTCCACCTAGCGCTCCCTATGTTCCTTACAAAGTGCTCTCGAGGGCGAGCACGACAGCCGTCCGCGCAGGAATATACACCTGCAAAAAGTTCTTCCTTCCGTTCCACGCAAACGGCGTCGTGAAGAAGCGCGTGCTCTCATCGATATCCGCATGCCCTCCGAACTCCTTGCTATCTGTGCTCAGCACAATCCTGTACGTGCCCTCCTGCTCGACGCCAACGCGGTAGTCCGTAAAGCTGCTCTGTGGGTGGAAGTTGAAGATCCATAGGAGGCCCGCGCGCTCGAACACAATGACCTTGTCGCCCTCGTGCTTGAGGCTGATGTACGCCTGCGGCGAATGCAGCCAGCCGTACTTCTCCTCGGTCCACTGCATCTTGGAGTCGAAGTCGTAGAGGAAGCGGTAACGTAGGAGCTGGTCGTCGACGAGGTTGAACTGGCGGCGCGCATAGTGGAAGGAGTTGCCGTTGCCTTCGCGCGGAAAGTCGAGCCACTCCGGGTGGCCGAATTCGTTGCCTTCGAAGTTGAGGTAGCCTTCACCACCGAGGCCGTGCGTGATGAGGCGGATCATTTTATGGAGCGAGAGGCCGCGATTGATGACGGGCGTTTCTTCGGACATGATGGACATGTTGGTGTACATTTCTGCGTCGCAGAGCCAGAAGAGGAGGGTTTTGTCGCCGACCAATCTGCGTTCGTTAGCCAAAAAGAATAGAGAGAGGTATTGGTAGACTAACGCTTGATCGTGGCTCTCGGCGTAGGCAATTGTCTTCTCGCCGTGGCGACGGTTGGTGAGTGTGAAAACCAGGTTGCCCATGTCCCAGTCGATGTCCTGTTTCTCCTTCAACCACTTGATGTACAAGTCGGGAACTGCCATAGCGAGTCGGTAGTCGAATCCTATTCCGCCAAGCGACAGCGCCACGCAAAGACCTGGCATCCCGGAAACGTCTTCTGCGATGGTGATAACATCTGGGTATAGCTGGTGTAGCATCTCGTTAGCTATCATGAGGTAGACTACGCCTTCCTCGTCAACGCCATCGCCAAAGTATTCATGGTAACCACCGGAGAAGCCACTGATTGCGTTAGTGGATGGTAAGACAGTCATGTTCAATACTTACGTTCCGATTCCGTGATGTGTGTACAGCATGCTGGTAACTCCATCGAACCGGAATCCATCGAACTGGTATTCTTCCATCCAGAAGCGAAGATTGCTGAGCAAGAAGCGTAATACTTCATGGCTTCCATAGTTGAACAGACGACTATCCCAGAGCTGGTGCCTACCCTTTGCTCCTTCGTGGAAGTAGAGATGGTCGCTGCCATCGAACATGTTCAAACCATCCAAAACATTCTTGGAGGCGTGGCTGTGCACAACGTCGAGCAGGACGGTGATGCCCATGCCGTGAGCGGTGTCAATAAGTTCTTTCAGGTCGTCTGGGGCTCCGTAGCGACTGCTGGCCGCAAAGAAGCTGTTGATCTGGTAGCCAAAGCTTGCATAATATGCGTGCTCCATGATAGCCATGAGCTGGATGACGTTGTATCCCAGGTTCTTGATTCTGGGGAGGATGTTCTGCGTGAACTCCTTGTATGTAGCGACTTTTGGTTCCGGTGAGGAGATGCCGACATGTGCTTCGTATATGCGGGCGCTGGCGGGCTTCGGTGGACGCTGGTTCTTGAAGACATATCGCTCCTCCTTTGGCGGGTTCCAGAAGCGTGCATCGTAGACGGGCGAGACGTTGAGGTCTTGCGTGACGCGCTTGATCCACGCTGGGATACGCTCCTGGCGTGCGTGGTCATTAGGTACAACGAAAGAAATCTGTCAGGTTTTGTCAGTGTACTGTTATTTCGTTATGCTGGGTAGACGTGCCTTCAGCTTTGAATCATGGGGTATCGCTGGCTGGCCATTGTTGCCGGGTATCGTAACCTCAAACACACCAAACTCGTTCTTCGTCATGGGAGTCGCATCGCGGTCCCAATTGTTGAAGTCGCCAATGAGGTAGGCGCGCAAGGCATTAGGAGCCCATTCGCGGTACACAACGTCGCCATTGTCCTTGACGTTGAAGCCGTACTTCTCGTACCCCTGTGACAGCAATTAGCCGTCTTGCTCACAGGGAGGATGCAGGATGCTTGCCCTCGTGAATTGTTCCAGACCACCTTCTGTGTCCTGTATCGTCTTCAGCCATTGCTGGGTTTTTGCGTAGCGGCTGCGGAGGGCGGGCTTGAAGGGGTCGAGATAGGAGTCGAGCTGGGTGATTCCTGCAAAGATGTCAGTCTGTCACGCTTGGACAATGACCGAGGCTGCCGACATACCGGTTCCATCGTTTGGTACCTGGCCAGCCGGGTTGTCCGTGACAGAATTTGCGGATGCGTCGTTGAGCGCCATGGCTCGCGGTGAAGGATTGGTGAAAGTGATACGCTGCTCGTAGAAGATGCGATAAGGCCGGTGGAGGAGGCAGCAGAACAGGGATTCAGGGTCTCATGCAATGCAGCCCTTCTGGTTGTTGGAGCAGAGAAAGTGTTGCGGGGTAGGCTCCAATTGCTGCAAAGCATCGTCCTCAACCAAAAGCTACACCCTTGTCGTCCAAGCTTCTACGTCACTGCGCGCGCTTGCAAGGTCTATCGCGTCGCAGCCGCAGCGCCACAAGCCTCTCACACCACCGCCGCCTAGGCGCGCTGTCGGGCCGGCATACGTATAATTCTCTGGGTCGATCTACGGATCGTTCTGAGGAGTCGGCGCTGGGAGCTTTCTCGGAGCCATCTGAGGCTCTGTCGGGGCACAACAAAACAACTGGCATCGGGGGTGGGTCGGCCTGGCTTATCGGGCGCGCCATGCCCCGCCTCCAGTTCCCCGAAGCGGAGAAGAGCTCGCGACTCACCTCCACGCCTCACAGCTGTTGTCTAGCAATTGTACTACCATCCGTGCCCTGAGTCTCTTGCGCGACGTCCACGCTCCGTAGCTCAGCTGTCGCTATGTGAGCTTCCCACGGGCCTCTTCCACGATTTCCAGAGACCATGGCCACACGAACAATAGTCGTCGTTTCCCCGCAAGCGCGGGCTTCATACATCGCGCTCGCCTCCATCGGCCGCCGTGCGTTCCACACCGGCAATCCGCAGCGCTCCCAGTACAACCGCTCAGACTTCTCTGGCCACGGTTTCACCAGCTTCTATGAGCCTGATCAGCCGACCAGAGGGCCCTTGGGCGGCTCGTCCAGCTCCGGTGTCAGCCGCGTGACGCCTCGCATGCTGAAGGAGCACCTGGATCAGTTTGTCGTCGGCCAGGAACACGCAAAGAGGGTGCTTGCCACGGCAGTATATGGCCACTATCTACGCATACGAGAGATACAGAGGCACGAGGAGGAGCAGGTCCGGCGCGAGGAGAGGGCTGCGCGGCAGGCGCTCGCTCACAGACACCCCGTAGAAGGTGATTTCAATTTCATCTCCTCACTCACTGTGCCTCTGCTTGCTTCTTCGGTCGGTCGCGTGACCAAGGCTAACTTTGGAAGATGAATTTCCAGGGCAGCAGCCCACCATGCGCGTGTATCCGTCCCACGCAGACCCGCCGTCCGACCCGCCGCCGTTGGAAGACACTAGTCCTATGCAAATCGAGAAGTCGAACGTACTGATGCTGGGGCCGACCGGTGTGGGCAAGACGTTGATAGCGAAGACACTCGCTCGTATACTGGATGTGCCCTTCAGCATGTCCGACTGCACGCCCTTCACGCAGTCGGGGTACATTGGTGAGGATGCAGAAAGCTGTGTGCAGAGGCTCCTTACGGCCGCCAACTACGACGTTGAGGCAACAGAGCACGGTATCATCGTGCTGGACGAGATCGACAAAATTGCTGGCGTGAAGATGGCGCACGGCAAAGATGTCGGTGGCGAAGGCGTGCAGCAGTCCTTGCTCAAGATCATTGAAGGCACAACTCTGCAAATACAAGCCAAAGCCGAACGGGGCAGCAGTGGGAGATCCCCAGGTTCAGCTGGCAGTTCGACCAACCTCCCCTCGGGCAACCCCTTGGACAGCTCACGCCCAGGAGCAGGACCAGGCCCCATGGCTCCGGGCGGCAAAGGCGAAGTCTTCAACGTCCGCACCGATAACATTCTCTTCATCTGCACCGGCGCCTTCGTTGGTCTCGAGAAGATCATCCTCGACCGCAAAGCCAAAGGCGGCCTGGGCTTTGGCGCCCAAGTGCGCGCTGCTAATCGTGACCAGGGCAAGCACGACACCACGCTTAGCGACGCCGACGTGGAAACCTTCCGAAAGGACCTTCCCATCTACGTGCCCTCTGACACAGACGCTCCCACCGCGTCCAATGCCCGGCAGACAAAGTACCGCGAGGAGGAGTACAACGTGCTCAACTACGTGGTCCCGTCCGACCTGCAGAAGTACGGCATGATACCTGAGCTCATCGGGCGCATACCAAACACATGCGCCGTGTCAGCGCTGGACGAAGAAGCTCTCGTGCGTGTCTTGACCGAGCCAAAGAACAGCCTCATCCGGCAAGAAGCCGCCCTCTTCCACGCCGACGGCATGGAACTACGCTTTACTTCGGGGTCGCTGCGAGAAATCGCCAGGAAGGCGAATGCCATGGGTACCGGTGCGCGGGGACTCAAGGCCGTCGTCGAACGCCTGCTCCTCGGGACTAAGTTCGAGGCGCCTGGTACGTCTTCCCTCGTTCCCTACACAGAGCGGCAACGATTAACACGAGTTTGTAGGAACCACGGTAAAGCACATCCTCGTGACACAGCAGGCAGCACAGCTTAAGCGCGCGCCGCTTCTCTTCCACCGCGGACAGTCGCAGGCATTTGAGACGATGGCCGCGCAGGAGGAAGACGAGTGGCAGGAGCAGCTGAGGGAGAAAGAAGAGCACCTCAGCAGCATAGGCAGCTTCGAGGAGTACAGGAAGGCCGGCGCGGCGGGGTCCTAGAAGTGTGTGTGTGAATGTAATACAGTCGAAGCGTGCATTGCACGCCCCCCAATGCCGTGTACGACCCACTATGTTTTGTACACCCAGCAGGTTGAATCAACGCAATCGCTCCCCCCAAGGAGCACCGTACCGTACGGCTACCTTCTAGAACGCGCAACATGTCCTTCTACCTACCTACCTCCGTCAGCACGCACACTATAGCATGCCCTCCTGCCTATAATAAGGCGCTCCATGCTCGTCCTGCATGCAGAATCGATATTCGCCTAGCATGCATGCACTCTATACGGCCCAGCGCGGCGGGCCCTATCAGCAGAGACAATCTACGTAGATGAACGCGTGGGATCGGGACGGTGCCGAAGTGTTCGGCTCGGGGGGGCGTTCGGGTAGCGCCGGTGGGCAGGGGTGTTGCGGGTAGAGTGGGTGGCTTCCAGGGGGGAGATGAGTGATTTGCATGGGGCGGTATCGGTATCTATGAATTATTGACATCAATGTTGGTAGAGTGCTTTTCGTGGATGCGATGTCATGTGTGTGCATTTGGGCATCGTCGCTACAGTACCAGTACACTACACTAGAGATAAATTGGCATTCCATTCCATTCAGACTTAGCGCTCGTGCATTATGTATGCTATGCTAGGCGCCGGCCGATGCAGCCGTTAGCAGGTCCTATCTTGGAGGCACGCAGGTGGAGCCGCCTCACCTGGGACGCACCTGGGCACATGCACTTACACGTGCGAAGCCCTCCCTGTGCACAAAACAAAACGCTCGTGAAGCCCCGCGCGCACACACACCTACCCCATCCGGCCTCAAAACCACCCATCCGAGACGTGCAGATCTCCTTTCGGAAACAAACAACCTCGACTGACTCTTCTTTTTCTTTCACAAAGCCATGCTATGCCATGCTATGCCCAGTTCCGTACACCCCTCGCTTGCACCTCAAGCATACCCCCCGAATCCGAATTCGTCTACTGTGGTATCTCCGGCCCATCCATCCATCCCACTAATCTCCTCTATCTATAGCATCCCCGCGAAGCACGCGTAGACCACCCGCAATCACGTCACAGCCCTCTTTCCTTCCCACCTTTACCGGACATGTGTAGAACCGCACAGCACAGCACAGCACAGCACGACCCCCACGCGCCAACGCTCTGATCGACCGCGGAGCATGTACGTACCTATGCAGGGCCCGACAGCCGCGCGAATCGGAGGGCTCCCCGGTGGGATGCTGGCGGCCGCTTTGGGGGCACGTAGTGTCGTGGGCACGCACGCACGCACGCACGCACGCACGCACGCGCGGGTCTAAGGGCGGAGTGTAGATATTTCCGCTGGGATATCTAGTCCGGTTGGTACACTGCGTGTGTGACGGTGGGAGTCAGAGCAGTGCGAGAAGAAGCGTGAAGGTATGATGCGTGTGTGTGTGCGTGCAATTGAGATAGTCTTGCGGCGCCGCATTTGAATCATGAGGGTAAGTTCGGAGATGGCGGGAGGATACACTAGGTTGCTGAGGAAGTGAGGTGCTAGTACGGATGGATACTGGAGTGATTTGCTGGCGGTCGACTCGACTTTGGTATAGGGACGTGGAGGGGGTTAAGGAAGGTACATATATCCATACGCTGTGAGCATGTGCCGTACACACAATCCACACAGACACAGCATAGTACCTCCCCCGCGCAACCCACCGCATCGCCTAACCCCTTCACAACTACCCTTCCCTAGAAACCAACGCTCTCTTCAAGCCTACAGATACAGCAAAGCAACTAACCGCGTACATTCCATTCCTTCCGCCATACAACTAATTCCTCCTCATGCCCCGTCCACAAAACAAATGCATGTACCCCGTGCACCCGCTTCTTCGGTACCCAAGGCAAATGTACCTAGGTACCTCGGCGGGCGAGGCGTGCCCATGTGACGCTTGCTGCAGCGTCGGGGACTTTCCACCTGCGTGTATGGGTCGTTGGTTACGGGGTGCTTGCTTCAAGCAACGGTGCGTGAGCAGCCAGACGCGATGCTCCTGCTTTTTTAGCGGGCGCGCGGAGGCCAGGTCAAGTCTTACGGTTGAGCGGAAGGCATGAGCGGAGGGAGGGCGACGGAGAGGCGGAGATGTCTCTGAGAGGCAGCGAGCGAGCACTCATGTCCAAGTGCTGTAAAGTGAGAGAGAGGCACGCATCATAAGGTCGGCAGATGCACGCAGGATGCACGTCGATGGTTATGCTGCCAGCGCGCTGTTGCCAGCCATATCCCTTTCCTTATTACAAGATACTCTATGGATGAACTCTCCAGACCTTCCCAGATGACCCAAAGGAAAAATTAGTAACCGCTCTATAACCGCGATTCCATCGAAGAAGAAGCTATGTCCGCGAAGCCAGAGAAGAGAATGTCAAAACCGAAGAACCCTATCGTGTAATATCGTCCCAAACGCCCCTCCGAGTTCGAACACCTCGTGACGGTCGATGGCGTCAGTCGATGCTGTGACCCAGCGTAGAGCAGGCATCGCCCGCTGATAAAAATGTGACGCTCTGTGATAACACCCATTCCGTAACCCAGTACCCAGTCCCAATCCCGCCGCCCAACCCATCGCTCATGACCCGGTAAAAAGAGATGACCCGCCAAAAGAAAATACCACCTTAACGCCTGTGAAAATGCTTACCCCACGTTATATCAATAATTCGCCCAATCGGTCGTGCGTCGGCGAGACGGCCCGTTCGTCATACAATCCTGTCTCGTAACATCGTCAGAACATCAAGGAAAAAGGAAAAGTGCCGCAGCACGCGTAGCTACTCATCTACGTAGAAGTAAACACACCGTAACGTCTTGCCCTTCTTGTTGGGGCCTTGCTCCCAGGTGGGCGAAGCCGGCCGCGACAGGTTGATCGGCGTGCCTCCGGCCGAGGGCGGGGCGGAGGAGAAGTATTGCGGGAAATCTGCGCTGTTGGCCATCCATGGGGGGTTGAAGTTGAAGTTGTCCATTGATTGGGGACGAGGAAGACCATGCGACTCGCCGAATCCCATCTGCGATGTTGGACTGAGCATCGGGGTGTCAAAGTAGCTGTGACCTCGTTGATGTCTTGCATATGCAGGGGCATTCGCTGGCCCAGCAGTTTGATATGCAGCTGGAGGGTGGCGAGCTTGCTGTGCTAATGTTGTCATTGGCTGAGTCATTTGCTGTGCCATTGAGTGTGGCATCGATTGAGGCAGCGATTGAGGCATCGATTGTGACATTGATTGAGACATCGATTGAGGCATCGTCTGTGCCATCGCCGGTGGCATAGACTGGGAGATCCCTTGGCCGAACGAGGTGTCCATCGGCGAGATGGGAGAGGTAAATTGTGACGCCACAATGGGTGTCGTGGGCTGCGAGTAAGCGTTCATACCATAATTCTCCGGGAACTGGTACATGGGAACCACAACGTTCGATTGTTGATGATGATACTGATGCAGGCCGTAACCTTGAGGGATCGTAAGGGGGTGCGGGAGTCCGTCGGCAGAGGGCTCCTTGTTCTTGTGGTCGTCGGTAATGTGGAAGACGTCCGAAATGTGTTGCACGAGCATGGTCTTTCCCAGGGTGAAGGTGAAGATGACGCGGTAGCCCATAGGTGACTTCTCTTCTTGATGTCGGCAATAGCATGTGATGCGCATCGCGAATTCGACCTGGCGAGCACGGGGTGAGAAGTGAGCCTCTCCACCATCTACCTCTTTGAATTTCCTGTGCTCCTTTTCGTTGATCATGATGACGCGGTCGCTCTCGTACGTGAGGTACTCCTCTTCGTCCTCGCCGCGCTTCTTCTTGCGGTCGTATCGCTTGCGCTCGCGCTCTTTGCAGCCGTCGCAGATGAGCACTTGGCCTCCGTTCTGCGGATGCGACGGATCATCCTTGTCTAGCTCGGTGATGGTCACGCCTTCAGGCCTGCGCGGGATCTCTTCGGTGCCCGCGGCTCGCCGCAGAGCTCTTTCGCGATCCTGTGCGTTTTCGATGGCGGTGGCGCAGACCAGGTGGACGTCCATCTGCAGCACACCGCCCTTTTGCTCGATCTCTTGCCTCTCTTCCTCACTGGCGAAATGCTTGGGCTTGGCGAGCGCCTTGCGGGGGAACCTAATGTGCTCCACATTGTCGAGAGGGTCGATGGTGAGGGTCATCTTGATCTGGGTTTCGGCACGGGTCTTGGTCCTGTCCGGTGTCATGGACACATGGGGCGCGTCCCTCGACTGCGGAATGAGGATCGCGTCTGGTGCATACGACGGGTTCCACATGTCGGCTCCCTCGGGCGTGTCGGGGTCTTTCTTGAAGACCGGGGCGGCAGCCTCTGGTGAGCTGACAGAGCTCTGGTCGCGGATAAAGTCACCTGGAGAGTTGGACTGGCTGAAGGTGATTTCTGTGGCAGGCGAGGGGGTGTTTGACGCCATGGGGGAGTCGCCCATGTTGAGGAACTGCTCATACGGCTCGGCCGAGCCCTGCTTGACTGGCGACGTCCACTGGGCGTTCAGGTCGACGCCGGAGTCATGGGCGTTGAGGTCGCCGTAGAAGACGTTGTGGGAGGCATTGGAAGAGATCTCGAGGTCCTCGAGCAATATGCTGGTCGTGTGCTGCAGGTCCTCGGGATTGACAGTGGCGTCTGGGAATGAGCCCGCGAAGAAGGAACCGTCGGCGGCAGGGAAGAAGTCCCCGTCGCTTGAAGGCCCGTCCATGGCGGGTGCTGTGTGAACGATTGTTAGAAATAGTGCCTAGCTCCTGTGCAATGCAAAGATGCAGGGTGCGGCGCAGCGGCTGGCGAAAGCTCGCCCGCGTGGTATTTATACTCCAGCGGCGTCTTCAGAAAAATATTGGCAAGCAGCGACGAGTGGCAGGTGCGATGGTCAGGTTTGCAGTAACGACGGTGGCCGCGTATAGTGTGCTGGCGTCCTGGGAGAGGGGTATGGGGTACGCTGCGGCGGGCGCAGGCGCGCTTCCGTGGGTGAGAGAGTGGGCCGGTCCTTTCCTTAGGGCAATGGGCGACCTGGGACGACTTGGATCGAGGTCGGGTGAGGCCAATGCAAACTGCAGGACGCACAGCTGCTTGGAGGAGGAGTCGAAGGAGATATGGGGAGCTGCACCATGGATGGGCCGGGCCTGGGTATTTCTCTTTGCTAAGAGGCCTAACCCCACTCACCCGTCGCTCACCGTGCTAAACGTCAGATCACGCATCCCTGCCGCCTGTGCGCAAGCGGAACACACCACGACCGGCGCGTTTGTACAGGTACTTGCGCGCCTCTGGCCTGCACCGGCTGGCCCCGCCTGTTCTCGCTGAACGCGCTGAGGCTCGCTCTTCGCGGCCGTCTAGCGCGCGTCAGCCGGCGGGCTGCTACCAGCGTCGTGAGCGTCGCGCGCTGGGTTCGCGGTCGAGGACGCTGCGAGGGCCCCCGCCACGGACGCCAGGCGGCGGGAGATGTACACTGTACAGTACCTCGAGCGCATGGGGCACCGCATGGGCTGCTCGTCTAGGTGCAGAGTTTGCGACTCCCCCAGCCGCCATGCCAGCCAGGCCTCGCACACTGACAGGCGCACGCCCGCGGGAATTGTCGGCGGGCGCTGCAGTGCGACGCGACCGTTGTGCCCTTCATCTAAACGTGCAGCCATGCGTGCGGCGTATCGCTGGGCCCTGCAAAGCATCCTGTACGATGCCATCGCCCAAATCGCATCGCCGCCCCGACCGAGCACGACCCGGCCACCAAAGCCCAGCTCTCCGCAATGCGCCGCCGCGAGGCAGTTGGACGTGGACTCGCGCGATGTGACGACGACTGCGAGTCCAGGCGGACTCCCCTCCGTCGCCATCCACTATCCTGGGTTCAACTCAGAGCTGCTCCCACGCCGCTACTGGCCTCCTGCGCAGCGACCTGCACCGCTATCGTCGCATGCCCTGCCGGCCCTGATAAAACTCTGCACTCGGCCTGTGCCATTCGCGCATCCGCCTGCGTCACACAAACACCAGCCCTGTCCTCGATTATTAGCAACGAGGACCCCAGGAACCACGTCTCCGCTAGTCCCCGCCTCCGGTGGCAATCGTCTCGCAGAGTTTCTCGGGACGCCATGTCGGGCCTGCGCCTGTCTGTCTGCGCCTACGCTATCGGAGCCCTCGTAATTGGCTTCTAGTCGGTTGATTCCGGCTACGGCATGCCGAGCTCTTTGACAGGTTCATCGGTCAGTCGTGGTGTAGAAGTCACTCGATCCACGGACAGAACGTCTGATAAACTCCCACCTTTCTCTGTTGCTTCATGCCGGGGCTGATATGTCCATGGTGCCTTGCATTCCTGTCTTCCTCCGCCTGAACAATCGATGCTACCGAGGGAACCCACAGCGCCTTCACTCTCGTCGTTCATTCTGTACCCTTACATCACCCTCGCTAGAGCAACTGTCTTCTGGAAGCTTTGGACCTATCGTCCAGGGCCTGCCGCCGAATGCGGCATACCGCAGAGCAGAGCCCCTCGAGATCGGCATACTGTGCCGGACTGGGCGTAAAACAAATCGAACGATACACCATTGTTTAAGGTGCGTTCTTTGACAGCTGCGTGGCCACCTCCCACGTTCTCGTGATTGTATCCGAGTCAACATGAGAGGTCGCTCGGCACGCTGACCGATTTCCCTCCACCTTCTCGTAACTGTATTCGAATCAACATGAGAGGTCGCTCGGCACGCTGACCGATTACCCTCTCAACCTTCTCCACCTCCCACGGCTCTGGATATTTATGATGCGAATGTCAAGTCCATCACGTGGTGCTGCATACGAATTGTAATATTTTTAGTAACATCGCGAACAACCTTCGGCGTGGGTGAACGGTCATCCAGCACAATGGTGCTCGAAATCAACCACGGAATCCTCCCCACGTGTGGTTCTTTCTGAAATTTCACCCCGAGGCATAATAGGTAAACACGTCTGCATTGAGTCGAATTCGCAGTCTTTTTAGTCGCCGCGGCGTATTATGTGTGGGATGAAGTCGAAACAAAGTGCAGTTCCTGCCGCAGCACTTGGAGCTAGTCCAACCGTGGTTCCTTGACCGCAAGAGACAAAGCTTGGCACGAGTCCTCCCATGGTACCAACTACAAATAACGGTCCACGGACGACCCTCTCAGATGATGGCACACGTGCATTGTATACATGGTGTCATCAAAGGCTAGATTTTACTTAGGACAGGATGGCCGACCTCAACTTAAAGGGAAGAGCGCCTTTCACCATACCCACCCAATACTGCTGTCCGCAATTGCAAAATATCCGATGGTCCCTCGAAGAGTTCCAGCGCCACGGAAGATGACCTACGTGACCTACACGCGAGACCCACCTCCGCGACGGGGTCCAATCCGTGTCCATCAACTCAATCCGGGGACCCAAAACCTCCGCACTGCTTCACTGTTGTTGAGGGAGGCAGCCTCTACGACAACGGCGAGCCATCGGACCATGCGCTACTACGTCGATCGCAACCTCTTCCAGCAATCCGCCCAGGCTCGATCAGTCTTCCGAACATACGCATAATGATGCTGATGCGCCAGAATCCGATAGCGGTGCGCCGCGTTGTGTAACAGCGACTAGCAAGGTATATTCGATATGCCGCTTCCAAGCAGCGTCAGTCGAATGGCAACGACAGCATACGATATCTGACCAAATCTCCAGGCACGTTATGGGGCACATCCACCAAGCATACGTCATGTACTTGCAGAGGGTTTCGAGCGGCGTCGCAGCAATACTTGCAATTCTGACACCGTCTTCTCCGCAATTTGGCTACCCCTGAGACAACAAGGGAACACTTACAGCCTTGTGAGGTCATCTCTATCCAGCTTGATCGGTGGCACGAGCCTTTCCCACGAATAGAGACAAGCTTTCCGTTCCAATGCCTCGCAGTATGGGTCGAGGCCTTGCGTACCCCATCTGGGGCCGTCCACCCGTTGAGGAGCGCAGCAAAAAGAGAGCCACACTTGTAAACTTACCGCTCGCGGGGTCAATGCAATCGGTATGGAGTGGACTCCTTCAGCGAGCAGCGAGCAATGTCTGATCGGTGGGCCTACGAAAGTCTTCAAAGTCTCACACGAGCTTTGAAGCGGGGAAGACGATGCGAGGGCTTTAATCTCCGCATTCTAACCTGAAACGCACCTGCCGTTTTCCAATGGACTTGTTCATTGAGTTTGCTTCACCGTTGATTGCTAAACTCTGGACCTGTATGGGCACTTCTCTCCAGCCTGCGGCATCGCCCGGAGCACCAATCGACAAGTTCCTTGTAATCGGTCTTTGCAGTATCGATTCTGGGGTAGCACCTGGGACGGAACCTTGCCTGAGATTTGCGCGGGCGAACGCACTGTCGAACAGGTCGCAGGAGGCATACGTCACCGCCCATAGTACAGACCGATGCCAGACACCGTCCATCCACACGTCCGTTATCGAAAACCACAGCAATAACACGATGCCGTTAAGACAGCGTGCGACCCTACGCCACTGCACAGTCTGGAACGGAGGAAGACGCTGCGTCAAGGGGCGCCGGGCAAGCGACCAATAGGTCTTGGGTGCGGCGCACACTATCTTCACCCCCGCACCTGCGCCTTCTGCGCCCAAGACAGGCTGCGATGCTGCAACAATCGCTTGTCCCTGTCCTCGCCTACGGGTTTGCAGCGGTCGTGCATCTAGACGCATCGCATCGCATCCTTGCCTTTGTCTGGTTCCGTTTCTTTCCTTCCCTTCTCATTGCGTCCGGCGAACCGTGCCTTCCTCAACTGCATACGTCCGACCCAACGCTCAAGGGTGTCTATAACCTCCCCTTATCCTGGTGTGTCGATTCTATGAATCACCGCACCGACGACATCGCGCGTTCCATTGCGAGATGCCTCCAGCCAGATTGGCCTGAGTTGCGCTGGCATGTTCCGTCAGGACGCTACACACGCCAAACCGAGCCCTCGAGCGGAACCTACTCTAGCGCGCGCCGTGTGAGGCCATTTCTGCAGTAGCCCTCTTCGCATCTGTCTTCGAACAGGCGTAGCAACGCTCGTACTCCCAGCGCTTGCCCAAGCCTGTCCGTCCACTCTCAACATCTCGCAGCCTTAGCCCGCTCGCCATGCAGAACCACGTCTCATACAGAGCCTCGCGTAGGCCCCCGGGAAGGTTTTCCGCTGCCGTCCATTGCGATTGCGCCTCTTCACAGTGGTCCGTCCGATAGCCAAGCCAGCTTCAAAGCCATCATCATCATCCGCCTCCGCAGCCGGGACGCCACATCGGTCGAGATCGGGCTCTTCGCGCCGCTATGCTCGCCTTTCATTCACTCTTGCCTAGACGCCCCGCGGCCACGGGAGTGCTAAGGCTCGCGCACCTGCCAAGTGCTGACAACAGCAGTGCGCCTTTCTCTCCGCAAGCTCCCACTGGTGTGCGCGGGTACGTAAGCCGGCTATCGTGAGGTATGACTAAACCGCCTCTTCTCCCACCGGCTGGCCGTCGTCGTTCCGCGGAATAATACAGCAGACTGTCTCTCCTTCGGGGCGTTGTTTGTACGAGATGTCTGAATCGAGATTCACTACAGCCTTAGTCGAGCGGTTCTGAAATCTGGCTCCGACGCCGCGTACGCTGGTCGAGCGCGGGTGTAGTGGAGATAGTGCGTAGACGGTGCGGCGGCGGCGCGGGGGATAGGACGTGTACGTGTAGATACGCAGGTCGAGGTACCGGTACAAGGTACATGAAGGTAGGTATACGCAAGTCAGGCGGGTAAGTTTTATCCTCGGATAACGCAACTTCTGACTCGCGGTGTAGGCGCATAGGGCTTAGGTTGAGGTACATAGGTATTGCGGATCGTGCCGTGGGCATAAAGTTTCATCCGGGATGGGTGCCGATGGCGCTGCCGGGTGTACTTGTGTAGGAGTGAATACACTGTTCATTGGCGGGTGCTGGGCGCAGACAAGCTCTCGAGACGAGGTCTGGAACACACGCCTCTACACAGAGCTGCGCAGACGGAACTGGTATACACTTAGATGTACGCCAACGATGGGGCTCGTAACGAAGTAAAGTTGGGCCCCTTGCCGACCCCTCTTGATATAGACCTGCTGTGATCCTAGCGCTTAACGAAGTTGAGCCCCTTACCTACCGCTCTTGGTATGCACCTACACCTGCTTGCCATGCCCCTAGCTCGTTCTCAGCCACCACCTCAGCCCGAAACATCTCAGTTCGCTTCCCCTGATAAACAGCAGTGAAGCTTCAATCCGCCAACGATCTAGCACACACGCTGTCAGTCGACGATCCTGAATCTCTTCCTTAATCTAGACCAAAAGCCAACGTAGGTAGCACACACAAAGACATCCCCAGTCACCCAGCGACGCTCGTTCCGTCCAAAATATACAAATAAATAAACAAGATGCCTTGGAAGCACATAGACTTCCTTTCCCTCCGATGCCCAACCTTCCCTTCCCCCGGGTTCTTTACCGCTTGGCCGGCGATGAAAAGTGTGTCGACGGCCCTTGCCTCTGCGAGTAAGCGAGCTATATTTGCGGTAGATACGGACGGGATCTAGTACTGCGTAGCATCTTGCCGGAGATACGTTAGGGATAGAAGATGGTTGAGCGCATCACGGTGGATAGCACAGCGGTCAACGGGGTGAGACGTCGAGGCTGGGAGTGAAGGGAAGGGAAGGGAATGCTAGGTAAGGTAGGCCTTCGTGCGGTTCGCAGTTCGCTTCTCGGCACTGCCGCGCGATCCGTCCTTCTTCCAGTGTCGCGGATGCAGTGGTGTCGAGGCTGTTCGCGAAAGGGTAGCATGCGTAGATATAATGTGTCGACTCCTTGTGATGCAGGGGCGTTGTATACCCTGAGAAAGTCCGGCGGTAGAGAGGTAGTGTAGCAGGTTGTGTGGGATAGGGGGTCTGGCGATGGAACGGTTGTTTATCGCGGGCTGTACGTCTTTCTTTCTGAGGATACCTTGCGCTAGCCTGGAACACCGTAGAGAAGGCCATGTTTAATTATTAAAGCAACAAGTCTCTATGAGGCGAGCACGGTCCTCAGACTATTCAAAGGATCGATCTCCTGAAAGTCTGTAGCCGAGCTAACCTTTTCTGCTCCGTCATCATGTGTGTATTTAGCCAATCTGGCTTCCTTTCCTTAACCCGTCGCCCCACGGCGCCCCATTGTCGCAAAAACTTGCCTGCTCCTAGTAGTATTTCTACGCGGTTCTCGGTACAGCGTACATCAGCTCAGAACTGTTCGGAGCCATCTTTGTCTAAGCCTGCTCCTTCCAAAAGCTCATCATATGGAAATTCTTGACTCCCTACATGTATTCAAGGGCATCGTTGTGAGGAATAGTACGAAGCAGGATGGAAGCCCCATTTGTGACAGAACAAGACAGACGGCCTTGCAGGTAAGGAAACGGTGTAGCATATCCGGCGAACTGAGACCACAGTACGCGGCTAGGCAGATACCGCCGCCCTGCCGTATTCGAGCTGCTGGTTAGGAAATCCCATTCCGAGTGCTGCTGTTTCTACAGTCTCGGCAGCCTGGCGTGCTCTCCTCATGGAATATGATCTGCCGATGGAATAGGACGATGGCCTGGTTGCGATGATAAGCGGCGAGAACAGTGGCCACTATGTGGTTGAGATACACCCACATCATGGAATGGCACACAGGCGGAAAACACGCAACAATGATCTGGCAGATAAAGCTAAGAGAATACCACAGGGTCCACGGAATGTGAGTGCGCACGTTAGAACAGAGTATATGATTGAAAATAGAATAGAATTGGGCGGATCACAGCAGCTCCCACATAAGCTACGAGGAACGAATCCTGACTTTGATCCCCCAGCGGCTCTCCCATGAGTTTCCGAACCAAAGTTTGATCCCCTAGTAGCTCCCATATCTCCTTCCGGCCCGAGAATTTTGATCTCAGGTTATCCGAAATGGACCATTGTGTGATGCATGATGTTCGTCCGCTGGTAAACTTGAGAAAATAGGAAGAAAGGGAATATGCAAGCCTGGCGGAGAGGATGTCCAACCTCCCTACCTGAGTAAAACTAAAAAGGAAATCCAAAGTAACACAGCCTCAGATAGGCATCGAGATGCCCTCGCTTGACCGTTGAGGCGGCAGTGTTGCAAGTATAGTGGCCAGTGCTGGTGTAATGATGCTGAGTCCTTCCGCAGTGCGCGGAGAGGTCACACGATGGAAAGTGACCCTGGAGCCCAATGTAATAGGTTCTCGCATGTGTGATTTGCACATCGTACAGAGAAGGTCGAGTAGATGTCTACGAAGGAGGTCGAGTACTCTGCTGATGACACGCGCTCCCTAGGCATCTAGACGAAAATTCCGTCTCATGCGTCGTATCTTTTCGCGTTTGAAGAGGCCCTGGTCAAAGGCGAATGGCGCAGTGATCTTCTCGTATCCTACGTCCGGGCGCGGGCCTTGATTTACGAGAAACCTTCGGTGTCGAGACTCAAATCGGACACCCGCAGCTATGACTGCTGTGGGAATCCTGTTGCGAACGCACGCCTGATGAAGGTCGAGCATCTTGAGCGCCGCCAGCGTCTTGCGGTATATCTCTTTCAGGACGACTACGTCCTCTCTCTGTCTGCACTGGTGAAAGCCGTAATCACGTATAAGAACGCGTGGCGGCTCTGTGCCCTCCCACGTACCGTCTTCGATACGGACGAACTGGACCAATCGATAGACTGAAGAGCGCTCATTAGGCGGTGTGGCGAAGAAGGTCTCAAGGTTCGGAAGTTCTTGTCGAAAGGCGCTCCAGCCATGGCGGTCAAAGAATTGGGCGATCTGATGTTCGCCTAGTGCCTGGCATATTTCGACCAACACTGCCTTCTCAGAAGGCGAACTCGTGATGATGGCCTTCCACAGGCCTCCCAATCTTTGGATTTGGTCCTCGTCTTGAGAGGCGACAAACCCAAAGATATAGTATGCGTCCGAGCTGGGATCCGGTACACGATCTCCAAGTACGCTGGCTCTCAGGTAAGTCGAAGATTCCTTTGCAGGATGAGAGAAAGTGGCCGACTCCAACTGATTGTCAAGGCTTAGACAGCGCATGGTTGAGGAGACTTCATCATCAGCGCCGAGGTGGTTTTGTGTATCCTTAGGCAACGTAGTTGGACTGGTACGCTCCTCTGCGGAGAGCGAAGATGACACTCCAAGGTGTGCAGGATTGCCTGCATAGCGGGATTTGAACGGCGGGCGGGAACGCACTGCTCCAGGATCCCCGCGCCTGAAGTAGACGGCAGAATAGATCCTAAATGCTTGGGCTGCGCGCACAAACATCTCCACCGACCTTGTTGGCTTTACCATGATCAGCACGGCGTTGTATATTCCACTGCCGAGTGAGGAACCCAAGATGTTTATGAGCCTGGCTTGGACCCAACCGCCTTCCACATAGAAAAGCTTCAAGCTGTCGAACATGAGGCCTTTCGAATGCTTGTCATGATTGTGGAAGATAGTGTGGGGCGAAGAATTCAGAGAATGTATCGAACCATTGAGACCGATGATACAGTCGCCAATGGCTGCATCACGAGCCTGACTGACGTCTTCGTCATACATTCCTGAAATGTTTGCAATGACGTCGTGGACCTTGTCTTTGTGGATACGCCACAAATGGCGTAGCTGGACAGCGGCTGCATTAAGGCGAGTCCTGTACAATCGAAAGACTACCTCCTCTAGGTTGTCATAGTCGGCTGTCGATTTGGCTCCAACCGACTGATGAATGCCTGTGAAGGCTGCAGCGAATTTACTGGCACTATTAGCCAGACCAGCGCACTCCTTCGTGCCATTCATGCGTGTGATACCGATCGTCACAACGCGGTTGCTGGGGTCCTCGTGGAGATATCCGATCGTAGGTGACTCCCACGCTCCGCCATCACCAAACGCTAAAGCTAAGTGAGTGAGGAACCTTTCTTTCAGGTGCTTCAAGCCTTTGGTGGTCGTCGAGTTCAGCACGTAGTTGTCGTCTTCTTCATCCAGCTCCACATCTTGGAGATTGGTAGGAATCCCAGTGATACATCCGGTCTGTTGAGCCGCACGAAGGACTCTCTTCGTCCATTGTTGCAGAGACTCGGAGGTATGTCCCTGCCTCGACGCATTACTTGAGCGATCATGAGATGGCCGATTGGGTGTGCCTCGCGACGACCCTTCGCTAGACCGCGCGGTCGGTCTTTTGTCGCAGGAAACAATCATGTTGTCGACCCAACCTACCCAGAAGTTAGCACGAGTCTCAATGTGTCCTTCACATAACCAATGAGGAGACCCTCTCGTGTGTACACTACCTAGAAGCACTCACCCCGCCTTTGCTCCAGCCTGCCGGACGTAGTTGCAAACAACCAAGGTTTTGAGTCCCCGAATCGAGCAAATTGCTTGTCGAGACTGCACCAGAGTAACAGCAATGTAGCAGCGACCGTAGCAGTGCCGACACCGAAGAATGTAATTTTGTTGTAGCAAACAGGACCTGAACGCGGTAGAGGAGAGAAGACGCACAAGACCGGCCCAGGAGCTAATATATAGTAAGAATAGATCGTCTGTCGAAGACTGAAGTGACAGAACTGTCGACCGTGAGCGCGGTGAGGGAAATTGCGTCGACGTCGCTTGTCGTACAGAAGGAAGTTACGACCAAACGCCCTCAGCATGTAGCGTGCGTGGAAGACATCCGTGGACGGCAAACGCTGTCAAAACCGTTTGCGCACAATCATCGCCATCCAGCCACAAGACGAAGATGTCAAGCAAGGATTCTAAGTCCATTTTCTACCATCCAAAAACGCGCGCGCCATGCAATACAATACAATACCAAAATCAAGTCCTTCCACATGCAAACCCTCTCCCACATGTCCCCTACAACGGCACCCCAAAGACCTCCCCAACGCTCAAAAAGCTCATCCTACTCCCTCCCACCGCCACAAAAATCCCCACCACGTCCACAACGACCAACACCAAAGCCCCCATCATGAACCTCGGGCTAAAAATTCGGTACAGCATCAGATGCCTCCGCAAATGCCCCGCCCACATCGTCGTCGCTAGGTTGATGGTGGCGTAGAAAAGCACGTGCGTGGCCATCGCGCGCGCCACATCGCCAAGCAGGCCCTTCTTCTTGGGCGACTGCTTCCAGAGCACGAGGGCCGGAACCGCAACCGCGCAGAGGATGTGCGCGCCGAAGGTGTTGAGCACGATGAGCAAGGGCGACCACGGGTAGCGTATGGTATGCAAAGGGATGAAGGCGGATTCCCACTGGATGCTGCTCAGCGCGGCTTGGTGGCCTGTCTTGAAGAAATGGAAGCTGCCCAGCAGGCCGAGGACGACGGGGCCGATACTGCTGTCGGAAAGGTGGTTTGTGTCTACGATCTCGAGGAGGGAGAAGATCTGCCAGCAGCAGAGGGCGAGCGCGCCGGCGCCCATGGGCTTTTGTAAGAGTGCTGCGGCTAGGTACCAGATTGTGACTAGCAGCGCGTATCGCGAGCCGTGGGCATTGCCGTAACCTAGGATGGCGATGGAGGAGCGTCCGCCCGAGGGCACGATTTGTTTCGAGGGATGCGGCGTGTGGGATTTACCCTCCTCGATGTTGAGCAACGGTTTCGCCCATGTGAATGTTGGGTACCCGACGGCTATGGTGGTCACGATCGTTATCTGCGCGATAAATGTTTTTGACGTCTTGAGCAGGCCGCTGTATCCGGGGTACCAATCTCCATCATCGGCAGCGTCAAGCGCCCAGTATGCAGCGCTCAACAATAAGCCAAAACGTAGACCAAAGCCAAGCCACATCACTGCCGAGTTTTGATAGGAAAGGGTCCCCTCATAGTACCCTCGAATGAAAGTTGGCAAGAGAAGAGCGACGACAAAGGGTATAGCGAGCTGCCATGTTGCGGAGGTCGAGGATGTGGCGGAGGCGTAGTACGTGCTCTTGCAGTACGGCATTTGCTCTTCGCGACATAGCCTTGACAGAGATGCAACGCGTGTAAGGATGACGAATAATATCGAATGGTAAACGCCTAAGACACGGTCGGTGGTCTTGGGCTGTCGGAAAGAGGACAGCGCAGCGAGGAACCCAAAGGTGGACAGGAAGTGAAGCAGTATTTCATCTTCCCAGATGGTGAATGAATTTGCTGCGAAGCCGACTGACAAGAGGAGCGTGAATATTATGCTCAAAAAGCCCCAAATCGAGTTTGGTAGTACGGAGAGAAGTCTGCGTCTGAGGTACCAGAAGGCGGATGCTATACCAAGATTACCACACATGGCGGCGGCATATATTATAGCGTGCTGCTTGGGGACATCCGAGAATGCAAAATGGACACCGAAGCCGATAAAACCACCGAGCACAACCCCGATCCCACCACGAGAGAGAAGGACAGGGCTCAATTCCGACAAATCCCCCGTTAGACCACGGGCGTAGACAGCCAACATTACCAAGGAGAACGCAAGGATGGTCACTCCGTTCAACATGCGCGGAACATCGAAGCTTGCCCACATTGCCTTGCAGATATCAAGTGTCTCCTGTTGGTAGGTCTTGTACGATCCGTAGACACGTGCGTATTCCTCGGCCTTGGATTTTGTAGTTGTAGCATCCCACGCCTCATGTGCGTGTTTGAGAGACAACAGTGATGCCGCACGCGCGGTCTCGTCCATACCTTGCACAGAAGCATACTCTTCCTGGTAACGGTGAATTTGAGCGGCTGTGAGTCGATTTACAGTAGCTAGGTTCTCGTAATCGACGCCTTTGGTACCAATGAAGGCTTCCTCAATAGGCTTTCCTAAGTTGTTGAATGGTATGGGCAATCCAAGAAGTAGGGAAAGTGTAGGAACAAGATCGATCTGCGCAACGGGCCTTTCCTTCGCTGTACCGGGGGGAGTGTTGAAAGCAGGAGAGCTCCGGCCGAACCGTTCCTGCTTCGAATACATCCAGAGCGCGGCCTGAATTTCGTCGTCCGATTCTCCGCCGTGATCTCCCTTCGCATCCATACCGTGATCACCCATGACTACCAACAATGTAGAATCATCCAACTGTTCGATCATTCGGCGAATCACGTCGTCCATCTGCTTGAGCTTTGTCGCCATCGCCGGATGATCTGGTCCGTATCGGTGCCCCGCATGGTCGACTCCTAGGTAGTGACCAATTACCACATCCCACTTGGACGTATTGGACGCATGCATGAGCGGAAAGACATGGTCGGTAACTCCGTTGTCTACTGTATGCAAATCCCAGACATTGAAAGAATCGTATGGGCGTGTGAGTTCCGGCTCGAAATGGTCTGGGAACAGCGCGTGCCAGGTATCGTCCCCAAGATGTACCATCCTCTTGCTAGCATTCCTCAGCTGGGAGATGAGGTTGTCCTCTTCGATTGCTGTGCCAGCAAAATTGGATCCAGCGTCAACGAATGCCGGAAGCGTTCCGGTTGTGAGACCCTTTAACCTCTGCATTGTTGCGGTCGGCGCGTCGGCGATGAACGGGAGGAGAAATGCATTGCGGGGCTGGTCGATGGCCGTTTCGTAAAGAACCGGAAACGCATTTTGGAAGTGGTGGGGTTTCTCATCGGGGCCCTCAGTAGAAAATGGGACCGTGAAGTCGTAGCGAAGCGCATCGATGAGGATAATGATTGCTTTGTCGAACGTTTTAGGGTGCCAGCACCCGCTTTCCGATGAACCGGACGTGTACGTGTGCGCGCATTGGTATCGATGGGCGGCAGCGCGCATTCTGACTTGTAGTCAAACGTGAATCTCGTGAGGAGGAAACCGCTCGTAAAGAGGTAAATGCCCAGCAATTGGAGTATTCTGTAGCGCGTTAATCATGCTTAGATGACCCGCCCGTGGCCCGTCATACAGTATCAGAGACAGAAATGCTACCAATAGACCATGCGCAGCCTTGAATTGGATCTCGCTCTGCTTCTTGGCCGCGGCCGCGTCGTTCGTCGTCGATCTCAAGCCTTGCGACTCTTGCTGCTCTTTCTCCGCTTTGGCCTTTGCTAACGAGGCAGTGATGCCTTCGTGAGATGGCGCGGGCCCGCCATTATCCATTGGAGCAAGACTACCGGTTAGGACACATTCGAATGGTACCAAAATGGTTACGTAGCAGCGCAGAGGAATTGTGAAGCTTGAGACGGTTTTCGGAAGCGGAACAACCCCTCGGTTCCGACGCGACGCGTTAATCAGGGTCCGGTTCCAAACGGACGATGCGACCAGCAAATCTAACGTCGAGAGAAACAACAGTTGGTTGCAGCACTGAGGTAAGTTGTGGGGCTGTGAATATGATGCACAGAGTTATAGCATTTGGTCGCCATGAAATCCCCTTTGTGCAGTCTACAAGATTGTGAGTACCTAGGTGAACCTAGTCCAATGTGTCAGTTGTCAACCGCGAAGAAAAAATCAAATACAAATTCTGCATTGATCTGTACTGTAGCTGAACAAATAGATCAACAATGGAAATCAAGCGGATACCATATCGATGCTCCATCAACTCGAGTTTCTCTACATACCACGTCTAACACCCCAACCTATATATGGTATTCGAAGAGACAAACACTCCCGCAACCTGTCCTTCCTCCGCACCTTCATGAACAACGTACCAACACGCCTGTCCTCTGGTTTTTGTACGCCATGCTAATTATAATGTACGCCCCAAAGCGCCAGTGCTTGCATAAACACAAAGTGAGGAACTCCAATTAGTCCTGAGATAAACCGGGCCATCGGTTTCCCAAATTTTCAAACATTACGACATTGAAACTCTCATCCCCAAAACGGCAAAGAATAAGTATGGATGGTATATAACATGCTGATTGCCGCCCAGCCGGAACGCCCGCGGCTTCAATAGTGCATGCATGTTGTGATAAACCGGTAACAGAAAGAATGCGCGTAGGCCGTGGCGGAAGTGCTGTGAAAGGTATATATACTACGAAGCGTTTTCGGCCGCTTCAATGGCGATGCCGTTTATCGGAGCAGAGAAGTTCTTACTGGGAAGAGAAGTGTGTACAGGTTCGTCAACCGTGGAAACGTTGGCGCTCGGAAGCGAGCTGCTCTGGGGGCTTTGCGCTTCGCTCGTCAGCGGAGGAGTAGGCGGAACATCGGTCACGATGTCGGAAGAAACCGCGTGCGGCGTTGGTGTGATTTTATCAAGGCCGTCGTTGAAGTCGCTGCGGTGCATTTTCTTTTCCACCTTCAAGTCGAGTCAGTGTCAACCTCATGTTGCTGCAGACATTCAGACATACCGAGATGATTTGTTTGCCGGACATGACCTTCTTGGCCTTATCAAGCTCTGGCTTGAGGACCGCGACGAACTCTTGGTAATCTCTGCGATTAACGGTCTCCAAGCATTTCTCTGGATATCGGTTAGCAGGATCTCCATTAGACTATAAGTGTAGATGACTTACGGATTACGTAGTTGCCGTACGGGTCCTTGATCAATGTTTGCAAGTTATTGTCACCACGCTCGTTCTTGTCTGTAAGCTTGAGCATCAGCTCGCGACGCTGCTCGTTGTTGCCGAACTTGAGACACTTCTCAACAACGTTACTGGCAAACTTGTGCTTAGAAAAGGTCAACAATCCTTGCTTGACAAGTCCAACGGCTTTAGCGCGATCGTCGGGTGTTCCGTGCTCGATGATATGCTGGCAGACGTAGTTTCCATATTGGTCGGTAATGAGCTTGGAACCTTCGGCGTGAAGCTCAGTAAGGATGAATCTTCGGTCTGGCTCTGGAACCTTCTCCAGTAGCCGCTGGATGACGCGGCAGCCATAGGTGTTGACCGATAAAGTGCCAACCTGGCCTCGGAACGCATCGATAATCTTCCTGATGTATTCTAGAGGTACTTTGTCGATAACCTTTTGAATGACGTGATTGCCGTTGCAGTCCCTCACACATCTAAGGACATCCTTTTCCAGCTCTTTCACCATTGCCGCCTGTTGCTCAACGAGAACGTACTCCAAGGCCTTTTGAACGACTCGGCACCCATACATGCCGTTGGAAAGGTGCAATATGTTGCCCATCATTCGATTGGCAAGGAATTTCTTCTGCGTTTGGTCGCCGTGCTCAAAAAACTTTTGAATCACGTAGTTGCCGAAAACGTCTTGCATAAGCTGCAGGCAGTTCTCTTGGATCTCGCGGAAGATCTTGTCCTTCTCGTCACTATTGGCGCCTTCGAGCTTCTGCTGGATGAACCGGGATCCGTGTTGGTCACCACTGAATTCAACGACGTTGCCATATATGTCCTTAAGTTCGAATTTCTTGTTGATTTTGCTGGCATTCTTGAAGTTGTACAAACAGGAGCTCATTGTCGCTAGATCAGGCGGGTTGCTGTGATCTCTTGGTGCTCTGGGCGCCTCGATGGGTATGACCCCGTGGAGTGGCTGCGCAATGGGATGCATGTTGTTGGGCATGGACAGTGGGCTAGATACTGGCAATTGGTTGTATGGATAAGAACCGCGTAGCTGGTTCGTCTGTAGGTGATTAGCCGCAATAAGCTGCTGCAGTTGTTGCGGGTGCACCTGTTGGTTCTGGTACAGATGATTGCGTCGATTATCTTGCTGCTGTATCTTGTGCCCTGCCAGCCTTTGGTTCACTAGCGCAATGTTGTTGCTGTTCAACGAGAAAGGGTTGTCTGCGCGAGAGGGGTAAAGATGGTCAAAGATCGGAGGCGTATGCGAGTGCGTGTGGAGAGGGCTTTGGTGCACACCCGTGCCATTGGGCGCGCTGTGGCTGTCGAACTGAACAGGCCTAAAGAGAGAGTTGGGACCGCCAAGGTGGCCGTTGCCGTTGGTGAAACTGTCAGGCGTGTATGTACCAGATTGTGCGTAGCCATTGGGTCTTTCAAAGGCTTGTGAATCGTATGGGTCGCGTGCTAGAGTAGCGTCGTTCAGTGCAGGGGCGAAGTTTGGTGGGAATGTGTTGATGCTCATGGACGGTCTGTGGGACATGGCTCCAGAAACAGCATCTTGTTCCAGACTGAGATGGCCAAGATTCAGCGACTCGCTTTGGATAGAGCCACTACGTTCCTGGAAAGCTCGATTGTTCGCAACGGAGAAAGAAGAGGTTTGGCGTTGGCCTGGCTGTGCATATCTCGCGTAGGTTTCAACATTTTGACCCAACTGAAATGGCTCGTTGCCATGCCTGGAAGGCGGAAGACTGCCGCTTCTTGAAGGGGTAGCGCTTGACGGGCCCAGGTACTCAGAATTGGCAACGCTACGCCTATCGTCGGTAGGAGAATGGACCGAACCTGCATCATGCCATGACCCCAGGGAAGCTTCCGAGCGCAGTGGTCCATCCTGGTTGAAGCCAAACGAAGAGAAGTTGGTGGTGTTCAGAGGATCGATCCTGCGAGAAGACGTGAAATTCATGGACGTGGGGTCGAGTAAAGGTTTGGTCGATTTGGTTCCGAAGGATTGGCCGCCCACGCTCGATCGCGAGGTAGGGAACAAAGGAGCCTTGTCTGCATATGGTTGTGTGGACTCGGGGTGGGCGAGAGATCGCTTCCTGGGGGGCGAGACCCCAGAGCGAACTCGCGAGATGTTTGTGTTTTCCCCCCAAACGCTGCGACCATGGTGCCATCCGTCGGACTCGGAAGATGCGACAAGAGAGCCAGAGCCGGTCTTGCCCTCGATAGACTCGGCTGCGGAACCCATGAAACTACTGTTCTCTGCGCGATGTAAGGGTCAGATGCGCGACGTGGCCAGTGAGTTTAGCACATACCTCGAGGACGTGAGCTGTCCCTCAAGCCCGAGCCCAGGCCGGCACCTACACCACTGCCATTGTTCCAGATGCTGCCACCCCAGCCCAGCGACGTGTGAGATGTACGCTCCGGATCGGCTCCGTTGATTGAAATTCCGCCATTAAGGTCGCGCGTTCGGACCTGGCATGCTTGTTAGGTGTTTCTTCAGCAGCGACGTAGAGAGTGTACACACGTTGTTCGCCATGCCCGCCATGTTGCGACCCACGCCTTAAGGCAACAAGGCTGCACACGGTGCGGGGAGGGTTGCGAATAGAGAGCGCTAAGAATGAAGCGAGAGACTCGTGGAAGGGCAAACACGACGCGGTGCAGCTTACGGCGTACAAGCTGAAAAAGGTCTGGGCGTCAGCACGCGGGTTTACCCAGTAGCATACTCTGCGTGGTTGCGGGCGGCCTACCGAAGGTATTGTGCGAAAAATGTTGAGAGGAAAGAGCGGTTATGTGGCGGGCAGGTATGGTACAGAGAAGCGGGGTGGGAGCGAAGGGAGTGCACGGCGGGCGCGCGAGGAAGGGCGTTCCAAGGTGAGGCGTGAGGGTGGATATATGTGCCGTCGGCGGGTCCCTGGGGATTGGTGCGAGGTGGAGATGCTCTCTAAGCTCTGCGCATGCTAAGTTCGAAGAAGGGATGGTGGTGCCTGCCAGACGGGGAACGCATCAAACAAAACGGGGAGCAAGGGCGAGCGGCGGGCGTATTGCGGAATGTTGAGGGCGGGCTCAGGAGCACGGTGGAGAAGAACGGCTGCGTGTGTGGGGTGTGCCGCAGGCGGTGGCAGCGGAAGAGGCGTGAGGGCGGCGCAACGAGAGCAGCGCTGTCGTGAGCTCGTGAGCGTTGGTGGGAGAGATGATGGATTCCCCAGATCTGCGCACTAAGCGTTTCGAGACCAGCTAAGATCGCTAGCTTCCGCGTCTTGGGGGGCGCCGCGCTTCTGCAAAACTCCGCTTGTCAGGCTGATTCAAGGTACGCTTGCCGCAGGGCCGCGCCGGCGTCGCTATGTCGTTGAAGAGCGGGAAGACGCTGTGCTGGCCTCTTCTGCGCCGGCTTCGAATCCTGAGGCGGTCGCGTGCGCCAAGCAGGAGTTGCTAGGCGGCGACGATCAAGGAGCAGAAAGGTGAGACAAGCCCTCGCAGTACAGGAGTCTTGATTATGTACGTCGACTATGCGTTTCACCAGGTGCCATGCGCCGGGACCTTGCCTGTCTGCTCCAGCATTCGCGAGCCGCCAGCTGCGATCGAGACCGCTTCTCGAAGACCGGACCTGGCATGTTTGCCTCACCGTGCCTGAGCCAACCCACGCCCTCCCCTGGGCGGTTTAGCACACCTCCAACGTCCTCAACAGACGGTGGCTGCCTTGGGTCGCCTTGCAAAACCCTGCTGGTAGACCAATTGGGCGACTGACACCTTCGAATAACACCAATTCAGCCATCGCCTCCGTCTGCGGAGGAAAAGATGGCGCCGGAGCAACCCAGGGTACTACCGTCTCGGGGGCCGTCGCTTTGGGAAGGCCGTGACCGGCAGCTTTTATGATTTTATGTAAACCAGAAACTGCTGCATCGGGCATCTCCAGCGACAGACTGATGAGCAGGACACATCCATATACCCAAAGAGATGGCCAGCCTCGCTTTGTTTTTCTGGTGCTGCGTTGGCGCGCAAAGCACTCCGCCGGTCTGGCGCACTCTCATTCTTCGGAGAAGGTTGGCAGCCATCCGGAAAACTCTCCGCTCGCCCAGGAACATCGATATTCAAGTCGTCGTGCATTTGCGCTTTGCTTCTGGTGGATCACACGTGCAGCACGCTACCAAGACACTTGTCCTGCAGTGTTGATGATCCGACGTCTATATCCACCTGCAGATGCTGGAGTACCTGAAAATGTTGTTGTTCAGCACTACGGTTCAACGCTGAGCAAGCTTCACAGAGCTTCGCGTCGCACGTTACGAAGGCCAGACTTGGCTCTGGAACAGATGGCATCCGTCGAAGTTTGCTCGGGTGCAGCGTTGCGGTGTTTCATGCATGCATTACTGAGAGTGGACACTGGAGGATGAAAAAAAGCGATGCACAACAGTCGACGATGGAGACGACGTAGTTGGAGCGGAGCCATTGGACATCAGACATGTTGCTCCACTGTGCCAGGAATAGAGCACTCGGAGAAAATCGCACGCTGCCGGGATGAGGCGCAGGCTCCGGGTGGTGTTCGTGATACGGACTTTCCAAGGCTTACTGCTCAGTGCTGTCCGCTCCGTCTGTGAGAGTCGCACGCAAGCCGACCCACTGCACTGAGGGATCATGCTGTCCGGGTACTGGAGTAGCCGTAGCGACCGCACGTTCGCAGTTCGTCTCAGGCCTCGACCTGTCAGTGCCACTGACATTGCCAGACACGTCACGTCTCGTCAAGGCAGTCAAGGCAGCCAAATTACCTCAGGGTTAGGAAGCAATGCCGACGTAGAATGCTGCGATGGACACATTTATCTATTTGGGGTCCGGCCAGCGAGTCGTGTCGACAGCTGCCGAAGCACGCGATGTCCACTCTCCAATCCGCCTAATCCACACCCCAGCATCCCTCACCCTCACCCCGGTCGCTGCCTCCCCCTGCCGTGCAGGTCAAACGGTCGTGGCTGCCCGCTCCAGAGCCAGTCGCTTCCCGCGCGCACGTCTGTCCAGGCTTTCTCGCCCAGCGACGTCACCCAGAGCGCCCGGCGCGTACTGCTGTGGACAGGAGAATCGATGGCTCGCTGTGAAGCGCTCGCAAGTTTGTTATTGAATGCAGCGATTCGGGAATAGCGCTGGCGTCAAAGTGCGAAAACGGCGGGTCGTGATTTCCGATTGGGCGCGGGGCCTAACCTTGGAAGGAGCGAACTCATTTATCACCGGGGGCCCGAGCGCTTCGCGTGCCTGTTCCTGTCGGTCAGCAAAAAAGGCTTCGTCCCCCTTCTTCTCCGTCCTTGCTGCTCCTCCAACAACACTCGGCCCATCCTCTTCACCCTCCTTGCCGCAGTATCGCTTCACTCTTTCAGCGATACTTGCATCCGTTCATTCGGCCTGCAAACGACATTCCCTACCGTCCTTCGGCCCCATACAAGGTGCGTGCTGGCCCTAAACACCGCATTCCGCCAAGACACCCGTCTGTAAACCACAACAAAGCCGCACCACTCAACAATATTGCGATCCGGCATACTGATAACGGGAACAGCTAATACTCTCCTTAATTGCTATTGCTACCACTATCTGCGCCATACTCAAACCCAATCTCACGACCATCTGACGAACCACGTAAACATACCAAGTGCACCATGAACTCAATCAGCTTTATCGTTGCGCGCGATGACGACAACTCGGGCCAATTGGACACCCTTCAGACCACTCTTTTGATAGCGCTCCTCACGCTATTCGTTCTGGCCGTCGTGCTGGTCGGCTCACTATTCTTCCTCCGAAGAGCCCGCCGTGCAAGGAAAGCCGCAGAGGCACAGCTTCCGTTGTATGAGAAGAGGCAGTCAAATCACCGCCGCCTTACAATCCAGGCTACCCGCGAATCGGTTGTCGTCTACCAAGAGAAGAGAGATCTATTGGCCAACTCCGACAGCCCGCCCGCGAGCCCTGTTCCTGAGATTCGCATCACATTCCCCGACGAGGTCGACGCGGCTGGCAAACGGCAATCGGGCCGTGTGGTTGTTGTACGGGTTGGAGAGCACAGCGTTGGTATGGAGCCTCTTCAAGAGGACTTGCCGCCCTACGAGCGCGACGGCGGCCGCTTCGATTCGCTTGACCTTGACCGCATCGGCGGATTGAAGGAGAAGGACGACAAGTACTACTCGTAAACTCCACCAGTGTACGCCAACCCTGCCCGCTATCAATCGCGCAGCCGCTGATGGTTGATCACACCCAAACACTGCCACTTGGCTACGACCTACTTTGTTTTTGATGACGGCTTCATAGCGCTGCTTATCATTTTGGATACCCTTCTTCTAGCCCGTCCCGTTATTACACATGTGTTGTATGACGGTTCGAGCTCGCCATGCGGCTCATTGTACATTTCTTGGAGATGGATGACTCTATATCCGACATTGCAACAATGTTCAAGTCGCCTCTCCACCGAGGTTATGTCCTCTTATATAGCTCTATTTTCTAATGTATGATAGGCCCTATGCGTGTGCCGTTGAGCACCTCGGGAGTATATACAATCCATTTGACAAGACACAACCATGTTTCCTGAGTTGCGAGTTCCAGCGTGACGCTCCATCACAACAAGAAGCACTTGTTACTGACCGCCCATCCGCCATTGAACAATCTGCGAGCTCGGAACGAGACCCTGGCAGCTTGAGGGTCGCGTTGCGATATTCGACCGTGCAGTACGGCTCGCAGAGGAGAGAAACGGCTCGTGCCTACCCACTCAACCAGCAGCTCGTGAGTCGCAAGTACACAGAGGCCGAAGGCATGATTCCGATTGATCTCTCGGTGGAGGCTCTCTGATCCGACATGAAGGTCGACTGCCAGCGCACAACGGCTGGCAAGTAACATGTATTATAAGGTCCACAAGGATGAGTCACTCTAGAATGACTGTCCAAAGTTGCAACCTCATATTAAATGACAAGTTCACTTGTTTTCAGGCAATCTTCTCGGATATTCCGACCGAGACCTTCGACCTAGTTGCGTGACACGCACAATAGCGGCAGGATGAGGCGGTGCTCCAACGTTCAAGGTTGCGAGAACACGACACAGCAGCTCAGCCCATGAATCTCCTCCACACCCCCCTTCAGGCGCCAGCGTGCCGCTCGCCCAACTTTCCTTTCCCGTCATCAACTGTTCGACAATCGAGGTCGCCAGTAGTCATCGTGGTGCAAGCATTTTAATCGTGCATTTGACAATACCGTCTCCCAGACCAACTACCTATCGAATACCTTACCATCTGTGCTACAAAGCGCAATCTGATATAGTGAGCGTTCCGGCTCTAACTACCTACTTGGTACAGCAAACCGCAGAATGATGGAAATCCTCTCAAAATCACGGCAGCCTAACTAGCTCGATAACGACACTGCCGCCATACCAGTCATGTCTGATGGCATTGCTGGGATGTCGAACAAGAGGTCGCGCGCGTGCTTAGCCTCAATCAAGGAGAGCACCAGGAGTCTTCTCGGAATTCTCGGTGCGACTCTAGAAAATGCCAATGCTCTACGTGCTGTTACCTACATGCGCGCCAGGTGCCTGTCGAGGATACGGCCGCATTGTCCATTGACTCTGCAGGTGATATTTTCCAGTCCACTTCCGACTCAGATAGCACCTCGGCCAGTTGAGGATATAACGTTCCCGATGGAAACACTGGTCGGAAACGTTTTATTAAGCATGCTAAGCTCATTGCCAAGTGCTCGTGGCGGATGTGTCTCTTGTAACATCATCTCCAAGTCATGAGCGCAGTTTGTCCGGGCTGTGAAGCCCAACACTCGTTTTCCTGGTTGCATTTGTCGAAGGGGCTGTCGGTCGTCGTATGATGGACTAATGGAGCACAGGGAGTCACAGAGAGTGTCGGGGGCATATGATCGTATCGGACTGGTGACTGCCCGGGCGCCGAAGATGTTCACTCAGCACAGCCAACTTGACTTGAAAATTGATCAAGATCGCTTGACTCTGATTCTGATGTTCCTCGATGTAGGAAGCTTGAGTATCTTCCACGTACTTCTCAGTCCACTACCCATAATCTCACCTCCCACAGATCCTCTTCTCTAGATATCTCAGCGGCACATACAACCCCGCGCTCAGGACCAACGCGACCTCAAAGCCTAAGTCACCCGTCCGCTCTGCAATCGGTCCCGTAAACCATATCTGATACATGCACGGCACCACCAGGCCCAGACACCCTATGCTCGCGCCCGCAGCCGCCCAACCCATCGGCAGCTTCGATCCATCATCCCACAACGCCTCTTCCTCTGTATATGCATCAAAGTTGCGCGTGCGGAACCATACATGATCCGTGACCACAACACCAATGAAAGCAGCCGCCCAGTATCCGATCAATCCCAAGAAATTCTCAAGATTGGTGAAAAATGAAGACGCTGCTTTGATGGCGATGCCGATTACAATGGCGGTGATGACGATCGAGAAGATGATGCGTTGGATTCGAAACAACCATGGAAGCAGCATCTGGAAGTTAAGCGTGATGGAGTACATCGTCGCGCTGAGGTTGCCGACCATGCTGAAGGCGAGGACGACGGTGACGAAGCGGCCGAAGCCCCCGGCGGGATGCAGCATCGCAGCTAGAACACCGCTCGCGGCATTAGTCTCGTAGCCTTGCTGCCAGGAGGCGACGTTTGGCGTGGCACCGCCGATTGCGGCGCCGAGGACCATGAGTAGGATAGTCGGGAGTGCAAGGCCCACGTATGTGTAGAGCGCGATGCGGAACGATGGCGCTTTGGGGTGCATGTATGTCGAGAAGTCGCTTGCGAGGGCTGCCCAGGGTAGCATGAAACTCGCAACCAGGCCACCGAAACTTAGGACCTGCTGCACAGTGGCGGGCTCGACGGTACTTTGATTCTGCAGATACTTGCCTCCGCATCCGGTGGCGATGACGATGGCGATCAATGCAGGGACCCACGCATACTTTTCGTATATGTGGAGGATCTTGAAGCCGCAGAAAGAGACCAGTAGCGATAGTAGAGCGATGATGACAATTCCGACGGTGGCATTGATGGTGGTGCCGTCACTGACGGCGGATAGGGCCTGTCCGCCGATGATGGAATCCACAATGGAGAAGCCCGTAAGTGTGGCGAGGTTAAGCAGAATAAAGAGTGATACGAAGTATTTTCTGGACAGCGTTAGTGTACAACACTGCATTAAATAGAGTGTCCATACCCGTATACAAATCGTGCCTGGATGAGCTGGCGCATGCCGGTTCTTGGGCCCCATGTGCACATGTATGCTACAGGAATAGTAGATACGAGTGTGAAGAAGAGGATTATGAGGGATGCGTCTCGAAGACCCAGACCGAAGCTCAGGGTGCCAACCATCCCCGTCGTGATACTACGATGCTATTAGCTTTCTTCTCTGGACAAGTCTACGAAACAAAAAAGGGCACAAGCATTGGGACAGGGCAAAGAGAAGAGCCCATGCTTTGGGATAGTGCAAAGAACACAGTACAAGAGGTTGGTATGAGGAAGACTTACGGCAGTAGATTGCAACTCATACTGAACCACAAAGTGAAGATGTTGAAATACTGCGTGACCGTCCTCTTCTCATATGGCACCGGCTGGCATCCTCTCAACTCGACGCCCGCACGCTTCTCCAGAACCTCCAATATGCTCAACAAGCTGCTTGTTCTTGACTCATTTCCAGATGCATAGACACTCGCGCCTTCCTTCTCTCCATGCTTCTCGCGCGCAACTTCTTCTCGCGGAATAGAGACAACGCTTTCAACGTCCGCATCGGTAGGCGCCATGTCGAGCGAGGCGCGGGAATTGACAGCAGCAAGGTGGTCACAGAAGTTGTTCACTTATATGGAATATTAAGATGCCTTATTGCTACACGCAGCCTTTGAGATATAACCCGATCGCATGACTCCTCGCCTCCCGAACGCTTACTTAACACACGATGGCGTTCTCGACCCGCCTTCACTATCCGCTGTTCGTGAAAAATTCCTGCTGCAATGGGCGGGAGCTAACCATGAGCGGTCTAGCTCATGGCGCTTAGAAGAATCTCTTTGCGCGACCCAACACGAAGCGCTGCAAGACCACCAACGCGGTAAAAAACGACCTGTTTTGATTCAGATATTGTGTACCGGTCCGATAGCGCAGCGTTGTGCTTCTGTCTAACCCTGCGGTTGCGTTATGCAGTCTCTCGCTGTGAACAAAAGAAGTCGGGGAAGCGGAAATGAGACATCTCGTATACGCCCTACAACATGATCAATCGCTCTTCACGCCCAGCGCGGTGTAAACCTAGTTGCAAAGTCAGTCTCCAGGCGGAACTCACTCCATAGTGGGAATGTCGCCAGCGACGGTGGTATCGCCCAAACACATCTGCCTGTTGCCTGAACAAACTATTCTGGCATCGCAAGTGTTGACACAACATGATTCATTAGGAGACTTACGTACCGATGCGAGACAGAATGCGCTCAACTCCTATATCGCAGCGCTGGTCCAATCAACCGCGCTCAAGCGAACAAATGTGCGCTTATGCGCAACTGGCGTCTTTGGTATTGTCAAAGCTTTTGCTACAACGATCTTTATGACATGGGGAATCGATCGTCTCGGGCGTAGGTAGTCGCGATCGATCGCTTTCGTTGGTGGCATTATAGCCATGTCTCACATCGGAGAATACACTAGCCCCTCCTTTGAGTCTGCAGCTAAGAAGGACGGCGGCGCATCCATAGCCCTCGTCATGACCTATGTCTTCGCTGTCTTGGACGGCATTCCTCGAATATTTTTGTAAGTGAGTTATTTCCCGTCATCGTGGGAATTTGACCATAATTAAATATATGTGTAGAGGTTTATCCCGCAGCTCTGCTATATGCCTAGTTTTCACTACCTGTACCCACTGACTAGACCAGTCCATGATCGTGTACACAACGCCTTACCTGATGGCAAACATTGCCCACGGAATCTTCTTCTTCTTTGGTGCCTCACTAATCAATGGCAGTCTATCCTTGTAACTCTTGGCGCCGAAACGAAAGGGTTATCGCTGGAAGAGACGTCCATTCTCAATGTAAAGTCCTAGTTTCACGGTCAACAAGACCCGCGAAGCAAATAAGATTGTCCCCGGGCAAGAGAACGCAGAAATCGTCGCAAGCAACGAGAAGGAATACACTGTACTAACTGAAAACAGGGTCTGAAAACGTAATTCTGTAGCGCAATAGCTCGGCTCTATTCCGCGACGACATCAATACAGTCTTATCGGTCTGCAAGTCTGGATGATCGAGTAGAATCAGCTGACAATGTACTTATCTTTACCTTTGAGTTGTATCCAGACTTTAGGTCCTTTTCGTGTGGGTGCTGTGCCTGGGTGCCTTTCACACCGTCCGCGCTTCGTTCCTGAAAGCCGCCCTTGACAGCACACTGGTGCCAAGTCCTTGAAGTCCTAGCTATCATTCTAAGTATAAAATTTGATACAGGCCGGTCCGGTCGTCTAATAGAAGATGACTTACGCTACTAGTGAGTAAATTAGCCCGCTGGTTCTTGTAGACAACTACAATGAGCTACCCAATTTGGCTAGCAGCACCCCATGTTGCCGCCATTGTGGGTCCCCTTCACAAGCTTCCCCTTTTCTTGGATGCACTTGTCCGCAAATCGAATCTTGTTCGCAAAGCGCGGACAACGCAAAGCGCACGATTCTGAATGAGTCGATGGCAGTTTGACGTTCGCCCCCATCTCGACCTATAACGGGGCCTACAGACAGCACGCCCGTGGACAAATGGATATGGAAAACCACAGTACTTATAGCCTGAAATGCGAAGAAATCTCCTGAAGGAGAATTTGCCCGCCAACGCCAGCCTCAACGAGCAATTAAAAAAGGCCACAGAATGCAGCTTCCGATTGGGTGCTTTTTTGGCGGTGCAGCACGTGGAGAAAGAGCCTCGATTTTGGATAACATTGGACAGTCTGTTAGGTAAATGCAGGATTTAATTGGTCTGCTCGCAACTTCATACCTAATTGTTCTCGAAGGATTAGTAGAAGGTAAGCACTAAGACTTGCGCAGGGACATGGTATGATAAGATGGGCTGTGCTATAGTCTGTACTCCGGTCTTTCAAAGTAAGGCGATCAACCACCTATTCATGAGGTTTCAGTCAGCTTACTGTGGTACTGTTAGGCAACCATGAAGCCTCGCCTTCCTCAATTCCCGAAATCTCCTTGCATTCTTTCTTCTCGTTGTGTGCATATCATCTAAGCCCAAACCACTCCATTACTTCCATCTTTTGTTATCATGTTGGGTCGAAGCAACATAGCAGCGAACAAGCGCTTCCTCAAGATTTCGGCCGTGGGCGTTTTCGTCTTCTCCGTCGCCTTCTATATATTTCCAGTACCTACGCTCCCTTTCACGTCCTCGAACAACACTTCAATCAACCTCAAAGATATATCATTAGCGTCCGAACAGTCAATCCTCGAGCCCAGCGAACGCGATGCAGTCTGCTCCTCACACGGAGTTCGTCCCTACCACCCAACACAACACAACTCGCATAAACATGGCCGACGAAAAGTTTACGATCTCTTCATGCTCAATACTGAGCTTGACTGGCTAGAAATTCGACTGCACGAGCTGGCCTCACAAGTCGACTACTTTGTCATCCTTGAGTCGCCCATCACCTTCACAGGGCTCCCGAAAAAAATGTACTACGAGGAGAACAAGCACATGTTTCAAGAATTTGAGGATAAGATCATTCACCATGTGCTGGAACCGCCGCCAGAAGGACATCCAGGTCACATCGAAGGAGTAACGCTGGTGCCTGGGTCGCCTGAATACGAGGCACATGCATGGACCATGGAGCGGTTCCAGCGGAACGCTATGTTTTCGCAAGTGTTGCCCTTTTTGACCAAGGACGCCGCACCAAACGAGGAAGATGTCATTATCGTCTCAGACATCGACGAAATCCCTCGGCCGGCGACGGTGCAACTCCTCCGTGAGTGCCAATTCGGTCGCATTACGACCTTGCGCAGCAGATTCTACTACTACAGCTTCCAGTGGCTCCACCGAGGACAGGAGTGGGCCCACCCCCAGGCAACAACGTACCATGGTGAAAAGGGGACCATCCTCCCCGCTAGTCTTCGCGAGCTTGATGGCTCCCTAGCGGCGGTCCCTGACTCGGACAAGAAAACCATCTACAATAGCGCCTGGCACTGCTCGTCCTGCTTCTCAACCTTAGCCGAGATGCTCCTCAAGATGAAGAGCTTTAGCCACACCAATCTTAATGCAGAGAAATTCAGAAGTAAAGAGAGGATCGTGGAGCATATCAGAAATGGCAAGGACTTGTGGGATCGGTGGTTCCAGTGGTACGCACGGGTTGACAAGAACCAGGACCTTCCTGAGTACCTAAAGCAAGAGGTGGAAAAGGGCAGGTTTCTATATATGATCGATCGGGATGGTGAGAACGCGGGGTTCGAAGACTACACACGCGATGAGGTCTAGAGAATGCCTTCACGAAATTGATGACGATGTAAGATACTTGATGTAAACTACTTAGACAGATCGAGCACTTTTAGACCTCTCGACAAGACACTATCGCAACCCCAGCCAGGAGTAATCCCTCGCTTCGAAGACTAAAGCACACACGGATAACTTGCGCAGCGTTTTTTTTTCTTCTTTTTTTTTCCTTGCGATGCAGCCAACGAAAACGGTTCTGAAGATACTCCGATAGATGAGCGATGTGTAGTAGCGATGGGGCATGTTTGCCTCTCAAGACGCGAAAATAAGATCGTGCATAGATAATACAACAGAGTTGCAAAACGCAGTAACGCAGACTACCGATGTTTACGCTAAAATAGAGTGCTATACAGATGTAACGTAGAGATCAGGGCATGAATCTAAGCGGATAGTGCTTGGTGTTGTGGACCTCATGTGGATCGGTACGGCCGTAGATATAGGTGGTGCGCGATCTCCTGATCTGCCGATCACCTAGACAATCAGTTGCCGCAATAGTCTGTAGCGGGGTGGGCATTCAATCCACGACAAATTGCCAGCTGGGCTACGAAGGCGAAGATACCTATGGTAGTTGCTATAGAATATGGAGGTCATATCTTGTTACGCCATGCGCACGCAAGGAACTTCGGGCCGACCCAGACTACCCTTTGCAGTCGGACGACACAGAACGTGATCGATGTAGCCGATTGCGGAAGATACGACGCGGCTGCCTGCCAGGTGTTGCATTTGTCGGATCGGATGTCGAGAATGCAATATGTGTTATGATTCTTGGCCGTCCCGCACTCTCTCCCCACACCAAGAAAGTGTGTTCGGTCTCTCAACCAATTCACTTCACGGGCCCGAAAGTGTGGCTTATCGATCACCATAGCTGTGCTGTTCGGACCGTCGGCCACCTGGATGGGGGATGTTCGAGGCACCACCCGCGGACAACGTGTCCATACTCAGAGATCGTTGACAATATCGTCAATCATCACGAACCAAGCGTCGAACTGCATAAGCCACGATGCGCAGTCGATTCCCCACCCTATGAAGGTCGATCCAGGCACTTAATGAGCAGCAACTTGCCTCAGACACTTGCGGACGTAAACCAGAGAGGCCGTAGCCGCATACACATGGAATATGTTGAAGCCGAGTTGACTCTTTCAAGCAAGGTGCCACAACCCTGAGGTAATCCCAATGTGATCGTGGCCCGTGTTCCTGCCTCATTCACATTCTTTAGGCTTGCCTGGTCACACAATGTCGACCCCGCTTTACAGCCCAGTCTCTTCGTTTGCGGGACCCGCTGACGCTTCTATCTCTACACTTCAAATGTAGCTCACTTACCGCAATCCATCTTTTACCTATAGGCGATAATGGGTAATGAGCACACGGAGTACAGTGGTGACATCGATGTGCCCGTCAATGCTATTCAGATTATCAACCCGCAAGTAGTATCCAGTAGGTCAAGATCATCTGTGTCTAGGGTATATCTAGACTAACAATTACTGCAGAGCTACCAGATGGCATCATTATAAAAAATATCGCTGCACATGGAGCAAGCTTTTGGACTCGAACCGCTCGTTTGGATGCTGAACTTGATGGCGAGAAGAAACAATACTTTCTGAAGACATCTTTCAGAGATCGAGGCAGAGGCATGATGTCAGGAGAGTTCGCATCAATGTCGCTGATCTACGCAGCAAAGCCCGATCTTATACCGAAGGTACGGGTGTTTTCGAGATCCCGCAGCTTAGGCTAATAACGTCTCTTACTCGCCAGCCGATCGCATGGGGTACCTATTCAACGATACCCGACATACACTTTTTCCTCTGCCACTTCCACGATATCACTGATGAGCTGCCCGACTTGCATACTTTCCCGGCCATGCTCGCCGAACTCCATCGCGCGGGGACGTCACTGGACGGTCGCTTCGGGTTTGCCTACACTACATACCATGGCAACACACTCATCAAGCATGGATGGTCCAACACATGGGAGGGCTACTTTACGAGAACTACCCGGGAACTGTTACGATTAGAGCAAGAAGCTCAGGGACTCCACCAACAACTCATAGAGTTGACCGGACCCTTCTTGGAGAAAGTAGTTCCCCGTCTACTTCGTCCACTAGAGACTGGCGGTCGTACCATCAAGCCCTGCCTTATCCATGGCGATCTATGGTTCGGCAATGCCAGTATGGATCGTGATTCCGAGTTGCCAATCATCTTCGATGCTGCATCTTTCTACGCGCATAATGAGTGTAAGAATCCAAGAATGCTACCATTGCATTGCACTTATCAATTACTAGACGACCTTGGGGTTTGGCGAGCAACATGGAACAAGATTGGCAAGCCTTACATCACGGAATACCACAGAAGTTTTCCGGTTTCGCCCCCCGAGGAGGATCACGATGACCGTAACGCGCTTTATGCTACGTAAGTCAGCACATGACCTATGTCAATACTGTTCGCTACATACAGCATCTAAGTTAAGGTTGGAAGCAGACGTGTGAATGTGCTTGATTCAATCCTGTATAAAAGCGATCCTAGATATAGAGAGAAGTGAGTCGGTAAGACAATAACACGGCAGGTGCTAATTACGTCGCAGACTTATTGTGGAGATGAAGAAACTTGTGGACAAGTTTCCCGGTGACTACGAGGCATGGGAAGATGCAAGGAACTCGAAGGCTTAGGCGAGGGGTCGTACGGTGCAATCGCATCATGATAGGGTGAACTCATGAACGATCCGGACTGCATTGCTGCTAGCTGTACATATGCAGATTACAGATGGAAGTAAGCATCTTACAACAATCCTTTAGTGCTGGCGGCCTTGTTCCCTTTCCTTGCACTTTGGCTACGGCCTGCCGTGCAGCGACAGCCAAGGATTTGAAAGCCGCTTTTGTCCGGTGGTGGTCGTCCTCACCCTTCACAACGTCCGCATGTAAAGTGACTCCCGCCAATCGAGTGGAACTTTGAAGTATGTGTGGGATTTTTGAGACTGTGAACATCGATGGGTGCCTCGCAGATAATCACATTTTGTTGCCTAGACACAATCCATCCGTGCTCACCACGGGCGCCCAATCCCTTTCATCTTTCTCTCATTGCTTACTTCAAGGAATACACACCGGTTCCTTGAATGGCACCAGCATCCTATAGAAGTTAATGACAGTATTCGTAGTTCACGACCAGCTTACGTGCACCTACTAGCATCTCCTGGGGTACCTGGGATGTCCACACGTATTTGACATCCTGTGCATAATCGCCATACCAGAGTTTTCCGCTCGTCCGTTTCGTGATATCGTCTATCACAGCCGTTGCATAGTCCGCAGTAGGCATTCTGGTGATCCCATCTTCTCCACGAGCCCGGGCTGCAATTGTACCTTCGATGCGCTTGTACAAAGAGTTTTCTGGTAGCGTGAAATCGTCGAAGTACGTTTGGCCCTTGGAGATTACCGCCCCAGTCACTATCATCTTAACACTCACACCAAAAGGCTGTACCTCATGGCGTAGAGTGTCCGCAATGATTTCGATTGACCTCTTCGAAGCTGAATAGGTTCCTAGAACTCTTTAGCATATATGTCTTATCTACTTGCATGTGATTAACTCCTCAAATGCTCATGATGACTTACCCATCCAAGGAGTGTTACCGTAGCCTGCTATAGATGTGACGAACACAAAGCTACCTTTGGCTTGGATTACCATTGGTGAAAATGCCTGAGTAACTGCTAGTGGACCCCAAACGTTAGTGTTGAAGAGGTCTTTGGTCTCCTGGATGTTTTCGTCCAGAATTGGCCTGAAGTGGTTGTGCCCAGCATTATTGATAAGATAGTCGAGCGTCCCTCCAGTCGCCTTTGCCACGGCATCGACCGCCTCCCTCACTTGTTCCGAGTCGGTGATGTCAAGGGTCAATAAGGTGACATTCCCGAGGTCCTTGAGCTCCGACATCTTGGCAGTATTTCGAGCAGTCGCAAAAACCTGGAAACCTCGCTGCCGGAAGGTGAGCGCAAGGGCTGACCCGATTCCGCCATCGCTGCAGCCAGTGATTAGGACGCTTCCCGAAGGCATCGCGGTCAAGTCAAGCGAAGCTGCTTGAGAAATAGACTGAAGTATAAATCCTACAGAAGGTGTGGACTAGATGCAAGAGAGAAATTGGATGAGAGTACAAAACAACTTCGAAAGATGTGTTGGTCGCGCTTAACCTAGATAAAAATCCGCGCGGCCACGTGTCCGAAACACATGCTATGCCCCAGAGCTAGTGTACGGTTCAATGATGCTCCTTGGCACATTGTATTGAAGTTGACGATATCTGGAAATTCAATTGCGGCGCGAACTATTCGTGCGAATCGTATGGCACCTGCAACTGGCCCCGGGGCCCAACAGTCCGGTTCGGCATGCCCTTGCCTCATCGAACCATGCAGGTAAACGCGAAAAATAATATCGAGCTGGCGTGGCAATATGCTTGTCAGCATGGCTACGATTTGATAGAATTCTGGCCTCGGTTAAGTCTTTCAAATCTGGCGTACTTGATCATCTCCGCCGCAGCTCTATCGTCTTACTTAAGAAGGCGTTATTGAGGCTCCACGTTACCGCGCTATCAACTAGATGGTCTCTGAACTAACCACCAATAGTAGAAGAAGAGTGAAATCACGTCCGGAAACCCTCCCGCCACCCGAGAGCGTTTTTCCAAACCTTTAAAAATCCCCGCTTGGGTGGTCCCATTCATTATGGGCGCTTTCATCAAGGTTCCCATGTACGTCTTCGCTGGTTTAAGGTTTTATATGAAGCTTCTCGTCCGAAAGAAGATCGCCGCGGACGACTGTAAGGCAATTACAATTTCGTTGGCTTCAGCGAAAAGTAAGATCATCTACGAACCACGCTGGTCGCAATTGTGAGAACCATATAAGTTTCGACTCCGGTGTCGCTAACTCGCGAATAGCTTAGTTCTACTAGGTACTATATAATCTGCGTTCATGGTAAGTTTTTTTGATCAGTCTAAGACCATCACTTGTATCATGTAGCTGTCACTGTTGGAAAATATGCGACCCATATGTGGGACATCGCTGCAGTCCATGCAATGAGCAACATATTCCTTGTCGTGAGTTCATGCTCCAACAAATATAAAGCTTGCTCACAAAACAAGATCGAGTGTTGTCACTAACTGGCCTATAGGACTCGTCCACGCATTGGAAAATATCTTATTCTTTCTCATATATAACCAACTTTCCAAGCCTCCGAGATAAGTACAGTGAGCCTATTAACTTAGCTTGTTTCTCAAGAGGGGATTTTGCTCCGGACTCATCGCGGCAATGTTCTATTCCACAGCTCCACATTTGGGTGAAGCCTGGACAGTGGCATCGATGCATCTGCGAGCAAAAAGAGTCCTCGGTATGGTTTTACCGATTGCTAGTGGAAGCCTTTCCCTCAACCTCTGTATCGTAATCATCCCGATTATTACTACATTGGGGTTGCAGCTCACAATGACGCGGAGGTGGCGCGTGCTGGTGCTCTCTGTCACAGGGACTATGTTGTTATACTCTCGCAACGGAATCAAGCACACGAGCTGATGATTTGAGTAGGAATGCATAGCTTCCACACATCCAGTCATGTAATGCCAATCTCTACGCACATACGAATCACTGGACATACAGGGTGTATCCCACATCGCTTATCTGCTTAGTGGAAATATGCATCGGAGTCATCTGCAGCTGTATGCCTTCCACGGCGGGGTTAGTGGAACGCTTGACTGATGGAGACAGTTTCACAACGTCGGGCGTGCGGTTACTCAGTTACGGACGTAAGCGCACGGGCTTCCGAAAAAGTAACTCTTCTCTATCATCCAGCGGGGATGGGTCATCAAGGTTCCAAGAGTCCAGGTACCCGAGACATATCACAGCGAAGACGTACATCAATACTGAGAACGAGACCAGTCAACTGGTAGCACGAAATTGATGAGTCCGATGATCACTTTGCTAGCAACGGTCGCTTTGGAGACGATCATGTACGGTCTTAGCAGCTGCACCTTCATACCTCCTGCGGTCGAAAGCTGTTCGGTCACGTTACTGAGCAGCCAATCAGGGGGCTAATTCGAGCTCTATGGGCGTCTTCTGATTACCCAGGTGGTGTGCTCAACACGTGACTGATTAGCATTAGGCCGCCCTAAGGTATACTTGCGATGTCGCTCGGTAATAATATTGTGGCGATTCCCCGTATCGACAAACGGCAATCAATCTGATCTAAAGGGGTGCACAGCTGGCTGTGACGTCGGAGCCGCCTCGGACCATGAGTTCGCGCATAGGGCTCGAAGTAGCAAATAATAAAAGCTTAGAGGTGATCAGCGGCAAGGATAATGATGGACGCTTATCAAAAGCTGTTGAAAGCGCCTTTCCTTCTGCGCCACCATAACGGCTTACTCCAATAACATTCCATGTCGATACAGGAACTCAGGGTTATAACGAACAAGTTAGAACACCCAAAATGATTGAGAAGCAGGTCTCATGGTATGTTTCCGACAATGTGAGTTTGCTTTGCGGCTCGTCCGCCTGGGATTGTCACTACCACACAAAACGAGATCCTCGAGAGGGAAGGTAAGTATAATCTGGCTGCAGAACAAGTAAGGCAGGATTTTGCGAACCCTGGCACGTCACTTGGGTGATTCATGCGTGTAAGCCGGACGTTAGCGGGAGGCTATCGCCTGTGGGGAACAGTGAACTCAGTGCCGCGCACGGGCCGCGATCCCATACATCTCGCCTCCTCCTCGCAATTCCTGTTTCCCGAACTTCTCAAAGTGCCATCCGACAACCCACTCTCCTTCGCAGTACTGCATACCTTCATCATTTCAGCGCATGGTCTGTTCTTCGCAAAATCCCCGACGCAGAGGGGGAAATCTTACACTACGTCCTAGCATGGTGCCGTGGCTGACACACTCGTATATGCAACAGAGCTTCTAATCAAGCGGACCTCCTGACCCCTCGCGCCGGGGTCGCTCATGCTTAGACCCAGTACGACGGATACTTTTGATCGATATCTGACATCGAGGCTCGAGGTTGCGAACTCGTATATGACTGCTGATGCGATTGGTATAGGAACCCTTCTCGCTGAGACCATTGTGATCACCTGGCATCTGGCAGACAAGCTTCGCCCAGAAGTGCTTGTATCTACGCGCTGTACTACTGCATTCGGGTAATTAACTGGCCAAGGATGCAACCACTTCCCTGACGTTTCTTATCAGACCTATGGTCCTGGATAACTACTATCGCAACATGTCTCGTACTTCACATTGAGCCCGAGGAGTTTGAAGGAGAGCAAACACAGCCACAGTCGGATCTTGAAGGTTAGGCACATAAGGCGAAGCATGTACCATGCAAGTTGTGACTGACCTGAACCCCAACGGACCATGCACTTCAGCTCTTAGGAAACCTGTATGGTATCTAGTGCCACTAAATATCGGCTTGTAGTAGATGTGAGTGCAATGCTCGATTCTGCAAGACTGAAATGCATATACTGTGCTGCAAGTCGACTATTGATCCCTGTCATGTCAATGGCTTATCGAAAGGGCCGAAGGAAGCCTTCAGTGGATGGTGTGCCCGGTGCTTATCCTCTGGCCTCATCTGATGAGCTCACAAGACTTGTGTGAATACAGTGCAGCTCGAGGTCTGAGACAAGAACCGTCGTGAATTGACACTAAGCTGCATTGCATCAGTTCTGTACTATGCAGATGATCACCAGGCTTAGCAATGGCAGCTATTGCACTTCCAAAAACGCCAATGGAGACAACATAAAAGAGACCTCAACGTCGTCTCTCCAGCTCAAAATTACCAGCCTCCAATTCTTCAGTTTCCTGATCATCTAAACACTTTGCAAGACCTCAGCAAGACATTTTCTTCCGCAAAACTACAATTCATCATGGGTCTTTCTCAAGTCGGTGAATCATACGAGAACGACGGAAACTTCTCTGAAATCAGCCTTCTTGACACCCAGAAGGGCGGTGATGTCTCACGCCTCGAGAACTTCCGCTGCAGCCACCCTGATGGTACCTTGACCAGGAGCGGAACGACTGTCAAGGCCATTGTCGGAGAAGAGCATCTCGCTCTTGACAGCAACCGGACTTTTCGCATGATCTACTCCAAGGGAAGCGGCAACCAGATCCTCTCTCGTCTGGAGATGCGCGAGTTCTACGATGAAGATGGCAGTTACATCTGCACCATCCGTAACATTGATGGCAATGACCCAGCATTTGGCACTGCCATGATCTCGACTGTCAAGCCCATTGACAACGCCATTTCCATTAACTACAAGATTGTAGTTCCGGGCCCGGTTCGCAAGCAGTACATATACTCGCCCAACACCACCACAGTCCAGGATCAAGCCAAGGGTCTCGTCGATCTTGCAAAGGTTGGCGACTTGGACACGGACACGGCGCTCGACTTTCAACTCGCTCTCGAAGGCGACAACACCGAGCCCATGGATAAACTTGCCCAATGGGCTGCCGGTGTCCGCGACCAGTACCCCTTGTGGTCCAAGAATGTCGTGTCGTACTTGCGCATGGGCGATTTCCGCGACAAGCGCATCCACAACGGCACCAACCTCACGGGCGACCACACGTTGCTGGCCTCGGAATTCGTCCCATTGAGCAACTACCGCGTGTCGCTCGTCACGTCAGGCAAAATCTTCGACCTGGCAATGGCGGGTGGTGCCCATGAGACGCATCTCCAAACGCCACTCCTCATCGACAGCAAGCCCGGTAATTACTCGCCGTTCCTCCTGGCTTACGGACACAACATCGTCTTGACCCAGCTGGGTATTGATAAGGTGCACAGTGATTACTCTGGCGTGCCAATGAAAATTGCGCCGGGCAGCAGGATGGAGAATGGAGCCAAGCCTGTGGTAGACTCGACGAACTTGAATCGTTCCCTAGCGCTCGTGTCTGCGTTTTTCTACGCGCCGGACGCGCTTCACTCGATTGTTAACACCACGCCGAAGATTTTGGCTTTTGGTGGACAGAAGAAATTCAAGGCTGTACTGCCGTCCCGCACCTAAGTGTTGGAGAGATGTCGTCATTGGTCGTGACAGTCATTACCGGTTTTGGTAGTTCGGAAATTACGATAGTAGCAGTAACGTAGGAAACTCTTGAGTTCTTGTCATGGCTGTCTTCCTTCTACGCTGAAGTCTTCGTCTCGGAAGTTGTGCCCAAAATCTATTGAATAATCGTTGTCACGAAAGTGTAGCTAGAAACGTGATGCAGTGGCCCAGAAATTAACTCAGTAGAAATGTTAGCATCTTCAGCGTCGATTGTCCCTACAAGTCCTTGATACGCAACTGGTTTGAAGGCAGGCGTGGAATTCTCTCGTCACTAATTGAACTACCTACTTCAATCAATTTGTGCGCGTTACAGGTCGCAGAGACACTATTCACATTTGCGCGTGGGCTTTTACGGTATGTAGCAGCGGCATTGTTCAAGTACGGCATGCAGCAGCAAGCAGTCCGACTGCATCACAAAGACGTTGCCGCCGGGTACGCAGCCCCCAGATATCGGTCACATAGTGCTTGCCCAGCTGCTTGGGGCTTCAATACAAATTCATCAGGTGGGGAGGAGTGTTCGATGCTGAAACTGTATCCAACGCCAAATGTCGCGGGAGACGCGATGTTCTTATTTCTATCTGTAGCAGGATAATTGAACACATAGATCTAACTTGATATTGGTAGCACCCTCATTCTCTTCGCGTAGTTCTTGTCTTTCGTCCATTCTTCTGCAACCCTTGAATAGAAAGTCTGCCCAAGTACATGCATCTTTTTGCGATCGAGCTTTTTGCTCGCCGTACGTGGGATCCATGACATCAGTATGAACATCGTAGGGATCATATACCGTGGGAGGCTGAGACCGATGCCCCTCTGTATCCTCTCGACCATTTCCTTCGCTTGCTGGTTGCTCGTGGCATCGTGAAGTGACGGGACTTGTCCGGTGACAGCAGAAGCACTCAAGGGATGATCATCGAGGTAGAGGAACGCTGTGAGAGATGGATCCGCTCGTCCATCTATCGTACCCAACAAATCGACCACTATAAAATCTTTATCAGACAAGAACTTCCGAGCTTGATGCTCGACCTCGAGTGCATCAACACGGCAGCCATCCAACTTGAGAATCGTGTCTTTCCGGCCGAGATAGGTAATAGTACCATCAGGGCTCATTCGGCCTAGATCGCCACTGCGATACATGCGGTATTGGGAACGGGTTGGATGCAGTTCACTTAGCCAGCGGGGAATGACTTTCAGAAAGCCAGCCTCAGTGCGGCGGAGAGCGGTTGAGTCGATGTATCCTCGTGAGAGATGTGGACCTTCGATAATGATCTCGCCGACTCCGCCAATAGGGACAAGTTTCTCTGGAGAGGAGGAGTCAACAATCCAGATGGCGCCGCTCGAAGGTCGACCGATTCTGGAACCTTCACGGCGATCAACCTGATCGTTGTAGGCACAGCATACAGCCACTTCACCCATACCATATTGATTGACCAGTCGAGTGGAGTGGCCAGACCATTTTTGAACAAGATCCTTTGTGAGTGCTTCGCCGCCGACACACATTATTTCGAGACCGGGAACGTCCTTGGGCTCCATCTTGATAGCGACAGTAGGCGTGAGGAAAATGATGTTGGCTTCTAGAATGCGGATCTGCGATGCAAGGTCTTCCACAGTCTTCATGGGCCCCGGAACGCAGCAAACACCACCGAGGATGAGTGGAACTAAGAACTCAAGGTTGCTGATGTCGAATGCATAATCGTCGAAATGGAGAAATCGTGTCTGTGTGCTCAGGTGGAAATTGTTCGCGTAATCCTGGATGGCCGTGGCGTAGGAAGAATGGATCTGTATGATGCCTTTCGGTGTGCCGGTGCTTCCAGATGTAAAGAGGACCAGACATGCGTTGTCAGGTCGGACATCCTTACAGACTGTTTCGTCTGTAGGTCTGGGCAGACTTCGAAGCCACGCGGAAGACAATTCCACTAGCGTTGGGACCACATGGCGGAAATTGTCCGCGAAATACGAATCTGTCAGGATGATCTCGGTTTTGGTGCGGATGATGACAGAATCGAGGTAAGCGGGAGGGTTGCTCGCATGAATGGATATATACGCCCCGCCTGCTCTCAAGATGGCCAGTCGAGCAACAGTTGCCCAAGTGGACTTCTCGAAGCAGCTTAGAACAAAGGTTTCTGGACGAACGCCAAGTGTAACAAGATGAGATGCGAGCCTCAACGAGAGGTCATCGAGCTCTGCATAAGTCATGTCACCATCCCATGAACGGATTGCCAATTGGTTTGGACGTTGTCGGCACTGATAGATGATCAAGTCGTGCAGGCATCTCTGCTTTACCGGGGAAACGGTGTTTGTAAACCCCTGAATCAATTTTCGGTCCGCCGGTGGGCAAAGATCCACGTTGTGAACTAGATCAGTTTCTGAGGCATTCGAGATTTGAGCGAAGATGTGCTGGAAGGTGTTCAGGACGCTCCTGGCCATTTCTTCATCGGTGTGCGAAAGGCGGTAATCCAACTCCAGAGAGAATCCACCATCTGGCGAATGTGTTACGACGAATTTCATGTCAATCTTAGAATTGGTCAGTGAATCTCACGCTTTTCCTTTTCTCTCGGCGTACCTCTTGTTGCAATAGCTCCAATGTAGCTGAGACTTCACATTGCTGAGAACCTTCACGGTACCAGATGGCCGTGTTACACTGATGATGCGGCGACCCTGCGTCCACCATGTGGATGTCGGAAGTCTGCTCAGCCTGCCCAAGTCGGCTAACCAGAGACCTCACTGGCTCGCTGCGCTCTATCCGCATTATGTACAGAGCTGTGACAGCCTTTGTCTGTCGTTCACCATATCCGCCGTCAACGTTCACCAGCCTATCATACCCGAAGCAAAAGACATCAGCAACCACGAAGCACTGCAAAGTCAAGACCCATGCAGCCTTTAAAGTTGCCGGCACATTCGCCAACGGTATAGAGTGTCCCGCATCGAGCAGGGCAATTTCGATTGATGTCCTTCCTACAGCATCTGGAGTTTTGCTGGAAGCCGGAAAGAGGCACTTGGAGCGGTCGAGAGGACCTGAACGATTGTCTCGATGAGTTGGGTTGGTCATGATTGCCAATGGTCAACAAGGCATAGGTAAGATGTTTTCAAAGCAAAAAAGGCATTAAGAAAAGTACAAAGGTCGTCGTACCTTGCCGAAGACGCCGAGCGGTGGACCAGCTCTCATGGCATCATGGCACGAGAAGTTACAGCATGTTGGCATGTCGGTTCAGATCCCTGTAGCGTAGATCTTGCACATTTCCCTTGAGAGGATTGATCGCAAAGGGGTTGTTAGCACAAATCAGTCACTTGTGACGACGACTGCCTGTTACAGGAGGAGTCAGCACTACAAGGATCCACCAGACCCGCCTACGTACTGTAATTGGACCGGATGGTTTCGGCGAACGAAGATGTAGGAGATCGCGACTTGCTCAATTCGTTAGTTCAGCTGGAAGGAAATGAGACGGCGCTACCAGCTCGCGTATCTGAGCCGGCCCAGGCATGGGCGCAGCCGATCAATGCACGATCCTATCCTTCTTCGTGCGCCAGCGAGGCTTTCAATAACGTAAAAAGGGTTTGAAATCCTCAATGGCCTATTGCCTGCGACCATCAGAGCACGTCCTACTGCAACAGTGACTTCGCCGACAAGGCGCTGCGAACAGATAAATGTGGAGTAGTCCGCAGGAAGCGGATCGCTCGCGTGCGTAGCGCCGGGCACAAGAGGAGTATTTTAATTTACAGACACTGAACATCATTATGTAACATTACCCAGTTACTTTAAACCAGAATACTCTTGTTCGTTTTTGTGATCTACTAGTCGAATATGTGCAATGAGCCATGATACAGGATAAAGATATTCAAATTAGTCTTTCATAGTACTTTATCATGATATAGGAATGTTCTTATATTGGAGATATTGATCCTCTTTACGCTTATCTCACTTATGGATCCATTTACTGTACGCCTACTTCTCTATAGGATGAGTCTTCTCTAAGGATGCTAGCTACAGACGTGATAAAAACGTCTCGTCAATGTCATTCTGCGCTCGGTTCGCAGCCGTGATACGTGCCCCACTGAATCCTCTAGACCATGCAAAGGTGTGGAAGGCGGTAATAACGGAACACTATCAGAACAGGGAGCAAAGCTCGGGCGGGAGCGACCGTCGCATCTCCTTCCAGGCAGCCGCCAGGCAGCTGAGTGCTGTCGCTATGTCATTTGCGATCGATTGAAATTTTTCTTCCAGAACCGTCGTACCATTATCCCAATTCGCACGCGCCGATCTACTAGTAAGCGCTTTGGGCCACTTTTCGCCAGCCCCGGTACTGCGCTTACCCTGGCTCAAGCTGTGCGTACTCTACGTGCCGATCCCAGGTCGCAATCAATCACGTTGTCTATGATTTTGGATTGTGGGTGGGTGGCGAAGATATGGAGCTGCAGGTGTGATAGACCTCGTGGAAGAGGATGGAGGGGAGGACGACAAGGCACCGTCATGCACATGAAGACATCAATGGTGAAATCGCTTAAAAGAAGACCACCTAAGACCTCAAGACGGCGTAGTCTTTCCAAACTTTTTTTTTCAGCAGTAACTGTCCCCGAATGATGAGTTACATATACTATCCGATCACAGGTATTAAGGACGGCCGGGGTGCTAATGATGCTGTTCCAGTACGGCGCGAACTCAAAGAATGGACTGAAAGCAAAGACCCCAAGGATAGAAGCCAGGTCATTTTGTTCATTCTGGCCTTGAAACGTTTCCAGGCTGTACCACCTGAGTCTCGAGATTCGTACTTTCAAATCGCTGGCATTCATGGCATGCCATATACGAACTGGGATGAGCCTTCGTTGACACTTGACGAAGCAGGACAGAAAGGCTATTGTGTACATGCCAATGCTCTGTTTCCGCCATTTCATCGACCGTATCTCTTGCTATACGAACAGCGCATCCACGAAATCATGGTAAAGGAAATCATCCCTGAGCAACCGAAACATCGGCAAGCAGAATGGACTGAGCTCGCCAACACCTGGCGACTTCCACATTGGGACTGGGCAAAGAACCCACAGGTGCCAAGTTTGCTGTGTTGGCCGACGGTCACACTGACCCTAGGTAACGACCAGCCGCTGAAGATCAAGAACCCCCTCTATAGTTTCAGGATGCCCAATGATAAAAAGATGGGTGAATATGGGGTGGGTAGACTGAAGAACCCGGATGGAGAAGATTACCTGGAATTCGGCGAATGCTTTGCGACCAATCGTTGTCCTATTGGAGAGGAGGAGCGGCAACCCGATAGCGATTTCTGGCGGAATGGAGGAGCTCATCACGATGTGGCGAACAAGTTCCTAAAGGAAGCTAACTCGATTACTGGCTTCGATTACGGAACCGCGTCCGAAATGGTATATCGACTGCTGACTTACCCGTTGGACTTCGAAACATTCGGAACATTGGCCCGGGATGCCACATTGGGCTCCAATAGCGAGTCAAGCGTGGTGAACGATATGAACCTGGAGTTTATCCACAACAATGTTCACTATTGGGTTGGGGGAGACGGTGGGCATATGAGTCAGATTCCAGTTGCTGCATTCGATCCATTATTTTGGTTCCACCATTGGTAAGTTCCTCAATGCTTCCGAAAAGATATTACATTCTCAACCAAGTCGATCTAGCAACATCGATCGTCTCTTCGCGCTCTGGCAAACACTGAACCCGGACAAATGGCTCCGCGTAGACATACAGAAACCGTTCCCCTACAAAACCATAGGAATGGGCGACATCGTGACCGACAAGACTCCTATGCGACCCTTCCACAAAGATGAAACAGGTACTGTCTGGATGCCTTCTGACGCCCGTGACTGGTATAAGCTCGGATACACCTATCCTGAACTTCAGCCCTGGAATGTAAAACCAGGAGCGGATATGAGGACGGAGCTTCTCGAACAGGTGACGGAGGCCTACGGCATAAATAGGAAGCAGGCCCTTGCAATGGCTCAAAACCCACAAGATGTCCCAGGATCCGTAGAAATCAACGACAAGAATCCCGAGTGGAACAAGGATGCGGCAAGTGTCGCAATGAACGACTATGCGCTTAGCATTAAGTACTCAAAGTTTGTCTCTTCCAATGACGAATCCTTGTCACTGCGCTGACCATTTCAGGTTCGCCATGGGTGGACAGCCGTTCAACGTGGAAGTGTACCTCAAACGTGAGGGTCAAGTAGAAGAGACGTTCAGCAAGGAGGACTACGTTACCAACGTGTACAACTTCAGCCAGCCGGCCGAGCAAGACGGCCAGGAGGTCTGTTCGAACTGCGCTGAGGGGCAGGCGAACGATGTGCAAGTGACGGCCTACATACCAATATCATCATACATCATCAGCCAAATCAAGTTAAGTCAGCTGAGCAGCATGACTCCGACGACGGTAGAAAAGTTTCTCGCTGGGATGTATTACAGAATCGTTGGTCCCAGCGGTCAGATTGTCGAAGAGCGCCGATGGCGCGAAAGCCTGGGTCTCAAGGTAGGCGTGTCCCATACTCAGATGACGTACTCCGAAGACCCAACTGTGACACCGGATTTCGACGACCCCAAGCTGATACCTTCACTTGGCACTGGTAACGAAACGCCAACGGCCAGCATTCGGTAAGTTGGCCCCCTCTGCCTGAATCTCCAGTCTACCATCATCTTTGTTAACGCCACATTTGATAGCGGCGTTACCGCCATCAACTTGCCCGTGTACGGAATCACGCAGCTCAGCAAGACAGTCTCCAACGGTGGCACCATCACATTCAAATCGCCGACTGTCAACCTTGCCCAGCCTCGTCGCGAGACCATTCGTACTTGCGTTTCCCTGCTGTCTTTTCCGGATGGCACAAGCAGCGCGGATATCCACTCGGAAGAATCTTACGATGTGCTGCTCAGCATAATGCTGCTGCCCAAACGCCGCGTCATCCAGTGCAATAGCAAACCAGCGCACCGCGGATTCCAGCATGACACGGAAATCAAGCCCAGCCAGTGGTTCAAGGCAGAAGATGCGGTACTAAGGGTTGACGTGAAAGAATCCCAGTGGACTATCTGGGTTGATGGGCAATTGGTACAGAGTGTGGACAAAGGCATCCTAGGGAAGGCTATCACGCATGTGCATTACAAGACTGCACCGGACGGCGAGGCACCAATTTTTGCGAGGGATATTGTAGGAACAATATTTGAGCAGACCGAGTTGGTACCGAATTCTTGAGAGTATGGAGGAAACATCTATAGTCATGATATTAATCACTACTGTACAAACGATTGCTGGATCATCTGTATGTGGTACCGACCATTGCAACTCTATGTATTACCTTTCTATACAGGCATGTGATCCAAAAGCTGTCAAACACACCTCATTTGCGCACACCCCGAGAAAGCATCTTCGGCACCAAGCGTCCTCGGTCGCTTGAATCCCGCAGATGAAGCACCACAACGGCATGGTTCCCACGCTCTCCGCCTCTTCTGCCAAAGCCCTCCTCCGTTCTGTGCTCTCTTTCCCAAAGACATGCCTCATCATCAAATCCCTATCGATTGACCCACGATCCAACTTTGGCAGCCAGCGCACCCATGGACTCCTTCTGCGAATCGCCGACTGGATCCTCAACCTCATGGCAACGTCCCTATGCAGCGCAATCATTGCACCCAGCCCTCGCACCGCACCCGGCGCCTTCGTCTCGGGCTCCAATTCGTACAGAATGTCACGCACCGTCTCCCCAACCGCCATGCTCCGCGCGGGCCAATCCTCGGCGTGCGCCACGCGCAACACGCCCAGCGCCTCGAGCAACACAGGCAGCCGCACCGGCCGCGAGACCATCGCGCGCCAGTACAGGATGCTTTGCATGATGTCGGCACGCTTCTTGTATGCAAAATTGCGCGTTATGACGCCCGCGAAGCCGATGGCCAAACCGCTGATGCCCAGGCCCTTGCCGAAGATGACCAAATCGGGCTGCACGTCGTTGCTGACGGGGTTGTACTCGGCACGCTGGAACGCAAATGGCGCGCCGCACCGGATGGCAGTCATCGTCTCGTCCACGATGACCAGCAGCCGGTTGCGCTGCGCGGCGAGCTTGAGCTGCGCATATTGCGTTGGCGGCAGTACACTGCCATCCTCGGTGGAAACCATGTCGAAGACGACGCCAATGGCGCCTCGGGCTTTGGCCGCAGCGAACTGCGCGTCGAGATCCTCTTGCGAGGGCTGCGCTTTTAGATTTACGACCACTGGCCGTGGGCCGGCAGCGATGGCTTGGACTTCCCATTCCTTGGACGTGTGCGCTAGAGGCCCAAACCCAGCGCCATAGATGCCTTCGATGGCGATGAAGTTTGGGGCTTGAATGTGCGCTTCGGTCCAGCCGAGGAGAGCGAGAGAGAAATCACGGATGCGCGTGCCGGTTTCTTCGGGGGCTTCATTGCCCTTCGGACGCAACTCTTCGCTTTCCAGAATCAAAGGGCTGGTCGCGACGGTGTTCAGAATGAGACTAGCGATGGTAGTGGGGAGCAAGGCGTCAGTGGCATGGGCGTGGAGGGAAATGGGATAGTAGGAGCCGAAGAAGTCGGCGAAAAGGTTGGTATAAGAGCCTAGCAGGACGTGGAATTGACGCTCAACGGAAGAGGGATTCGAAAGGTACTGAAGCCAAAGAGCACGAGTTTGAGGATCATTGTTGATGGCGCCACGGGCAGAATATGTGCAGCCCCAGGCCGAATGAAAGTCATGGTCTGGTAGTGGTTCGATATTCTGGATGTTGTTGTGGGAGCTCATTGTCAAAGGACAGACACGGGGAATCTAACGATAGAAGGCGGATAGAAGGATAGAAGGGCAGACAAGTGGAATGACACAGAATATTTCACTAGTCTATCAATCAAGAGGTGGGTCTTTCGAGCTCCAACCATTTTCTATCTAACATAACCTGGCAGAAGTAGCAACAGAAGCAGAAGACGTGGGAACAGGTAGTGACGACAGATCGCTCAAAAGGCAAGTACTGTGGGAATGGTGACGCTCTGTCCCCTGGAATTATCGAATAATTCTGAAATGCTCCGGGCCGTTCTTCCTGAGTTGCAAGCACTGATGCATAACCGCGTGTACAGTCTCCAGGCCTGATACTAGTGACACTGCCGGCGACATCGATAACCGCACTAGTAACATCTTCGCCGAAGTCAATAGAGAGGTTGCCGCACCCCCGTATGTAGGTTTATTACTTAGGGCCTAATACATTTAGTTACTTGAGATAATAGAGTAGTATGAACTATCATACTAAATCAATATCCTTGATTTCCTATCTTTTGACAACGCATATATTTTCGCTTATTGGCAGACTTGTTCATGCACTAAATTACTAGCGCGTCAAGATCTGATGGACATCTAATACCAGGAACGGTAACCCCTCTCTGACGAAGTCGTCTCCACTGTCACGCGGGAAACGTTCATGGTCGGCGAGGTGGAAGTTATGATCGTGATCCTCCGTCGCTTGCATGATCGCAACTAGCGACGGCAACCCAGCTCATATGCCAGCCAGCCACCAACGCCGATCAATGTGCGCCCCACAGACCCCGACTGGCAAGTTCGGCCAATGATCCCTAGCAGATCTGGCTGCATCCGTATGTATTGCGACCCCCTGAGTATCTACCGCTGATCTTACCCGATGGGAACCTTGCTGCGACTAGAGGCTCGGCCCGCCAGGGCGGCTGCGATTACCACCTCTAATGCGAAATCGAGAATGAAGGTGTGGACGGGGTAGATATTGGAGATTATATGAGGCAAATGCGCTGGAATTACCTCTGCGAAACTCGAGCGAGTCAAGTTTCTGCCTCAAGTGACCTGGACGTTCGCCAACTTCTATTCCAACATGAGCATCTGGAGTTCTGCTCAAACCGGTATCCTTACCAAGGAGAAGATTGAGGAATACCTCCAAAAAGATTCTACCCTCACCATTGATTCCGAAGACAAGTCTGGGCTCACACCACTAGCGTACGCTCTGCAGGGTGGAAATACCAAAATCGTCGAGCTTCTCCTGAAGAATGGCGCTAAAGTGGACAAGAAGATCGGAGAGACCATAAAACCTCAGGACCTCAGGACTCCTCTGTACCTTGCAGCTACTGCCCGGAAAGATCCAGCCAGGTGCGTGCAGCTCGTTCTGGAGAAGAATCCCCAAACATTAGACGAACCTGTGCCTGGGTCATGGAAAGATCAAACGCCTTTGATGGCCGCTGTTGCCCAGCCAAACCCCAGTGCTGAAGTCATCAAACTACTCCGCACGCAAGGTGCTTCTCTTGACAAAAGGAATTCCGAGGGCAAGTCTGCCGAGGATATCGCACAGGCGCTTCACCCTCAGAGGCAGGATATCAAAGATGCGTTGAAGGTTGTACCTTCCAAACAGCGCGGTGGTCTTTCCAACTACATCCAGGGATGGGTGTTCTCCGTCCTGAAGTACTTCAACATCTGGACCCCTTTGAACAAGATCTTCGGCTCTTCGGCTAGGTACTTCTACCGACTGACGTCACCTACTGGAGTAACTCCTGGACTGGTATGATGCTAATATATATCCCATCATGCATTAGACTAACGAAGATATAGTTTGATGACGAACCTCAAACAGCAGCACAATTCAAAAACAACCTGGACATGACTGTGAAAGAAAAAGGACTCGACAAATTCTTCCCACCTAACGACCCGTTCATCAAAGAAGTGGCGGAAAACGCAGCAAAGCTCAAGGACGATCCGAACAACCTTCTCAAGCAGCCCAATCAAATCCAGGATCTTTCTAACTTAGCATTGTACCAACCTGTTCTATACTGCGGTAAGCTACACGCCTGTCTACAATTTCACACCCTAATATCTCTCAGATGACTCCGGCTCGATGCAGGAAGGATCCCGCTGGCCATCCCAAAAGGAACTCATCGCCAAAATAGCAAACATCACCAGTCGTGCAGTACCCAAAAACAAGGGTGCCCATCTCCGCTTCATCAATAAAGTTCTGACCGCTGCAGACAATCTGAACAGCGATCAAGTCGCGGCAAACGTTGGCTTCACGCCAGCCGGCGGCACCCCTATCGGAACTCAGCTCCGTAACAAGATACTCCAACCGCTCATCTACGACGTGATTGATGCCAACAAGCCCCTCGAGCGCCCATACCTCATTATAATTACTACCGATGGATGTCCAAACAATGAACCTGAGGACACATTGAGGAATGCAGTGCTAGAATGTGCGGAAAAGCTGAATAAGAAGGGCTATCGCAGAGATGCTGTCATGTTTTGTCTGAATCAAATCGGTGATGACGATCAAGCAAAGCAATTCTTGAATAACATCGAGGCGGACATCGAGGTTCAGAAAACACTTCACAGGACTTCGGAGCTGCTTGATGACAGGTACGAGGATCTGAAGGAGAATGGCGCCGAATTGGAGGCTTGGTTGTTGGTCATGCTGCTTTCTCCTCTACAGTCTATCAATAAGGCATGAATTGGCCAAGATGGGGTCTTTGAATGTGGAATCAAGGATGCTTCGTTTTAGATGCAATGCAGCGTGTTCTAGTTTCACACAATCATTCTATTGTCCATCTTGCACGCTCTCCCATCCTTCATCACAAATTCCACTCTTCTCAGGTTTTTGACATCCTCCCTCGGATCTCCCATCAACCCTACTATATCTGCCGCGCATCCCTCATCTAACCACCCAAACTTTCTCCCACACCACGCTCCACCACAGGCCTCCCAGCCATGCAATGTTGCAGAAGCCAGCACCTCTTCCACGGGAACCCCAGCCGCAATCATAAGTTCCAACTCCCGCACATTCTCTCCGTGAGCAACGGGGCCGATGTCCCCACCGCACGCCAACTTAACTCCTGCTTTCCACGCATTGTATGTATGCTGATACATGCTGCCCACCACCTCTTCGGGCACCTCCTCCTCCATGACCGTTAGCGTCGGTACAAAGATCGTGCCCATCTCCTTCATCACTTCCAAAGCCTCCGCGCTAGGCTCCTGTCCATGTTCCACACTGTCCACCCCCGCCCGCGCTGCCCTTATCACAGCCGCCGGCGAGCTTGCATGCGCCGCAACTGGACACTCCGCCTCGTGCGCCTCGTCGACTATCGCGCGCATCTCGGAGGCCGAGAACAGCAAATAGTGCTTCGGCTTGTCGCCCCATTCGGGCTTAAACCTCACCCCCAACGCACCCGGCCACGTCTCTGTCTCCGGATACCTAGCATTGCGTTTCTCCTGGTCGGCATAGAACTTCACCACATCAGCGCCGGCCGCCAGCCTGCGCCGCACAGCGGCCCGCACGCCATCCACGCCATCTGCCTCGTCCGCGAGTCGCGGCACCCTCGCATTCTCGTTCTCGACGCGCAACACATAGCCCCCAGACGATGCGAGAGGATCCGTCGCGACGAAGAGCCGCGGCCCTACCACGATGCTACGATTTATTGCGTCACGCAGGCCAACGTCCGCTGCACCAAGCCCCTCGGTGCCCAGGTCGCGGTACGTCGTGTAGCCGGCGGCGAGGGCGGCGCGGGCGTGGTTTGCTGCGCGGAGGGTGCGTTCCACAAGGGATTCGTGGAGGATTTGGTGCAATGCGGGGGTTTCGGCGTATGGGTGGAGGAAGATGTGGGTATGTGCATCGACAAAGCCTGGGAGGACGACAAGATGTGTGAGGTCAATGTCGGATGGGGGCAGGGGAGAAGGGATGGATGAGGTAGAGCGCGTGTGAGTGCGAAGAACAAGGCCGGTGGTGGGAGAGATGAGGAGCGAAACATTCGGGAGGAACGTCTTGAGGTGCGGTGAGAAAAGAAGCGAGGTGTGGATCGTAAATGGCTCTGTTGGGGAGGAGTAGGACATGGTGCATGGTGGTAGATCGGGAGAGTAATAACGACTGTTCGGGAAGTCACTCGAAGTGACTCAATTCTTGAGCTGGTCTCCTCGAGGAAGGACCGAGGTGAATGGTTTTAGAATCGTGATGTATTGTTGTTTAGAAGGAGAGACTCGCCTGGAGCAAAAGATGGAGACATGTCTAATTACGTTAATGTGTGCCTCAGGCGCTAAGGCACAAGGGTAGCGCCCAATAACCGAGACTTCCAGGCTATGGGCCTGGTTCGTTGACGAAGGACAGGGCTCCATATACAAGCCCACCGTTGTTCAAGCGAATACCAAGAGAGATTGCGCATTGGTGTCTTTGGCATTGATACTATGGTTGTTCAAGAGTTTGTGAGGCCCTAGTACGGATAGAACGCTTTACAAATCATTCCTCACTGGGAATATCCCACCGCTCCCAAGAGAACGCCATTACAATCGCGCTTACTGCGCACCACGCAGCCAGGGATACGCAGAATACCAGCCAGCTGACATGGTCGATGAATACTTCTGCAGCTAACGGGCCAGCAAACATCCCAAAAGTCCAAGCCATACTAAAGCCCCCGAAGCCAATTCCAGTATTGGCTTGTTTCCCTTCCCGCTTCGCGGATATCTCCCTCCTCTTCATTACCATTGAGAAGGCTATCGACTGGACCGTGGTAAGAGACGCTAAACAAATTCCTGTCACAGTCACCGCGATGACAAATGAGGCCTTGGTAGCGGTGACGGGTTGCGTGAGGAGGCCCAGAGCAATTAGGGAAACAGTCACGACGCTGAATAGAATGACTGAAAGTCTTCGCGGTCCATACGTGGTCGTGAGAGAACCGATCAAAGGGCCAAGAGCTGCAGGACAGAGGAACGCAAATAGTATGACGCCGCTGGTAGAAATAGACCAGGAGAAGCGCTTAATGACGAATATAACGAGCGCGGACTCAAAGGCGTACCGAATCGTGCCCACAATACAGGTTGCGTAGTAGGTAGCGCACAGGTCTTTGTCTAGTTGAAGGCCGAGGATGTTGATGTGTTTTGGCTCGATAACGTCTTGTGGCGCGACTCTGGTATTCGTTGAGTCGGCTCCGCGCTGTGTCACTCCACCGAGCAGGGGCTCCTCTTCGTCGGCTGGATTTCCATTTCGCTGCTGTTGTTCGTCTGATGGCTTGTCCACTAGCAGAAGGCGGAGCACAATATCGACTCCGAGTATGCCACAGACCAAACCCAAGACTGCGAAGTGTCCAGCGTGTTCGTACATCGCGCCTCCAACAATAGGTCCAGAGATCTCGCCAGCTGCCGTCCCGACTGAGATGTACCCCATGGCTGTGCCGACGTAGCTGGTTTTGACGTAGGCGTTGAGTAGAGCTAGACCTGACACCCACACAAATGATGCGGATAGGCCTTGAAGGGCGCGAGCTGCAATGACGACTGCGAGGTGCTCACCGAGGAAGAACATCAAGGACGATGCAATCATCGTGACCATTCCGAAGAGAAATGCGGAGCTCTTCGACCGTAGACGATCGGTGAGAACACCTGCAATTACTGTCGTGACGGTATCAGTGCCATTCATCGTCGACTTTAAAGACAAACACTGACTATTACCAAAGGCGAAAGCACCTCCAAACACACCTAGCAACGTCGAGGTCCATAATTGTACTGCATCTTGGTCTCAGTGCATATCGGACTTATGGTGACTACAGTTTATTACCTTGGTTATTAGGCATGTGGAGTCTGTGCTCTAGCAACTGCGGAATAAACGGAATTATCTGTGATTTGCGCAATCAGAGGAGGTTCAACACGAATCGCTATGGTGGATTTACGAGGTCGTATATGAAAGTGTCCTGCGATGTCGGTGAGCTTACAAAACATGAAGAATGCAAGAGGCTCACTGAGAAGATGGCAATGCACACGACAAGCGTCGTGAATCCATCAGACGCACGCATACGGCGAAAAGCCATGGACTGATCCACCATCGTGCAACGTCTCTGTATTTACGAGCTAATGGTGAGAGTGACGATGCGGAGCTTCCGCTTCCTCAATGTGATGAAGGGAGCATTTGGACGGACCTCAGATCGAGGGCTGACAGGGGCCCCCGGATCGATGGTGCGCCGCGACGTTAAGCGGGCCACCCCGCCGATCTACTCGGCCCCTGGCGGCTGGTGCGCAGTCTCTTTACGAAAGAAGACCATCCTCGCGTATTTTGTCCGAACACATTTCCTAGCGCAAATCTTAATCCCACTTGAGAGTACTCCACTTGTTCAGGCGCCAATGTCAATAACGTTCACGATGAGGGCCCAGCGCCAGCTAAGAAAGCGACAGCGGAGCGCTACTACGGCCCCACTAGTCTAAATGTACTAAACCTGAGTGGAACAATCGACAGAATCGTGTCGGTTGCGGTGAGCTTCATAGACCCGGTAGTCGCCGAATCAGTGGGTCTAGAACGTCAGCCGCGTCTTCGTCAAGAGCTTGGATCTCGTCATGTCCTCATTCTCGTCTGTTGGCACCAGCAAAGCCCACTAAGCCTCGCCAGCGCTACAGCGACAAGGAGCTCGGATGTCTCAAGCATTTGTAGCGTACGACTTCCCTGGCTGTCTGGTGGCAGACTTCTCTGAGCTTGCCTCTGCAGTCGCTTGCATGTTCCGTGCCACCTTGAAGGGCCTGCATGGACATCAAGAGAAAGTATTGTTGGTACCTGAGCAAGTTAGGCCCGAATAAAATCCTCAGCAGTGCTACGGCGCTGAGATGCTGGACATATGTCTGACGCATTTGTAGCGTAAGCATGAAACTTCGCAGGCGAACGCATTGCATCTTTCCGGGGGCTTGCCTCTGGAATTGGTTCCCTGTTCCGTGTGTCCCATGACTCTGCGTAGTAATCAAGAGAATGTTATTATGCTGGCACCCAAGCAGGTTGTGCCCGAAAGATGTTCGCCGGCCTATCCATGAGGTCACCTACGTTCGCCTTATTTGCTGCCTCTTCTGCGAAATTGTCGACTTTAGGTGGTCTGGTGAGCTAGTCCTTCAGGAAGCCTCGCAACTCCTCTACCATTGTCATCACGCCATCGATTTAGAAGAGGGAATGAGAATCGTTCGAGAATTGTTGCGGCAAACATATCGTGATCGCGCTATGAAAGTCGTGTACAAGATGGACTATTCTCCTGCACACCATTCTGTATCGCCTTCGCAGCCTGGCTGGGATCTAGCGTGCCCGTCATCCTTCTTGGTCTTCTTCCCCCCGCTGTACTTCTCTGATGGTCATCTGCACAATGCCCTGTACCTGAATGAGTTCGCTACGGACCATTATCCGGTGAGGTGCAATCGGACGGCATGGTGAGCATTTCCTACCACTGCTCTCTCGTGAAGCAATACTCGGGTCATACGATGTATTATGTAGGTAGTCTCAGTAAGCTTGGCTAGTTGACTGCCACAGAATGGATAGGTGCTGGGTGAAAGGTCAGAGACTTTGACAGTCACAATCGTGTACTAGGCCCAGTCCGATATCAGCTTCTTCTCTGATGTTCGGGACGGTGCGGTGGAAATGTCCACGAAAGAGATCACCGTGCAATTGACTCGGTGACCTCGAGACAACAGCTTCGTATGGCAATCGACATGGTTCATCAGATATCGGCCATATCTCGAAAGTTCGATAGTTTGACATAAACGACTCTATCAGCAAGTTGCGCATGTATCTCCAAAACGGTTGTAAAACCACGCAGGCGTGCAAGGCACCGAATCGCTGATAGGGTGCCAATACATCGACGCGGGACTCGTCGAAGGGGTTACGCCAGGTACGCATCAAGTTCATTGTCCTTACAGCTGACGGTGTAACGAGCGCACTGTCCATGTCCGTAAAAAGTAACCAATTCGTGCAGGTCGCGGCCCTACAGGCCCATAAGACAACTCTGTCCAGGATAGCATTCCTGCGAAGTACTCGAAACAGATCGACAAGTGCGTCAGCTTTCTTAGTCGGGGCTGGATTGCGAACAATGGATCTGATAAATGGGTCAGTTCCCCCGATATACTCCATCAGAGCAAAGCGTTAACTAGCGTTCTGTTTCCTTTCCCAGCACATACCGGTCCAGTTGGCGGCAACGTCGTCCTGAAGAACCTCTTACGCTCAGGTTTGATCCAATCTGTCATCTAGAGTTCAGAAGGGCAGAAAGGCGGGGTCGTTTGTCTGGGGTAGCACGGATCAGAATGTGGGGTCCAGTAGGACTATCGGGGCTGAGACCATGTACAGCGATTTCGCTCTCACAATAAGCATTTGCGGCATTTAAATAAGCATTGCTAGGCGAGCAGTCGCTAAGACTTATCCACAAACCTTTCAAGAGAGCCTGGCGACGCAGCTCAGACATTGGCCGTTGTGCGCTGCACGTATAGGACGTATCCTTGCTCAGAGGATTTCTTTACCGTGTTGGTCGCCCAGTCTGGTCCTCTTCATCGCAGCCAGCACGTCAGAGACGTCACCATCTTTGAATTGGCGCTGATATAGTGGCAATGCAGGGCAGATTCAACCTGACCCTGAGTTGCCGAAGGATTTTGATTGCCAGTATGACATCTTTTTGGATCCTTGGGGCGATGATTCTAGGCCCCCAAGCAGAACAGGGGAATCGGCGCACTGAACACGATGCTAGCACTGTAATTGCACCCAATACCAATCAATACTGCGCCTATGAGCTAAAGCTTCCAGTCGACTACCGGTAGGCTACACAGGTCCTCCATTCCATTGCAATGCGTGAGAAGCTCCGATTGATTCGCCACATGCGGAGAGGATTCTCGGACAGTTTAAGTTCCATCGGTCTGCCAAATGGACTCTGTCGGGCCACCCGCAGGTCCCTGCGGTCTCCATGAGACCTACTTTGTACTGCGTGGTTTATTGTCGCCGCTATTGGTTGTATTCGAGAGGGTCCCCTAGACTCTACAGGTATAAAGTCACCCTCGTCTCTGAGCGATTATTCTCCCTTTCTATTAGTATCTCAATCATCGTTATCTCAACCATCCCTACCTCAACGATCACTAGCTCTTCGATACTTCCGTGCTCTACGCTTGCATCAACGACAATGCGTTTCGTTGTTATCGCCTTAGCTTGTTTTGCTTCTATAGCAATTGCGCAGAAACAGTGCGGCCCACCTGGGTGCCCAAACGGGGCGGGAAACTGCGGTTGTTCCGGAGGCGAAGGAACTACTGTTTGCTTCTGTAACGATGCTTCGAAAAACCAAGACGTTTCTACTGCATGCCCAAATCCTGGCGACTGCGGATGCCCAAGTAATGAGAACGGACGTTGTATTAGTGTATGTATTATTTCCCTCTACAGGATGATCAAAATTAATATCTGAACAGCAAGAGCCTATCGTAATCCCCCCACCAAAAGAGTGATAGGACCACAGAGGCCGTGCAGGAATGTCTTCGTTCTCAAATCGCACATAATGCTGAATCAATGGGATCAGTTTGCGAAGATGTTCCAGAGTGGACAACCAGAACTATTGGAAGGGCGTCTCGTGCACTTTCACGGAATCTTGGGTCTATATGTGCAGCCTGCGCTACTACCATGAATCGTCAAGACATGAGAGTACATATGCTATCGTTCGTTAGGAATATATTATTGTCATGCATGTGGTGTCCAACGAATTTCTTTTGACGTATGAGTCTTGACCACAATAACCGAAGCCAAGTTTAACAAGTCTTTCTTTAACCAAGCGAACACATAATTATCCGAGCCCATCGTGACATTCCAATATTCTTGTCGTATATCCTTTTACAATGCTACATCCGCTGTTCCTTCAGCATCTATAAACCGTCACGAGAACACTTCGGAAGATCTAAGGGCCAGGAATACTCACCACCAAGACGTAGAGAAAGGCGAATCATGGTCTCAGAACTTGTGGGATCAACGGGCATCACCAGGAGAGGTCCTGTCTGAGACTCCAAGGTATATTCGAGCATCGTTGGGCGACCTTTTTGCCGCGCAGCCAGGCACAATTTCGAATGTTTATCGAAGCTGGTCGCTTGGCTGAAGGAGATGAAGAGATACCAAATATGGATGCTTAAATCCAGGACTCACTTATCAAAGGAATAGCAACCCAGTAGATCAGCCCAATCAAACTTATTGGCATACCGTTCTGCGAAGTATAGTGAAGGAAACCGCGGTAGGGGCTGATGACTTCAAAATGGCATTGAAATGAGTAAGTTAGCTTCTAGAGAAAGGACAAGACCTTCTCAATGTGAATGCCGCATGAAAAGTTGCGAATGCCCTGCAACTTCCGGCTCTTTGGGGGTTAAATATGGATGTGAAACTCCAAGTCGCTGATGTTGATCAATGATCAAATTATTGACCTTAAGGTAAAGTCTAGTTCGCTCAAGTCAAAGATTGGTTACTGATGTGACAAGGATGTGTATAAAGTCGCTTCACTGACCATCAATCTGAGGGATGTATCTAAACGTAGCCATAATCTGCACCGCACTGGCATATCGTACCCTGTATCGCAGAAGATAAAGTTGCATGTGTGCACGAGCCAAAGTTGCGGAGCACGGGTTTTCTCTTCTTAACATAGGTCGACTAACCCCCCGATTGTAGATTTCCCTTTAGAACACTACGCATCCTTCTACCTTCATGAAACCTTCACAAGAGTCTCTCCAGGGTTCAGGACATGTTCAAATCATTGGAGCGCTGCGGTCTACTTGGTCACCACATCGTCGAATTTTTCTTATTGACAATGGCAAGCCGGCGAATGAGATTTCCGTTTTCGACATATCCGTTAAGCACAACCGCTTCGACGCTATCAACTACATCGCCGGCGACATATCCCAGAAAAATATTGTCTCCGCCGTCTTCAAACAGACGAAACCTACGGTCATTGTCAACGTTGCTTCGCCTGACGCTATGACACGTGACAAATCACTCTTCGCACGGTGCAACATGATTGGTGGGCAAAATATGATCGAGTGTGCATAGGAACAGGGTATCGGTGTTCTTATATATTCATCGAGCTCTGAAGTCATACAATATTCATACCACGACATGGTATGACCTACTGAGGAATAGCCTGGACAAGAAAACCCGGCAAATGGCAACGTCTAAATAAACCAAAGCCGTCGGTGAAGCTTTTGTGCTTGTCGCCAATGAGCAAAAAGGTCTTTTGACCGCAGCAATTCAGCTGTACACCCCGCTCAGATAAGGAGACAGAGTGCTCACAAGACGCTTCATGGAGTTGGGACGAAATGGAACGATCAAGTTCCAGGCGGGGCACGGCAATTATCTGTACGACTTCATCGACGCTAAAAACGCAGCAGACAGCCATCTGTTCGCCGCCTAGGTGCGCTTCGATCCATTCGATAACCCGCCATCTCACCGATGGCGGCGAACTACGCCCTGAGCCGCCTCTAGAACGAGCTTCTGTTCGTAAATTCAAAGGCCGTATAGATCACACTATAGAACATGGGCAACAGGAGGACCACGTGTATATCCATTACTCCGGGCATGGCAGCAAAAGTCCAGGATCAGGAGACATCCGACTCAACTTCTTCACGGACAAGAAAGCATCCTCCCGATGGCCTAGTGTGAACCTAGCGAAAGATTAATTAGGGAAATGGTGCAGAGAAAGATGCATGTTTCAGTCACGTTCGATTGCTGTTTTTCCGGTGCTACAAAACGCCGTGGCAGAGTTTCAGCACCTACGCTCCGTTTCAGCCAGTACATTGATACTCCAGAGGTCTACGAGGATATTTGTTCACTAAGCGACATTCAGAGATGACATTGAACCCATGTCATTCGCCTTTCGAAGTGCTCAAATCGTTCCCCAATGGATTGCCAATCCTAAAGGCTACACTGTCCTGTGTACCTGTAACTCTTACCGGGAGGCAGATGAGCTATTGCAGACTAAAGCTATCATAAAGTCGAGTACAGAATTGGAGCCACAAGAAGCCCTAAGCTCTCATGTTCCACATACCTCAAATAGGCCACTTGAACGTGGGGCATTGTCTTATGGTTGCTGAGCCAGTATCAAGAAGGAATCTATGCCAGCAATAATTGATGCTTTGAATGATTGAGTGAACTATTTATACAAGAATCTTTGAATATGCAAGTGAACCATCCATACAAATACAAGTAAGCGCAACATACAATTTCTAAAACAAAGTTTTTGCTAATAATAACACAAGAGGCCATGCTTAAGTTTAGACCGTCTTGCCCTTGCCAGCCTTGCCCTTGGTCTTGCCTCCCTTCTTAGATTGCGGGGTTTCGGCGCATATCTGATACTCTTCCGCTGAGCCGGGCTTTCTCTCGGTGGTTTTGACGTAGTTGAACTTGCTGTCCAGGATGATGTAGCTGACGTCAGGGAAGACGCCGGCTGGGCCACAAGTCAACTGGTGATAGTCGATAAGAATGCAAGGTACTTACGATTCCAAACTCCCTTGTCGAGGATAGGGAACATCCACACGCCCTTTCCGACTTTCGTAGCCTTGCCACCTGCTTTGCAGTTGTTCTTTGTCTTCTTAGGGGTCTTCTTCTTTGGAGTTTTCTTGGGAGTCTTCTTCGGTGTAGTCTTCTTAGCCGTCTTCTTCTTCGGCGTCTTCTTGGGCCTCGTGGTCTTGGGCCGGGTTTTAGTCCTGGTTCCTCCACCGCGCGCACGCCGTGCTTGGAGAGCATGCTCTTCTCTCCTCACTGCCTTACCAGTTCTAGACCCCTTCGCTTTCTTGACGCCCCTGGCCTTCGTTTCCTTGTTGGGCTTGTACTTGGCTGGGAAATGGAGCCCGTTGCCTGTCTTGCCCTTGAATTTCATGGCCTTCGCCTGCTTCACGGCCTTCTCAATCTCAGCAGCGGTGAATTTGGTTCCGGGACAACTCGCGCCTGTGATTGCATTGTTGTTTGGACAGGTGGCACCGCCAGATTTGCCGTTGCTGTTCGCCTTGGTTCCGACGGCTGTGCCAGTCTTTGCTCTGGTCTCGAGATGTCCGAGATTGGGACTCGCTGCCGAAAGGACTACAAGGCCCAGGAAAAGGAGATTTTTAAGAAGCATGGCGAAGGAGACCAGCGACTTTGAGCAATGTGATGAATAGAGGTTGGAGGTTTCGCATGAGGAAAAGAGATCGAGAAAATAAAAGGAAAAGGGAATTGAGCAGGAAAATGGAATCGAAGAATGGAGTACTGGCAGTGAGCGTGAATTGTCCACGATGAAGCAAGACGAGACAATTTCAGGCCATATAGCGACGCTCTCAGCGATACGAGCGAGAAGATCTGTGCAGGAGATTTCTTTGCTGATATATGCCTAGGAAATGATGAGTTGCAATCTATTCTAGCGGTGATGATACTGTTGCCCTGCAGCACCTATTTCCCGCTCAGCGCTACGTCCGACTTCCGAACATTATCGCATGCTCCCAAAGAGAGCATTGTGGAATGCCAACGTACCAGACTCCTACATGGAATCTGAAGCGCGCATCGCATAACCTTGTTCCAAGACTTGAAAGGGCTGTGAGCGGTGAGAAATGGCCGATCTTAACGCTGTGCCGCCGGATTTCGTGACTGATTCGTATTTCAGAAGCTGTGCCGCCGGATTCATAAAACGTCCACCCTTTCGAGTGCGTGCTGTGCCGTCGGACACGTAGGCGAGCCTAGTGAAGGGTTCGGCTCGGTCATCAGGCTTACGAGCTCCGATCTCAGTTGTCAAGGGTCGCGTGTCTTTGATCAGCAGGCTTGGGCTCTCGCCTAAACGCGAAAACAAATTTGGATGTTTTCGATTCGTTAAAAGCTCGATTTCGAATGAGTATTCTTAGTATCGCACAGTTTTTTATAAAGTCGCGATCGAGATCTTGCGCATTACTTCGGGTGCTTATGTTCGTGTAAGAGCCGGGGGAGTGGCAGGGGTGTCAGCGTCGGTGTGGGGGCCAGGGATGGTCCGGATATCGCATTCTGCAAGGTTAGAAGACTTTCGTGAGATTTTCGGATAGAGTAGCTAAAGTAGACTCAAGGTATATTAGGGCTTTCTCATTACTCGGGTGAGTGTATTGTTATCCAAACCATTTACTTCCAACAGTCTTTTGCGCGCGGTACTGGTTACCGTTATTTGCCCTTGAACATGCGCTCTATTTTCGCTTTATTTTTCTACGTTTTTCTGTGTTTTCAATGCGTTACAGCAATCGATGTGAGAAAGTACAAAAAGCCAAGCGAAAGCAGAGTCAACGTTCAGCTCGACCAAATGCTGGCCGCGGCCGCTCCTGAGCCACAACACCTGAACACGCCGAATTCGGGCTCAAGGGGACATCGACTAATTTTCATGGCACACCACAAGGTGTCTCGGCCAATCTCCGACCTCCAACTCATCAAGATTGCGATGGACGGGTTCATGGACATGCTCAGAAACGGTGAACTGTACGGAGTTGGCAGGAAGGCTCTTCCCGGAGTACTGACAGCTTTCTACTTCGACAATCAGATCATTCTGGCTAGCTCACAAAAAGGAGGAAGCGCTCTTACCTACACTCGAGGCAATGGCTTAGACGAACTAGTCAGGGACTGTGTCGCCCCTAATGACAAGTCGAATCAAGCCAAGTGCGGAGAGATGAGCGCTTTGCAAATCTTCAAACATTTATATCCCACAAAACCTATCCGTCCGGAAAATATCATCACCGTTACCGTCCGATGTGGTAATGATGAAGTAAGGAACAGCGACGTTTACAAATGCAAAGAAGAAGAACTCGAAGTTTATCCTCCCTGTAATCCGCCCCAAGTAAGTCTTTTTCTGATTGTCTCGCTACCAGAAGGACTAGAACTCACTCGAACATTTACAGGGCGGTGGTTGCGAATTGTTGATTGGTCCGAATAAGCTTATCGAGAGACACATCCCCACGACTGTCTGGACAAACAACGGAAACGCGGATGTTACCTACTCTAAGAATGGCTGGGAAACGACGCTTCCAGATCGACCTTCTCTTGCGGCTCCAGCGCAATAATGAGGGAAGCATTCCATCGGCTAATATACTGTGGGCCATACGTTGGTCAGGGGTTTGGAGGTTTCAAGGTCTTGTTCAAATGCTTCATCAGCATACGAATTCTTCTGTTCTTCTTTGTATATTCTGTTCGCCATATTCTTCAGTCTGAAACTTCTCCCATTTACTTCAAAACTTAATTTCGAATCTATTATCTAAAGGGCTTGTATCAACCTGTCGAACAAGGTCAAATTCAAGGTGAGATGTCGATTTGGGTCATTATACCACACAAAGCAATCAAGCGTGGAAGCAACGATCAATATGAAAGAATCCTGCTTCAGAGAATACAACAAGATTAAAGCTTAGTGAAAAGCCTGCTGAAAAAGCTGCTCAACAGGGCAAACAAGCTGACGATTTCGAGAATCGCCCGCCTCACGGGCATCGCGAACACAAAATACAACGCATAATAGAGCAGCTGCTCAACTCTCGACAGGTAAGCTTGACATATGTCAGACTGTATCGTGAGTCTACGGCTTATGTGATGCCACGAGTATTCATGTCCTTTTGAAAGCCCGGTAGCTAATATGAGAAGAAGATTATCAGGGTGATGTGCACTTTTCCGGTTGGTTTATCTCTACGTATCCCTAGTCTACATGTCCCAGTCCCATCGGTGCAATGCCTCGCTCTCGTGGATGATTTTATGTGGCAAATCTATTCCTTGGAAGATTGCCTCAAGCTCGTCAAGCCTACTGAAATGGACTGCATCAGAGCTCTTCTGGAGGAATAAGCGGACTTCCTTTAGATACGGTGTAGTCTTCCATGCAGTCTCTGACATCCAGGATCTAAGCTTAGGCCATTCGTCATCTCGGTCGGTGAAAGGCAAGTAATCATTCGTATCGTCATCGCTGATTGTCACAACCTCAACATTAGGGGGTATGCTATCTTCCAGTCGTCTTGTATACGAGTCTTTTTGGCCATCCCAGTCTGGAAGCAACAATCCGAATGGTGCCTTGAATCGCTTAATGTTGACCATGCTACGCAGACCACTCAGAGAACCCCGAATTTCTAGATTCTGAAACTCGGGATTAAACCACGGGCATATCATGTCGACACCAATATTGAGATCCTCGAGAGTGTCCTGGACTACAAGCAATACTTCAACAAATCTATCCAGATTCATTGTATCAGTATTCAGTGGATCGACATCGGGTATGTGTTTCCAGACCCAGCGTAGCTCCTTTAATGCCCGAATTCTCTTAAGAATCTGTGCTAGAAATTCGACGTGGATGTGTGTTAGAGATAGTGATGTAAGATAAGCCAGCTCTGGTGGGCCTACTGGCCAACTGAACGGGAGCGATGGAGGGTTTAGACACCAGCCCGAGATACTGCGCACCGACGGAAGGCTTAGAAGGGCTATCATGTCCTCAGGTTTACAAAAGTCCGGATTTTTCCCAGGCCATGGGGTTATAGGCCAAGGGAATGAGATATGTTCGAGGTATTGGAACCGAGAAATGCCGTGATTTGATGGGTCAAGAGCGGACTGGAAAATCTTCCCCAGGAACTGATTCTCCATGTCTTGCGCTGCCGTCGGCGGGTTCCTAGAGAGTTCTTTTTTCTCGGGGTCCGGTAAGACGACCAAATTTCCGACGCGAAAACGTTTGAGGTTGGGCAGTCTTGACAGGAATAATGCGACAAAAGCGTTCAGGTCGCCTAGACGCAGTTTTTCTGTCCAAATGTCGGCGTAGGCAAGACCAGAATGCGAGATGAAGGGCACGAATTCGGACATCCCATCCTTATCGGTTGGCCGCGGTGGAGAAGCTTTAGGTATTTCGTTTATATTACAGTATCTTCGGCCATCCGCCGGTTCGCCATCGCGCAAACGAACAGAGCCGACATGGGCCGCCAGCTCAGGCTTGTTGAAAATGCTTCGACAAAGGTGAATTATAGAGCGTGGGTTGTCTCGATGTATAGTGAGGTCGATTCTAGAATAGCGCAACGGCGTTGCGCATTTGTGTAGCTTCTTACTCACGAGACTCATAGCGAGTAGGTCACGGAACGACACGTGCTGGAGAATAGAGTCGATGATTTCCGTGGGACAGTCAGGAAAAGATGCCATGATTTTGACGGTGATGCGATAGGGAGCGCAAACACAATAGGAGGCGCCCGGAGAGCTTTTATCACTCTCGGGCATGTAAAGACCTATTTTGGGTGTCAGCAGATCCACCGGACTGGGCTTACCCTGCCAGGTTTTGTGACGCTATTCTTCTCCAGGTTAGACTAATAAGTTCCGCCCCCATCCACTTGATCGGGGAGACGCTTATGACTGTCCACTGAGCATCACTTACAACTAGCTGGGAAGTTCTCCGAAAGAACCTGGTGGAACAAGCCGATCTCGAGCTCCGTGGACTTCGAGACGCCTTGGAAAGCGTTGAGGATGTCACTCCGACATTTCCGTCACTGTGACTACCTATGGTACTAGGTGGGAATCTCGAAGAACTTTCTCGTTGCATGATATAGGACCGAAGCAAGCTATGCCCCGAATATGCCATCTAGCCGCTAAATTTGTTCAGATGCTCTTGCACCAGCTGCACACACTCTTCAAGACTGACTATGTCCTTCGGAACCACCGTGTAATTAATGCCGCAAGCGATAAGCTGCTTGCGGAACGCGTTGTCGATGCGCATCCACTGTGTCGTCCCATCCAGCATCAACCGCGTCCCATCGTCGATTAGCCAACTGCACCCAGTTTCACACAGTTTCACGATGCCCGCCTTCATGCGCTGCTCGAGCTCTTCCATTCCTCCGATATGAGCATGTCGCTTGCCGCTTCGTCGACAAATAGCTCCGCATATACGATAGGATCGAGGCCAGAGCAGTCGGATATATACCATCTTGCTGGAGCTTTGAGGTCTGTGATAGCCTTTTCGGCAGCGACTGCGCATCGAGAATGTGCTTCTATAGTCGTAGCGCTTGAGATGACAATGTGGTGATATCGAAACGGTTGAATTGCTTTTCTCTCAATACTGTGCGCGCAACCTCTCGAATGATAACCGGCTTCGGAAGAACACCTTGTGTAGAGGAGCTCGTTTCACCGGTCAAACCTATTTTCTAGCGCGTCACCGAGCGTCGTCTTCCCGGTGCATATGGAGGGCTGGGTAAGAGCAGTCGACAGGCAGCACTCTTCCCAGCAATCGGATCCCTTCTTTGATGAGGCGTTTTACTGCAAGCGCGTTTATGCAGCATGCATACTACACCAATCACGCATGAGCTCATTCTTATCCACGCCGCCTCGCAATGTCAGTTTCTCCAAGACACTGCGCCGCATTATCGCCCACCACGTCCTACGATGAGCAATCCGCAATAATTTCGCGCTGTCTTGGTGTGCCAAGTTGATGCAGACGTAACATCCTGGGATTACTCTGTGGCCAACCTTCTGCAAGCCAAGAAGACAAATGCCGCCAAACTAATCAAGTGCCTCTCCCTCAAGCACAGGATGTGAAGGATGACACTTGGAAATAAGAATTCAAGCCAGGTAAGTGTGACAAAATAATGTCTACCAGACGTTATATATATGTATGGTCAACATGAATAGCTAGCTAGAGAAACTAAATCAATGGCTAGGTAATCATTACGACGGGCTGTCGTCACTCTGATGCGCATTACCTAATGGTGTACATCTTCCAGTATTACATCCGCCCCTTTCTCGCTAATCATATACGTCGGCAAACTTATATAATAACCCGGGATTTTCGGAAACACACTCGCATCTACAACTCTTAGCCCTTTGGTGCCCCTAACCCTGAACTTTGAGTCTAACACTGCCATTGGATCACTATCCGCTCCAATTGGACACGTACAGCTTGCATGATGTCCCCATGCCTCTTTCCTAATAAACTCTTTCATCTGCGCCTCAGTCGTCACATTTGGACCAGGCCATACCTCCTCAAATGTTCCTTGTAGCGGAATCACGTTCTTGAAGATCTCACGCGAGAGCTGCATGCCTTCGTACACAGCTTGCAGGTCTTTGTCCGCGGCACCGTCGGCAGTAACGCCAGTGTCAAAGTAGTTGAAGTTGATAGAAGGGGTGTCGCGTGGGTCGGTGGATCGCAATGCGACGGTGCCGGCGTTATTTCGGGAATGCGCTTTTAGAACGATCCATGCCCAGTGATGTGCATCTTTGAGGGCCTTAGACGAGTATCCCGGGTGGTAGCCGGTGAAGTAGGCGGGAGCGCCAGAAATCAGAAGATCGGGTTCGTCTTCTGCGACTGAAGATTTTTTGATGATGGCGACAGCGATGCCGTTGGTAGCGTAAGTGCCTTTGAGGGTTGGGCCAGGAAGGTTCTTCCATTGCTCTAGACATGGGTCAGGGTTGGTGCGGAGGAAGGTGCAATCGGTGGTGATCGCAAAATCCGTATTGGAGTCCGCGACGACAGTGGTTTCGTAGCGGTCTTGGAGGTTGGTGCCGACGCCGGGTAGATCTACAACAATAGGGATATCGAACTGGGAGAGCTCAGATGCGGGACCGATACCGGAGAGCTTGAGCAGCTGGGGAGTGTTGAATGTACCACCAGAGATGATGACTTCACGAGCTGCATCAACACTGCCAGGAATACCCCCGGAGGAAGAGCCGGCGGCGCGCGGGTCGGCACGATATAGGCTTGAACCTTTAAGATAGTCAACTCCGACAGCTCTCGGCTTGGTTCCGGACGTGTCGAAGCGAACCTTGGCGACTAAAGTGTTTAGCATAATGTCTAGATGATACTTCCGTGAGCCATCATCGTTGACTGCGTTTGCGGTATCTAGGATGAAGCTCCGAGGGCCTGTGCGCTGCTTTTCCATTAGGCTCACCGCCAAAGGTACCTGATAGAGCCCTTCCGAAGCATCACGAGTGGGTGTATACGCGTTGATATCGCGAAGCATAATCTCCCCTAAGCCAGTGACCGTCGTGATCAACTTGCCCAGAAGTCCCTTACCCATAGCCGTGGCACCGGCAAGGATGAGGGAGAGCAGCTTCTGGTCCTCCACAACCAACGATAGGTCTGTCAAACTCGTCTCCAGCCAACCATTGTATCCGTGACCTACAACGCTGCTAGGAAGGTAATTGCTGCGCTCTAGCTTCTCGTAATACTTTCGCATATGACTTGCGCTCCAAGATTGATCACCGGTGAGGGACGCGATATCATTCCAGTCGCTCTCGTGGGGGTAGATGGTGATCATGGCATTGTGTGCTGAGCAGCCTCCAAGAGCTCCTGCACGCGGGTACCAGATTCCAAGAGGTTTTGACCCATCAGGCGGACTGCTTCCCACGTAGTGCTCCCCAGAAGGCGTGTTCCAAGTCATCTTGGAGTCTGTTTCTTGCCGTGACTGGTCCTTGTAGTGGTTGATGAAGTAGTCCCATTGCATAGGCTCATACTCGGTCGCTTGCAATTGTAGCGCTGGAACTTGATACTGAGTTGCATTGCCATGGTCGTCACCGGCATCGATGAGAAGTATCTTGTGACCAGCAACGGCGAGTCTGGCCGCCAAGGGGCCACCGCCAGGACCGCTGCCTACCACAATGTAGTCGTAAGTGGTAGCGTTGTCAATCTGTTTCGTCTCAGCATGGCGATGCCAACTATCAGGCCTAATGTCGCTCACGTTAGCGTCCTAAATCCATACTGACTGAAACTACTCACAAGGCCGCAACTGTAGCACTGAACACTGCAAAAGACACGAACGCCTTCATTGCCAACTTCACAATTAGATGCCACTAATTAACAGTAAACAACAAGATAGAAGATAAACAACAAAGGAGTGACAGAACGAGTGACAGTAATGACGGACGCAAATAAGGTTGACCACAGCTATACATGGGAAGCCGGCTCGCAATAACATAAACTATTGTGGCTTGCAACTGTGCATTGGTTTCCGTCGATCTCCGTTGACCAAGGAAGTGATTTGCTCAAGATTGGGTAACGGTGTGGCCATGTGCAGCAGCATCTCTCCTGACACAACATGACAACCCACGTTGTGGAAAGATCAGCATCGTGAGTTGAGCCAGCAGTTTGGTATTGTCCTTCTTATTTGCAGTAGCCAATCAACCGTGCAGACTCCGAGGGACTCTTCGTTTTAGCGTAACGGCCCGCGTGCCTCTCCGTTGTGCACGGTGAGGCACCTCCTACAATTAATTACCGACCGTTAAGCCGAAGCCTAGAATTACCAGGAGAAGAAAGTAACCCGAAAACCAAATGACATGTCATGACGGCTCTTTCCGTAGCACCATGTGGGCCCCCTTTTCCAGTGTGGTATGGTTAGTCGCTAGTGCGCGGAGACTTTGAAGCTGGCAACCCCGGAAAACTTGAATGCTGATGAACAGCGCACGGCTCGCACGGATGCCTAAAAGCTAAGCCTGCGGGTCCGCGCATGAACAGGATCGCGGTACTACCTTCGTAGAAACGGGCCGGGAAAAAGATGCCTATGCCTGGAAAGGCTAAATCGAGTGCGGAGTACCAGGGATTTCACCCCAAATGGACATTAACGGCAGGATAGGTTGACCCGTCTTGATTGCGGGATTACGTCAGTTAGCACCCTAAGTGTGGACCGTGAATGCGACAGTAGTAGTATGGAGAATTTATTGCCCGAATATTTCTGTTGGGTTGAAGACTAACGTGAGGCGGCCGTGTGACAAAACTCTCTTCCTCAATGCTTGGTAGATTGACCTATCTGACCGCTTCGTAATTTAGATACGGCATCGTGGTATAAGGATTTAATACTAGAAAACACCATGCCGGGTACAGAGAATATTAAGGTGGTGGCGCTTTTTGCAACCGCCTATTGGTTTGAGCTTTTGTTTCAACGTCATATGTGACAATGAATGGGTATAAAATTTTGTGCCACACTCTATTTGTGAGTCAATTTGCGAACCATTACATCCTCACAAGCTGCACGAGTTTGCATCCGATATGAGATTGACCAGCGGTTTTGACAACAACGTTACGTTGCCAGTGGCTATATATATGAACAATACGTAGCAATGCTCTCAGTCAAAGAATGGAGGTAGCTACTGGTCGCCTATTGCGGCGGATAGTAGCAAGATTGTGAAACAAGTCCATTTTCATACACCGAAAGAGAGCAAGCTAACTATTATACTGCTTTTGTACGGATTGGAGAGCAGTTCAATCACGTAGTACCATGTCTAGACATCATTTCTCTTGCTCCCCTCCTTCTGCGCTTCCGTACTGTTAACGTCCATCAAGGGAATAAAGTCCTTGGTATCGGTATTCTTGTGCGACCTCTGAGACCTGTCCGCCCCAAGAGATGCACTAAGACCACTTGTGCCGCTCCTACCAGTCAACTTATCGCGTGCTGTGCCACCAAATACCTTCGGCCAGATTCGCTTGAACAGTGAGTGTAGTGCGGGCATGCAGGCGCACATAACCCCAATATCCATCTCAATGGTCGACCAATACCCAAATGGTGCCACGTCCCAAGTGAAGTTCTCTGATTTGGCGAAGTATATGAGGGTTTCCAATCTGAGGATGCTAACAAGAGTAACGCTGTATACGCTCAGCTCGATTCAAGCTACAGGATTATTCTGCGGATGAACTTACAACCCACCAAAGCCAAACATGAGCATTAGTTGAACCTTCTTCTTCCAGTTCATGGCCAGTTTAGAAAGTTGTCGAAGAGGCAAGATAATGGTCGCTATATCCAGAACGATATTGAAGATCGCAGCCGCCCATCCCTGTGCGTTAACATTGTTGCAGGCTCCGGCATGCTCATGGTTCCAGTATTTCCATGCGTGGTCGACCGGTCGACATTGAAATAGCGACACGAGGATGAAAGCCAGCATGTACAGGCCCGTGAAGACCATGACAGCGTAGACAGCCCTTCGAAAGTTTCGGTCTGGGAAGATGCGCAGGTAAAAGCATAGGATAGAGATCTTGGTAAGAGACACTACTGTGATGTAGATCGGCTCATCGATGAAATAGATCTGAGAAACTTGTGAACTGTGGAACTGTAAATCATGCGATGCGGACGACTGACCAGAAGGATGAACGTAATCTTGTCGAATGGAATTGTCCAAATGTCTTTCCCCAGACCAGCTTCGGCCACTATGGAAGACATAGTCAGCAAAAGTTGCATGATATCTAAATCTGACTGTACTTACAAGGAACCGATAGAGCCGAAAAAGATAATAGCAAAATCTGTTACATTCAGTAGGATGAACAGTCAGAATGGGCCCTACTAGCAAAGCCTACCATAGCCACATAAATTGTATAATCATCGATCCCGACTTCGGATCCCTGTAATGTCAACCTGGAGATCAATCGCAGGATGCAGAACATGAGAGCTAAAACACCGCCACCAACACCAAAGCCTGATATAAGTTTGGTACGGTCCCGAATGGGGGCTCCGCATGCCGTGACAGAGACATTCTTGGTTGCTGCGCATTATTAGAATACGAGTCGAAAAGATTGCGTATTTTTTATATGCTGACTCAGCTGCTCTTTGATTGTGCAATTGCTTTTAACGCATACATCAATGGCTTCTGCCAACTCTTTGTTCATGCAGATGCAGGTTTGATTGGTTGCCGCGCAGGTAGACTGTATGATTCCGGAAACAGTACATTCTAGCTTAAAACTATTAGCCGAGGCACCAGAAGCTCAATAGAAGGGTGTTGCTTACGCCACATTGTGGAAGAAGCGACGCAACAGACGACAAATCTGCTCGAACAGTAACCAAACCAGCACCCGCTAGCAGCAGATAAATCCACGACAACTTCATACTGTTACACTTACCTGCCTAGGAAGGCGAGAATCGGATGTGTCAGCTTGGCAGAAATTCGCATGGAGCGACTGGTGAAGAGAATGCTTGAAGGATGCCGTCTTGGGCATTCAAACCGCATGAGAGATTTTTGACATATTTGAGATCTCGCGGTGAGGGTGTACGTTAGCTTGTAGATGAATCAGGCATCGCGGCGGAGACTACAAACGGCCCGAGTAACTGCCCCAAATGGGATACATGGGCCAATAGATATTGCGGTGGTGGATCCAGGAAACGGGGGCCAGCTACCTGCTCCGAGCGGGGAGAAGAGATCGACAGGAGAGTTGAAAAGTAACAATGAATCAGAGGCTCGGTCGGCTCTTTCCGCAGCTTCCGGCGGGAGCTTTTTCTTCAGCGCAATGGGAACAACTTAGACCATGGTCGGTGGGTGCAGGCAGATTTATGTTTCTACGAAAGAATTCCGGTCCAATCTTTTGGGTCCTGAGAAGCACCGGCATTGTGAAAGTGGAAAATCTTGGGTTGAGACTTTCGGCCGATCATAATGTGCACCTTGAACTATGATGGCCCGGTCCACTCCAGGGTACGTAATCCCTGCACGCATATGTGAGCGCGCTGTGGCCTATGATCATCATCTCATTTCTCTTCCCTTGAATGATGGGAGTGCCTTTCTCTAATTTCCTGGCTTCGGCACAACCGTGTTCACTCTTTCTTCAAAATGAGCTTCATAATGCAAAGTACTTACTTTTCTCTTTTTGCCTTGTTTTTCATTTTCAGCAATGCAATTCCGACCGCAGACAACCTCCTCAGATCGCGCCATCATTCTTCTCTACATTGCTCAAACAAGGGTTCGAACAGCAATCCACAAGACACAATTCGACACGAACTAGGGAAGCAGCTTCCAAGAAATCAGCTCAATGAGCCTATCGATGGTATCTCAAACCCAAAGTACTACAATAGCTCAGAGTAACCTTTGCTGACCTCAAAAAGTTAGCGGTCTCCATGAATTTCAGCCACCAAACTATGATGCTGGCGATCAGCGCGGTCCATGTCCAGGACTTAATGCCTTAGCGAACCACGGCTATATACCACGAGATGGTGTTGTCAGCGTAAGGCAAATGTCTTGAATGTGCGCAATAATTTGGGGTTAATACTTTGCTTCTTGTAGCTAGTCGATGCTATTGCCGCCATGAATAAGGGTGAGTAACGGACTCACGATTAATCGAATAGCACACTAAATTTCACCAGTGTTCGGAATGGGTGTCGACCTCGCCACTGCGCTGGCTGTGATGGGTACAGTCTGGGTCGGAAACCCACTCTCGTTAAGCCCAGGTTTCTCCATTGGCGGACCAACGTCTAAATCTTCCAACATCTTAGGGAATCTGGTAGGACTGCTTGGTAAGAAATATTGAGCTGTCCATTAGCATTGGTATAGGAATACTTACTGATATTTTTTGATGGAGTTAGGAGCGCCACAGGGTATCAAGTATTCCCACAATTTCATCGAGTCGGACTCTTCGCCAACGCGAAATGACTTGTACACGACTGGAAACGCCTGGACGATGAACATCTCCCTTTTTGAAGACCTTTACGGAAGGGCTGATGCCACGACTGGAATGATCGAGTTCGAGACAATTGCAGAGTTCGCTAAGGTCCGGTTCCACGAAACAGTCGCTGAGAATCCCAACTTCTATTATGGCCCATTCACCGGTATGATCGCCAGGAATGCTGGGTATCTGTTCACTGCGAGGATCTTCCGGAATCATTCCATATCTCACCCAGAGGGCGATTTGAGTACGTTAAGGTTGAAGTAAATTGATTTATCAGGTTATATGCTGATCACTTCAATAGCAAAGGAAATCCTGAAGAGTTTCTTCGCGGTTACCGAAGATGGATCGGGGGGATTGAGCTACAACGAAGGATGGGAGAGAATCCCCGAAAACTGGTATAAGACGCCAGTTGACTATGGCCTGGTGCAGTTGAATCTCGATATTGTCGCTCTAGCTTCTTTGCACCCTGAGCTCGCTAGGTAAGCAGTCAGCGCGCTCCTTGAAGTGTCTCCTAGATTCATGAGAGAACTGTGCCTACGTCTTCTTTCCAAGCTCACGCTGACAATATTACGACAGCATTGGCGGCAACACCGGAACAGTAAACAGCTTTACTGGCGCAGACATCTCAAATATCACCGGCGGCATACTCAACGTCCGGACTCTTCTCTCGGGCAATAACCTTCTTTGTCTGGCCTTCGAAGTGATCAAGACCGTATCGCCAGATGCACTGTCAACAATTTACAAGACGCTAGCTGTGCCGTTACAGATGATCACGGATGCTCTCGCCGCACCGCTGCTAGATCTCGCATGTCCTGCCTTCGAGGACATGCAGTTGGGAGGTACAGATATCTTCAAAGAATTTGCTCAACTTTATCCTGGAGCGAACCGAACTGGTGGGGCAATTTAATAGTTGGATAGGACGGTTCTGACGGAGGTGTTCTCGCCAGATTATATCACGAGCAATAGTTTCCGTCTTCCATCGCTCTTTGCAATACAATAAGTGCAGGCGAGGAGAAGAGGTTATGCGCAAAACAGTCATTATGGAAAATGCTAACCAAAAACAAAATTCGTTTCTCTGCCTGATTACATTTCTGGCGAGCGGTCTACCCTCCTTGCCGGTTTGATACCACGCTTTTTGTATCTTAACATCTGTGTAATACGACTCAATCACCTATTTTCGATCTTCTAATGATTACCTTGTCGACATCATGGAAGTCCTCTCGTGACATAGCTCGACGGTCTTGTCCTTTCAGTCTTCGTCAATGCAGTCGTGTTAAGGGCACCCTAGACCCAAAGCGCAACGAAGTGAGAAGTCTTTGCCAGTTGACCGGAGGCGTAGGCGCCATTTCTTTCACCCTGTCCGCTTCCCAGTGGATCCAGAAATGAAACCCATACTTGGGCCCATGAGCCCAAAACTAACTTCCACTTCCACTTCCACGGGCACAGGGCCGATCGCAAGGCGCTCGCTGTGACTGTCATTGGGTAGCTGAGTGAATCTGCGTACGAAGTTATAATGTAAGCGTCTTTGTTGCTGTACTTGATAAACTGTTTTGTACTGTACACGTGATGCGATACTGGCATGACTAGCTCTACCTACCATGGTATATTCCTTTGATACCTACTAAGTTATGCTTATAAGCGATCCTATGTACCTGCACTTCACCGCCCTACTAAAGGCGAATTGCTGCTATCCTATCTACCCTGAATTACGAGAAGAAATCATTTTCAATGACATCTTCATGGTTGATCCGATTTCCAATGGAAGATATGCAAAGGGAATCTACTTTACTTCAGGTATAAATTTCGGAGCAGTTTCTGCCGTTTCGAAGTCTCTTTCGGCTTTACTGTAACAGATTGCGACGAATTCTGGAGTGTGAGATGACTAGGACTATGCGATACCTCGATGGAGGCTCTATCAGAGGGCTCTGTCCTGTACGTCGCCTCTACATACTTCTGCTTATCGCTCAGTGCCATTCCCACATTATATGTGCTCGTCAGCATAATGGAATCGTCGAGAAAAGCTTACACCGTCACACGGGACTGTCTGTATATTAATTTGAGTGAAGCAATTCTTAGTGACAGCCTTGTGGTTTTGTAGGCAGAATATCGTCGTAAAAGAGGCAAGTACGCGTGATCGTGGGCGCGTCATACTTTGGTGCTTCATTAATCAGTTTCTGAACCTGTGACAGTTCGATACCAGGCCTCTTACCAACTATTGCGATCCTGAAAACCTCTAAAAGGTAGCCATGTGGGGGATACTATATTCTTGGTCTTTTCAATACGGTAGCTTCTAGCTCACTTTACATGTCGTTCCTGTTGTCCATGGCGCCGTGTTAGTATGGTGAGACGACTAGAATGCTGAAGCTATCGGTACATCTTGTTCCTTACGCTTGACTGCTAACGCGGACGTAGTGGTTTGTGTAAAGAGGTTGATTACTAGTACGCCCAGTGCGGACACCGTACGAGTGGCATTCGAAAAAGAGGATCTGACATTGAACATGAGTACATTCTCACGGTTCGCAGGAGTGAGTGTGTACTACATGGTAGGCAGCTCGAAGGTGAGCTGGGAAAAGATGGCCATCAGGGGAACGACATATATCGCTAACTTTTGAAGGCGAGGTTCGGCTAATTGCTTAGCGCATCATTGGAGGTTCCATCTGCGTAGCCGGGGCAATGGCAATTCACCACGCACATACTCATGAAATGGGGTCCGTTCCGGAAATGAGCTGACTTATCCATTGTCTTGTGACGAAGGCCGTAGCCCCGTTGAACTGCGTGATTATACCAACTGCAAGCACACATTGATCTGCCTGGTGGAGATAGGGAATGAGTATCATATTCCTTCCTCTCAGGCAAACCCCAAATTTAGCTGGGAAGAAGAAGAATGGAGAACTGCATGGCTTTACAATACACCATATTCAAGGGGGCTAGTCATAGCATACTGTATTTAGTTTATAGAACAGCACTATGAGCCCGTTGTAGCTATTGTAGATAAGGCAGTTACATAGTGTACCTAGTGTATGTTAGTATACAGATGTGGGTAGCCTCGATGTGGGGGCGGCGCTAGCTGCAGCCGCCACCACCAGCTCGCAACCCCCACAGCCCTAGGTATAAAAGGCCCAACCCCGCTGTAGCGCCCAGTCTTGCAGCCTCTGATCTCCTTTCCCACTGAGCCTGCCTGGGTGCTAGTTGCGCGATTCTGATATGTACATTACGTTGATCTTCGGTCTTTTATGTGTTTTGCATAGGGTTTACGCCAACAATGAGTTTATTATTCCTCCACCTGCTGGATTAGACGCCTTTATGAATGAGTCGGCCGAGATTAAGTGGCGATGCGACGATTGCGGATCGTTACCAGTGACACTGAATCTATGGCAAGACAAAGGCGACGGTAGCTGGGCTCAAGAAGTACTACTGTGTAAGTGGGTGATAAAAGAGTAGCCCATCCGTGCCGCTTGAGCGCGCCACTAACGTGTGCGGACAGCGAGCGAAATTGACCCTGGAAGCTACATCTGGGCCCCCCATCCATTGGAAAATCTGACAATAGCGAATGGCTTCCACTTCAACCTCGTTGCTGGTAGCTTTGGATTCGATAGCGGCGCGGTTTTTATCAAGGAGTCGCCGAGCACAACTTCGGTAGTAGTTCCTTCTACCTTATCTTCCACGTCTACCTCGCCATCGACGTTTTCACAATCGGGCACCACCAGTTCTTCTTCTAGCACATCCAGTGTCACTACAAAACCTTCTTCGATGGAACCAGTACCCACAAGCTCCAGCGCTGCAGGCAGCGACGACAACGCGACCCTAAAGATCGGGCTCGGTGCTGGTCTGGGCGTCGGCATACCGTTCCTTCTACTCGTGGGTGGTATCATAGGCTATGTGGTCTTTCAGAGGTCTTCTAGGCCTCCCCAGTACACGACATACCAAAAGCCCTTCAAGCATGGTGCGGCTGTAGCACAGGAGCTCCCCGAAGCGACGTCTGTCATGGAGATGGGGAATGATGGACAGACATGAGTTACCGGAACACGTGAGCCCGACCATTAAGTGAGTGAGAGGGTGGCAGGGACATATGGATGGGTGAGGTAATGTATCTACGTACGGAAGGGACGCCCCTGGCACTTGCAGAGTGTTTCCATATATATAGCCCCATCGCTAATCTGACCAATGGCAGCGACCCTTATTATGTGACACCTCACCTCTCAAATTGAACCTCATCTTTGACATGACCTAAAATATCGACCTCAACCAGTCCGTCCGTGACAGATGCCTAAGCCGTGCTTCTAGTGATGTCTAGAAGTGCGTTGTATTGTGACAAGGGCGGTATGATCTATGACGTCGGCCTAATTACATCGTTTCTAAAGTTCATAAGAAAAGACAGCAGCTAATGTAGATTTCCAGACGCACACTCAAGGATCCGCCTTTCTCATCCTTAATCCCACTCTCTTCCCGACGAATTCGCTCTGCAATCCTTTCTCGAAGTCGGCAGCAATGAAGTCCAAGGGATCCTCTAAAGAAGTGGCGTAACCACCCGCTAGACCGACGACGTTCAAGTAGGGCCCGATCAGCGGTACCCACTTAAGAGTGCCCCGCCACCCGGGGGGAGAGTCCGCGCTGGCGATCACATTGGCCGCCGAGCAGTCGTCCGGTACGGGGATTCGAATCTCGTTGTGCTTGGGGCTCATCTGATTGGCACAAAACAGCGACCAGGCGATGTTGCCCCCTTCTTGCTTCTGGATGAGGGCCAAATTTTCCCTGTGCTCGGGAAACATGGGCATGTAATCACCCATGAGACGAGTCGGGATGGCGCTGTCCAGCATGGGAAAACCAGACATCAGCCAGGCGCGGATCGCGGGCCCGCGGCGCTCCTCGCGGGCTTCCACAATGGCCGCGACGACGGTGGCGAACATTTTGATATATTCGCCGGTCTTGGAGCGGCCGAACATCTGCGCCACGCCAGCGGCGTGAAAGACGGCATCGCAGTTGTGGTCGAGGATGGCATTCTTCAACGCCGACTTGTCCGTGACCCACCCGACGACCACGTCGGCCAAGACAGCTCGCTTCTCTGGCGCGAGTTTGCTAGGCGAGCGAACATAAGCTACGACAGTGTGGCCGTGCTTGATCAAGGCAGGCAGTGCACGGCTGCCGACATTGCCAGTGGCACCAAGCAAGAGCACCTTCATGGTCGTTTCGTTCAGCTGTGTTTTGAAAAAATGGATAGTACTGGGTCGTAATATTGTGTCCAGAACCTAGGTTACAGATAGCTGAGGGCATAGTATATAATTGTTTTTAGCCAAGGCTTACTCGGCCCGCGAAGTCCCCGTGGAATTTACGGAAAACAGCCTTCGACAATGATGCGCACCCCTGAGAAAAGTACCGAATTCCTGCCAAATTCTCCGCGAGCCATTGTCAAGGTGCCTATGTGGCTTAGACTTAAGAGCAGTGCCGCCGTATGCGAAGGAAGCGCTAATACACACATTTAGGGCATTACTACATTTTTCTCAGTACACCCAGCCTGGCCAAGAGGGTAGCGCTAGGAGAATCTTTACAGGGGTGTTTTGTAGCTCTTACTTGCACATGAACAATTCCGGGCGTCAGGCGTTGACTGAAGCAACGAGACCAGCAGATTGGCCACTCCTAAAGCGCCCTGGGATGGGTCATCTCACATTAAGCACAGAGCCAACATTACTCATTTTCATCGACGTGCGTAGATGTGTAGTCGTTGTCCTTGGCTGATCTTAGGGCTTAAATCGGTGCCAGAACATACCTGGGGCCCTTGTTGCTGAGAAGTCCAAACGCTCGATGGAGACCTCGAATCTTAACCTGTAAATTTCTATGTTTGGTCCGCTCACAGATCACATATCGACCAGCATGCCAGTTTTCCAGTCGACGGGCTCTTAGACAGTTCAGGTATGGACATCCTGTAAGATCTCATCAAACATAACACTCTCCCACTGCATGTTGTCCCAATCATAGCCTGATGTTGCCCATTCGAAATCGTCGACGCTCCGCCCTGGCAACATATTTATGGCCTCTCTGCTTCCTTCGTAAACGCTGTCATGGGCATCAGTCAGCAGGCTCCTCCCCCTGCCTACCGCCATGGCGACCATCTCACACCATTTCTCGACCCTAGCCTTCTTCATCTTCAAATGCTCTGCAGCAAAGTCCCATGTATCATTCTCCCAATCTACCCCCTGCGCCGCAGCTATCTCCATCTTTGCGGCCTCAAAACGAGCTGCCATGGTGTCTAAGATGCCAAGGATATCAACCTAAAGATTGGGTTGCGCTGTGACCTTGGCTCTAAGCGTGTTGAGTATCTGGGCGGACACGAGTTGGGTGGATAGTGGGGCTAGAGGTCTCGGCAAGCTCAGATCTAGACATGAAGGCACGCCGCTGAGAGCAGGCGTTGGTTGCCAGGGAACCGTGAATTCTTTCTGCAACGCGGCCGAGCCGGCACTAGAAAGCTTAACCGCGCTAGGCCCGGCTACTCTTACCCATCGAGAGAGCATCATGGCGCCGTGAACCAGTTGGATGTAGGCGGGCTAAGGCATATAGAAGTAGGAGCTAACCGGGATGGCAAGCCATTTCTCGAGCCAGGCCTTAAGTGCGGCAGTGAACTATAAGAAGACATCAGATATTATCACGCCTAAAAGCGAGAGCGAAGCGAAGGATAGAGATTCGGCATCTGGTAGGTATAAACCTGCCAGGAGAGGCGCAAAGATCCAGAGGTAAGCACTATAGTAATAGCAAGAAAGAAAGTCTAGGCTCTCAGACCAGGTTAGCGAAGCACCGGCGGCGACATTTTCAAAGATTTAGGGAATCATACAATCAGATCTAAGATTCGGGGGTAGCGCATCCTAGAGGCTATCTAGCTCAACTCAGAATGCCTCTAGGCGCGCCATCATTAATGGCTCAGGCAAATCTAGCTATTCGTCAACCGGTGAATCACTACTATAGAAGTGGAAAATTTTCTCGGTAAGTTACTAAATGTGGACCAACTATATGGCAAGTTAGTCTATCCTGTATTCTCTAGCATCTTTAAGATCTTTAAGGCATTAGTCCATATATTTAGTATATCTCGTAAACGCTAACTATTTCACGGTAAGGCCAGCGCTATTATTAAGTTAATTTTATCCTTTATAAAGCTCCATTTAGGCGTTATAAGACTTACTTTAAGCTTATATACTAGACGCTAAGTAGCGCCCTCTTCTCTTTATTCGTTCTAGACACAGGCTCCTCGGCACGTACTAAAGGCAGCTAACTTCTTTATTAAGACTTAGGGTATATACTTAAATCTAGATCTTCTACCAAGCTAACTACTAGGTAGATTAGATTATTAAACTGCGCATAAGCCATATAATGGTAGTAGTAGGATCCTAGGAAAACCAGAATACCTTAGAGGAGATCTAATAAGCGCTTAAATCTTATAAGTATAGTATTAGAGATATATTCCATAATGGCGCGGCTTTGTCCCCTTACTAATTAAAGATGGCAGACGGAAGCTACCATTCTAATTACCTTTATAAGAAATAGACAAGTTACCTACAGTTATTTTAGCGTTGTGTGTTATAAACCAGATAATAGTGGGAAAGTTTGGGCGCTTATAAAGGTAGAAGATATAACAACTAGGGTTATAATAAGATAAAGATGCGCTAAGTTACTTAGATAGTAGTTACGTAACTTACTTAGCTACTTAGGGTCCCTAAATAACTAAGTAGCTAAGAGTTAATACGTAACCTACTTAGCTATTTAGGGCTCCTAAGTAACTAAGTAAGGTTCCTATATAGGAGTATAAGGATAAACCTTTATACTTATATTTAACCTAAGTTTTAATCTATTATTTAGATTTACTTAGGCCTTCCTTATTAACTTATTATACTTTATAAAATACTTCTATATTAATAAGAACCCCTTCTTCCTCCCCTTAGTAAGTCTTACCTAAGAACTAACCTTAACCTATTTAGGACTAGCTATCCTTTCTAGATTTAATATCTTAAATACCCTTAATATAACTATAAGAACTCCTACTTCTTCTATAGCTTTAGATAATAATGCTATTACTCTAATAGGTAACTCTAAGAGTAAAGTATATAAACCTAATTTATATTATAGTAATAGGAAGTATACTAATATATAGCTTTTTTAGTTAGACCTCTACTTCTTTAAACTTAATAAATAACCTAAAGATAAATAAAAGGTTATCTTTATAGCTACTTATATATAAGGTAATACTAGAGAATAGATTTAACCCTATATAACTAAGTATCTAGAAATAGACTATAATAACGAAGATAAGGAATATATAGATAACTATATAAACATAGTTAATATTATTAAAGACTATACTAATTTTAAGAAATATTTTAAGTAGATATTTAGAATTACTAATAAGGTACCTATTATAGTATAAAATATTTAAACTATAATATAATAATAATTAGTAGCTAAGTATATAGTAGAATTCTATAAAAACGCTATATAACTTAACTAGGATAATAAGTTACTAATAATAATATATAAATAAGGTCTTAAGAAACCTCTATAAGAAGAACTTCTACGTAGTAGGGGAATTATTAGAACCCTTAATAAATTATATAATAAATTAATTAGAATTAATAGAGAATGGTTTACACTATAATAGGAATTTTAACGTAACCTAAGAAATATTAGTTTTAGATAACTAGTACCTATAGTCTATAGGGTGCCACTAAAAGGACCTTAACGCTAATTATAAGACTCCTATAGATACTAGCTAATAGAAGATATCTAGTTTAACTACTTAGATAAAGAAAAAGGAAAAGGACTAGGCTTTTATAAGCCTAATACACGTATCTTAGATAGAACCTAACACTAGGGGACTAAGACTTATATATATTTTATATATAGTAAACTAGGCTATATTACTAGGAACTATAGATCTAAGAATAAGGTTATTAGATAGTTAAACGTACTTACTATTCTAATAAAGAAAATTAAGGATAAAGAATAGACTATTATAGACGCTATTAATAACCTTACACTTAATAATAAGTCTAGATTAGAGTTATTAACCAATTCACGACTCTATAAGGATATAGAGAAGAAATAATCTAAAATAGTAGATAAGGAAGTTAAGTAGACACTAACACCTTACCTATAGTTTAAAGGTAAAGAAGTAATCTTTACTAATAGAGTAAATATATAGGAATACTTAGATAAACTACTAATCTAACTATAAAATAGAGATATATTATTATTACCTATAATAATCTTACTATTATTCTCTATACCACTAGAAGCTTATAATAAACGCCGACTAGAAATTATTATAAAAGAAGATAGATAATAGGTAGATTATAGATATATATAATAGGACCCTAGTAAAAACTTCTATAATAAGAACCTAGATTATTTATAGAAGTACTACCTAGACTACTAAAACCTATGGCACTTAAATATCTAATAAATTAAATATAGATATAACTAGTGCCTAACCTACTATAGAGCTAAGAAGCTATATAGAGGTAAATAACTACTAAATAAATAATAATGCTATTAGGAATAGTATAATTACCTAATTAATAAATGCGATAAACATTTATAAAATAAGTAAGAAAAATTATACTTTCTAAGCATAAATAATATATAAAATATAGTAACTAGTATACTCTATAATAGAATATATACTTAAGATAGATAGTAGACTTACTTAAATATTAATTATAGTAGATACTAGAATAATAAACGTATCTATAGATTTAGTAAGAACCCTAACTAACTAAGAATAGTTATTAATATTTAGATAGAAATAAGTATAGTATAGAAAGGTAAAACTTCTAAAGAGAAACTATAGTGGGAGAATAACTATAGTAGAAGAAGAGAAGGGTAGGAATAAAAGAAATAATAAAAAGGGAATATAGACTACCTAGCTTCTAAGAATAGTTTTTTTTTAGACTAGAACCTAGCCCCTAAGGCCTAAGAAACCCTTAAAGACTTATAGATAGGTAAGGAGATACTATTAGAGAGTTAAATACTATTAATAATAAGGTATTAATTAAGCTACTAGTTTAGCTTAATAAAATATAGATTAAGGCACTATTAGATTTAGGCATATTAGAAAACTTTATATCCTAAGAAGTAGTACTATAAGTAGAACTCTAGCTAATACTTAAGAACGAAGTATATCCTATCTATATTATAAATAGAAGTTAAATACTAAACATACTATATATTACTTATAAAGTCACTACTATACTTTAGATCTATAGATATAGGGAGATAATCACACTTAATATACTAGATAGATCTAGGTATAATATTATATTAGGATTACCCTAGTTAAGGAAGTATAACCTATATATTAATTAGGGTTTAAGAATGCTATCCTTAGAATACTATAAATATGTATTATAAGCTAAGCCTATGCGATAATAGAGATTAATAGTGGATAAGAGTGTTATTAATAATATAGACTTATAATAGAAAGTTAAAAAATAGAAATTACCCTTAGTAGACGCTAGTAGGAACTACTAGGTTATAAAGTATAAGAAGAAGAAAGAAAGCACACCCTTAGAAGTACTAAGAGAGTATAAAGTATAGATATATATATTTATAGAGAAGGAAGGAAAAGTAAACCTACTAGAATATTAACCCTAGGATTATATAATTAACCTAAAAGAAGGGAAAACGCCACCCTTTAGACTACTATATAGTAAGATAGGAGAAGAACTCTATAAGGAATATAAATTTATTAAGATAAACCTAGTAAAAGGATATATTAGACTATTAAAGTTACTAGTAGTAAGTTCCTTTATATTTATTAAAAAGAAGGATAGATTAGATAGACTATGCGTTAACTACTAAGTAATTAATAATATAATAATTAAAAATAGATACCTATTACCTAATATCTTAGAACTTAGAGATAGACTCTTATAAGTAAAAGTCTTTATAATAATAGACTTAAGAGATAGATACTACCTAATTAGAATAAAGAAAGGTAAAGAATAGAAGATAGTATTTTAATTATACTATAGACTTTTTAAGTACCTAGTAATGCCTTTTAGACTTACTAATACACTAGTAACCTTTTAAGCACTTATTAATAATATACTCTATAAATATTTAGACATATTTATTATTATATATATAGATAATATTCTTATCTTTTTAGAAAATAAATCTAACTATACTAAGTATATATAGATAGTACTAAAGGCATTAGATAAGGTATACTTAAGAATTAAACTTAAGAAATGCTAATTTAATATTAAATAACTTAAATTCCTTAGACACGTTATTACTATAAAAGGAATTAAGATAGTACTAAGTAAGATAGAGAGTATTAGAAACTAGCCTATACTAAAAACTATAAAGAATATCTAAGAATTCTTAGAATTCTATAGATTTAATTAATAATTTATTAAAGATTACGTAAAGGTTATAATACTATTAATAAACCTTACTAGAAAGAACACGCCTTTTAGATAGATAGATAAGTATAGAATATTATTCTAACTCCTTAAGATAGCATATATTATAGAACTAGTTTTTATTTATTTTAGGAGTAATAAACTACTATAATTTAAAACTAACGTAAGTAATCTTATACTAGAGCATACGCAAAATAAAAATAAAATAGTAAATAGTACCTAATAGCCTACTACTTATATAAGTTTAATAACGCAGAAATATAATATAACGTATATAATAAAGAACTCTATACTATTATTAAAGCCTTAAAACACTAGAGAATATATACTCTTAGCTATTTAACGCTAGAAATCTATATAGATTATAAAAACCTACTTAGGTTTATAATAATAAAAGAACTAACACTATAATAGTAAAGATAGTTATAGACTACTAAATAATATAAGTTTAAAATTATCTATATAGTAGGAAAGGAAAATAGACGAGTAGACATACTTAGTAGATAAAGTAATCTAGTAGGAGAAAAGGTTAAGACCTACTTAGTAATTCTTTATAAAAATAAAAATAGATCTCTTAAACTAATAGCAGAACTTAATTAACTTTTAGTTATAAACTAAGAAGTACTAAAGTAACTATAAACTAAGATTATTAGATAATACTATAATAACCTAACGTATAGGCACCTAGGTATTATAAAAATAATAGAACTTATATAACAAAATTATACATTTAAAGGGATAAAAGAAGCTGTAACTAGTTATATCTAAAAATATATAAAATACTAGAGGAATAAACACGGCATATACCTTAAGTATAGAGAAATATAACTAATTAAGATACTAATAGCACCTTTTAAAGATATTACTATAGACTTTATTATAGAAATACTAGACTTAATTAACCTAGCCACGAAAACCTTATATAATAGTATTTTAGTAATTATATATTAATTTATAAGCTATATTAAATTAATTCCATATTTAAAGAACATAATAGCCAAAGAACTAGCTTACCTTTTTAAGATAAGTAGGTTAGATACTATAGTATTCTAAAGATAATTATTAGTAATAGAGATAAGCTCTTTATATTAAACTTTTAGATAATGTTTATAGCACTTATTAGAATAAAATAAAAACTATCTACGGCATATTACCTACAGATAGATAGAAAAATAGAAAGAATAAATTAAACTATAGAAATATATCTATAAATATACTATAATAAATAGAAAAATAACTAGGTTTTACTATTACTAATGGTATAACTAGTACATAATAATAAGGTATTAATAGTAATAAGGTAAATACCTTACTATACTATATATAGAAAATATCTAAATCTCTTTAACTAACAACTACTAACGAATATTAACGCAAAAGAAGCCATAGATATAGTAGATAATATAAAAAAATATATAATAAACTCTAAGAAAACCTTAAGAAAGCTTAATAGTAAGCTATTTCCTATATAAATTAGAAACGAAAAATGGCACCTTAGCTAAAGAAGGGATAAAGTATATCTACTTATAAAGAACCTTTAAACCTAGAAAAAGAAATATAAGAAACTAGATTATATTAAGGTTAGACTATTTTATATTTCTAAATAAATATTACTAGTAAACTATAAGCTAGAATTACTACTAGATATAAAGGTACACCTAGTATTCTATATATTACTATTAGAACTAGTAGACCCTAAGATACTAGTTAAAACTACCTTCTATTATAGAGTAGAAGAAGAAACTAAATTTAAAATTAAAAGTATTATATACGTAAGAACCTATAAAGGAACCTAATAATATTTTATTAAATAGAAAGGATACCTAGATAGTAAAAATACTTAGGAACTAAGAAGTAATCTAGATAACTATTAATAAAAAGTTAAGGAATATAAATAAAACCTTTAAAAACCTATTATATAATAGAAGATATAAGAACATATCTAGCTACTAGATATAGAAGGAATATCTTCCTAGAAGTTAGAAGGAAGGTTATCTATTACTAACTAAATAGAGGGGCAAAGCTCTATAGAACTAGTAGGCTAAGTAGGCTAAATAGAATTTTTATCTAACTTTACTAATACTACGCTTTCCACTATAATAACTTTACTAGTATACTTTTTATTCTATAATAACTACTTTTTTAAATAATCCTCTTTTGCTTAAGCTATATATATAGCTTTAAAAGTAGTATTCTACTTCTTTTATACTTCCTCTAATTACGCTTCTAACTTCTTCTTCTTAGTAACTAACTATAAGAACTTATTCTAAGTAATAGTAATATTACACTTTAAACCTTACTTCTAATACTTACTATACTTTCCTAAACTAATATAGACCTTATAAATATAGGTATATAACTAATAGAATAAGCACTTTAATACTATAATAATACTATAGTTTTTAATAGTAAAAATAAGGTCGTAATAACGCTTTATAGGATAATAGTTAGTAGGTATAATTCTTTAGGGCGAAGAATAAGAAGGGGAGGGATAATATTATAAACTAGATAATAGTAGGGAAGTTTAGGCGCTTATAAAAGTAGAAGATATAATAACTAGAGTTATAATAAGATAAAAACGCGCTAAGTTACTTAGATAGTAGTTATATAACTTACTTAGCTACTTAGGGTCCCTAAATAACTAAGTAGCTAAGAGTTAATATATAACCTACTTAGCTATTTAGGGCTCCTAAGTAACTAAGTAAGGTTCCTATATAAGAGTATAAGGATAAACCTTTATACTTATATTTAACCTAAGTTTTAATCTATTATTTAGATTTACTTAGGCCTTCCTTATTAACTTATTATACTTTATAAAATACTTCTATATTAATAAGAACCCCTTCTTCCTCCCCTTAGTAAGTCTTACCTAAGAACTAACCTTAACCTATTTAGGACTAGCTACCCTTTCTAGATTTAACACGCTAGTAGGAGCTATAGGCTAATAGAGCTATATATAGGTATACTAATTAGAGCTATAGGCTAATAGAGCTATACATAGGTATACTAATAGAAGCTATAGGCTAATAGAGCTATAGGCTAATAGAGCTATACACCTACTAAGTAAGGTTTAAACTTAGCCTCTACTCCCTATTATATATTAATAAAACTTTCTCTACTATAGCCTCTACTATAATATTTAATATATTATATACTAAATATACCTCTAAAGCTTAACTAGAGTATTAAGGAGAAGGCTACCTATAAAAAAAAGGTAAACTAGAAGGCTATACTTAAAAGAAGGAGGTTTATAAAGAATCTAACTCTATTAACTTAAAGGTAAAACCTAAATTATTTATATTATCTACTTAATCTTTAGTATTCTAAGCTAATTATCTTTATAGTAAAAGCTTATAGCATAGTAGTATATATAGAGGTAATTTACTAGAGATCTAACTATAACCCTAAATTATACTTTTACCTTTAACTATTATTCTACCTATACTAACTATTCCCCTATTATTAGTAATATTAACTACTCCTTATATATAGATACTAGACTAAAGCTAATAAAGCTACTATATATAATAGTTACTATAATATAAAGCATATTATCTATAGCCTATAACCCTTTTATCTATTACTAAGAAGTAACTATATATACCTATACTACTAAACACTCTATAACTATACCTATATATATATATTAAACCCCTACTAATAGGGTTATTACTAAACTATTATACTATATTATTATTACTATAGTAAACTAAAGGATAGACTAATTATAACGGGGCCTCTAGGACTCTATTACTAGACGTGGCCCTATTAGGGTTCTAGTAAGAGATAAGTAGCGTATAGGGTAATATAGATTATATATTATATAAACGTTAATTAATTACTACTATAAGAATATATTACTAAAGACTTAATAGTAATCTTCTATAAGAAAACTAGATGCAGAGAACTATATTATAGATTAATAATAAAGGCTTACCTAGTAGTAATCTATTATCTCTATATACTACTATCTAATAGTGGCTCTATAGGCTCTATTTACAGATCCTTATAGATCTATAGATCCTAGCTCTATAGCTCTATATTCTTGGTATCTACAGATCTATAGATCTAATCACGTAACTTCCTTATATATCTATATTATGCTTAGTATCTAACCTATAATCGTATTCTTCTCTAACATAATCTAATTAGTCGCTGCTATTATTAATATAAGTCCTATAATTTTATTATAGTATAGTAGCCATAACACTATCTCCCCCTTCTAAGTCTTTAGCCCAAAGATTAATCTATTATAGGGGTGGTGCTATATTAGTAGGGTAAACCCTATTATAAGTTAGGTTATTATTACCCTCTATGCCTTCTTATAAAACTAATAAATAACTTACGCTTACTAATAAAATTAGTTATTATAAATTCCTTACTATACCTTACTCTTACTATAATTAGTTAAAAATTTTATATAAGCTCTCTCTACGTAATACGCCTAGGCGTCCTACTTATAAAGCTTATATTTATTTAAATATCTATAGTTCTTATAATATTAATGGTATCTTAGTAGCTAAGAGTATATTATCTACTACTATTATTCTATCTATACTAATTATTTATAGTGTATAACACTAGTCGCTCCTAAGCCAAAATTTAAGCCAAACTTATTAAGGCTAAAAAAGCTTAGGAAGATACTCTAGATACTACTACTACTACTACCTAGCACTTAGCTAATGCTTATTTAAGGATATTATAGTTATAGAAATAGAAAGAGCTTCTTAATAAGTAGAAGGATTATTAGTTAGCGTTTCTAGAGGCTAAATTAGATTAGGAAGAAGTAGAGCTAAAAGCTACTAGTCTATAGAATAGTCCTAAGGAGGGTAAAGTAGTCTCTTAAGATGCTACTTATACCTTCTCTAATAGTAGCGTTCTTTATAATTTACTATAAGGTAGTCTAACTCTTAGTTTAATATCTCTAGGCTTTCTTTAAGAGATTAGTTTAACTAAAATTCTTCTAACTTCTTAGGGTAGTTAAGATTACTTTCTAGTTCCTAGGTATTATCCTATAGGTTTCCCTTTTTATTACGTCCTAGCCATTTAACCTTATAGTAGTTCTAACTATTTACTAGTTAGTATCTATTAATACTTATTACTTCCTATTCTTCTTACTATTCTCTATATATGTCTACCTTATAAACTATAGGTTCTACGTTCTATAGTACCTTTTCTAGTAATACTACATAGAACACTAGGTGTACTTTTATATTATTTAAGAGTTATAGTTTAAATAAAACTAGGGTAATCTATTTAAGGACTTTATATAGTCTAATTTTTAGATAGTCTAGTTTATTTAATAGTTATTTACTAGTAATATTTTTTTATAGTAGCTAGACTTTCTCTCCCTTCTCTAGTGTAGGCGTAGGCTTATACTTAAGATTATAATATTTACCTATCTTTCCTTATAGGAATATGGCATCTTATTAGAGTTAGGTGTAGATTTGCGTAATTTCCTTTACCTAATCTTCTCCGTCTGCGCTCTAGGATCTTATTATCCTAGGTACTTAATAAGCTGCTAGGTTAAATCTATAGTTTATAAAGAATAGTAAGACCCTAGTAGCACTATATTATAAGCTATTATAGGCTAACTATGCTATGGGGAGTAACCCCATCTAGTTATTTTATTAGTAGTTTAGGTAATATCTAAGGAACTATTCTACTATCTAGTTTATTCTTTTAGTCTAGCCATCTATTTATAGATAGTATACTATAGATATACTATATTTAATACCTATAAGGGCGAATACCGTCTACTAGAATTTAGATATAAAGTATATATCTCTATTAGTAATAATCTTATTAGGAGTACTATACTACGCTATTACTATAGAGGTAAATTAGAATACTATATATTCTACCTTACTAACTTCCTTATATAGTAAGAAGTAAGCGTATTTAGTTATCTTATTAATAATAACTATTATTCTATTATATTTAACCTTATTATCTAGGTCCCTAGACTTTAGTAATCTAGTTATAAAGTCTATTATAATAACTCCCTATAGTCTATTTAGTACTTCTATGGGTTATAATTATCTATATAGTGCGTACCTATTAGGTTTATTTCTATAGTAGTCTACATAATCCCTAAGGACTTCCATAACTACCTACTAGGCTTAAGGGAAGTAGTAGTTCCTTATTAGTTATTTTAGTGTTTATTTAATTCCTTAGTGGCCATATGCTGGCACCTTATAAAATTATTATATAAATTCCCTCTAGATTTTTACTAGTATATAGATCCTATTAAAGACTTTATATATATTATCTTTATACTTTATTCCTACTAGTAAGTAGCTTATGCTTTCTTTATTAATTATAGTTTCCTTCTAGATCTAATTAAGCCATACACTACTTTATGTTTCTATTATTACTATAAGTTTAGGTACGTTATATATAATAGTACTATTAGCGTTAAACTTAAGTAAGGCCCCTAATACTTCTACCTTTTCTTAGAGGTCTAGTTATCTACTTAGGGTATTAGCCCTAAGGTTTTCCATTCCTCTAGTATGTATAATCTTAAAGTTATATATTAATAAGGTCTGTGCCTATCTCACTTACCTAGGGGTAAGGGCTTTATTAGTTATAAATCCTATTAGGTTCTTATAGTCTAAGAATATAGGTGTCTAATATTTAGCTCCTTAGAGATATGTTCTCTATTCTTTAAAGGCTTTAACTATCGCTAGTATTTCCTTATTATAGATATTATAGTTAAGCTCTATAGCCTTTATTTTTTAGGAATAATAGCTATATGGGTATTTTTTGTCTATTTTTAGGTCTTACTAGAGTAAGCATACTCCTATAATAAAATTTAATATATTAGTCTTAAGTATTACTAGGTAGCGTAGGTTAAAGATCTATAGAATAGGTTCCTTTATAAACTCTTCTTTTAGCTAATCTATTACTTATTAGTACTTATCTATCTACTTAAAAGGGACCTCCTTCTTAGTTAACCTTATAAGTAGTTCCGTAATCCTAGTCTACCCTAGGATAAACTTCCTATAATAATTATAAAATCCTAGGAAGGACTAAATATCTTTAATATACTTAGGGGTTTCCTACCTAGAGACCTCCTATAGTTTAGTTTATTTAATCTTAAGTTTCCCTAGTTCAACCACAAACCCTAAAAAGATAGTTTAGGTTACATAGAACTTATATTTTTTAAGCTTAAGGTATAGTTTAGCCTTACTTATTTATTTAAGCACTTCCTTAATATACTCTTTATACTATTATCTATCTATTAAATAGATTAGTATATTATCTAGGTATACTATTATATACTCTCCTAGGCACCCTCTTAAGATAGTATTAATTTATTATTAGAATACTACTAGGGCGTTAGTAAGCCTAAAGGGCATAACTTTATATTTAAAGAGTCCTAGCTTAGTCTAGAAGGCTATTTTCCATTTCTTACCTTCCTTTATCCTAATTTAGTAGTATGTATTTTTAATATCTAAGCGTATAAAGATCTTTATATCTTATAACTAATCTTATAGGTCTAAGATTAGTAGTAATGGGTATTAATCTTTCTTAGTTATAGCATTAGTTTTCCTAAAATCTATATAAAACTATAGTTTAGGGTTATCTTTCTTCTCTATAAACGTAACTCCATGAGCTGCAGAAGATTTAGAAGGTTAGATATATTCTTATTTAAGGTTATTTTTAATATATTATTTAGTAACCTTAAATTCCTTTTCTATAGTCTTATAAACTAGTCCCTATATAGGTTATTCTCCTTCTTCTAGCTTAATTTCACAATCCTAGTCTATATATTCTAGTAAGTAACCTTCTAGTTCGTTAAAGATGTCTATAAGCTCCTAGTATTATTCTAGGATACCTAGAATTTGTTCCTTACTAGTGGCTAGCTAATAGGGGTACTTAATTTCTTTAGTCCCCTAATAGATAATTAGATTAACTTACCTTAGCTATAGCATTCTAAGGATTATATCCTATTAGTTATCTATTTTAGCTAAATCTATAGTAAAATTATTAATTACCAATCCGTCTAATAGGAAGGTTCCTAGTGTGGTTTCTATATTAATTTATTCCTAGAATAGTAGTCCTTTAATATTATATAGGGTCTATTATTCCTTTTTATTTATATAGTAGAGTCCTTCTTCCTCTATAAAGTCCTTTAATATAAAGTTCTAGGTAGCTCTACTATTAATTATAGCTTAAATAGGTCTCCCTTAGTATTCTCTATTAAGTATTATATATAGTCTAAGTATCCCTCTAAGGGCTTCTTTACCCTTTAGCTAATACTTAGTCTAGATTTTTATTACCATGTGCTTTAGGCACTTATTTTCTAGGCATTTATACTATAGTTATCCCTTAACACACTTATGTGGTAGAAGGGGTCCTAGAGCTAGTACTAAGTATCTACTAACCTTTTTTTCTAGATACTATCTATGTACTTCGTCCCTTTAGATAAGATTATTATAAGGGTTATCTATTATTTAGATTAGAAAGGTATAGTATTTCCTCTTTAGTACTAGGTACATTAGATAGTTATCTACTATACATAATGTCTATAAGAGTTTATAATACGCTAGATATTTAGTTAGCGTTTAGGGGTTATCCCCCTCTATAGGTTTAATTTTACCCTCCAAACGTTCTTCTTTAATTAGAATCTAGTATTTTATTATAATTTAGGGTGTATATACTTCGTCTACCTACCTAATTTTATTAGCTATTTAAGCCTAGGTTTAACTGTCTAGCATCTCTACCGCCAGAATTATATTTCTTTTAACCTACTTATTAAAGCTAGTAAACTTAGTATTTCTTAGGAACTAGATCTTCTAGTTTTTATAAACTTTATAGATTATTTCTCCATATAAGTTTCTATGGTAAAAGCGCATTCCCTTAATTTATTATCTAAAATTGGCCAACCTAATTATCTTAGCCACTTTAAGGGCTGGTCCTTCTAGCTAGAAGTATTCTATTCCTCTAATACGGACGTTCTTTCTAGGAGACATAGGTGCTTCTTATATAGGTAATAAGGAGAAAGGTTCTTCTCCTTAGAGAGTTAACTAGAATAGGGTATTAATTAATTTATCTAAACTACTCTCTTATTCTTCCTCCTCTAACTTACTATTTAAGTCGCTTATATTAAAAAATCCTAGAATTTGGGCATTTTATTCCTTAAGCTATAGAGTTATTTATCCTTCTTAGGTTACTGCTAACTTTTCGCCTATTAGCTAGTATCCCGTATCTTTCTTTATTTTTATATGCAATATGTATATATCCTAAGAGCACTTAGCCTAATAGGTAGCCTTATATTCTTTACTACTAGCTAGTTTCTCCTTAGTATCCCTTAAGGTTTCCTATTTCCTTAGTTCTTCTTTAGTACCCTTTATAGACTTATCCTAGCTTTTACTTAGGTAGTTTCTAGCTATATAACCCTTCTTACTATAGCTAAAGTAGGCGCCTTCTTTATATTACTTTTCTTTTATTATATTCTAACTTAATCCCTTTTCTTTATTAGTATCTAAGACTATTAGGTCCCCTTTATTATAGGTTTTATAGTTTTAGCTATTTGCGCCGTGTCCACTCCCTCTCTTATTATCTTATTTCTATAGGAATAACTTATCGTCTACTTAGACGGCTTATTTAATTATTATAGGTAGAGTTATTAGCTTCTCTATCCTAATTATTTTATACCTAATATCTAACTTTAATCCTTTATAGAACCTTTATATTAGGGCCCTTTCTCTGTAGTCTAAGACCTTATTAGCCAGCTGCTTAAATGCTAATACGTAAGCTGCCACTGTCTTAGTTTATTAGAGTTTTAAAAGTTTTTGTTTAGCTATACGTTCCGCATTAATATTACTAAAGGTTAACTATAGTTTTTCCTTAAAGTAAGCATAGCTTACGAAGATAAGGTTAGTTTCTATTTTCTAGTTATTAACTTAGCTTATCCTCTAATCCGTAAGGTAACTATTAAACTAGTCCATTACTTTTCTAGTAAAGTGGGTTACCACATAGGCCACCTTCTAGTCTTTATCCCCGAGATATTCTTAATTTAGATCTAGGTAAAGAGATATTAAGGCTAGGAATCCCCTAAGTTTAGTTTAAGTACCATTAAACTTCTCTAGATCTATAAGTTTTAGTAGTCTATTCCTTATTTAGAGTTCTATCCACTAGATCTATTCCTTTATTATATTATTAGCTCCTCCCGCCATCCCTTCTAATATAACTCTTACTTACTTAACTAATTACTTATAAGCTTCCTTAGCCCTAGCATTCTCTTTATTAAGGTAGTTAAGTTATTCCTTTATCTAGACTAGGTCTGTTAGGTCTAATAATATTAGTTAGTTTACTATAGGAGCCATTATTAATACTAGTAATCTAGGTACATACCTATAGAGACTCTTAAGACATAATTATTAAAGTGTAATAGGGCCTCTAGGACTCTATTACTAGCCATGGCCCTATAGGGGTTCTAGTGAGAGATAAGTAGCGTGCAGGGTTATATAGATTACGTATAGTGTAAACGTTAATTAATTACTACTATAAGAGTGTATTACTAAAAGCTTAATAGTAATCTTCTATAAGGAAACTAGATGCAGGTAACTATATTATAGATTAACAATAAAGGCTTACCCTATAGTAATCCATTATCTCTATATACTACTATCTAATAGTGGCTCTATAGGCTCTACCTACAGATCCTATAGATCTAGGCTCTATGGCTCTATTCTACAGATTTACAGATCTAATTACGTAACTTTCTTACGTGCCTATATTATACTTAGTATCTAACCCATAATTATATTCTTCCCCTATATAATCCAATTAGTCACTACTATTATTAACGTAATACCCGTAATTCTATTATAGTATAGTAGCCGTAACACCCTTTCTCTATAGTCTAAGACCTTATTTACCAGCTACTTAAATACTAATACGTAAGCTACTACTATCTTAGTTTATTAGAGTTTTAAAAGTTTCTATTTAGCCATATATTCTACATTAATATTACTAAAGATTAACTATAGTTTTTCCTTAAAGTAAGTATAGCTTATAAAGATAAGGTTAGTTTCTATTTTCTAGTTATTAACTTAGCTTATCCTCTAATCTATAAGGTAACTATTAAACTAGTCTATTACTTTTCTAGTAAAGTAGGTTACTATATAGGCTACCTTCTAGTCTTCTTCCCTAAGATATTCTTAATTTAGATCTAGGTAAAGAGATATTAAGGTAAGGAATTCCCTAAGTTTAGTTTAAGTACTATTAAACTTCTCTAGATTTATAAGTTTTAGTAGTCTATTCCTTATTTAGAGTTCTATCTACTAGATCTATTCCTTTATAGTATTATTAGCTCCTCCCACCATTTCTTCTAACATAACTCTTACTTACTTAACTAATTACTTATAAGCTTCCTTAGCCCTAGTATTCTCTTTATTAAGGTAGTTAAGTTATTTCTTTATCTAGACTAGGTCTATTAGGTCTAATAACGTTAGTTAGTTTACTATAGGAGCTATTATTAATACTAGTAATCTAGGTACGTACCTATAGAGACTCTTAAGATATAATTATTAAAGTATAATAGGGCCTCTAGGACTCTATTACTAGACATGGCCCTATTAGAGTTCTAGTAAGAGATAAGTAGCGTATAGGGTAGTATAGATTACGTATTATATAAATATTAATTAATTACTACTATAAGAATATATTACTAAAGACTTAATAGTAATCTTCTATAAGAAAACTAGATATAGAGAACTATATTATAGATTAATAATAAAGGCTTATCTAGTGGTAATCTATTATCTCTATATACTACTATCTAATAGTAGCTCTATAGACTCTATTTATAGATCCTTATAAATCTATAGATCCTAGCTCTATAACTCTATATCCTTGGCATCTATAGATCTATAGATCTAATTATATAACTTCCTTACATATCTATATTATACTTAGTATCTAACCTGTAATTATATTCTTCTCTAATATAATCTAATTAGTTACTACTATTATTAATATAAGTCCTATAATTCTATTACAGCGTAGTAGCCGTAACACTAATAAAATTATATTAAATAGCCTATAGATTAGTAATAATACACTAGTATTATATATAGATTTTACTAATAAAGCTATATCTAGAGAGTCTTCCCTAAAATTACCTACTATTATAGCTATATTAGAGAATTCTCTAATATAGTCTAGAATAGTATCCTTTAACTTTATACTATAAATATTTTTAGATCTAACTAAATTCCTAGAGGTTATAGGTATACCTATAGAAAGTAATAAGTATAGTCTTATTAATAGTCTAGGTCCTTAAGCTAATAAATAGATAATATATAATTATATCTATTCTAATAAAGCTATACCTAATAAGATATATTTATAATATAAGTAAATCTATACTTTACTATAATATAAGCTAGGGGCTATAAGACCCTTATACCTTATAACCCTATTTATCTCTAGGTCTTATTACCCTATCCTTATATTTTAACTATCCTACTAATAATAGTATAATAGCCCTAACTCTAGATATAACTTCTATAGAGTAATAGTTTATTTTCTATATACTTTACTACTATATTAACGTAAGCTATACTTATATATCTTAACTACGTATAATAGGTTCTTATTTAAGTGTAGTAATATAATAGTTAAATATATAGATACCTATATTTATTTCTAGTATTACTACCTACCTATAACCCCTAATATTACTAAAAGCGCTAGCCTAGTATCCCTAAACTAAAACGCATAATTTCTATATATAGGCTAAACCTTTTATAGGTATAAGTAATTCTAAGTTATATATAGTCCTATCTCTTAGCCTTAACTATACTAAAGCTAGCTTCCTTACTCTTACTCCTAGGGGATATAAACTTATATAATAATTTAACTATAATAGTATTATATTCTCTCCCTTAAACCTTACTATATTTAAGTATAGCTTCTCTCTATTATTTTTATCTATATATACTAAAGGCTTTACTAGTAATTAATATATAGTATTCCCTTCTATCTAGCTATCTTATTACTAGAATATTTTCCTTAGGACTTACTACAGCTTCTATTACTATATATTCTAGCCTAACTTCCCCTTATAATATAATATATTAGCTAGCTCTATAATTACTATAAAGTCCTAGTACTTACCTAATATTACCCTCTTAGCCTAGATTAATTCTATTATTCTACCTATATTATATAGTATTTATAACCCTATAAGTTTTAGTTACTACCCTATTAGCTTTACTTAAATTAAGACCCACTCTTATATAAAAAGAGAAACTACTAGGTCCTATACTATAGATAGTAAAGTTATAATATACTATAATATTATACCTTATACCCTTAGTATATTCTAGAAGGCTATTACTATATATATCTAAAACGTTAATATTCCTAGTACTAATATCTCTTTAAATATATTTAGTAACCCTATCCTTATTATCTCTTACTATAACCTAAAACTCTCTAAACTTAGTGGATTTTTAACCTTTAAGTAATACTAATAGGCACTAGAAGACTTTATTAGTATATACTAGGTTAATAACTTTCTAGATCCTTTATACTTCTACTAGGATATTAGTATTTAAACTAGATCTAATATTTCTAGTAGTATACTATATCCCTAAACTATACTACTAAGGTAGGGTTAGGTTACCCCTAGGGGTAAAAATAGTAGCTGCCCCTAGGGGTAAAGGAGGTAGAAAGCTGCCCCTAGGGGTAAAAAATAAAAGGCCTACTAGGAATATCTAGTAGGGGCTAATAAGCTTAGGTATTACTTACCCCTAAGGGTAAGGGGTCTATACTAGAAATACTAATATATAAAGTCTTAACCTATATATAAATAACCTCTTATCTTTAAAGACACTACTTAACCTAAATACTCTAACCCTAATAAAAGTAAAACTATACTAATACCACCTTTACTCTAGGTCTAGGTATAAACTTCTATTTAATATAGAGAAAATAGGGGTCTTACTACCCCTACTAGGCTAAGTAATAACTAATAGAAGCTATAGGCTAATAGGGCTATACGTAGGTGCGCTAATTAGAGCTATAGGCTAATAGAGCCATACGTAGGTGCGCTAATAGAAGCTATAGGCTAACAGAGCCATATATAGGTGCACTAATTAGAGCTATAGGCTAATAGAGCCGTGCGTAGGTACGCTAATAGAAGCTATAGGCTAATAGAGCTATACATAGGTGCGCTAATAGAAGCTATAGGCTAATAGAGCCATATACCTACTAAGTAAGGTTTAAACTTAGCCTCTACTCCCTATTATATATTAATAAAACTTTCTCTACTATAGCCTCTACTATAATATTTAATATATTATATACCAAATATACCTCTAAAGCTTAACTAGAGCATTAAGGAGAAGGCTACCTATAAGAAGGAGGTAAACTAGAAGGCTACACTTAAAAGAAGGAGGTTTATAAAGAATCTAACTCTATTAACTTAAAGGTAAAACCTAAATTATTTCTATTATCTACTTAATCTTTAGTATTCTAAGCTAATTGTCTTTACAGTAAAAGCTTATAGCGTAGCAGTATATATAGAGGCGATTTACTAGAGATCTAACTATAACCCTAAATTATACTCCTACCTTTAACCATTATTCTACCTATACTAACCATTCCCCTATTATTAGTAATATTAACTACTCCTTATACGCAGACACTAGACTAAAGCCAACAAAGCTACTATATATAATAGTTACTATAATGTAAAGCGCATTATCTATAGCCTATAACCCCTTTATCTACTACTAAGAAGTAACCATATACACCTACACCACTAAACACCCTATAACTATACCTATATATACACATTAAACCCCTACTAATAGGGTTATTACCAAACCATTGCACTATATCGTCATTACCACAGCAAACCAAAGGATAGACTAATAAAATTATATTAGATAGCCTATAAATTAGTAATAATACACTAGCATTATATACAGATTCTACTAATAAAGCTATATCTAGAGGGTCTTCCCTAAAATCGCCTACTATTATAGCTATATTAGAGGATTCTCTAATACGGTCTAGAATAGCATCCTTTAACTTTACACTATAGATATTTTTAGATCTAACTAAATTTCTAGAGGTTATGGGTACACCTATAGGAAGTAATAAGCATAGCCTTATTAACAGTCTAGGTCCTTAAGCTAATAAATAGATAATACATAATTATGTCTATCCTAATAAAGTTATACCTAATAAGATACGTTTATAATATAAGCGAATCTACACTTTACCATAATATAAGCCAGGGGCTATAAGACCCTTACGCCTTATAACCCTATTTATCTCTAGGTCTTATTACCCCACCCTTATGTTTTAACTATCCTACTAATAATAGTGTAACAGCCCTAACTCTAGATGCGACTTCTATAGAGTAACGGTCTATTTCCCATGCACTTTGCTACTGCATTAACGCAAGCTATACTTATACATCTCAACCACGTGCAATAGGTTCTCATTTGAGCGCGGTGACACAATGGTTGAATAGGCGGATGCCTACGTTCGTTCCCAGCGTTACCG